>NC_142155.1:11420000-12670000 GCF_024610735.1 Ursus americanus | reverse complement strand
GATGCACTCACCAATGCGTAAGGCGGTTATCTTGGCCTGGCTTGTTGGTGGGGAAAGACCCATTTAAATGAGAACATCTCCAAACTATTTTTGTAAGCCCAAAGCACATTTCAGAATTATTCAGAAGGCAGGATGATAAAAAGCCTGTCTTTCTACAGATAAAGGTCATACCATGTTTTATGTATATTCAGGTACAATCTATTTTTTTAACAGAGTTGAAGGACGTATCACCTTCTCTTTTAGGGTCAACAAGGACCTACAGGCTCTATGGGACCCAGAGGACCACCAGGAGATATTGTATGTATAGCAAATACAGGTGTCTTTGATATGTGGAAATGGAATCAATGTCTTAAAGAATGTCCACATCTTTTCATGTCACTGAGTTATACAATCTTTTCCAAAGACATGGGTCATCTCTACTATCAAAACCAATCACACCTGATGTCAGGGGTTATTAGGAAGGCTAGTACCTTCCGATATTCATATGAGGTCCTTTTGAATATCATTAGCCTAATAAATCAGTCTTTAGAAGTCAAGTTAACTTTGGACATGCCTGTCAGTGGTGTACCACCAGTAACGGAGATTGGAAACATCAAAAGACATAAGGAAAACTAAGACATAAAGCAAGCATTTTCATTATGCATGGCTTTGGTTCAATTCTCCATCCAAAAAAGACACTTCTTAAGCTCCTGTTGTTGTTTTCTGGCAAGAGCCTCTAAGAAGAGCAAGTCTTTTGGCTGCAAATACTTCTCTGATGCCATTGGAGAAAAGTCCTCAGGTTGCATTATAACCTAATTCTAGTGGTCTCATTATTCTCTCTGTCTCTATCTCTGTCTCTCTCTTTCTCTCTCTTTCTCTTTCTCTCTCTCTCATGTCCTTTAAATGCACTTTTCTATCTGTTCCTCAGCTAAGCCTCTTGTCCCTAGCCTGGCCTTCTGATAACTTGGGAGTTAAGACTCACTATCATCCTCACTCAAGCAAAATAAGAAAAATGATTAGCCATAAATTCTTGGAAGTTGATCTCTATCTGGCCACAATTCCAGCATTTTCTATGCAACTATTAGACTCCCTCGTTTTCTCATCATCTTGAGAACAGCCCCGTGACCTGCTGCTGTATCCTCCAAGCTTCCTGACTGAACCTCCAGAGGTCTCTTTCTCAGTGCATTTGTTCTGGCTGGTACTTTGAGCACTCCGCTTGTGAGCAAAGTTTTTTGTTGCTCCCCCAAGCCATTTAATGAGCCAGTAGAGGAGTACCTAGTGGAGGGATCTTAGGAAAAGAGAGAAAATGCTGGTGGCACGGGTGGAGCCAGAAGTTGCCCAAGAAGTGAGATTAGGTGATAGTGGCTGGAGCTGAGAACGAGAATAAAATCAAAAGGGAAAGAGCCACTGTTGCCAAACATAGTAAAAGTGTATTTTCCTATTTAGCCCGTCGTCCTTCTAAATCATGATGTGATGCTACCAACCACCATCCTTCCACCCTTTCTTGGCAATAATATGGATAGGGCATTTGGTTCAGTTCTCCCTTATTTGGTTTCTTTTCCGTGACATCCAAGTCACTTCACTTGAAACAACAAGCCACATATTTTCACTAATATGTTTTCCTCTTTAACAGGCCAAAATCAACATATCCTCTTATAGTTTGAGTGTTACAGTTCTGTTCTCCTGACAAAGACTCACAGATAGGAATGTTCTTATAATAGATATTCTAATTGTTCTTTCCCATTAATTCTGAATTTTCTAGGGATTGCCAGGAGAACATGGTATCCCGGGAAAGCAAGGCATTAAAGGAGAAAAGGTATAGCTTCCATTTTACCCATTTTGTAAATTAAGCAGCTCGGTAGGAGGAAGAGACAGAGGGTCATAAGGGTTTTGGGAAAGTGAAGGGATAAGACAAGGCTGCCAGGACTATACAGGGGAGAGACAGACATAGAAATGATGACATGAATGGTGCCCCCTGGAGTTGTGCATTGTGACAGCCCTCATTCTGACACAGAAACACAATGTGACAAAATGAACTGACTTAGAGGTGAAGACCTCAGGACTCAGAAAGTCTGTTTCAAGCTCAGTGGCCGACTCTGGAGTAGATCTAAGAAGTCTCCATCTTTCAGAACCTGTGTCTTGTTGTCTACATGAAAATAATATATTAATGTTTAACCTTTACTTGGAAGTAACTTAAAGAAAACATAAAGATCATTTAAAGAACTTCTGAATAGATGCCCTTTTATGCATATATTTATATACATGCATATTTCATGATACTGCTAAACTTATTGTCACATAACTCACCACAAAATGTAAATGCATTTAAGATAACTAGAACAGTGCCTGGCATGAATGAGGCCCTCGGTACATATTGTTGAACGAGTGAATGAATGAGAAAATGAAGTTTGGTTGTGATGACAACTCAAAGCAATGGAAACTACTGTGTCCACACCTCCCACCACAACAAACCTGAGCAATGAACTAAGAATCTTACCTTGTTTTCCTCAGGGAGATCCAGGTGGGATCATAGGCCCTCCTGGGCTTCCAGGTCCAAAAGGTGAGGCCGGTCCTCCAGGGAAAAGCCTGCCAGGGGAACCAGTAAGTACCAGCCCTTTTAGTAATATCTCCCTTGAAAGTTCATTAATTACCACTTGTGTGTTCCCAGTTTCAGATCACAAGTATAGGCATAAGTTGAGGTCTGCAGAAAAAGAAATATTCATCTTATTCTTTAGGTCAGAGCTCTAACCTCTTTAGAATTTTGATTCAAGTGAAGGGCTCCCTTCTGAAAAAGAAAATGCACATACCCATTTTACATACAGTTTTGAAAGATTCATAGGCCCCCCTGAATCTTCTGCATGAATTCTTTAGGGACCCAAGGAGCTAGTAAGATACATTAGTTTAAATCATAAACCTTCCTAGGACGCTGTGTTAAAACAGAAGAACTGCCTGAAATTTTCTTTCCAGAGGCTCTGCAGGGATGGCCATTCATGGTCGTTTGCAGAAAATGTCCTTGTAGGCCAGGCAATTTCCAGCACATAGAAAAACTGGATAGCTGGAAAATCTAAATAACCAATATGCCTATTTCACATACTTTTTTTCCTCATCATCTTTGACTTTTTATATTAATTGTTGATAATAAATAGTTCTCAGTCACAGATGCCTCATTTTAAGGATAAAAACATCTTTTTTTTATTATTAAGTTTTTTTAATTCCAGCACATACAGTGTTATATTAGTTTCAAGTGTACAATATAGTGATTCAACAATTCTATATATCACTCAGTGCTCATCAAAGTAAGTGTACTCTTAATCCCCTTCTCCTATTTCGCCCATCCCCCCACCTCCCCTAAAAATGAAAGTATCTTATATTTTATATCTTATATGTATATATTCTTATATCTTATATTTTAGTAACTATATGAAATCCATAATCTAGCGAAATATGTAATCTTTGTTTCTTATTCTTTTATAGAAAAGGGTTTATTCAAGACGGATGAAGCACAATGAATTATTTTTGAGTTATAACTTCTAAGATGCTTGTAAACTTTTTAGAAAAAAACAATGTATTTACCTCCTGTATTTTCTTTTAGGGATTAGATGGAAATCCTGGAGCACCCGGTCCTCGTGGGCCAAAGGTATGAAAATATCACAGATAATTTCTAAAGAATTAATAAGAAAATATAGCCTGAAAATTTGTGTCCCCTGAGCCTCGCACTAACGGAAGCCTCTGGTTGCACAGGGCGAGAGAGGACTGCCAGGAGTCCACGGTTCCCCAGGTGACAGAGGCCCACCAGGGGTGGGAGTACCTGGTCGCACAGTAAGTGAAATTCGGTCAAGCTTTCAAAACCCTTTCAATTCCAATAATCAGATAAAATCCAGTGACAAACTTGAATCAGGAGAAAGGAATGAAATGGTCAGAGGAGGAAATATAAATAAACACTAGTCAGAGGGAGAGAATTGATGAGCATTGAGGTTACATCCCTGAGCAGAGGGACGGTGTGGTTTACAGATACTGGTCTCACATACACTGATTTGGGGTTAGAAGCAGTTGTTTAACCCTTTATTCCTCCATTCTATATATTAAAAATATATATAGCATATTATTTTTGCTATAATATGCTATAATATAGCAAACATTCATATGTTTTTACAATATTTTACAACACTTTACAACGTTTTACAACATTACAAATGAATGTTTGTAAGATGATACAAGTGACTAAGATTAGGTTTTATATATTACTGTTTTAATGAGAATAAAATAAAGAGTTTATATTTAAAGTGAAAGGAGTATGTATAAACGAGACGATGTCAAAAATCTCCTAAGTAATATCTTTAGGAAGAGAGAATAGAAGTCGTTTATAATAGGGAAGACAGAATGGGCAGTTTTTTCATGCGTTTTAACTACAAGGACAGTGCCTGATATAATGGCCTCTGTATGTGTACTTGTTGACTACTTAGTAATAAGAGAACTTTTTATTTACGATGAAAAAAACATAAAAGATTCAGGAACAAGAAAAGTGGAAATAAACACTAATTCTAATGGCATTAATTTGGGAAATTGACCTTGTAATGAAGTTATCATGAGAGCTAAAATAAGGCATAGTGAATGGTTACATTGTTGTGATTGATTCTCTGGGGCGAGAATATAAAAGACCCCTGGGGATGGGAGATTAAACACAGTAACAAAACAGATCGGGAAATTATTAGAGTGAAGGAGGCTGAAGCAAAAAATAAAAAAAAAATTACCAATAACTAGGGACACGGTAGAAATAGAAAGGGTGCAAAAAGTAGCTTTGATAGTAACAGCGATATGAATATTTATTTTAAAAAATAAGAAAGGACATGTGGGTGAGCCGTTCCTGAAGTCGGCTGCTGAGAACCCAGCCCTTTACTCACCTAGGTGGTCGGCCCCTCCTTCCATGGTCCGTGCTTATGTAGCAGGGAGAGAGCTCTTGCCATTGGCTTCCCTGATCATTTCCCACCCTCATGATGCTTCCCCTAAATTCCAATTCGCTAAAGTAGGAAAGAATGGCGATTGATGTTTTACTGCCTACTCCTGTCCCTGAACACTGGTTCTGGCAATTTCTTCAAATGGAGAAATGACTTGAAGTAGAAAGCAGAAAGGAAAGAAGTCCCGAGCCAGTTACCCTATCAGCAGCCAGTTTCTGAACAAATAGAATTTGGGTGCACAGTGTGGTCGTGAAGGTACAGAGACAGATGATGGTAACAAGAGAGAGAGCCTAGGCACCTGAGCAAAATCTTTCTGATGTTTCCAGCAACAGGCATCTGCTTAAGTGTTTACCTGCCATCCAAAAGTCTTGGCCGACTTCACAGAGTTTTCAGGGGGTGCAAGGTGGCAAGCCCTGTTGTTCCACTAAGTAAATAACAATACATAGCTCTTTCTCCCACTTGGATAATTTATGGACCTTCCTGGAAGAATTCTGATAATTGGATCTCATTCTACTCAGGGCTCCCAAGGACCAGCTGGAGAGCCGGGTATTCAGGTAAGCTACTTCACCAAGTTATTTGGCACAGCAAATCCAGCTTGCTTACTTGGGAGAAATTACTGAAAAACTATCCTCATAAATAACTATTTGCCCCACTTTTCCAGGGTCCTCGAGGTCTCCCTGGATTGCCAGGAACTCCAGGGACCCCAGGGAATGATGTAAGGACCATCTTTACCTCCTCTTCCCCCCACCACCCCATTTTAATCTACACCTGTGCCACTGTGCAAAGATTTGAACACAATGATTCTGTTTTCAGGGAGCTCCAGGGAGGGATGGAAAGCCGGGTCTGCCAGGCCCCCCAGGTGACCCGGTAAGTCAACAGACTATGCCTGATTTATGTATCTTTAATGCACCCAGAAGCCAAACAGCCTACCAAGCAACTTTTACTGTCCGAACTAATTAGAATGCTCAGTGACTGCTTGGTGATTTTGTTTATCCCCATTATTTTGTAAAGGGGAAAAAATTCAAGCTGCATCAGCATTTTTGTGTGTGCCGAATACTTATTTCCTAAGGGTATAATTCAGCTATACGATTTTGCCCCAGGCTGAGCCTTGGCACATAATGTCTCAATCCCATGGAAAATTGAGTTAAAATATATAGCCACAATTTCTGTTCTTTCTAACACTACTGACTAAATGAATTTCATTTTTCTAAATGAAAGTTTGCAGGTAAGTTACCTACAATATGGTACATATCCATTGATTCTGTGGCTTTAAAACGCTGAGATGATTAAATTATAAAAACCGGCTTGAGTAGGCTCTTAAAAAATAGGTTTAGACACTAAATGTGTGTTCCAAACTTTTATTTCAGGATGAACCTGGCTTTGAGCGACAGTGAAATCCCTTTAAATAGCCCCAGAATCAGCAGTTATAATTTGAGAGGCCATATGGTACATGACATTGTATTAAGAGTTTTGTACGATAAAATCCAAATCTGGTCTCTCGGTTCTAAGTCTCACAAATCCTTCTCCCTCCCACACTGGTTGGGCCTTATGTGCCTTTATAAGCTACGTGCAGAGGCATTTTTTGGCCTGACTTTAACTCCACTGCTGAGTGAATCATGTGCGTGCATCATCTAGGATTCTTATAAAGTGTTGCTTGGGTTTCCAGCATCTCTCCGAAAGGACATTTTAACACTGCCTGAGTTCCCTCAGTGTCTCTCTTGCAAATCACAGAAGCCACCTGTTGGCTCTTTTGAACTTCAGTGACAAAGAACTTTAAGGCAAACTTGTTCTAGACTTTTCGTGTTTCTCAACAGCCTGATAATTTGCTTGGCAGAGTGGTGACTTCCTTTTAATAAATGATTTAGCTTTATGTATTATTTAAAGCCAAGAATATATGAGGGTTGGCATAAAAGTTGTCATGTCATGAAAATATAAAATAGAGATGCAGAATCCAAACAACAATATGGGTGTGTTTACCTGTTCATCCTAGAGGAATAGTGAATACTTCTCAAATAAAGTTATGAGTCCTGTCAGTGTCATATGCCTATTTTGTGATCCGAAACGTAAAGCCAGCCATCCTGACAGTGAGGCTCTTAGAAGCCCCATGATGAATCTCAACTACTGTGACACTTGGAGGAAAAACATCTACATTATAGTGTATGTTTGTATTGTATTATGTGCACATATGTGTATAAATGCACCTATTTGCGTTTTTTTCTCCTTAAATGCAGATTGCACTTCCTCTCTTGGGAGACATCGGCGTCTTGCTCAAGGTACTCTGTTGCTATGTAAGAAATTATGTGTTCGTTTTTAGGAAAAATTACAAAGGAAATCTTTTTCACAAATTGAGTTAATTGCTTAGCCTGAGCTAAAATTCAATTTTTTAAAAGGCAGAACATCTTTAAGATAGAAAAAGGAACACATATTTTTGTGGATCTTCTGCCTCTGGTACTAATCCCTCCACTCTCTTCTTTACCCCCCTGTCAGTTTGGGTGTAAGGGGTGGTGGGTGGAGGTGGTAGTTCTGAGATGAGCTACACAGAAGGAGCAGTGTCATCAACACCCTCGAGTAGACCATTCTCTTCTCTGGAGGGACAGCTTTCACTTCAGGGTGTTTAGTCGCCCTGACTCAGTACTGTGAAACTAATCCTTCTCACTCGGACCTTCCCTCACCAGGCCCAGGATGCAAACGGGTGCTGCTCAATTAGCAGCTAGCTTGCAGGGCTGAACTTTGAGGGCATGGGATCTTCCAAAGAGAGTTATAAAATTCCAAAGCCAACAATTGCCCTAACACCTGTTACTCTGTTAACTAAAAGCTATCTCTACCTATTATTCATCTGATAAGGAATAAATCTTGCTACCATTTCTGTCTCTAATATTACCCGGTGTTGTATTTGTAACACAGATGGGGGAGAATGATAATGGGATACCTGTAAGGTTATGTATTCATAATATTTTTTCATGGCACGCTAAGATCGCATGAACCCAGAGGAAAATCTGTCCCTTCACATTATACTCAAACCTTCAGTGTCCTATCTATATATGAATGAACACTGTGTATGAGTATACGCACACACACACACACACACACACACACTTAGGCTCTTTGTGTCTATATGTGATATATTTTTATATTCCTAGCATTTAGCCCATAATAGTAGGCAGGCAGGAATATTTGTTGATTTAAATTCAAAGATTCAAGGATTCTGGTATAAGTATTTGCTAGATGATTAAAAATTTGAGAATATATATATATAAATATAAATGTAAATATGAATATCAGTATAAAAATAAATTACAGGAGGTTTTTAAGACCTTCAAAAGTCAACATTTTCTTATAAGTCAAAAGAGAATATTTATGGGGATTTTAGGAATATCTTATATTCGTTGAGTTACAGTTACATGGCAGGCAATACACTGCTTTACTTATACCATCTCACATAATCTTCAAAGAAATCCTATCCCCATTTTATACATTAGGAACTGAAGTTCTGAGCAGCCAAGTCACTTTCTCAGAGTCACACAGCTAGCTAGTAAGCGCAACATTAACAGGAACACAGGTCCTCACACGTTGTCTTAGGTTCTTCACAAGGGCGGTAATGCTGGATATGGCAAGACCCTAAGAGTTAGACTTCACCATTCCAGAATAGTTAGGAACAAAACTTGTACACTTCTGCAGAAATGAATATCCCACTAGAATACAGGGTGGCTCACAGAATAGACAAGAAGACTGAATAGGCTCTGATGAGAACCAGGACTCCATAGGCCTCAGACGTGGACATAAGTGATGGTTTCACCAGGGAAGCAGCCCTTCAATGAGCGTGCTCTGCCTCTGTTCCAGCCCTGACATCACCTCACTGAGGTTCCGAGTCCCAGGAGAGCTGATTGGTGAGAGGCAGGACACCTCAACTGAGAGTCCCATCAGACTGCATTCCGTAGAAGGGGGAAATGTGCAGTTCCCCAAAGTGGAGTCCAAATACAGGAACTTAGGTTGGAGATTGGATCTGTTAGTCCAACCTAATGTAATTTTAAATCCTGATCCTCTTACCCAATGCATTAAGTCTCCCTCTCTGTCTAGAGGCTTTAGCAAACTTGGTCGTCTGCTTTCTGTTTTCAAAAATATCTTTGATTACAATGTAGTAAAGATGTCCCTTCAAAGACTTCAGGTAGGTTAATCTGTGTATCAGTCCCTCTTTGCGTGAGATTGTACATTGGCTAATAATTGATGCATCTTTATTCTCTCTTTAAGAAAATCTAAGACTTTTTTCAAGACCCTCGATGGAATCATTTCCCTTGATTTACCATTGTGGCAACCCTAACCTAAAGAAAATGGGGTCCGTTTGAAGGGACTCTGAGAAAATTTTATGGACTCATAATGATTACTGTTCTTTTATGTTTTATTAAAACAATCAATTGAATAACCCATTCTAAAATATTGCTGAGTGTCAGTATGCCAGGTCTTGCTGCACACGGCTATGCCACGTTTATTTGTCTACAGATAATAATTCATCTTCTTCATGCCTTTTGAAATATAGAAAACTTCTTGGTTCTCATAAGTTCTCTGGCATCTCTCTGTCTTCATAGTTTTTCAGATATTATAAGTAGTGAATCTACAATTACATATGTATTTTTTCTTCCTCTACCAACACATTAGCTCTGGGAAAAGATCTTGATGGCAAAATTAGTTCTGGGAAATGTTGCACACTCTGGCTCCCTTTTATATATACCAGCTCTAAGAATGGACCACCATGAAGAGAGAGCTCTTTAATCCAGCATTTTTTAGAGAAATTGCCTCGGAACCTTTTCAATAGTGCACGGAATTAGTCTTCCAAGGAGCGTATTCTTGGAAATCAGACTTATTCTGATATTCACTGAGCAAAAATGTTGAACTTGAATAACCATGAGCTTTCTTGCCAACTTCTCATTAATGGTAAGCTTCAGTTCCCTTTTCTACATTTCAAGATTCTTCCCTTTGGTGAAAAGAATGGAAGAAGAGAGGCTGATATTGTCCTACCTTCTGTCAACTGTTAAAATTAAAATATCTCCTCCACCCAGAGGGCCCTATTCTGTGCCTTTCCTGATCGTATTCTTATTCTAACAATTTAAAAAATAAGACTTTTCACAAGCACTTTTTCTTTGGCTATGTGATAAGAAGTTTATCTTGTGAGCTCAGACACTTAAATTCAAGCCTTTCCAGATCAGCTAAAGGTTACAGAGAAGGCAATGGCAAGGTAATTCCACTTAGATTTCCTGTCTGCGCTTGGATTTGACATAGAGTCAAGTCCAAGTCACTCCGGTCATTATGTCTCTTGTGAGTGCTTCCACTGACAATGTTGGTAAACTATGTGTAGTGTCCTCCAACTAATTTTGTTCTCAAAAGGAGAAATCCTTTCTTCACAACCCTTCCTTCCTTCCTTCCTTCCTTCCTTCCTTCCTTCCTTCCTTCCTTCCTTCCTCTCTTTCTTTCCTTTTTAATGATTTATACTATTGTTTCTATGAGGGCTCTAATCCTGTTGGTTATTCTGAACTTTATTATTCCCTCCCTTTTTAAACATGCTGCTAAACAATTGAAACAGTCCGTGTTCTTGACTTATGTGTCTTTTCCTTATGTATTTGGAATTTCCCATTTACATATCATTGTAAACATGCTTTTTTTAAAAGAAGATTTACTTATTTGTTTTAGAGAGAGAGAGAGAAAGAGAGCCCACGCATGAGCAGGCAGCTGTGGGGAGGGAGAGGGAGAAGCAGACTCCCCACTGAGCAGGGAGTCCACATGGGGCTCCATCCCAGGACCCCAAGATCGTCACCTGGGCCGAAATCAGGAGCCAGACGCTCAACAGACTGAGCCACCCAGGTGCCCCAACATGCTTTAAAAAAAAAAAAAAAGAAGGTCACCAATATCATAAACAGATACAATTGACTAGCTTCATACGTAGGTTTTACCTTACAAGAAGTAGTCTTTTCAAATTGGATGAACTAAGTCTCTGAAAGTGGTAATATATCAATTGCTGTATCATTGGTCTCTGACAAAGGTTCAAATCTGACCAGACCTCACTTTTATAGATTGCTTTGATGAATCTCTCAGTAACCTTATGTCTTTGCTCATTAGAACTTCTGTGGCAACTGCCAAGCCAGTGTCCCAGGGCTGAAAAGCAACAAAGGAGAAGAAACTGGCGCTGGTGAGCCTGGAAAGTATGATTCTATAGCCCAGAAGGTGAGGAGGCAGGCTGGATGTTGATGGCCCTGTAGCTGACAGAGAGTGCCTTCTCTCACCTCTGTGCTGCTCCATCCTCTAGGGTGATACAGGTTCACGGGGTCCTCCAGGAATCCCAGGCAGAGAGGGACCAAAGGTAAGGCAGTTTGTCCTCTACTCTCTGTGCTTCCTCCAATTCAGTGTGAAAAAACAAAACCAATTTTAAAACACACTACTTTTTCTACTTTTATATTTTTATATTACACTTTTATAATATTTTAGAAAAGTGGTATAAAAGCCATTTGCAAATGTCATTTTTTGTGCCCTGACTCTGTCCAAATTACATGCCTCAAGTATACTAAAAAGAGATATTTTCCTTGTTCTAAAAGATGACAAAATGATTCAGTACACTAGCTGAATTTCTTGTCTTTTTAGGGAAGCAAAGGAGAGCGGGGCTACCCTGGGATACCTGGAGAGAAAGGCGACGAGGTAAGACTCTTCTCTGATAATATATCCTGCTATTGACGCTCCTTAGAGGACTCAGAGGGATGACATCAACTTGTCTATAGCTCATGATTAATGCTAAATCAAATAAAAACAAAGATTTCGATTTTTTCAAATGTCAACACAATTTAAATAATAATACATTGATGTTTCTTATCAGTGGTTCAATTTTTGAGAGACGGAAATTTAAGCACAGAGTTGACCCATCAGTTGCTATGTTTTTGTTTTCATGTAGTAGATAGCAATTCCAGCTCTCTCGAGATAAAAGCAAGGATTCACTGAATAGAATCCCAAGGTAGAGAGTGGAATCAAAGGAATAGTTGAACAACCAGCCTAGGAACAAGAGACAACTCCAAAACTCAGCAGAACTTCCCTGGGGTACTGCTGTAACATGACTCAGCTTCGGTGACCTTGGTCTGTCTGTGTCTCTGCTCAGACTTGGGAGAAAAAAAAAACTATCAAAAGGATCTGATTCAACTAGTTTAGATCAGCTGCCCACCCCCAGACTAAGATTCAAAGTCAAATGTACTTTTGAGATGATGGTATAATTTTCTGACACTAAGCCATGGTGATGCTCAGGATATCATTCTTTTCCTGCATAATTTACCTTAACTCTTAGAAAAACCAATTAGGATGATGAATTGTTGTTAGTTTAAACAGTTTTGATGCTAATAATTCTTAATGAAAGTAAGTAAGCCATCTGGCATATATTAACCTTGATGTTAGTACTGAAAATCAAAACAGTATAAAGTAGATCTATTTTTTGAGTCAGAGTTATGTTTCACGTTACAAATTATCACCATGTGTTATTGTTTTTAATATTGATTATATTCTAGAAAACTGTGAGAATTAGTTTGCTTTCTTCCAAATTAAAAATTGAAGAAAAAAGAAATACATTTATTTTCATCCATAAATAAAGCAGTAAAGGCATTTTATTTTCAAAATAAGAATTATTGAGCTTTTGCTTCTTCATGCTCCACAGGAAGTTTCACGAATGTGCCAGCCCTATATCTGATTTTAATAGTCTAACAGCTTTTAACTGCCTAGATTCAAGGAGTAGGCTTTAGAGGCAATTGAGAAGGTAATAACAAAAAGATCGAGAAATAATTGGAATTCAGGATTTTTATAAGTGACTCTAAGTTAAATTTATTAGAAGTTAATTTTGACTGATTCTACCGGATACCTTGCTCTCTTGGTAAACTGAAATGCATCATTGTGATAACTCCACTATTTTAGTATGTTCTTTCTTAAGTGTAGTAGACCCCTGTTACCTTTGGGGAATATATTTTAAGACCCTCCCCCCATGGATACCCAAAACTGCAGAGAGTATCAAAACCTATACATGCTGGTTTTTTTCCTATACATACATACATATGATAAAGTTTAACTTATAAATTAGGCACAGTGAGAGATTAACAATAATAACTAATAGTAAATCAGAATAATATAGCAACATCCTATAATTAAAGTTTTGTGAATGTGGTCTTTCCCTCCCTCTCTAAATGTCTTTTTGTACTGTACTCATCCTTCTTGTGATGATGTGAAATGATAAAATGCCTATACGATGTGGTGAAGTAAGGTGAATGACGTAGGCACTTTGACATGGTGTTAGGCTGCTCCTGACCTTCTGGAGGTAAGTCAGAAGGAGGTTCATGTGCTTCCAAACAGGAACTGACCACAGGTAACTGAAACCACGGAAAGAGAAACTACTGTATACCTTTTGGATTCTTTAATGGAGCATATATAAAATTTTGCCCAAGTCCCTTATTATATGGGGAATTATTATTATTATATTAATTAGTATATGTAGCAATTTCAGAAGGAGATTCTTTTCAGTTGTTCCTTCACATCACATGAATAATAGGAATAAGCCTGAAATAGCATACTAACTCACTTGGGCCTTTTGGAGGGGATCGGGTGATGCAGGCTTTTCCTCTCCAACAGGGAGTGGTGAATATCATCTACTTGGATAGATTCAATGAATAGTATCTACCTGGACTCAGATACTACCTGAAATTATAATTTATTGACTTGTTTAGGTGAATGAAACTTTGACCAAGGACGTGTGTATTTCCAACTGGCCAGTAAACTGTACTGTTTTAATATGTATATAATATGTAGTCATACAAAAGATGCAGAGGGACACCTCATCTCTTTGAGGACTTCTAATTATTATGTATTCATTTTAATCTGTTTGGGAACTTAGAGGAGCTGCCTGTTTGTTCATTGCTCCAAGAAAATGACATTATCCTTTACATTTTTTGCAGGTGTTTCACAAATCAAAGTAGCAACTTATAAGACACTAAATAGAACACACTCAACTCTCATACAGTGAATTCTTACTTGGAATGCAGATTTTCCTATAATATTTCAGGATAATAATTGATAAACAGGCCATGAAAAATATTGTCAACTGTAAATTACAGCAATGGAAAAATAAATATTCTTGGTAGCAACTGAGCTAGGACTTGCAAAATCAAAATATCAGTTCAGAGAAAGAACTTAGCTCTAATGATACTTAAATATCTATGCAATAAATTCTATTATGTATTTTAGTTTGGCACTATATGCTAAATTGACTGTCCTACTCTTTAATATGTATTTGTCTTCTTTAATGACCATCTTGTCTTCTAAAATTATCTTATTGCCCTTTATGCATCCATAGTAACTTTTACCCTTACTACAAAATTTCAGCTTGTTCAGAGAAAGACTGCTGAGAATGATTTTTTTTTATTTATGGACTAAGGTTTATTTTAAAGTTTAATGTGGTCATCAAAGGTTAATGAGTCCCAAGCTTATAAATTAAACTACCTAAAGACTCACTCAGCATCTCTAGACTGATTTAGGAATGAGACTAAAAGTAGCAAAAAAAAAAAAAAAAAAGAATACATATGTACACCCATATCTTATACATGTACATATAGAGAGAATTTTATGGAAATGTGGGTATTTTGAGATAGAGCAATTTGCGGTATGGCATTTATAATCTCCAGACATTTAGAGGTACCATTTCCAAAGGAAATTTGTTTCCTTTCAATTTATAAACCCAAAAATAAGTTAAGGGTGGGGGAGTAAAAAGAGATAATGCAACATGCCAGTATGTTCCATGCACACATGTCTGCGCCATGTGCATACACACACACATACACACACACGCACAGCATTGCCAGTGAGGATGATATCATCTTGAAGAAAGAACATGTCCACATTCTTTCACACAAGCATACATAAGATTTTTACCCAAAACTCTTATTTCATGAGGAATTTCAGCATGTTCGAGGAGATTCTTTTCAGTGTTTCTTCACATCATATCACATGAAAAAACCTGAAGTAACATATGGCCCCATTTGGCTTTAGATGGACAGGTCTGGCAAAGTTTAGTCCTTGATCACATTGATGCAAAGAACCTTGATTCGAGAGAACCTCGGGCCTATAGAATTCTCATAAATAAATATGCAGTATTTTTATCATGGTCACTCCACCTAATATCTATAATGTGTCTAAAAAGGCATATTTAATCACAGTAAAAGGCAAAGGAACTTTGTTATAACAATTAATGGTTTGGTAATATAAAACATTACTCAGTAAAGAAAATTAAATCCTAAAAGAGTGGAATCATTCAATCTAGACCTTGACACATTATATGGTTATCTGAAATAGCAAAAGAGTATTTAAAAGTATATATTCCTAATTATAGAAGTCATCTGAGTTTATTATAGAAAATTTGGGAAACACACAAAAGCACTAAAGAGGTGTAAGAGTTACTATTGGACTGTGGGTAATAGTAATATTATGATCCACACCCCTCGTGTATAATTCCAAAGCTCAGAAGCCTTTGAAAACCCTGGATATTTTTCCCAAATTTGTAGGAAATTCTTTTTACAGCAGAATCTGACCTGAAATCATATAGAGACAGTCTATTTACCCCACTTGACCAGAACATCATGTTTCGCTACAGAAATATTTGTATGTTTATTAGAGGGTGCTGCCCCAGGCACCACTGGAAGTATTACATAGTATCTAGTGTGAGCATTGTGTTATTTTTATTTTAAAAAATCAGAAAATTCAGATTTCTGAAACACATCTGACACCAAGGTTTCCACATTAGGTACTTTGAACCTCTATCATTCTTATCTTTTATGAAGTGCATTGATAGTTTTTAGTAATTTAAACATTACTCTATGTAACATTTTGTAACTGTCATTTTTCCGTGTTAGCCATTAGTTTGTTGAAACATGATTTTAATAGTTGCAGAATATTTTATATTATCTTCTGTAACTTATTTAACTAATATTCTGTTGTTGACACACTTGGTAAAAAAAAAAAAAAAACAGAATTAATTACACAAGCCCTCAGTTAATCTTGCCAATTCTTCGTTGAATTTGTGAATGTATCAGTATCTTAAACCCTATCCAGTATAATTAGCATTATTCTACAAATCCAAGAAGAAGGAGGAGGGGATATTCATTCACTTTTATGCTTAAACCATTAAAGGATTCTAAATTTAAATTCACTGATGAGCCAAATTTCTTCTTAAAATGAACTGTTCAGCTAAACTAAATATTATATCATAAAACATATTCCATTTTTTCATTAGCTGAAGCATTAGTGTAATCATGTATTTCTTCGATGGCGTTCTGCCAATTTGAAATTTGTATGTCCATGCTTTAGCAATGCCAGATTCTCAGTGATGCTATTGTTGATGGGGTGGCTCTGTGAGCTCAGAATCCCTCTGTGAATCACCAAACACATTAAATTATGTTTGTTGCAGATTCCGTGCCACGGCATTTTAGCTCGTCATCCTAACTCTTTGAAAATGGGCATTTGTAGAGCATACATATCATGTTTTCCAGCCAACATAGAAGTTTAATTTCAATAGTCAAAATATTTGACCAACGAAAATGCCTTGTTTCTAACTATGTAATAGACTTATGGTAGGAAATGTTTCTTCTAGGGTCTTCAAGGAATTCCAGGCCTTCCAGGTACCCCAGGTCCCACTGGCCCCCCTGTGAGTATTTGCTAAAGCTATTCCACTCACACTTCATCTCTGCTGGGATGATGCAGGGCGAACTAAATTCTGCATTGCCTTTTGTTCTCTGTGCCTCTCTGTAGATTATCCCGCTGCTGCCTAGGAAAGTAGCACCCTATTTCTCAGATTTTCATTTAGTATTACACTGAGGCTCCTCAGGGTCATGGAGACTTATCATCAAAATTCTGCCAGACCAGAAAGCAGTCTGTGATTAAGCCGGTCTATTTCAATAGAAGTTAGGTGTAAAGTAGCATTCTGTTTTTTAGTTACACTTTTTTTGGCATTAACCTTTGGAAAAGATATTCAGATGGTTACACGCTTACATTCTTAAGCACCATAAACTAAGAATATATATTTTTAAAGGGGAAAAATGGGTTAAGGAATATCATATTTGATTTATTTTTATTCCTATTTATCCATTAAAATACCCTCTACTTTAATTAGCACTCTTTTTTCACTGTCCCTCAAACACAACTTTGTGGTCTTTGTGTCTTTGGTTATACTGTTTTCCTAAAACAATCTCTTTTCCTTTCTTAGCTGCTAAACCCAACCTGTCACTAATGTGAGGCTGTCAAGTCTAGGGTGGCCAGTTAAAATACAGGACATGCAGTTAAATTTGAATTTCATATAAATAAATGGTTTTAGCATAAGTTTGTCCCAAATATCATATTTTTATCTGCTGAATCTAGCAGCCCCACTCAAGACTCATCTTCTCCAGCAATTCCTATGAGTTCCTATGCAAATGGTATTTTACCTCACAAGTAGGCATGTGATCGTGTTCCTTTGTGTTTTAAAGCATGCATTCGCCATAATTAAAATTTAATCATTTATGCTTTCACCACAGTTATGTAGAGCAAACTTGGCTTTAAATTGTACATTAAAATTAAAAGTGAAGAGAAGAGTTGTGGAAGGAACCATGGAAATGATAGCTAACTCCATTCTCAAAGAAGAATTAAAATCAAATTGTATTTTCCATTGGTAAAATGCAGATCGTGTAACTTAATATTCACATTGTTAATTCTGCCGTGTCTTGAAGTATTTAAAATGTTGATCGCTACCAAAATTATAGCTCATTTAGGAAGGCATAATGTTATGTAAATTGCCATTTAAGCAGCAAGGCTAAGTTCTTAAATGTATCAAAAGGTTCCAATTAAGGTCATTAAATGTGGTTGGCCAAGGTGAAAAAGCAACCACAAATACAAATTTTACCCTTGCAAGGGCTTATCAGCAGGATACAGCTGCTGTATCAGCCTGAAGAAATATAAGCTTGTAGGACTGATTTAATTAGGATCAAATGACCTTCAAAATGTATCAGTTTTAGCAACCAACTTCCAATGCCTTTGGCCATGGAGTAGGGTTTTTTCTTTCTTTTTTGTAACACACTTAGTTTTGTGTTTTACAGGGCTTGTTGGGAAGAACTGGACATCCTGGTCCCGCAGGAGTAAAGGGTGACAAGGTACAGAGGAAATGCCTCATTTACTCTCTGAATTGGGGCTTGGGGGATGGCAAAGTAAGACACTTAACAGATCTGTAAAAACAAGCAAAGCCTGAAAGTAGGAATAATGTCAGGGAATAGCTATTCTGCTAGTGGGCTTGGAAAGATACAGGCACAAAAATTGGTCTGAATACAGATTCCTAGGGAAAGGATGAATAGAACACTGGGGTCATATAGCAGAAGTCCAAGCTGGGTTCAAGGTCCCGACATCTAGTTATGTGGATGGATGGAGTGGAGGAAGTTTCCTGAAGAGGTACAGGTAAGATCGGGGAGTTCCAGCCACAGGTGCCAAGGCTTCAGACAGCTTGCTGAGAAAATCTGGAAGTTCTGTCCTTGAGGGTCATAGGGGAAATTCACTAAGGAATTAAGACACTTGTTCCGTGTGGAGTCCAGTTGATTGGACAAATGGATTGCTGTGGTCTGAAGGGAAGACCAGCAATAGAGGAGTCTCAGGCAGGAAGACCCTGGGGCTTCATATGTTTACCCAATTTAGGCCTAAATTGGCCCCACCGTGTGAGCCCAGACACAACCAGCCAATGAGTGAAATAAGACTAGGTATTCAGATTTGGGGAGTAAGAATCAAGAATCCACATAAGCGACTCAAGTAACTTCTACCCTGAAATGACCAAAAGGGGCATAATGGCATCCAGAAGCAAAGGAATTCCAAAAAAAAAAAAAAAAAATAGAAAGGAGCCATGTGCTTATTTTAGATAGTCTCTGCACATTTTTTTTTCTGATTATTGTGCCCAACCCCACCAGCCTTTTTTCTCTGTTCTCTATGGAAATTATTCTGTCAGAGATTTGCCTTTTGAAGTTAATGGGAATTCCACACTGAGATGAGCTTTGGGGCACAATCAAGGATGAAAATATGACTTTTAATTGTGCCGGGAAAAAGAGTCTTTTCAATAGGCACATATTTTTCCTTGTTTGTTGTCCTCTCATAGTTCATGAGAACTATGACATAATTCTCTGAAGGACACTGCCAGCAGTCAGGAGAACATGACATGTCTTAGAGAGATGGCCACCATCACAGCAGTTTGGGAAAAGATACAATATCCTTGTTGTCACTCATTCTCAGGCAGATACATTGTAATAAAAACTTTACAGTTTATTTTCATTGATAAAGACACAAACATAGAGTTTTATGATACTTTCTTTTGTTATGGGGAGATTAGAATGAAATCCTTCATCAAATTCATGGAAATGGACTTAAATCCCTCAAAATTTGGGAGCCTTGTAAGTAGGAATCTTATCGTCTCTGGATTCTTTTTTAATTAACCATTTCTTGCCCCTCCCCTGACATTAAGGGACTTAAAGATTTTATGAAGCTATTATCCTAAAAGAAAAGCACAGTTCCAGGAAACACTGGTTAAAGGCACCAAAGGGGCTATAATAGCTTTGCTTAGTATGGATCGATAAGCATTGTATGTTTTATAAAAATAAAAGTGAAATCCATTTTTCAAGTTTCAACTTGAATTCATTTTTCACAATAACATTTGCAGTCTGCTTTTCCTGCAAGCACAATGTCTGAGGCTGTTTAAACTGTATAGAACATTTCCCTTAAACCGTGCTGTACCACAGTCACTTCTGTTCAACGGGATGTACCTGACTTGGTTGCAAAGTCGAATATAACCTTAGCAAGGGAAAAAAGTTTCTCCTCCTGCAGACACAACACAGGGTGTGATTTTTCTACTTTGGTCGAATTATGCGGATGGCCCTCTGGTTCCCAAAAGAGGAAGATGGTGGAGATGAGGCTAAAAATGAAGGGCTGACCCAGAAAGCCAAGTCCCGGAGGCTGCCTCTGCTTGCAGGAATGCGCTCTGCAGCCCCACATGGGCAGTTTCCTCCACTGCCCTGGAAGTCGAGAACAGGATTGGCCGGGTTGCCAGGCTCCATCTAAAAATAAACTTCATCCCTGGGGCTCACCCAGTGGGAATTCGAACGGGTATGAAAAAGGCATTTACCTTTCCTATGGTCTAGGAACGTATTTTCCCAGGTGAAATGGAAAGCCAAGCTAAGTAAGACTTTGCAAGGCTGAAACAAAACCATATTGATTTCAGAATACGGCTCTCTGAGCAAGCACAATCTGGTTCATAAACTTGGTGTCAAAATGTGCAAACCATTGATTTTTGGTCTCTATATCCTGTGCAGGGCAGTGAGGGACCCCCTGGGAGACCCGGACCACCTGGACCACCTGTGAGTTACTTCAGGTTTAAAACTTAAATTCATGTGTGTCTGCTTGAGACTTCTATAACTCAGAGGTCAGACTACCTTTAGATGTTCTCCAGGATAAAAGTTGTCTGCTTTTTATGGATACTTATAAATGATAGCCACTGCAGCTTTGGGGAGACCTGATTTTTCCCCTTTAGTGTGGCCCCAATATGCAGTGCTCAGATTTGCATACCATGGGCCTCCCTCCTCTGGACTCAGGAGACCTGAGTGTGTGCCCCAACTCTCCACATCCTGCCTGGGGGACCCCGGGAAAGCCATTTAACCTCAGGGAGCCTCACTCACAGAAAAGAGGGGCTTTAAAAAGAGCTCCCTTCCAGCAATGTGAGTTGGTACGGAATTTGGTGTTAGGCTATATGTGTTCATTACCATCCATGATGTCTGAGATGCAGAGAAATTCTATTTATATAGCACCTAGTGAATAAAATGTACAAGAGCCATCAATGTTTTTATGCCTGCGATTGAGACAGATGTTCTCTTGTCAGGGAGGCTGCAGAGAGGAGAGGTACCTCTCTCTGTAGCAAGTCTGCCCTCATGTGGGGCCACGCTCAAATCGCAGCAGAGCTTTGGTCCAGGCCGAATGTTCTTTTCCACCCTACCTCATAGGAATACTTTAAGAAACCAAACTCGCCTGAGAAAGGGCAGAATTAGTCTGTGACTTTCTGAAGACGACAAAGATAGATAATTAGTCTGCATGCAGTCGCACACTTTACACAATAAACAAAGAGATTTGCACTCTGTTTTCCTAAACCTGTTCATTTTGTTTACTTGCCTTTCCCTTAACAAAGAAGCCGGGCAGAAAGCATTTGGGGCTCAAATCCGAAAATACACTCCCTGTCCAGTGGACACAACAAGCAACATATAGCATGAGTTCACAAAAGGGGCTTGTATTTTACACTGGGTTAGGAAATCTTCCTCTTCCCCCTGAATTCTTCAAAACTATTCATTCTTCAAAATAGATTACATATTGTCTTTTTATGGGACACCTCCTCTAGAAATCTCAGACAAAAATATTCTTCAACTCTCTAGGACTCAGCACACTAAAATACAGTAGACATTCGCCAGTTGCCAAATGAGTGAGTGAAATAATAAAGGAATAAATGAATGGAGCATTTTTGCTCCCATCACTAGTGTTTGGAAGACGTACACAAGTCCCGTTCACTGAGCACCATTGGGCCACCATCACCCCAAAAGCAGGGAAATGAGGGCTTCCTCAGTTTTGCAACTGAAGTGTGGAAGTCTCAAAAAAGGAAAAATGCAGAGTATTGATTCTATGGGAATTTCTTAAAAGAAGGATAAAAGATCCCAGCTAAAATTTTTATCTGCAAATTTTTCCTGAATGCCAAAACGTATGATTCTTTTAAGACTGTTGAATTAGTTCTCTTTAAGTGTTAGTTACTCTGGGACTTTCCATTCATAGGTCAGTTTTATTAGGAAGTTTTATTCTCTGTTGTTCTAAAGAATATGTTTGTGTAAAAACATCCACACAGGGTTGTGAGTAATATCATTTTCCCCATTTACTTTATTTTTCTATTTAGTATGAAGGGACTGTAGTAAAACATTACTTTTCAGTAGCCCAATTGCTCCCTATTCACATCTTTACCAGCACTACGCTGTTATAGCCTGCAGGTCAGCGGGCTGTAAATAGTTAGCATAAATTGGCAATTCAGACACTGAATTTTAATGAGCAAATAGTATTTTCCTCTGCATGCATTAGTGTCTCATCTGTCAAACCTGAACATTCATCACACCCCCACTGAAAGTCTCTCTGGGCTCCAGGTGTAACTCACGCTCCTGGTCCTTTGTCCCCCCTACATTTGCTTTTGAAAAGCCCAGAACGGAAACATTGTTTTATTTTACTTGTAGCATTAAACTCATGTTCTAAATAAAATAGAAATATCATTTGGTAAAAGGATAAAAGGTAGAGAGACTATTAACTTAAAAAAGAGTAATTCTCTATCTCCTCTCTTTCTGAAGGGTGTACCATTCAATGAAGGAAATGGAATGAGCAGTTTATATAAAATCCAGGTATTTACTTTTGGAATTATGTGAGATTATTGTCCAGTGATGGGTTGCTGTAAATGCTTCTCACCTTTTTCTTCTTTTTCTTTTGAAGGGAGGTGTGAATGTTCCCAGTTTTCCAGGTCCCCCTGGCCCCCCTGTGAGTACAGTTTTTTATTACCAAGCATTCTTTAGCTGAACAACCACAATAAATAAATAAATAAATAAATAAATAAATAAATAAATAAATAAATAACTCAAGTTCACTGAAAAAATACATGGTACAAAATATAATCGAAATCTTATGCAGTAGAATATAAATGATAGCAAATTATAGTAAAATGGAGAAGAGGTACCCTGCCAAAATCATGAAAAATAGCATTCTGCATGGTGGTATCACTGTCTGCATTGCAAATCTAAGAATTAAATCAATGTCCAAGCAGTCACCGTCATGGGGTTCCATCAAGTTATGTTTCATCATCATACTGTTCAAATCCAGACTGTAGCAAAATAAAACTTGCAAATATTTTCTATGTGTCTTAAAGCAAATTGAATTAAAATGCTTTAGATTCTATAATTTGCTTCCATCGTTCTTTTAAAAATGACTTCCCATGCTTTTCTTGTAGGGCCCAAAAGGAGACCCTGGCCCAGTGGTATGTATATTCCCATGCTTTGTGTCATTTAGAAAATGAGCCTTTATTGGAGTTTGAAAGAAGGACATCAGGCAAAGATGGCCTATTTTCTTAGATGTTCATCAATTATCTAATATTGGAGGCAGGAGGCAAACCACCAAATACCAGCAATGTGTTCATTTTCAAGATGCTTTGATCTTGATGTCCCTGCCCTTGGCCTTAGTCTCTTTTATCAGTGTATTTTCAAATTCGCCCTGTGATGGAGGAGGGCACACATGGAAGTTCCTGATAAATGGCACTTTCTTCTGATAGCACTATTTTGATAGTTAACTCAGTATTAAGTAGATTGTGGAAGAGAAATACTTCCTGGAAAGAAATTCCTTAATATGTCTCCAGTCTCTCCCTACCCCCCCAAAACGAAGGGACTGTTTGTTTGCTTTGAATGTCTTAGGCAGTTCTTGGGTAGGAAATGCAGTGTGCTGTCATAAATCTGCTTCATAGGTGTAATGTATCAGGAGGTTAGCACCCAGAATGGAAAGAGATCATGTCCTGCAGCCCCCCAGAGAGTGACAATTGTTCTCAGGCATCCTTCTCAACCATGGGGCGTCCATCTGAAGCTTCTGCCAAAATCATTAGATTCCCTTTTTTCTTTGGCAATTCTTCCTGTCATGTCCTTGTCAAGCAAATGTTCATATTTCACTTGTATTAACCTTTTAACTTTGATTTATACAGGATGCTTGAAACTCAGATATGCCTGAAACTGAAATAAAGTTTCAAACCATCTTCCACTGTCACGTGAAAAAAAAAATTAAAACCATCTTCCACTGTCACGTGAAAAAAAAATTAAGGCCGTTTCATTACAATACCGTTTGGTAAAACTAGAGGAGTAAATTTTAAAAGAGTGACAGAAGAAGCCATAGAAAGTAATCTTTTCACATCTAAATATATTTTCAAAGGACATGCGTTAAAGCACATATTTTTTGTTATTGGTTGGTATATATTAAGGGCCAATTATTTCCCCTGAAAGCATGATTTCAACTAGTTAGTATCATTTTCTGAGCCCCAATTATGTAACTTAGAAGTTTCCTTTGTTTTCTTATTCATGTTGCCCCCCTTTTATCTGTAACATTTTTATGCTTTCACCAATCATATCCTTCATTCTAATTTTAATTTTCTTTCATCTTGTTGATAAAAATTTCCTCCTGGTCTTTCCCTCTCCTACTGACTCACAGCCCCTCTGAATCATGTAGAGGTCCCTAGACTTCTCACTGACTTTTCTGGAACATTCTTTGAAGTTTTTCATTAATAACTGCATATCAAGGTGATAACATTTTTTAAGTATTCTAATAAAGGATAAATCCTAATTCACTTGGATTGGAAAATAGGTAGCAGACAGATTTGAGTAGACTTGAAGAAATTAGGCTTCAAATTCCTTAGCTACAACAAAAGATAAAGAATAAAAACTGATTAAAGGATATTCATTTTTTTGGAGATGTGATTTAAGTGGGTGAAGCACAAAAACAGAAACCCGAAATAATGAAATTAAATACTGTGTAAACCCTCAGGTCTATCCTACATAAACCTTTGAAATTATCCTTTGAGCCTATGTCAGCACCACCATGCACCTCCCTTCATTACACACCGGTTGCTCAGCACAGACAAATACTACTTCCTACCAGAGAAATAAGCCAGGAATGGTAGAATGATAGTCACAGAGCAGAAAATGGAAAAGTCAATTTGAGGAGGTGGTGGGCGGGGGGAGAGATTTACTCTTCGCATCCTTCATTTCCCATGATGCTAGGTCTGCACCACTGTTTCTAATCTTCTCAGTAAACGTTTGTAGACAAAAATTACCCTAATTGAATTTATCTTCTGAGGTGCTCCATTTAATTCCTTTGATACTTAATTTATAAGTGGCTTCAATGAAATATTTAATTACTAACTACTTTCAAATAAATATTGATTGATGGGGTGACCACCTTCCTTGGTCCTAAAGATTGTTGAGCATGTAAACAAAGAGAATCAAAGAGTTCATTTCCTTTGTCAACAATCCAGGACCTCTTTCACAGAGCTTCATGCAGAATAGAGTGTGAACATCTTTTTGTTTTTGTTTTTGTCTGATTGACAGGTTATATATTAGTGGACATTTAAAAAGATTTTTAAGGCATGAAAAGTATCAAGTCATCTGCTTGTTCATTAAGTGTTCTGTAATAAGGACAATATCATAAGTAATAATGGAAGTTGGAGACTTGGTAATATTTTGAAGCAGATTAGAGTTATGCATGCAAAAATATATTTATAGAGAATGAAAGCTCCCTTTTTTACGTGATTATATTGAAAGCATCCAGTGTCTTAAGAAAATATTTGCAGTGAACATCAATTCATTAACAAGGAGGTATCAGACAACTACCTCTGTCTCTCTTGATTTAAAGTTTATTTGCTCAAAAGTAGCAGCTTCCTTCACCCTAACTTCTCTAAATATATTTCTTGAGAGCCTACAGGCTCCAGCCGGCCATGGGACCATACACTAGAATATGTAAAAGTTTTTTTTAATGGAAATGCTTCCTTATCTTCTGCCAGTGACCTATGAGCTTAAGCAATAACTTAGAATCATTAGAGATGCTGCTTCCAGACTCATCCTCTGAAGCATTTCACAATTCACGGCCAGCTACCAAGCACACTGCTGGATGGGAAACCTTGCTATCAGACCTTCATCTTCATTTGTGTTTAAGGAGCTTAGTCCTATTCTCTGGTCATCTAGCAGCCCTGGGTACCTCACAAATTGGCAAACTTCATTAAAGCCCATCTTTTCTTCTGATTTTTATTGAAATTGGAGTTATCACTGACTAGAGGGATTCATTCTAATTAGATCCTTAATCAGAATAAAAACAATCAGAAAATATATTCATACTTCTCCAGGGAATAGATTTATTCTCAAACTATTTTCAAATATCAAATGCAAGAATACAGATGCTTGAAAATAGAACATACCAATTACTTGCTAAATCGCCGAATAGTGTTTTGGGGGTACTTTTTTGGCAAAAAAAAAAAAAAAAAAAAAAATCTTTGTTTTTGAAACCAAGGCTTAAAAAACCTTTTGGTCATTGCTCCTGCATTTCTTATGTTCGTATTTAACAGGGAGAACCTGGTGCGATGGGGTTGCCAGGACTAGAAGGATTTCCAGGTATAAAGGTAAGTACAGGGATTAAAAATGTGGTCACTGATTTAAAATTCAAAAATGTTTACTGAGCTCCTCCTATTGGACCAGGAACTGTTTTAGGTTGAAAGATAGCTAAGAGTACAAAACAGACAAAAATCTCTGCCTTCAAGGAACTTATTTTCCAGGAAGAGGATACAGAAACTACAAGAATAAACATAAGTAAAAATGTTGGTAAAATGCTATGAAAGAAAGAAAAAATAGAGCAGGTTAAGAGGGCTTGGGAGTGCTAAAGGAGAGGTTTGTAATTTTAAATATGGGTCTGAGAAAGCAAGATCTGAGCGAAGAGTTGAAAGAGTAAGACAGAGTAGGCCAAGTCCCTTCAACCCTAAAGGAAGAATGTCCCGGGCAATACAAGTAAGTTCTAGAGATCTAATGTGTAGCGTGGCGATGATAGGTAACAATACTTCACTGTATACTTGAAAATTGCTAAGTGTTCTCACCACTACATTAATTAGCTCGATTGTGGTGATCATTGCACAGTATATGCATATATCAAATGTTCAAGCTGTACACCACTATATACAGTTTTTTGAAAGAGTAAATATTAGGTCTAAATGCACTGAGACATGAGCATTACTGCTACACCAAAGGAGACCAGGGGAATGAGGTGAAGGAAGGGTCGTAGATGAGGTTAGAGACGTAGGGGTAGAAGTGAGGTGTAGCCCTGTCATGGCACTCTTGCAAAGCAATACTACTCAAAATGTGGCTGATAGAGGATGGGTGCCAGTCTGCAAATTCTCTGATGGGTTCTATGGCAAGGCAAGGGTAGACTGAGAGTAAGTATTTAAAACTTGTCTAGCAATTTAACTTTGCCATGATATTCAAACATGTGATCAGTTGACTCACCTTGGTTTAGGATGTATTAGAACATAAATTGTAAACTGCTCCCAAAGGAGCACAAGTAGTTTGAGAGGCACTAATAATAAAGAGGCTTATAAGCTATTGTGAAGACTTTATCTTTCACTCTGAGTAAAATCGGGAGCCAGCAGCTCATTTCTGAGTAGAAGGGTGATGGGGCCTGCAGCTGGGGGGCAGGGGTGAAGCAGGGAAGCCTGTTAGAAGACTACTCCCATAATACAGCCAGGGTGATGTTGGCTCAGATCGAAGTAGAAATGGTGGAGATAGCGTGGAGTGGCTAGATTCTGGATATATTGGGAAGGTAGAACCAAGGGACTTTCTAATTGATTGGACGTGGGTATGAGAGAGTAAAGAGGAGTCAAGGAGGACTCCCAGTTTTTTGACCTGAGCAACTGGCATGACGGGATAGTCATCAACTGAAATGAGGAAAGCTATAGGCAGAGCCTGTGTGGAGAGGGTGAGGATGATCAGTTTAACTTTGGACACGAGGTCAAACTTGGCAGCATCTATTAGATAGCAAAGTGGAAGTGTTGAGTAGGCAGAACAATCTAAAGGCATGGAGTTTGAAAAGAGTCTTATTGGAGATTTAAACTTGGTTGTCCCAAGAGTATAGATGCTGTCTTAAAGCCAGGAGACTTGATAAAATCACCAAGGGAATGACAGTAGATTTTATAAAAGAGAAGACCGAGGACTGAGCGCTGAGGCCTCCAACATAAAGGGATCAGGAAGAAAAGGAAGAATGAGCAGGGGAGACTGAGATGAAGTGACCAAGGAGGTAGGAGGGAAATTTGGTGTCCTGAAAGCCAAGTTAATATAATATATCAAGGTGAAGTGAGTGATCACCTGTCTCAAATACTGAAAATAGGGCTAGTATGATGGGGATGGGGTCAAGTAGGATGGTCAAGTACTAACCATTAGATTTAGCAATACAGAGGTTTAGCAATAACAGATTATTACCATTTCATGATTTTGGTAGGAGCAACTGTTGGATTTAAATGGATTTAATAGAGAATACGAAAAAAAGAATTAGAGGTAGCAAATACAGTGTAACAGTGCTCAAGAAGTTTTGCTACAAAGGAAAGCAAAGAAATGGGTCAGTGGCTTCTAGAGGAAGTAGGGTAGGGTTTTATAAAATGGATTTTAGAAATGGACCATAGAAATATCAGAATAGTTGTATGCTAAAGGAATGATCCATTAGAATAGGGTAGGGGAGTGATGATATAGGAAGAAAGGGGAGAATTGCTGGAATGACATCCTTGAATACCTAGGAGAAAATGGGAACTAGTATATAAATGGAGGGTTTGGCTTCAGAGAGGAGTCTGGATAGTTCATCTCTAGTAACAGGTAGAAAAACAGAGTATAGACACTGATACACAGGAAGAATAATTGGTTGGGGTCTATAGAAGTTCTTTTCTGATTGCTGAAATTTTCTCAGAGATGGAAGAAGAAGATCATCATCTGAGAGTGAGTTAGGGAGAAGAGGTTGGAGATTTAAGGTGAAGGTCTTCTAAGAGAGAGGGAGTGTCCAGGGACAACAAAGTGTGGTGACTAGGCAGCCCCATTGCCCCCCTGAGGTTCATGGACATGAACTGAAGTGAGACCACTCAGGGAGATCTTCTCCAGCATGTACACTCAGGTAAAAACATAGACTTAAACAAGGTTCCAGTTTTGACAAATGAGTACTAGAAGCAAGACTGGGCCAAGAGAGTCAATGGTGTACACAAAGGAGTGATTATAACAAGTGACTATGGAATTGAAACTAAATAAATAAGGGAGAGAGGCCATCGAGAGAGTGGAAGGATGATGAAAGATTTGTTCAATAGATTAGAGGTCTTGGTGGCATCAAAAGTGTGAGAATCCAAGGTACTCAAGGGAGTGAGTCAAAACTATGGTGGCCCAATATCAGAATGCATGAAACTGAGATTATGGGTGGGATGGAGTTATTGTTACTGACAAGGTCTCAGGTATAACAATGGAAATAAGAGAACAGATCATTAGAGGAGAATGGTTCAAAGAACTCCAGGGCTTGAACTTTGGAAGGACCATACTGTCCAAGAGAAGTCTTCTTTTTTTTTTTTTTTAAAGATTTTATTTTATTATTTATTCGACAGAGACAGAGACAGCCAGCAAGAGAGGGAACACAAGCAGAGGGAGTGGGAGAGGAAGAAGCAGGCTCATAGTGGAGGAGCCTGATGTGGGGCTCGATCCCATAACGCCGGGATCACGCCCTGAGCCGAAGGCAGACGCTTAACTGCTGTGCCACCCAGGCGCCCCCAAGAGAAGTCTTCTTAATATTAACCTTTATCAGATATACAAGAGTTTCCACTGAATAAAAAGTTCCAATATATGCATTTCAGGGGCAAAAATCCCATAATTTAAAAGGAGCAGAGTGAGACTGACAAGAATTACTTGTTTATACTGTTTCTCCACTATTCTATTAGCTCTTTTTCTATTTGTCTATAACTATGCTTTATAGAGATATTACTTGTATTTATATGTTAGAGTTTATATCCTGTTGGTCTGGCCTTTCATTTTCATGCTTAATCTCATTGTACATGTAAATATAACGTCTATGTAGTCAAATAGCAAACTATTTTTCTTTGTGGTTTCTTGTTTTGCTTTTATGCATTAAGTTCCTTTTACTCTTATTCTCAACCAAAATTAGGTAGTCACTTAATATTTTCTTCTAGTTCTTTTATACCTCATATTATTTTACTTTTTACATAATCTATATGGGATTTACATGGAGTGTAACATAAAAAGAGGAATTAAACTTTTTTCAGGGAAATTACTCAATTATTAGCACTATTTGTTGAATAATAGATCCCTTTCTTTACTAAAATCCTATTATAGACGTTGGTCTATTTCTGAGTTTATATGGTGTTTTTATATTGCATCGACATATTGCTTAATCTTATGCCAATATTCCGTTATCTTAAGCGTTAGAGCTTTGTGATATGTTCAGATATTGGTATTGCTAATCTCCTTATTGTTCTTCTTTTAATTTTTTTCTTTTATCTTCTCATTTATTCTTTATCTTGAGTGGACTTTAATATCATCTGACCAAGCTGAAATTTCATAAGAATTGCATTAAATTTATAAATTAGTTTGGGTAGCAATGACACCTTTACAACATTGTCTTGCCCTCCAAGAACAAAACATATCTCTCCATTTAATCAAGTCTTCTTTTATGTTCCTGAGTGAAGTTATGAGGTTTTTTAATGTAGGTTCTGCTCAACAAAAATTGCCCTTTTATTATCCCATATATAATCATCAGTACTTTTAGCATCATCAGCTTTATCTAAAATACCACATTGCCTTTGGAAAAAGAGTTGTGTCACTCTGCTGTTCCGAGCAATTCAAGGGATCTTCTGATGGCCTAATAAGAAGAACTACAAAATCCCTTGTTCTAAATATCTTTATTCTAACCCTACTTCCAGTAAGACAAGCATAGGAAAAGCTTCTAAGAAGATGTTCAATATGCTTTCTATTTTACGTATTGGTAATGGATTACTTTTGGAATAAAAATACTGTATTGACTAATTTTAGCTGTAAGGATGTGTGGCGTGCTATTAAAAATAGGTCACAGAAATGATAACCTAAATGCTTGTTTTCATTAAGATTATAATTTGCTTTCATTTTGCGGGGGGGAAAGCTTTAACAAATTTAGTTAGCTACTCATTTTATTTTCCCATCTGATGATATTGATAATGCTTATCAATACCAAAGAAAGCTTTACCAAATCAAATAATCATTTGAGCATTAATTTTATAGGTAAAGAAATTATAGATATCATTATAAGTAGCATTTTTTTTTTTTTAATCTCGACAGGGGGATCGAGGCCCAGCAGGTCCCCCAGGAATAGCTGGAGTATCGGTGAGTCCAGAGTATCTCACATTATTTTCACAAGGAAGCAATTCTATCTCCACAGTAAATCTATGGCTAGGGATCAAGAAGGGCTGGGGAGCACACAGTAGCTCCTATGATACTAGGTTCTAGAAATATCCAGTTAAAAAAATAAAACCACCTTGTCTCTATCCATCCTCCAGAAATCTTTCTTTTTTATTTTTAAAAATATTTTTATTTATTTATTTTAGAGAGGGAGGGAGAGAAGAGATAGGGGCAGAGAGAGATGGAGAGAGAGAATCTCAAGCAGACTCCCCACTGAGTGCAGAGCCAAGCATGGAGCCCAGTGTGGGGCTTGATCCCATGACCCTAGGATCATGACCTGAGCTGAAATAAAGAGTCCAACACTTCACTGACTGCACCACCCAGGGACCCCAAGACTGCTCCTTTCTTTATTTTCACCTTTTTCTTATTTTTTGTCTTTTTCTTTCTTTCTCCCAACTCTCTTAAGGAGGGGAGGAGATGCCCAGTTAGTTACCTGTGCCAGTATGTCAGTACACAAGCTCAACTTTGAGAAGCTTGTTTTGTTTCTCTGTTCTTGTCCTATTTAAGGTTTCTTGGCCCCCAAAAGACGAAGTTCTTATCCTTAGACATGTACTTCAAGTTCTTGGTATTAAGCTGCAATCTGCCTGAGTTTTCCCTCGGCCTGGTGTTATTAACAGATCTTTACTGCTGCTAATGTTTCCTCGTAAACTAGCCCTTCCAGCCTCTCAATCATTTTTGTTGCTCTCTGATGTCAAATGTTTTAATCTCATCAAGGTCGTTTCAAATGAATAGGAAGTGCTCCAGGAAAGGTTGAAATCATTTCTCTGAGCCCTAGGGATCATTCTGATCTTCATTCATGATGCTCTAATTAAAATGTTGCGGCCATGCTTTATGAATGAGAGCCCACTTATTCTTTTGTTCAGTGCCCCTGCAGGGTAGGCCCAGGGTAGGCAAGTCAGTGGAAACTATGTGCTTGAATCATAAGAATACAAGATAAGAAAGGGCCCTACCATCTCACTCACCACCACCCATTGACATCTATTGACACCCAGCACAACCCAGAGTGTCCATCACCACCCACCGCCACCCACTGCCATTCACCACCACCCATCACTCCCATTCTTTAAAAGGTTAATAGCCACTCCATTTTACTCTATGTAGTTGTTAAGCCTAATAACAAAAATTTAAAACCCATGCATAATCTGTAGAAAACCATCCTTTATAGAGGATGAATCCCCTTATTTAGCTGTTCCATCTCTTTCTAGTATATTCAAGCCCATGCAGAGATTTCTCGAGGGCTTCTTTCTCCTAATTCTCCCCAGACTGACACATGGGTATAGAAGAGGGGGTGTCTGTGAATGCTGGCAGTGAGGTGAGGCCTCCAGTCAGCATGCTGTACCCCAGGTTCGCCAAGCTCCCCCTGACCTTCGAGATCGCTGCTGCCTGCTATGGATGTCCCTGATCCCTTTGTCTCAGATCTCAAAGCTTGAGCACTCTCCCCCTTGTGTCCTATGCCAAGACGATGTTGGACATTAGTCTTCCAGGTCTAACACATCCCCCCAACTTCGGCCCACAAGAGCTTCAGCAGTTCCTGCTTGTAGTCACAGGTCTGGGGAACCAGGGCTGCCCTGTCGGGCCCTGTGTCTGCCTAGCTTCACCACTCAGCCGTGTCCAAACTTGTGAGGGGGGCTCCTCCCAAAGTTCTAGACAACAAGAGGAGCAAAGGGTCCTTCCTTTTCAGACTCTCTCCTGGGGAACCTACTAGGGTTTCTGCAGCCTCAGGCCCAGGCCTACATCCCTGCACTATTTGGTTTTCTGTCCACATTAGGTCTAAGTGGTGGGACGTGGCTCCTTCTTTAAGCTTGGTCTGGACACTTTGGCACTTCTCACTTCTGCTCTCTGATGGACCATCTTCCTCTCTTGTCCCTCCCAGTGGTCTCTACTCAACATTTCTCTGTCATCAGTCCTCCAAACCACAGTGTGTTGGAGCAAATTAATCTTGCCTTCTTCCTTTCAACCAAACATGGCTTTTCAAGTCGACAATAGTTTCTCTTCAGGCTATTCTACTATGAACCTAGAAAGCGTCTTATGAAACACACAGTCTAGGAAAGATTTCTTTGGGGGTGTGCCCTCCCACTCCCAAAGTCAAGAAGAGCTGCCAATCAAATAAGGCACTAGATACATTTCCAGTAATGAGGATACATTGGTTTCATATTTTCAAAAATATTATCGTCCCCTCCCATCCCTCTGCTTTAGACATATATATACATTCAGAGAACTGCATTCTAGTCCGTATCTCGGAACTTCCATAGTCAAGTGTATATCCCCACAGACTCAGTCCCATTAGGAATGCCATTTTAGCATAGAGAGCCACAAGCCTGGAAGCACATTAAATTCACGGGCGGGGAGGGGAAGCACATGGCATCATGCCCTAATTTGGCTCTTAACATTTCTGTTTGATTTGATTTTCCAGGGAAAACCTGGAGCCCCAGGGCCTCCAGGAGTTCCAGGGGAACCGGTGAGTGCCAGCCACTTACTTCACAGTTGTACTTGCATGCTATTTCAAAGCTTTTCATAGCAATTAATATTTGTCTGTGAACATGCCTATAGGGTGACAGAGGGCCTGTTGGAGATATAGGTTTCCCTGGACCAGAAGGACCCTCCGGAAGGCCAGTAAGTACTTTTTACTATTTAAAATTTGCCAGTTTGAGAAATATTCCAAGCAGTGCCTCTTTCCATATCTCCTTGGAAAATCTGACATTTGTAGTTTCTAAGGAAGTAAGAGCAAGTTCCACAAATGGATCTTTGGGGGTGTGCTTCTCGCTGAGTGTCCCAGCTCTGTATGAGGTATCTTCATGTCTTAAACAGTGATGAAAAAAGTGATATTTCTTTGTTTGTTTGTTTGTTTGTTTGTTTGTTTGTTTTAAGAGTCAGGAGATGAGACTCATTATTTCTTAAGTCTTATATTCTCTGAGTTAAAAAACAAAATGGCCTGTCACATCCTAAAATATAAAGAAGCTGAAGACTCACAGATATAACTCCTGGGTGCTAAGCTAAAAACTAAAGTAGAAGCTGTTTTCTCAGATTCCCTTCTTTATCTATGGACTTTGTTCTTATACTTTCATAAATCATGCTTCTAAACATAGCATCGCCTTGATTCCTCAAAGAGCTCTTGGATACTGACATATCTTGCTGTAACGTGGTAATAATTATTCTTACTAATTCAGTTCAGTTCAACAAATACTCATCTAGTCTCTGCTGTTTGCTAAGGATGTGCTGGGCCATGGGGGAGGGGGTGTAAAGATGAATGACAGATAGCCCCCTCTCGGGTTTACTCTTTATAGAAGGTCTCTGCTCCCTCTGCTTGTTTATTTGTGTGGGGGGAGGGAGTGCTATTAGAAGGAGGATACTGAAGGTGAACAAGCAACAGAGTTCACGAGCCTGGTGGTTCAGCACCTCTGGGAAACCTTCTGGGTCTGAGTGCTCCCTGGCCACCAGCTCCTCAGGGAAGGCAACATAAACATATAGGCAGCATATACAATTTAGAGTCAGAAAGATACAGGTTTGAATTGTGACTCAAAGCGTGTTGTGAGTCACTGAAGTAATATGGCATATGGTAAGCATTTCTAGTGCCTGGCCCTGAGAGGGGCTCAATAAATAGCTTCGATCCCTGCCTCCCCCTTCACCTCCTTTCGCAACTCCCTATCCCGGGCCCCTGACCATTTCCTAAATTCTTGCCCAGGAGATGATGCAAAAAGCAATTTGTTTATTCAACAACTATTTCTTGAGCACCTACGAAAATGCTAAGCACACTTCTGGGTGCCAGCACCTCGTGGCTTTACGTTCTAGTACAGGGACACAGACAACAAACAAATACACATACACACACAATTTCAGGTAGAAAAAGCTCTAAATAGGGTGACGCACTGGAGTAGCATTTAAATAGAGCAGTTGAGAAAGGCATGCTGTTTAAGCAGAAACCTGCATGAAGTGTGAGATCAAACCTGGAGTGGTTGTCAAAGGCATTGCTTCAAGGAAGAGAAATGACCATAGAGGAGTGAGCCTGGTGTGTTGAAGGAACAGCAAAAGGCATGAGGTCAAGAATGCACTAAGCTAACCAAGAGTGGGAAAGATACCAAGAGAGAAGTTGGCAGTGGCCCGGCCGTAAGGAATTCTAAGCCATGAGTGGAGTTTGGATTTCATTTGAAGTATGATGGAGACCCATTGAAACATTTGTAGTGGAGAAGGAAAATGACTGGAGTAGATTTTAAAGTATCAATCTGACTATTATGTGGAGAGCAGACTGTAGGAAGCAGAATGGAAGCAGACAGAGCACTGAGGAAACATTGCCATAATCCCCATGAGAAATAATGACGGGGAGAACAGGGAGATCATGAGGAGTAAGTACATCGAAGGGGGAGTCAGCAAACTCACTGATGGACCAGATGTGGAGTGTGAGGGAGAGATAAGGCACAGCTGTGGTGTGGGGTCTGAGCAGCCATGTCACAGTGATGCTTTTGGTGAGATGGGAAAGACTGGAGATGGGTTGGTTTGGGAGGGAAAACCAAGAATTCTCTGTGTTGGACACATTCAACTTCAAGCACTATTAGACATCCAAGTGGAAATGTCAAGTAAGCGGTAGATATACACATCTTAAATTAATGGAGAGATCAGGACTGGAGAGACTGATTTGGGTATTTAAATCCGAGCCTGGATGAAATGGAGTCATTGTGGATTGGAAGGGAAGAGAGCACTTCAAGTATTAGGAAAAAGAGCCTTCAAAAAGACTGGGAAGGTACAGCTGATGAGATAGGAAGAAAAGCAGTTGAATGAGGTTTCCTGGATGTCAAGGGAACTAAGTGTTTTAAGACAGAGAAATGATGAACATCTAGATAAGTCATGTGAGAGCTGACAGTTCTCCACTGGGTTTAGAAATGTGGTGGTCCTTGGTGGGAGAGGTTACAGCACGCTTGTATTTTGATAAGAATGATCCAGTTGAGAGGGGAAGTTTTGATGATACCATGCGAGTAGAGAGAACTTTGAGTAGGGGGAGAAGACTGCTATTCCACTCAAAAGTGGAAATCGGTCTTCACAAGAAACAGGGGCAGCTCATCTTTCTTACCGGGAGGAAAGAGCAGGCAGAAGTTGGTGTACAAATGCGTGTAGGTTGGTGGATCCCGTGGAGGGAAGGAAGGTGAGATGGTTCTCTCCTATTTATTTTCTCAGTGGAAGAAGAATCGAGGTCATCAGTTGGGTGCAAGGAATCAGGTGGTGATGCTGGAGATCTGGAGACACAGGAAAATCTGCGCAAGAGTACTTTGGGAGAGAAGGAAAGGGAGTTGAATCAGGAAATCCAGGATAGCCTGGTAATACAGAGGGGCTACTTGCCATCTGCTTTCGTACATTTAGATGGGAACAAGTGAGCAAGGAGATGTGTTTCTCTTCCAGTGCACTCAGGTGCTCACTCAGAGGCAGACATGCGGTAGACAGAAAGTTGTTACACCCAGGGATGGAGTTCTTCCAGATAAGTGAGATGAGGGAGGGAAACACAAATCCGTACAGGCTATTCTAAAAATCTCTAAAAAGCAGTACTTGTCTAGGGAAAGCAAGTTAATAACACCTTTATATACAAAGGAGAACACACATGATAGTCTTTGATGAACTACAAAAGACAAAAGAAAAAAAAAAAGACTGTAGGGTATTTCTTTTCTTACATTGTTACCAAAAGCATGAATTACATTTTAATACTAGATTTATCTTCTTTTATCCAAGTGATACAGTTGGGTTGTTTTTGGGTTTTTTTTTTTACCCACATCCTCTCCTTAATCAGATTTATCTTTGTTGCTTGTGTTTCTGGATGTAATAAATTCTTTGAACCATGCACCGCAGGTAGCATGTTCTTAGTTAAAGCACTCTAGATAATTCCCAGGATGTTCAGAGACGTTGGGGGACTTTGGTTGGGTTATCAACTGTGACGGATTTTAGTGTAATTTATAGCAGTGAAACATGCGCTCGTCTGCAGTTCCATCCTCATAGAATCCATTCCAGCAAAATAAAACTCCCCTCGGCTTTTCGGAGGAGCGTGTCCGTGCAGTTGCCTGCTGGCTAAGAAATCATTTTCCTCACCTTGATCTCTCTCTTCAAACCAAATCTCAAAAACACATCTGCTATTGGACTCTAGGTGTTTGATTTGACCCCAAGTTCTTTCCCTTCTCACATCTCCTGGCCAAAAGTTCTCTCCGTCTTACAAATCTCTGAGCAGGGGGCTTTATTTCCACCTCCAGAACTGCCTTGTAAAGTTTGGGAAACTTCCAGTTTACTAATAAAAAATCACTATTTAGTGCTCTCAAAAACCGTGATTACAGATCTCCTACTTTTCTTTCATATTCTCCCACTGATAAATAACAAATTGTTCTCTGGCTGACAGTTCATTTCATGCTCTGGCCATGTTATGAAATTTCCCGAGCAGCGACGAGACCATTTACAGAGAATGACTCTCCGTGCTGGAAAATTGTTGGAGGGTAACAATAAATGCCACACACCAGCCACCCAGCACCGCGGGGCACCTTATTTTTCAGAATGTACCTAACGGAATAAGTAAGGAAAAATAATCCCATTGACTATTTACAGTGAGCTAGGCATTTTCTGTTACTTCACCAAATCCTTAGTTTTAAAGTCACGATGTTATCCTCACTTTGTAAGGAAAGAAGCTGATGCTATTAAGGGTCAGTAAATTGCCTGAAGTAAATGGAACTTGTCGGAGACAGAGTCAGAATTTGAACTCAGGGCCATCTCTTCTATCAACTTTGTTTTCTGTTTTGCCATATTGCCTTACCAAAATAGCAGAAATATGGTGATTAAGACCTCCAAACTTCAGCTTTCTATTGTGTTTAACTATGTCTACTGATGCAGAATTAGAAATATTAATCAACTTTTGTCTTTATAGGGAATAAATGGAAAAGACGGATTGCCAGGTGCTCAGGTATGGAAAATACCACTTCGAGTAAATGTTCTGATGTAAAACGTCATCCACAGTACCTGTCAGAATACTTGACAGCAGGCTGGGGAGGAACCTTGGCAAGCAGTGATCTTTTAGCGTTGACATTTGTTTTTCAGGGTATCACGGGTAAACCTGGAGACAGAGGCCCCAAAGGAGAACGTGTATGTATAATACTCTTGTGATCGTGATTTAAGCCTGTTGGCTGCAATTGCCTTATGCTTTGAGTTATGCAATATGTGTGTGGATCCCTGCAAATCCCCCAGTATGACACGTCTAGGGCGTATGTGATCCAAGATCTCTCCTAGGCATAAACTAGGCCAAGTAGAGGACCCAGAAGCAGGCCGTATGGCAGGTACACCTACAGCGATGCCCTTTATTCAGAACAAAGTCTGGTATGCTATTCCAGTTTGGAAAGCTTTGATCCTCCTGTCTCAGACCCATAGTCCTACTAGAACGATCACCCATTTCTTGTTCCTTGGAGAAGGGTTTCTCAACCTCAGCACTGTTGATGTTTGGAGGCAGACAGGTCTTTGCTGTAAGTGTCCGTCCCGTGCACTTAGGACATTTCGCAGCACCCCTGGCCTCTAGCCACCAGATGCAGTACCACCACCTTCCCTCCAGTTGCGACAACCAAAAATGTCTCCAGACATCACCAGATGCCTTCTGAGGATGAGAGTGGCCCTTGTTGAGAACCCCTGACCTTGTGGAATATGAAGTTGAGTCAAGGCAGTGGTGGGAGGAGGTAGAGCGGTGAGAGTGGAACGGAACACAAAGAGCGACGAGTCATGCCAATTCTGTTATATGCTTTTATTGGAATTGTTTTGGTTGTTATTGTTCCAACGTCCCGTTATTTTCTTTAGTGAATCCTAATGTTTTCTAGGAGAGTTGGAGTCATTCCACTGCAAAGATTATTCACGCATTGTTATTCAGTGGAATTCTCACGAGGGCTGCTAGTGTGTTGTGTGTGTGTGTTTTATGTACTGGTGTCTAGTTTACTTGTTTTTATTTTTTACACAAATAATTTGTGATAACTGAAGGACATGTGAAAACAGAGATAATATAAATTTAAAAAAAAGAAAAAGGTCTACATTATCCCACTGCATATAGATAAGGATTCTTGATTTTGGACAATCACTATTTTGGACATATTTCTATTTCTCTCTTACACGTGATATACATATATACTTAATGTATCAATACAAATGAATAGATGCTCTTCCAAAAATGTGTTCAGACTGTTTTGTAAATGGCTTTTTTCACCTAACACTATATAATGACCATCTTTCCACGCCAGTAAATATAGATCTACATGTGACTTTTAGTGTCTATGTGTTATTCCTCTGTTTGGATACACCTTACTTCACTTTCCTAGTCCCCTTTTTCTGATATGTAGGTTCTTCCCAGTTTTCATAATAATAAACATCACAGTAATGAACATCCTTGTGCCTAAATTATAAAACAATTTTAATATGCTAAAGACTGATGATTTTGCACTCGATCACGGTATTGATCAGCATGTGTTAGTACTTCTTTTCTTTGTTTTTTGTTTTTTTATTTGGCTCATCTCAGCTATTTCCCCAACTGTGAGTTGATATGTTCCTATGCAGATACATTTGTATAACTAAGACAGTAGCATTGGAATTAGGTCCATCTGCTTTTTCTTCTTTCTATATGGCTTCTTTCTACATCTCTTCCTTCCATGATCGAAGAGATCCCTGTAATTGTTCATTTGTTTTCATTACTTTTTTTAAATCCAGAGAAATGGAGTTTGGCCTTTTGCACAGTAGTCACAAATAAAAGAATAGCACAGTGAAATACAGGGCAGCCTCAGTGCACCATTCCATCATATTTGGTGTGATCACCAGCTCCTGCCTTTGTGGAACTGAGTATTTGGAATATCTGTAACTGAAACTCACACTGTGCTACATGTATACACCTCTCTCCTGAAACCCTGCCATCCTCTAATGCACAAACACATGCAGTAGTAGACACCTTGCTGGATAAAGGTCAGCATTAAATAAACTTCATATCACAGTCAAGCCACCTAATACTATCTTACACCTAATTTGCTGAGGCACTTTACTCAGTGAATCCTCTCATAGGTCATTTATGTTATGGAGTATATGATCTCAGTGATGACCCTCCACCCCAGGCACCTGCTCTGAACTTTTCCAAAGGCTCTCCTGTCTCATCTTCCTGAGTTGTATGTCTTTGGGACACCGAATGTGTGCACGTGTACACACACACACACACACACACACTCACACAGTCACATCTGTAAAACATGACTAAAGAAACCAACCCACAGAATCTAGCAAAGATTCTGATAAAGGTAAAAGAAGAAGAAAAGTGCATGATTTGGGAAGGATTTTGAGGGTCCTGAAGTTTTTACTTAGTGTAAAATCTCAGTGACCATTCAAGTGCAAAATCCTCTTGGCCATCTTCCTTTATTATTGCCAAGGAGACCCAGGCCTGAAGTGAGAGCTGCTGTTGACTTTCAAAAGTGTCATCATTCTAGACTGGCAATCAAGTACAACTAACATTGTCACTAACTTTTTACTGAGTACCTTCGACATGCCAGGCATTGTTCTAAGCACTTGACTTGACTCATTCATTTCTCAGCATCACCCTCCTTAGAGGCTACTATTAATATCTCCACTTTATGGGACAGGAAAGTAGGGCACAGAGGGCTTAATTCCCTTATCTGAGGTCCCACAGCTAGTAGGTGCCAGTATGAATCCAGAACCTTTTCTCTTAACCACAGCTTATGTGTTCTAGAAGAAATCATTATTATTAAGTTTTTCCTTCACAGGGTGACCAGGGAATTCCAGGAGACAGAGGCCCACAAGGTGAACAGGGAAAACCAGGCCTTCCAGGCATGAAGGGAGCCATAGGTCCTGTGGGGCCACCTGGAAACAAGGGTTCCACGGGATCCCCCGGGCACCAAGGCCCTCCAGGCAATCCAGGCATCCCAGGCACTGCGGTGAGTGGTGCCAAGATCTCCAGCAGCTCCTGGCTAGGATTGACCACATATCCCTTTACAGTGAAAGCAATCATAATCCTTTTAAAAGAAATACAGTGAACCTAAACTGGTCTCTACAAGGATAGCAATAGCTGCCATTTATTTCAAGGTATTATTTCAAGATCCTTCACTAAGTCCTTACTATACGTCACCTCAGTAGGTCCTCACAACAGGGAGGATCGGTGTCCTATCAGCCCCACTTTACAAATGCAAAAACTGAGAGTTGACTTGTTCAGGGTCACAGTTATTTAGTGGGTTAGACCCAGGTCTGACTGACTCCAAAGCCATGCTCTTAAATACCATCTATAATGTCTCCTTATACTACACAGACAACATATGTCTGTTTCATATTAAAACACTATGTGTTGAGTAGGAGAACAACAAACCCGCCCTGAGGGGTACTTTGAGGTGGAAAACAGGCCAAGAAGGAGCTTTTGGTTAAGGAAGCCCATATTAATATTAATATGCTCCAGGAGGTGTGGTGGATGGCCATTCACAGAGGAACTTAACCAGAAAATATCCTTGTCGGGGAGAAGGGAGGGTCCTGGAGTGGGGAGGGTGGGGCGGGGAGTTAAGGACACACTGTCCTCAGATAATCAGCCAATACCAGATGGAGGGCCAAATTAGGCATTCCCACAATATTGAGATTCTTTATTTTTACCCACTGTCCCTAAGCTCTATTTGAATAAAGCCTGTATAATGAGCTCTCAGTGCTGTGTCAATAATTGGTATTAGATGCATTAACTCAAGTTCATATGTCCCATATTCCATGAAAATAAAATATTGAAAGAGAGCATTTTTGGAACTATTTTGTCCTACAGAAATCATCATTTTATGAGCCCATCACATTGTCTTTAATGTCACACATATACCCCTGGATAATAACCACTAAAAAAAAAAAAAAAAAAAAAAGAGAGAGAGTAATAAAATACTTCGAAATCCTAACGGTCATGAAAAATAATAGCTCTCTTTTAAAAATGCCAAAGTACCACAGTAAAATATTACTATTATAAATGTTAGATTCTTTGCCAAATTCATGTAGCTTCATTTGTCAAGGGGTTAAAAATTCAACTGACATCATTTACCTACTTTCCTTTCTCATGGCCCATAGCATTTTCTATTAAAAAAAATTGCTTAATACAAATATGCTTACAAAGTGTAAATTACAGAATAAACTATACTGTAAAAATGACTAAAACTTGGCAAGTTTGATCCCATGAATAAAACATTTTAAAGAATAATCCAGCTTACTTGGTGTTCTCTTCCTTTGAAGATGCACACTATCAGTGAGATGTTGACTTTACCAGTGCCCGGGGATTGGTTAGAAGTTAAATTGTGCCTGGGATATTAATGTCATGATAACACTGTTCAAGTCCTGTAACTTCAGAAAATGAAGTAATAGGAAACATCTTTCCTAATCATATGAAGCCATGTCTCTCCATTTAATAAGAAATATGTTTGAATCACTGGTTATGATTCCAGCCCACAGCTTTTAAAGCAATTATGCACTTCAAGTTCTTCCCAGCATTTGATCAAAACAAAGATATTTATTTCCTAATGTAGTCAATTGCCAAAAGCATTTTGCTTGCAATGTATCTGCACAAAAGTTTTGAGTATGCACACCAACCCAGGATTCCTATTCTTTCTTCATTTGTGCTATGCTCTACTTTAACAGACCTTTTTCTCCCCTTCTTTAGGCTGATGCAGTTTCATTTGAAGAGATAAAGAAGTATATTAATCAAGAGGTTCTAAGGATTTTTGAAGGTTAGATTTACCTAATAAACATTTCTGAAATTTTCGCCAATTACTACCTCCCATCCACTGTGGAGGACCCCTTCAGCGCTCTCTCAACAGATGGCCATGCAACAACAATGTGCAGAGGCAACCTATTTTATGAGGGGGATGGGGCATCTCTGTTTGATAGAAAATTCTTCCTTACACTGAGTTAAATTTGCCTCTTTCTAACTTCCTCTCATCATTCCTGGTCTGTGAAATAGCACAGGTAAAGTATCTTCCTCTATTCCCATGACAGCCCTTATGATATTTTTCCATATCCATGGTGCTCCTCCTTACTTTTCTCTTTTATGGTGCAAGTGTATCCAGCCCCTCCACTGTCACCACCCTTGAGAAACACTTCATTTTTAAATGGCCCTCATTCACCCAGGAGTATTTTGACCAACAGAGTATAGGATGTTTTGATCTAGACCCAGGTCGGCAAACTGTGGCCCACCAGTCAAGTTCACCTGCCCCCTGTTTTTGTGCGGCCCACAAGCTGACTTGGTTTTTACTTTTTTGGGGGGGGGGGATAGTGAAGGGGAGCACGTAGGGAGTACACATTTTAATGTTTTTTTAAAATCAAAAGACTATTTCATGATATGATAATGATCTGAAATGCAAATTTATTTCCATAAATAAATTTAATTGGAGCACAGTCAGATTCATTCTTTTATGAAATTTCTCTCTCTGTTTTCATGCTAGGGCTGATGAATTGACTAGTTGTCAGACTTAACTGTTTATTATCTGCCCCTTTGCAGAGAAAGTTTTCTAACCCTTGATACAGGCACTTCAATATTGCTGCCTAAGATAGCATCCCTTAAAAAAGAAAAAAAGCCTTCCTTGATTTTGATTTTTCAATTACCTAACAACCCTGGATCGTGTTTACACAAACTTTTAAAAATCAGGTGTTTCTCATTGTGCGCTGTGTCCATTTTTAAAATCTAAGTGTGTGATTTTATGTTTCTCCGTATTAAATTTTAAAAGGTTTGCATTCACACATTGTCCCAAACTGAAGATATCCTGCGGAATGTTGTCTTCCTGTAGGGCAGGTGGGCTGACCCCCATCACTTTGTGCCATCTCTGAATTTTATAACCATGTCATCATTCTAACTGTAGGTAGAAAATGTTGAAGGAAAGAGTCAAGAGTCAAGGATTAGGCCTTTCTTAATGCCTTAATTGCATTCCTGCTGTTCGCTTATAAATTCTGTTAATCCATTGTTTCAGTGACCTCTGAATCCATATAGTTTTCTAAAATCCACTCTACATTTTTTTAACCTGTACCTAAGATACCACATGATTTTGTCAAATGACTTGCTAAAATCAGGATCACTCCCCACTGTGAGCTTGATAAAGCGGGAAATTTTTGTCTTTATTTTTTTTTAAGATTTTATTTATTTATTTGACAGAGAGAGAGACATCCAACAAGAGAGGGAACACAAGCAGGGGGAGTGGGAGAGGAAGAAGCAGGCTCCCAGTGGAGCAGGAAGCCCGATGCGGGGCTCAATTCAAGGACCCTGGGCCTGAGCCAAAGGCAGATGCTTAATGACCGAGCCACAGTGGGGCCCCCAAATTTTTGTCTTTAAAAAATGAATCCACATTGGCTCTCCTGGTTCCTGCTTCTTTTGCACAGCATCCTTTCTTTGCTAAGCTAAACATATATTATTGAATTTTGCAAGGAATAAGATTACAAAATGCCCCAAGTTCACCGGAAGTCTTCCTACTGCAAACATGGAATCAGCTACTTTAAGACGCTCTGATTATTTTAAGCAGTAATTAGTATTAGAGACCAAAATCTCCATGCTTGAGTGCACGTTATTTCACACGAGCCCTAGAGATGGAGCAGAGTTAACGCAGGAACTTTGGCTGCTTCCATGACAAAATAAAAAAAAAATTTTTTTTTAAGATAATGAATTCATGCTGTTGATTTCAATTTACATTGATTTCTACTAAGTATCTTTACCATGCTCTGGCATGATAGGTCATTAATACAGTTGTCTACTGTTTTTATTTCAAGCTACCAGTTTTCTCTTTATAATTCTAATGTTGCCCTTCAATCTAGAAATCCTTTTTTACTGTCTTTTTTTTTTTTTGATCTTTGAATCAAGCATCATGAAAGAGCCTCCAAACTTTGCAATCCAAACATTCCCTCTCAACAAGCATTCCTCAAGCATCAACTGCCTGAAAAAGAAAAAGGCATCTCAAGTGTTTCAAGAGAAACACTGAAAAATATAGAGGCATAGACAGGTACAGCTAATTTGCAGGACTCGATGCAGAATAAAAATGTAGGTGCCCTGATTCAAAAATGATTAAGACAGCCATAGTTAAACACTATACCAAGCATAGGACCCTTTTGAGCAAGGGACTCTGTGTGACTGCACTGGTGGCTTGTCCTTGAAGCCAGCCCTGGGCACAGGACCTCCAGGACCTCAGAAAGCATCCACACATTTACTAGACACAATCATGGAAGGGAAAATGCCAGTGAATATGTTTTTGAATTGTGATCTAAAATTCTCCTTTAACTCTTAACATCCATGGGCTCTAGTGTCAATCATTTTTTATCTCAGGCAGCTTTAATGTGGAACTTCAATGCCTTTAACGACTTTAGATTTAGTCTGAGATGTGGGAAGTGTTCATTCTGCCCAGTGGACACTGGATGAAGGCATGGCCCCTGGTGGCCTGCCCCCCGCATTCAGCAGAGGAGACGTGCCACTTCCACCCACAGAAAGCTTCCTGCTACCAACTCACAGGCCACTGTGGGGTTGTTCCTGTGAAGGACTATGCTTCTGAGGAGAGAGATCAGGGGAAATGGACCATTCTCCATCTGTCTTGGGGCAGGCTCTTGTGGCTGGCACTTCCCCCTCAGTCTGTGAGCTCCCCCTCTGCTGTCCTGCCCCAGCTTCCTCTCCCAGTCACTCCCTGCCTGCCAGGAAACAAAGGGTGGGTTCTCCCCCATTTCCCCTACCACCTTCCCCAGTCTTTCCAGCCTGGCAAGGTCCTTCAGAAGCCACATGTCTTGTCTCAAAACCACATTTTAAGGTGGCCCACAAGGGAGCTCTTTTGGGAGACTTGCAGACTCTGAGATTCTGAAATGATACCCCCTCTCCTTTCATCTCTGTTGGTACGAGTCCGGCAACACTTTCTCTCAAACAAAATTCTATCTCAAACCCAGGATTTGGTTATTTAGCACTTCTGTTAATGTGTCCCAAGATTATTCGAATTCAGTCCATTTAACTTTCCACTTAGAAGTCACTTTTCCAAGACTTCTGAACATCATTTACAGAAAGGAATAAAGAAAAACTCCATTTTCACAAATCCTAGAGCTCCCAGGCCACATTTCTCCCTTTTGGAAAGCTTTCTCTGTAAAAGCAAATGCTAATCTTCACACGTTACAGTTGTTACCTAACGTTAAACAGTGTGCCTCCGCCTCCCTCTTTGCCCTTTCACAGGACAGTGGTCTCTGTGGCAGCTAATAGTTGTCTCTGCCCCATTCACCCCTGCACAACTACAGCCTCAGGGGCAACTCTCTTTGCCCAGCAAGTCGTGGACTGTCTATGGGGGCTCAAGGGAGTGCTTGAGGGATCCCACTCCCCACTTTATCATCCTTTCACTGGAGGTCCACACTGGAGCCTAGAGTGAAGCCCAGACCAAAACCCCAAACTTGGGCTCTCCAGCTCCCTTCAGGGATTCCCAGGTCGCTGCTTTCTACAGATCTCACACTTTGGGCTCTGCCCCAAGCCAGCAAGCCTCCTTCAGCATCCTGATGCCCCCATCTCAAACCTACCCATGGTGGAAGAAGGTGATTTCCTACCAACTCCAACTCTGGGCTTCTACTGGGTCACAATGGACAAATATGCGCCCAATCCAAAGTTAAATTAAATTCCCTATTTGATTAGCCAATAGGTCAAATCCTTTTGCAAATAAGGTGACTGTACCATACAGAGTGGGGCAAGATGCTACATGTCTCGCCTTAGCCTCTTTTGGCTTTATGAGGGCTTTGCAGCTACCCACACAAATTAGGATCTTGCTAGATCTGAGCAGCTTAATTCTTGCTGTGACGCCACCCTATTATACTTGGAGGTTTTCATCAACATGCTGGAAGAATTTGCCAACCTGTGCAGGAATGTGGACACATATCCTGCTCTCTTGGTTCTTGAGACAAACTTGGAACCAACTGCAACTGTGGGAAGACAGGAAGGTTAGGGCTCTGTGTCCCTGAGTATTTCTGCCTCCAGAGCCAATGTCCCAGAAAGCCCTTTTATCCATGTTTTCCATACGTATATTTCATATATATGTGAATATGTATGAATACGTGTTATCCTGTTCTCTTGTTTCAAGTATAACACCCCTCTTGCATCTCAACAACTAAGACAGTAAATTACATATGTGTACGTACATGCATCATATATGCATACACATCTCATCTGATAGATACACATCTTGAAGATGTACGTAGACCTTTTAAATACTTCCCACAGCATAGCCTCTATTTCTTTCAATGGCCTCTTTCCATTTCTTTGTTTGGGTCTGTCATTCAGCTTATAGGCTTTCCTTAGTGCCAGGAATCCTTGGATGTCTGTTCATACAAAAGAGTAAGTTCTAAAAACCTAATCAAACGTTACGAGGGAATGGTGGGACTCACCAACCATGAGCTTCGCTGAAGGGTCGTCTAACCGGGCGTTTTAAATGAGACGACTTCAATTTCAGTGCCTTTAAGTCTTTCCTCCTATTCTGGCTGGATTTCCCAGAGGAAGTGCTTCCATTTCCTGCCTGGCTGCCAGCATTTGGAGAGCAAAGTAGGAGAATAAATGAGCACTCATTTATTCTTCTTGTTTTCAGATAGGGAAGCCCAAGACTCAGTGGGATCTTGAGCCCCTCCCCCCACCCAGGGCACACATGATCTATTTACCCTTTTCAGATAATAAACCTTCAGTTTTTTTGCTAGGTTTGGGGAGAAAAAACTACCTACCTGTATAGAGAAAGAAATTGCTAAGACTACTTCTTAAAAAGGCATTCAACTAATTCTTTCGGTTTTAGTTCCCCTTCTTTACCACGCTTCCAGAAGTAATGTGCATTGCCAATTCCTGAGCCTTTTAAGGATTTCGCGGTTTAGAACAGGTTGTTTGTCAGTTTCTAGTATGAAGATTTGGTTTTCTTGAGTCTGCTAAGTCATCTGTCACTCAGCCATCTGGGTCTCAGCTTCCAAAATTTTATCGTGTTATCTTCTTCCGTAGTCTCCCCATTCTTATGCTTTTATGCCTTTTTAAAAAATGTTACTATTGCTTTACAGGGATTCTGGTGCATGTGTTTAATCCCCGTCTTTACTGCAGTAACATTTCAAAGCAGCTTGTTTACAGAGGTGGCAAAAGATTAGGTCAGAAATAAAATGTAGCCGTTACAACCACAAAATGCATATGACTCCACCAAATGATACTGTGGAACTCACAGTTAAAATGAAACTAGAGAGTAACTACTTAAGTATATGAAAGGAAATTACTCTCCTGGTATTTTCTACCCCTTAGGAGAGAACCATATCTAATTTTGGTTTCCACATTTAAGAGATGTTATGGAAAAGCCCTGGAATAGTGAAGCCAAAAAGTGATTTACAAAACAGATTACCAAATCTATAGTTAAAGTTATTTAACCTGAAGGCTAAGAGGTAACAATAGTATCAAACAGATGACTGATTTCCCAAGGGAAATACACGTTAACTACTTTCTGTTTCCATCATAGAGTAACAAAAGAAAGTAAGTTGAAGCTGTACCAAGAAAATGGGCAATTAAACATTGGAATGGGGGGCGCCTGGGTTGCTCAGTCGTTAAGCGTCTGCCTTCGGCTCAGGGCATGGTCCTGGGGTTCTGGGATCGAGCCCCACGTCGGGCTTTTCCGCTGGGAGCCTGCTTCTTCCTCTCCCACTCCCCCTGCTTGTGTTCCCTCTCTCGCTGGCTGTCTCTCTCTCTGTCAAATGAATAAATAAAATCTTAAAAAAAAAAAATAAACATTGGAATGGGCGTTGGGAGAAAACGATGAATTTCTTTGTTTGAAAATATTTACAAATTCTGTCTGTGAAATAGAAGGTAGACATGAGCCGAATGACGTTCAAATGCCCCTTCATTCTCCATGTAACATAGTTTATCAACACATTAATATTAATGTCTGCATTATGTTGATGAGCCCATTCTCTAAGGAAGGCAAGCCATGGTCTTATTTCTGCATTGGCAGATGGCATATGTGTGTTTGGTTTACATAAGCTCCTATCTGAACTCTTCAATTTCCTGCCTCATTAGCAAGCATAGCCAAAAATGGTTTAATTGACAAAAGATCCCTGAAAACAGAGGAAAGGCAATTAAGAATACAGGTCTTTACAATTTATTTAGAGGCTCAAAAATGTATTATTTTAAATTATAGAGCTTTAGAGTAAGGTTCCGAAGAAGTAATTATCCTTTTGCTAAATGACTATTTCTGAGTGTATCTTAAAGCTAGATAATTTATAGCTAGAAGTAATTATCTAAAAGAATTCTGTTTTACTAAAAATATTAAAAACCGCCTAAAGCAAATTGCTTATAAATTCAATTCATGCATTAAAGAGGAAAAACTTAGTACCGTGAATATTTGTGTTGAGACACTGAAGGTATTCAAAGAGATATATCTCAAATTAATAAAAATTATACTCAGGCCCCTGCATGGCTCAGTCAGTTGAGCATCCAACTCTTTTTTTTTTAAGATTTTATTTATTTATTTGACAGAGAGAGACAGCCAGAGAGAGAGGGAACACAAGCAGGGGGAGTGGGAGAGGAAGAAGCAGGCTCTTAGTGGAGGAGCCTGATGTGGGGCTCAAACCCAGAACGCTGGGATCATGCCCTGAGCCGAAGGCAGATGCTTAACCGCTGCACTACCCAGGCACCCTGAGCATCCAACTCTTGATTTTAGCTCAGGTCATGATCTCATGTGTCGTGAGATCGAGCCCTGCCTCGGGCTCTGCGCTCAGCGGGGAGTCTGCTTGGAGATTCTCTCTCTCCCTCTCCCTCTGCCCCTACCCCACTTTAAAAAAAAAAAGAAAAATTGTACTGAAATATATATCTCTTTTTAGTGCAAAACAGCAAATAATATGCAGAGTTTTAAACTGAATTTCATATTTGTTTGTAAAACACCCAGTTTACAATTTCATATAATAAAGAGATATCTACATTCAATATAATGATTTGCAAAACTATAACTATATACCAATTACAAACTTGTTTTATCCATTTAGTTATTGGGAACAAATGTATGAACACCAGCCAAACATATCCCAGGTGGATAGTGAGGTAATAAGTTTTGCCCAAAGGACTGTATTTTAATACCACTCAGGGATGATTCGTCAGATCCTTACTGGTCTTCTACCATCCCTGTCAATCAATCTGCATCCAGAGATTCTCATTCGTGGGTGTTGTGATGCTTCCATTCTGCTTGCTTTATAATGTGAGAAAAGCAGTGCAGAGTGATTGCTCCTTTGATAATTATACCTAATAGTCCATGTTTTTTAGGGCTTTTCCCTTAATAATTTCATTTGAAAATAAGTTTGTTTTACTTTCTCAAGCAGCACAGGGCCTACATTTTTTAAGTAAATTTTTTATTGAAAGCCTTTTGAAAAATAGGTTTTCCTAGGGAATAATTTGCTCTTTATCAGAAGTTTGTAAAACACACATATCTGCTTAAGTGAAATGTGCCTTAGAGTTCAGCTGAATGAACTAAACTGAGTGAAGAGGCTAGAGAAAATTGAAGTAACTCTTTACAAGGTCTTCATGATTTGGCCTTTGTTTTTCTAATTGGCAGCTATAGTTTCCAGAATGTTGCTGTCATTTGGTCTTATCTACAAAGTAAATACTAATTTAATCAGTAAGAAAATTTTCTGGAAGGTTTGTCTATACCAAACCCATGCTGAAATCTTTACATTAAAGATTCATTTTTTTCTTACACACTAGGTGTATCCTTGGAAAATTGGGTGTAAGTTAGTTTTACAAATGAAATCATTTGAATTTGCTTTTTGAAGAAAATATATGAAAAAAAAAAAAGAAAGAATGCGGTGAATATCTTTTGTCATGCTTAAGGACATGCCCTGCTCCAGTTTCTGTTTTAAATCTAGTTATGCATGTATTCTATTTGTTAAATGTGAGGTATATAAAATATAAACAAACCAAGCAAGTTTAAATAAAGAATCCAATGATAGATTGTATTTATAATGAGCTTTGGATTAATTTGCACTAATGATTTCACTAAAATTAATTCCTATGGTAGTAAAGTATTGAAGATGGTTTTGAGGAAAAATTGAACTGGACAATGGCCTATGTAGAATTTTATAACAGAGAAGTCAATAGTAATAAGTACAATCTTAGAATGATTATTCAAAAAAGCAATTCCAAGAAGGAATGTCTTATATAATGGGACGAGATTTTAGTCATAAAATAAAGTTTATCAGCAGATAATCTTTATAGCATATGGGGCTTATAAAACGTGGATAATAGCATAGGATGATAATCTCTTTCAGGCTTTATCTAGGATTCCTGAACAAGAGCACTTAATGCAGAAAGTATAAAATGCCCAATACAGAGCCCTGCTTACAGAGACTGTTTAATGTAATTAATGATATGTCTTATTTAGGAATTTATTTTAGAGTGAAAATTCTCATTTATATTTTCATTTTTCATATTTCCATTTTCTTTGAACTTCCTAAGTTTCCAGATCCTTTCAATTTCATGAGTTACTAATGCACTGACGTTCTGTAATGTACTCACTTTTATCCAAAGGCATTATTGGTCTATTAATAAATCTCTAAATAAAGTACTAATAGTTGCATGACACTAATGCCGCCTATAACGATACGTTCATGGTCTGATGACTGAGCTCACCCCATAGAAACCCTTTTAATCCATCCTCGCTTCCCTCCCTGGAGTCTTTCTTTAGGACCCAGATAAACAGTGTCAGGCTCCAGGCAGTTTGGTGAATGAACGAAAGGGCAAATGGCAATGATGTGTTCCTTGGGAAGGCAGCATTACCTCCAGGGGAAGTATTCAATTCATAAAGGTCACATCACTCAACACCTGCAAAAGATTTTGCTATTTTTATTGACATTTCTAAATGTTCTGGGTAATTTGTCAACTTCTCATAACTCCTGTGTTCTTTGTTTCAATGTTTTCTTCAGGTTCACGGGAAAGCATAGAAGCTTTTTATTGTTTTACTCTGGCTATGATGGGAATTCAGTGAGAGCATGTTCATAGGGACCAATGCTGAATTTTCTTCTTTGGCCAAATTAGATGTAGTCCCTACTAAAACCATGCCTGAATAATGAGACTAACTGGAAATCAAACCAGAAAAAGTGAATAACATTGAGGGTGTATAATAAGACATTTTTTTAAAAAAAGCAGAATTTGGGACGCCTGGGTGGCTCAGTTGGTTAAGCATCTGCCTTTGGCTCAGGTCATGATCCTGGGGTCCTGGGATTGAGCCCCACATTGGGCTCCCTGCTCCACGGAGAGCCTGCTTCTCCCTCTCCTCCCTGCTTGTGCTCTCTCTCATTATCTCTGTCTCTTTCTGTCTCTCTCAAATAAATAAATAAAATCTTTAGGGGGAAAAAACCCATCTTTTAATAGAAACCTAAAATTCTCTCTGTAACTCATTACCAGGAGTTAATTAGATTCCAGCAGTAGACTTGCTGCATCTCTGAAACACGGAAAATTCTCAGACCCTCTGATCAGCACAGGTGGTCTGCATTTATATTCAGACAACTTTATACAATCCATTTTGTTCGACCAATCAATAAAACAACTCTCTCAGCAGTCAGGCCAGTTAGTAAATTAGATGTGCTTAAATTGAAAACCAAGTAGGGTTTTTTTTTTGTTGTTGTTGAATTTCATGTAAAAAAATTGGAAAAATGTTGATGTAAAAAATATTTCTATTACATGATATACTATTTTTTCTTTCATAAATAAAGAAAGGATGGCCGTGTTCCTATCGCAGCTGAAGCTGCCAGCTGCAATGTTGGCTGCTCAAGCTCACGGGAGGCCTGGTCCACCAGGAAAGGATGGATTACCTGGGCCACCAGGAGACCCTGGACCGCAAGGTAAGTCTTCAAGTATAGTACTTGTTTAGAACATGCTAATCACAGTGAAAGCAAATATCTATGCATATACATATGTATGTGTACATATGTACATACACATAGTGATTTATCCTAGTGACATTCTAGCAGTTGATATTTAACTATTACGACGTCAAGGTTAAAACTGACTAATAATTACATGCTACTATAAGTGTATTTTAATAATATTTGTTATAAGAATAGCTGCAACAATGATTGCTTATATGCCATTATTTGGTGGGAATCAAGAGTTGTTTATGCCTCCCTATTGATGTAATTCGACAACAACAAGAATCATCTTAGTATCCCAAAAAAACTGAGGAAAGAGTCATAAGAGATGCCACTGCAGTAGTGATTAAGGTCCAAGTAAAATTTTAAGAAATGTTAGAATCCTTCCCCATATGGTTTCTAAAATTTTTAAAACAACACTTTACTTAAATTGGCAAAAAATTAAGGTTCCACTGGTAACAAATTGACAGAAGACATGATTCTGAGCACAGCTTGACTAAATTAAGCCGGCAAGACCATTTTCTGGAAATCTGGTTAGCAATCAGCAGAGAACCCAAATAGACCCTGATTTAGAAGAGTCACAGCTCTGACAAGGAAATATTAAATCTAGTAAGTGCATAGCATGAAAGAGAAAAAAAGGGAAACTCCTTTTCATGTGTTACCACTGAGGAGCTCAAGGGTCCTCCTTGAAATAATCAAAAGTTTGTATAAAGGAGAAAACAGAGAGTGAACATCGAAAGTGCGAGAGAATACAGTCCAGAATACTATCTATGCAGAGAATTATTTTTCTTTCACTAGTTCACTGTCCTCCCTACTGCTTCTCTGTAGCATGAGCCTGGTTTTCCATAGGAAGTGCCCAAGTGACTGACAGGCCCTTCCTCGTCCGAAAAAACAACTATCTCCAATCACTGGGTCTGTTGGAGTCTTACCTTCCGTCACAGCTGACAAGGCTTTCAATTTAGTTAGCACGATGTGAAGCAACAGAGACACCGCTCTAGTTCACCCAAACTAAACAGTGTCCCTGAGATCATAGAGAAGTTTGGCTGATGGTTGGAAGAAAATGTATGGAGACAGGTAGAGCCTTCTGTGTGTAGACTGTTGTCTAGAAGGTAGTTAATTATTATCTTTTGCTAGTTGGGTCTGTTCTGAAGTCAGAGTCTATGAATCTAGAACCAAGAGCTTGAAGGCTCACCTAAAGATGGATGATGGCTCAAAGCACCTGAAGCATAAGATCTGTTAACACCAATAGCAGAAAAAATACGGACTGATGCTACAAATAGCTGTGGTCAAAGAGGACAAGAATAGTAGGAAAATCAGGATTATCAAGGGAAATAGTTGTGGAACTGAAGTCACCTGTCCGCACAAACTCCTGTCTCCAGGCTCCCTCCCCATGTAGGGAAGGCCCATCTGGAAGGCCTTCAGTCAGAGGCAATGCCAAGACAGCCATGTTAGTGAAGCTTTTGGAAAAAGACTGTTCACCACTCAAATTATCTTCCATTTTGTGCAAGATTTCTGTGGAATTTATCTATTTACTTAAGAAATCTTCTAGACGACTTCTACTCTTGATAAGACTTTTGGGCTCAATTCTTGATTTGGAAAGACTTCCCTATATGATTTCCAACTTTTTAAAAACCAACGTTTAGTGAAATTGACAAAGCTTGTGCTCGCTCCAGCAGCACATATGCTAAAACTGACAAAACTTTTGTCCTGCCATGGAGTTTCTAACAGACATACTTTGACTCCAATTCAGTTAGCTGTCTTTTCAACTTTCATATGATAGCTCCTTTCCAGTATTTGTTAAATTTGCCAGAAAAGCAGCAGAAAAATTAAAACCTACATGAAATGGGGTCCATTTTTAAGGAGTACTTGCCTGTAGTCACACTATACTGATAAAGCCACCAAGAAATCTTGCTGTAAAAAAGAAAACAAGAGGCTGCTGTTTGATTTTTGGTGCCTCTCCAAGAGTTCACAAGTAATTGAAGGGTTTGTCTGTGGTAGAGAAATAGGAAGTGTTCAGAGGATAAAGTTATGCATATAGGCTCCAAGTTTTGCTCTGCCTGACTTAAAAGTTTTCTCCAAAAGGAAGGAAACAAAATGCATATAAAACTGTTACCCTAGTGTCCATTGCAGACGTCAGACGCTGTTGGCTGAATTAGTCCTCTTCGTGACACAGCATGATTGAGTTTGAGAAAAGATTGAAGTGAGAAAAGCAGCACAGAAAGGGAAAGAAAGTGTGGGCACCGAGCCTGGCACAGCATGTCCTGCCCACTCATGGATTCTGTTTGATGGTGGCTCTTCTGAAATTTTTAAGAGACTTTTTTTCCCAGTATTTTTTAGGAAAGAAATCCACTTTCATTTAAAAGGTGGTTTGAATTGAAATGTGTCCTTTAGGAGGAGTCCTTTATTATCTGATTATCTTAAGAGCAGGACAGAAATTTTAGGGGTCTCGTAAGTTTCCTGTGCAATCCTGAGAAGCAGGCGACACGCAGAAAGCAATGAGGACATTGACGGGACCCTAGGACCGACACTCAATCCTAGCTGAGAAAGGGAGGTACTGCTCCTACCCAGATTCTGACAATAGAAACTCAGATCCTCTTTCAGTGCCCTGTCTTCTTGCGGTGAAAATAGAAACCACTGTGTTCTGGGTTGACATGCTTCATTTGCATTTTCCCTGAAGTTCCAAAGGAGGTGATCGTTGACGTCTTTTTTAAATTTAAAAGCACTTCTAGACAACTTTATATTTTAACCATGCCGTGGGATTCTGACTATTGCCTTCCCTCTGTGCAGTGGGAGAACTTTCCTTAGTGTTTGTTCCCACCCCGGATCTGCAGCGTAGGTTCCGATGGCTTGTGCAGTGGGGGTGAGCAGGAAGGTGCCACCCTAGGATCAAAGAAGCCCAGCGGCAGGATGCAGCTGGGTTTCCATATACACACGAGCGAGGCGGGTCCTCCCGACAGCCCTGAACCTCTTGGAGTTTCATGAGAAAGAACTTTATTTAAACTTTTTCCAAACACAACTGATTCTCCACTTCTGAAAATTCTGAAGAGCAGATGCTACCCTTGAAAGTCCTGTTTCAGAAAGAGCCCCACCCACAGAGTAGATGTGGAATCAGGAGTGTCCTCCATCCATTTTGAAAGGACATTATTGGGAATGGTTGTTCTTACTTTGGAATTTTTAAAGTTTTGCTGTTTGGGGTTTATAATGAAGAAAGCCTTCTGTTCTATGTCAGCCGCTGCCCCATAGAGGAGTTCACGGGACTGATACAGATCAGACCTGTTGTGTCTGTTAGTGTAAGGGCCTCTGGAAACGGGAGGCGAGTGTGTCACAAGGCCTGAGGCGCTCAGCAGCCCGTCGGTGGGCTGGGACACAGGAGCCTGAGTGACTACTCAGGTGTGCCGCAGGCCCCCACGGAAGAACTGTCCCTCCCCAAATGCTGGAGACACTCCTTTCATGGCCACTTTGTCCAGTATCCAGATAGACGCACCGATTTACAGATTTGGAAGTAAATCCCCGGGGTCGAAACAGAAATCTGTCTACGGAAAGTGCCTCAAGTCTGCCATCTAAAACACGCCAACAAGCACCAAGTTTCTTTAATGACTAGGACATCGCTAGTCAGACGCTGTAGATTAGGACATCACTGTGGTTTTCTTTCCCCACCTAAGCTACGGTGATATCGAACTGTCACCCTGAATACTTACAGGCCATGGAGATACGTGTCCATTGACGGGCAGACCTGCCTTTTATTCTTTTCTAAATTTCAAGAGAGGCCTACCCTAAAGGGGTGAAAAAGCTTAATTCTAGAAAATGGGAAAGCTCTTTTTGACTTTATTAGCATTCTTATCTGAAGTTTTGTTGTGAAGCAATTATAAGATAAGACCCTATGGCTTTAGGACAGCCTTCATAAGGAACTAGCTTGAGACCTTATTAGGAAAATTGAGAGTAAAAGGTCTCATGTGCTTGTACAATTCAACAGCAATAGTAGGTAGTTATTAACCTAATGAACTGAGAGCTTTGTACAAATAAATCATTACATTTGACAGGAGAAATGTACATGTTACCCTCGTCTGCAAATATGCGAACTGCTGTTTCTTGTTTTGTGATCCCATATGCACTGAAATCCACGTGGAACGATAAATTATTGCATTGTATTAAAATCTGAGAACTGAATTTGAATATGTAAGTTTTAGCAGATACGGTCTCCGTTTGGAATTGTGTCACAGGCTTGTTAATCCACTTGATAATCGAAAGTTCATACACCTTTTGCTTTTCTTCTTTCTTCCTCATTTTTTAGCCTATGATCTAAAGCACTTACTGAGATAGCTTGAGGGTCAACTTTATAATTTTTCATAATAGTCGGACCTGCGTTGAACTATCAAATACACCTCATGTAACAAATGTTATTTTACTGCAGAAATGTTCAAATAATGGAATTGGATGGGTGTTTTCAAATGACCCTAAAGATAAACCTTTTTCCTTGCTTTTCACACAAGTTAAATGAAAGTTACTTATATAAAAGAAATTCTGGTAATATTTTAAATTTGAACATGTATCAACTTCAGATATCATGCCACATGTTCAAACCACTATTGTCTCTATAATCTACGATTTTATTGAATGCCTGTAACAGTTTTCAGGTATAAATGTATGAAAATTTCTCCCTGGTTATATTTCCAATATGTGCCTCAAAATATTTCCTGAATATGTATGCTTTTTTCCCCACTATTTTCACATATATGCTCAGGTGACACCTCTAAAGTAAAAAAAAAAATACTGGTGTGATCCCATTGCTTATCATTTCAATTATAATGTGTGTACTGTATGGTCAAGTAAAAATGAAGATGCCAGCCCCAAAACTGATGTCTAATTTTCAACAGTAACGGGAAATCATTTGTCTTACATTGTGCTCATAGAAAACATTAAAATTTGTCCTCTTATCATGTTCTGCTGTAATAACACCCCTTTACAGAAAGGCACAGCTAAGTCAGGACCTACTTCTCCTACTGAGAGGCTCTCCTGATTGTCTCTGTTGTGTGTTTGCAAGTTTCAGCGTGACTGCTTTGTTAATTTCAAACTAGGTGTAGTCTGTAAGCTGCTGTTTAAGTATGAGAAATTAGAAATTAAACTCCATTTACCATCATCATGAAACTTTAGAGCCACAAAACCTTTTCATCTAACAGAGTCTTACATGGATGCCAATATATAAAACACAGGTAAAAAGTGTTTTATACTTTATATTTTTTATTTGCAAATTTATCTTTTTTTTTAAGTATCATTGACACACAATGGTACATTAGTTTCAGGTGTACAACACAGTGCTTAACAAGTCTGTGCATTACACTGTGCTCACCACAAGTGTAGCTACCATCTGTCACCATACAACACTATTACAATATCATTGACTATATTCACTATGCTGGATCTCTTATTTCCGTGACTTATTCATTCCATAGCAGGAAGCCTGTATCTCCCACCCCCCTTCACCCATTTTCCCCATCCCACCACTCCCCTCCCCTCTAGCAACCATCAGTTTGTATCCTGTATTTATAGGTCTGTTTTGCTTTTGTTTATTTATTCACTTGTTTCATTTTTCAGATTCTACATATAAGTGAAATCATATGGTATTTGTCTTTTTGCTTTTTAAAAGCAGAGATAAGTGTTCCCAGAGGCAAAAATTACTCTGCACTAGTCTAACTCAGGTGACAACAAGCATATTCAAGGATAAGAATGATTTTATCTTAAAATGTATACAGATCTTAGACCTAATTCACTTTGGCTAAGGGATCTTAAATTGATGAAGTGAGCTTGGATGAATCTCAACCTCCTTGCTTTCTGGCATTGTTGAAGCACCTAGTCCTTTGGAGTTATGAACTGCCATGTGAAAACATGGGCTTTCTGGTTTAACACTCCTTGGAAGGGATGTAATGTTGATATAGGTGGTGATTTGAACAAAGATCTGATTTGTCCTCTCCTGACCTCTGGAATGGATGTCCATATACTCACACTGTTACTGTCATTTATTAAAATCATGAATTTTTGTTCCTTTCATTGCCTTTAATTTTTAGACTAAGGTCCAGATTCTTGTTGTCATATCATCTTGTCCTCATACTAAGCAGAACTCTGTCAGTAAGCTTCTTATATTCAACCTATATCTAGCCTCCTGTCAGAATTCTCACTGAAGAGGGTTCATGCACCTTGTCATAGCTATTTATAGGTGATATGAATGATTGATTTGAGTTATTTAGGTATCATTTTTCAGGGTCAAAAAATCTCACTATCAGTAGTTTGACTAGTTGGAACTTTTATGGTAGCTGCATATTTCAAAGCTCCTCATTGTGTATTGCACCTAATCTGTTTCATGTGTAAGCCTAAGGAGATGATCGTGCAAAACAGATAGCTAATGTACTGTTTAGGTTAAGTGAAGGAATAACGTAAATTTTGTGGATTAAGAACATGATTCTCGTATGTGCTCTGTTGCCACAGAACACTCTTACTTCTTGTGTCTCTCTTTTATGTATCTCTCATTTAGGCTACCGAGGACAGAAGGGAGAAAGAGGGGAGCCTGGAATTGGGCTTCCAGGGAGTCCGGGTCTTCCTGGGACTTCAGGTAATAGTGATATTATCTTCACAACCCGAGCAAGCCTCTAAAAACAGGACCTGCACCTTCTTGCCTGTGGCGCTTGTGTGTTGCTGCACATGAAGTTGAATGACCATGTTGGTTGGAGTGAGGGAGGACGAGCCATGTGTGATCTGCATTCTGATGGGGGTCTTTTATTTCATTAGCTCCGGGTTTGCCAGGCTCACCGGGTGCCCCAGGGCCCCAGGGCCCCCCAGGACCTAGTGGAAGATGTAATCCAGAAGATTGCCTCTATCCTGTGTCTCATGCCCGTCAGCGGACAGGTGGGAAATAAACACACCTGAGGAAGACTTGACACTGAGCTATCTTAATACTCTCAACCCTCATGATATGTGGGTGACTTTTTTTTTTCTTGGTTTTTGTTTTTGGTAGGCCAGACATTAAAGGCAACAATTGGAATCCTATTCCTATAGTAATTGGGATATCAGCATTTTCAGCTTTTCCCAATTCATTCCATATGTTTTGCTTTACCATTACTATGATTTTTATTCAGGATCTTCTAGGAACTAAGCAAGCAAATCTTGTCATTAGTTCTTCTTCAAGATGAAATTATATCTTATGATTTAGTAGGCTGATGGTGATATACATTTTCTAGTCTTATCAACTTGTTTTTGGCCTTTGAGTTCTGCATTTTAAAGTTTTCTTGGAGTTTAAATTTGCCATCATTGCTAAAAATTTCAACTTTTTTGACATAGTGCATTGCTCCTGCTCAATGTTTTTTGAATACTTTTATAGCTGAAGAATTCTTATACCATCCTATGTCCATCCTGCTTACACAGAGAAATAGATAGGCAATAAGAGCTTCACTTCATAACTCATTTTGGAAAAAAAAAAAAAACCAAAACCCAGGAGGCTATTTTATCAGGGAGCCCCAAACCCACCATAGCCAATGACTGAAATGATTTTGTTAATTCTGTATAATGAGCTCAGTTCAAAGCAATCACCACTGGCATGAATCTGTGCTGCATGAAAAGAGGGGAACAGAGTCTAATTGTACAAGAGCTCCACAAGAAAAGCCCAACACTGCAGTCTCTTCATTGAGAGACAGAAGGCAGTTTTCCCTAAGAGGTGTTTGATGGTGGAGTCATCAAGCTGCCTTTGGTACCTTTGAAACTTAAATGGCCTAGCAAAGTCTTGGGGTCCTGGTATCCATTATCCTTCTGGCTGGATCACTCTCCGACTTTAAGACAAGAACTGGCCATCAGAGTAAAGGATGGGATTTGTAGCAACTGGGAAAGAATGCCCTTGATCTAGAAGATGAAGGTGCGATGTGTATTGAGGAGGTGAAGCCCAAGAGCTCTTACGGAGAAACAGAATTCTGGAGAAACAGGGCAGCCAAGGAAAGCCATGGGACCGGATATGCAAGTAGCACTCAGACCAAAGAGTTAGCACTAACCTCGGGGGAAACAACAGGCACTGTGAAGACTGCGGCCTCTGACAGGGAACCAAAGTACAGTGACCACCGACCCAATTGCTTACTGAAGTATTTTTATTGCCTAGCTATACATTATTTTGAGAGGTTGAAAACTGATTTTCTAGAACCTTGGGCATGAGGATGTCGCTGAAGTCTAAACAGTGGGTCCCACAGATGCGGTGAGTGTGCCGCGCAGAGCCCTCCTGTTGAGGAAATGGGGAGGCCCTGCCTCTTCAAAGGGCAGCGCAGATTCCAGTTTGGCTACAACAGTCCAGAATGGTTGCTTTTATTTGTTAATTGGAAAATGAATTTAGAAAGACAAGCCCACTGAGACTGGAACAAGCTATGAACCGAGTTGTGTAGGGAGGCTTTTGTTCAAATGCACCCATGATTTGAACTGGTTTTCATTATAGACGAACGAACTGCGGGTCAGGTACTGTCTACATGGCTGTGCGCACACACAACCATTTCGTTATTTCGTATTGAATTATGTTGTGTATTTCAATTCCAGGTTTGTTTATTTTATTCGCTAAGGTTATTTTATTTATTTCCAATGTTTTCAACTTTAAATGGATTTTCTTCTTCATTTTCTTTCCTGTGCAATACCTACAATGGTGCTGTGTTGTAGATTACACAATTGGAATATACATATGCACTTTCTTAGTAAAATGATAAATTATCCCTCCCAAAAATGTACAGAGATCCAAAATCTGGTGCTATGTGTATATCTTGAGCTTTTAATTCATTGAACTTTAGTTTTATGGATTTTCTGAAAGCTTCCAACTCATCTGCCACTCCTTTATTTACTTGAACTTGTCACGAAGCTACACATTTTATATGTTTTCAGAGATTATTTTTTCATATTAATTAGTAGGTTGTTTATCCTTTGCCTCTTTGCTGATCCAGAAGTACTCACATTAGCATGTTCATGCTCTCATGAACTTTTTTGCTGCTGGTGATCAGTGTATTTTTCCTTGTTTTCTTTGAGTCTTAGATATCCAGAAAAAGACTCCATTCATTTTCTTGTTTTATAACTTCTGTTCATTTTAATTCCACAGAATACGTCATGCATCCTTTCTTACAAATTGTATGTTTAGGAACCTTTCTTTTTCTAAATTCCATTAACTGCTGGGCTGGTTTATTCCTGTTCCAAGAATTTGGATTTATTCAAGTGGATTAAGGGGGACGGGAAATGTCATGTTCTACGATGCATACAACAAAATAGAGCTCATTGATTCAAGCTCATTTGTTATAACTGACACATATGACAATCTACCTTTGGCATAAGTAGAAAAATGGGACTGTGTCCACATGGAGCGAGCTCCTCTCACCCTATTGAACATTTACCTTCCAACGCTTGTTCTTGTCTCACATGATCGGCAACCAAGAGCGAGGACAAAACCTGGGCCCAGCTAACACAACACCAAATAAAGTGGACATTTGGCAATTGTCTAATGCCCTTAATATTAAGGAAGTGGATAATTAAGACCCCTAATTTGGTGGTTGCAAACTCTGTTGTATCATTTTATGCCATTCCAAAGCATTTGTTTACTTTCAGATAGATGTCAGTAGTGTCCACAGCAGGGAAGAATTACCAAATTTCCTGAATTATCTCTTATTTGAACTCCAGAATAATTATAGGCCATGATGAAAATTAGTAAAAAAACTGGGTTTGCCCTATGTAAGTATGTTTGGATTCCAGTCTAACATTTTGTACCAAGATCAGTTAACACTTTCAGATAGAAGTCTTTCTATGCAAAGAACAAGATAGACTTCAATTAATATTCATAGCCTTTGGAATCTAAAGAAGGAAGAATAATTCATGAGTTTGTTCATTGTTCTTTCCTGTTGAAGACATTAACCACTTCTTCCTAACCATAAGAGAAACACAACCAGTCTTAACCTTTGAAATTTTTCACTATGTGATCGCAGTAATTTAGTTATGACTTTAAAGTAATCCCATACTCTATTTCTGTATTTCATGACATTGTTGAAACTGCAAATTTTGTCACTTATGGAGCTTAAGTAATTACCTTAAGATATGTTGTAAAAATGTCATTTGATGTTTGGATTATAAAATATTTTTTTATGAATATGTTTTAGGAGTTAAAAATAAGACTTAGCTTTTCTGCAGTCTTTCTCATCTATTGAGAACCTGTGATATACCTCCTTTTGTCCACAAGATGGTGTCTAAAGCAATTTGAATCAGAAGAACTGAACAGACTTGCAGAAATACAAGGCTAGAAGCAGTTTAGTGGACAACTAAATCAGACCCTTGCCTTTGCACTTATTTTTTTTTTTTACTTTTGTAAATAATTTCTTATTAATTTGTGTTTTGTTAATTTGTTTTGTTAATTTATGTTCTTCCTCATTTTAAATATCTTTATGAAGAAGGCACAATAACCTGTGATTCCTTGGCTGTTTCCATTTTATTTCTTAAGTGGATTTATATAACTAGTTAACTTGCAACTTTACTATTGGTAACTTTAGTTTGTATACTACCCTCATATTTTGGTGATTAACATGAAAACACCTAAGTATTCATCCTACTTTTTAGACAGGATACTCTCTTTTGATGGACAAGTAAAAAGCAATTAGCTTATCTCAAGAAGTAGACCATTTATTAAGTTACACAATGTCTAAATCTCCATAATGTTCAAGGTACCTAAAATTTTTAAATTTAAAAATTAGATTTGTATAATGTTTCTATTTTTCTAGAAATATATCACTATTTACAAAAGTAAGATAAGGAACACTATTTTTCAAATTACCATTTTAATTTTCCTAACAGAGGTAATAATACCCTGATATTGAGAATTCCTAGGTTAAATTATATTCTTCAGTTTTTTCAGTGAATTCTCAGTATCATTTTGCAGATTGGTTCATTGCTTTTGTTCATTTTTTCCCCCACATTTGCCTGTGTTCACTTTCTTAAGACACATAAGTGTTTATCGTTCTTTCTTCCCCATGTTCTTTCTTAGAACTCGAGTGTTGAGGGACATACCTTCTCCCCCCGCTCTCTTTCTTCTCACAGAGACTACACAGGCTTCTAAAAGGAGGAAATGAAAAAAGAATGAATTTCTGTCTTTCATGCCTCAGTGCTTCTAAGTGACTTGCTCATTGAATTCATTTACTAGTTGGCTGGCAGTGGTAGCATTATTTCCATTAATTTTTTTAATTACCAGGAGACTCAGGAACTCAGACAAATGGATGTCTTCGGTTTTACTGTGTTGGTAGCTGGAGCTATAATCCGAACATTTTCCTCAACAAAATCGTGCCAGACTAACCGGTCAGGTTAACCTGACTGAAGAACCAGTTGAGCGCAGAGAAAACTCACTCAGAAGCAAACCCAGACGAGCAAAGCTTACCTCAAAGATAAGGCAGGTTTATAAAACCAAAGCTAAGCCTAAGAAAATCTAAATGGAAAACATTTCATGCTCAGACAATACAGTAATGAGTGATACATGGTACAACTCAAGGAGTTAGCTACTTGCTTCATGAATTCGTCAAAAGTGAATACTAATAAAGTAGGAGATTTCATTAAACTTACGGGGTAGTTCAGTAAGAATTAAGTTTATTAGAAGGGTGTGTGTCATTTGACCATAATAAGCTTATGGGTGTAAAGATGCTAATTAATTTACAGTTTTTTATTTTGCTGTATTATTTAAAGTATATTTTAGGGATAAATACTTTTCAACGTATTGATGTATTTAAATTCAGATTGTTTTATGGCATATTTTATAACTATTTATTTTTTAAAATAACATCTAGGGTGTATTTTTCCCCATTTTGTTTGTTCTCTCTCTTACCTCATCCAACTATTTAAGATTTCATTCTACATACTCAAGTTAAGTGGAATGGCACTCGTCTTATTCCAAATCCCAATTGGATATAATGCTTTGAGGCCTTGATTCCTATCTGTCCATGACACATAATGAGCTTTTCGCTTATCTTAGCAATAATGGATTTGACCCTAAATCAGGGAATTCTAAGGTGCAGTTATTAACACCATTTCTACTCTTCACCACTTCACCATTTCTCATGGCTGAAGCTCCACACTTCAGCTCCATTCTGGTAGATCTCAGCCACAAAGGTGCCCCCAAAGCACTCACATACCAAGCGTGAGCCACACAGATGTCCAGGAAACCTGTAACTTGGACTGTTGTAGGGTTTGTGTCTATACCATGCTGGAGATTATGTTTTTGCTTGTGACAGGAATCAGTGCTTAGCTTATAATAAAGTGTATTACCCAACTCCCTGGCAGCTCATAAAAAGCCTGGTCTAATGACTGCGGATAAGAATTACAAGCAGAAAAAAAAAGCCAGAGAGCAATCCGTCCTTCGCCCCTTTTGTCCCACAAAAGTGATCTCCTCAATCATTGGTATAGAGGGGCCTGAGAAAGACAAGAAATGTCACAGTTCACTTTTCTCATAAATGTAAGCTCTTACATCATTAATGGTAAGGCAATAGGCAATAAGAAGTTCAATACATGACATGTTTCCTTAGCAGAAATTAATCACATCAAAACATGCCAGTGCATTTATATGTCTGTTTAGACTGGGGAATGATTTAAATGGGTATTAACTATTCTCATCGTCAGGTCTTCTTATGATATAGTCAATTAGCCAGGTGCTCTCTGAAGAATATTCTTAAGTCTTTTCACACACAGACCTTCGACATGGAGGCCAAAAACAAATTCAAATAAATATTAAAAGAAAGGTAGTTTCTTGGAGCCAGTTTCCCTCATTTGTTCTCTCTCTAGTTAGTCTTAGAAAACTTGTTGGAGTCAAGAGTAAGATGTGGAAGCATGTTAAGGAGAAAGTCAGCATGGATTGCCATTTATGAAGACTAAAAATAATCAGCGTCCTCTTTCTGGTAACTGGATCTAACAAATAGATTATACTTTCCCTAATTAATCATTTAAAGAGCATTTGAGCATGTGTATTTATAGTCCTACATTGTCATGGTTAACAGATTGTGATTTAATATTTACTGAGCCCATATGCACTTAATACCACCATCCCAGATCACAAGCTCACCGAAAAGGGTTAAATACACAATTGAAAAGGATTTGCTTTACTCAATGAAGAAAAGGACTTGACCTATATTTATTGAGCACAAATATTCTTTATTAAAGATATTTAAAACCATTTATGTCCATTGCAAAATTTGTAAATGGCAGAATCACTAGTTTGCCAGTATTTTTTTATTCTCATTAGTACTTTCTCACTCCTTTTACCAGGGCAAACAGAAAACAAATTTCTTGATATTTGGCATGATTTTATGTATTTTTAGTGATCTTCTCCCTATATTGGTTTATTTTTAAATGCATGGATATTTTATGTCAGAAACACTGTCGTAGCCAAAAAATCAAATAATAGTCAGAGGTGATCTTCTAAAGCAGGGATTCACCTTAGCTTATTTCAGGTGGCAAATCAGATTTTACTAATGATGTTTAAGAATAGCTATACTTGTTTAGACAGCTTGACATATAAAGTGTCTGTAATCAAATCAATCACATAACTGATATGACTACTGGTTCACACTCTTCTGCTAGACAGAAGTCGATTATCCCAAACCATGCCAGTGAATTTATGTGCTCAGTCAACCTGGGAAGTGATTTCCATAGTTCTTAGCCAACCTGTCAGATATTTGGGATGAAAATCATATTGTAATGCGTTAGAAGCACTGCCTAAAAATAAGTCAGCAATCATTTGCCCTTGAGTAATATGCCAGTTTCTAACCAACCTTAATTATTCACACACTCTTCTCTCTAGGTGAGTGCTCTAGGTGACACTTCACCCAACTCTCAAAAATATCTCAAAGAGGTTTGGAACTTTCCGTTTTGCTAGAGAGAGAGAGAGAGAGATTTGGCTTAATTAAATATTTATCAACTCTCTTTCATTGGAGAGGATTTGCTGGATGCTTTTCTTTGCAATTTCTCAGTCAAGTATTTACTGCTTCTGTAAACTATTTCACTTAACTGAATTTACAATGGATTGTTCCCACCATTTGGAATGTGCTAGTTTTGCGTAATCTATTTGTAAGTGGTTGTTTCCGATATTGCTTATGGTATCCGTGAGCTTGTGTACAGCCTTTTATATATCAAGTTTGTAAAACAGTTGAATGAACTCGTCTTTGAAATTTTATTTTTTAAAAATTTTCTTATGAATACAATATTCTAGAGCTGGGAAACATATTTATTTGGTTATCTAATTTTTCTTTTGTTGTATTTGATTATGTCACTCCTGTTAAAATTAAACCATCTTTGTGGGAAGACAAGGCAATTTCTTTGCATTTATTTGGTTAGATGTTGCAGTACCTCAAAAGGTTTGCCATTTATGTAAAGATCTTGTTCAGTAGTTATAACAGATATCTCTATTTCCAAAAATTACCTATTCCACATGAAGGAAAAACATCCTTCTCAGTGTGTGTAAATGGCACTCATTATGCAGCCAAGTTGGAATCATTCTCCTTAAGCACAATCCATGCTCAAATCACAGAACTAGATGCTATAAGCAGTTTTAAAGAAATCCAAATTGGGGGGGAGGGTAGAAGGAGTATCTGGATGGCTCATTCGGTAGAGTATACAACTCTTGATCTCGGGGTCATAAGTTCAAGCCCCATGTTGGGTGTGGAGATTACTTAAATAAATAAATAAATCTTTTTTTAGAAATTAAAGAAATCCAAATACAAATTAAATAATGATTGATTTGGCCAAAAGAATGGGGCTAAAATTTTTAAATGTATAGCAAGTATACAGAAGAAAAAAATTGGTATCAAAGATCCTATTAGGGCTCATTTCCCCTTGACTTGAGATAACTGAATTCCATAAACCAAATGGAGATATTGACTGTTTCAAGCATTGTGCTACGCCCCTGGGAGAAGTTACTGTGACATAAAATTAATATAAGTCTGATCAATAGTTTATAGAAATGTCGATAAAATAGCCACTCGATGTGACTATGTAAATAGTAATAAAGTGCTTGAGTGGTCAGGCGTTCTTATTGATAAGAATACAGTGCTTTAGCTGAGCTGCCATTACAAAATGTCTAAGAAAAATGGTGAGACATAATTTATCTTTGCAGCAGTGAAGTTCTGAATAGGAAGGAGCTAATAAACCATTGAAACAAAAGCAGTGGTTCCTAACCTTGAAACCAAGCACGGAAGTGGTCTATGAAGTCGAAATAGTCTGCAAACATGTTTGTATATATGCACTCGTGTGTTTTTCTGGGATGATGACCCCATAGCTTTCAATAAATTTCCAAAAGGTCCTTGAAGCTCTCCCCCACGCTGCACACATAGACACAAAGAACTTCTATCCCCAGGGTAACACCCCCTAGGGAACAGGAAGGGCTTTTTAATTTCTCCATAGAGAAAAAGTGCTGATATTCTAAAAATGCCTATAGAAATACCAGTAACTAAAAATTTTTCAATGTATCTAAATAAGTTCAGTCACTTCATTGAACATGATTATTTATAAGAAAACATGCACGAGATTAAGAAACCATATTTATTTCTTCTTTGGTACAACCAGGGATGTTACCTCAAACCTTGAAAATAAATAACCTCGTTAAAACTGATGAATGGCAGGATATTAAAGTTCCTTCTTTGCTTCACACAGAAGAGCTCAGAACATGGATGGGTTTGGGATACGGTGCAGTTCACCCGACATCCAGGCTGACTACCAAACACGGGCCTAAGGAAATCCCTGCGGGCGGCTCCCGAGAGGACGCGCGGCAGGGCTTTTTGAGCGTGGGTTCTAGTGGCTGCAGTGAGCTTTCTCCCTAACTAGCCTGATAGTCCTCGGTGTACCGGAAGCAGTCATCTGAGAACAACATCTACATAAAAAAGGGAAAGCACTCCTGCCCCTTATTGGCATGGCGCCCCCATGCGTCGCATTTGCACGGCGCGCTCAAGTTCAACATCCCGGGGGTAGGATTATAAATTTATTTAAAGGGAGGGTTTGGGGTTTCTGTTTTTGGTTTTTGTTTTTCATCTGATGACTCTCCTGTCTCCCCTCCACGGGAAAAGAAAGAGGATTTATTGAATAGCACCATTGTTTTAAATCTGTCAAATAAGACTTATGTAATAATATTGAAGGTAATGTCGTCTCTTGCCTCAGCTTCGGTGGTGTTTCTCCTCCACGCTCCTTTGCCAGGCACGGTTTATGCAGACAGCCACGTGGCGCTAAGCTTTTCACTGATCGGGCCCTTTGCTAAAGGCCCGTTGCCCAGCCTGCAGGGTGCAGGAGGCTGGCTCACAAAACCCAGGAGGGCCAGGAGGGCCCGGGGGGCCAGGTACCCCGGGAATTCCTGCCACCCCTGGGGGGCCTCGCTCGCCATCCCGGCCATTCCTCCCGTAGCTGGCAGGACCTGGTTCACCTGAAACAAACAATCGCACATGTGAACAGGAGAACCCCCGATGGCTGCACACTCCCTCCCCCAGCCCAGCGGGGGGTGCACACAGGGCCTTGGCGACTGCTTTTGGAAAGGATGGATGAGGACCGATGCTGCTGCTGCTGATGATGATAAAATTTCTTCACTGGACTCGGGTTTCTTAGGAATTAAAAATGGAAGGGGGCCTCGGCATCTCCCATATGGTAGCCTCCGGCCACATATGTCTGTTGAGCACTGAAATGTGGCTAAGTCAAATTGGGATGAACTGTAAGAGTGTAAAACACACCTGGACTTTGAAAACTTAGTGTAAAATTTTAAAAATATATTTCATTAATAATTTTTGTTATTACTACATGATAAAATAATACTTTGGACACTATGGGTTAAACAAACTATATTATTAAAATTAATTTCACCTGATTCTTTTGACGTTGATAATGTGGCTACTAGCAGATTTAAAATCACACACACAACTCTCCTTGTGGCTCACATTGTATTTCTCCAGTGGCATCATCGCTCACAGGTGACCAATCTCCAGACAGGGAGTATAAGTATAGCTCAGCAGTTAGGAGCACAGGACTTAGAGACAAATAGCTCTAAGTTCTTACTCTGCCATTTGTGAATAGGGTGACATTAGCAAGCCACTAACCTTTCAGTTTTTTCATCTCCAAGATGGGATGATACTTTCCTTAAAACTAAACTCCATGCCTGAAAGCATCTAATAAACAGGGGCTATTATGATTACGAGGATATCACCGATGGATGTCCTAGAAGCCTGTGCAATGCACCTACAAACTTCCCAGATGTGTTCCCATCAAGGGCTCACCCCTGTGTGAACTTCATTATGGCCTGAGTTCCTTGGGAGCTTTTTTCCCTTTGTCAGGTTCCAAGGTTGTTTGGTCACCCAGTGGGGCACATTCTCTGAGGCAGGGCACCCCATAACAGAGAGGAGTCTCTGCTGAGTGTTTACCCACCCCATCATACCAGCAGGGTTTCCATACTATTAACGTAAAGATGGCGGGGAGAAACTGTAAGACAAGCTGTACATGCCATGATGATTCCATCTCAGCCATCCCACCTCGGCCATTCAGCCAAAACGGTGAACATGCTCAATTACATACTTGCTTAGGTTTAGTTACTTTCTTTCTCAGTGGTTTTAGTTTTCTTTTTCTATTTTCGTGGTCTTTTATTGGTCTTATTATAGTGGTCTGGTCTTATTAAGTGGTCTTACTACATATATCTCACATACTTTCATTTATTTATTTATTTTAGATTTTATTCATTGACAGAGAGAGAGAGAGCACAAGTAGGCAAAGCAGCAGAGAGAGGGAGAAGCAGGCTCCCCACTGAGCAGGGAGCCCGAGACGGGGCTGGATCCTAGGACCCTGGGATCATGACCTCAGCCAAAGGCAGATGCTTAACAGACTGAGCCACCCAGGCGCCCTCTCACATACTTTTAGAAGGAAGCTAGATTAGAGGTCTTATTTTACATATAAGATCCCATTCTTCCTGTTATGCTTACAATTAGATCCACACAAAGCAAGACTATAGAACAACACATTAAGTTTTAAGAGAATAATTATCTTTGATTCTATCCATCTCAAGGCTGTAGGTAAGCAGAGATGTAAGTAATTCCCCCTAATTTATCCCATAAGCTTCCATTTAGCTGTATTAAGTTGTAGTGAAGCAGATGATTGTGTTTTCCTCTAAAGACAAGGCCCCTGAGAAAGTTCTTCCCTAATCGAGAGCACCTATAAATAAGCCTCTAGCGGAGCCTCTTCAGGTCTCTTGACACAAGTGGTTGTTCAAAGTTGCTCTTTTAAGGTTTAAAAGATAGGCCAGATAAAGGTGCGTGTAAAGGGTAACTTTCATACGCCTTAGGAGCAGCAATGTTCCCATGGAGACATACCAGGTCTGCCTTAACAAAATCAGATCAAGATTAAGAGGAGAAAAATGCCCAAAGGAGAGGTCACAGACCAAATGACCACAGAGGCAAAGCGGGTAAGGCAGGTCAGGGTGGGTGAACATGGGGGAGCCCATGAGCCAACCCCTGTTTTTGCAAATAGTTTTAGAACAGAGCCATGGCCATTTGTGTATGTATTGCCTGCGGCTGCTTTTTCACTCCAAAGGCAGAGCTATGTAACTGCCACAGAGACCGCAGGGCCCACCGAACCAAAAACTCCGGTCCTTCACAGAAAAAGTCGGCTGACCCTTCAGGTAGTAAAGAAATAGCCCTGGATTAAGAAATGTCCTGCTGTCTTTACAAGAAGATAACTGGTAACACAGGTACAACGAAAACTGATATAATGAGCAGCCCCCGTCAGTGGTGGGGAGGCAGCAGGGAGGACGGAGGCCTGTGGCAGCTCTACTCCAGCCACCAGCGGCCACCAGAGAAGACGGCCAGTGCCTGCAGAACCTCGGATAACTGTCAAGGAAAGCTAGAAGCTGCGTTCTTGAATAGGCCTCTCAGTTCCTAAATGTTAGAATTCAAATTTTTACTGAGCATTTGTAGAGCCAGCTTCCTGCCTCAAACCTTAAACTCCTTCTCTACTACACAGTATTAGAAAGCAGAAGGAAAGCTTTTTAGGTTTTCCTATTTAGCTCCCCATCACTACACATTCCAGGAGAGGTTTTTCACTTGCTGCATTTATTCCAGATTCCTGCTCGTCCTTTGAGGAAAGAGTTGATGAAGCCATCCTGTGTACCACCGGTTTATTTTATGCAAAGCACACCTAGTCCAATTCTCCCGTGGGCAAATACAGCGACTGACCCCCTGGAGCTTTGGATAATGTCATCGTCGTCATCCTCACCAACACTTACAAAATATTTCCACTCTGCCGTGGCAGTGAACTGTGCTCGTTATTGAGCCTAGTTTCCTCCTGTGTGAACTGAGCGTTAAGAAGGCTAAATAACCGTCCATCGTCGCAAAGCTAGAGGGTGTTGCAGCGAGAAACAAGGCCCCTTCCACGCTTCTCTAACCCCAGCGGATCCCCACACCCACTGATGAGCTAATTCCGCCCGGTGTGCGCGTGCGTGCGCCTGTCCCGCGTGCGTGGGGGGGAGGGTGTTTTTCTGTTTAATTCTTTGCACCTGAATTGACTAGGAAGTAAAAAGAGGCACAGTAACCAAGAGCGGTCCTGATTCTTCTGCAGCTCTAACTATCAGAAGAAACGAAAGATATTTTTTCTGAGGTTTTGTCCCGTAGAAATGACCAGAGAAAAAAAACCGGCCGTCACATAACAGATCATCAGTTTCTGGTGAGTCCGGACCCTGGGCATTTACTCTCAAATGTTCTGCTTACTGTTTAGGAGTGTCATTTTGGGGTGACACTGTCACAGTCCAAATCATTCGAGAAGTCCGGCAGCTGCATTAGTGTGTATCTATAAACTACCCTCCAACTCCTCCGGAGAAAACAGCTCTGAAGTGTCCTCATTCTGCTTCGTCTGCCTCATGGGTGTGTTAGCGGCACTAACTAGCTCATCATTGCACAGCTTTCTGAAATTTCAAGGACCTATTCAAACGTTATGGCCAAACAGTTCCTTATTTTAAAAAAGAAATGTCTGTCATTCTCTGTGCGGACACTAGAGGGTAGTCATGTTACACTGATGGAGACCAGTCCCCGGGCCGGAATGTTCTGAAGGCTCTAATACACGCTGCAGAGTGAAAGGGACTGTGTATAAAGGCCTTTAAAAAAAAACAACCTGAAAGTAATTTTCAGCATTAATTTGGTGATTTATCCACGGGTTATGTAAAATGTTTGTATGTGGCAGGGACTTCCTTATGCTGAGCTTACTTTTGTGTTTGACAAAGCATTTATGTTTAAGGAAGTGGCAAAAAGCGGTTTGTTTATATAAGATCCCCATAGCCAAATAAAATAGCTGCAGTGATGGAAATAGGATAAATGGCTACCGCTAAACCAGCCTAAACGGAGTGTGCCCTTGGTTTGGGGCTTGTTGGAGTTTTTTTCCCCACTCAATATTCACAAGCAAAGCTCACTTCCGCGCAAACTTTGCGTCAGAAACCTAAATAGCCCAGTTGCCTAGTGTGACCCCACACAAAGCCAGCTCTACCCTTCTCTCCTCGTCCAAGAAGGGAAGAAAGCATGTCGGCTCACAAGCCACATTTCTGGTGGTCACAAACATATGAGTCCTTATTTAACTGGCTTCTTCCCCTCATGAATTTGAATGCACGGTGAAGATCAGGACCTATTATTAAATACGTTTCTTTAAAATCCTCAGAGCGTCAAGGAATTGGTCCCAAGTAGGCAAGCTTAGTGGCAGCAGGCATAGAGAGTTACTCTTAATGAGACAACCCAATCAAGAGATACCACCAGAGGCCTGTGGTAAGAAACTGAAGGTGGGGATGGGGGGTTGAGGACATCTGAAGTCCCAGGGATCGCTAATGTGATCCACTCTGCTCTGTGAAAGAGGCAAAAAGGAATCAAGACACTAACTAAGTGGTTATGGGACATGCCGAAGTCATATGGTTAGAGTGGCAAAGACAAACTGATCACATGACTAGACAGCCAACCCAACATTCTGTCTACTGTATGAACCTGGACCTAGAAAGCAGGAATATCTGCATCTGTCACTTATTACCTGAGAGACCTATGTCAGAACAGGTGACCTTTGTAAGTCTGTATTTACTCAAACATAAACAGAGGAATACAAAATAATAATAGCTAAGTTTGCAACATGCTGGCCAGATGCCAGGCACTGTTCTAAGTGTTTCACGTGTATTAACATGTACACAGATCCTCCTAGGTAACTCAAGAGGGTAGATGTGGTTTTTAACCTTGTGATACGGAGGAGAAACCGAAGCGCTAAGAGGTAGAGTGGCTGCAAGAAAGTGACAGAGCCTTGTGCCCACCCTGGAAGCCTGGCTCCAGAGCCCATCCTTCCTAAATACCCAGTCCACATCCCTCCGGCTGCGGGAAACAGACTGGAGGATTCATGGGTACTTTTTAGACAACAGAGCACCACAGCCAAAATGATGTCAGCGTGGCGGTTATAACGAAGCAATGTCCCATTACAGCCCCACAGGGCCACATAACACTTAGCACTGAACAGAGAGATACAAGATAGAGAGGAGACAAAGAACTAAAACCATCCACAAAGAGCAAAGGAATTCTGATAACTGATAGATAATGTATTAGTTACATTTTTCAAATATGTCAGGTATGTTTGCATCCGGAAGAATGATCAAATGAACTTTTTTCATCCAGGAGGATTTAAGTCCCGAATCCAAGTCCCAGTAGGGACAACAAGGAAGGTTGCGGGATATCCTGTTCTACAGGCTGTTTCTTTTAGGTACCAGACAAGTGCCTGCACGGAGTGCTGTTAGAAGGTCCTCCAGGCCCTAACGTCCTATTACTATTACATTTGTGAGAGACCAGAAACCACAGTCCTAATCACATCCCAAGCTCTGCCAGGGACATTAAAAGGCCCAGCCTCTCAGTGGACAGTGAACTTGGTTCAATAATTTACTGTGGACCAGTACTTTGCATTTATGATTTGGAGCCAGAAGTCACTTGATGTCATAGAGCTAGTAAGTGACACAGGCAAGATTTGAACCCAGGATGTCTGAACTGTGGTGCTCCCAATAGCCCACTTTCACAGTACCAGCTTAAGCGGAGGAATGACCCACAAAGCTCTTGTCTGGATTTGAGAAATTGTTAGCTAAGCATATTCATAGTGTGGAATGTGAGCTGACCTAAAAACCAAAGCACCAGCTGGCACTTCCGGCGTTGGGGGAAACATGAACCCTTTGTGCCTGTGCGTTACAGCACTTGCAAAACTGCATGCTTTTGAAAGGTAGCAGAAACTTTTAAAATATAATCTGAAACTCAGATTTCCCACTAAATAATGTCAATATCCTTTCAAGGGAAATACAACAAAAGCATAGACAAAGACCAGATTTCAGAGTGGTGCCAGGAAGCAAGGGGCAAGGACTGGCAAAAGGCAGAAAGGAAAAGGCAAAGGGCAGGTGCAGCAGTCCTGAAATAGACCATAAAAGTTTTTTTAACAAATCATATTTAAGTATTAAATCCAAGACCAGCTATAACAAATTAATTTTTTCCTAAGGGGGACAAGATGAGGACCAGGCAGAGCTCCTCCGGCCTTAACTGTTGTGCCCACACACGAATGTCTGATGTATTCAAAAGCAAATCAGGGAAGCCCCTTCCTGGGAGAGCAGTGGCCCAAGAGCACAGGTAAACCCCTCCCAGTCCGATTCAGCAACTCTGAGTGGGTTACTGCACGTGGGGAATAATGAGCCCCTTGCGACAGCCTGGGACACTGTGTACAGCTGGGTCTGCCTCAGTGTTCCCATTTGAAACTTAAAACAGGGTTTATCAACAGAGTTTTTGAAACTAAGAGTCACCAGAAATAATAATATATTTTTGATAAAGGAAAATCTTGCCAAGAATGCAAGTTGCTGGTCTGAGAACTGTTACATGATTTGTCAATAAAATGGGAGAAGGAGAAATTGTAAGGCAATCTTGTAATACATAGATAATTAACTGTAATGGTTTTATCAGCTTTAAACCACCTATTGCTACCACTGATAAAGGAGGAAAGCACTCAGTAAATTCTATTTCCTCTTCCTCTTCTAAACGTCCATCAGTGAATACAGATTTTATCATACACTGAAATCTTCTCTTGGTCTCATGTAGCTTCAACCAGATTTTCTTCCCTTTTCCAATCATAAAAACTTCCTTTCCCAATCACGAAAATTTATCAATTTGTGAAAGCATCTTGACGGACCCATGAATCACAGTTTTAGCAAAGCAGTGTTTGAGCCATCTCCAAAATGTATTCATATTTTTAAAAAAATTTTTTTAATGAGAAAGCAATTCTCAGGAGCAATGAAATGGCTAATGAGAAAGCAGGGATGTTTTTGGCTGCAATTAGAGTCATGATTGAATAGGTAAGCGTCTGTCAGAATTAGAAAATGAGCATTTTTTTTTTATAAATTTCCCTACACCAAGTTTTCCAAATCCACTGTAGAAGCGTGGACCACCTTTTTTCTGCAGAACGTCTCACCCTGACTCTCCTCAGCTCCAGGGTTTGGGAGCCTTGCTTAGCCTCTGCCTCAGCAGCTGTGAGAGTTCGCTGGGAGGCTGCGTGTCATTCACGCCCTCAAACCGAACTGACTTTCCACCCCACAGTGCTGCGTCTGTGGTTGGGCTGCCAGGTCATTTCCCAGCGGAGGAGTGTGCGGCAGCCTGGACTGTGGAGACAGAGTAGCCAGTGTGTAAAGAGCAAACAGACGCCCAGTGAGTGAACCCAGGCTCTTCACACAGAAGCAACTTTGTCGCCTCAGCCAACGCAGCTGCGATACGTGGCTTGTGCATGGCTCTTTGTGGTTATATGAATAGGAATGTTCAGGTCTATTTATTTTATTATTTTTATTTTTGGGATGTGGGTTTCTGGAGGGTCTGGGTATTTGAAACAGGAGCTTTTAAAATAAGATTTCAGTTACTCCCTATGCAACATGAGTAGTTTAAAAACTTGAATTAATTTTCTTGTTGCTCTGACTTTTTGGTTAAAAAATAAACAGAGAACTATCAACGAGGCTGAAAATGGATAGGACCTCATTCATTCAGAATTTTCTAACAAGTGCATTGTGGCTGGACCTTGACTTTTTAGAAGTCATCTATTCAAGAAATTAATATTTTAAGCCCTGACACTTGTTTTCTCACAAGGAACACAAGCATGATTTTCAAATCATTTAACTCGTCGTTAAAGTTGGTCTTGGAAAATCTGTGCCAGCCGTTATTGAGAATCACATGACAGGCTTAAGTAATCAAAGAGCAATTCTTTAAAATGGTATCCAATTCACACTGCCTACTTGCTACCAATTTCTCAACCCCGTGCGGCCATATAACACACTTACCTGGGAGACCTGTAGCTCCGGGCAAGCCCTTAGGACCTCTTCCTGGAGGGCCTCGTTCCCCCCTTTCTCCCAAGTCACCTGCATTTCATTAGAGAAATGTTATTTTTCTATATGTTTATAAAAAGAAACTGTCATGTTTTTAAACTGTAAGCACACCCAGCACTGAGAAAGCCAAAGGTCATGAAGTTGCCACAAACTAGGTTGTAGTAAATATGAAGGAAGGCAAAAGTTAAGTCAATTATATGAAGAGATCTAAGGGGGAAAAAAACCAAATAACCATATTCATCAAATGATAAACTAAATCAAATATCAAATGATCAACATTCAGCAAAATAACAATCAAATGTTACCTCCTTCACATGAGAAAATAGACCTACCTCAACCCAAGAGTTAGTTAGCATAATGCTTCATGAGAAACAGGAGAAGCAAGTCCACTACACACAACATTACAGAGATGCCCAGTTTATCACTAGTACTTGTCATTTGATTTGAGAGTCAAAAACATCCCTGCTTTCAAGTGGTATCAGTAGCTATCTTAAATCCTTGAAAATCAACTCAAAACCTACAAGCAATGAGAGAATTCAGTAAAGGAGCAACATACAAAATTAGTATATGAAAATCAATAATTTTCATATATACAAACAACCACCAGAACTAAGATGTAGTGAAAAAATATCCCATTTATAATAGCAATTAAATTAATAATAAGGAATAAGTTTAATTAGAAATATGCAAATCTAACATTAAAAAATTACATCTCTAAAGGATGCAAAAGGACTTGACAACTGTTCTTAGGTGAAATGATATCATCACAAAAAGGTGTGAGTTCTCTCTAAGCTGAAGTTTCATCATGATACCAATAAAAATATTTTTTTGACCGAAAAAGGGGATTCTGAAGTTTGTACAGAAAACCACGTAAGCCAGAGTAGCCACAAAAAAAGATAGCCTCCAAAAAAGAAAAGCTACATAAGGGATTAATCATACCACATACTAAACCAATTAAAATGGTGTGGTACTGGTAAGCGAATAGGTTGACCACTGAACCAGCCCAAAAAACAGGCTCCTGTACGTACAGGATTTTGTTTTGTAATAAATGTGCCATCTTAAAGTGGGAAGCAGTCGAACAAGTCAATAAATGGTATTGGAAAAAGTGGGTAGCCAGCTGGAAAGAAAAAATAAAGTTGAATCCGTTCCTCACAACATAATCTAGGATAAATTACAAGTGGATGAAATATTTAAATGTAATTTAAGAACCAGAAGAAAACAAGGGAGAATTATTTTATAACTTCAGATTTGAGTTGGCCTTTCTGTTATGATTCAAATATGAAGCGTTGCTAAAATCAATACAAAAAGGTCAACAACAATAAAAAAAGAGAGAATATATAAGCAAGGAAGTCACTAAAAGGAAACAAAAATAGCTCTGAAATAGATGAAAAATTCCTTGACTTCACTCTCACGTCAAAATAAATGGAAATTAAAAATAACACGAAAGCTACTTTGAACTATACAATCGGCAAAAATTCCAAAGTTGAATTAAACATACGCTAGCAAGTCTGTGGAAAAACACATTATTACATATTGCGAATAAGACTGCAAATTGGGACAGTCTCCTGGAGGATAATTTAACAGTTATCATTCAAAATTACAAATGGTAGTACCATTTTACCTGGCAATTCCACTTCTAGGAATTTATCGTGGACACATAGAGGTTATGTTGATAGTTAGACAAAAATGAAATAGCGTTGTCTATGGCAGCTTTGCCGTGGTGGCAGAAGACTGGAAACTAAGTGTCCGTGAGAGGATGAAACGCACTATGCTACTTCTGCAGAATGGCGTACTATGCAGCAATGCAGGAGAACTGGGAAGTCTTCGAAAGATCTCAAGTCCTGATCAGTAAAAAAAACTCAAGGTCCAGATCACTACTAAAGGGCAATGTGACTTGCTTCTAAAAGGCTGCGGGGAACGTATGTAATCATATGTTGTACATCATCACTGGTAAGGATACGTAGGAAACTAATAAAAAGGATTACCTAATGGGAAGGATAAAGGAATCTAGGCAGATGGGAGACTGGGGTGGGAAAAAAAAACTCTTCGCTAAATATCTTTTCGGACATTTTTAAATTCTCAAACACTGTAAATTTAGTGTCACTGAAAATAAATTGATGAATTTTCAAAATTTAAAACGTGCTGTCACAAGTGCCTGCATTTCACTTATGAGTCATTATTTATAGAGAATGTGCTTTGGATTACAACCAACCATGTGTATTTGCAAGACAGCTGATTGAATTTAGGGATCCAGCAGCCACAGAACCAAGTTCCATTAATTATCCGGGCCCCTGCAGAGAAACCCAGAAACTTGGCCTCATTAACAAAATGCCCTAATACCTAGTCAACTGGCCCTGAATGACGTTTACAGCTCCTAGTAGAAGACATTCTTCTACTATCCCATTGGTGTGGCATTATATTATCCTACTACTCTTTTAGAAGATGCAGTGGCATTTTGCAACAGATTCCATACATAGTCATTTTTTCCAAACATTTGTATCAGCCCAACTTTATTCAATATTGAGTCAAGTTTGTTATAATTTAAAAAACAAAAGCATGCATGCCAAAATAGTAAAAAAAAACAAAAAACAAAAAACTCTAATTATGAAGTGAATGTTTAGTCACCATACTTTGATTTTAGCTGTGAATGTCCTTGTATGAATATTTTTATCAAGAATCAACTATATTTTAAAAACAATTTTAAATGTATATAAATACTGTGTAAGGATACAGAGCTCAAGTTGAACTCATATTCACATAAGCTGTTTTTTTACATTCATCATCAGTATGGCCTTACTATATTAGGAAGATATGATAATTAGCATTTTAAAAACTAACAACTTAAGCGCTCTTGTTAACTTAGCAATTTAAATGTCATATCACTGTAATTCTGGAGGCTAGCAACGAGAGGAGAACCAATAAATGTGCCACATTTTCCAAAGCTAGGAGATGAAGATTATAAATTAAAATGTAACTTTCACGCAGACAGCGAAAGTTAAACATTCTAGCATGAAGCCACATCCCCTTCACAATGTCACTTGCAAGGAAGAAGACTACCGTCTTCGTGGTGGTGCTGCCGTGTGGTTATCAGTCGTAGAAACGTGATTTTTAGATGGGCTCCAGGACAGAGCCACAGGGCAGGCTGCTGCCCCTTCACAGCAGACGGAGCTGCTCTGTGATCCCCAGGGTTAACCCGCTTCTCCAAACCCTGAGCATGTCTTCTTTTGACAGGTCTGAAAAATGGCTCAGGGAGCTAAAACTCCACCTTTACTAGCTAGCCTAGTGTGTGGAAAAATAGAGCGAGCGAGCTTGTAAAATGAGCTTTAGATAAGGTAAAAGAGGGAAATGTGCAGTGTAAGCAGCAAAACAGCTCCATCTGACCAGAGAGGCTAAAATGAAAGAAATTCTCATTGCTCCATAGCTGCTGTTTATTTCATTTATTTGAAAGCTATAACTGATACTCCGACCCATGCAAGTTTAGATTAATACCAAAAAAAAGTGTTAATAATGACATGTGTATTTTCTCAAGCTGTCATTTACATATCGACACATCTGTTTGACTCACACTAAAGTATCTAAAAATATATATATATATAGCCTTACTCAAAGGGGCTTAAAATTAATCCAAACCATGAACATTTAAAAATAGTACTTATGACACGGAAGACTAATACTAAACAAAGTGAACATAAAGCCAATTAGGTATCTCTCATGCTCCTGTTTGAGTATACATAAAAAATGCACATGCGGCAGGGGGCTTGGCCCTGTTTGTGTGATATTGCACAGAACATGTCAATGAAAACAAAAAAAATTATAAATACGATTTAAGATTTGGGTATGATTTCTGGCATATTTCTACTAGTTCCTACTGAAAACGTTGCACTGTGTTTTGCAGACTAATTTTTTAGGAAAAAATGATTTTACTAAAGACATAGTTTGAACTGCTAAAAGCCTTAGTAAAATTTATTTGTTCATTATTTATGTACTAATTTTCTTGGAAAAAGACTCTCAAAGTAATATGGTGAGCAAGACTCAGACTATGCCTTTGTGAGGCATGGGACAAAGGCCGCAGGTGACACTGAAATACATCTCTTCTCTAATTGGCTGAACATTGAAGTTTCAAATGCCGGAGTATTTGTTCTCCGGGGAAAATTGATCTATAACCTTTGGCTAGTGGGACATTATGTTTTCAATCAAATATTAGTGTTATAATGTATGTGGTAGGACAAGAAAGGCCAAGTCGGGTTACCCGGAATCATACATTTCCAAATTTGTGACAGCACTGGTTGATAAAATCCCGAGGATAGTACTCTTTTCTTCCCACACCCCAAATTTCAAGAAGTAAAACAGAGAAGATGCTGCTTTAAAGGAACCCGGTGATAATAAAGTGATGGAGGAGGGTGGGGAGAAAAAGTTCTTTAGAAAAAACAAAAAGGCTATATCTCTTCTAGACTATAGACTATGTCATAAATACTGAAGAAACATTTGGGGGAAGTCCCTTACACCATCAAACTATGCTTGATGAATAAACTCTGTGCCAGGGGCACTTTCCAGGTTCCAAAAATAGAAATAGATTTTTCTTCCCTTCAAAATACGGTTCATCTGCTAGAGCCAGGTCAGCCCAACCCAGCCACAATTCAATGCTGCCAGGAGCTTCCCAGGAAGCTTCCTGAACATTTCACCTTTGTTTCCTGTGGTTCCCAATCCTGGTTGTATATTAAAACCACATGGGGAGTGTTTTTAAATCCTGCTGCTCAGGCCTATTAAGTCGGAATCTCTGGGAATGGGATCCAGCCGTGGACAGTTTTTAAAGCACCCGAGATGACCCCACGGTGCACCCCAGGCTGAGAAACGCAGCTTCAGGCAGACCCTGCTAGCATAGCAAGTAGACACAGACCTTCTTACTTCTTAGGAAGTAAAATGCGACTTGAGGCGAGTTCTCTCCCTAACTCAAAGTAACGTTCTACCGCACGTGTGGAGACTTCCTGTAGGCCACAGGGAATAGGCTGGGATTTCTCTAGGCCCTACAAGGTGTTTCTCTTCAGCCGGAAGGCGGGTGACTATTCTAATGCTGATGCGTTCAGCGGCATGAGATCCACCTGCGGGCTTGCTGGGTCACAGACTGCTGCCCCCCCCCCGCAGAGTCTCTGGTCAGTGGGACTGCGGTGGGCTGGAGAATCTGTGTCCCAAACAGGGTCCCTGGTGGTGCAGACGCTCCAGGGAGCCCCCTCGCAGAACCGCTGCCCTAAAGGGGACTTACGAGAAAGGCTGAGGAGTCACAGCGGGCTGTGGTTCTACAGAACCAGCCAAGTCAACAATCCACTCGAAGCAGCAGACTTTCTCGGAAATTGTGAACAGAATGAACGGGGACTAACCACAGAGAGTAGCTACTCAGGAGCTCCTGAACCAGTAGCTACAAGCAGGACGAAGGTGAGTGGCGATGTGATTCTTTCAAAGAAAATACTCGGTTCTCTTGAAGATGAGCTCTGAGCTCTCTCCATGTTTGATTTTGTCCAGCCTCTGAAAGCTTGGAAATTGTGCCAGCCTTACAAGGGGCTCCAATTAGGGCTCATTTTTTCACATACGGCAATGCACATGCCAAAAAAAAAAATCAAATATAATTAACAAAATTGTTCCAGCTGAAAGTGTAGTTAGCCAAATACCTCAGCAACTCATTTATAGATCCAAAGAGGCAGCTTGCTTGCCCTCTGACCCTTCACACCATAATATTTATCCCTAATTGGAGCACCACCATTAAAAAAAAAAAAAGCCCGTCTCTTGTTTCTGATGCCACATCTTTCTGAAGCTCCCTAGAGAACTGTCACTCACCAAGGTATAGAAATGCTTCATTTTATTTAGCCCTCTCTGTAAATTATCCAGGGCACACACCCACCCCACGCTAACGTACTCACTTCAACTAGTAAACACCATCTGAGGCAACCAGTCCTTCTGCGGGTCCTGCTGAATACCTAACACACTCACAGTACTATTTATTTTTTATTTTTTATTTTTTGCAAAACACTGATTTTAAGGGCTTAATTTCAATAGAAGGGGAAGAAGCAAATGTTCTCACATTCCCTCATATGTTAACGAAAAATTTCAATTGTACTTCTGAGCCGAAAAAAATCCATCAAAACTAAATATCCCCAATGTCACTTTTTAAAAGAAGGAGGCAGCCTCAATTGATGATGAAATTTATGTCTTATGACCTGCTAACAAATGTTGTTAGTTTAAGTAACGGATACATTCTAAGGCTGGTTGCTGCCATCTTAGAAGAGCTCCACAGTGATTTTTGAGTCTCAAAAAAAAAAAAAAAAAAAAGTCTGAATGATCCTTTACAAGATCCTATAAAGTTTATTTTGAACCATGATGGAGGCAGAGGGTAACTGCAAATGACCAGTACTAAGAATCAAGGGACCTTAGTTGTAGGTTTCAGTCTCCTGTTGTCATACTGCAGGGTCAAGAGGATGTCGTATAATGGTTTTCTGATCTTTACTATCACCACTGTGCAAGAGAACAATACGTCTCCTTGTCTCACAGGATATCTGGAGCTTGGAAGGGTGTATGGAAATATCTGAAAAAGGACAGTGTGTGTTCTTTTGTTCCCCCCAGGGCAAACTGGCTTACCTTTAGGCCCCCTTAAACCAAGAGCACCAGGGGGGCCTTTAATGCCTGGGAGGCCACGCAGTCCCATCTGGCCTGGGAAACCATTCTCTCCAGGTGGTCCTGGGGGGCCAGGGGGGCCAGGCCGACCAGGGAGGCCAGAGGCTCCTGAGTCCGGTCGCTTGAGACTAGCAGCCATCTCAGCAAGGTGCTCTAGAAAAGAGAATAAACAAAACAGCCCGGAAGAGTCAGAAACATGAAAGTGACTCAAATGAAAAAAAAGGGGTATTTCAAGTGTCTTTTTTTCTAGACGTGTCACCAGAGCTTCAAAATTGGTGGTGGGAAGTGAATAAAGTTGGATCATTTTTCCATGGATTTTCTGCCAAGAAGCTTCACTGGTGCTGTTTGATTTGGCTCTTTTTGGATATATTTGGTCCTGCTGTTCGGAGACAAGGGGAGGGGGATTAAAAAAAAAAAAATACACAGCAAGGCTTTCAGGTGAGTAGTGTCCTAAAAGGATGAGTCTGTCACCTGAGTCCCAGCTGGTTATCTGAAAACCCAGGATGGCAAGAAAATGAGTTTCTTCACAGAGGGAGAAGTGGATGTCTAGAAGCTTTTTAAAAGTCAAGGACATTGTCCAGAATTAGTATTGAGAGGGCATTTGAGACCTGGCCCCACATTTTCAGTTTGAAGATATTACGTGACCTAAAATATCCTGAGCATTTACGACTGCTTATAAATTCCCCTCTCAAAAGTTTTCTCAGGCTTGGAATAGACAACAGACATTAAAAATAGCCTGCTTCTTGGGAATGTTCACAGTCTGTCTTAAAAATTAATAACTGTGTGGGCTTTTTCAGGAACCATTAAATAGATTAAGAATCATCCACTGAAACCAAGAAGAGCAAGAAAACTTTCCTATGAAAATACTCTCAGGGAAATATGCCAGTGTAATATTTTCTAAAGGTGTGAAGGAGATTATGAATCGGAAACAAATTTCTAACGAACATTTTAAAATTGCTTAAATGTGAGCATTCTAGTTTGCCTTATGTAAGTAAGAGTTAGCATAAAATTATAATTTCCTAGGGATGTAATGTTTAAAATTGAAATATCCTTTCAAGATTAAATGTCTGCCATGAAGAGACTTATATTGGTTTTCAAATATAGAAGTGACAATTTCATTCTGGAAAACTCTATAAGACAAATTAGACTATCTCATGAGCTTGCAAGAGAAGAGTATTTATCATGACAGAATTGGTTCCAGCTAAAATAAGGTAATTATTTGTTAGAAGGCCCCAATGTTTCAGGATCTTCCCAGTTCCTGTCTCCCCAATTTCTTCCTTTTCTATGTGATTTTAGAACTAGACCAATTCTAAAACAGCTATGACAAATAGCAATTGCTATACTATAGATGAATTTAGATAAAGGTGAACAAATGTAAAAACATATCACCATTTTGGTAAAATACTATTCACTCTCTACATACATGATACAGGAGTAGAGAGAATGTTCTTATGCTTCTTATGGACATGAAGACTGTCAGTTACTTCACATATAAGCTACAAAGAGAGCCAGGGGTCAGCACCAGCACGTGTGTGCGTGCCCACGCGTGTGCATGCTTTCTTGCAAATTAACCTCCTTGGCAAAAAACAAGAGCAAAAATAGGCTAACCCAGGGGTGCCTGGGTGGCTCAGTTGATTAAGCATCGGACTCTTGGTTTCGGCTCAGGTCGTGATCTCAGGGTCATGATCTCAGGGTCATGATCTCAGGGTGGTGAAATAGAGCCCTGCGAGCCCTGAGCCCTGCGTTGGGCTCCATGCTCAGTGGGGAGTCTGCTTAAGACTTTCTCTCTCTTTCCCCCTGCTCCTTCCCCCACTTGTGTGCCCACTCCTTCTCTCTCTCTCAAATAAATAAATATTTTTTTTTTAAATGGGGTAACCTAGAAAGATAAAATTTTTCTTTGAGGCTATAAGCTATTCTGTGGCAACAAATTAGATAAAACAATTAATATTATTCAAAATCTCCCACCTTTAAAGCACACCAAAATTCAAGACATTATGATTTATTTACCTTGCATGACTCTCATGCAAACCTGCTTAATGTGCTGATCTGTCGGTGCTCTACCCTGAGACAGGAAAATTTAAAAAAAAGATGATTAGATGGTTTATACATAGAACCATAAAGAAGACATTGTTAAATGGTAACCTGACAGACTCAGCAAGTGGCCAGGTGCCTGGATTTACAAGAGAACTCGCCCACACTGCTGAGGAGCTGATGTCTGGGCTAGCCTGGCTCCCCACCCCCTTCTGGTGCTATGAGATGGAGTCTCCAAAGGGAAACCCCGGGGACGGCCCACCACTCACTGGAGGGCCCTCGATGCCAGGCAGGCCGGTGGCACCCTGCTCTCCCTGCACGCCTCGTGGTCCAGGCGGTCCTCTTGGTCCTTCCACTCCAGGAAGCCCCCGACTTCCTTCAGGCCCTCTCAAGCCGGGCTCCCCAGGGTTACCCACCTAGGACAAGATGGCACATTACAAAACCAGGGCTATCCACAAGTAATATGTCTGCTTAATATTAATACAAGACTTACATGAAATTTTGGGTTTGCTTACGTTCTTGTCTCCCAAGAGTTGTTTGTTCGGAGGTTACAAGTTCCCAAGGTAAAGACACAGAATGCCACAGTGTCTGAGAATTCCAGTTCAAGTAAAGTTTTTCAAAATCTTTCTTTTTGGTATAGTTAGTATTTCAAAATGTTAATTGAAATAATGCATTTTTAAACTACATTCTTTATACTTTAAGCCACTTCCTAAGAACAAGTTAGTTTTTAATAAGAGTTGTGAACTTATTCTGGCCACAAAAAGGCCACTGAGTTCATACAAGACTTGTTATTTTGTATATCACCAATACAGAAAGCACAAAATAAAGATATTTCCAAGGGCATAAGTTATTTAGCTTTATAACACTTTGGAGAATTTGAAGAAGCACATGTACCCAGGAATTATAAAATACTAACATTAACTGAATACATTTAAAATGCCACATTTAAAATATTGCACTTAGAATGAATGCATTTAAAATACTGGAACAAAAAGATTGAGTCCATAATTTACGTCTTGAGGAAGTTAAAAATCTAAATAGTAAAGAAGTTAAAAAAATAAACCGTTTCCTTAGCTCAAAAGCATATACCAGGTAGATTTTTTTTCCTGAAAGCAGACCCCTAAAAGCATTTTTAAAAGTCCCCATCTACAATAACTGCTTTAAAACGAGACTAAATTAATTCACTTTCTGCTAAACTACCTCTGTTAGAACTGATGGCATTAGTAGTTACAATGTGCCATTGTTTATAGAATAAGAATGAGAAGATAAAAGGACAGGGGGCCTTAGGGGAGTGCTGGGGCTCAAGATAAAGTTCATAAAGCAACTTAATCCTGCTTCTTTTTCATATCCAACATTTATCTAGAAAGAGTTAACTCTGTCAGTCAGATGTTTTCAGCTGAAGGGAGAAGGTGATGAGGCAGGGCTTCCACTAGACGCATCTGAATAAAGCTCAGCACAAATGCTTTTCCAATCTTTCTTTATGCAAAAAAATTGATAGCTAAGTCAACTTGTCAGAATTGCTTCTATAAAGAAATTATGGCCTAAAAGACTTCCCGAAAGACTGTCAACAGAGAGACCTAAGGATGTGCTGTGGAGGGTTCCGGGCTGACAGATGACTACAGTATGAAACTGTTAACTTCTCCAACAGCCCTGAGCAGAAGCCAAAATGAATTTGGAAGAGCCTAAAGAACTGGGAGAAAACAGAGGAGGCCAAACCAGAGTCTGTCATCTTGTTGACACTATCTGAAATACTGCTACAACAAGAGGAAAGCCTTTTCCAATGAAGAGATCAAGGGCCCCGGGGTCTTTGGAAAGAATTCCTCAATTGAGTGGTATACTGAAGTAGAAACTGGGGTACAGACTTCACCCACTTATCAGGTTTGTCTCCGCTGAGATCACTGAGCAAAGTGGAAGTGTGTCTCCCTGACTCTGGGACAACACACTTCAGCTGCATCAGAATTACGTGGGTAGTGTCAGAGAAGAAAGGGGTAGGGAGAGAGGTGATAAATCAGGAGTTAAGTCCTAGTAATATACCCAGATTTAAATGAAACTAACTCCTTTTGACCGCTGCATTGTTCATTCACTTTTTCCTTTTATAACAAATTCTTACCATTGAACATTACCGATTATTTCTAGATAGGGAAGCAGGATTTCTATTATCAAATCCTATCAAGGTTTACTCTTCACATTTTTTCTCAATCCTAAACCATTTCTGTCAAGGATTCTTAGGTGTAAAGATGTTACTTGAAGCCTGAGACTGTCAATGGTGTTTAGAGGTGGTGTGTAAACAGGTGAGTTAATACAACATAATAGTTTCCATCTCAGGGGTATGTAAAGAGCCCAGGGCTGGCACTGCAACCAAGTCTGGGGGCAGGTGGTCCTCCAGGGGAAAGTTGAGCTAAGGATCGGGCTACAATGCCTAGGTAGGAGGTAGCTATACTAAGGAAAGAGGAAGAGTGTTCCAGACTAGGAGAACAGCACAAGGCATTCAATAGCATGCCAAGTAAAAACAACTGCAAACAGATGAAGTTCCAGATAGATAGAGAGGAGGTTGGCAAGGCAGAGACCACTTCACCAAAGACTTTGTATATTTTGCTAAGAGTCTGATTTTATTCTATCAAATGTTATTCCTGAAGGGTTTATGGAAAGGAGGGATAAATAGTGGGCTTTATATTTCTCTCTAGATGACACTGGCTTCTATGAGGATAATGTGTTGTACAGGGACCGAGAAGAGTGGAGAAGATTCCAGAAATAGGAGGGAATAAAAGATTAACTGGAAGCTGGTGGCGGTGGCATTTGAGGTTAAGGTATGCTTCATCTCTTCCCTTATACTCTCTTAAATTTCTTACTGTATCGAATGTGCATTCCTTTCAAATTAGTGAATCATCCCAGGTTTGCTGGTTCTCTAATTGGGTCTATACTTGATTCTATTTATTTCCTTCTCATAATTGGTTCTATTATTGGTTCTATAATTCTGAATACATCTAATCTCTAAGGACTTCAGTTTAGTTTCTGTAAAATGATGAACTGAATGATATGATCACTTTCTAGCTTTAATCATTATTAAATTTTCTTATGCATTACGACTTTACATTACTTCCCCAACTAGAACAAACAGGAGATTAATAAAATTACTGAAATATTTGCAATGGTATGAGTGCCCATGAAATTCATTTATACTCTTGTCACCACAAAGGACAAGTCAGTTCTTTTAAAATGACCCATTTGTGAAAGAAATTACCATGTATACTCACTGACCTACTTATGAAAAAACTTCCTTTAAAGTGGATTAGTTCAAAAGGCAGATCCATTTACAATGTTGTGAGGTGGTCCCCCCTCCCCCACGCCTTGGATGAATCCATTACTTAAAGAATAAATTTAGGCATTAATTTCCTTGAAGGTAAGTCTTTTAAGAATTGAATTTTACAGTGATTTCATAAAGCAGAGCATTGCATTTTCTATAGCTTTATTGATATTTTTACTTTTTTATACTATTATTGTTCATTGTACTTACAGATCCCTTTGGCCCAGGTAATCCTATTTCTCCCTAAATCAATAAAACAAAATTATGTTAGAACAATGCATTCACGTTTGATAGTTTACTAAAAACATTTAAAAGGTTATTGCGCTGCTGAAATCTATAAAAAACCACGAAGAGATCAACTCTGGCACTGCAGAAAATCGTGAGATTCAAAATTTGGATTCTAGTCCCAGTTCTGCTACTTAGCTTTGTGAGCTTTGCAACCTGCTAGCCTTTGACTAAGTTATCTGTTAAATCACAGGGTTGAATAGGAGCTCTACAAGACTCCAACCAGGTCTAAAATGCTAGGTGTTGAGACTTAGAATGTGTAAGTCAAGAGACATTAAACTAGCATGCTGTTTTAAAACACAGTAGACATTTAAACCTGACGGTTTCACTTTTGAAACTCGAATAGCATTGTGAAACTCATCTGCAAAAGTCTATCAAACCAAATATGCCTGATTTTATGCTTAAAAAAGAAAACTTGGAAATCTCCCGCCCCTGATTCTAGATATGAATTCTGTTCAAGTTCAAGCACATCAGTTCATCTCTACCACAGAACAACGACCTAAAACGTCCTCTTAGCCCATCAAATTTTAACTGAAAATAAAATTAAAATAATCCTTTTTCAAATTTACTTAATAGAGAGCTTTGCCTAGTTCAGATGTTACATTTATATTAGCTCTAAATCCTGAAAATCTGAATAAAACAACATTACGAGATTTTTTCCCCTGCACTAAGTGCTCTCTGGCACTATTTTGTGAGAAATCTATCCCCACTCCAAAGGACCAAACATAAGTTTCCACATTAGGTCGTGTTAGATTGTGTCAAAGCCATAAAGAGGAGCCAGCAGATGTAGGAGTTCTGGCAGTAAAGATAACTTTTTCTCATTCTTGCTGCCTTCCTGGAGATTTACCTGCAGCATCCTCTGGAGATGGAGGTCACTTCTTTGGAAGGTTTTAGACTACGGAAAATACCCATGGGCAAACTTGTGAGCCACAGCTTTCTAGCTGTAATAAAATTAATTTTGTTTCCACAATAGGCACTATTCATAGACTTTCTATAGTCATCTAAGAATCACTTCGAATGTCTAGGTGTAAACCCACAAGAAAGTCACCACCTATAAGAGAAAAATTTGTTCTCCAAAGGCTTAAGCCAGGCCTATCAGTTTTGGGATGTTTACCCTCTGCTTTACTTGAACTTGGCTGCAGTCTTGGGGAGTCTTTCATCAGTTTAAAAAAAAAAAAAAACAACCATTGCAGCTGCTGAAGAAGTCAGCAAGGGTAGCAGTATCAGAGAGAAGAAAAATCATGTACCTAGTACAGTTAACCAAAGTAACCAAACATTAACCAAAACAAAATGTCTTACAAGTTCTCCCCTTTCTCCTGCTTCACCTTCTTCACCGGAGGAACCCTAAAAATTAAGATTAAAAGTCACAGTTTTGAATTCTTAGTCCCTTGCCTCAGTTGTAAGCAGTCAACATTGATAAGCATTCCTCAGTGGCCACAGGGCCCCCCGGATCATGCCGAAGTACAACATGCTCTTGACGGCTTTTCAATCTAGCTGTCAGTGTCTAGCTAGTCCAAATCAGAGAAGCGCCTAGAGAAAAGATAGCAGGTGAGGTTGAGTTTCTTCTAAAGGTAAGGGTTAATGAGTGTTTCCAGCAATTTTATAATTAGGTAATCCTTGAAAAAAGGCTTTCACTGTACAAAAAGGAACGCAGAAAAAGGACCAGCTCTAATTGACGTTCACACTTTATTTGTTAAGGCCTCGATACAGAAAAACTCAAAATGTGATGATGTGGCTAGAGAAGGCTCCATCGGTCACAAGTAAACCAACCCGGTGACTGGGAGGGAGGGACACTCTTTTCAATGTGTGGTCTTGGAAGCAGAGCCATCAGCAGCTCCAGCTTGTTAAAGTAGTAGATAAGGTTATAGACCAAACTAAGCTCTAGCTTTCACTCACTATGAAGCCCACTGAGAAACACTAGCGCCTCCATCCTTTTACTCACACCCATAACCCAGCCAGTGCCCCCTGCTGGTGAGGCACCTCCGTGCACATCACTGACTGCACTGCAGACTCCGGACAGGACCTACCTGTTCACCCTTTGGCCCAGGTTCACCGACTGCTCCCTGTAATGAATAAAATATAATACTTTTTCAGTATTTTGAGATGTTCAACGCTATAATTTCAAGTGAACCAACTTCCCTTCTCAGGTTGGTAGATGAGGGCAAGTATGAATAATGTGACAGATGAGGACTTGCTCCTCTCCCCACAACCTAACAACAGAGCTCCAGGCTGGGCTCGGAGCCTACTTAAAAAAATAAGTAAATAAATCAGGATGACAACCTAACAACAGCCAGGTAAGGCCTGGAGAAACAGACAGCTATCCAAAAGCTGGCCACTCAGGGTGCTCCCTGATCACATCCACATAAAATTTAACTGGTAGGAATGTAAATTTAAAACTAAACAGGAAATATGATTACAACTGGAATTTTTCCTTTTCTCAACTTTTATATATTCCTTCTGATAAATTATTATATTGATACTTTTTGCTTCTTAATCTTAACTCTCAGTAATTTAGGATACCTTTCTTGATAGCTGTCTATGAAATCTCCACTGTGCCAAAAGCAAGCTTGTTTCTCAATATAGTAAAACTCATCCTTCCAAATAAGGAAATTTCGGGGGGCGGGGGGGAGGGCTAGATAGCTTACCCTGTCACCTTTCATTCCAGGAAGGCCAGGGGGGCCAGGCAAGCCAGGGAGGCCAGGACTACCAGGAGAACCCTGAAAAACAAACACAGTGTCTCCAGAATCAGTTAGTACCGCACTGTAATCACACGAGGCAGACACAGCCTTGGTTGGGTGTGTGGACTCCTGTCTAAAATAAATGCGCCGTGGTTGGCTTAACACTGCTCCTCAATTCTGCCTCTCTCCCACACTCTCCGGAAAAAATAGGCCAGTCCCTCCACCACCTCGGTCCCACCTCGGCGGTCCTCAGTTCCTGGGTTTGCACCCTTCCCCACAGTGGGCTCTTTCAGTGGAGTCCCTGCAACGGGGCTGCCTCTCGCTGGGTAAACAAGCACTGCTCAAGAAGTAAAAGGCAGCATTCACGCCCACCTCTCTTAGATTCCAAGAACAACCAGGGGCCCAGTGTAGCACTTCACGGCTCTCCCGGTTTCAAAATGTATGCTACAAACCACACTGATTAAAATACCCTCGGCGGGTATCCTAGACATAATTTGAAATTTCGCATTTACATTTTCACGCATTCGCATAACAACAGAAATCAAGTAAAGATGATTAAATCACCCTCCCTCCATTGTTTTTCTCTTCTTGTTTATTTTTAAAAACGAATGGTGTTTTGTAGAAAGCAAATAAACTTCTAGAGACTGAACTTTTACTTACCAGTTTACCTGGTGGTCCTGGAGGTCCCACTGGTCCTATTTCTCCTCTGCTGCCCTGGAAAAACACGAACACGAGTGTCAACTGGCTGGTCTTCCAAAACTCAAAGCCTTACCTACTATGTCAGTAAAATAACACTCTACTTAGGTTTTTGTTTAAATATAAAAGTCATCAAAGTCCTCTCCCCATCTTCGACTGAAGGCAGAGACCTTTACAGAAAATGCCTATAGCCTCCCCAGGGTTTAACCTTCAGCGAATGTGTTCCTGCTGTTCTTTGTCATTACCACCCAGGAGATAAAAACGATGTCCGCTACATCTCTGTGGAATGACAATTAGTAATTTTCAGCATCTGAATTACAATATAACTTATATTATGGCTGTCTGTGTATATGTCCTATCCTCTCATTTAGATGATAGGTTCTTGAGGTATGGGTTTATCAATGTTGAATTCCACCTAACGCCTAAAACACAGTAAATTTCGGGTCTACAGTACATTTTAAAGCAGCATCTGGCAAATGATCTTGAACTGCAAAAGGATGAAAAAGAGAGAAACAGGACAGGGATGTTCGCCTTTAAATTACTAATGCAACTTCAAAAAGACAGAGATAATAGAAATTTACAAAGTTTTTGACATACAAAATTCTTCGTTCTATTCATTCTTGTTCTAAACATGTCTTAAAAGATTAAACAAACTTTGGAAAGTACAATTTATAATGAAAATACACCAAAAGCAACGTTTCATTTTGTGAGCCAATTTCAATTCTTTATTTGAAACTCTAAGCCCTTTGAGAAAAGGAGACACATGAATTCTTCAATTTCTTTCCCCAAGAACCTCATACAGTCTTATACAGTCTGATGAAAGCTTGTTTTATTTCTAACACATATTCAACTAAACCGAACATGAGATTATTGGATAAATAATCACATTTCCTGGACGGTGTATATGAAAATGAAAGTAGTCTTTTGAGTCCATTTTATTTTAAAATGACATGACAACTTCATCTTCACTCTTGAGATTTATAAATGCTCCTGCTAAGGTTGTGCTGATCTGGCCCATATGCTATTCACTTATCTCTAAGTTGAACCAAGTGTCAAGGTCCATAATCCTTCTGAATTTTCAGTTTCTTTAAAGGATTAGGAAATGTTTGCCAAGTTACAAGTCTCTCACTTTGAGCTATACTTAAGTGGCAGTTGTCTCAAGTGACTTATTGGTGATTTAAATGAAATGCTCTTAAATACTTTTCAAAAAATTTTATATAGGCAACCTGTCTAGTATATAAGTTTGGGTGATACACTGGCCCTTAACCCTTGTGAGCAGCTTAGAAGCCTGAGGCAGTCTTATGAGAATGGGCACTGGAAAGATGTAAGACTAGATGAAAACCAGCCACTGTGATAGATTCTTCTATCCATCTATAAAGACAAAGATTGGGTTCTATCCCATTAATTTAGCCCAGCACTTCAAAGTTCAAGACAGATTTTCTTCAGTATATCTGCTCTCTTGGCATTTTCAAATAATTTCTGAACTGCATCATGATTAAGATCCTAAATGTCATCGGGCTAACATGACTTTAATTCTCAGAATAATTGTCACTGGTGGGAAAACTAATTAATGGTGTCAGAAGGGGAAAGCAGTTCTTGACACAATCTCAAGTATTCACTTCTAAATAAATGAACCATTATGCCAAATTAAGATGATTGATGTACTTTTTTTCTCTTTCACAAACCAAAGGGCTAAGTTAAAACAAAGGATTGTCTAACTTTTCATTTCTTTTTGGTGGGATTATTTTGTCAACCAAAGACAAAGATTTTCTTTGCGGGTATCTTATTTTCTCTGTCTTTCATGAACTCCTATTAGTCAATTCATAAGTGTTTTCCAACCACTGGCAGGCCCTTGGTAACACATATGAATGGCTCAGAACCCCAGCGTAGACAGCCTGTTCTGCTGACCTTCTGTACCCATGAGAGCCCAGCATGCACAGCACTAGAGGGTGAGTAAAATTACAAGCATTTGCTCCTTTGTTACTGTACAAACAGACAGCACGTGCTTCTCATTTTTTTCTTCTTCCATCCTTTAAATTCTTGGCCTTTTTAAACATAGGTATTTCTATAGAAATCATCTCAAGGTTGAAAAAGGTAGTGTTTATTTTCACAACAATGACCAAGCAGTTATGAATAAAGTGTTAGGACAGGATTTTCTGATGGTCATTCCTATGATTTCTATGTATTCTAATAACATGTAAGATGAACGTGAATAATCAAGATATAAATAGTAACCTCTAAAAACACAGGTTAAACTAAACACATGTTGTAGGGAGCAATTAACCATGACCTTGTAACCACAGGTGTGCTAAACTTAGAAATGGCAAATCTCCTATGTTTCAACAGCTGTGATGTTAACCATCTTCTCAGATGTGGGCAAGGGAGACTGATAGGGCTATGGCTTTTGTGCCCAGTAGCTAATATTTACGAACCCCGTGACAATAAGAGTTAGGATTTGTAACAAAAGAATTGTAAGAAACCAGAAAAAAAGGCAAAATCCTACCATTAAAAACATGAGGACCATAATAAAAGGCTTTTTTTCCCCTCTTGGATGCTCTGTGCCGCCATATACGTCTCCAACATGTTCAGACACATCTGCCAACCGCTCCGTACTTAGGAAGTCAATCGAGACTTTAAAAAAAGTTGCAGACCCTCTACCAGTGATTCCCAACTCTGGCTGTGCATCAGAATCCCGGAAAGAGTGCTTTAGAAATATATTTCACGAGATGTCTTCCACCACTCCATCTCCCTGTTCTTCCTCCTGTCTTCCCCCATCTCCCCTAGATTCTTCCTCTGTGATTTTGAGGTCAGACCCAGGAATCTATTTGGGTTTATGTTGTGTTTGTTTGTCTTCACCAGCTTTATTTTAGACCTTTGTTAAATGCTCACTACGAAAATTCCATACACACCAAAATTTAAAGCTAAATATGTCTTGTACCATTAGAATTGGGTAAGCTAACTTCAAATAAAAACCGTCCTGCAGAGCCTTGACTCGAGCTGTCGAGGCACTGGAGGGTGGAGAGGAGGCCGCGGGCACTGAGCCCCACTGCCAGGTCTGAAGCCTGGCTCCACCAACTCCAGCCCTGCAACTTCACCTCTCTGTGCCTCTGTTTCCTCACCTGGAGAGTGGGGATGAAAACAGTACTGATCTCATAGGGTTTTTGAAAGGATTGAATAGATACATAAAGCACTTAGAACAGTATCTAGCTCACAGTAAGCACTATGAAAGCCTTAGTTATTTTTATTCAAGGTTTTACCCAAGAACTATAGAAATCAATCAAAATTAAGTATTTTAATCTATTTAATTAAATGTTCTTTGCCTTTCAAATCTCCCAACTTTCTTTAAAAATACAAGTTGCTCTTGAAAAATAAAATAAGTCTCTAGTCATCATTTCTCCAGTTTCTGTCAAGACCACTAATCACCAAGAAGAAATCTTTTTTTTTTTTTTTTTTTTTTTTTTTTTTTTTTTTTTTTAGAGAGGGAGGGTGGAGCGGCAGGGGGAGAAGGAGAGAGAGATTCGCAAGCAGGTTCCACACCCAGTGCGGAGCCTGATGTGGGGCTCAGTCTCACAGCCCTGAGATCATGACTTGACCCAAAATCAAGAGTCAGACCCTTAACCGACTGAGCCACCCAGGCACCCCAAAAGGCACCTTCTTTATAAACAAGTACTGAGAGCTATTTTGTAAAACTCATTTCAATAAATACAGACAAAATAATTCCACCTGGAGGTCTTCCTTTTAAAATGGAACTACTAGACTTTTAAAATATCACAGAAAAAAAATCTATTTCATTATACTTGTGTTGTCTTAAGTATTTTGCAAAAAAATAATTTTTTTTAGATTTTATCCCATTGTGCTCTAGATTGTGATAGTGGTTGTATTTGCCTGATTACCCAAAATGCTAACTAGCTGAAGAATGAACATTATTCTTAGTACCATGCTAATTTTAGAAATGAAAAATTATAAATCATTATACTTAGTCTGAATTATATACTTAAGTGCCTCTCTCTGGGAAGAAGGATGCTGATTAACCCAGAAGATCAATTATGATTTCTACAGATTGTTGCTTTTACAAACCCATCTTCATATTAACATTGGAAGATCATATTAGTCCTACTACAATGATAATTTTTAGGTTTGCCACAGATATTTTAAAAATCTATTCAATTTCACAGCATTGTATTTTTATCTGGTGTAGGCTTAAATATTCCCTCACACACAGAAGCAGATCACAGTCTATAACCATCAGAGCTGCTTCACGAATTATTGACAGGGATAACATTCCGTGGCTTGGGTGGCACAGGGATGCAGTTTCAATCATTCAACAATGCGCCGTATGGGGACCTCTGTGCTCAGAGCTGTTGGTGATAGGGTGAGGGGGGACTTCAAGAGACAATGAGAGAGGCTTCTGTGCTCCAGGAGCGTATAATCTTCAGAAAACTGGAAGTAGATCAGCATGGTACTCATCCCAGTCAGAATCACAAGAGTAGAGCAAACACAAGTCACTCAGCAAAAGCCCTGGCAAGTTCTGGGAAGCCTGAAAGAGGGAAATGGACCAGGAGCCATGGCATCCAAGGTGCCCACCATTCTCCTGCTGGAAACCAGGAGTCACCCAGATCCAGGTATAAGCCAGTAGAGTGTGAGCGAGAAAGCCAGAAGCACGAACCAAGTGGTAAAGATACGTGCTCATATGTAAGCACTGGAGGTGACCAAAAAAACTCCAACATATTTTGCTGTGGCACCAGCTAAAACTGTTATAACAATGGCTTGAAAGGAGAATACCACTCAATTTCAAAGACGTGCTCCAATTAGCCCTGGTCCATTAGTAGAACACATTAGAAATAGGTTTTCATTCCTTCTACTCAGCTTTTCGACTTGACATTTGCAAGAAAAACTGATAGAACTTGTGAGGAATCATTGAAAATGTGTTAACTTATCTATGAAACTAAAGGTAATGATGTAAGATGAAAGAACAAATGTATCTTTCAGTAAGTAGATTTGGTGTTAAAACTCTGCTCCAGAACTATAATACTTCCAACCTCTCATGACACTTTCCTATAGAATTTATAGTAGGTGAAAAGTCAATTATTACCAACATAAGCAGCATAGCAAGATTTATTATACCTCCAATTCAATTCATTCTTAGAAATATTTATTGAGCACCACCCTGCGACAGGCCCTGAGGGAAGGGATGTAGGGAATGCAAAGGCGGGTCAGAGATGCCCCTGCTTCCCTGCAGTTTCCACAGCATGTGGCGGAAGGGGCCCGGGTTACAGGGTCCGGAATAAGGAGACAGCACTTCTATCTGGGGGATAGAGCATGATCAGAGATGGTTTCACTGTCGAATTAACATTTCAATTCCATCTAAGAAGATGCAGGGGATGTTGAGTCAGAGAAACAGAGAAGAAAGCCATCTGAGGGCAGAGTGTAACAAAAGAACACAGGTGGGCTGAGAAGTGCAGAGACTATTTGGAAATGAGCATGGAGTCCAGCTTGACTTGAACACAGGCTCTGAGCAAGGCAGAAGTGAGACATAAAACTACAGGATAAACAGTTTAAGATTTGGTACTTCCTTTTCTTGCCTGTTGAAATCCATTGAAGATCTTTAAATGGAGAAGAAGTGATGATGGAAGCTGTACTTCAAAAAGACCAATATGGCAGTGTGCGCAGACTGGGATCACTGCCATTCCCCAGGCCTTTGACATTGTGTCTGACACTCTTATTTGTCACCATGATTGGCGGAACCCTACTGGAGTTCTAGGGTGGAATCCCGGGGAACGAAGAACTATCCCAGCCAACATACCAGGAGTACCTTGTTGGGGAACACCAGTTGAGGGAAGGAAAGACACGCTGGAAAGGCAAATCGGGAGACACCTGATAATCTAAGCAGCAGCTAATGATCTGAGCTGGGTTGGTGGAGGTGGGCTTAGAAAAGAAGAGTCAAATACAAGAGACCTTAAAAAGGAGGAGGTAGAAAGCCCTTGGGTGGCTCAGTCAGTTGGGTGTCTGCTTTCAGCTTGAGTCATGATGCCAGACTCCCAGAATTGAGTCCCAAGTCAGGCTCCTGCTCAGTGGAGAGTTTGCTTCTCCCTCTGCCCTTCACCCCGCTTGTGCTTTCCCCCCCACCTCAAATAAATAAATAAAATCTTTAAAAAAAAAAAAAAAAGGAGGTGGTAGATCAACAGGTCCTATTGGAGATAGGAAACATGATGGAAGAAGAACACCAAGGCTTTGAGCTGCAGTGATCGGAGCAATAAGAATCTGGAAATTTACAGAAACTCAAAAATCAAAACCTAAATCAGGCTCAAAGTTTGCATAGGCATAACAGATCTGCCTCCCCTCACATGAGAGAACTGAACACCCCCCACCCCATCTCCTTCTACAGTTCTTGCCTCTAGTTCTCCATACATCCCATGGCACGTAATCGATGATGGGCCAAGCCCTCTCTACTGTGTCACTTCAGTGCATGGACCTGACATACAGCAGGTGCCCCTTCAACTTTACTGTTCTCTGCTCTATAAAATGAATATTAGACTTAATAGCCAACATTCCCAAAGTTCCAGTGCCCTCTCCCACACTGTTATGGTGTGGACCAGTCATGTAGCATCTTCATTGTTTTAGGAATATGATCTAGCTATAAACTCATTGCTTTGGCAGTCAATTTCTAAATATTTTAGAAGTTCACAGGCTTCAAGCAAGAGAAAAGAAAAGGATAACTGAGCAGTGAATGAGCAAGGACCATGATGAGGAGCAGTAGCTAGTTTCTCTGGCTGCAGAGAAACTTCTGGAAACCGTGTGATAGAGGTCAGTTGACAAACACCTGTGAGAAGTGGGAAAACTCCCCTCTCATGTCAAGACAGCTGGAATATTTCACTTCCTTGAAACATGAAAATCGTCATTCAACATGCTCATGAAAATACTTTTAAAAAAATAACAATATTTGGAAATGTTTCTGGGTTCTCACTTCGAGTTCTTTTTGTTACCCAGCAGATTTTTAAAACAAGAACTTAAACTGAAGGCCAGAGAAAATTTTTTAGAGTTAACATTAAGTGTATAGTGTTTAATTTCCTAATCAGTTTCTCTCTAAGGGTTAAAGTGTATCTAGTGAAACAATACACATTGCTGTATTGGCTGCAAAATAGACACATTTATAAACTCACCCTAAAAGATGTCTAGCAATCTCTCAAAAGATTAAATATAGTTACCACATGACCCAGAAATTCCATTCCTAGGTGTTCTACTCAAGAGAAATAAAAACATGTGTCCACACGAAAACTTGTAGAAAAAATGTTCACAGCAGCATTATTCATAATGGCCCAAAACTGGAAATAACCCAAATGTCCATTAGTGGATGAAAGAATGAAGGGAAGGTGGTATACCCATATAATAGTGTTCATATTACTGAACATTAGTCAGCACTAAGAAGAAAGGAGTACTGATAGATGCTACAGCATAGGTAAGCCTTGAAACATGCTGAAGGGAGCCATTCACTGAAAACCCCCGTATTGTGTATTCCATGTATATGAAATTCTCAGAACAGGTAGATCTACCTGAAAGTGGATTAGTGGTTGCCTAGGGCGGAGAGGATTGGGGGCGGGGCAATGCTGAGTGACTGCAAGTGGACACAGAGTTTCTTTGCTGGGTGATTAAAAGGTTTTAAAATTAACCATGGCAATGGTTGCACAATTCTATAAATATGCTAAAAATCAATGACTCATATGCTTTAAATGGTTGAATTATATAGTATATGAATTATATCTCAGTAAAGTTTTTTTAGCCACGCTAAAATATTTCCTTCAACATGAGATGAGAGTAAAAAAGGGTCCTCGTGCTTTTAAAAATACTTTAAAAAATTTTTTGAGTTTTATTTCCACTTTCTGAATTTAAACAAGCAGATTGTATTCATGAATAGCATTCCCGTTTCACAGTCTTTCTCGACTAGCCCGCGCTCACACTGGAGAAGGCATTCACAGATAAATGAATAAATGATTGGAAGGTCACCCAGCAAAAACCCTGGGAAGGTACTTCAGAAGGTTCTACAGAAAAGGAGTACTCACAGGAAGCCCCCGGGGTCCTCGGGGTCCCACCTCTCCTGGCGGCCCCTGTTGGCCCTGTGATGAGGAAGGCAGGGAAAGAAAAAAGTTAACACTCCCTAACTCTTTGCTGAGTGATTGCAACTGGTAATAACATAAGGAAAGGTAACTCATGTTGTCTTACCGGTTTGCCTGAATTCCCCAGCTGACCAGGCTTCCCTGGAGCACCTGTGTTACCCTAAAGGTAAAAGGCGACATTCTAAGTAATTCAGACAGCAAGAAAGCAAAATCATCAACCTGTCCTACCCTGGCAGGGCCTTTCTTACACCTGAGTAGCATTAACTTCCCAATTTCACATGGAGAATTTGGGACGATATAGGATCTCTTTCTTGGCGGATACATTAAAGTTCTTTCGATTCAGGATACTATTCTGTTATTCCCAGAAGTATAGTAAAGGTATCAAAAAATGTTGCAAAATGAAGGTCAAATGTGAAAAAATGAAGGTCTTTACCCAGACAGGAATAGAAGATTTTTCTTTCTTCACAATATTAATTATATGTGTCTTTCCTTTACCATTTCTATCTCCCGTAAACTTCTTGGAGCCCTTTTACCTGACACTGACACTATTAAAATTAAAAAGAATCCTGTGAACATGAGGAATAGGAGGATGTGCTGTTGAGAGGACCCTGGCAGCAAGGTCCAGGGAACGCACACGTCTGGGGATCCATCGTCACCATCAATCTCTCGGTCAGCTCAGGAAGCGAGCATCTCTGCTGAAGATGCCGTGGCCCCCAGTAACTGGAGAGCTGTAGCCATACAACCTAGTAGTGATCAAATTCTACGTTACTCACATTTTATCTATTTTATTTAAAGTAAAGCTATATCTTATCCCTTCAAGTTTTCCTTCACCTATTGTTTTTACTTGCTGCAATGTCAGCCCTGGTTGATCAGTCTGAGAACAAAATGTCTAATATCTTTTTAGTTTAAACGATATCATGTTAGTAATATTCACTGCCATAATTTCTGTAGCTTCATCATAATTTCCTTATTTTCAGTGGTAAAAAGCAATAACACTTTCTCTGTTTTATACTGGCAAAGGATGACACATCTAGGAAGAAAGTCTAATCAGCAACACTTTGTCAAAGTATTCTTTCTGTAGCTAAGAAAGAGATTAGCATTTGACGCTTCAAAAAAGACTTTTTAAAAATTTTTCCTTAGGGTCACATATAAAATAAAAGGCAGGTTGGAAATACTAAAAATGATAAATAAAACATGTTAATGAAAAAACAAAGACATAGGGAAAAGTACCAATTAAAAAGTTTTCATCTTTTACCTTTTCACCAGCAATACCCTTTGCACCAGGAACCCCAGGTACACCCTAAAAGAGGGCACACAGAACATCAGTTGAATCACCTCAGCGGAGAATCTGTGAGGTGCCGAGCCCACTGCACATCGCCGAGGGGCTCAGGGGATCATGGCAACACCAAAGCTTTAGTGTGAGGGAGCGTCTTCCTGGTTCCCAAGTTCTGAACAACTCCAGAACTACCCACAGTTTAGAAGGAATTACTTTACTCTATCTGGCTTGTTAAGTCTGCACATCCTGAGGCAAATCCTACCTCTAAACTACAGTTATTTTTCAAGCATGAATTTCCAAATTATAGTCCAGTCAAGGGAAGCTCCTACCAGCATGACTCCATGTATAGAATATAGAAACAAAGACCAATTGAAACGCTAACCCTTAAGGAGACAAACGGAATGGCGGGAGAATGCTGGCTCGAACTAAAATTTGGTTCTATTGGGAGTCCTAATGTTCTCGGATTACTTTAAAATGTCAGATATCATAATAAATTGAGGCCAGTCCTCAAATTACCAAGTATCCCTTTATTACCTTGAAACATTTGTCTCCAAGAATACATCTGTATAACCCACATTAATCTCTAGCCACATCAATGCAGGGAAACACCAATTTGACTAATTCAAAATAGCATACAATCAAAAAAATGGTATCGGATACCTCACATCATTCCGTGAGCATACTCTCAAGCCTCTTATGACTCACTTCTGCTAACAAGAACTTCAGAACTGGTGAAAAGGAGGAGGGAGTATGTGCTCCAGGCCCACAGCTCAGAGTTAGTAAAAAGAGAAGACAGATTGAGTGAACTAAAGAGAGAAGAAGAATGCAAAATACAAATTAAAGCTTATATAGTTATTAGAGAAATAGTTCCTTCCTCAGGAAAAAAGTTTAAAACATCAAACTGTAAAAATGTAAAATTAAAGCATCATATATCTTCCCCGGAACTTATCAAATTATTTGTTTCTCCCTAAAATTCATATTTTCCAAATATGTAGCTAAACCAGTAAACATTTAAAGACCCAAATACTCACTGGTAAGCCCTGCAATCCTGCATCACCAGGAGGCCCAGGCTTCCCCGGTTCACCCTGAGAAAAGAAGTTTTTATTGCATCATTGAACCTGTGTTAACTGCTGTATGTCTTTCAAGAAAAGAAAGGACACAGGGCTTCTGCGTAGAAGGAGTCTCCCTACAGTTGACCTTACATGCACTTTTATAATATGATCCAGTTCAGGGAGGGGGGGGGAGAGAACGGGGAGGATGGACTTAGGACATAAATTTAATCAAAATACACAATCTCTTTCAGCTGCTTTCATTGACACAGCAATTCTACTGACTTCCTAAAACCAAGTAAACAAACATACTATTCTAATAGTATTTTTGAGTTGACACTTGATTAAAAAACTAAACGGAGGAAAAAAGCCCAAACCAGCTGAGTAAATCTCCCAGTAGTGTAGTAATGGAAATGCTGGGCTTCGTTGGCCAGGGCTACACAGCTACCTTTGTTCCTGGCATTCCAGGTATCCCGTCACGGCCATCCACACCTGGCAAGCCCTAAAGACACACAAAGAAACACACTGTGTCTTAGAAGCAGTCACATTGTTCTTCCCTTCATTATTTTCTAAAGTTCTATTACAAGTTAATAATCATTTGGAAAAACGTGGTGGGTGACTATGGCTCAGGACATACCGTGTCTCCTTTGGTCCCAGGGAGGCCAGGAATTCCTCTAGAACCTTGAGGCCCCTTGCAGGGCAGAAGGGAAGGGATAGACAAGACATGCTCATTTATCATGACACTTCGAACACATCAAAGAGATAAGCATAATCAGCAGAGGACACCAAAAAAAGCAAAATGTTTGTAGTGATTAACACTAATTTGAACTCACTCTATCTCCCTTGGGACCTATTTCTCCTGGAGGTCCTCTCTGTCCTTGATCACCCTGTATGAAAATAGAATGTTGTTAATATAAGCAAAAGTTACTTCTTGATAGACTTTTGAAACTATAAAACACCATCCATATTACTTTATTACTGCTCTTTCACCCCATGCTTTGCTCTGTCATGGATGCCTAGCTCAAGAAATCTTTTTATAAAAATTACATTGTCTTAAAATTTATATTGCCATAGGGATCATAGAGACTTGCTTGGAATATTTTGATTCCATTTTAAATGTGTAAAGCTTCTGTGCTCTTTGGATGTATAAGTATAATAAAATTAAGATCCATACTTCAGGTAACCTTAACATCAGTAACTAGGTCTACATATCAGCTAAACTCATTGAGTACCATGGTGGATTGAGGTTTGGGTCAGTTGCCAATCTTTTCTCCATATTATTTCATTCTCCAGGCAATAATAATGGTTTCCGTCAAAATTATCTGGCTAATGTTGACTTATAGTACAGATAGTTATAGATGAGAGGATGTGTCTTCCTAAAATATAGCTTTTGTTGAATTGCATAAGTACTCTAAAACCTCAAATGGTTTCCTATTGCTACTAGATCAGTTCAAATTGCTCACATTGGCATTAAATACCCTCCACAATGTGATCCGACTTTATCCACTCAATTTCATCTTCTCAACAGAAACTTTCCAAGCCAAGCAGTAACAATCCCTATGAGACAACACACCCCATCACCACCACCAATGCTCCTTCTCACCTGTGCTCTGCTGCCCTTCCCACCCAGAATGGCTTTCCAGATCAACCTGCCTCTAGGATCCTCTTCTTGCATGCATTACCTCTACCACATGCTCCAATGCTGGATCTTGTAATGCATAATGTAGTTACATTCTGTCTTTCCCACTGGGCCATGAAAATTCTATTTTCCTCATACCTTTTCTTTTTCTGTGATAAAGATGGTTATTAATGGGTGACTTTTTAATTTATTTCTAGAAAAGCTGTGAGGCAGCCTATAATAATGACACATGTACATATAGCAGTCAAAACACAGAATAATGAGATCGGAAATCATAGAAAAGGAAAAGGAGAGAATTACCCAAGAACCTGACATGAGACAGTTACTGTGGCTCTAAGCATCCTGTCAGCCAAAACGAAAGGGAAACACAGCGAACATAAGAATTTAACAATTTGACTTCACCTTCACCTAACAAAAAACCCATATTGAGTCAAAAGAACTTTTCTCTTTATTCAAGGAAGTGATGCTTATCTTCATTAAAATTTGTTTAAATAAATATAAAAACTGCCCATTTTACCACTTGCATTATTCACATGTAAGAGACACTTGCACACACACATGTGCGTGCACATCAAATAATCTATCACTGATCATTGCTAAATAATCTATCACTGGGTCTTGTAAAAGGAAAACTACTTACAGGTGCACCAGGAAGACCCTGAGGCCCAGGTTCTCCATCTAAGCCCCGAGCACCCTGCAAAAAAAACAAGACAAAGAAATGAAATTGAGATCCGTCATTAAAGGGCACATCGGTCTTCCCATAGAACGTTAATAGCCAGATAAAAAGAAGGTTTTGTGTCTGTAATATATACTGTATTCATCAGTGAACCATTGGACACCTCAGATATGAAAACACTAGTTTACATCTCCTCATCCCACCAAGAGTACTGACAGCCAATCTTCGATACCACCCTGGATATTTTAAGTTAACACAGCAGCCATTCTTGATTGATGACATGAACTAAAAACACTGGTACCTATTTGGAGAAGTTGGCAAACCTATCGGAAGAGGTTTGGTAGTCACCTCCCAGGGCTCTCAGGATTCCTATGGCTATTCATTAATGGTGAAGACCAAGGAGCCACCCAAAGAATAGGATAGTTTCCATGGACCCTGCTGTTGCCACAGCTGTGGCTGGGATTTTGTGACACTGGATTTCCACCAAGATCCAGAATCAGAAGTCCAGTCATGTGATTTAGAAGAATGAATTGTAATAAGGATTTGAGTATCCCCCGTTCCATCCTACATAGACGTTCGGTTAGGTTTATATAAAATAATCCACCTATCTTCTAAACAACAGAGTCATCCTACCAAGGGATGGAAACTACAGAGCTTTATAAATACAATTATCTTGAAATCAATTGTGACTTGGTTATATTGTACATATCACCTCCTTATTTAATGGTAAGAATCAAAATGTGATTTTAAAACAAAATATGGGGGTTTTTCTTAGTGCTTTCTATGTACGCTGCATGATAAAATACAACCCTCTTCTTTAAGTCTTTTTCTCATCTGCTAAGTGGATGAGAAGGCAGAAGGGCAACTGAAGTCAACAGGCCATCTCCTAATGAATAGGGTTGAGATAAGGAGATGATAAAATAAATGGAAAACAGTCAAAAGAGTGCTGGATGGATGTCAGGCCAAGAAATCCAGGTGGACAGCATCTGTAGTAAGAATTAAGAATTAGAAAACCTTTAATAGGAGGTTCAGAAAAGGTAGAATCAAAGAAAGAACACAACTGAAGCAGAGGCACCACGGAGCCTTGAAATTCTTTGATCCCTAAAAACTAGAACAGAGCAGAAAGCATTTTACATTCACCAGGGAAGAAGAGGTTTGGAAGACCCAAAAAGGACCTTGACTTCATCCTTCACCCTGCGTTGTGAGCGCGGAGCCTGGCGCTCGCATTATAGAAATGGCTGTGATGCACTCCCTCTCTCTCTTACTGCTGTTCAGCAAGAGCTCAGACCCAAAATGCTGTTACTAGGCAACCACTTCAGGGGTCTGAGTTCATGAGAAGAGCTTGCTTTTTTTTTTTTTCCTTTTTTTTTTTTTTTTGTTATTGAAAGCAATTTGACAGAACTCAAAGGAAATGAGAAATTTTGAAAAATGCCAAGTAAAAAAAATACCTCAAATAAAGAGCATATCAAAAACAGTAATTGGTTTCAAAGTGTGGGGTCACATATTTTAGATAATTTAAACTCAGAAAAAGCAAAGGCCCAGGTATCAGCAACTTCAAAATAAATGGGATTTATTATTTAATAACAGAAGAGATACATACAGAATGTTACTTAAGGTAACATGAATGTACAAATATGAAATATGTTTCTTTTCAAATACAGTGTTTTTAGAAAAGAAATATTCTAGAGGAAATGGCAGAGTACAACAGGCAGAATGAGGGACAAAGAGGCTGAAAAAAAATGAAGGAATTAGTCACAAAATAATTCCTTCAATTTCCAAAAATGTGCTTTTCTTTTAGAAAAATTTTATTTATTGAGCACCTACAATGTGCAAGTTATTCTGGCTTAGCTGTTAAGAAAAGTCTCTGTGCTTTGTGAAATGACACAAATTAGCCATAGAGGTTCTAAAGAGAAAGAGGCGAGGGTCAGAAGTGGTGGTAGGCAAAGTGGTTTTTTTGTTTTTCCTGGAATCTACAAATTGGCTTTCCTAATATACTAAGTGGTAATCATTTTCTTAAAACCTGATAGAGAAGCTAAAACAACCCTACACGCATGCACGCACACACACACACACACACACACACACACACACACACACAGAGTGAGAAAAACATTTCTGAGCACATCAGGAACGTTCAGGTTTCCACTATTTTTGTTTATGATATTCACTCAGCCAAGTATTCCCCATCCTCCACCCTCCACCAGTGGGAACACGTCATCCTTCTAGGCCTGGCATCCTCCTAATGCCACCTCCTCCGTGAGACCTCCCAGTCCCCTGATCAAGAGTAGCCACTCCTTCGTCTTCACTCCCTTATGCCACTTGCCCTCAAATTTATGTGTCTCTCATTTACCTTGTAGTTAGCTATCTACTCATTGGTTTCTCCCAATAAATAACAAATTTGAAGTCCTTATTCCTCTTTGAATCTCCCCATCATCTCACAGTGCCTTGCTATGGAAATGGTAGGAGAATCTGGTTTTTGAGACTGGGCTAAGGACAGGTTGGTAAACTCTAGCCACAGGTGTATGATCCTTGTTGACGACAGAGCTCAGGGATCAGCCTGGAGGGAGAGCCACGCATGGCCCTAGTGTCCTTGGGGATATCCTGCCTTCTCTTACCTCTCTCTTTCCATTCTCCCCTGTCTTTGCTTTGATTTCCAGGTATTGTGTCAGTACTATCAGTATTAACTACTGATAATGATAAAGAGAAAAAAATGTAACATCCCTGCTTATTTCTATCTACCTAAGATAATTTAAAATATATAATACACAAGTATCATACATACTACTCATTTCTGTCATCTATGTTTATAACAAATGTAAAAACCTTGCCAAACATCTACAAAGCAAATAAGTTTTAAAAAATGATGTTGCTGAAAATAACAAGATACTTTTAAATGGCCAAAATTTTAAATATTTATACATTTTGGTATCATATCATCATCATCTTACTTTTTCCCCTTTGGCCCCAACTATGCCAGTGATGCCTCGTAATCCTTGAGCTCCCTGGAAATATAAAAAAGAACAGTGAATTGTTTTAGTTGAAGCACACACTTGTTTATCTCATCGCAAAAGTTGCTCCAGAAAGATGTTAACATAACGAAAGGTAACATTAAGAAATAGTGACATTATGTAAACAAATGTTTCTAGTTTAGAAAGAAAAATCCAAGGAGAATTCTTCTGATGGTAAACATTCTTCTAAAACTCTGAAGATGTACATAAACCTGGAGCTGGAGCAATTACTGATGACAAAAAAGTAAACATCATTAGCATAAGAGAACTACAATCATGTATCTTGACGTACTTTTTACTAGGGTACAGAATACACTGCCATTTCTACTGCCTTCATGATTCGTAACTTGGTTACATGTAAGATGGTTGGGATTTTAAACTTTGGAATGAGTTTTCCCCACCAATGTATGCCTTCAGAGGCCATTCGGTTTCCAGGCTAGTCCACAAAAGCTTATGTAAATGGAGCTGAAGTCTCGACTAACCACCAGGAGTCACTATTCATTACACCATCTCTGACAGAGGCATTCTGAGTTCCCTCCTGGGGCAGCAGGAATCCATCTCACCCCACCTCAGGCATCGGAGTGGGTAAGCCTAAAAATAAGGATGTGAGTGTGATTTCTAGACTCTTCTTCAATACTGAAATGTCACCATTCTCAATTCTCTGGCCCCACAGCAGCAGGGCTCCAGGGGTGGATCCTGTAAGGGGTGAGCCTGGGTGCTCTCGTGGGAGCAGTGGCAGGGGGATGCTCCTTCAGGAAGGTGGAGCAGCCGCTTCTGAGCAATTTGCTAACTGTCCACTGTGACTGGCTTAGGATACAGTAGCTCTAGGCCAGCCATTCTCTTGTGTTCTCACTTGGAGAAAATGGGGCAATTCTCTGGCCAACCCTGCCTGCCTCCAGATAAGTCCAAATTCTGAGTAGATCAGTTAGGAATGACCTAAATGTGTAAGATGATCCAGCTTAGGTTAACCACTTGGGATATAAAATGAGATGTGGCCATATCAGATTGAAACTGCTCTTTCTGAAGATAATTCTACAAAAGGAATTCCAAAAATATTTGAGCCAATGGCAGTGACGTGAGAATGCCATGTATTATCTCTTAAGGTGCCTACTTTGAAGGACAGAGCTTGTGTATAAATGTTCCCAAAAGCATATTTTTAAAAAAAAAATGTGCATTACTTTATAGATGCACGTTTAAAAAGTGAACATTTGGGAAGTTTATAGAAGCATTTTGGCAAGCCTACAGCCAAACACCAGAAGGTCAGCAAGCACTAACAACAGCCCCCAATGGACCATTTGAGCCCTGCAGAACCCAACAGATATCCTTAATCCATGAAAACATTTTTAAATACTGCTTGCAAAATTCTGTTCTGAGGATGTGGGGGGGTGGCTTTAAAAATAACTTTAAATCCCCACTAAATTTTCATCAGGAAAGAAAGAAAAGAAAAGAAAAGAAAAGAAAGAAAGAAAGAAAGAAAGAAGAGAGAGAGAGAGGGAGGGAGGGAGGGAGGGAGGGAGGAAGAAAGAAAGAAAGAAAAGGAAAGGAAAGGAAAGAAAAGAAAAGAAGAAAAGAAAGGAAAGAAAGAAAGAAACCATCCATATGTCTCTTACACTATTTTTATCTCCCTCCTATGAAATAGAGTCCATCTCCTTATTGTCTCCTTTCAAGGGCTCAGGGAAGACAAGCTTCTGAAATTTCTTTTAAGTTCTCATGTGGCTTAAAAGCAGAGGCCATTTCTGACAAATGCTCAGACTCATTTCCTTTAGCTGGAATTTCCTTAAGCTCTGGGGTAAGTACTAATCTACACAGCTCCCTGAACTCTTTCATAAAAGGCCAGTTGTTTGGGGGAAGAGCAGAGCAGGGCAAGGAAGGGTGGCCTCATGTTTGTCCTCCCTAAGCTGAGAATAGGACCTGAACGTGTCCTTTACATGGTAAAGACCTTGGCTAGCTGCAATGTTCAGTGAATATTCAGAAATTATTATTTCCATAATTGTTAACTACTCATCTTGATAAGAAAAAAAGTGTGACAATTCTACTTTCGTATACAAAAGTAATGTAAATTTTGATGTAGCAAACACTTTAAAGTGAAGTATGCCAATGCCCCAAATTACCTCATGGTGCATATAATTGCAGCAATCTGCCAAAGCACAGGGGACAAACTTTTTATTAAAAGGCATGATTACAAGCAATTAAGAATGGTCTACTTATAATGATTACATGCTGGCATAAGGTGTATTCAATCCAGTGGATGATGCACGTGCTGCATATTCAGGGTACGTGAAATTTTCTATGTCGTGTGAAAGTGCCATAGAATATAAAAGATATGTATCAACCTCTTGTGTTCAGTATTTGCTTTCAGATTGCCTAGCCCTGAAATCTAGTAAATGAATGTATGTAATTACAGGTCAAAATTTTTCTGTTAAAATGGTGCTTGAATATACAACGGGGATCCCTTCCTATTTTGAAAAAATGGTAATCTCCCAATGCTGGCTTGGTGGGAAAATATGTTAATGTAATACTCTTAATCCAAATGCTAAACAGGAAATATTCCAAAAGTCATGAAAAAAAGAATATTTGCATAGCCTAGTTAAATTTTTTTTTTTTTAATACCTTACCGGAGGTCCTTGAGCTCCAACTTCTCCCAGTTCCCCCTGGTCACCTTCTTCACCCTAATAAACAACAGAAAAGCACACCAAATGTTATCCCAGCAAATGAGCATAGATAGATAACTCAGCACATCTGAAATTCACTTGGCATCCCCTGAGTTGTGTTACTATACTTTCTTAAATTAGTTTATATGAGTAATCCATATTATTTGTAGGACATTCAGAAAATACAGAGAAATATGCAAAAAAGTCACCCAAAGCCCATATTTCAACTATAAATATCAGTAACATCTTAGATGCTATATTAATAGCAATATTAATATAGAACCTTTGCGCATATATGTAAAGAACTAGGTTATGCCTAAATCATTTATACTTGATTTTTGAATCAATTGTGAGAGTATTACATAGTGGTTTCAGTCTCATAATTTTATTCAGATTATATTCCATAAGAATACCTGATTGACAGTGAGGAAAGGCAGTCCCAACTGGAAAGCCAGTGAATTAGCTATTATTTCAAGGAATGGATAATCAACACATGTGTGTAACTAAATGCTACCTGTATGTACCTGCCCAAATATCAAAACAACAGTGATTGATACGTGCACAGTAAGTTTTCATTAGCAAGGTTTGGGGTATTTTCCTACAGAGTCTAGGATAAACCCTAGAGTAATATAGTTGATGCAGATATTTCACCAGCAGATGAATAGCGCACAACTAATCAATAACTACAACATAATGACAAATTTAGGAACAGCAATTCATTATCATTTTACTGAAAGATTTTTGACTATTCATTCCTATATCCATCGACAAATTTTAAAATTTTCATTAACTAATTTGTAGAGTAAATTCAAGGCAGAATTATGAATCCACTTTCAGGTTACAGTTCAGTGCATCTATTACCCTTTTAAGGTTCATTCTTCAATGAGCTATTGTCATCTTATCTTCCCACGTAAATTTTCAAAGACACCACTGAAAGGTGTAAGTGACACAACATGTGAAATAAATTAAAGGAGTTTTCAGCAATGACCAATAAAATTTTGGTCAATTACCTCACACACCAAAACAATTTTCAGGTTCTTCACTGAAAATGAAACCAAATTTGAGAGTCTGGATAACTAACGTATGTATAGGTATCAATAGTACTGATTTCTTGGGGAGAGGGGTAAATACTCTAATTGATAGTTCCATCCCCAAATGGGCTTGTAAAAGTTCCCCCAAAGAAAAAGTTCACTAAAAGAAGGAGGAAGGGAGCATGGCATCAAAAATAACAGAAGTCTACCATATCTACTTGACTACATGCATTACCTCATGAATATCTTTTGGTGTAATGTAATATTCTCACACACCTTTTTCTGTGGTTAGATAATATTCTATTATATGGCTATGTCATACTTAATTTAGCCAGTCTCCTGTGGTTGGACATATTTTTTTTTCACTTCTGTGCCCCTTGCACTTAGAATAAACACTGGAACACAGCAGGTACTCAATAAATATTTGTTGAATTTTTTTCAATTGCGAATTTCAAGATTTAATGGAGGAATGAGCATGCAGAAAAATTTCTGAAGTACTCAACTTTTTTCTACTTTCTCCAATTCAACATTAAGAACCCTGCTGTTATATTACAGATAAATAAAATGCCTTAATTACTCAGGGCCCAAGTAATAAAAGACTAGAAATAAATGTCCAAACTGTAATAGGGTAGAGAAAATTGGCTTACTTACCCTGATTATCTGAGATTGTTCAACAGACTGATTTTAGCTAGAGTTCAAGGATATTAATGCCTGACAATACAATAAATTGCCTCTCACCAGTTTTTAACTTCCAAAGAAAAACTCTAATTTTCTGCCTCCACCCAGTAACGGTATACAAAGACATAGTCAACGACGTCTAGGAAACCCACATTAATAAGAACAGTTTGACTTTGTAAAATATCACAGAATTCATGGGGACAAAACTTCTGTTATGCAGGAAGTAAAATTCTTAGACGCTTAAAGGCAATTTACACTAGTGGATTTAAAAAAAAAAAGCAAGTAAGTCATCTTACTTTAAATTTCTGCCTTGGTTTTTCTGCAAGGCATGCCAGTCCCAATGCAAGTTGTGCTGTGGATTTCATGTTTCTATCTAGACAATAACGTAAGTCTATCACTCACTTCCAGATTACTCAAAATCTAAATTCTATTGAAATGGAGTCAGAAACAGACAAATTATTTCAGAACTTAAGATGAAAAGCTATCAGCTATCAACCTCCTGTTTGCTAGTGTCAGCAACACTTGTCATAAAATTTTACATGTGTCATAAAATTTTGTTTAGCAGAGTGGAAAAACTAGCTGAATAGTGTTTGACTATCAAAAGCATCAAGAAAAAAAAGCTGAGTGTGATTGATTTCAAAAGAAAAGCAAGGGGTAGCAACACAGGAAAGAATGAAATGTATGGTGTATTATTGTTTTTTGTAATTGAACAACATGAGAATATTATGCGTAGTCAGAATATTGATGCATCTACTGAAAACCTGTCAATCACCATTTGAAAAGGAAGGATAAAATATCATGCTTTCTTATTCCTTATAATTCCTTGTAATAAAAGTAATCACTACCTCCTAATCACAATTTACCCACTCTATACTCATTTTCCTTACCTTGTGACCTTGTCTTCCGGGTTCACCAATTTCTCCTTTAGCCCCTTTATGACCCTAAAAATGCAAAATGTATAATTAACAAATACATAAACAAATTAAAAAATAATTCTATTTGGTTTGTCACAGAAAGTGGTCAGAAGGTTCATAAAGTGATCTTGCTTCCCTAAATCTGTCAGTGTGCTACACACGAAAAGGTTATGTCACAAGGAAAATGACTGCCTTCAACGACCTTAATACCGCCATATGTATTACATGACTAGTGTATATGATAAATATTAGCTCTAGGTAATAGAAAAACACTGTTCTAGAATAACAAGGCGTGATTACCTGGTTCAGCAACATGATTTATTACCAGCTGATCCCTAGATCCCTCTATCCCAAACTTCCTCTCACAGTTGGGTTCAGAGCAGTAAGTCTTCTCCAGCATCAGTAACTTTTTTCTCAAAGGTAACAGTCCCGACTGAGCTCAGCTGGCTATCCCCTGCTCTCTTGACGCTGCTCTGAAAACCCTTCTGCCTCCTCTATACCTACTTCCTTCCTGGAGGTGGAAGAAGGGCTGATATAAGAAGGGGAGCTCCCAAGACGCACAACTCCCACCTCTTCTTGTACACAATTGTAAATGCAAAGGGAAAGCCATAAAGGGCAGTCCGGGAAAGCTGCACAGCATGAGAAGAAAATCCCTATCTCTTCTTGTCAGGCCACCTGTCCTAAGCATATGTGTGCTTTGGGTGGTAACATGAGGCAAATGGGAAATGAACATTCCAAAATTAAGTCTATCAGAGCTTTCACCCTCGGAGACTCTTGTTCTGAGTGTAAGTCTTGGTGAAAAATAAGGCACCAATCCAGGACCAGATCTTCTGCAGTTGTGCGAATCCACCAAAACTAACCTTAGAGAAAACCATAATTGGAAAACCAGTGCCCTGGGGCCTTTCAGATCATAGCATAACTCCCCTGGTCTGGAATTTTCAAAATCACTCCAGACTCATAGACTAGAGAGAAAAAGCCACTTAACCCCAACGATTGGTATTTTTTTATGGGAAATTTTAAAGTAATTATGATATAGAGTGAGAGAAAAACATTTTGGGGAAGTCTCTTTTCCTGCCTATTTTGCACTGTTTTCCCAATTTCTTAACTAAAATAGTTTCAGATACATTATGTGTGCAATTACTCCCCAGTCTTCCTCCATAGGAAACAAACTTCGGAACCTTAATTTGGTGTTATAGCATCTCTCAAGCCAGTACAGATTATTGGTATTTCCTCCCTGAACAATGGAAGCACTGTGTTATCAAACATCCATGTCTCCATGTACCTGCCAGGGGAAGCAGCTGTTGTTTCTAGGACTGAAGAAGGACCACAGACTAAGCCAAAGAATAAGCAAACGCAGACTTGCCTAATCCATCAAAATGGGGTCTTGCACACCAGAAAGGCCAATGCTTACAGGAAAGGATCTATTTTATTTTTCCGAAGGATAATACTCTTGAATATAAAATCCCCAAATTATTCTCTTACCCTCATGCCTGGTAAGCCTGGATATCCTGAGCGGCCTGGTGGACAGGAATTGGGACACTGCCAGAGACAGAGAGAGAGAGAGAGAGAGAGGTAGAGAGAGCATAAATTAGAGCCTCCCTTTATGACAAAATGGTATATTTTAGGGATTGCAGCTTCAGAATCCCAGTATAATTATATATTCATTAAATAAGTCTGAATACCCCTTTTTTTCAATATTTCATTTTTAAACTCAGAAATATTCCTAGCTTACAGGAAAGTACAGAGAATAGAACATGCTTCCCCCACGTGTTCACCATCCAGATTTAATAAATGTTAATATTTTCCATACTTATTTCAGATTTATTAAAGAAATAAAATGTTTCCAGACCTAGTGTACTACAACCTGATCCTTTTCCCCTCCTCCTCCACCAGAATAGCTCTATCCTGAGGTCCACAAAACCTTGTCAAATTGGCCAAAATTACATTTAGCACAGTTTACGAACATCATTTGAATATTAGTCTGTAAGTAAAACAAGTCTCAGAGGGAGTTGTTTGACTTCTAGCTTCTGAAATGGGGGTGCTCTGGTGAAAATGATGCGTTACTCATAAAGTAACAAGGCTATGGAAAAACAGAAGCATTTCCATAATGAAAACCACTTACAGTCTGAGTGTATACAAACTAGCGCTATGGATTGCTCTGCTATCCGTGTAAAGTAAAACACACAAATACAACATAGTCCAGCAAGAAATTTTAAAGAGACCTCATCTGAAGATTACATGGTCTTTGACTTAACTATATTTCATTCAAAGGTAAACACCTTACCAATGGATCGCCTTCATGAAAGCCAATTGCTCCCTAAAGTAAACAAAATATTAAAGTTAAGAATATTGTTAACTACCCTATTCAAACCTACTAATAATAGGAAGTCCATTGGATAAGAATATAATAAGTATATTTGTTCAATAGAATATAAGGAAGAAATAGCAACCTATAATATGCTAATATTCTAAAAACTTTGACTCATGGGCATATTCCTTCTAGAGACCCCTCTTTCAGGGAACTGAAATGAGAGACAGAATAGATAATGTGGGGAACTCTGGATCATACATTTAAAATATGAATTATCAGGGCACCTGGGTGGCTCAGTCAGTTGAGCATCTGACTCTTGATTTCAGCTTAGGTTGGGATCTCAGGATCATGAGATGAGCCCCACCTTGGGCCCCGCTCAGCAAGTAGTCTCCTTGAGGATTCCTCTCCTCCCCCCCGCCCTTACCCCAACTCACATGCTTTCTCTTTCTCTCTCTCTCTCTCTCAAATAAATACATCTTTTAAAAAACTGAAAAGAAATAAAATATGAACTCTCTCCTACTTAAACTCCTATTTTTTAAATTGCTTACTATGTAAATCCTTTGTAAAAATTAGTTCATTTGAAAATGTCCGTTTTATACATCCAAGTTTTAAGCATTTGAGAAATCACAAACGTCAAAGGAATTCAAATATAAGAGTAAGCCATTCCCTGAGAAAACCACCTTTTAAATTATTGTTATTCTTCTACTTTTCTGGCCTAAAAAGACCCATGCTGTGAATGAGTGAAAAAATTGATAGCCATTTTGGAATTTTAGAATGACTAGATTAACAAGTACTTCCATTTTTGGTTTTTAGGTTTCTTTAATCCTAAAGAATCTGTTTCTTAGATACAGAAAAATTGAAGCGCAAATAACTTACACTGGGTCCCGGAGGGCCAGGGGGGCCAGGTGGTCCTCTTCTCCCAGGGTCACCCTAAGTTATTTGAAAATTGCGACACGGTGGTTATACACATGTCAAAACACAGTGCATAAAACTGGTGAGGCATGAGAGAATATTACTAGAAACCCCCACAGAGCTCAGCCATGCATAGACCTGCCACGAAAATCGATGGGTGTCCCATAATCCAATTAGCGCCACATAACTAGAAGAATAAAGGAGCTCCGGTCTCACCAAAGTAATAAAACAAGGCAGATGGGATTTGGGGGAAAAAACAAAGCCAGTGCTTCTCTATAGAATGATCACTTTTTTCTGGAAACACTACATATTTTTTTAGTTGATTTACACAGGAACTAGAACAGCCAATACTGCTAGTGCCATCCAGATAATGGTAGCCAAAGACAGCTTGCACCTGGCCTGCAGCTATGGAATGGAAGGTTAATCTCTGCAATGCCAGACTCTCCCTGGTACTGTTGACCCACAAGCTATTACTTGGCTTGTCACCGTACTCTCTTGCAAATGAGACAGAAGATCAAAGATGGCTAAATTCGAATGAAAATGGGTTTCAATTTGTCTTAACATCCAGAGTTCACTCCTTGCATACCTTTTCCTTCTTAATACTCTAGCATAAGAAGTCAAAAGCATCTTACAATTAATTTAACCTCACAACCATTTCATATTTATTCATCTCTCCAGTGAATAATTTAATCAAATAGTAAGACATATAGAGAAGCAAGAATAAGTATATAACACATGGCTTCTATTCTCAATGCGTTTACAATTATCTATCCTCCACATAATGTCACTACTTCTCAACCTTTTTGAAATATTTATTGGATAGTAACATCAAGAACTTATTACCAGCAATTTCTCCTATGGAGTTCAGCTCTTTATTGCCTAATGTTAAGTTCTGTTGGTTCAATTATAATTTAATGATCCTAACATAAATATACTTGGCAATAATTCTCGGCTATTCACTTTTCATTTCATGCAGTGTGCCTAATACAAAAAGACATTGGACCTTAATTCTGGCTGAGAGTCTGTTAGATGGAGGTGACACCCTTTTGACTGATCACTAATTCTGGAAGTTGGGAAGAAAAGTTTAGCTGATAACTTTGGGAAAAAAATTAAAATCACTCTACAAAAATGAGGTAGCATTATTATCCCTGGTTCCCATCAGTGTTATGAACTGGAATGAAATTCATCTGCCATTTTTTGGATTTCCAGGGGAAAGCATACATTAGCTCAATTTGTCTTCCTGAGTAATGTCTTCTACTAAATCAGCAAATGTCTATCAAAACGCACTGCGGTACTCACAATTGGTCCAACACGGCCAAGCTCTCCAGGGAGTCCTGCTGCCCCAGGGGGACCCTGTATGTATATATGCAATGGAATATTACTCAGCCATAAAAAAGAATGGGATCTTGCCATTTGCAACAATACAGATGGACCTAGAGGGTATTACGCTAAGTGAAATAAGCCAGACAGAAAAAAAACAAATACCATATGATTTCATTTATTTGTGGAATCTAAAAAACAAAGCAAGCAAGCAAACAAACAACAAAGAACCAAATTCTTAAATACAGAGAACAAACTGGTGGTTGTCAGGGGGGTTGGGTGGGGGTAAAAGGTACAAACTTCTAGTGATAAAATAAATAAATCACAGAGATGAAAAGTATAGCATAGAGAACATAGTCAATAAGATGGTAATAACACTGTTTGGTGACAAATGATGACCACACTTATTGTGGTGAGTACTGAGTAATGTATAGAATTGTTGAATCACAATATTGGACACCTGAAATTAATATAACACTGTATGCTAATTATACTTCCGTTTTAAAAAGACATGTAATTCTAAATAAATAAAGGGACATGGTGACTTATGGATGTTTTTACAATCTATCATAAATGATATCAAATATGATAAGTAACTGATTTACAATTATCTATCTGTGCTAGCTTTGGTTTCCAATGACACAACAACTCATTCAACCGAATTTTAATTACTTAAAATGGAACAGAAATTTCTAAAATTAATAAAATTTTTTGTTTAGCAGAACAGAGGTATGTCATAGTAGCTACCTAATGTCATGTATATAGGACACTGTAAACACTACTGGGTAGTGTCCGTTAGAGAGTAAGCTTGGGAGCTGAGAAATAGACCCTTGTTATAGACTAGGTAGAAATAAACCAAGAGATGATACTTACAGGGGGCCCAGGAATACCACGGCCCTAAAAGATTAAAATAAAAATTGTTATGGTATGTGATTTACACTTAGTATAAATACAGACAAACATAACTCAGTTCAAAAAAAAAAAAAGTACAAACTTTGTCACTAAATAAATATATGATGCTCATTCTAAAGAAAGGCCTGGATAAAGAAAAGCAAACAGGGCTCTGCTTCTAAAGGAAAAAGCTTGTTTCTTCCTCAAATATAGTGTGGATATCTAAGCTGACCCATAATACTTTTTCCAAACTTGTTTTTAAGAAAATCAAAGTAAAGAAGTCGTTCATGCCTGCCGTCAGAACTTAGCATCACTCACAGAGAAGCACATCACAACCTGAAAGTTTAAAGATTTTTTTTTTTTGCCGTGTTTTATAAGAAATCTACATTAAACTCAATGCAGTATACTGCTTTATAATTTATAATGCGGTGTTTGGAAATTCCCCCAAACAAACATTCAGCACAGAAAGGCAGGGGGAAAAAAAAGACCAGAAGCCACCCCCTTTTGGCAGGTGGGACTATGTTTCCTGACACCAAATCCATTACGTGAAAATAAAATGGTGTCACTCCAGAAATGACTTACTATAGGATCCTAATTTAATATCCTGAATTTGATCTTAAAGCTAGTTATTTCATTTCCCTCTCCTCTATACTTTATATCTCTTTAGCAACACCGAACTGCATATAATCGAGGATTGACACCACATCTTACTTATCCTCCTAGCCTCAATTCCTACCACAGGACCTAGTATATGCTAAACCCTAACTGTATGCTTCTTGAACTTCATAGAACTGAACATCAGCTGCCTACAATCCCATTTTATCTATCTTTGCTTTCCAGATTCAATACTCCCCCATTGGGAATCCTCATTATTCCTTTCTCTCCTGCATTGGCTTGGATAACTTTTATTCACAACTATCTCTGATATTCATGTAAGCTTTTCATTCCAGACTTCCTTTTCTAAAATATCCATTCATGAAGCACTTAGTGGAATCAGTGTACACCCTGTGATAATGATATTCTTATTTCTAATTATTTAGGCAGCCAAAACAATCACAAATTTCACATGAGCAGTATGTTTTAATAATAAGTGGGGCTTTTTCAAGGCATTTCAAGGCATTTGAAAAACTACTCCTATTTGATCATTTTAATATGTAAATCAATTTGGGAAATAAGTGTTATGCTTGAAAATACCAAAGTAATCAATAAGTTATTTCATTACCATAGCTCTAGATGTTTGACAAATTTCAAATTTCACTTGTTTTTTTTTAAAAAGCCATCTCTATAAGATGTTGAGCTCTGAGTGGAAAAATATGGGAGAAAGGCCAGCAAGCTATTCACTTCTGAAAATAGCCTTATAATGGAAAAGTTGACAGACAGTGAAATATGGCCATGAAAACAGTGCAAATAGAAAACAAAGACAAAAAAATACAGATTAATGACAAGAACAAAAGAGGAATAAAGAGCGAAATGGAAAGGAAAAGCAGTCTGAGAACCTAGCCCTCTTATAAATAGAAGTAACACAAATCAGCCAGATCGGACATTGCAGGAAAGGACTAACTGGGGAATCAGGCTGGTAATTATATCTGATGGTTGACATTCCATTAGAGATAAAACCAGTTGTGAAGAAAGTGGTGTGATATTATGGTCTAAACATCAAATATTTAGATTTGCTGTTATTATGCAAGAAATGTTTTCCATCAAGGGGAGTGAAGGAAGGGTTGTCTATTGGGAGATACTATCTGTAAGCAGACATATATATTTTATACTGTGCATTCAAATTTCTCTAAAAGTTCTCTACTCATACTCAGAACGCTTACCATAGCAGATAAGTCATGAACTCCTTTGTGATGCATATTATGTCAAAAGCTGCATTTAAACATTTCACAATGACAGGAAATGATAGGAGATTTTCAATTCTGTCACTTTACAATACTTACTGGAAATCCACGAGATCCAGGAACACCGGGTTCTCCCTAAAAATAAAAATAGCTTCATTGTACTTAGCTTTTTGTAGCATGAATATGTAAATATGTAAATTGCATAAATTTTGAAATAATTAAAACACTCCATCTTGATGTTTTTCAATTTAATTTAACTAAAACACGATTTTAGTTGAACAAGTGCATTTTCTCTGTTTCATAACTAATTTTTCAGTTGATTTGCAAACACTATAATAAAATAATACTTCAGCATCTAACTAATACCAGCAATTAATACCAGGTAGCTAACTTACTTTTTGTCCTCTTGGTCCAACAGAACCAGGGGATCCATCAGGTCCTGTTAATCCCTAACAAAGCAAGATGACGTTAGAACTATTATAGCACCCTTAAGCAAACCCCTAAGTGAATAATTGCATTTTATTAATTAATTATGTACGGATGGTTATCTTTGTATGATGTAAATATTTACAAAGAAATACCTTCCTATATTCTTACTCAAAGGTAATGTTTAACATGAAATCTGCCTGTTACTTTCTGTTGATAAATTTTATCATATTCCTAATTTCCTGCTAACAGGGTCCAATAATTTTAGTATTTTTTGTCTCCGCTTTGGAAAAATACATATAACAATTGTAGCGTTCCAATAGCTGTGTCTAATGGGACAACAGATCTTGGCTCTGTCAATTACCCATGTTTATGCACCTCCTTTACTTCATTTATATAAAAAAAAAACATACCATATGTCTCTATATCTCTCTAATAGTGTTCCAAGAGTTAATAAAATGTTTCTTCAATAGGAATTAAAAATACTCAATCTCATTATTGCCTTATAGCCATCTAAAGCCCTCTAGCCATCTTCCAGCAATAATGATCGCTCCTTGAAGAACATCAACTTTTAGAATGAAATGTTTGAGACCATGCGTGTTTCTATACTCTCTGCCTTAATAAAAATAGCTATAATTAATATAATATATATTTTCATGTGTGTCACTTAGTATGTAGAATTAAAGCCAATCACTATAAACACATTCTATAACTATCATATTTAAAACTAAATATGTTATTTAAAGCATATCCTCTAAACATTCTTATTTTCCCTACCAGTACTTTTTACCATCATCCTCAATATAAAATAGATTTTAAAGCATTAATAACACTACATTGTACACCTGAATTTTCATATTTGATGAAGATGCATTTTTATTTTTTAATTTTTCTTTACTCTTTGACATTTTTAGATATCATTTATAATGTAATCTTGAAATTATACCTTCCCAAAGATAAATATGTGTGTTTCTGTGTATATATATATATATGTGCATGCATACATAAACATCTTATGAAACTATTATCAAGACTTTGAAAAACACTCAAATGGTATTAATCAAGGGATTCCTTGCAAATATGAAAACTCTACTTAAAAATGGATCACCAAAATCCATATTTAATCTGTCATAGTCTACATATCACTAAAATGCTTCCATGTAATTTATAGAGAAAACCAGTTCACTGGCTACCATTTTTACATTTTTCTACATCAATCCCTTATGACTCCAAAGGGTGAATCAAAGAAAGTAGAAAAAAATAAGTTGAAAATGCTAATTACTGGAAATTTACCAAAGAAAATTATTAAACACACATAAAACAATTATTCACAGACTGTCTTTGATTTTCAATCACCCTAGTCTAAATACAACATTGTAATTTGGGAACAAGCCCCAGCATCTGAAGTGCTGAGCACCTGCAGTAATGAAACGCTGGCTTTTGATTTGGGTCAACAAACCGTACATCCGGAGCATTCTCCGAAGGCACATACAGCACGCAGATTTTACAAACCTGAGAACACGTTTGACTAATGGAACCCCTAACTCCCACTTCATGTATATACCCTCCAAAATCAATCCTGGTCAATTGCCACACAGGCAACCAACTAACAATCTTCAGTCTGTGACTGGAATAACTGACGAGATTGGTGAGCAATAGCTACTATATGTGCTAGAATTTCAGCTGCATTATAATAATAAAGCAGAACCAAGTAAGTGGTTGGACAACACGGAGGCTCACTTCTTATTTAAAGGTCACTTCTTATTTAAAGTACCTTCTATAACACGTGATAAATTATGTCTATCACTAGGAAGTTCTTTGAATTAAATTGATAATACATTTTGGTGTCAGATGTTACAGTGAACTCCGTTAGGAAATAGCTATGTAGAAAAGCATAAGCTTCATAAGGACAAGGACAGCATGTCCACCATAATCCTGACACGTTGCCCCTGGTATCTAACACACACTCAATACATGAGTACTGAATATTTAATTTAGGTTAGTCTGTTAGGGGGAAGGATATTACACTTATCCCTGTATATCATCTTTATTTGGGGTTCAAATCCCAACTTTGCCACTTATTAGCTGTGCAACCATAACAAGCTGCTTAACTGTATAGTGCCTTCATTTCCTAATCTGTAAAATATTATATATAATATATATATTAATATTTATATATAATATTAATATCTAACTGATATGGTATATATTAATATCTAACTGATATGGTATATATTAATATCTAACTGATATGGTAATTTTGAAAATTAAATGGGATATTACACACAAAATGCTTACAACAGTGCTTGGCAGAGTGGGCCCTGACACATGTTAGCTATTCTTATTATTCATTATTATATGGTCAGCGCTGCTATAGATGTTGTGAAGAGTTCACCTGAAACATAAGACATGTTTCCTGCTCTCTCGGAGCTTAAAACCTCATTCAGAAGGGGTTCTGCAAACAAACAAATGAACAAACAAACAAAAATCTAGATATTAATACATGGGTATTTCATGGCCTCCTCACATTTCTTTGATGTCTGACTATTTCCACTTAACACTGACCTTTCAGAATAATTTCTTAATAACTCACTATTCTAATCATATAAACATCTGCCAGGGACAGTAGTTGTACATATCCTGAGGATGTTCTAACTTCTTTCCTGTAACACGTGGTATGGTTTAACTGTAATGCCTATATTTCATTCTAATTCTTCTTCACAGCAAATAGTGCCGGTAAGAATATCTCTATAGATTATTGATAATAACGCAGTTGTCCTTTGGGTGCAAAGTTATAACCAAGCTCTGACATCTCTAATCTTATATATATAATCTTCCACACTTACACACACAAATTCCATTTTGCAATAATTCTTATTTGTCAAAGAACTGGCAGAGAAAAATATTACCAGTGGCAGAAAGAATTGCTTTCATATGAATGTTTATGAAGATAAAGTTCTGTATGGGATGATATTGAAGCTGTGTTTTGAACTTTCATGCTGCTGCTTGGCAGCGAACGCCAGGCCTCAACAGTAATTTCCTTCTAGCATTCCGACTACTCAGCTCATGAGACTCAAGGCATAATTCCACAAGCATAGCTGCCATGAAGCTTTTACATTTTCTGTCAAAATATCTACTTCACTTAGGATAATTACCCTTTAAATCATATTCCTTCCATATTCTTCCAAACATCATCTGATTAACCATTTGTTAACATTACCAAAAAGTATGGCTTTGCAATGAACCAAAGATCAGAAGGCAAAGAGGTTGGAGGCTTAAGGTCCCACCACTACACTCAGGCTTACCTAATAAGAAAAGATCATTGCAGCTCTCCTGCTTACTTAGGTCCCCTATGGCCAGGGACAAACAAACAGCAAACTCTGATCCAGTTACTCATTTTTCATTATTCTCAATGTCTAGCCACAATTTAAGGTAAAAGATTTGTTTAGAATGTCAAATGAGCCAAAGGGTACAGTAAGTCAGAATCTTGTAAGCCTCATGTGGCTCTATTTCAAAATCTGGTGGAACCATACCGATATTTACAAATAATTAGAACATATCAATTATAAATTATTTTTATGATCCATTTAATTACCCATATCATTTTTCTTGGCTGGGAATTTAGATAACTAAAAATTCACTATCTTTTTCTATTTTCTCTGATTATTCATCTATTTAAGATACTCATTTGTATCCACATGAGGCAAAACTATAAGGAAAGAGAGTGAGTCTAAAAATGAAGAAATCTAGTTTCTTTCACTATCTTTGCCGCTAAATAATTCTGGGTCCCTGAGGAAACGGCATGTCCTCAAAATTATTCTGTGTTCTTATCTGTGGAGAATAATATTAGCCAAACTTGCCTTCCAGGTTATTGTAAGGTTAAAAGAAATAATGTCTGTGACTGCACTTGAGGAAAAAATTTCTACACAAATGCATATTAGTACAGTTAACTTTTTGCTTAGTATGGTTAACTTTCTGTTCTAGGAAATGCCTAAAAGACTAGCACATACACGGATGTCTTACTAGGGAACTGCAACTATAGACCAAGACAAAAACTCCTGGTTATGACATTGTTAACTATATTGTACTTCTAAAGATTTTTAAGCACTTTCATTTGTTTATCCAAAATTTCTATTTAAATGGGGGAATTAGATTATAAAACAAAACCAGGCATTGTCTTTATGACCTTATGGTAAAAGGTAAAGAAGAATGTGTAGCATGTTGAACATGCTACAAAAGCACCATTGAACTGACTGCACAGATAACTCTAGCCCTCTCTGTCTGAAAGTATTTCAACTCAGTACCAAGGGAAGACTTCAGGTGATTAGTTTATGCTTCAACCACCACAAAATTAATAATAACAATAACATAATCATATTTTTTTTCACACAAAAGCCAGGTTCAAGTTTCATAGGAATGCAGAAATCAACCCATACTGGCTACTGTTTTATAGAGTATCAGACTTTTTTATTATGATGTGACAGTTTCAAGTAATTCAGTGTTGCAGAAAGAACTTGAAAACCAACAAGTTATATAATTTCAGTTCATATTATACAAATATTAGTTTGATATTCAGTTTGTATTATCCAAATATCAGTTCTTGGGGGATTCTTCCACACTCACTTTGCATCACAGAGAAAGTTCAAACTTGGGGCTTCGAACCGTAAAACAAAATCTTTCCTAAAGTACTAAATAGCATAGACAAATCCCCCCATAATGGTAATCTTTATAAAGAAAGCATATCTTAATAAACATTAAAATCTAGCAGTTTTTTCTTCAATATGTATAAAGACTAGTCAAAAATTCTTGGGAATTACAATCACAGGTTTTCAGGTGCTTTCTTTGACTTAGAAAAGTCCTTAGGTTTTGGAAACCACATAAAGTAGTAACTTGACAGATAACTTGATGAATGCACCACTGTATGTTTTCTGAGAACAGATAACTTTATTTTACTTCACTTTGTATCCCAGTTTTAAAGTCAAGGGCTGGCCTGCAGTAGGACTTCAGTATCTACTAGTCCAGCACATGGAGACCAGAGAAGCAGAGTCCTGAAGTCATTATGCTCTGAGGAAATATTATTTACTGCGGGTTTATCCTACAATCTAGCTTGAGCTTTCTTCAGTCGAGCGAAGGGACAGGTGTAGAGGTGGATAAACTGGAGAAAAGATGCTGATTCCCAATTTTCAAGCCACCCTACTCAGCTTATTTGTCAGTGATGCCAGTCAAGAAAACATGGGAAGAGGAAAACTAGTTTTGAAGTTCCCATTCTTTGTGTGCTGACCATTTCCCTGCCCCACCCCCACACATCCCCCACTCACTCCGGGCCCTCCCCTCAAAAGTATCTTTCTTACTTCTCTTCTTCATGACTTAGGAGTACTCTGCCCCTGCCTGCAGGTCCTTTTCTAAATTACACTAGGAAGTGCCTGTGAAAGGGCAGGATTAAAGGCGACTGGCTGCGAAGCCTCACCAGAGCCCCAGCAGAGCCCAGTAAGGTTCGTCTTCCTCCAGCACCCCTGTGCCGGAAGTGGGGCTGAGAGTTCAGGCGGCGAGCAAGGAGTGGAGGGTTAGGGGCAGGCGCCGGGAACCCGTGGGGGTTTTCTGAGCGCAGTGTGCTCTCCCCAGGGGGCCGCGAGCTCTCTCCACCCTCGCAGGACCCTTTGCAGAAACGGCTGCCTCCACGCCACGCGGGGACTACAAGGCCCAGTTCGGGGCCACAGCCCTGCCTGAGCGGGGATTCCCGCAGCCCGCATCCCCACCAACCAGCACATCGCCACGTCTCTCCCTCTCCTCGCCCCCCCCCCCACCACCTCGTAGCCCCGTGCGTGCGCGTGCGCCTACTCACGTCGGCGCCCGGCGTGCCCGGCTTGCCCGGAGCTCCTGGCTTGCCCGGTTCTCCAGCAGGACCCTGAGCAGGGAGGGGGCGAGGCCGGGAGAGAGAAAGATGCAAAGTTGAGACTCTTGGGACTCACGTGGCTGCAAACCACGTCTAAAGGAAAGAAGTGAAGAGCGAATGCACTGATGAACTTACCGGAGGGCCCGGGGGACCCTTTGGACCTCGGTCACCCTGGAGCGGTAGTAGAAAAGGCAAGAACAGTCCATGAGTGGGAGGCGCTGAGGACCCAGCTGGGGGACTCCCACGCGTGTTCACCGTACAGCTCGGGGACGGGGACAGGATAAAGCTACATGGCGGAGATTCTTGACCAAGGGAAGCAACTGAACATGTCTACCTCATCTCTCCGAAAATCCCCAGGCTTCTATAGACGTTCCAACCCAGCTCTCATCCATGTCCTAGCCCCCCTTTGGGTGGCGGGCATCTGGCCCAGTCAAAAAACCCATCCCGCTGGAGAAAGGGTAGGAAACGGCAGGACTGGAGGAACAGAGAACTAGAGTAGAAACTTACGTCGATACCATCGATGCCTGGAACTCCAGGGGGGCCCGGGGGCCCCGGGGGCCCCTGCTCGCCCGGGGGACCTCTCTGACAAAAACAGCACAGACGGGTTAATGGAGCACGTTGGGCGACAAAGAGAAACTGGCGCGGTGTCCTGAGGCCCCCACCTCCACCCGGTAAGGACACTTCCCTTTGGAGGACTGAGCCTTGAAACTCGATAAATGAGTATGAAACTCCCAAGGGACCCCAGGTTTCTTTGGTTCCGCCATATTCTGAATGAGGCTTAATAGTGTGGTTCGAGCAGAATCTAGGCCCCACGGTGGGCACTGGGGTCTCATGGCCTCACTCCTACAGAGACCATTAAACCAAAGGGGGTCTTGAAGAAGGGAGAGGCTGATGCGTCTTTTTTTAAAGGGACTCAGTGATGAAAATGGTGGTTATTCACTACCTCCATTGGATTAGTAATTGAGAGTCAGTGTTTTGGCTAAAATGAACTGCTCAGAATGGAGGCGCTCCACCTCGGATCGTTTTGTAAATCTTTGTACGTCCAGTGGAAATCAGGGGAAAATGCTAGAGGAAAACTGGGGAGGATTGGGGCAAAAGAGCCTTGAAACCCAGAGAGGGCCTGGCCTCATTTCGAATTTACCTGCATTGACACTCTCTTGCATAAGGTCTTTGCACCTCGCTTTAAAATTTCAGACTGACCCTAGGGTATTACCGCTTTTATCGCTTGCAAAGAGCTAAGCTTTGATGGTGCTAGAGGGAATACTGGCGTCTGAAAATAGTGTGAGCATGTTGCTTAGGGAATGTGGGATTTTTTTTCTCTACTAATTTAAAAAAAGAAAAAGAGGGTAAAAAAGCTTCTTTCATCAAGGAAACTTTGTTTTTCTAAACTCCAATGACCAGACAGGTTACAATGGGGTCTTTGTAAGTGAAACCTCAAACCACGGCTGGGCTCACCCGCCCCCGCCGGGTCCTCTCCCGCGCGGGAGGGAGGAGACGCCGGAGCCTTCGGGAAATTGCTGAAATTTTGACTGATGCCAGCCAAGGCCGCCGGGTTCCAATCCTAGAGCGGCGGGCACCGCTAGCAGGGCTCGAGGTTTAATGCTGCCACCGCGGGCTGCTGGAGCTGAGAGGGAGCTTTAGCGCCTCTAGTCTGAATTCCCGCCTTCTCCAGAAAGGCCTGCTCTTGAATGCAACCAGGAGGGGCGAGGTGGGGGAGTTAAGAAGCAACCCGGTAAACCGCCCAAGTTTAGTGACGGTTCCCAAGTCACTAATGGCCATCAGAGCCTCTGCCTGCAGCGTTGGGGCCCAGCTGGGGGAGGAGACGCCTTTCTCGACCTAAGGGTCATCTAGGGTCCCCGACTCCGACGGTACTCGCAGCAGGTGCTCAAGGCTGGAGGAAGAACGCGGCTGCAGAGCCCAGGGAAAGCACTGCGCCTTCCCCACAGCTCCCGCGATGGCCGCTCCTCCACTTTTCCCTGCGTGCACTTGAAAAATGCAAGCACTTCTCGCCCTCAGCTTACCTGGTCGGTGGTCTCACTGGGCTGGAGAAGAAAAGACGGGGAGAAAGTGAGAAGGCTCTCCCCACCCCCCCCCCATCCCCACACTCGCGCACAACTTACTTGAGCCATGCACAAGCAGAGCCCAGACAGCAGCAGTCGCAGCCCTAGGGCCCCTCGATCCCGCGCCGTCCAGGCCATGCCCCCGCCACCCTCTGCTAATCCCCTGGACGGACTCTGCCTCCTGCCGCCCCGCTAGCCTTCCGGACCCGTCACACGCATAAAGTGGCACTTCTCCCCCGCAAAAAACGCCCCCGGGAGTATTCTTTGCAAAGGTGCCCAGCCAGGGGAGGCGTACGTGCCTCCTGTTTATGAATGGCCCTGGAGAGGGTCCTGGGGATTGGAGGAGAGCTTGCGGGCTGGAGGACGGATAGAATGACAACAGTCCCCCTTAACCCTTTCCCCGCCGCCACACAGGCAAGGCCTGAAAGCGCACTTCTGCCTCTGCTTCCGCCTCTTCCCATCCGCCCAAGTGTAGTCTCTCGCTGTCCACTGCAGGGAGGGGAGGGGGGGAGGCGAATGGACAGCCAGTGTTCTCGGATAGGTGTTTGGAGGAGGAGGAGTGAGGGTCATAAGCCACCAAAGGTAGACCCAGACACCCCAAGGTGGTTTCTACCGGCCAGGCTGTGGGTGGGACCTGTGTTTCCTTAATATATATCTGATAATACAGTAAAGCCTGAAGTCTTTAGAAAAAGAGTGAGGAGGTGGGGAGTTTAAGGAGGTGGTGGGAGGTAGGCTAGGTGGAAGTGTCCTTTGCAGGTGGTCAGTGGACTCACAGTTATTCGGACTGGCAGCTCATGGCAAGTTTCTCTCCTGGGGCGTAGTGGGTCACAATGGATCAGCATCCACTGAAGTTCAAACTGGAGAAAGACAGTGGACAGTCGATTCAGATTCTTCTGAAGGACAGAAGCAGGTCATTTAAGAGAGAGAGAAGTTTGTAAGTGTGGCCCAATTGTTAAGTGACTGGAAACCAATTTGAACTGGTTGACCTCAGTGGACCAATACTCTTGTTCCTTGAATACAGATTTTCCAATGGATATGGGCTGGAAGCCTTTCCCAAGTTTCTCTGATGATTGAATGTAGATGTCTGTAGCTCTGTAGTATTCCAGTGTAGCCCTAGGCAGGAACAGACCACAGGCACTGACTTTCCATTTCTGTCCTTCCACACCCTCAAGATGCAGATTCTGTTAAAATGAGGCCCTGAGAGAGCAAGGAACTGTCCATGTCACAAGCCAGTGTGAGGGTCTGGATTGGAACCCAGGGCTGCTGAACTTCAAGGAGAACACATGAGCCAAGAGTTTACATGGGAGAAGATTACAGACAGAGACAGCCAAAGTGGTAGCATCTAGGAGGAAAGGAGAGGAGAGAAAATCCAGTCCTAGAAATTTGTGTGCTAGAGAAGACCTTCTCCATGGAATATTCATAGCTTAAAATGGAAATAGGAAGGACTGGAAATGAAGGGAATGAGAGGGAAATCTGGAACTCAGGAGAAAAAAAACAAGAGAATAGAACATTTAAATTTGGTGTTATCTCATTCATTGGTTGAAGAGACACAAAATTTTCAGACACTTGAAATTCAAATATGCCCTGACAAGTTCTTACATTTTAGCAGGTGTTAAGAGAGAAAGAAGGAAACAGGAGAGAAACAGTACAACGAAAGAGTGACCAGTTTTGAAGCAGAAGGCCTCAGATGACAAGGTAAAAAAAAAAAAAAAAAAAAAAAAGATGTGCAACATCCAGCACTTCCATTCTGGCCTATCTTCTTAAATTGAGGAAGTTCTTTGCTAGTCATCTCATTTCAGATCCGTATTTCTTGGTCAGTTGATTCTTCTGGCATTATGCAAATGTCTAATTAACTATCAAGGTCCCAAATCTAAAACATTATGTCTTTTCTTTCATCCAGTAGTGATTTACACTCCATCCCACCTGCCAAAATGTCCCTAGATCTCCTGGATCTAGCATTGAGTTAGATACATTTTTTCCATTATTATGGAAACATCCAGAGTTGACGTTACTGAATGAAAGATCAGACTTGGAGAGGATGAAGGATGAAGTCCTTCCCTTCTACTCATTACGAAGGGAAGTTAAACAAAAGGAAGTTTTCCCTTCTATAAAGGGGTGAAAATAAGACATTAAGCTTTCAGATTCCTGCATTTGCACCTCTTCTTAGATGATTCTAACTGTCCTGGTTGTTCCCAACCCTACCATGGCTCTTCTCCAGAAAATATGGGTATCCGGAAAAATGAAGTAAGTGGGATGAAAAGAAAGTGAACAGCTAAACCAAGATATATTTTAAGATGGAAAGTTCTCTATAAATTTTATGAAAATTGTGTATTCATGGTATGAATTATTTAACAATAGTATACTGACATCCTACAAAAGAACTGCTTTTCAAGCCACACAATTATCTTACAGTTAAGCACATCACTTTGTCAGATACTTTATCTTTATTAGAGTAGTCTCATTTGCTTGGGAAGGATTTTATTTTGGTTTTGTTCTAAACTGCAGTGGAAATTTTAATAGGAAGCTAAAAGAAAAGAGAAACAACCTTCTCTTAATGACTACTAAATACCTAGCTGTGGCTCAAACAACTCTCTAAAGCCATTCACACATGAGTAAAGTGGGGCAGAGAGGTTAAATCATTTGCCACAGTCACACAGCTAGTAAAAGACAGAGCTAGCATTCCAAATGTGCCTGATTGTAAACTAAGGGCCTTCTCTACTCCTCTACTTAGCCTCCCTCAAGAATACATCCCATCTCCAGAAGCGGCCATCATTTTCTAAGCCAGTAACCAAGGGATTTGGTGATTGAACTTTCACATTAAAGATGAATAGAAAAGAAGAGTGCTCTAGAAATTAAAACTTTGTAAGCTTACATCCAACATCTGCCAGAAAACTTCAGAACAAGACTAAGGAGTGTCCCTAAGAAGTCAGACCTCTCCCTGTTTGCATGATTGTTACGCAAATACATCCAGAAGCAAATTTCTAATGCTTCTCCAAAAACTGACAACTATTTCTATATGCAGTTACATATTCATGTGTATAATAAAATATCATATAGGAAAGAGGGTTATAATTCTTTTGCTTCAATGATTAGATAAAAATATTACCGGAATAAGTAAAGGTGTCTCCACCCTCCCTAACTCTCAAAATAAGAAAGACCATTCATATATTTTATTAACTAAGTCCTTTGTGAACTGGTAACTAACACTAGGCATGCATTGTATATGTTTGATATTTTGATTCTCAAATTCATAGCCTAATCACCTTGAGAAACTAGTTATATGGCTAACCGGGAAACCTATATCCTTTGTTTAGATACTTCATTAAAGTTACTTATTGTAAATGCAAAGTAATTCATTAAGCTGTTTTCTGAAAAATGTAATTCTCTCTGGATAAATTGGTGCACCTGCTTAAATATGCAAGATGCAATTGTGGCACAGGATAATGGGGGAATGAAATGTAATTCATCTGTGAATACAGGCTGGGTTGTTTGGAGTGCCACATAGATCAAAGGTTTCTGCACACATCTGTGCATCCACATAAACACCACCTACGCACTAATAATCATCTATACAACAACCATTTTTTGGCATGCAATATGAATTCCAATTTGCATGTTAATTATTTTGAAGGAAGATTGGCAGAGTTCCTTACTAAAAGTCACTTTCATTACACATCAAAAATGCTGATTTCCACACGTTTCTCATTTTCATACCTGGAATCACTGTTCTCTTTGAATACCCACTGACAAAATATATGTGACGAATATTTTAATTTAGTCCTTCAGTCAACATTTTTGAAGTCCTAATATATGCCATGCAATATAGCATAGGGAAAATTCTAGGGAAACTGAAGATATTCTCCTCCCCATAATGAGTTTACAGTTTGTAAGACTTGAGAAAAATACAATAGAGAAATAAGAAGCTTTTTTTTTTTTTAATCAGTTAAACAGAATGCCCTAGCACAATTCATCCTTCTCAACATGAAATACTTCGTCATTGTCTCAGGGAGAACTGAGCTGTCTGATTGTAAGGTGCCTTACATCACCCAGATTTGGCATTATCCAATTCTTTTCCATGGAACATTAAAGTATAATTCCATCCCCTGAGCCAGAGTAGTGTCCAGCAGACAACACATTGAAACAAGGAATTTTGGCACCAACTCTGTACTCTTGTAACAGTGCTAGTGATTTCTACTTATTTCGCTAGGTTGTTGAGAAAAATTAGTAAGGTATTTAAGCTTTTCGTAAAAATTAAGGAAAAACTAATAGCAGACAACTATCTTTTCCTCCTGAGAGAATTCTAATGGCAAACTATAGAACTTCGTTCAGTATTAATGAGAATAGAACAAGGCTTGATTTTTTTGCATACTGAATTACGATTAAATTTTACAAGTATATAATACCTAAAAACTAGCTCTTCAAAGATAAATTCTTTTAACAGGAGAAATGTTTCATTAAGCTTTTGTCTACTCAATGGCAACAAAGATTTAAATAAATATTTGAACTCTGAGATCTCATTTTTCTTTTCAGTTTATGACAAAGTGTTGGTCTCTACCATCATGAGAGACCTCCTTCAAGTGAAGCTTCCTAGTTGCTAAGCAGAAGGCCCTAAACCGCCCTGAAATCAGGCATTTCCCCAACTCTCTGTAGACTAGGCCCTGCAGTTCGAGACATAGTGCTAAGAGTGGTCATTAAATATGAGTAGGTGACAGTCAACCGAATCATACCAAGGGCAGAGGCAGAATAGTTAAAGGTAAGAACAGTAGACTTAGAGTTAGCAGACCTGGCATGTAGTACTTTATTCATCTTTTTATCCAGCATATCCTTATATAACACTCTTATGCGTTTTGAGATAGAAGCTATGGAAGATACAAAAATGTTTAGTACATAGGGCAGCATCTAGGCCAAAAACTGCTTTTGATGTTATATATAGTATCTCAGTTGATGTACAACATGGCTAAGGTCATCAGCAAGAGATCATATAACCTGTAACATGCGAGTGAGGCCCTGAAGAGTGATTGAGATTCTCATAGGCAGAGATGGGGAGGGTAAAGATTAGAGTTCTAAAGGCAAGAGGTCACAGGAACACAGCACGAGAGGAGAAGTGATGTATCAGAAGGGATTAGATTCACTGTGGCAAACAGTAGACATTAGATTTTTTTTCTCTGTTGAATTCTAAGCTAAGGAATTTGAGTAGTATTGGATAGCTAATTATGGACCATCATCAAAGATTTTCCTGCACCAGGGATATGGATGGGGAAAGGTGGCCTAATTTAAAAGGGCACTTCAAGGGGATTCATGTGGTAATAAATGCTCAATCCTTGGAGTCAGAAAGAGGTGACTTTAGTAGAGCATAAAGGAATGTTACACTCTGAGCTATGGTGAGGCATCCTCAGTTATCTGCCCGTTTAAAAAAAAAAAATCATCCCCTCATGCCACATCCCTCTTCACCTGCCATCCTGTTTTCTGCTCTTCTCCATTTAAAACCCAGAAGAGTTGTCTGTATTTGTTGCCTGCAGTTCTTATCCCTTCTATTCTCTCTTGAAGCCTTTCCAACTGGGCTTTCACTCCCAATACTCCAATAGGTCTTTTCACAAAGTCACTCTCATGGGTTTCTGAATCCAATATCAAATCTCAGTCCTCATCTAATTTTATCTGTCTACAGCGTTTGAGTGAGTTGACCATTCTATTCTCCTTAAAATTTTATTTCCCCTGTAAGTCAGTACCACAATCTCCTGATTCTCTCCGATATCACAGGCTGCCCTTTCTGGTCTCTTTGGCTGAATCTCCCTCATCTCAGCAACCTTTAAATGTTGGTTGTTTCAAGTTCAGTTTTGGAACTTCTCTACTGCATTCGTCTCTCAGTGATTCATTTCACTGCATGGCTTTAAACACCATATATACGCTGACAACTCCTAGAGTTCTATCCCCTGCTGGGCCTGCTTGTTGAACACCAGAAAACACACCTAACTGTCTGCTCAGCATCTTCTCTTAGATGTCTAATAGTGATCAAAATCCTGATCCAACTTAGAGGTTCCAAACCAACTCTTGATATTCTCCCTGATACCTGCTCTTCCCATAGTCTTTCCCATCTCAATAAATGGCAACTATATAATTCTGATTAATCACTCCAAAAATACTGGTGTCACTCTTGATTTTGTTCTCTTACACTTCAAATCCGTTTACTTTATCCTCAAAATGGGTCAGGATCTGACCACCTTGTACCACTTCCACCTCTACTGCCCTGTTCCAAACCAAGACCAGCCCTGCCTGAGTTATTGCAGTAGTCTCTAAGTGTCTCCTTATATTGTACTCCTAAGTGTCCTGTCCTTCTCTTCCCCTACATTTTATTGAGAAAACAGCAGCCAAGGAGATACTTTCAAAAAATGAGAGCATATTACTTTATCTTTCTAGAACCATTGGATAGCTTCCCATCCCACACAGCATGAAAGCCAAAATGCTAACACAATTTCCCCACCCTCACTCCATCATGTTACCCCTCCAGGCTCATTGGCTACTTCTCTCAGTCTCACTTCAGCCGCACTGGTCTCCGTGCCCTCCTCAAACATAACAGATAACACCAACATAAGTCCCTTTTCACTCTATATTCTCCCTTTTTAGAACCCTCCTCCCTCAGAGAGCCACATGCTAATATCCCCAACCCCTTCAGGTTAAAATGTTCTTTTCTCAATGAGGCCTTCTCTCCAAGCATCTGGTTTCCTGCTTCATTTTTCTCCATAGTATTCCTGAGCACCAGGCATTCTATACATTTACTCATTTATTCATTTGTGTCCATATCCTCTCCCCAGAATGAATGTAAACACCATTGGAGCTTTAATTTCTGTCTATAACTTAACAGATGTTTAATAAATAGTTACCAAATGTTAATTAATGAATATATAAAGGTGAACTATCATGAACTAAGAATTGATAGGATTTATCTTCTGGTTTGATTATCACTTGGGGCAAACCCCTTCCTGTGTCTGGCTTTCAGTTTCTTCACATGTAAACTTAGAGGTTTGGAGTAGATACAATCAAAGTTTCCTCCAGCTTTAAGAGTTCATGATTCTCTTGACACCACATTGTAACCAAAGAAACCAAACACACAGAGATTAACACAAAGAGGAGGAACAAAAACACTGAATTAATCTCTTGACTTACAACCACCCAGTCTACATAACAAAGATTTTTTTTATGACCTTAGCCCATATACATTTTAGTAGAAATAGGAAAACTAATAGCACTTTTTTTTTTTTTGTTATTGCAACAGTATGGGCACAGCTGAGGCCAATAAAAAATTTCAGTGTTTTCAATTTTCCATTAAAAGCAAGTTTGACCCTCATTTAGTTTATATTCTAGTTATCATAGTCCCTTCCTTTGATTATGGCCCCTCCTATGTTAGCAGATTTTTTTCTGTGTGCTTGTCATTTCATTGCTACCTTGTTGAAAATCCAGCTGATATTGTTAATATGGTTTACAATGCAGCAAGCTAGATTTTATCTCCAAAAAATTGTCTTCACAGTCAGTATTAAAAAATATTCCATCAAATCACACCAAAGTGTTGTAAAGAGAATTTCCTGTGGTTATGTATACATAACATAACTATTTCTTTTGTATTTATTTCATACTTACAAGTGAAAGAATATTTGTAAAAGGAGTATTTGTCAAAAAACAACTTAATAAGCAAACCTAATAGTTTAGATATTATGCATAGTAGAGAGTATGCATTTCTTATATCACTGAAAAATAACTTTCCTACAATATTTCTTAAATACCAAAAAGAATATTAACCACAACCTCATAGATGATTTTCCCGTGCTATCATTTATGAAACTTTCAGTGTTTCTGTGTGTGGAGATTAGTATGATTTAATTCTATGGAGTAGAAGAAAGGACTGATAGCTTCTCTATCACTAGTTTTGACAGTTCTTTCTATTTGCTCTCACATTTTCTCTGAATTTAACAAAAATAACATAGAGTAGGACTCTTGAAATATACTTTTAAAGGCACTATATCTTCTGATTATTTTCCACATTGGTTTATTTTGAATAAGCATAGGTAAAAAGAAAAAGGTTTTGAATCATGTATTTGTAAAACCACATAAACTTGTGCCCTTCTTTAAGCCCAAACCCCTAGTGTACATCCCTGAAAAAGGAGAAAGGCTAACTTTGTTTTCTAATAGAGCTGTACCAAATAACTCTCCTAGGCAATCATGCTGACAACAAACAATAAAGAAGCTGTCATAAAATAACACGTTTTTATGGTATGCTGCCAGAAAACTGAGCTTTGCAGTGGGATAAATGCCACCATCCTAAAATATGGGCACAAAGGAGAATAGGAAATATGGGATTTATTGCTATAAAATCAAACTAACAATGTATTACAGCAGTACATTGGGAAAAAATATAAAATGCTCTGAGCCCACTAAATAACCATGAATGATGAGAAGGTGTTTGAGTTGTAGATCACGTGAGCCCCTGTACTGCAAGCTTTATGAAAAACCTCTTGAAATTGGTTTCCTTTTCCAATTTAGAAAAGGGAAAGAGACACAAGATAGGATAGATATGGGGAAAATCACAAACAAGTACAATATAAATGAGTCTTTTAGCATTAGTGCTCCATCAAATGTTGTTTTCAATTGCATTTTTTATTATGCAGTTCCTAGGGCTACCTTTTGACATTTGTTAATACCTTTAGGAGGGATGTTTGCTTTTGATTTATTTACTAAAGAGAAGCCAGTGTTGATCCTGAGAAAAGTATTCAATTAATCTGGAATGTCAAAGATTAGAATGAATCCAATTTCATGAAGAAAAATAGAAAAATATACTCTTCTTTATTGGTTTTTTTTTTGTTATTAGCACATTTCACTCTAATTTAAAATTTCTCACACATAAATATTGACAATTTGCTCTCTCCAGATGGAGAGGAGGGTGCCCTATCAGTATACTTCTACCTCCCAGAATGTAAGGATATTATTACTCATCCCTCTCTAAGTCTTCTAAGGGATATATGGTCAATGTTAAGCTTCAGTAATAGCCAGCAACTTCAGATTTCAGCCAAATTGGTGAGAAACCAAAACATAAAACAAGAGTAAAAACAAGGGCTTGGGATCAACTCATGGACACTTGAACTTGGACTTTGGGAACTTGTATGAGTATTTAACTATTCTTGGTCTAGAAAAGTAAGGAGCAGTGTGGGAAGACTAATAAAACTTGGAAAGGGAAGAATTGATATATGTAGGAATTCCCTAATGAGAGCCCCTCTTCCTAGAACACTGGACCCTGTCTTCTCCTGGATAATGCTCATTCAGCCCCCAGGGTTCTCTAAACATCAGTAGACATGATTGTACCTGATTCTACAGTAGACGTAATTGACCTCCACTCTCATGCCTCCCTGGCCTGATCTGAGTGGGGAGCTTCTTCCACGTGCTTCCAATCACTATCATGATCCTTATCATGTTGTATTGTCATTGTTTACTTATCTCAACCCCTCACCCTCAAGGGACTGAACTGAAGAAGACAAGATCTGTGATTTATTTAACTTTGTATACCGAGTATATAGGCACATGATGCAAATTTACTAAGTTAATGAACAAGTAGGATTATTGTCTGAGAACATGTTTTATACCGTACAATCCTCCTTCTTTAAAAAAGAAAGCATTTATTTTGCTTGTCCTGCAAAATAAATTCTGAAAATTCTATGCACAAATGCCTTCCAAAATGAAAGAGAGGAAGTGCTTTAAAAGGAATGATATATGGTTATACAGATTTTTACTTTCCTCAAAGGAAAGTTAGTTGGTACAGCAGAAAATAGGTAAATTAGAAATTTTATGCCTAACATGGCTTCTTACAAGCCAAGAAGCCCTCTTGAAGTCACATCTTCAACTGAGAAATGGAGATAATCCTATCTGCGCTTGCTATCTTATAAAATTGTTGCAAGGATAAAATAAATTAATGGGAATGAAAGCATTTTTGAAACTAAAAATGGCATATTAAGGGTATTAAGATGCTTAAAAAGCATAAATGCGTTTTCCTTACATAGAATTTTCAATTTCTTTGTCTAATATAGGGTAAAAATTGAGGAATACATTTTGGTGACAAGTTTGAATTTGACATTGTCACTGTCAGTCCTTGGATGTAAATAGGATTTTTTTTGGCCTATAACTTTGACCCGTTTTAGTTATTATTACTACCACCACCACTATGTCATCAAATATGAAATTTTAATGAAGCTTTAGGTTCAAGTCCCTTTTGTCTTTCCTTGTGGGAGAGTGAAAATTCAGTATAAAGGAAAAAAAATTGTTCATGCCTGTTTCAATTACTTCTAACATTGGCTATTGTGTACTGACTTTGAAAAGCTCCTTGGTGGACCAGAGGCAAAATATAGTATCAGCTGCCAGGTTCTTTGTTGCATGCCTACACATGACAGAATAAAATAGAGGATAACTGGTCGTAACTGGTCTCCACTCTGATATGAGACTAGACTTGGCAGAAAACCTACAATCAGCTATAACATTATTAACTAGACTATAATATATTGAAGTAATATTGAGACTTTACCATTCTGGCAATCAAAGAGTTTAATAATGTCCTCGCATCCAGAATTATAATGATTTGAAATGTTTTACAAGGGATGGGTTAAATGGGTGATGGGTATTAAGGAGGGCGCTGGTTGAGATAAGCACCAGGTGTTGTATGTAAGGGATGAATCACTAAATTCTACACCTGAAACTAATATTATGCTGTATATTAACTGGAATTTAAATAAAAACTTGAAACTACAAAAAAAATTGAAATGTTTTTCAGGCCAGTGAATCAATAAATCAATTCGCAAGTACTTGATTGATGTTCATTATATTAAAGAGGTGCCTTAAGGTCTCCCTGCCCTTACCACATGGTCCAGAAATGACACAGATACTGCAGAAGTTTGGTGTTGTCTGCAAACCAATCCCATGCCATTGCAACAATCTTGCTGCACAAAATTTCAAGATGGCACAATAGTGGTCCCATTGGCTTTTTAACCCAGCCACTTGAGGTGTGATAACTCATTAGTTGAAGAAATACTTTCTCAAGTGTCTACAAGCCAGAGCAGTAAAGTGGCAGTTACAAATTGCTTCCTGTCCTTCACAGATATAGAAATTTCACACTACCCTTCACACTAATCACAATTCTTCCCTTGAAAATACGTTATTTGAACAATTCCATTACTGAGAGCCTGATAACCTTTTTCCTTTGGAGAAGTACACAGAAACAATTCAAAATCATTGTATCACCCCTGCTACATGCCACGATATGAGTTTTGTGACTAGAATTTAACAGTTCTGTATGAGAGAGAGAGAGAAAGAGAATATGTTGGCATCAATAGTTTATTGAGCTCTAAATTCTTTAAGTTCCCCGAAAGAACATTTATCCTATAAGATATATTTTTTAAATTCCTGTAATAGCATTATAAAATATCCTTTTAAAGGATTGTTCAATGAAAGTTTAACAATTCAAAATGATAGAACTGTATGGTTCTAGTTGGCACAATTATTCTGTTATTATATAATTCCTAACATTTATATCCATGGAACTCAACAGCAAAATCCTGAACAGAGTTCTAAAATCCTTTACTTTTTACTTTTATATGTCACGCAAGACCTACTTCTAAATACATATTATACCATCTATATACTTTTCATTCTTGTTAATCAGATACCATATGGCTTCCTAACCTTCTCTCTCATGCCCTGCAGTTAGTATCACCTACCCTTCTTCCCCTCATCACATACACACACACACATTTTCACATATACATTTCATCCAAACCAGCTGGTCTCCAGACCTTTGACTGGGCCCCTTATTCTCTACTTCCTTTTTATTTAATGCTCTTTCCCTCAGCTAGTTCAGATCCTTCTATTTCAAGGTTCATTGCCTTCAATAAGCACAGAATTCTGGACTTACCGAATTCACCATTCATCTTAACCTTAGTTTGAATATTCTTATTAGCTATTTATGCAAAATGTGTACCACATCAGTATTGACTTCTTTTACATTGCCTCTGAAGGATTCTGGGAGCTCCAGGTCGGCATGTAGCATCTTCCAAGTAGACTTGAAATTCCTCAAGATCAGGAGCCATTTATTTGACTTTCTCTGATTGCCCATTCCGTTTGATACTTGCTATGCTCAAAACGGGCACTGAATGCTTTTTGAGTAAGTGCTTGAATGAATTTTGAAAATGAATAACTGTTCATTGGCTAAGATGTTCAGATGATTATCTAAGATACCTGAAGTATTAGTTTTTAAGCAATCCGGTTTTGTTTTAATCAACCATAGTGTATGGTTTTATACTTACCGGAACAGAAACTTGAGGATTATCTGCAAGTTTTCCCAGCACAGCAAAGCCATCAACATCGATTTGGCCTCTTGGCTTTATAGGTAAGGATTGAATCCTGTTGCAATCAACAAAAAGAGTAGCACTACTCCTTTCCACACCAATCATGATCTTATGCCACTGGGAATCAAATAAGGAAGGCAGATTTGGAAAGGTTACAGTCTGGAGATTTCCATCCAGTCCCTTGTATGAAAATGCAACAGATTTTGTTTGGCCATTAATCTTCACGCCAACTTGCTCCTTCCCTGAGGAATCCTGAATCTGCCAAATGCTCCAGTTCTTTTCAAGTGTGCCTCCAGTCATCCGAAAAGTAGTTAAAAAGGAGTATTCTTCAGGCAGACCACTGGGATATAAATTCCTGAGTAAAATTTGAAAACGGTAAATAAAAGTCTTGTTTTCTGTACCCATGCATATTACCATATTCCCTTATTATGCTTTCGTAGATTCTAGACCTACAGAAAGGCTACAGTGTGAAAAACTGTGCCCTGTTTGTTCTTTCATGACTGTCCGTAAAAACCTTCAGAGAAGTTCAATCATTCATGTATGTTAATGCTCCATCCTAAAATACACATTAAAAAAAAAAACCCATTCCTCATAGCTAAAGAGGGTTCCCAATGCCACATAACCCCAACAATATTACTATTTATGCTACCTAAAGAGCTCCTGTTCAGCAATTCCATCTGAGCCAAGAAACACATTCTTGCAAGGTTCTTGGCAGTATTTCTTCTACAAATTAAAGAAGAGATCATTTGGAATCCAGATCAGCTCTACTAGTTAATAAAGCCATTTAATTAAAGCAGCTTTTCATTTTTTTTTATTTTAATATAGTACATTGTTAGGAGTACTTGTTATTTCCATAATTGCTTGGGTTGTTCCCTCCACAATTATATCCAAGACCCACATATGCATTTTGAGTATCAGTAACTGTATAGACTTGAGAAGCTCCTTCACACTGAGCATGTTAGAGCACACTGAGCATTAATTTTGTTTGGCAAATAATCATATTTGACATTTCTGAAAATAGTTACAGACCAGGACTCAAAGCCCCGAATAACCTTCCTTCAGGTCAGACTCCTGTTAAATAGCCCCCTCTTGTGAAAGTAAAAAAAGAGAAAGGCAAGAAGAAATATCTGAGTGGATGCTGATTTGATTTGTTATAAAATGAATAACATATAAATTTATTGTATTGGCATGTGTTACTGCCAGTTGCATTAAAATATATTTTGGGGGTTCAAGAATTTCTAAACCAAAAAATTATTCAGTTCCAAGAATGTTTAGCAATAAGTGAAATTACTCAACTTACTAAGATTTTCTATCTTTAACTATCAAACTTTATCATCCCTCACAATAGCACGGTTATATGTTTAATATAACTTACTTTATTGCAAATACTTTTGTACACCTTCAATAAAATGGGTCAATTATGTCAACAAATTTCATTGCTTTGCTGATGTTATAAAAATAACAATAATATGAAGCTTTTCATCTGAACACCCTTTTAGCATCCACGTACTTCTTTAACCTTTGTTCTCAAACAACTTTGTTTTTATTTATAATACTGGGTGAATTCCTTTGTTAATACACATTCTTAAATGATCACTGGTGATGTGTATTATACTTATTGCAAAGCTTTCAATTCATTAAGTATTTGCCAAGTATACAGAGGTTTTGGGGCACCTGGGTGGCTCAGTCGGTTAAGCATCTGTCTTTGGCTCCAGTTGTGATCTCAGGGTCCTGGGATCAAGCCCCACATTGGGCCCCTTGCTCAGTGGGGGCTGCTTCTCCCTCTCCCTCTGCCCCTCCCCCCTCATGCTTGCTCTCTCTGTCTCTCAAATAAATAAAATCTATTTTTTAAAAAAAAGTATACAGGAGGTTTTAACATGTACATTTAAAAAGATTCTGTTTGGAGCTAAAGAAGAAAAAAATGTGTGCAAGAACTGTTTCCCCAGAATAAAGATGTCTACATCTATTTTGATATTTACTTTTAATATAGATTTTGTTTGAGGGGCCACCTGGGTGGCACAGCGGTTAATATAGATTTTGTTTGACATATTTCCTTTGACTTTAAACTTTTCAGGAGATGCATATTCCAGAATAACCTCTAGAGAAGAAGCTAAGGTTCACTTAAGGCAGTGTAATATATTGCCTAGTGTATAATTATATAACCTTGTAGAAGTTTATACATTTCATTTAACTGACCTCAATTAGCTTGGAGCTGGGAGATAAATTTTAAAAGTTTTATTCAATGGTGAAATTTGACAAGTATCCATTTAAATTATGAATATGTTATTTTAATATTCTTCTCACTTAATGATCTGGATTTAACCAGATGCTTAAAGAATTTTTCTTTTTTGTCTAAATATAGTTATTGTTGAGGCATGAGCCTTTCACAGAAGAAAGATAAATCTTAATGTTTTGTTCTCTTCCTTAAAGCATTATTTTTCTAGGTTTTTTTTTTTTTAAGATTTTATTTATTCATTTGAGAAACAGAACACAAGCAGGGGGAGAGGCAGAAGGAGATGCCTCACTGAGCCAGGAGCCCGATATGGGGCTCGATCCCAGTACCCTGAGATCATGACCAGAGCCGAAGACAGATACTCGACCATCTGAGCCACCCGGGTGCCCCTCTTTTTCTAGGTTTTTGTAAACCTATGCTACCAATGTATTTGTTTACAGATGCACTGAGCAAGGCTGTAGAATTTTATCAGTCCCTAAATAAAACAAATCTATTTTGCTTTGATTCCACAAGTCACAGTAACTTGTCTAAGCAACTCTTTTGCAAAGAGATCATGAGGTTGACTGAGGATCTCGCCCAGTTTATACTTCACCTCATTTTTCCTGCTAAATGAGCAAAGAGATTATGTTGAAGGTAGGATAGAACATAACGTCCCCATTTACCTCTGACTTGGTTTTGTAATGCCAAAAACTTTTTTAAAAAATGAGTTGGTGACTGATGTTGCTAGAAGAACAGTTCATTTATAGACATATTGTTAAATCAAAGGTATCCATCTGCTCTCTTTCTTCATATACATGAAAATAATATATATGTGTATGTTTGTGTATATATACAAGTATAATCAAGATTATCATGTTGTTAATCTTTTAAGCTAGGTAATACAATTTGTCTATATAAGAGAAGAAAATTCCTTTCAGTGTTCAAATTAATAAAATATATATATGTATTTATATATACTTAAAACCTTTTAGAAGTCCTCACAAGTCTAATTTATATACCAGTCAGCAGCATTGTCTTTTTTGAACGCCTGAGATTCTGTTGCAAATATGCTGTGCACATCGATAAGTAAACTTGACAGCATACATAATATAAAAGAAGCTGGATCTATAAATGATTTATTTCATTATGTTACAGTCTGCACAGAATACCTTAAAGGAAGAACTATAAGGGTTTGAATAAAAGATAAGAAGACTTTAGACCTTGAAACGTTTGTTTATGACCTTAACCCAAAAAAGAGCTAAGAATTGTATTTGTTAAGGTAAACAAACATGAAATGTTTATAAATTTGAGTTGAGAATATGATACTATTATGTCTAAATAAAGAATAAAAAGCAGCAAAAAATTATGTCTCATAATCTTTCCAAGAAATTGAAAATATGAAAGTAAATTGTGATTCTATCACATCAGCTTTATATACCATTCTCTCATTTCCTTCCCACAAAAATCCTGTTAAGGTTTTGTTTTGTTTTGTTTTCATTTCCTCAGAACCTATATTCTTCAGTATAGAAATTTCCTTTAAACCAAGACTATTCCCTGCATGGTCTGAGAGCAACTCCAGTCCCTACTTTTCTTGCCACCTGGTTTTTGAATGAGTAGGACTGGGAGGACAGCTTGAAAAGAAAGAATCCACTAAGGAGAAAAGGTTCCCATCTGCACACACTCTCTCCTTGTAGTGCTCTCCACTACTTGAATGAATACTTAACTAATACCACTGTGTGCCAGGTTCTATCCAAACCCTCTCCAACTTATTAACGTTTGCTCCTCGTGGCAAATCTATGACACAGTTATTATCATTCCTAATTTATGCTGAAGGGACTGAAACAAAGATAGTGTAAGTGCTTGCCCAAAAGTAAGCTTATTACCTATTTGAGACTCCATTTATTTCAGCATTCTGGCTCTCCCCTCCTCTTTTTATTTCTTTCTCCTACTTTTTTCTACTTCCTACCTAATTATTTTTTCATCTTTTAATAAGCTTTGCCAGTAAAACAGAGTTTTTAGTCTTTGGGGGACAGGGAGTGAAGGAGATAGAGAATATGGACATTGGTTATATACTGTGAAAAATATTTAGTGACAGCTCTGGAACTTAGAGAAGAGCAACAGCAAAGATAAGCAGGAGGTACGGGTTTATGTGGCCTCAAGTTGGTCAATATCTGAACTTAGAGTTAGTTAATGACCGTCCAGATTGTACCTGAAATTATAGAAGAGGGAATTAGGTCAGCATTGGGGGGTCTTGCATCATGTTTATTTTATTAAAGAAAGAAAAAAATGTTTTTAAAAGCTTATTTAAGAACACAACTAGGGGTAGGCATGGAGCCTATTTAAAAAAAAAAAAAGAATACAACTAGCACTTCTGTGCATGAAAAGAAAATATAAGCAAAAAAAAAGTCTGTATGATAACAATCATGCCTATAATCTTTCCAAATGTGAATAATTTTCCAGGGTCAGTATTGAATAGTGGTTGGAGCACCATTCTGCCTGAATTTCAATCCTTCTAGGACCTCCCAACCCTGGGACCTCATGTAAGTAACTTAAATTTTCTGGCCTCAGTTTCCTGTTTCATAAAATATGGATAGTAATGTCTCTACCACAGGGCTATGATGAGGATGAGATTTAATTTTAATTAGTAAATTTATTTTAAAAAGCTTATGCAGTGCACTATTGTCATTTTATAAAATATAGTTCATATTTAGAAAAAGTGTAGTTCATATATTCAAAATATGAATTTCTATCTGCAATCTGGGACTACATCGGAATATTCTAATTTGACCAAAATTTTCATTATTGTAAACATTTAGAGCTTTTATAATACCCTTTTACTGTTACAAGTAATCATTATTGACTTTTACACCTTAATTTTATCAAAACCCTAATTTTCTTGTTCACCTATCGAAGGAATCTTAATTCAATTATTTTGCAGTGCACTAAAACGTACAATAATTATGGTAATTACATATAAGGTATTTAGTGATATAAAACTGAAAATCCCGAAGCTCCTTCATAACAATGGCATGACGCAACACTTACATACACTAAAGCACCACAGTTATAAATAATTTAAAGGATAAAAAACATAGTTCTAGAGAAGGAGGTAAATGAAGTGGAGGATTTTTAAATTATCATCACTACCGTTGCTTCGGTTATCATTATTCTAGTTTTGCTTTTGTTTGATCCCTGCGAGGAGCCAAGCAGTACATGTGTGGTTCAGTTTCAGCACCAGGACGCTTGAACAGCACCATTGTGAGTCTTCTAACCACTCCGCGGTTCCTAGTTAAATTTATGCTTAACCTCTGGCACTTTTCACAGAGGGTCCTTTCAGCTAAAACCAGACAAATTATACAAAAACAGAGAGCAAAGTAATAAGAACATGTCCTGAATCAATGTATAATGGTTTCAGTGATTTTTTTTTCCTCCCTGGAATGAAAAGTAAATTACATACTGAAAACATAAAGAGTATTCACATATTTAGACACTGAACACTGAAGATAGATAGGTAAATATATTTCTTCATCTTCAAATCAAATCATGATCTAAGAAGCAATGAGCATGAGAAGATTTTCTAACATTGCGTAGCTTTTCATTTTTTAAAAATGCATTTGAGGCAGATAATTAGATAAAATAGTTTTATATACCTTGTTGGAATCCTGAAGTCTACATTATTTCCCAATTTGTAAGCCACTTGTAATGCAGTTGATCCCACTACCCTCTGAATAGCTCTTCTAGATGCTGCTTTATCTATCTGGAACTGAGAAATCAAGTCAAAGCCTACAGAAAGCGAACACAAAATAAGAAGTCTAAAATGAGATTCGTTATATTCCTTTCCACAACCTTCCCAAATAAAAGAATATAGGTAGGTTTATAGAAAGTATGCATTTTCAATATGATACAAGGCTACTTGCCTGGTAAATCATCTTGGCCAATCCTGACCTTTGGACAGAGTTCATTTTCACCATTCGAATTTGAATTAACAGGGAACCCTGCAAAAGAGATAGCATGTCATCCTACCCCAACCCCTACAAGGACCATAAAGATATATCAGTAACAATAAGAGCTGAACAACTATTTAAAGGAGAATAATATGCCAACTAGCTTGCTTAGTGTATTTGGCTTTAACTCTATGACTCTGTGATTATAATTAATTCATTTTCAACTCATCCTGGAAGAGAAACAAGGTGCAAAGTTTTAATAATTTGTACTGGGAAAATATTCCTTTGGGAGAAGTTAGGAATTTGTTCCTTTTGGAACCAGAGCTGTACAATGTTGTGAATGACACAGCGTCAGACGCCGTTTGGAAAACTTCTGGTGGCTTGGACTAGAAAATATTCCTTAAACACCACAAATTTTAGAATTCCTAAGAGAATCCAGAGCCAGCCTTGAGCCAGTTAATGGGACTTCTGGAGAGTGGAGTTCTTAGGAATCTTTGTTAAATAGAGGAGTTTGGGGGGAGACTAGGGATTCGTTAATCCAAAATAAAATATATAGGGTGCTTTTAATTTTACAAATTCATTCCAAGAGATCAAAAAAGGGTCCCAACTAGACTATTGCTAGCATCCTAGAATGGGGAAAAGTAATGAGAAAAAGAAAAGAATCATGAAGATGATTAAACATGTACTTCAATGAGAAATCCTAGAATTAAATTGGCTGCTCCTTACACAGGTAGAAAGTTGCAGGGAGAAAGCTTTTTAAGAAGGCTTCTTGTAACTGTCCAACCCCAGCACCCTGCTGAGACTCACCTGACAACAGAGACTTCCTAGACTTCAGAAAAAACATTTTCCAGCTACAAGTTTTGGCTCAGCCATCCCAGTATATCAAAATACCTTTTACACCTCCACTGACCCCAGGTCATTCATCCATCCATTCACCCATCCATCGGTCCACCCACCCAACATTACCATATGAACCAAGCAGGCACTGTGCAAGGCACCGAAGTACACAGCTTGTCTTTCCTGCCAATTGTGATCACAGCCAGGACTTCTCTTCTATACCCAACACTGACCACGTAAAACTAGCCATGGAGTAAACCCATGGCTAAAGCAGTATTGAAGAGCGAGGCTGTGGAGGACCGTGGATGCATCACTCAGTCCTCACTCAGCCACAACCCTGCTTGATCCTTTCTGGGAACAAGTGATATTTCAAAATCCAGAAACTGTGGCTCTTACTTGGGCGACGCTTGACAGCTGCAGATGCCCAAGATCCCAGGAAACTGCACACAAAGAAGAAAACTGGAATTTTCCTGAAGAGGAGAAAAGAAAATGGCTCAAATAAGAATCCCTCCAGGTGGGAACTACTTAATTGTTTTGAAATAGGGTAAACACAGTTAATGTAGGTGATCAAATCTCAGTATAGTTTATTTTTTCCATTTGGCTTTGAAATCTTGAGAGATTTAATGAATTCTCACATTTCCAGCTCCTACACTAAAACAATCATGAGACTGCTGTTGGCTTTATCTCACTTTCTCCATATCTACCTATTTCACCATTTCTACATCTATTTCCTTGTCTATGTTTTCTTTCACCTTAGTATTTCTCCTTCTTCAGTTTAATAGCTCTCTCTCCTTTCTCTGTCTCTCTCCTCTCTTATGCTTGTTCTCTTGTCTCACTCTCATTTGTCTCCCTTTCTTTCTCTGTCTATTTCTCTGTCTGGGTCTCTCTCTTTCTCCTCTCCCTTCTCCCATCTTCCCTCACCTTCTCTCATCCTACCACCACTGCAGGAACACAGACCCTTGGTTCTGAGGACCCCCAACCCGTTCTCCCCACCCGTCTTTCCAATGTCAAGGTCTTACCAAAAGTTCTTCATTTTCCCAACCGGTTTTCTTTGGTCCCAACAGTCCTAGTGATGAAGGGGTTGTGGGGGGGGGGTCACTGCTCCCCCCAAGACCCCTTCACTGTCACCCCAGCACTAATGGGTTCTGGGCCCAGCCTTGGTTCCTCCTGCCCTTGTAAGGGCTTAAAGAAAAGGGAGTGAACCTGGGGCATCTGGTGACACTTTAAACCACAGCAGAGGGAAGGGGTGGGGAGAGGCGGCCCTGTGAGCCCAGGCCTAGCCAGGGGTGTGTCCTCAAAGCTAACAAGGTTACACTGAAGGAGGAATTAGCAAGGGAAAGTTTGTTGAAAAGAAAAAGTCAGGATGTGGAGAAATTCACCAGAAAAACTCAAGCAAGCTGCTATAGGAATACAGTGGAAGCTTTTAGAACTGCTATAGGAATACAGTGAATGCTTTTAGAGGACTGAGGTAAAGAGGGGCTCACTGGAAAGCAGAGATGTGGGAACTCATGGGTGCCTTGGTGCACAGCCAACCTAGATTTGAATCTCCATTTGTTCTGAAGCTTACTAGTTTTATGTTTTGGGGCAAGTTAATCTGTCTGTAACTCAGTTGCCTTAAATGAAAAGTGGGTTGAAAATAGTTACCTAAAACAACTGTTTTGAGAATTAAACAAAATAGCAGCGTCTAATGCCTGGCTCAGGAAACAGTCATTCTTCTTCATCATCATCATCATCATCATCATCATCATCATCATCATCATCATCATCATAGCTAGTATAGCCTCACTCTTTGCCCCCTTCTGTTGAAAATGCTTAAAGCCTGATAATGCTTGATTCTCAAAACACTATTAAGTAAAACTAAAATTATTCCTATTCTACAGGTGAGACAACTGAGGCACAGAAAATCAAGTAATTTGTAACTTGCTCAATGTTGCGCAGCTAATTAATTACTCAATACATGCTAGGTCTCTGTACTTCATGGGTAGAAATCTTGGTAAAATGTAACATCAAGCCCCCTAGTTTTTATTTCTTCTTAAACTCTATAATTACCAGAGCTAAGCAGAATATCCTGGGAAATAAGCAACATATTTTCCTCTATGAACAAGTTGAGAGCATATTACAATGAGCACAGACCTGAAGAGAAAGGTTTTTATTAGCACCAAGTCATACAAACCCATCCTCTCTCTAGAACCTGAGTATTTCAAGAGAGAGCCTCCACCCCATACACTTGGGATGGTCTGCTTCTTGTCCCAATTTGGGGGACATCAGTATCCACTCCAAAATCAAAGACTTTCAGGCTCAGATGATCCAATGATCTTAATAAGTTTTGGACTCTAGTGTGAAGTAGTTTTGTTTTCTTGAAATTTCTTTAATTTTTAAATCAATTTAATTTTTCAATTGCAAAATAAATGGTATTATTTCTTATTTTTTGTTTGTTTCTTCTAAAAAAAAAAATCCTTTCTTCTTCTGCTTTCCTCAGCTCGATGAAAAATTTGTTTCCCCTGATGAGCTGAGAACCAAGTAAACCTGAACATCACACCATTTGTTCCCCTTTCCTTTTCTACTCATGACCTACCTGTCTCCCCACTGGCATCAGGACATCCATTTCCTCACGTTGTTTGGGCTCTCCACAGTGTCCTGTCATTCTCCTTCCATCTATCAAAATTATGATTCCCAAGGGTAGCCATTTTGGCTGAGTCACAGAATTATAAATGGTCCTACCCTAGTTTTTTCTTGAAAGTTGACCAGGGCTTATGTAAATGGAGCAGTTTGCTAACCCGAGAAAACCCCTGAACTTCTAATGGTAGGACTTCAGAAGAGAAACTGTGCGGCTGGCGACCTCCCTGAAATCACACAAGGTAAGCCAGCCCTAGATCCACAGGGGAAGGGACATTTTCAAAAGCGACCCTCTCCACTTAAGTTCTTTATTTGTAGTCCAGATCCTCTACTACTATTTACTGTGGGAAACAAGAGAGGCAGATTTTCCTATATAATTAAGTGTTTGAGAAATCCTTTTGTTAAGTGTTTTAAATATCTCACTTCTGCTTTTGTCCCCTCCTCCTCTCACTTTGTAGAATCCTCTACAGCTAGAATGAGAAGGCAAATGAAGGGGGACTTTTATAAAAGATTTTTTAAATGAGAAGAAAATAGGTTTTCTTATAAGTGGTTTGGCTTTATTCCAGCTTGGCAGTTTTATGTAAAATGATGAAGAGCAAGCAACAGCTCTATTAAGAAAGAATATAAGTCCAGAGAAAACAAGATCTCTCTCTCTCTCTCACACGCACACACACACACACACACACACACACACACACACACACACACATGCTCATTTAAGGGCACTTTTTTCTCCTTTTTCCACCCCTGTCTTATGTTTTTTTAATTTATTTATTTTTATTAACATATAATGTATTATCTGTTTCAGGGCTACAGGTCTGTGATTCATCAGTCTTACACAACTCACAGCGCCCACCGTAGCACATACCTTCCCCAGTGTCCACCGTCCCTGTTTTCTATTAACCATATTTCATAACTTGACATGACAGTCTCACAGGGAGCAGTGCAAACCCCACACTCTCTGGTCTGGGTCAGATTGCACCCTAAAATTAGACACATAAGCTTTTTTATCACTAACACTGCTCCCTCACTTTACCTAACAGGTTTGTTCCTGAAAAACTATGTGGAAATGAAATCTGATCAATTATATAAGATTGTAAATGCACTAAGACAGTGTGATATTTGAAAATTATCCATTTTGTAAATAGAAGTATTTTATACAGAATAGTTGTGCTTTCATCCCTCTTTACTCCCTCCCTCATCTAACACACACTGCTCTATCACACACACACACACACACACACACACACACACACACACACACACCTTTCCCTTTCTGGAAATCCAGAATTTTACTTACTTACAGTTTATAACAGGGAACATCATCACAAATCATCTTTCTTGATCATCTACTCTTTTTCATTTGTGTACCCAATCATTCAGCAAACACTTATTGAATGACTATATGTACCAAAAATATAACCACCTTGCCCTGAGGAAGCTCACAGCCCAGTTGGGAAGTCCAATATGAAAATGACTGCAAAATAGTGAGGGAATAAGGTTGCAGCATCACTGAGAACAAGTATGAACTCAGTCCAGAAGCATCAGGAAACTTTTCATAAAGGAAGTGAAATCTTAAAGGGTGAATAGAAGCCTACCAAGAAAACAAGTGGGAATAGTACATTCTGGGCAGAAGAAATAGCAGGTACCACGACAAAAAGGTAGAAGAGAGTATTTTAGGAACCCCAAGTTTAATTCAGGAGCTCTTTCATTTGGTAAATATTTATTGGTGACTCTCCTACCATGAGCCTTGAGCTGGTCTCAGTACAGAGGTGCAGCAGAGAAAGACCAGGTCCCTGCCCCCATGGACCTTACAGCTTGTAGGCAGACAGATACTAAATACATTTACAAGAATAGACATGATAATTTGAATTGGAACTGTTATAATATATATATTATATATATATTATATATATTATATATATATTATATATATATATATATACCGGGGCACCTGGGTGGCTCGATTGGTTAAGCATCTGCCTTCAGCTCAGGTCATGATCCCAGGGTCCTGGGATCCAGCCCCACATCAGGCTCGCTGCTCCTCGGGGAGCTCACTTCTCCCTCTTCCTCTGCCTGCCGCAACCCCTGCTTGTGCTCTCTCTCTCTGTCAAAAAAATGAAATCTTTAAAAATACATACAAAAGTGGGCAATGTGTTTTAGAGGAAGGCAGGGGTAGGTTTAGAGGCTGATCATGATTGAGGGGTAAGGGAAGGCTCCTCTGAGATGATAAGTTTTGACTCAGACTTTATGAGAATCCAGAGACAAGACTGATAGGGTGGACTGGAAAAGGAGAGGAGGGCAGGTGGAACTACTTGGTTTTTAAGCTTGAGTAACTGAATATATGGTGATTTTTTTTTTTTGAAATGACAAGTTGAAGGACCATGGGGGAGACTTTGAGTAAGGGGATATTGAAAGAGTTTGGACTTTATTCTGGCTATTAAGGGAGCTGGATGAAGAGTTTGAAGCCAAAAATGACTTTTTAGATACGTCTTCAGAAAAATGGTTCTGGCATTGCTGAAGGATGGACTGAATGGATTTGATAAGTATATGTGCATATTCACAACTGAAACAAGTTTCAGAAGACAGTATTTATCCATGTAAATGTAGTGCAGTCTATTTTCTGTTTTATTCTATTTCATTTTTTAATGATGGTGACCAACTCAATAAATTGATTTCAGGACCAGCTAATGGGTTGCAACCCATGGTTTTAAAAACATTGTGTTAGAATACAGTAGGCACAAGGTGTGTCAAAATATATATTTCCCCTTATTTCCTGGCATAGGGCACAATAGTTGGGACATCCCATAAAGTTCATAGAATAGTAGAGAATGCTCCTTAGTTTTAACACAATGATATTTTTTTAAGTATACTTTTGAAGTGAAGTTACCATAAACACAATTTTTTTAAAGATATCGTGTGTCCCACATTTACTTTATAGATTAAAACTAAGAAGACACCCTTTTAAAATTAGCTTCCCAATAGTATCTCGTTGTAAGCTCTCTTCTATATATCTTGTCTTTAAAAATAAAAGACTCGAATGTCTAGTGACACATAGCAGTTGTGCAAGGATGCTGCAAATTAGCCACAGCTAGAGCTTGAAATTTATCAAAGAAATCTCGCTGAGAGGCTGATTAATAATCAGAGAGTTGCTAAAACTAGGACTCCCACAGTTTTGCATTGAGTTAAGTTTTACTGTAAAGAAATCTCACCACAATCAAAGCTCTATTTTAATCTGCTTATTTTGGTTCTATACTTGTAATTGTAGCCTAATCATATGTAGCAAGCAAATAGGGCCTCATGATGATAGCCATTTCTCTCTGAATCTCTCACAAATGAATATGTTCTTGCCATGGACCATTAATACAAGAATGTGTTATTTAACATAAACACCACCACCACCTCCAAGCTTCTGGTGTATTACTTTTGCTTGCTCTAAAATATGAGCATTTGCATTACCCCAAGGAAAGGAGAAATCAAATCCCCTCCACCACACATGTGCTTCCAACACTTGTTGCTACATTTGCTGCCATGTGGATCTTCAATTTGTAGCGGCTGATTCATGTCCTAAGCCTCTTTTGCATCTTCAAACCTCACATACTGGTCATTCAACATATTTTTCTACATGCTGTCAACCCTCCTTTTCTAACAGTGGTTCCCAAAGATATACCAAAATCACCCGAGGATAAAAATATATCTCTGGGCTTCACCCCCAGAGTTTCTGATTCAGGAGATTTAAGGTGGGTCTGAGAATTTATATTTCTAACAAGATCCCAGGTTGATGCTGGTGCTACTGGTCCAGTGAGAAGTGCTGCTTGTAGAAGTAATGTTTTCAACTCCATTGAGCTACCCCTTTCTTTTTATAACTGATATGGACTTGCAGACTGAATTTTTTGAATAGTTACTTGCAGAATAACTTTTTAAAATAAATATCAGTTGCACCCATAAGAAAGATATACTGGGAACTTTCACACTTATGAAAACAAATTGTACTAATTTCTTTACATTACATGTATTAAGGAAATTTACTTGGCAGAATGATGTACAGAATCCAAGGCTTCCCTTCTGCACTACTCTCATTTATCAAGCAAAATATATAAAATGTGTTCCTGGATCCATGTTACCTTTTATCAATAAAATATAGAAAGATCCTTCATTCTGAAATCACTCTTTCTCTTTTACCAAAGAACCCTTAAGTGAACATTGTTTTATGTTGCATCCTATGAAATTTTATATGCATTCACTAGCTTTCACACTCTGGGAAAATATTTGTCTACACTAGGTGGCAGTGTAATCCTGCAATTTGAAACCTGAACTAACGCATCAGGCTAGAATTTGATTTCTAGTCTTTAGGTAGATAACTTTGATTTTATGCAAATCTTCCATTCTTGGTTGATTTCCATATGTATATATCGAAGTATTATAATTGATTCCATTTTAGGGCTATTCTCAGAATAAATGTGCAAATAGAATGCAATCTGATTGTTCAGAAAGCCTATTGAGGGAGAAAGACACTAAATGAACACTTAAATTTTTTTAAAAATTTTTTGTTTGGTTAACATACAGTGTTATATTAATTTCAGGTGTACAATATAGTGATTTGTCAGTTCTATATATTACCCAATGCTTGTTAGATAACTATACTCTTAATTCCCTTCATCTATTTCACCCATCCCCCTACCCACCTCTCCTGTGTAACCACCTGTTTATTCTCTATAGATAAGAGTCTGTTTTTTTGCTTGTCTCTTTTTTTTTCCCTTTGTTCATCTGTGTTGTTTCTTAAATTCCACATATGAGAGAAATCATATGGTGTTTTAATTATTTTTTAAAATATATTGTTAGATTCAGTTTGCTAATATTTTGTTGAGGATTTTTGCATCTGTATTCGTCAGGGATATTGGCCTGTAGTTCTCTTTTTTTGTGTTGTCTATATGGCTTTGGTATGAGGGTAATGCTGGCCTTAAAGAATGAATTTGGAAGTTTTCCTTCCTCTTCTAATTTTTGGAAAAGTTTGAGAAGATTCAGTGTTAACTCTTCTTTAAATGTTCAGTAGACTTCACCTGGCCAGCTGTCTGGCCCTGGACTTTGTTTGTCAGGAGTATTTTGATTACTGAGTCAATTTTATTGCTAGTAATTGCCCTGTTTAAATTTTCTATTTCTTCCTGCTTCAGTCTTGGGAGGTTATATGCTTTTAAGAATTTATCTGTTTCTTCTAGGTTGTCCAATTTTTTGGCCAATAACTTTTCATAATAGTTTCTTATAATCATTTGTAATTCTGTGGTGTCAGTTGTTACTTCTTTTTCATTTGTGATTTTGTTTGAATTCTCTTCTTTTTTTCTCATATGAGTCTGGCTAGAGGTTTATCAATTTTGTTGATATTTTCAAGGAACCAGCTTCTGGATTCATTGATCTATTCTACTCTTTTGGTTTTCATGTCATTTATTTCTGTTCTGATCTTTATTATTTCCTTCCTTTTGCTGGTTTGGGATTTTATTTGTTCTTTTTCTAGCTCCTTTAGGTGTGTAAGTTTATGTTGTTTGAGATTTTTCTTGCTTCTTGAGATAGGCCTGTATGGCTACACACTTTCCTCTTAGAACCACTTTTGCTGCATACCAGAGATTTCAGACCATTGTGTTTTCATTTTCATTTCTCTCCATGTAATTTTTGATTTCTTCTTTGATTTCCTGGTTGACCCATTCATTGTTAGTAGCATGTTATTTAACCTCCATGTATTTGTGCTCCTTCCAGATTTTTTCTTGTGGTTGACCTCTAGTTTCATAGCATTGTGGTCAGAAAAGATGCATGGTATGACTTCAATCTTCTTGAATTTGTTGAGACTAGTTTTATAGCCTAATATGTGATCGATTCAGGAGAATGCTCTATATGCACTTGAAAAGAATGAGTATTCCGCTGTTTTAGGATGGAAAGCATGTTCTAAATGTATCTGTTAAATCCATTTGGTCCAGCAAGTCATTCAAAGCCACTGTTTGCTTGTTGATTTTCTGTTTGGATGATGTGTCCATTGATATAAGTGAGCTGTTAAAGTCCCATGTTATTATTGCGTTACTATTGATTAGTTCCTTTATGTTTGTCATTAACTGTTTTATGTTGGGTGCTCCCATGTTGGTTGCATGAATATTTATAGTTGTTATATCTTCTTGTTGGATTGTCCCCTTTATTATTATATAGTGTCCTTTATGTCTCTGTTTTAGGGTCTATATCATCTGATATAAATATTGCTACCTTGGCTTAGTTTTGACATCCCTTTGCAAGATAAATGTTTCTCCATCCCCTCACTTTTAATCTGCATGTGTCTTTGTTTGAAATGAGAATCTTACAGGCAGCGTATAGATGGGTTTTGTTTCTTTATCCATTCTGTCATTTTGTATTTTTTGATTGAACATTTAGTTGATTTGCATTCAAAGTAATTATTAATAGGTATATATTTAGTGCCATATTGCTACTTGTTTTGTAGTTGTTTTGTGGTTCTTCTCTGATCCTTTCTTTCCTGCTCTCCCTCATAGTTTGCTGGCCTTCTTTGGTGATATACTTGGATTCCTTTCTCTTTATTTTTTGCATATCTATTAGTTGTTTTTGATTTATGGTTACTATTAGATTTGTATACAACTCCTTCTGCATATAACAGTCTATAGTAAGTTGATGGTCACTTGAGTTTGAACCCATTCTTTACTCAACCCCCCCACCATGTTCTAAGTATAAGATGTCATATTTTACATCCTTTAATTTTGTGAATCCCTTAACTGATTTTTACAGTATACCTTTTTTTTTTTTTTTACTGCTTTTGTGTTTCCTACTTTCCTTACCCTTATGACGTCTTTCCTTTAACATTTCTTTTAGGGCTGATTTATTGGTCAGGAACTTCTTTAACTTTTGTTTGTCTGAGAAACTCTTTATCACTCTTTTATTCTGAAATGATTGCCTTGCAGGGTAAAGTATTCTTGGCTGCAGATTTTTTCCATTCAGCACTTGAGTATATCATGCCCCACCCTTCTGGCCTGCAAAGTTTCTGCTAAAAAAGCAACTGATAGCTTTATGGGGTTTCCTTCGTATATAACTGTCTTTTCTCTTGCTGCTTTTAAAATTCTCTCTTTTTCATTACTATTTGCCATTTTAATTACTACGTGTCTTGGTGTGGACCTCCTTGGGTTGATTTTGTTAGGGGATCTCTGTGCCTCCTGGATCTGGATTTCTTTTTCCTTCCCCAGATTAGGGAAGTTTACAGCTATTATTTCTTCAAATAAATTTTGTGCCCCCCTTTCTCTCTCTTCTTCTTCTAGGGCCCTATAATATGAATGTAATTGTGCTTGATGAAGTTGCTGAGTTCCCTAAGAATATTCTCATTTTGCGTATTTTTTTTCTCTTAGCTGCGCAGCTTGATTACTTTACATTACTCTGTCTTCCAGGCAGCTAATCCATTCCTCCACTTCCTCTAGCCTGCTATTTATTCCATCTAGTGTATTTTAAATTTCACTTATTGTGCTCTTCATCTCCAATTGGGTCTTTTTTATAGCTTTGTGAAGGGTCTCACTGATGTCCTCCACTCTTTTATCGAGGCCAGTTAGTATTTTTATGATCATTACTTTAAATTCGCTGTGAGGTTTATTACTTGTATCCATTTTGTTTGGGTCTCTTGCTGTGGTTTTGTCCTGTTCTTGCATGTGGGACAAATTCCTCTGTCTCTTAATTTTGTCTAATTCTCTGTGTCTGTTTCTGTGTGTTAGGTAAGTTAGCTATGTCTCCTACTCTTGAAAGTAATAGCCTTATGAAGAAGAGGTCCTGTAGTGCCCTGCAGAACAGTGTTCCCTGTTCATCAGAACTTGATGTTTCAGGGAGTGTCTCCTATGTGTGTTGTGTGTGCCCTGCTATTTTGTCCTGGCTGCTTTTTTCTTCAGTCCAGTCATCTGCAGAGGCTCTCTTTGTCTATTGTGGGCATTGTTTGGTCCCCAGCCTGGTGGGGCATGTGGTTTTAAAAAGACACATACCAGTCTGCTTATGAAATGAGAACTGACGCCACCACTTCCAGGACCAGGGATGGTCTGGGCAGATCCACAAAGTATGCATGTACAGGGCATGTGATTTTAACAAGGTGTGCCTCAGGCTTCTGCATGGCCCGCCACTGCCACTGCCACTACCACCACCACCACTGGGACCGAGACCCCACAAAACACACAGGTTTGGAGACACAGTGTTGGCAAGGTTTGCCCCAGTTTTCTGGGAGGGGGACCTGCAGCACTGGGACTGAGGCAGACATGACTGGGAAGGGCCAATCTACCAAAGCACAGGAGGCGGCGTTTGCTGTAAGCAAGTTAGGTAATGAATGTTGGCACCTCACTGGTTCTCGCAGGTGGCCATGTGTTTATGCAGGGCCAGGGAGAGGAATGGTGCCTGCCAGCTACTTTGTTCCTGGAGAAGTTCCTCAATGAAGCCTGCCCCTTTAAGACATGCTCTGAGATTAGTAAATAATTCTCCTGTATAGCTCGGGAGTTTTTGAAACTGCTGCTTCTACACTATATCTCTGCAGGCTGTTTGTTGTTATAACTGTTATAACTAAACAGGGCCATCTCCAAGGTTACGAGTGTGAATACTTAGGTTCAAATCAGCACCACCACTTTCTAGCTAGGAGACCCCGGAGAAGTAACTAATCTCCCTGTGACTTGGTTTGGTCATCTGTAAATATGAATAATTAAAGTACCCACTTTTTGGTATATTTTATAAAGACTAAACTAGAGCTTAAAATAGTGCCCGTTACTCAATAAATTTTAGCTTCAATTTTTTTTTGTTATTATAACTTACTCTCCTCTGCTTAATTTTCCCCCTCAACTCCACTCTGCTACAGTAAATGGTGGCTTATTTAGATCTCCTTGGGAGAGAAGGATGTGACTATACTTGAGGTTAAAAACTCCTAGACAATATTTAACTACTGGAAAAACCTACCTATAGATATCAAAGTAAATCAGTCAAAAGCCCTCTCCTCCCTTCCATACTCACATCTTTTGTTCTCTGCTACACTTTTATGATTCTTCTTCTTACAAAGCTTCCCTTAATAAGCCCTTTAAGCTCACCTCAGTATCAATAATGCCTTCTCTTTCATTATATATAACTGAGCATTACATATACATATGACTTCTAAAATGAAAAAACAATTATATGTAACATTCTATAATATATATTTGGGTTTTTTTTGTTTTTTGTTTTTGTTTTTTTTTGCTTTAGAAGTAATATGTAAACATTATAGAGAAGCAGAAAGCATGTAAATAGAAAAAAGAAGAAAAAACACTCAATGAGACAATCTACTATTAACATTTCAGGATGTTTCTTTTCTCTTCTTTTTTAATTTAAATTCAATTGGCCAACATATAGTACACCGTTAGTTTTTGATATAATGTTCAACGATTCATTAGGATGTTTCTTTTCTATGCACAAGTTGTAGTCATACACAGATTTACAACTTTCATAAATGCACATCGCTTGAAGTACTTACACATTTTCTTTCACAAAATTTAATGGAATCATATAACATATACAAAATAAATAGCAAAGCCCAGGTGTGAGAACTTTGGCCTGAAGCCAGTATTACAACTTTTAATTCTAACTGCTGTAACCTCGAAAGAGAAAACAACTATAGAGAAAGAAACATTTGAGTAACTGGGAGAGATTCTTCCAGCAGCTCATGGTTTTTGAAAGACATTCTTTTTCTCACCCAAAGCCACTTGGAACTGTAAACTCACAACCAACTGACTAACCACAAAGCAGCACAGGCATGCACAGACATTCCAGAGGCACCAAAGGGCAACCACAGAGAAGTCCTGCCTCCTGCCTTTCCTGCATTTCAAATATCCCTGAAACCATGATTAATGCCTGGAATAGCAATAGCCACTGACATGGGGACAGGTGATAAAGAGGCTTTGTTCTTGAGGACTGAACTTAGAGCCCTTACAAGCTGAAGGGCTCTAGCATTAGCACAATCAGTTTCTAGGCAGTGGTCAGTCCAGGGTGGACCAGCAGGGATGAAGAAGTGGGCAGGGGGTATCAGATGGTGACAGAGGCTCAGGATTAGAACTGCTGATGTTATCCCAGTCTGTCTTGGCCAAGGGTTTCCCCAGGGCTTCCAGGATTTTTCTAGAACTACAGTGTAGAAGAAAGTAGGAGAAGGAATACCTCTACTATGCCAGGAACTGTGCTTCATACTTTAAAAAGAAGTTATCCCATTTAATCTACACAACTCATTATAATTGCCCTTTTACAGGTAAGATAAGTGAGGCTCAAAAATGTTAGGTAACTTGCTAAGGGAAGCTCCAGATGGCAGGCCAAAACTAACCTTGGGTTTATCTGCCACCAAAGCCAATGTTCTTCCTATAATTTGTTTCCCAGTACACACACATGCACACACACAACACAATGTGCTTAAGTTCATTTTCCATTTCACTGTGCATCTAGTCCTTCACAATTATTTTCTTTTCTTCATAAACTTCCAAGGTGAAGTACTTCTTCAAAAATTGATAAAAATTTGCCCATTGTGCTGGTCACCAACTTGGTGCCCTAATTGACTGAGCTGCATGCAAATGTTTTCCTTACTGGTGCTTTGCTAAAAGTTACAAAAAGTAGTAGTAAAGTTCTCTTCTATATTTTTCTGTGGTTCTATACATACCAAAACTTGTCCCAAATTTTCAATTCTCCCAGGTTAGGGACCTTAACTATTTATAATCTCACCCACACTTTCTTTATTACCACTAGTCATCATTTTGTATAGTCCTTAGCAGTCAAAACTTCAACCAACACCATATAAAAGCACAATTCTGGGGCACCTGGGTGGCTCAGTCATTAAGTGTCTGCCTTCGGCTCAGGTCATGATCCCAGGGTCCTGGGATCAAGCCCCACATTGGCTCCCTGCTCAGCGGGAAGCCTGCTTCTCCCTCTCCCTCTGCCCCTGCTTGTGTTCCCTCTCTCGCTGTCTCTTTCTCTGTGTCAAATAAATAAAATCTTAAAAAAACATAAAAGCGCGATGCTGGATACTAAGGAAACTCTCAGAGCCAAATAATACCCGTCTGCCTCTAAGGAAGAAGGACTCACACACACCCCAAAACTGTGAAGCACTTTGACCTAAAAGGACCCCCAAAAGAAAATAAGTAGAATCATAAAGTGTTTTGGAGAGAGAAAGGCAAAAGTAACTGATTCTGTTCAGAAGGATTCAAAAGCATTTCACAGAGGAAGTGACATTTTACCTTGACCTTGAGAAATGAATCATATTTTACAGTCAGAGAAATGCAGAACAGGTTACAAGGCAGTTGGAATAATGAGAGCAAAACCTCAGAGACATGATAATGCATGGAGTGTATTTAATTATGTTAAAGGCGCAACTTAACTTTTTGAAAATATTATTTGTGTGCCATTGTTAACCCAGAGGTTGAAAAAATTAGTATCATTAAACTGCCTTTGGTAAATAAAGAAATGAGTCTAACAATGTTTATAACTATCTTCTGTTAAGCTGCCTATCACAATAATAAAGTTTCCATTTCCAGAGGTATTCCTTCTTCCACTGAAAAACAAATCAGCAATCCATTTTTATGGGAAACATAGAAATAAGAGTTTCAGTTGGAGAGTGGCACAGTTCTAGGAGAACCTTTTTGTTGTCTGCATAGGATTCTCAGTTTAGGGTTACTGTCAAAACATAAGGAACACCAGGTACCCTGATGCGAGCCGCAAGAGTAAAAGAGGCAAGATGTCTATACTAAAACACAGGTTATTTTCTACCACAAAAGTTACAATTCTTTTTTTTTTCATTAATACTAGTAATAGGCTATTAAACGCTTGAAGTCAGGTGCTAGGGTCGCCTGGGTGACTCAGTCATTAAGTGTCTGCCTTCAAAGAAACAACAATTGTTGGAGAGGATGTGGAGAAAGGGGATCCCTCCTACATTGTTGGTGGGAATGCAAGTTGGTACAGCCACTCTGGAAAACAGTGTGGAGGTCCCTTAAAAAGTTAAAAATTGAGCTACCCTATGATCCAGCCATTGCACTACTGGGTATTTACCCCAAAGATACAGACGTAGTGAAGAGAAGGGCCATATGCACCCCAATGTTCATAGCAGCAATGTCCACAATAGCTAAATTGTGGAAGGAGCCGAGATGCCCTTCAACAGATGACTGGATTAAGAAGTTGTGGTCCAGGGGCGCCTGGGTGGCACAGCGGTTAAGCGTCTGCCTTCAGCTCAGGGCGTGATCCTGGCGTTATGGGATCGAGCCCAACATCAGGCTCCTCCGCTATGAGCCTGCTTCTTCCTCTCCCACTCCCCCTGCTTGTGTTCCCTCTCTCGCTGGCTGTCTCTATCTCTGTCAAATAAATAAATAAAATCTTTAAAAAAAAAAAAAAGAAGTTGTGGTCCATATATACAATGGAATATTACTCAGCTATCAGAAAGAACGAGTTCTCAACATTTGCTACAACATGGACGGCACTGGAGGAGATAATGCTAAGTGAAATAAGTCAAGCAGAGAAAGACAACTATCATATGATTTCTCTCATCTATGGAACATAAGAACTAGGATGATCGGTAGGGGAAGAAAGGGATAAAGAAAGGGGGGGTAATCAGAAGGGGGAATGAAACATGAGAGACTATGGACTATGAGAAACAAACTGAGGGCCTCAGAGGGGAGGGGGGTGGGGGAATGGGATAGACCGGTGATGGGTAGAAGGAGGGCACGTATTGCATGGTGCACTGGGTGTTATACACAACTAATGAATCATCGAGCCTTACATCGAAAACCGGGGATGTACTGTATGGTGACTAACATAATATAATAAAAAATCATTAAAAAAAAAATAAGTGTCTGCCTTCAGCTCAGGTCATGATCCCAGGGTCCTGGGATTGAGCCCCACATCGGGCTCCCTGCTTGGCGGGAAACCTGCTTCTCCCTCTCACACTCCCCTTGCTTGTGTTCCCTCTCTCGCTGTCTCTCTCTGTCAAATAAATAAATAAAATCTTTAAAAAAATAAAAATAAAGTCGGGTGCTAGGAAGGGTCAATGCCATAAGCAGTTAGCAATACTTTCCTTTCCTTAGGGGAAACTTGATCAGTAAATAAAATGTATATTACTTTAAAAAAACAAAGGTCCAAGAGAATCCCGGGTACATACTAAGTGACAACTTCAGGCTGCAAGAATGAAGGCACAGAGCCAAGAACGGGAGATGTGTTGTGTGCAGGGAAAAGATTTGAAATTGAAGTTGCTCTGAATGGTGAAATGAGCTCTCAAGTGGCACTCAAAAGGGAGAGAAGGAAAAATGTGGAGTGTAGCTGGAGCAACTCGAATGGAAATCAGCATGCCCATGGTGTATTTCCTAAAACCTATTCTGTCAAGTAGAACAAAATAGTAAAGAAGCAATAAAAGAATAAATGACCTAGAATTATTGGCCTCACCGAGCATAACTTGCTACATAGGGTTGGTTTCGGAAGCAGACGTAGAAAAATTGCAACCCCACAAGGCTTTCATCGCTGTAGATGTTCTTTTAAGCTTTGTTATCTGACAGGACACTCTTGAAAGCCAGAAGAACGTGTAAAATGTTATTACTAGAATCACCGGAGTAACCAGTAGAAATCTGTCTCTTGGTGCAATATTGGGAAATGTCATTTGGCTACAGATTTGTACCATAATAAAGTTGTTCATACATACACACTATAAACACAGAAGGAAAGAAATAAATAACTTCAATGTTATATCCAAAGGCTAAATGATAGACCCTTGGTGTGTTACTGTAAGCAGTTATTTAAGAAGAAAAAAACCCCACCAAGTTAGTTGACCTACGTTAGACTGTAAATAACCATAAAAAGACTTTTTTAAGAAATTGAAAGATTATAAAAAGCCTCAGGGTTTTGCTGTGCTGCCTACAGAGCCCACCACAGTCATTCCTATTGCTGGGTCCAGAGTTACAAATTCAACTGTAATTTTAGCTGCAATTCATGCGTTTCCTTTAACAATAAATGCTTTCTGCAACCTAAGTTTTTTCAAATACGAAACATTGAAACTAGTTTTAATACAAAACTTTTTATGTACTGTATCTTCCAAAACATTATTCACCTTCTCTCTGCCTATTATACTGCATGTTCTTCCAAGGCACACTTCCAAGCCCTTCTCAAAGCAAGCCCCACCTCTTCCACAGAGCTCCCCTGTATCTCCAGCCAGATGTTCTCCATTCTGATCACTCAGGAAAAGCTATTTGCATGAAATGATGTTACATTCAGTTTCACAGACAGGAGAGTATAGCAGAGAAAGCAGAGACATCTAAAATCAGAAGACTTTAACTTGAGCCCTTGCTTGTTCCACCAATGTGTGTCCTTTCATTCATCTTCTGCCAAATGGGGACTTCCCTTGGAGGCTCACCAGGGTACTCAATGAGCTGATCCATGTGGAAGAGCTTCATAAAGTATAAAGTATTCTGCGAAGGTAATTATTGTTTCAGAAATATTTAGGGAGTACCTCTTATATGCAGGACACAATTTTGAACACCGTAGAGTAAATACAACTGAAGAAGCCAGATTCCCACCTCACAAGGACTTTAAAATATAGCAAAGAAGTAAAGAGATATACCTTAATAATTAAAACACAGGTTAGTAAATAGTAAACGCCTTAGGAAGTACTCCCCAGGACCTCAACACAATTTGGCAAACGTCCATGAAACAGACTCTTAAGATACAAAGGTAAACACGGTGGTCACTGTCACCTGTCCAGCCCGAAGGACAGACATGCAACAACATCAATACAAGGCAGGTGATGATAAACATGCTTACTGGGAATAAATTAGGTCTGGGTGGGTAGATAGACTGAAAGGCTTAGGGCTAGATGCTCAAGGATGAGGTTTGATAGATGTCAGAGCTTAAAATCTGTTTTCAAAGACTGGGTTTTCGTTTCCAGAAGGGGTGAAAAGGATCAGATCTGGCATCAGATTGACCAGCGCTGTAAGGCAGATGGACACTGGGAAGAAGTGGAGGTGACCATGGAGATTCAGCTGAGCTGGAAAAACACTCTGGTAAGAAACCGAGGGCAGGTTAACATTTCTGCGAGGCCTTGGCAGAAACCTAATCATAATGAGGAGAGAAGAGAGTAATGTCAGCAGAGGTGAGGGAGCCAAAGGATGGGAAAAGCTAAGACAGTGGTGAGAGGAGAACAGGGTCTAGCAAAAAGTTTTCTTGTTTGTTTTAAAATAATTGAAAGATAACAATTGTATGGTGTTTACTACATGGTGCGTACTGTTCCAAGCATTTACCTGGATTGCCTCGTTTAATCACATGGCAACCATCCGTGGCAGGTGCAATTATCCCCACCGTAGTGATGAGGACGCTGAGATGGGGGAGAGCTGACCACATTGGTGGGCTGAGAGAAAGGAGCCAGTGCAGAGAGAGAGAGGGAGAAGCTGAAGACAAGAAGGAAGAAAAGATGCTATCAAAACTCAGAACAGGAAGAGCTCAGAACTTAGGGTGATCATTATTTTCCCTTCTACACTTTTCTTTAACTCCTAACTTCTCTACAATAGACATTATCACTTTTATAATCAGAAAACTAAACAATGTAAAAATATGCAATCACTTTGGTGATTTATTTTGTCTAAATTATTCTTTATTTCTTCTATGTAAAAATAAACTTTCCAATAAGAGAGTTAGCTTCCTGAGAGTAAGAACGAAGCCTTAGTTTCCTTTTCTCCCTATCCCAGCCAAACCCAGACGCTTGTTAACATTGCCCCCAAATTTAGCTTTGCCTATACTAGCGACCCTATATTACTGCCTTAAGTACTTTTAGGACCTGCCTTTAATTCTTTTTCCTTCCCTCTGTCCCCTTCCATTATTCCACTTCCTATCATCGCTATTTACAGACCTTAGAAAACAGGGAAACTTCTGGGGCCAGCCAGGTGACAGATTTATTCTGTTGTTGGCTCTCGATTGTCCTGTGTTGGGAATTCACAGCCGTTCCCCTATTGTAAGACCTGGATATCCAAGTAATAATTTGAGCATACTATCATTTTTTTCCTTGTTATTTTCATAAGATGAGTTTTATAAATTAAAGTGCAGTCTTTTCCACTTAAAGTAATGTGGCTTTCCTTTAAATTATTGGTTTTTAGAGTTGTTGTCACTGTTGTTGTTTATTTAGGTGAGGAGAAAGCACAAATGGCTGTTTTCTCTAAATTTTGATATGCATTTCTCCCCCCTTTCCTCTTAGCAAACCCGACACCGACGTTCATGTTTCTCTTTATTCCTGCAAAGAACCATTAGCATTAGTTTCCTCACTACAATAAAAATTCAAGGATGGAAGCCTAAATTCCCAGCTTCCATTCGTGAGAAGCACTTCTTCCCAAGTTTCAATGCAGGTCCAACAGGGCTTTGTCCAGGGGAAAGAAGACTGTGATGTGGGAGGAAGAAGGATAAGCATCTTTCTTATCTCTGTACATAGGCCCTTGTGTGGACCTACATTTAGCATGCTCACAAAAGAGGTAGGTGTTATAAGTGTGCACCTACTTTACACTTCTCCCTAGATGTGCAGGTAAGAGGAGTCTCAGGAGGGGAGTGAAAAGAGAACCCCTTAAAATAGAATGTAGGTTCTACTCTCAATATGATTACATTAAAACTGTCATATAGCGCCTGATATTCTGTAACTATTTGTCCCCTGAAGTTTTTTTTCCATAAGAGATGTTACAGTTGTTAGAGCATTTAGAATTGCTTGGAGATCTTTTTAAAAATTCAAAAGTTTAGGGACGCCTGGGTGGCTCAGTTGGTTAAGCGTCTGCCTTCGGCTCAAGTCATGATCTCAGGGTCCTCGGATCAAGCTCTGTGTCGGGCTCCCTGATTAGCCAGGAGTCTGCTTCTCCCTCTCCCGCTGCCCATCTCCCCCCTCCCTACTTGTGCTCTCTGCTCTCTCTCATGCTCTCTCTCTCAAATAAATAAAATATTTAAAAATAAATAAATAATAAATAAATAATTTAAAAACTAAAAATTCAAATGTTTGGACCTACCCACAGAGATTTAGATTTAATTGATCTGGGATGGATGCCCACCTAAGCATTGGTATTTCTTAAATTCCTCCCTGCACCCCACCCACCCTCTACCCCAAACCCCAGTGATTCTAAAGTGTAGCCAGGTTGAGAATCACTGGTAGAGAGCCAGTCCAAAACCTAAAAATTTAAAAATTTGAACACATATATATCCTCATTGGATCTTGCAATGCAGTCTAGATCTAGTTTCTTTTTAATTAAAATTAAGATTGTGTCTGAGGTTAAAATAGAGTTAAAGCTATTCACCAAATTATCTCTTCTTTTCCTACAAAATGCACAAAAATATTAAACAAAATAGCACTTAAGGGATGCTCAAGGGACTAATCAAGAAACCTGACCTAGTTATCTTTATACCAGCTGCATGTGACATCGCTAAACTTGTTAATGAGAGAAAAGTTGTTTGGGAAGAAAAATTATCTTTAGGTGTTAAAAAGACTCTGAGCCAAGAAAGCAAAAGAAGCATATTCTGTCAAAAGTCTCTAGGATAAGATATAGTACTTAAAAAAAAAAAATCACAGAGAGATTGTATAATTCTGGCCTTGAACACCAAGATAAATGGGGAGCTTTGGGATACAGAAAGTCATTCTTTGCTTCAATTCCTAGTTTCCAATTATGCAACAGATAAACGTTCAGGTGTCCAAGTGTCATATGTTCATACTTAAAATAACAAAACCATTTTTTTCTTGCAAAAAGCTTTATTGTTTCTATTTGGTCCACAGCTTGGAAGAGGGCTCCAGGGTGGTTAAAAAGATGCCTAGTGGATGTGGGGGGAGGTTCAGGCAGGAGCCCTGGCACCAGGGGGATGCCAGAGGGGTCCCTCAAAGGCCGCTGGGCTCCAGAGGTTCCTAGTCATGCTTGAGGGTGAGCCTTTTAGAGAGAGACACGCCCAGCCCAGCCTGGGGGCCAGGCAGCCTGTGAAGGTGAGTCAGGTGGTCACCATTTCTTGATAAGTTTCACCTCCTCATCCAGGAAGTGGTTCTCCAGGAATCCACAGACAGTCGTCTGTGGGGGCAGAACCCAGGGCATGCAGATCCAAAAGGGCCTGGTTCATGTTCTTCTCCAGAGCCATGGCAGTTCTACAGCGTCCAGGATTTTGCCCCACCCATTTTGGCATGGTTTCTGCCCAGGCTGGAAAAGGGAGCGGTGACTGGGCTGGTTTTGCATCTTCAAGATACACTCAGCACCCTCACGCTTCTCCGCCCACTCCAGGAAGAAGTGGCCCACACCCTCCAGAACCACAGGGTTGGTGTGGAAATAAAAGCCCAGAGAGAGGTAGGTGTAGGAGGTATGCTGGCATGCTGACCAGGTGGTTGACGGTAGCCTCCACCTCAGTGGAATAATTCTGACAAATACAGTCAATTATACTGTAATAATGTTGTGTGGTGACTACACTTATCATGGTGAGCACTGAATAATGTGTAGAATTGTTGAATCAATATACCGTACACCTGAAACTAATATAATATCGTATGTTATAATATTGTATGTTAATTATACTTCAATAAAAATTATATGTCAAAATATATGTCAAAAAATAAAATAACAAAGCATTTCATTCTTCAGTAACTAGTGAAAACTGAAGAATTGTACCCCAAAGTTAGAGGGCATTGAGAATAGATTTGTGCTTCAAAGTTTAAATTATGAGCTAACTGCACCGGTGGTTGTCACTCAATTGCTTGGCCTTGTTTGCAGCTACATTTCATTCCTAGTTGGTTTTGTCCTAAGGTTAGGCTGCTAGTTGGAGAGCCTTTCCTCAAGGTGCATGGACTTCTTTCCTTCAATAGACAGGGGGCAGTGAAACACAATCTTCATGACACTCAGTTTGAGTGGCTCTTTGTCTTATTTATAAAGCCTCTAGGCTTAGGTTCATGTCACACACACACACACACACACACACACACACACACACACACACGAAGTCGTCTTTGCAAAGAATTCACATGGCATCTTCACTTATACCTAAACAAATATTTATGTTGGGTGACCAACAGTTCCCAGTTGCCCAGGACTTTCCCAGTTTTCGCACTAAAAGTCTGGTGTCCTGGGAACCACCCAACTACCCCAGTACCAAGCAAACTGGGACGGATGGTTACTCTAAAAACAACCAAAATCAGAATCCAGTCTGGGGTAGTCTTTGAGCTATTGGACACATCCTTCAAACCAGGTCTTCTTTCCTGATAATGCTAATCAGCACGTGCCAAAGAGAACCAGATTGATACCATGAGCCACCGCATAAGAGCTACCACCATGCTTTACACATGTTATCTGGAATCCTCCCAACAATTGTGGAAGGTAATTGTCATTGTCCTAATATCATCATATAAAGATTGAGGCTCTGATAAATTAAGTGCCCTTCCCAAGCCCACACTGGCAGTAAGTGGTAGAGCTGAGATTCAGGCCTACTTCTGTCTGACTTCAAAGCTTATGCTCAGTCTGTTTCATTGTCTGCTTCTTGCATTCTGAAATCCATCACCCATAATAAATTTTAAGAAGACCTACAGAGAGGAGATTTTATAAGAGCTAAAGGAAAACCAAGTAATAAAATATAGAGAGAGAATGGAAATAAGTATCAGAATCTATATGAATGCAATAAAATATAGGGCATAAATAAGACAACCAGAAGCTAATTGATGGATTACAAATTGCCCGAAGTCAAATTCATAAGATTCTTTATAACATCCTCCCAAGTATTCAAATAAAATACTTATTGCCTTAGGCAAAAAGAATTTTCTATTCATATGTATGAAATATTTTATTCCTAATTATTTATCCTCAGAGTGAGAAATAATATGTAGTGTAAATATGATTTGTTGCTTAAATTTTTATATTTTGATTTATCCTATATGCTTACAAAGAAAAATAAGATTATGAACCTACTATTTAAGAACTGTCTAAAACAGGCAAGAAATTGTTGATTTATAATTCAATTCTTAACTATGCAGATTTGTTCTCAGCATATATTTAAATCTGAGTTAAATCAGCACATATTCTTGGACGAACATAATTGCAAGAATATTCTTCAAGAAATTCATGTCTGCTGCTTTTTTACTTGACACTCTTGTATACTTGTAATTTCTCCCTATGTGTCAGTCCTGTTAACTGCCCCCTTACACTGGATCTTAGGAAAAGTGCATACCAAAGGAGATTTCCTACTAGTAACTACACATAGAAGAAAAGGAGTTGATGTCCATCAGTGTTAATGAGAGTGAGTCTTGACAATGTGTGACAGTTAATGGCAGGGTCCCCATGTGAATTCTCAGCAGAATAGCAGAGAAGCAGCTTTTTGATGTTGACCTTTAACTGATTTTTTTAAATGTGTGCTCTTACTTCACATCATCTTAAAGTTGTTCAATAACTTAAAAAAAATGTTTAATACTCTTAGATGTGGTAAAACAACCAGATTTACAAGTGGCAGAATCAATAACCAGTCCTAAAATTGTCAGGATCTCAATTATATCCAAAGTCTCTAATATTGTGGCTTACCAAACAGTATGGAAATCTTCTGGAAAAGTTGACTAAAATGTCTTTAGGGTATCATTTCCTACCATCTTTAAGATTTTTTCTCAGGAATGCCTGGGTGGCTCAGTTCGTTAAGCGTCTGCCTTCGGCTCAGGTCATGATCTCAGTGTCCTGATATCGAGTGCCAAATAGGGCTCCTTGCTCAGTGGGGAGCCTGCTTCTCCCTCTGCCTGCTCTGCCTGCTGCTCCCCCTGCTTGTGCGCATGCTCTCTCTCTCTCTCTGATAAATAAATAAATAAATAAATAAATAAATAAATAAATAAATAAAATCTTTGAAAAAAAAAAGGATGTCTTTTTCTCAGAGAAGATCTAGTCATGGAACATTTCAGAGCTTTCTGTAAAGGTCTTTTTCTGAGGAAAACCTGTATAGTCTTTATGTTGGCATGGAAATGAGAGACCACCAAAATGTTATATTCTATCAAAAATGGACTCAAGTATTTCTGGCAGCTTTTACCTACTGGCCATTATAAAGCAAAATGGGTGTCATTTAGTCTCTCTGGATTAGATATTTTCTAAGAGATGTACAATATTCCCTGGTAGCAAAAATCACTTCCTTTGAACTTTATGTGTAAATTAGTTGGACTCTGCTATGGACTGAACGTTTGTGTCCCTCCCAAAATTCATATGTTGAAATCCTAATCCCCAGTGTGATGATATTAGGAGGTTGGGCCTTTCGGGGGTGATTAAATCATGAGGCCACATGGAGCCTATAGCTAGGATTAATATCCTTATAAAAAAGGACCCTGGGAGCTATCTTGTCTCGCCCACCATGTGAGGACACAGCAAACAAAAGATCTTCTGTGAACCAGGAATCTCGTCCTCACCAGACACTGAATCTGCCCACTGCTTGATCTCGGACTTACCAGAGAAAGATTTCTGTTGTTTATAAGGCACCCAGTCCGTGGTAATTTGTTACAGCAGTCCAAGCTGACTAAGACACACTCTTGTGGCGTCTTAAACTCATATTTGAGGGCATGAAGAATCAGGGTTGGGAACTCTTCCACCAGCTGATGAGAAACATAAGAGAATCAAGAATAAGAGCAAAAGTTCCTTTTATTTTAAATTAGGTACTATATGGATTTAGTATAATCTCATAGTGTTGCCAGACTTTTAGAAATTGTTGTAACTGCTTAATCTGTACTTTCAGAAGGAAAAAGTGGAGAAGAATAACCTGAAATAAAAGCAAACCAAATCTTATGATTGTAATACCTGTGAGCTGAAATCTTAGTGGTTATATTGTATTTTTTATTTGGCTAATAAGTATGTAGATGTCTTCTTTCTTTGGTTATATTCTGCTTCATTACCAATGGGGAAAAAATAACATGGAAGCTTCACTATATTCCCAGAACTTATGAAGAACAGATGGACACTCTGAAATGTGATACAAATTGACCATGAAAAGAGAAAAACCTCTAAACTAATTAAATACTTCTTTTGCACAAAGATTCAACTCAAAGTGTTAAGAGCTAGGCACTGTTTCTAAATACAAATTCAGTACAAGCCAACACATATGTGTAATTATAAATTATCGGTCATGTTTCCTATTTACCTATGCTCTTTTCTACCCCAATCATATACATTAGCAAGCCAAAATTGGGCACAAATGGACAACTTAATTACCAATGCCTTTAGAATTCCCATATTTCTGTAGTGTGAATGAAATTGCAAATTAAAACTACTAATTTGTGTATTTTTAAAAAGGTCACATTGTTACACAGGAGCTTGAATGTGAAGAGAACAGAAAATAAAACTTAAGGTAGCTGTTGAGTGGGGAAGTTGGCTTTTACAGTTTCCATTTTGTTGAAACTTTTACACATATCTTGTTGGTTGTTTTTTTTTTTTTCCAGAAACTTAGACATTGTGTGAAGCTATAACAGAGTGAGGTAGAGAAGGCGATGATCTGGAAGAATCCTGGATCAAGTGTTTCGGAATTCCTACCAATGGCAAAACAAGTCAAAACCAAGGTTGAAAGATTCTCAAAAGCATCTTGTATCTGCTAGCAGCAAACTGTGAGTCACATTAATTTTTGATCCTCTACAAGAGTACAAAACAGGAAATAATTTTAGAATCTAATAATGTTTCTTTCCTGTTACTTAGAGAGTTTTGACCTTAAAATTAAAATTCTAATCTTTCTCAGTGGTCACACAAATATCTTATCCATATCCTGAATGTTAGTTGTGTCATGACAACCTTCCGGGAGGAACTCATCAAACACAAGGTCACACTAAGGCAAGCCATATACTATGTATTGAATAGCAGTTCACAGTAGCCAAATCTGATGAAGAGTGGAAAAACCCAAACCCAATTCAAAGTAGGTGTTGGTATCCATGTGAGATAATAGAGGTCAATGATGATCAAAATTAATGCATCTTAACAAAATGACAAAATAATTATATAGTGCTTCTGCATAATTAGACGAACATGATTAAAAAATCTTAACCTAGGCACTATTACTGAATTCTAAACCCAGTGCAAGCCAACACATATGTATAATTACAGATTATATCTCTCCAGCCTTTATGCCAAAGACATTGGGAAACAGGCAGCAAGAGATACCAGAAACCTAGTACAATTTTCAACAGCTCTATTTACCCCACTACTTTCCCCACAGTTAAGAGGACATGGGGAAGCTGAAGGCTATGTTTGTTGGCACTTTAGGTGACAATATTATTTTGTATACTACTTCAGGGTTCAGCTAAGAGAGATGAAAATCATTTCCAAACCATACTAACTATGAGAACTGTGAAGGTCTAAAATTTTACCCTAATTGCAAGCTACCAAAATAGGCTATCATAGATTCATAGATGCTGACAAAAGACACAAGATTCCTGGGTCAGAAACAAAGGATAGTTTACTATTCATAGCTATACCGACAGTATCAACATTTGTGCTGGTTCCCTGAGCCCCAATTACCACAGGGTGACATGAAGAAGGCTGGGTGATTATACACATGTAGTGGGGCATGATGCCAGAAAGCTTTGGAAACCCAAATCTTTTATAATGGGCAGTAAGCCTAGTCAGATTATACCCTGGAGGGAGACATATTTATTATACTGAAGAAAAAACAAACTTGACCTTGCTCCAGATAGAGACATTATCTCAGTCATCCAAGGCTGTTCACTATACCAACGTCCTTGAAAAGGTAATCTGGAATAAAGTGAATCAGTGTCCTCCACTTATAAGATGTACAGAAACTTAAGAGACCCATGGAGAATTCTCTCTCAACACTGACCAGGCCGGAAAATTCCATACTGAGACCTAGCTTGTGGTTCGTTCTTTGAAATCTCCAATTGCAGCTTAGGACAGCACAGCACCATCTTCCTCAGAAATTCTATACGCATCACCCCAGTCCCAAATTGTCCCATTTTTTTCTCTTTTGCTCCCCAGTGGTTTTTCCATATTGAGTCTACTCCTCCTCAGTCTGTTTTTGCTCCCCTGCCTGAGCTATTCACTCCCAGCCCTAGATCTTAGGTTCACCTCTCACACATGTGTTTAGCTCATGCTTTCTGGCAAGATGCTCCCACAGATAACCTACCAGTAGACTTCCTTACCTGGCTTTTACTGGGACTCTGGTACTGGCCTAATAAGGAACCGCCTCCCCTCGGAGAGCACATTTTAGCTATGAAATTGACTATTTCTAAGACTGGTGACTGGTGGTGACTAGATAATCATTACAGGCAACTGGGATTAGGTTTGCCTGCTCTAGCCTTTAATGAATTTTCTAGAGAAGGAGTGGAGTCATCCTGTGCATATGCAATTTTGGTTAGTGCTGTTTACAATAGTCTTTCAGTCTGTAAACCCAATATGTTGCCATAGAAACAGATCTCCATCTGAAATGCATCCAATCAATTCTGAAAATATTATTCAGAACACCTTCATAAATTGGAATGAATCCAACAGGTACCCTGAATGTCAGTATGTAGGCAGTAAGTTGCATTTCTCCTTTTCTTTAATAATTTTAAAGACAAGAAATGCAGAGAAGAACCCATCTTAGATACACATAAAAATACAAAGATAGTCATTCTAAATAAGAATATTTCTTCTTGATTATTTTATTCTTGAAATGGCATTAAACTAGAGCAACATATGCCATTCAGAAAAGGCAAGATTATGTTTCAAATGACTAAACAAAATGTGATGGTTCATTTAAACAGCATTATTCCTCTTGGCCAAAAACAAAACAAACAAACAAACAAAAAACCTGTAAATTTATTTGTTGGAAGAATATCAATTTTTAGAGTGGATTTTTTTAAATACTGTCTTGTACCTCTTATCTCCTTGAAATTATTTTTGCCAACTTAATATTCCCAAATGGAAAATGATTAGGAGTTATGCAATCCATGATAGGGGAGTCACATTTCTAAAATAAGGATCCAAAATTTCCAACTTTTAGGGACAAGATCAGAAAATTTTCTCCCATGGAATTTATAACAAGAAGAATAAAAATAAAATTAATTAGTAACCATTAGTAAAATTAGTCCACCCCAAATGATGATTAGTTTATCACTGGTAATAAAATTTAAGTGTTTCCCAAATCTCTTCCTGGAGTCTGTATTATTTTATTAAAACTTCACCAGGAAAACATTAGTACAGAGTCTGTCAGCAGCACTGTTCAATAGAAATTTCTGCAGTGATGGAAGTATACTATAATCCGTGCTGTCCAATATGGTAGTCACTAGCTAGTGAGCACTTTAATGTAGCTAATGTGACTAAAAAACCAAACATTTAAAAAAAAGTTTAAATTTGAATTATGACATGTGGCTAGTGGCTACTGACAGCATACCTTTGTAACTTACACTCATGGTTATACTCAGAGTTGGAGTCAAACTGACAAGTTTCAAACTCTGGCTTCCCTACTTTTTCTCTGTCACTCTTCTCTTCTGCATTGTTGGGTTGATTAAATAAGATTAAATATGTTATACCACTAGCTATATAAATTTTAGCAATTATTATTATACCTCATTTCCATAACTGATGAGCCTTATAGGCAAGTTACTTAACCTCACAGAACCTGAATAATTTCATCTGCAAAATAGGGTTAATACTACTACTGCATAGGATTGTTTTGAGGATTAAAAGAAATGATGTAATGGGGCGCCTGGGTGGCTCAGTCAATTAAGTATACAACTCTTGATTTCAGCTCAGGTCATGATCTCAGGGTTGTGAGATTGATGAGCCCAGGTCAGCCTCCATGCTGGCCATGGAACCTATTTAAGATTCTCTCTCTCTCTCCCTCTCCCCCTCCCCCGCTTCCACCCCTGCTCACACATGCTCTCTCTCTCTCAAAAAAATGATGCATTAAAGGGTTTAGTACACGCCTATCACGTGGGAGCACTCAATACATATTAGATGCTTTGTTAAATTATCATTGAAGTAATATTTTAACATGACAAATTTTTGTAACTCATGGGAAATAGGTTATAATGATTTATACTGGGTGGGCCAATTCAAATTTGTTCACCAGCGAAATTTAAGACTATAAACCTAGTGATTCCACAAAGATTCAAAAAATATGTGAGATTCATCAACAGATTCTGTCAACTTTTCCTTTCTCTCAGTTGTAACCTCATTAAGTAAAAAAAAAAAAAAATGTTTTTTTCTTTTTCATATGTATTCACCGTGTCTTTCTTAGTCTGTATTACTCTTCCCTTATTTTCAGTACCGGGTAGCACAGGAAAGTTAGGTAGAATAAATATACCACTGCAGGAAATCCTGTTTCAAATTATTCTAAGATATGCAGACCCCATCAATGACATATCAAGCTCTAAAAACAACATATTTACAGCCACAACTTTACACATCTCAAAAGATTTCTTAAAGCAGTATTCAAATAAGCCAATAACTCCCACATATGTATTAACTCCCTCTCTATTTATATCTTAAATACAGTACCAAATGATAAAACATCTAAAACTTAAGAGTTTGAGAAATTTTTACCCCATTATAAAAATGTTTCTTCAAATATTACAGAAAGACATGAAGTCTGGAAAAATCTGAATTGGAATTCTGCTAGTTGTGGCTTAAACAGTTTTATTTTATAAATGGACCTGGTGTGCTCGTCTCATCATTTTTCTGGCATCTCAACAGCAGACAAGGAAAGCAATGTCTCTTTGGTGGAGTTTAAGTAGGTCAGGACAAGAAGCAAAAAGCTTTCCTTTCAGTGAGAAATTAAACTCAGAACCCCCTTTATATTTAAAACTACTTTCACTGCACAGTTGCCCAAAAACAAACATGTAGCAGACCCTTTGCTCTCAGATTGTGTGCTTACAGATTCTGAAGAGACAACACACCTTCAGTGTTGGCATTGCAGATTTCCTGAAATATTTGGACTATGTTGACCGCAGCTGGGGAAATTGCCCGTGTGATTTCAAAGACATGGCAACATGTACTTGTACTCCACCGTGGCTGTCCAACCGGCAGCCTCCCCTTAATGAGTAGTCCACCTCTGTCAGAGAAGGTCATTTGGCTTCGTGTAATTTCAAACTACAAATTGGAGTAAGAGTAGGAAAGAAAGAAATGGCCAGAATTAGATTTAGAGAAGATGACCCAAATGTAATTTTCCTAAGTCCTCCATACTGGATGTATAGTATCTGGACCTGTCTATCAGGAGGGCAAAGATCAAACTTGGAATAATGCTTCTATTGATCTGAACTTTCAATTAGCACCAACATCCATGATAAAGGTTTTGATAATAATATTTGAATACATGGGGTGCCTCTCTCTCTCGTAAGTAAATAAATAAATAAATAAAATCTTTTTTAAAAATAAAAATAAATAAATAATTTTAAACACCTTATTGTGTTAATTAACATGCATAATGTAGATAGTAACTGGGGGTCTCCCTATTCCTTGAGTTCTAGATAAAATTGCCCTGGTCTGTGCAGTTCTAAAGCCCTTCCTAGGACTTTGCTGATTTGAGGGTGATTACATTCTTGAAGTCTCCTCTACTCTTGGATTCTTGCACTCACTAGGCATCAATTTAGACAGAAAATACAAACCACTCATTGATTTCCACCATTCATGTGTTTAGTAGAATCATTGGAGATTTGGGTGTTGTGATCGGGGACTAGGGGCATGTATGAAAAAAGGTCATCTCTCACATCATTTCACAAATAACTTGAAAACTCTATCATCACCTTCTCATTCTCTCAAGTTGTCTCTGGATCCTACCATCAGACAGTGTGAGCTGTGAACCTGAGGCAGCTAAGGGACAGCTGGAGAGGCACGCCTGCTACAGGCACATGACACCAGAGGGGAGACTGTTCGACACCAACAAAATTCTAAACAGTGGTCATGATTCTTTTTTTTTTTTTTTTTAATTTATTTATTCGACAGAGATAGAGACAGCCAGCGAGAGAGGGAACACAAGCAGGGGGAGTGGGAGAGGGAGAAGCAGGCTCCCAGCGGAGGAGCCCGATGTGGGGCTCGATCCCATAACGCCGGGATCATGCCCTGAGCCGAAGGCAGACGCTTAACTGCTGTGCCACCCAGGCGCCCCCCAGTGGTCATGATTCTTAAACCTCTGTGAATCCTGAGCCTAAATTTCCTTCACTGTGGAGTAGAACTGGATGTGCAACCCAGACTATTTGTGACATAGACTAGGAAATCTAAGTACACCGCCCTATGGGAATGATAAGGAGTACTTATTAAATAGCCATAAATCTAGGTAAGCCAAAAGACAAACCCTTCATTCCACACTGCTCCAAGTAATCATGGCATAATTAAGAAAAGTCACTTCAACATAGGACTGAGTAGTTTTCTTGGGTGGAGTTCAAATGAAATCCTCCAAGAAGTACCAGCATATCCAAGCATCAAGTACTACATCTTTAAGGAAGACATAAATGAGAAAAATGGCCAATACACACAGTGGGGAGTGGGTACTTCACTACCAGACCACGGTCTTTATTTCACCACCAAAAACAAAGATGAAAAGAAAAAAAATAGAAACCTTTTAGTTATTACTGTGGCTTAAGTCCAAATTCTTGATAATTGGAATAAAATTTTAGTTTAAGATTTAGCTTCCTGATGAAACATGTCGTGTGAACTACTTGATACTGGCTTGTTTCAAATTCTAAATTGCTTTTATTTCCCCCTATAGAGGGGATTTGGAAAGAATCCCATTTAGAAAGCAAGCCATTAGGACAGGGAAAGGTGTGTTAACACACTGAAGTCACTACATATACTTAAGAGGGCCTTGTAACCTTGATTAAAGTGCTAAGCTAAATATGGTTTCTCATCATATTTCTGTACTGGTGAGCCAACACCGCAGAAAAGCAAACTGAAATGAATGAGTTTCTTTGATTAATTTTCTAGTACAAGACAGTTTAAACATCACGTTGGTGATGTAATTTAAATTACAGCAGATGGAAATGGCAGAGTCCTTAAATAGATTCCTGCACACTTCTTCCAGGATTCAGAAGTCTCTTATTTAAGTACCATTGCCTATCTTAATGCACTTTACTTGTTGTCATCTGTTATTCTTAACGAGCTGTCAGGTTAGAGGGAGTGTGACTCAGTGTAATCCAAATTAATAATTCCGAAGAAAAAAATAAATGTACTATTCCCATGCTGTTATATATTATGATGGCTCTGTGTTCTAACCAGGTAAAGGTCTACCAGACACCCTGACAGGAGTTCTCCAACTAAATAGTTGCTGGGATTTGATATTATTATTTGATGTTTGATCTTTACTCTGACACTCATAATAATACCTGCAATCTGAGGCAAGCATGCTAGGACTCTTACCACTGCAGAACTAAATTAAAACACTTACTTAACACAAGCTATAGTTCTGTGTTGGTCTATGAAACCACCGTATCTCTCTACTCTAACTCTGTCAAACTCATTCGTGATGATTAAAGATCAAGGCAATTCTTTTCCTCCTTGAGCTTCCTTGCCTACATTTACCTCCCTGGTTCAAGCCAGAGAAGTCCTTTTGGGTCTGTCAGGCTGCTGAGCAGTTGCTCAGTACTCCCAGTCACCAGCTATGTAGTTATTCCGAAACCTGAAGGACGTAAACCACGGAATGCTTTTCAATTTCCTTTAGCTCCCAGGAGCTATTTTCTCTTCAGTTTACACCCCCTTCTTGTTCTTACCCATGCACTGATAAATTTTTGAGATTATTTTCTATGATAGGCAGAATAATGGTTCTCCAAGGATTTTCACATGCTAATCCCCAGAACCTATGAATGTGTTATGTTACATGGCAAAAGAGACTGAAAATGTGATTCAGGTTATGAATCTTAAAAATGGGGAGATTATCCTGAATTTTGAAGGTACACCCAGTCCAATCAGTGGAGCAACTAAAAGTAGAGATATTTCTCCAGCTGGAGTCAGTCAGAGAGATGCAGCAGAAGACAAAGAAGAGAGATGAAGCAGAAGGGAAGATCAGAGAGATTCAACACCTGAGAAGGTTTTGACCCACATTGTTGGCTTTGAAGAGATCTTCTTGGCAGGAAGACATTATAGAGAAAAGGCCAGGTGTGTCTGTAAAACATTTTCTTTTCTTTTTTTTTTTTTTTAAGATTTTATTTATTTATTAGAGACAGCCAGCGAGAGAGGGAACACAAGCAGGGGGAGTGGGAGAGGAAGAAGCAGGCTCCCATCGGAGGAGCCTGATGTGGGGCTCGATCCCAGAACGCTGGGATCATGCCCTGAGCAGAAGGCAGACGCTTAATGACTGAGCCACCCAGGCGCCCCTGTAAAACCTTTTTCTAATACCTTAGAAAATTCAAAAGGTCAGACTATTCAGTTGCAGAAAGTGCTATTTGAAGAGACTAAAGGTGTGATAGGTCCCTTCAGCCATATCATCAGGAGCCCTAGAGATGAGATTATCTTAGAAAGACCTATATAGGGGTGCCTGGGTAGCTCAGTTGGGTAAGCACTGCCTTTGATGCAGGTCATGATCCCAGGGTCCTAGGATCGAGCCCTGAGTGGGGCTCCCTGCTCAGTGGGGAGTCCGTTTCTCCCTCTCTCACTGTCCCTCCCTTGTTTCTTTAGTTTCACAAGGCCAAAGATGCAGAGGAATTGTGCTCCAAGAAGAATTATACCCAGGGTTTCACTCATATCTGATTTAGATGGATTGGGTGATTAAATCTGGAATTTCAGAGTTGATGAAATTTTGAAATTAAATTAATACTGTAATGGGATGAGATCTTTGGGCATCTCGGAATGAGCTGAATGTATTTTGTTACGTGAAATGGACAGGAATCTTTGAGAGCCAAAAGGTGGACTATGGTAAGCAGAATAATGAACTCCCAAAGATTTTCATGCCCTAGTTTCCAGAACCGTGTTACTTTATAGCAAAAAGGAAGGCATAATCACTGCATCAATATGATAATGGTTATGGACATTAAAATAATGATATTGTCCTAGATTATTCAAGTGGACCTAATTACTTGAGTGCTTAAAAGTAGAAGAAAGCAGAAGAGTTAATCAGAGAGATATAACAGGAAAGAAGCAAGAAAGATGAGACAAGAAGAGAAGTCAGAGAGACAAGTATGAGAGGACTGAACCCACTGTTGTTGGCTTTAAAGATGGAGAAAGGAGGCCACAGGCCAGGGAATGCAGCCAGCCTCTAGAAGCAGAGAACAACCCTAGTTAACAAACAGCAAGGAAATAAAGACCTCAGTGCTATAACCACATGGAACTGAATTTTGCCAACAACCTGAATGAAACTGGAGGTGGATTCTGCCTCAGAGCCTCCAGGTAAAAATCCTACGTTGGCCAACACCTTGATTTCAGCCTTGCGGGACCCATAGCAAAGAAACCAGTGGAGCCTACTGAACTTCTGACTAACTTAACTGAGAAATAATATATTTATGCCACTTTAAGCTGTTGAGTGATGGTTTATTGGTAACCATAGGCAACTAATTTATATTCCCTTACATGGTTAGGTTGTTATAAGAATTTGATCCTCTCTGCTTTTCTAGTAGTATACTAATAATGCCTCCAAGCCCTCATGTTACTTATGATCAAAAGATTATCTTAAATAATCTTGTCTTTCACAGAAGTAATTTCAAAAATTTCTTTCGTGCCTTGTGATGAAAGTTAGAACGCTCTCTTTTATTTTGGTGCTGCTTTTTGGAAGAGTCAGTTTACAGATTTAAGATCTAAAATGTACCTGCCCCAAATTAGCCAAATCACAAGACTGTAGTACTCCTGTGAATTTCTCCCTTGAGTTGTAAATGGTGAGTTTGAGTTCCAGAAAATTAAAGTGGTGTGCTGAAAGAGAGGGATCAGCTAAATCGGGAAGTAGGAATTCTAGTCCTAGTCTGAAACCAAATAGCTAGGCAGCCTCTCACAAGTCAGTTTACCCCTTTGGGTCCATTTTCTTCCTTGTTAGAATAAAAGGGGTAAGAAATCAGGGAGGCTTCCATGATTAGGGACCACTTCAATGAAAGTGGTAGACATTAACAAGGCAAGTGGGGGTGGGGGTGGGTGCAGGGAGACGAACAGTGCGAAAGCTTTAGCATATCCTATTCTTTATACCACATGCTATAACAACTCTCTCCTAATGAATTCAAGGGAAAAAACAGAGCCCAAATGGCCTGTAAATTGGTTTAGAAGAATTCACACCACTTGCTGGCAGTGTTATCTCTGAGGAGGGGTTCAATGGAAAAAGTGAGGGCTTAGAGAAGCTTTTATAGAGTACTATTTACGGGTATGGACTTTGTGTTCAAACTCCCTGATTCAAGTCGTGGCTCTGCCATTTATTAGCTATGTGTTTTCTTGGATCCTTCAGTTTCCTTATGTGTAAAAAGTAAATATGCGTGCAAGCATTGCTTAGGAGACATCTTGGCACATAATGTGCATTATTTAAATTAGCAAGCACTACACTGACGTTCATCAGTATCACTGCTGTGAACTGAATTGTGTCTTCCCAAAAGTCATATGCTGAAGCCCTGAATCCCAGTGTGGTAGTATGTGGAGATGGGGCATTTGGGGGTAGATTTAGGTGAGTTTATGATGGTGGTGACCTCATGATGGGATTAGTGCTTTCATAAGAAGAGACACCAGGAAACTGGCTTTCTCTGTCTACCGTGTAAGCACACAGTGAAAGGTTGCCATCTGCAAGCCAGGAAGATAGTTGTCATCTAAACTGGCCATGCCAGCGCCCTGACCTCAGACTTCCAGCTTCTAGAACTGTGAGAAAATAAATTTATCCTTGTGGAAGCCACCCAGTCTGTGGAATTTTGTTATGGCAGCCTGAGCAGACTGACACAATTATTAAGGAGGAATTTCAGTTTTTGTTCCATAACTGCTATTTTATTGAAATTTTATATAATACATTAACGTATTATTTTATAATTTAAAATGAGTAAAACCAAAGCAAGGAAAAAAGGCGCATAATTCCTTTGAATGATACCCTCAGATATCTCTTAAACTTCAGAATTGAACAAACTGTAGGTTGAATGAGCCATCAGTGAAAGATATCAATGGACAGATTAATTAATATCCACTCTCAATTTGTAAGATGTCTCATTGATCACTTGTCAACTTTAAAGTGATACAATTAACAAGTACTTCAGTGAAAAGATCCTTTAAGACAATATCAAAAACTCAAAAGAGTACTAAAATGTGGCTCTTCTGATGACATTTAGAAATATATATAGGGGCGCCTGGGTGGCACAGCGGTTAAGCGTCTGCCTTTGGCTCAGGGCGTGATCCCAGCATTATGGGATCGAGCCCCACATCAGGCTCTTCCGCTATGAGACTGCTTCTTCCTCTCCCACTCCCCCTGCTTGTGTTCCCTCTCTCGCTGGCTGTCTCTATTTCTGTCGAATAAATAAATAAAATCTTTAAAAAATATATATATATATATATTTATATATATTTATATATATATAAATATATATATAAATATATATAAATATATATATTTATATAAAATTCAGCAATTACTTCAAAGGATGACTTTCTGAAAAAGAAGTGTTCAAAAACTTAACAAAATTCAGAGCTTGGAAGTCATCTGTGAAACTGCTACTATAGTACTGGGTAAAATACTTAAAAGAGGGGCACCTGGGTGGCTCAGTCGTTAAGCGTCTGCCTTCGGCTCAGTGCGTGATCCCGGCGTTCTGGGATCGAGCCCCACATCAGGCTCCTTCAATGGGAGCCTGCTTCTTCCTCCTCACTCCCCCTGCTTGTCTCTCTCTCACTGGCTGTCTCTGTGTCAAATAAATAAATAAAATCTTTTAAAAAAATACTTAAAAGAGAAATTATAAGTTGCCAAATTAAATCTCTTTTAAAAGGACAATTAAATCTCTTTAAAAAGGACGTATGCCTATTACCAGAATGTAACTTGAAATATCATTCCTGCTGTTTTAGAACTTATAATTTAGTGGGTCAGACAGATATTAATTAAACAATCAAATAAATTAGTGTATAATTGCAAACAATAATTTGGATTTTTTTAAGTTTTAATTCAGTCAGTTAACATACAGCATAATATTAGTTTTCAGTGTACAATTTAGTGACTCAACACTTACATACAATACCTTGTGCTCCTCACAAGTGCACTCCTTAATCCCCATCACCTATTTTACCCATTCCCCCATCCATGTCCCCTCTGGTCACCCTCAGTATTGTTCTCTATAGTTAAAGTTCTCTTTTTTGGTTTGCTTTCCTCTCTCTCTCTCTTTTTTTCCCTTTGCTCATTCATTTTGTTTCTTAAATTCCACATATGAGTGAAATCATATGGTATTTGTCTTTCTCTGACTGACTTATTTTGCTTAAAATAAAATACTCTAGCTCCATCCACGTCATTGCAAATGGCAAGATTTCATTCTTTTTATGGCTGAGTAATATTCCATTGTATATATATATATACTACCTCTTCTTTATCCATTCATCAGTCTATGGACACTTGGGCTGTTCCCCTAGTTTTGTTATGGTAGATAATGCTGCATAAACAGTGGGGTGCATGTGAATTCGTATTTTTGTATTCTTTGAATTAGTATTTCTGTGTTCTTTGGGTAAATACCTAGTAGTGCAATTGCTGAATTGTAGGGTAGTTCTATCTTTAACTTTTTGAGGAACTTCCATACTGTTTTGCAGAGTGGCTGTACTAGTTTGCATTCCTACCAACAGTGCAAGAGGGTTCCCCTTTCTCCACATCCTTGAGAACATCTATTGTTTCTTGTGTTGTTAGTTTTAGCCATTCTGACAGGTGGGAAGTGATATCTCATTGTAGTTTTGATTTATATTTCTCTGATGATAGGTATGTTGAACATCTTTTCATTTGTCTGTTGGCCATTTGTATGTCTTCTTTTGAAAATGCCTATTCATGTCTTTTGCCCTTTTTTAATCAGATTATTCATTTTTTGGATGTTGAGTTTTATAAATTCTTTATATATTTTGGATACTAACCCTTTATCAGATATGTCATTTGCAAATATCTTCTCCCATTCTATAGATTGCCTTTTAGTTTGTTGATTGTTTCCTTCACTGTTCCGAAGCTTTTTATCTTGATGAAGTTCCAATACTTTATGTTTGCTTTTGTTTCCCTAAGGCATATCTAGAAAGAAGTTGCTATGCCAATGTCAAAGAGGTTGCTGCCTGTGTTCTCCTCTAGGACTTTTATGTTTCAGATCCCACATTTAGGTCTTTAATCCATTTTGAATTTATTTTTGTGTATGGTGTAAGAAAGTGGTCCAGCTTCATTCTTCTGCATGTTGCTCTCCAGTTTTCCCAACACCATTTGTTGAAAAGACCATCTTTGGTCTTTTTCCTGCTTTGTCAAAGATTAATTGACCATATAATGATGGGTTCATTTCTGAGTTTTCTATTCTGTTCCATTGATTTCTGTGTCTATTTTTGTTCCAATACTATACTGTTTTGATCACTACAACTTTATAATATAACTTGACGTCTGGAGTTGTGATGCTGCCAAATTTGCTTTTCTTTTTCAAGGTTGCTTTGGCTATTTGGGATTTTTTTTTGTGTGGTTCCATACAAATTTTAGGATTGTTTGTTTTAGCTCTGTGAAAAATGCTGTTAGTATTTTGATAAGGATGGCATAATATGTGTAGATTGCTTTGGGTAGTATAGACATTTTAACAGTATTGGTTTTTCTAATCCATGAGCATGAACTGTCCTTCCATTTCTTTGTGTCATTTTCTTTTCTTTTCTTTTCTTTCTTTTTTTTTTTTTTTTTTTTTTTTTTTAGTTTTCAGAGTACAGGTCTTTCACTTCTTGGGTTAGGTTTATTCCTAGGTATCTTATTATTTTTGGTGCAATTTTAAATGAGATTGATTCCTTACTATCTCTTTCTGTTGCTTCATTATTGATGTATAGAAACGCAGCAGATTTCTGTACATTGACTTTGTTATCCTGCAACTTTGCTGAATTTGTTTATCAGTTCTAGCTGTTTTCTGGTGGAGTCTTCTGGGTTTTCTATATAGAGTATCATGTCATCTGCAAATGGTGATAGTTTGACTTCTTTCTTGCTGATTTAGATGCCTTTTATTTCTTTGTGTTCTCTGATTGCTACGACTAGAACTGCCAGTACTGTGTTAAATAACAGTGGTGAGAGTGGACATCCCTGTCTTATTCCTGACCATAGAGGAAAAGCTCTCAGTTTTTCCCCAATAAGGATAATATTAGCTGTGGGTTTTTCATATATGGTCTTTATTATGTTATGAAATGTTCCATCTAAACCAACTTTGTTGAGGGTTTTTATCATGAATGGAGGTTGTACTTTGTCCAGTGATTTTTCTGCATCTACTGAAATGATCATATGTTTCTTATCCTTTCCTTTAATAATGTGAGGTATCATGTTGATTGATTTGCAGATATTGAACTATCCTAGCAACCCAGGAATAAATCTCACTTGATCATAGTGAATGATTCTTTTAATGTATTGTTGGATTTGGTTTGCTAGTATTTTATTGAGAATTTGTGCATCCATGTTCATCAGGAATATTGGCCTGTAGTTCTCTTTTTTAGTGGAGTCTATCTAGTTTTGGTATCAGGGTAATGTTGGCCTCATAGAATGAATCTGGAAGTTTTCTTCCTTTTCTATCTTTTGGAATAGTTTGAGAAGAATAGGTATTAACTCTTCTCTAAATGTTTGGTAGAATTTGCCTATGAAGCCATCTGGCCTTGGATTTCTATTTGTTGGGAGTTTTTTGATTACTAAATCAATTTCCTTGCAGATTATCAGTCTGTTCAAGTTTTTTGTCTCTTCCTGTTTCGGTTTTGATAGTTTATGTTTCTAGGACTGTTTCCATTTCTTGCAGGTTGTCTAATTTGTTGGCATATAGTATTTCATAATATTCTCTTATAATTGTTTGTATTTCTCTGGTGCTGGTTGTTATTTCTCCTCCCTCATTTGTTATTTTATTTTGGGGTGGGTCCTTTCTCTTTTCTTTTTGATAAGTCTGGCTAGAGGTTTATCAATTTTATTAATTTTTTCAAAGAACCAGATTCTGGTTTCACTGATCTGTTCTATTGGTTTTTTTTAGTTTCTATATATCATTTATTTCTGTTCTAATCTTTATTATTTCCTTCCTTCTGTCTTTAGGATTCTTTCGTTCTTTTTGTATCTCCTTTAGGTATAAGTTTAGGTTGTTTATTTGAGATTTTTCTTGCTTCTTGAGGTAGACCTGTATTGCTATATACTTCCCTTTAGAATGCCTTTTGCTGCATCCCAAAGGTTCTGGACCATTGTATTTTCATCTTCATTTATTTCCATGTATTTTTTGGTTTCTTCTTTGATTTCCTGGTTGAGCCATTCATTGTTTAGTAGCATGTTGTTTAACCTCAAAGTACTTGTCGTCTTTCCAATTTTTTTCTTGCAGTTGACTTCTAGTTTCATAGCAGTCAGAAAATGTGCATGGTATGATTTCAATCTTTTGTTGAAGGTTTTTGTTGAGGTCTGTTTTGTGATCTAATATGTGATCTATTCTGGAGAATGTTCCATGTACACTTGAAAATAATGTGCATTCTGTTTTATGATGGTATATTTCAAATATATCTGTTAAGTCCATCTGGCCCAGTGTGTTATTCAAAGCTGTTGTTTCCTTGTTTATTTTCTATTTAGATGTCCATTGATGTGGACTACTATTATTATGTTATTATCAGTTAGTTCCTTTATGTTTGTTATTAATTGTTTTGTGTATTTGGGTGCTCGAACTTGGATTTTATATTGTCTATCTCCTCTAAGCAATTTGTCCATAGTGCTTTTTACTTATTGCTATTAATCTTGCTTGCTGAGATCCTAAATCAATCTTTCTATCCACTCTATGTAAAGAGTTATACACAATGAAGAAATTGTTACATAAAGCACAAAGCACTAACTTGAAAATCAGTTCAGTCCAGCTCTGTCACTAATCAAGTGAATTTACAAAGGTCTTTGGACTCTGTAAAATTAAGTGGTACTATAGATGTCCCAGTAGGGCCCTCCAATTTTAAAATCATATGATAGGGGCTCTTAGGTGGTTCAGTTGGTTAAGCATCTGTCTTCAGCTCGGGTCATGGGTCCTGGGATTGAGCCCCAAATTGAAGCCCGAACTGGGCTCCCTGATCATCGGGGAGCTAGCTTCTCCCTCTCCTGCTCCCCCTGCTTGTGCTCTCTCTCTCTGTCAAATAAATAAATCGAATCTTAAAAAAATAAAAATAAAAAATGAAATCATATGATAAATACCTTTTCAATCCCAACATTATTTTGGATCCCAACAATTTGCTATTTCTTCTTTTTTTTTTTTTAAGATTTTATTTATTTATGCGACAGAGAGACAGCCAGAGAGAGAGGAAACACAGCAGGGAAGTGGGAGAGGAAGAAGCAGGCTCCCGGCGGAGGAGCTCGATGTGGGATTCAATCCCAGAACGCCGGGATCACGCCCTGAGCCGAAGGCAGACGCTTAACGACTGCGCTACCCAGGCACCCCAAACAATTTGCTATTTCATAACAAATAAAGACTGTGTCTCCTGTCAGGGAAAATGGACTTAAAATTATTGATGTATAAACAATTCATACAAATAAGTAATAAGAAAAAATGTAAGAATGCAATAGACTTGGCTTTAAGAAATATAAAAGAATGTTCAGTAAAATCAATAATACACACGTTCAGTTGTGACTAGAAGGATGATTTACACAGTGCAATGCTGGAATCTTTTTCCCTACCTGTCTTTAAAAACAAAGCAGATTTCAAATTACAGTGGGATGGCTTAAGAAATAGAAAAGTTGAGATGACATATCAACTATGTTCCAACCATCTGAACATTTCTGAGACATTTTCTTCACACCTAAAGTATTTTTTCCATAAAGGAAGAATTCTTTTTAATTATCCATGGACATACATTATTAATTAAATTCTTTCTTTGAATCATAATTCACACTAAAGTCCCCAGAAGTTAAAAACGTGTATGAGAATTTGAAAACTCCACTCAAGAGGTCACTGCAAGGACATTAAAGGGCATTTTCTTTGTTTAGATGTGATATACTTATTATTAGGGCTGATTCACACTTACTGCAATACTCTAGAGGAATTAAGCACATTAATCTAATTATGAGAGTTTCACAGCACTCTTAGAAGAAAGGCATTCACCAAAATTCAATTATTTTTAGAAGATCTATCTTTTAATTTAATTTAAAATGTGATTAAGTTCCCTTTTCTGTTATCTAAACTGAGCTAAAGGCATTGTTTAAGTTTATTCAAAGACAAAAGAATAGCATTATTGGTGTTTGGTTTCTTCATGTAGCTTACATTTAACAACAAATTGTCACATAATTTTCTTTATATCTAATGATATTATTTTCTCACCTAAATACAGATTTAATATTGGACAGTCTTGAACCCAATAAGTTGCAAACATTACACATTTAATTTTTTCCCAATCACTTCTTTCAAATATACTTGGTCAAATCTCCTTTTCCTGACCCTTAACAGCATCTCAGGCAGACCCTATAAGCTTTCAAATCACTCTGAATATTTAAAAAATCTAGTCCAGTCTAGGCCACTTTAAATTCTCAAATTTTATATTCAATTTAGTGTTTATAACCTTGCCTTCCAAAGCACTGGCCAGTACAGCCTAAAGGACATGCAATATGTCAAGGTCAAAATCTGCTCTTACACTCCTTCGGAGAGGTGAGAACAGAAACATGATACTGAGGAGATGGGGATGGGGCCAAGACCATTAGTGGTCATTGAATATCTGTGTGCTCCTAAACATTTCCTGCCCCTCATGCATCAAGTTGGGGTAATACCACCCATCTCAAAGTGGAACATACAGGGAAACGAGGTGTCTCTTCTGGTCTGGGCAATCAAGGGTATCTTCTATATGTATATTCTCTTCCTTGGCTGTGTGGCTGAAAACAAAGGATTCAAGTCTAACATGGCACTGTTGAGCTAGTTGTTGCCTGGATCTCTGAGTTGCAGTGAAGGGAAAAGTGGCCTGCCCAGCCTACATCAGATTGTGATGTAAAGGGATATATATCTCTGTTTTACTAAGCCACTGAGAGTCCAGGATTTTTTTTTTTTACCACATCATAATCTATCATGCATCCTATTTAATGCAAAGATAGACTGGAAGGTAAGGCAAAAAGAGTAGGCTGCACTGGCTCTGACCAAAGAGTGAAGGAGAAAGAGAGAATAAGTACATGAAATGACAGCAAACCCACTTGAGCTTGTTTGTACACTGGTGAGAAGGAGGCAATAAAGTAAGAAATTGTCAATGTAAAGAAGAGAGAATATCATAGGTGGGCCAGTTTTCATGAAGAGAAATGAAAGACCACGATTAAAAACACACGTGAAGAAATAAATCTGGAAAGGAGTGTTTGCTCAAAGAAAAGAGAAAAGGAGAAAACAAAGAAATTAGACAAAAAAATTATTAAAAGTTGCAGAAAATCTAATAAGAGCAAAATGGACCACTTTTGCCTATCTTCTGACAGAGGTATAATCAAGGGAATTTCCAAATGACATGAGCTTGTATTAACTTCTCTCACATACTAAAATTTTTCAGCTTTATCCCCACAGACCACACTTAATACCTATTCTTAAGGTATACTAAGCCTGATATCCTCTAAATCTTATGTGCTTTTAATGCATTTCTGGGCAGAGTTACTCATGCTCCTTGCACACTAGCAATATCCTAAATTAGAATTGGGAATTACTGACGTATGAGTTTACCAACCTGAACTGGATGGAAGCCCAACAGAATTAAGCACAGGTTTTATAGGAAGGTATTTTGTTTGACTTGAGTACCAAACAGAAGGAAAAGGTATATTTCACTTGAAAAAAAGTTGGAAAAACATAATTTACAGAAAAGTGTGATATGCTTCATATTAAAGAGACTGGAAGGGGCGCCTGGGTGGCTCAGTCATTAAGTGTCTGCCTTAGGCTCAGGGCGTGATCCTGGAGTCCTGGGATCAAGCCCCACATCAGGTTCCTCCCCTAAGAGCCTGCTTCTTCCTCTCCCACTCCCCCTGCTTGTGTTCCCTCTCTCACTGGCTTTCTCTCTCTCTGTCAAATAAATAAATAAAATCTTTAAAGAAAGAGAGAGAGACTGGAAGGGTGGAATAGAGGGAGGGAGGGAAAGGTGCCAGTTCTAAACTTTTGGTAAGTTGTAAAATACCCCTCCCTCCTCTTTCTGCTCTCTCCCACTAAATTCCTGAACCAATAATGACCGGATCAGTAGATAATTTGACACGCAAATTTACTGTTCCCAAGAAATGAGTCAGTAGATTTGGAAATATTAATTTATTTCGCATGTGCCGGTATCATTCTCTAAACTAAAGTGATGATTATCATGTCTTGCCTTCAAGAGATCAGTCTTTAACTTCTTCAAGGATCCTATTTTAAAAGCACAGAATAATTATCTGTTGGTTCCTTCATACAACTGGTAATCAAACCCTCTATCTTCCTTTCCAATATCTCTTGTATCAGCCCACAGTGTATCATACTCTCTTTCAGCCCTTCATCGCCTTATGTCCAGATCCTCTAGGTCTTCAGATTTCCCAGCCTTCCAGTCTATCCCAGATGCCTTCTAAAAGCACTATTTTTATCATGTCATTCTCAGAACTGAAACTTGCAGTACCTCCCCCTGGTGTATAGTAGAGAGATTATTTGCCTGGAATTCAGGGATGGGCTTCAAGGGGATTTTTGACAGCATTGAAATTCTGTGCAAGCATTTTTTATGCTATGTATTATTTTGCTGGTAAAAAATATCCAGTTTTCTCATATCCTATGGGAAACCCTAAAAATAGGTTGAGAATCACCAATCTATAGAGCAAAATCCAAACCAAATGACCAGCATACAAGAAGTGAGATCAAGCCTGCATTTCACTAGTGGCCCCTAACTCAGATCTTCTGTTGGGTTAGTTCTCCTCATCCTATTCATTCATTTATTCATTCACTCAATGAACATTCCTCGAGCAGTTTTATGATCCAAACATGATTATGGACACAGAGAACTCATAAGTGAAAGAACAGTTTCACCGTTAAAGTATTTCTTTTTTTTTTTTTTAAGATTTTATTTATTTATTTGACAGAGACAGCCAGCGAGAGAGGGAACACAATCAGGGGGAGTGGGAGAGGAAGAAGCAGGCTCCCAGCGGAGGAGCCTGATGTGGGGCTTGATCCCAGAACGCTGGGATCACGCCCTGAGCCGAAGGCAGATGCTTAACGACTGCTCCACTCAGGCGCCCCATCATCCTTAAAGTATTTCTAAGCTCTCATCAGAACACACCTCTTATGCAGGTGGGGAATTGGGTCTTGAGCAGGCCTAGTATTTCAGGAACTGAAACAAGGTATGAGAGTGGGGTAAGAGAAATGGCCCTTCGGCATCAAGAACAAGAGGAGAATGAAAGTAATGTTCAAAGAGACCCTCTAACACATCAAGTTCAGAGGGGAATGGTGGGTAAAGATGTAAAAATCAAGCAGTAGCAGATTGCAAAGCTCAGCCAAGCTATATGAACAAATGAATTCAAGAAGATAAACAGAAGATGGAACCAGTAAAAAGAGACTCTGGAGTGCCCATACTTATAGCCAGATTCCTTACCCTGTAGCCTCCAGATGTGCCAGTGAGAGAGGACACTAAAGGGTGCTGAGAGAGTCCTAGAGGCTTTACAGTGGTGGTCACACATAAGCTGACCCTTCAAAGAGGGGCAGGATTTTGTCAGGTGGACAGAGGGGAAGGCAAGATAATCCATAAAAGGGAGCATTAAATGCAAAGGCCCAGAAACTTGACACAGCTTGTTTTAAGGAACAAAAAGTGGTTTAGTACAAATAGAGGTGTGGGGTAATTTATTTAGAGATGATGCCTAATTACCTTTGTATATAGATACATGACATTCCAAAAGAAAATTAGATTTGTAATCCAGAATGTTAGAACAATCAGAGTTTGCTAGACCAAGCCCCTTTATTTTACAAACCAAGGAACTCAGGTTTGGGGAGGATATTTGTCTCACCCAAGTTAACTGACGGTAAAGTCAACACTGCGTTTCTCATCTGCTAGTGTAAGTTTTGTTTGATGTCTGCCACACAGCCAGCTCTATAACCTGATCCAAACCATTTGGACTCATACCAGAATTAGAAATTCAGAAGAAAAGCCATTCATGACTATAAACTCAGAGGGTAGGTGGAAAAACGGTAATCTTTTACTTTAGTAGTTTATAATACTGAACACCTTTGGAGATTCTAACAATAAAGAAAGTAGTGAAGACAGATAATCCTACCATCTCTGTGCATACCAGAATTAGGTCCTAGCATTGTGTCTGGCTAGTCAGGGGTGTGCTGGTAAATGTTTAACAGCCAGCGTTCAGAGCAGGAAGGGTGGAGACTCATTTACAGGATTTTCCAGTTTCAGGGATGTAAATATTTCCTTCATGGCCAATTTTAAGCTACCAATGTGATGTAATGGAGATGCTAACAATTGACTCTTAGGAGTCAGTACAAGCTGTCTCAAACACACCACTACAGTAGACAATAATAAACACCGAATCCATCACAAGCAACCACCATGTATAGGACCTCCAGCGGCCTTCTGGTTACAGTCAACAGGACCTCCAGCCAGGCCTGCCCATTTGTGACAAACAAAATGAAATAGTTAATCTATCTAGCTAACAAGTGGTACACTTAATAAAAAAAATATATAAAGAGATGAAACGCTGTCTTTCTAGGACAATAGTACTAACCTGCTCTTCCCTACCTCAGCTCACTACCTTGAACTTGACCTTGCTCCCAGTGGTGGTCTTGCCCACCACACTTCCCAGGAACAAGTGTGACAAAAGCATTGGCCAGAACCAATGGAGAGATTGTTTTTAAAGTACTTAAATTGACTTGATTCTGAAATTATGTTAAGGTTAGGGAGATGGAAGTCATGCATAAATCAATGTCAAGTGTGACACTCAGGGCTAATACCAAGTGATGAGAGGAGGCTATATGGAAACTTGGTGACATTCACAAAGCGACTGATAGAGAAGCAGAGGCTCATTCATTACTATTAACATCACTACTAGTATTGCACCTTTAATGTGGCTAAATGTGAGTATTGACCTGAGCTCTGAATAAAGTACTATAGTTTGGTGTCTCTCCTAGGAGCTGAGCCATTCATTGCCCAGCCATGCTAAAGTGGGTATTTGAAGGGTCGTTTAAGGAAAGGCATTCCAGGGCTAGAGAATCATGCTGGGATTTCCTCTGCAGGTTTTCACCACTTAATCAACCTACCTGGCACTTCCGTAACACTCACTGAGGGGCTTTCTTATCCTCCTAGTTTTTCCCTTGTACTCTCATCTCCCAAATTGATGTTGGGCTAACCAGGCCACACTGGCAGCTCTCTGCTGCCCTCTTCTGTCACCAAGTGACAATGACTCTAATGGCCCCATCCTTTGGATAAGAATCCAAGGTCACTAGGAATCTTCTCCCTCACATCCGGTTATTCTGTTCTTTACTTTCCAGCTTCAGAATGTTTCTATGAACTTCCTGCTTTTTACTCTGGCTTTGGAGACAACTATCTCTCCTGGATTCTTTCATAATTTCTCTGTTGATACTTGTGGGTCCTTTCCTAAATTTCCACTTCTTTCTTATTTTTCTTTTAAGATTTTATTTATTTATTTGACACAGATAGAGGGAGGGAGTGAGAGAGTACAAGCAGGGGGAGCAGCAGGCAGAGGGAGAGGGAGAAGCAGACTCCCCGCTGAGCAGGGAGCCCAATGTGGGGCTCGATCCCAGGACCCTGAGATCATGACCTGAGCCGAAGGTAGATGCTTAACCAACTGGGACACCCAGGCACCCCTCCACGTCTTTCTTATTAATAATGGATATCTTCAAAGAAATAATTCAAGATATCTTCTCCTTTTCCCATTATTGACTCCTAAAAGAAAATCATCCCCTTAAGCATTTTCAAACAGCCTCATCTGAAGTCATAGTTTTTTATTACAAGACCTAACATTTCTACATTTCTATTATAAGACCTAACACTCCTATATTGTTCACTCTTTTTCTTTTCACAATCCTTATTTATACAGATTTCTAGGATAGAGTTAATAGTTTAGCTAGTTGATCTGGCCCTGGCATTCAAATGACTAGAGTATAAGATCCAGGCCTCTCAAGGGCAAATTGTGTAGATCTTTCCGAAAAAATTAAAACATTACTTACCATGTGGATTTCCAGCAAACTTCTGAAAATTCATCAAAACTAGAAAAATAATGGGTAATCACAACCAAAAATCAGGCAAATATGCACACAAACCAAGATGATAGGGAAAGTCGGATTATTTACTGGTGTGGGTTTTGGCAAAGGGTTTGCTATGGCAACTCCTCCCCTAGTTCATGTAGCTATGAATTGAGGTTTGCCAACAAGAGAAGATGGCTCTTACCTCCTGGAATGCTGCTGAGCCCAGAAAATGAGGACAGACTTGATGACTTCTTTAAGTTCCATCTCAGTCCTAAAAAGCTAGTGGTCTACAATTACAAGATTGTGAAAAATATTAGTAATAGTAGAACATGGCAGCACTTAATCAATGGCATTTGGGCAGAAAGAGGATGCACAAACCATGTTATCTTCACTGGCCTCTGCACCCCTTCCCCTGTGCAAACCTCATGGACAACTTTACAGTTTACAAACACAGACACATGCTAATTATTCTATTTTCAAAAGTGATGGAAAGATTCAGTCTGCCTGTATCAGTTCCAAAATGGATGATTTATTCAGGATTAAGTTCTAAGCTTATCCTCTCTAAATTCATCCATAATAATAAGATTTTGGTTCATTTGAACATAAACACTGCAGCTGAGTATCTGAAAGCAGGATTTATTAAAATCCCTACCCAAGTTATTACCGAATATGTTGCCCACATGTCTGACATGACTTTTCTAAAAGTAAATTAACATTTACTCAGAAGTGAGCTAAAATGAGTCCACAATGTAAATGAATCACGTCATTTTTATTTTAAGTAATTATACTTTATATTACCTTTTAAACTAACCTCGGGCATTTTCCATTTTTAATAAAGAAGTATCTTTCAAATCAGCTGATCCAAATCAAATTTTATACTGCCAAATTTTATGAAAGTAGATCACTCTGAGGTAAGCATAACTTATTATGAGCAATGTAATATACTTACTATAAAACTGCTTTAAAATTGCTCTATCATAATGTTGCCAGTAGATAAAGACATTACCAACACTGGATTTTACGTTCTAAAGAATGTGACTTCCCTATTCTTGATTTTTAACGTGACAAACATAATTTCACCCATCATATAAATAACCCATGAGATAGAGATTCATCACTCTGCACATGTGGGAAAGTATATTCAACCAATTAAATCTTAATTTAAAAGAATGAACATAACCAATATTTAACATGTAGTATGTATCAGAACTTAAGACTGAATGTAGGTAATATGACTGACAGAAATTAACAGATTCTTCATTTATCTTCTGTTTATACTGCAAACAGGTAAGTATTTGTAAAATCTAGTTTGCCTCAATTATAAGTGGCTAGTAACTAGTAATAAATTTGTATGTCTTGAATTTTTAGTTTTTATATTTCAGGCAGTCAACACCAAGACTATAAAAGAATGATATAGTCATAAAAATTTCATGTAAATACATAGTTCAGTACTTTGAATTCAGTACTTTTGAGTTCAAAAGTAAACATAAGATTAGTTATTAATTCGCTGATGGTTCTTAACATTTCTTGGCTATCTACCAACATCTGTACATTTAAAGCTGTGTAGAAAACCAGTATTTCTTCAATATGGCCACTAGATGGCAGAGCCTTGGAGACTTGGTCTTGGCCTAAAAGTAGTTTAAACAAAACAAAACATGAAACAAAATCTTTGTGGGAATGGTGGGCATAGAGAAATATAGTTTATAATACTTTGGATGAAAGAAGAAAAAAAAGAATTAATCATGAGTCTTTCCTTATACCAGATTTAGGTTTCCCATATAAAGATTTAGGGAACTAGAATTTTGCAATTTGGCATACATGGCAATAGGGAAGAAAATTGATGGTGAAAGACAAAAATGTTTTCCCTGAAATTCATCTATTTTTCACTAAAATAAATATTACAATAGAAGAGCAATAGGGGAAATCTATAGAGGTTAAACCATGGTTCTCCTCTCCTCTCACTTCAGAATGAACACAGATAAATATATGTATGTAACTATTAGGAATGTACTCTTACAGGTTAATAAATTAGTCGAATTTAAATTGAAGCCATCTGGTGGCATATTGAGCTATTTAGATACCTTTAAATGCAACTTCTTATTTATAAATCCCAACAGTAATTTTTACTTCAAACAACATTTTTAACAGCTTTATTGAAATAACACTCACATGCCATACAGTTGGACCACTTAAAGTGTACAGTTCAGTATTTTTCAGTATCATCACAAAGTTCTACAGCCATCTCCACAGTATAATTTTGTAACATTCTGTCCCCTTTAAAAGAAACCCTGTAGCAATTGGCTGTCAGTACTCATCTTCTTTACTACCCACTTCAGTAACTATTAATTTACTTTGGGTGTCTATGGACTTGCTCATTCTGGGTTTTTCATGTAGATGGAATCACATATGTAGTCCACTGTGGCTGGCTTCATGCCCTTAGCATAATGTTTTCAAGGTTTATTCACGTTGTCTCATAGATCAGAACTTCATTCCTTCTTATGGCTGAAAATACTCTATCGTATGGATATATCACATTTTCTGTATCCATTCATCAGTTGATCCACATTGAGGTTGTTTCCATCTTTTGGCTATTATGAATAATGCTGCTATGAACATTGGCATACAAGTATCTATTTGAATCTTGGTTTTCAAATTTTGGGTTACATATGTAGGAGTGGAATTAATGGGTCATGTAATTCTATGTTTAGCTTTTTGAGCAACTGTCAAACTGTTTTCCAGAGTGACTGCACCATTTTACATTCCCACTAGCGATGCACAAGTGTTCCAAGTGCTATTTTCTGGAGATTGTTTGTTTTATGAAGTGGTATTTCATTGTAGCTTTCATTCGTTTTATTTTTTGTTTTCAAAAACCAATTTATCTATGTCCGACTTCATTTTGACTTTGAACATGTTACTTACGAATTCTAAAATTCTCAAATTTTATAAGACATGACACGGTTAAATTCACTAACTTCTTATATCTATTCATTCTGGCTCTTGATAAAAATTACTATAAAGAAACTTGTTTAGAAGACTACCCATATTAAAACACCATGTGACTAACTGGTCAAATTTTCTCACAAGTGCTGTTTTTCAAACTTGACCCCAGTCCGCTAGTGGCAGTGGCAGATGACACACAAAATGCTTCATTAATTTATTTAATAAAAGTGATATACAGGGGAGTCTGGATGACTCAGTCGGTTAAGCGTCTGCCTTCAGCTTAGGTCATGATTCCAGGGTCCTGGGATCGAGTCCTGCATCGGGCTCCCTGCTCAGTGGGGAGCCTGCTTCTCCCTCTCCCTCTGTCCCTCCCCCAGCTCGTGCATTCTCTCTCTCTCTCTCTCAAATAAATAAATAAATAAAATCTTTTTAAAAAAAGTGATATACAGTGTGGTGAGGACACCTACTACCACTCGTTATTGAGGATTGTACAGTCACTTACATATGATAAGCCACTGGTCTAAGGCAGCAAATTTAGTAAAATACTGAACTTGGATTCAAACCAAGATGTCTGACTTCCAAGGGCAGTTTTGCTGGCCTCTTTACTGTGTCCTGTGGAGATGGTAGGATTGTATTAAATTTCCCAGATTTAATATATGTGTTTGTAGACCTATAGACAGGATTTAGATTTGTAATGATAACACTGGAGAGGCCCAGGGACAATAAGACCTCCTATTTCAAAATGTGTACCCACCCAATATCTTAATACAAATATACATATAACTATAAGAAACATAACAGAATGTGAAGCATGACAGTATTCATTCATTTGTCCTTTATTCATTCATTCAGCAAGTATTTAAAAGTGATGGTCCTGTGTTACACAACACCCTGGGCACTGAAGATACATCGATGAACAACAAAAACTCCTGTACTTGGGGACCTTCCTTGTAGTGGATAGACACAGAGAAGAATTGCAGGTACCTAAAAATAAAATAAGCTCATTTTTCACGGTGAATGAAAGCTAGAAGAGAATTCAAAAGCGTGATGAAATAAGGAGTTGCGGCAGGGAGGGGCCACGTTGGCTCAGAGAATCGGACAAGGTCTCTCTGCGAAGGTGACATTTGCACTTAGGCCAAAAAGATGAGAAGGAGCCAACTATGTCACGATCTGAGAAAAGAGAGTGCCAGGCGGAGGGAACAAAGCAAGCAAGTGAAAACACGTGGAGATGAGAACTAGCAGCTGTTGCAGAAGGAGGCAGATGGCTACAGAGGTTGGGACATGGTGGATGGCAGTGAGCATGGTGGTGATGATTCTGCGGAGCAGATGAGGCCAGGTCGTGCAGGCTTGTTGGCCACAATAAGGAGTTTGGGCATTTGTCTAACTGCAGGGAGTAGACTTTAGAGGATTTTAAGCAAAAAAATAGATAATGTGGGGGTGCCTGTGTGGCGCAGTCATTAAGCGCCTGCCTTCGGCTCAGGGCGTGATCCCGGTGCTCTGGGAACGAGCCCCACATCAGGATCCTCTACTGGGAGCCTGCTTCTTCCTCTCCCACTCCCCCTGCTTGTGTTCACTCTCTCGCTGGCTGTCTCTCTCTGTCAAATAAATAAATAAAATCTTAAAAAAAAAAATAGATAACGTGATCAGTGGATATGGTAGAAGTGATTAGATTCAGGATATATTTTAGAATTAGAACCAGAATATCTTGCTAAAAAGTGTCAAATAGTACAGGTAACAGAAAGAAAGGAGTTATATTTATGAAATGGTCTTAAATTGTAAAATACTTGTTTTTTTGTAAAACAGAAAAGAAAATGTAAATTTCTTAACAGGATTGAAATTTAAATAAGAGGAAAAACTCTGTTTCTCACTTTTCTCCTCTGGAGAAAAAATTTAAATTTTCCATCACTACCTCAGCCTGTGCATTCCAACAATTTTAATCACACCATGCCTCTGCCAGGAATGACACATAGTTTATTATATTTATTGTGCTATGTACAGAACATTGTTCTAAGAAAAAAAAAAGAATAAACTAAACTTTGCCATAATCACCAAAGGGCTTTTCATTTAAATATTTGCGTGTGCTCCTGGCGGCAGACATATCTGGGGGTAGCTGCCCCACAATCACAGCCTCTGTCTCTGCAAACTATCTTGACCTATAATCCCCCCGCCCCCAGAGGAACCAGCCAGACATCCATGTTTGTATCGTGTAATTTCATTCCCTAACCCCAAGACACATGCGATTGGACCGAGATTACCCATGGCTGGCTAATTTATTGGCACAGGATTGATAGGACAAAGACAGAAAGAGCCCACTTGAGGTAGAGATTCTAGAACTGAAAGGCCATAGAGAAAGAGCTTGAAGCCAAACCACAGCAAAACAAAGCCAAGTACAGGCTGTCGTTGTAGGAGAGCAAAAGTTGTGGATTAGCGGGCTGGGGTAAGAGAGAGGGAAGGTGAGGCCAGTGTGGGGCAGTAGAAAGCGGCAGACCAAACAGCAGAAACAAGCGCACATGCAGACTCAGAATTCAAGAATCCTTGGGTTTGGGTGGGTATCTTACAACTAGAATTCCTGGCTGAGACACTCCCTTACTGCATTTAAAATATGATGCTATTTACAAATACTTGGCTTTCACTTAACTTTTTTTTTTTTTAAGATTTATTTATTTATTTGAGAGAGAAAGAGAGCAACAGAGTGGGGTGGGGGGCAGAGAGAGAGGAGGGTCAGAGGGAGAGGAAGAGAAAATCTCAAGCAGAGTGCAGAGCCCAACGCAGGGCTTAATCTTACAACCTGAGGTCATGACCTGAGCCAAAACCAAGAGCTGGACGCTTAGCCAACTGCACCGCCCAGGTGCCCCTCACTTAACTTTTCTTTGAGAACAAATCTGCTGCAAGGCCTGGCTGTAGGATGGCCACTGGTGGCTATTGTTCACCGACTGCTCTGTCTTTTCCATTTCAAAGAAACAATGGTTCTTTCTCACAGTGTGAGTCTTTCAAGAGAGCATCAGACTATTAAGGTCAGGAAACCCTCTGTGATTCCAGGAAAGGGAAGAAAGTTAAAAATTAGAGCTCCTTTTTCCAAAAGCCCTTAACTGATGTTACTCCATGCTACTCAACACTTTCTTGATGGCCGCAAACTAAGAGTGAAAACAATAGGAAAAGGCATTTTTTTCTGGCCAATTTTATTTGATCCAGCCCTAGTTTGCTCGCTGAGATTAGAATATGTTTGGTGATAAGGTGCAGTATATGAGAGTTACAGGTGTATTATCACATTGTGCTATATATCATGGGGCCAAAATAAAAAGAAAATGTGAAGGGCTATCACTAGAAATATGTGGGAACCTGATAAGGAAAAGGAAGTCTGGAATGGGACAAAGTCCACAGATAAATTTAATCAAGTGTAGCAAAACTCAAATGAATATTCTAGGCACCAAAAGATCTGAAATAGAAACAAGGACAATGCGATGTATTTTAAGTGTATATTCCCACCCCTACTGTATTCCTATGTATATCCTATAAACTACTTTGCCATAATTACCAACTGGTAATAGCTGTGATTGCGTTCAGAGAAGCCATCAGGGACCAGGAGTGGTCAGAGGGAACTTGGGCTTTATCCAAAATGTCCAATTTTGCTTGTTTGTTTTTTTTTACAAGAGAGTATGTTCATGAATTGCTTCTATAATTAAATATGTTTTCTAATTATATAAGAAAAATATGAAGAAAGGCTTTAAATGAAAAAAGCTCTTAAAATCATAAGAACTATGCTAATGTGAAAACAGTTGCAGAAGTCAAGGATGCGATGTTGCCCAGTTTGCCAACATGCACATCTATGGAAATCATGGCCAAAGGCTTACAAATTCATACTACTAAATCCGGACACAAAACATTTTTACAAGTCCCTCTAGCCAATTGTTTCATTGAAATGGGGAGATTAAGATCTACTGCTAAATGAGTAAGCTGCATTAATTAGGAAATGCTAGATTCCATTGGAGTTTCATGCTCAACAAAAGATGAACTGTTCTGAGCTCTTTCTCACCCAACTTTGATAAAATCTGAAAAGACGTCCCTGTGCAAAAGCTGGTAAGAGATAAACTAAAGAGGCAGTGCTGATAAAGGACCCTCACCTCAAAGCCTTAATGCCTTACGCTTCTGTTGCATTAAGTTAGCAGCAGACAATCAAGAAACAATGAATGACAGGTAAGCTGTTTTAAGAATTACTGTTAAGAGCACAACCTAAAGTTGAAATACCAACCTTGTCATTTTTTAAACACCCTGTTCAAGCCACCTTGTTATTCAACACATAACTGAATTTCTAACATCAAACTAAAAATTTCCCCAACCCTTTATCAGAATACTACTCACACTTTCAAAACATGATTTTAAAAAAAGGAAAAAAAAGAAGATAAGAAAAAAGAATAGTGAGAAATTTACTTGCTTGGGTGCCAGATATCTCAAAGCTTTCCAAAAGCATGACCTAATCTGAAATGTTCTAGAAGCAAAAGATAAAGTCGTATTTATTTCCATTAACCTTACAGACATCTTACCTACCTCACCGAAGGTGTTTGGAAGGAAAATCTGGGAGATGAGATCATGGTTTTCAGGCTAAAATAAAACACCATCTGAAAAACAACATGAAATGTTAGAAAAATTTTCAGAATGTCTAGGAGAAGGAATATAAAAGGAAATTTCCTTTGGAATTCTTTCCTTCTGCTTTTGAGGGGGGAAACACAAAGACAATTTTTAAAAGGACTCTTTTTTTTTTTTCAGTGTGCTTTTGTGTACACCACCAAATCACAATTAATAGGATGATGGACTTCCAATGGACTTCCCATTGATCACTGCAGTTTTGTGCACATCCGGGCATCCTCTTAGTGCCCCTGGGCACTAATCTTGCATTTGCATGGTGGCTGGAGACAGCCTAGGAGCGGTGCTACAGGCACCAAAGCCCGTAGATCTCACTGGACTCTGACAGAATTAAACTCATGATCCTAGCATCTGCTAGGCTGCAATCAAAGGAGTTTATAACCAGTAACTGCTCAGGTAAAAGCAGTTTTTAAGAATAATGATGGTATGAACAGTATTTCAGAAAATAAAAGTACATTATTGAAGACTTGGATAGTAAATAGTATAGAATACATTTCTGTTTTCAAATCACACCCAAAATAACTCCTTGTTGTTGTTTTTAAACCTCGGGTAGCTTTTGGTGAAATAATTTTGCATGTATTTTTTAAACCTGAAGTTTTGGTTTTGTGTATTTTAAAAACAATCTATCTTTTCAAAAAATAATCTGTATCAAAAATCAGTTTATAAGACTCTGAGTTAAGAATTCATTGCTGTGGGAACCATAATAAGCTGAATGCAGTGGCCAGAAAAACCAGGAGTGAGGAGCTGTGATGGTTAATTTTATGTGCTAATTTGTGTATGCTGTGGCACCCAGTTATTTGGTCAAGTGCCAGACTGAATGTTGCTGTAAGCGTATTTTTTAGATGATATTAACATTTACAGCAGTAGACTTAGAGTAAAGCAGAGTATCCTCTATAATGTGGGTGGGCCTCATCCAATCACTTGAAGGCTTTAGGAGAAAACAGACTGAGGTTCCTCAGAGGAAGAGGTAAATATGTCTGCAGTCTGCCTTTGAACTCTAGTTGCAACATCAACTCCTATGTGGGTTTCCAGCCTGCTGGTCTACCCTGCAGATTTGGACTTGCCAACCTCTATAATCATGTAAGCCAATTCCTTCAGATCCCTCTGTCTCTCTGTCCATTTCTGTCTCTTTGTTTCTGTCTCTGTCTCTACACACACACACTTACATACACACACACACACACACACACACATGCACCCTATTGGTTCTGTTCTTCTGGAGAACTCTAATACAGGAACCAAAAACTAACACTTCCTCTCTTGTCTTAGTGGGTTTTTCCTCCTAGAAAAAAAAAAAAAAAAGGTGGGGGACAAAAAGACAAATATCTGTCCTATGATTACTTTATTTTTTTTTAATAATGATTTTTTATTATATTATGTTAGTCACCATACAGTACATCCCTGGTTTTCGATGTAAGGCTCGATGATTCATTAGTTGTGTATAACACCCAGTGCACCATGCAATACGTGCCCTCCTTCTACCCATCACCGGTCTATCCCATTCCCCCACCCCCTCCCCTCTGTAGCCCTCAGTTTGTTTCTCATAGTCCATAGTCTCTCATGTTTCATTCCCCCTTCTGATTACCCCCCCTTTCTTTATCCCTTTCTTCCCCTACTGATCATTCTAGTTCTTATGTTCCATAGATGAGAGAAATCATATGATAGTTGTCTTTCTCTGCTTGACTTATTTCACTAAGCATTATCTCTTCCAGTGCCGTCCATGTTGTAGCAAATGTTGAGAACTCGTTCTTTCTGATTGCTGAGTAATATTCCATTGTATATATGGACCACAACTTCTTAATCCAGTCATCTGTTGCAGGGCATCTCGGCTCCTTCCACGATTTAGCTATTGTGGACATTGCTGCTATGAACATTGGGGTGCATATGGCCCTTCTCTTCACTACGTCTGTCTCTTTGGGGTAAACACCCAGTAGCGCAATGGCTGGATCATAGGGTAGCTCAATTTTTAACTTTCTAAGGGACCTCCACACTGTTTTCCAGAGTGGCTGTACCAAATTGCATTCCCACCAACAATGTAGGAGGGATCCCCTTTCTCCACATCCTCTCCAACAATTGTTGTTTCTTGCCTTGTCTATTTTTGCCATTCTAACTGGCGTAAGGTGGTATCTCAGTGTGGTTTTGATTTGAATTTCCTTGATGGCTAATGATTTTGAACATTTTTTCATGTGTCTGTTAGCCATTTGTATGTCTTCATTGGAAAAGTGTCTGTTCATATCTTCTGCCCATTTTTTGATTTGTTTATTTGTTTCTCGTGTATTGAGTTTGAGAAGTTCTTTGTAGATCTTGGATACCAGTCCTTTATCTGTAGTGTCATTTGCAAATATCTTCTCCCATTCCGTGCGCTGCCTCTTAGTTTTTCTGACTGTTTCCTTGGCTGTGCAGAAACTTTTAATCTTGATGAAGTCCCATAAATTCATTTTATCTTTTGTTTCTCTTGCCTTTGGGGATGTATCATGAAAAAGGTTGCTTTGGCCGATGTCGTAGAGGTTGTTGCCTATGTTCTCCTCTAGAATTTTGATGGATTCCTGTCTCACATCGAGGTCTTTCATCCATTTGGAGTTTATTTTTGTGTATGGTGTGAGATAGTGGTCAAGTTTCATTCTCTTGCATGTAGCTGTCCAATTTTCCCAGCACCATTTATTGAAGAGACTGTCTTTTTCCCATCGGATGTTTTTTCCTGCTTTAACAATATTAGTTGCCCAAAGAGCTGAGGGTCCATTTCTGGGTTCTCTATTCTGTTCCATTGGTCTATGTGTCTGTTTTTGTGCCAGTACCATGCTGTCTTTGTGATCACAGCTTTGTAGTACAGCTCGAAATCCGGCATTGTGATGCCCCCAGCTTTGTTTTTCCTTTTCAACAGTTCCTTGGAGATTCGGGGTCTTTTCTGGTTCCATACAAATTTAAGGACTATTTGTTCCAGTTCTTTGAAAAACGTTCTCGGTATTTTGATCGGGATAGCATTGAAAGTGTAGATTGCTCTGGGTAGCATGGACATTTTAACTATGTTAATTCTTCCGATCCATGAGCATGGAATATCTTTCCATCTTTTTATGTCTTCCTCAATGTCTTTTAAGAGTGATTTATAGTTTCTAGAATAAAGGTCCTTTACGTCTCTGGTTAAGTTAATTCCAAGGTAACGTATGGTTTTTGGTGCTATTGTAAATGGGATGGATTCCCTAATTTCTCTTTCTTCGTTCTCGTTATTCGTGTACAGAAATGCAACTGATTTCTGAGCATTGATTTTGTATCCCGCCACGTTACTGAATTGCTCTATAACTTCTAATAGTTTGGGAGTGGCTTCTTTTGGGTTTTCCATATAGAGTATCATGTCGTCTGCGAAGAGAGACATTTTGACTTCTTCTTTGCCGATTTGAATACCTTTGATCCCTTTTTGTTGTCTGATTGCTGTTGCAAGGACTTCTAGTACTATGTTGAATAATAGTGGCGAGAGTGGGCATCCTTGTCGTGTTCCTGATCTTAAGGGAAAGGCTTCCAGCTTTTCCCCATTGAGAATAATATTTGCAGTAGGCTTTTCATAAATGGCTTTTATGAGATTGAGAAATGTACCTTCTATTCCTACACTCTGAAGGGTTTTAATCAGGAAAGGATGCTGTATTTTGTCAAATGCTTTTTTGGCATCGATTGAGAGGATCATATGGTTCTTGAGTCTTTTCTTGTTGATATGATGTATCACGCTGATTGATTTGCGAATATTGAACCACGCTTGCATCCCAGGTATGAATCCCACTTGATCGTGGTGGATAATCCTTTTAATGAACTGTTGGATTCTATTAGCAAGTATCTTGTTGAGGATTTTGGCGTCCATATTCATTAGGGAAATCGGTCTGTAATTCTCCTTTTTGAGGGGGTCTTTGCCTGGTTTGGGGATCAAGGTAATATTGGCCTCATAGAATGAGTTTGGTAGCTTTCCTTCTGTTTCTATTTTTTGAAATAGCTTTAGGAGAATAGGTATTATTTCTTCTTTGAATGTTTGGTAGAATTCCCCAGGAAAACCGTCCGGGCCTGGAGTTTTGTTATTTGGAAGGTTGTTTATCACTGACTCAATTTCTTCATAATTAATTGGCCTGTTTAAGAAATCAATTTCTTCCTGTTTCAATCTTGGTAGTTTATAGGTTTCCAGGAAGGATTCCATCTCTTCCAGATTGCTTAGTTTATTGGCATATAGCTGTTGACAAAAATTTCTAATAATCCTTCCAATTTCAATGGTGCTCGTCGTGACCTCTCCTTTTTCATTCATAATTTTAATAATCTGGGTCCTTTCTCTTTTCTTTTGGATAAGTCTTGCCAGTGGTCTGTCAATTTTATTGATTCTCTCCAAGAACCAGCTTCTAGTCCTGTTGATCTGCTCTACTGTACTTCTGGTTTCTGCTTGATTGATTTCAGCTTTAATTTTGGTCAACTGCTTCCTCGTGCGTGGATTAGGCCTGTCCCTCTGTTGCTGTTCCAGCTTCTTGAGGTGAGAATATAAAAACTGCATTTTAGATTTTTCTATTCTTTGGAGTGAGGCTTGGATGGCTATGTATTTCCCCCTTAGGACTGCCTTTGCAGTATCCCATAGGTTTTGGACTGTTGTATTTTCATTCTCATTGGTCTCCATAAATTGTTTAATTTGATTTTTGATTTCCTGGTTTATCGAGTCATTCCTGAGCAGGATGGTTCTTAGTCTCCAAGTGTTTGAGTTTCTTCCAAATTTTTCCTTGTGGTTGAGTTCCAATTTCAGAGCGTTGTGGTCTGAGAATATGCAGGGGATAATTTCAATCTTTTGGTATCGGCTGAGACCTGTTTTGTGTCCCAGAACATGGTCTATTCTTGAAAATGTTCCATGGGCATTAGAATAGAATGAGTATTCTTTGGTTCTGGGGTGTAGTGTTCTATATATATCTAAGAGGTCCAACTCGTCGAGTATGGCATTCAAAGCCTTTGATTCTTTGCTTAGTTTTTGCCAGGGTGTTCTGTCTATTTCTGAGAGTGGAGTGTTGAGGTCCCCTACTATTAATGTATTTTTATCTATATGTCTCTTTATTCTGGTTAAGAGTTGGCTTGTGTATCTTGCTGCTCCCCTGTTGGGGGCATATATATTTATAATTGTCATATCCACTTGTTGAATACTTCCTTTAAGAATAATATAGTGCCCTTCTGCATCTCTAACTATATTCTGTAGTTTAAAATCCAGTTTATCTGATATGAGAATTGCTACCCCAGCTTTCTTTTGAGGTCCATTTGCGTGAAAGATGGTACTCCATCCCCTTACTCTCAGTCTGAATGCATCTTTGGGTTCGAAATGAGTCTCTTGTAGACAGCAAATGGATGAGTCATTTCTTTTTATCCAATCTGCAACCCTGTGGCGTTTAAAGCAAGAATTTAAACCATTAATGTTAAGGCTGAGTACTGAGAGATATGCTTTTAATTCTGCCATGTTGTCAGTAAAGTCTTTGTTTGTATTGGCTGTGACTTTCTGTTTTGTATCACTCTTGGGGCCTTTTTACTTTTATATAACCCCCCGTAATACCTCCTGTAGGGCTGATTTCGTGGTTACGAAATTGGCTAGTGACTGTCGATTCTGAAATGTCTTTATTTCTCCATCAATTCTGAATGACAGCCTTGCTGGATAAAGGATCCTTGGCTGCATGTTTTTCTCTGAAAGAGCTTTAAAAATGCTCCCCCAACCCTTTCTCTCATTCCAGGTCTGTGTAGACAGGTCTGTCGTAATTCTGATGCCTTTGCCTTGGTACGTGAGAAATTTCTTTGCCCTGGCCGCTTTCAATACTGTATCCTTGGATCTCATATTTGCGAGTTGCACTATGACGTGACGTGGTGTAGGTCTGTCATGGTTGAGCTTGGGAGGGGTCCTCTCTGCCTCTTGGACACGAATTTTTGTTTCCCTTGCTAGATTAGGGAAGTTTTCAGCTACAATTTGTTCAAATATCTCTTCTAGACCTCTGTTTTTCTCCACCCCCTCGGGGATGCCGATGATTCTAACATTGGATCGTTTCGTTGAGTCAGTAATCTCCCATAGCCAACATTCGTGGGCGTGGATTTTTTTAAGACCATCTTCTATTTTTATTTTTTCCTCTATTAACTCATCCTCCAATTCACTAACCCTTTCCTCAGCTTCCGTGACCCTGGCCGTCAGAGCCTCTAGTTTTGCCTGCATTTGGCTGATAGAATTTTTAATTTCTGTCAAATTCGCTCTCATTTCCGCCCTTAGGGATTCTATATTCTCAGTAACATTTTCCTGAATACTTTTTTCAAGTCTACTCATTATCTTGACCATTGTTACTCTGAATTCCATTTCTGATAATTTGGTTACATCCATATCCGTTACTTCTGTGGCAGAGGCCACTGACTCACTGTCTTTTCTTTGCTGGGGGGGGCTTCTCCTTCTTGTCATTCTGATGAAGAGAGGTTGCGGGGTTTCCAGAGCCCAAATTATTGACTGGGTCCCAGGCCGTGCCCCTTGTTTTATAGGGATCTTAGAGATGTGGGCTTCTTCTTTAAAGATTTTATTTATTTACTTATCTGAGAGAGGGAGACAGACAGCAAGAACGGAACAGAAGCAGGGGAGTGGGAGAGGAAGAAGCAGGCTCCCAGCGGAGGAGCCCGATGAAGGACTCCTTTCCGGAACGCTGGGATCACGCCCTAAGCCGGAGACAGGCGCTCAATGACGGCGCCACCCAGGCGCCTCGGGTTGTGGGCTTCTTGATTTTTCAGCCTGCCTTCTGGGGGAGGGGCCTGCCGCGCCGATACTCAGGCAACCCTGTTTGGGTAGAGTCTCCGTGTCCCCTGCGAGGGGGGATGGGGATGGGCACGCTGTGAGCCGGTATTTCCAGGCTTTTGTTCTCTGGCGGCTTTCCCTGGCGGCCGGCTATGCCTCTTCTGAGGGTCAGAGCAGCAGAGGCTGCATTGTCGCAGAACAGAGGGATTGCGGCCCGTTCTCCACTGATGTTCTGGCCACTTTAACTCTATTATTGTTGGTGCTGCTCAACCCTGCAGCGTCCCGGGATGCGCGCACCAACTCAGCATCCCAGCCCTCACTTCCAGGGCCGGCGCGTCTCTGTCCTTTGTGTTTCTAATGCCGCCAGCCACCGGCTGCGTCTCTGTCCTTTGTGTTTCTAATGCCGCCAGCCACCGGCTGCGTCTCTGTCCTTTGTGTTTCTAATGCCGCCAGCCACCGGCCGCCCCGCACGCTCCCGGGTCTCCCGGTCTCAGTCTATGCCCCGTGAGCACACCTCGATTCCGGAGTTTCGGGAGAAGCCTGGTGGCGCGCACCCGGTTCAGGGTCTCAGTCTGCTGTTTCGCGGGTGCCGACCGCGAGTCCGCCCGCTCCCCCGTGCAGGTGGCCCGCCAGCCGCCAGCCACCCCGCGCGCGCTCCAGTATCTCCCGGTCTCAGTCTGGATCCCGTGAGCACACCGGGATTCCGGTGTTCCGGGAGATGCCTGGCGGCGCGCGCGTTCACGGCTCACCGGTCTCAGTCCGCTCTCTCGCGGGTGCCCTCTGTGTGACCGCCCGCTCCCCCGTGCAGGTGGCTGCCGCTTCCCGGCGCCCAAACGCGGCGGCTCCCTCCCCCTTCCGTTTATCTTCCGATATCTGTGCACGGTTTACAGCTCCCCTCTTCGTACCTCAATACTCAGCGCTGGAGATGTTCATTTGTAGAGATCCAGATGCATCATCCTGCGTCTCAGGCTGATTCCGTGGTTATTTAGGCTGGTCTGGTACCTATCCAGCTCGACTCAGGGGACCGGCTGAAAAAGGGGTCCCCTACTCCTCCGCCATCTTAACTCCCCCCCCCCTCCTATGATTACTTTAAATATCTGCATCTCCATGAAAAAAGTGAAGGCAAAGATTTTGGATTCATTTACTCCACAAAAGCTTGTGGGACACCCACTCCACAGCAGGCCCTGCACTGCCCCAATCTCCTAGGGAATGCAGTAGAGAATGAAAGGGACAAAACCTCAGCCCTTGTGGAGTCTACCATCTAGTAGCAAGATGCAAATGATAGACGAATAAATACACAATGGATTAAATGGTGTAAGTGCTAGGAATAAAAGTAAAGCAGAAAAGGGAAATAGAGAAGAGGGTTCCTATTTTAAAATTAGTGTGCAGGGATGGCCAAAAGGATATCAGCAGAAGAGAGCACCAGGCTCAGGAAAGAGCAAGTAAAAAGGTGCAAGGAGGGCATGTGGCTAGTGTATTCACAGAACAGCAGGAAGGCCAGTGTGGCTGGAACAGAGTTATCCAGGGAGAGAATAGTAGAAGACAAAATCTTTCTCTGAGTGAGGTGAGTAGCTATTAGAAGGTTGTAGCCAAAGAGTGACATAATACTCGGGCTGCTATATGGAGGATAGATTATAGGAGGGCAAGAGTGGACTAAGGGAGACCTTTAAGATGTTATTCTACAGGCAAGAAAAGATGGTGACTATAGTTATTAGGTGGTAGATATGCAATCCCATCAATACATGGACAGCAGAATTCCAAATTGAAGACAGCCCTTTTGGAAATACCAAGGTTTGAAGGCTACAGTTGATTATGGCATGGAGGGATGATCAAGGCTTATGCATACACCCAAGTAAGCATTCTTGGAAGTTCCTTGGCAGGGGACAACCAGGAGAATCCATCAGAGACATTGCAATCACAAGGACTACATTTATAATCACGTTAAAAATGCTTGAGTTGTGCAAGATTCACAGCTATAAAGAAAGGGTGTGGGACCAAAAGGGACATAGTGTGCTCTGCAGTCTAAAAAAAGGGAGCAATGGCTTTCCTACTCTGTCTCCAGAATTATCCCAGATAGGCAAAGTGTTGGCCATGTTTTCACATTCAGTCTGGCTTCTTGGCACATATATCCTTATAACACAGACAGATGCACCAGACTGTCTTGGCAACAGCCATTATGATCACCCACCTCAGTCTTCTTGCACTGATTCAATGCTCAATAACAACCTGATTATAATGTAGCTTCCCATGGAGATTTTCCTATGAGACGTGTTCCTACACTAGTGATTATGAACTTTAAATTGAGTAATAGCTTGATATTTATGCTTTTCAGTGTAAGTTAATAAACAGGTTCAGTGTTATATTTATGTGAACATCATGAGTCTAACTGACATGAATCAATATTCTTAGATCTGAATGCTCAGAAAATTTCAGGTTTCTGTCTTGCTAAACTGAGGAGCAGACTCTAAATTCATGACAATGCTGCCCTGAGAAGTCCAGCATTAGCAGGCCAGTCTCTCAGGTGATTTGAGTTGTCTTTTGACAAGAGAATAAGAGTTTATTAGGTGAAGAATTCAGGAGGAATGCTGAAGGAATGCAATGTGCAAAACCAGAGACAGGAAATGGAGGATTGTGTTCCCATCATCATTTAACATAAATGAAGCAGAATCTGAGTGTTTGAGCAATGTTGGGAGAGAAGTTTGGAAAAGTTGTTTGGGGTCAGAATATTCCCTGAATGACATAATGAGAAGTTAAGATTCTTTCCTAAGTCTGGGGAGAATAGGGGCTATTTGTAAGCAGAAGAGAAATACAGAGGAGGGGTGCCTGGGTGGCTCAGTGGGTTAAGTGTCTGCCCTTGGCTCAGGTCATGATCCATGGGTCCTGGGATCAAACCCTGCATTGGGCTCCATGCTCAGTGGGGAGCCTGCTTCCCCTCAGCCTCTCCCCTCCCCCACAGTTTGTGCTCTCTCTCTGGTGCTCTATCGCACATAAATAAATAAAATCTTTTAAAAAAAGAAATATAGAGGCATAGAGATATGTTTCAGGAAAATATGTCTGGTGATGGTGTGGAGGATTAGACTAGAGTAGAGAGAGACTGAATGAACTGTGATGAGTTAGGAAGAGTTTCAGTGGAAAACTACATGGACCTTAATAAAGGCAGGGGCAATGGGTATAGAGAGGATGGAGAACGAACAAGACAACACAAAATAAGCCATATGTGAATATTAATGGAGAAGCATGGATAGATTTAGCTTAGCCAAATAGTTGGAAAGCAAGCTCATTCACTGAGCTAGGCAATGGAAATGGAGATGTAGGTTTTGGAAGGGGTATATTGAGTTCAGTTTTAAACATGTTGATTTTGAAATGTCTATGAGTCATTCAAGTGGAGATGTCCAGAAAGCAATGGAACACAAGTCTGTTGTTCAGGAAAGCCATATAGACATGAGCTGTAACTTTGGGATTTGTTATTATTGCAAACTTATAGATGCCGATGAGTTAGATTTCAACAGTGGTGTGGTTGGTTCAGGGACTGAGGTGTATGAAGATTAAGAGTGAAATTCCAGACACTGACAATATCTAAGGTGTTGACAGAGTAAAAGGAGTCATGCAAAGATTCTGAAAAGTAATCAAAAGTATGAGGAGAGAGTAAAATGAACAATGTTATAAAATCCAACAGAAAGAAATATTTTAGGCTGAAGAGAGAAGTTAGCATTCCTACATGCTCCAGAGTGGGCAGAAGAAAATGAAGACGGAGAAGAGGCTATTCCATGTAGCAGTCAAGTCATCGGTGATCTTTGCCAGAACCATTTCAATGGGGTGATGAGAGCAGAAATAAAATTACGAAGACAGTAGGTGAGCACAACTCTTCCGAGAAGTTTGGAAGACAAGAAATCAAATGGCAACTTGTGAGAGAGACAGGATCAAAGAAAGCATCCCGGACTGAAGACCTTGAGTCTATTTCTCCTTCCTAATTCCCTCAATCCAGTCAGCAAATATATCCTGTTGACATTTCATGAAAATTCTTTTCAAGACTGACCCTTCCTCTCTTTTGGTTGTTTGTCAAGCCTTCTTGGTTTGTCTCTGATCTGCTTCCAATGCTCCGAACTATTCTCCCTGCTTCTTCTTGTTCTTCTCTCCGGCCGTATACTGTACACCTGCTGCCAGATGAATATTCTAGAATGGCGGTAACTGAATGTGATTCTCCACCTAAAAAACTTCAGTGGCTCCTCATTCTCTCTTATTTGCACTTCAGCCGGACGTTTGACATTTGTTGAGGATTGGTTCTCCCTATACATCCTATATCCACCTCCTACCCTGCTTCAGCCAAGATGGACTTCTCAGTTATTCTCATGTTCCAAGCACTGAGCATAGTCTTCCTTCTAACTGGTATACCATCTGGGTTTCTCGGATAATCAATCTCACCTGTCCTTCAGGTATCAAGTTAATTTCCAAGTCTCTATGAAAAAGAAGGAGGAAAAGGAGGTGAGAATAATTACTAAGCAATTTTATCTGTTTTACCTTACTAGTGGGCTAGAAACAAGGGAGGGGTGAAAAGAAAAGGGGAAACAGCTTAGGAAAATAAATAACAATGTCTATATTAATGTAGAGATCAATAACCATACAATTTTGAAAATAGTATCATTCTTGACCATGCATTTATATACTTTTGGTATTTAAGTTACCTATTTACTCCAAATTATAATGTCTTGCTCTTATAGTACCATAACAATTGCTGTATTTAGAGATTTCTAGCCTCTTTCTGAATACATATATGAATAATTGCTATTTGACAGGTTTTGGACCCAGCTTTGCAACTCAACCACTAGAGAAAAATACCCTGGGAACTTTTCAAAAATATGCACATTCCTAAAGATTCTGTTCTCACCTCACTTGGGGGCTATGCACCCCCAACTACAAAGCTCTGCTTTGCTAGTCTTCTCACTGATGAGTGAGCTGCTTGCCTCAGGTAGGGGTTTGAGAACCGCTGCAGAGTATGTTGAGTGGGGAAAAGTCAGAACTGTTATGAAATATCAGGTTGGTTATTCCTAGTGAAAAAGGAAACACTAAAAAATGGAAGCAATTAGTTGGGTGACTTCAATTCCTCAGAATATAAAGAATATCCCCCAGGAAAGTATTAAATGGTATAAGGAGATTTTTCCTCCTGAATAGTCATGTAAGAATTTGAAAAATATGTAAGGAATGCAACATCAAAGTAAAAATAAATCAGCCAACAGACTGTCTCCAATCTGTCGGATGACATATTTAGCATATTTTATAATTAAATAAGCTGACTTTTAAAGTTGTTTTGAGAGTCTAAACAACTACTTTGTTTTCCAAATACAACTGCATGGCACTCTATATTCCTTGTCAATCATATTGACGCTTCTGTGTCCTGTAGACAGATGCTGCTGCTTTTTCCTGCAACACTGTATTAATAGCTCTTAACGATATGGATACAATTCCATAGGCTGTCGTCTTTTTATTCGGTTTATGAACATCAAATAGTCCTAAGCTGTTTTGATGACTCGTACCTTAGACCTGTGTAACTGCTTTACTCCTAGCAATGATAGTTGGCATCTCAAATTTTAATGACTTTGTGTTTATTTTTATTAACAAAAGAAAAGAGAAGTCTTTGAAATAAGTGGGCACTCAGCGCTGATGAAAGATACTAAGGTGGCAAAAATTCAAATTCTATCCCAGGTCTTTTAAAATCAGAGACACGTCCCATCACTTTCTTCATTAGCCTTCAGTCACGGTGGGCATCAAAATCACTTGGGGCGCTTATTAAACATATGAATTTCCACATTGGGAAATTTTCATGAGGTCCAAAATGTGCATTAAAAATAAGAGCTCAGGATGGTCCTTGAACTCTAGTGTGAAATTACTAACCAACCCCCTCATTTACACATCATGAAACTGAACCCAAGAGGTTAAATAACTTACCTGGGGTCCCATTGCTAGATAATGACAATCAAGTGTGGAACTGAGGTAACCTAACTCCCAGCTCTGTGCTCTTCCCACCCTGACACCCGTCCTGACTCCCCTGCCCCTGAATTCCTTCAACAGGAGCATTCACCTCTCTGGCCCTCCACCGAAGAGAAGTTCACACGCAGTGTTTTGTAGGTGCCATAGACCAGAAGGAAGTTACCGAGGTGTGAATAGTAGAAGAAAGGCTGCTCTCATAAGGAGAGTACAAACTATGCAAACAGCAATGGAACATTACAGCAAATGTCAAGAGCTTGGTGAGATAGGCAAAGACTACCATGATATAGCGTTTATTTACTCACTTAATGTGACTGAAATCATAAAAATAATAAAAACAAGATTTGATAACTGATAACTAAGTATAGCTAAATCTGATAACTAAATCTCAGAAAGACTACACACTGAATTTACTATATCTTTCTGAATTTCAGCTTATTCTATGTGAAAGTACATACTATGCTAAACCTACATACTATGCAGGATTATCCTGAGTACAGCAACGTTATACGAACAGTGTTTCATGCGGTCCTAGCACATGGTAGACACTCAGTAAATGTTATAATTTTTAAAAATATTATGTGGTGGGAGGACCAGGGAGATGACAATTACATACATACCAAAGTAAATTGTTTGTGCGTCCCATTACTAGAGTGCCGTAGGAATAAAAAACATAACAGGGTGAAGATAGAAGATTTAGGAGATTTAAAGGAACACATGTATAATAACAGGGATGGAGCTAATGGAATACAATGTTGAATGAAAGAAACAAGACACAGTAACATAAACACTATGATTGTAAATATTAAAAATAGGCATGACTAAACTATATTTTGGGGAATGCATAGTTAGGAGGAAAAACTACAAAGCAAAGCAGGGAATTAATGAAAACACCAGAATAGTGGTTCCCTCTAAAGAGTACAGAAGGAGTTGCCACGAGGAAAGACACATGAGGGACTTCTGCGGTGATAGCCATGTTGTAATTTTTGACATGGGTGGTGGTTACATTAGTATTCCCTTTAGCATAATTGTCTATTTTTGTGTTTCATATATTTATATGTATGTATGTTATATTTTAACAGTAAAAACTCTTAAAGGTTCTTAAAGACAACTTTGATAGATAGAGCTGAAAGGAGGCACTAGACATTCTTATTATAGACATTTGAGTTGTCTCTCCACATGAACTACTAAGATAATAGAGTACAGCTGTGCAGCAGGTTTATGTAAATATTTATCTGTGTACTGGCTCAGACGACTCACCCTGGAGGTGTTGTGAAGTTTAATTGGAAGGCATTTGATCAGAGGTTGCCAGGATCCACTCAACACAAATACATAGCCAATCTAATTCCATATGACTTACTAGTTGAATGCTGATTATATTCATAATCATCATAGTCTTAAAAATAGTCATGTTTGCTTGTTCCAACAATGCTTTCAGTCATAGTTTCTATGGTTCCCAACTCCATATGGAGAAATAATATATGTCCTAAAGGGGAAGATGACTAATTTTCTGAACTTTACAAAGGCAAAGTTGTTGTTTTGCTTCTTTGGCTAAACACGTCAACAGCAAAATAAATGCAGAATATTTTCAGAGACTAAACTAAAACTTTAACTGAGACATAAGAAGATGAAAATATAGTCAATGGCAGTGGTTTATTTGAATTGACTAGTACTATCTTGACACCTAGACTGTTTTGGATGAGGTGCCCATGGGTGTCGTATCATTTGTTTTAAGTTACAGAATAGCTAGAAACTTAAAATAAAAACAATTTGCTCACAGTGTTAGTGACAACTGCTTCCACACAACTGAATTTAAATGTTTCTAATTTCCTGTGGTTTATTATCTGAAGCCAGAAAATGGACCTAACTTAATAATATGCTACTTCAAAATTAATTAATCATATTTACTTAATGAGATCTGTTACACGAACAAAACAGTACAATTTATATGCACAATTTAAAGAATAATAATAATGCAAACACCCATGTACCCACCACAAAATTTAAGAATATAACAAAATCTTTGTTTCCTTTTCTCACCCATAAGAGATAAAAACTATCCCTAATTTTATGAACATCGCTCCATGTTCTCTGCAGTCTTGCCACATGTATGCAGTATATACAACTATGCATATTGTTCAGTTTTACATGTTTTTTAAGATGTATTTATTTATTTTAGAGTGAAAGGGAGAGCTTGAGAGGGGGTGGAGTGGGAGAGGAACAGAGAGAGAGGGAGAGAGAGAATCTCAAGCAGACTCTCTGCTGAACGCAGAGCCTGATGTGGGGCTCAACCTCAAGACCCTGAGATCATGACTTGAGCCAAAACCAAGAGTCATATGCTCAACTGACTGAGCCACCCAGGTGCCCCTAGTTTATATAAATGAAATCATATTGTAGCATTCGTCAATAAATTTTCTTTATTCAGCAGTATATCTTTTAGATTTTTTAGATTTACCATGTCGATAAATGTATCTGTACTTCATTTATATTCAATGTTGTATATTCAATTGTATAAACATGTACCATAAAGTACTCCTTCTTATATTCATGCAAAAGGCATTTGGGTTGTTTCCAGTTTGAGTTTTTCTTTTGTTTTTCCTATTACAAAAAACAATGCTATAAACATTTTTAGACATGTCTCTTGGTACCCATGTGCAAAAGTGTCATATGAGTCAATATCTAGGAGTGGAATTCCTAGATCGTAAGTATGCATATCTTTAACTTCGGCAGATAATGCCAAGTTATTTTTCCAAAGTGGTTGTACAATTTTACATTCTTGAGTGTTTGAGTTTACTTTTCAATCCCATTATTCTGTTACAAATAAAGCAACAGTATGAGCTTTCTTTTGTAGATTCTCTTGCTTACAAGAATGAGAAGCAAACTCTAAAAGGAGAAATTGATTGGCTCACATAACCACACTGTAAAAAGGGTAAAGGTAGAGCTGGCTTTGGGTGTGATTGAAAGCAGAAATTTGAATTTCATCAGGACTTCTCTAGCTCTCATTTCTGCTTCTCAGTGAATGTGCTGGTCTCTTTCTCTCAGAACATCTCTCCACCAAGGAAAGGACATTGTTTCTGTGGATCCAGATTCACTTCCTTCCAATTTCTTCTCAGCTCCAGGTTGAAAAATCCTGACAAGGTCTCTGATGGGGTCAGCCTGGGTTACAAGACCATACCTTAAATTAATTATCACTGTGGCAAATGGGTGATGCACTCTGATTAGGTCACAAAACCATTTATGTGGCCAGAGGATTACAGGCTTTGTTGCCAGATAAGAGGGAAGAGAAAATGAGCCGGTAACAAATATGCCCCAGTGTGGGCAAAACCAGTAAAGAATTATTATAACTGTGATTGTGGCTAAATGCAATAAATCTCTTCTCTAAACCTCACATGGATAAAAATTATCCTTTTTACCCCCTAGAAACCAAAGGACACAGAGGTTATCACATTGGAAGACCTTGACTCTTCTACCGTCAGGAGGTCAAGTAAGGCACACTTCTCTCTCCATCGACCTGAGCACCACCTGTGGAGGAGTCACAGGTAAGAGATGTGAGAATGAAAGGTACCTGAGAACTTGAGCCTATCCTCCTTGGCACTGAACTTTACCCAGAAGGACTGTTCAGGCTATAGGGCTAGAGTAGGCTTTAAATGTCATAGGCTGAACAATGTTTTCTACTTATCAGAAGCTGAAAGCTTCAAAAAAGATCAGAATTGGTATAGACAGAAACAGATAACATATGTTCAGCATAACTGAGCTGTAGGGAAGAACACTACATGGCTTTTAAACTCCTGCTTCATTCTTCTGGCTTAGGCAGTGCTGACCCAAACTCTTCCCAGCCCATCCTGGCTCCAGTCTCCCTTGTCTCCACTTGATCCCCTCTCTGCCTCAGCTTTGGCATCACAGAGTCTTGCCACCAGGATGCCTAGTGGAGTCAGCATCCGTGCTACCTGGGAACACGAAGAACAGTGTATCTGATGCTGTGAGGACCCAGCCATTATTCCCCTACGCTTATTTTTCCACAGACACTGGGCTGACTTTCTTCTCCCAATGCTTCTCTGAAGGCTTTCTGTAGCCAGCAGTGGCCACGCAATTTGAACACACTGCAGGCTAGAAATTCCAAGGAGTTAATGCCCTTTGGAAGCAGTCCTCAGCTAATGACCATCTGTGATACAGTAGATACTTCAGCTCCTTCACCTTTGGTGTGGGATAACCTGAGGTATGCACTCTAAATTATTCCCCAGAGTCCCTCAGCAGGATTAGACTCCAACTGTCCACAGTGGTAACTTGTTTGAGAGCACAACTGTGAGATAATAGAAAAATACATATATTGGTTTCTGCCCCCAGTTCCTAACACAGAGTTCCCAAAACCCATGTAATTTCCCAAGTGATAGGAGCACTCGGAGCATCTTGTGTTCTACCATTTGGTCTTTGATTCCAGTTCCTGACAGAGAGCTCCTAAAACCCTTGTAACTTCCTGGGTGATAGGAGTGCCTCCTAAATGAGGGCTGGTCACTGGAAAGAACAAGCCATGACTAGAAGCTTGGAATTTTCAGTCCCACCCCCTCTTCTCTTCAGGAGGCAGACGGGCTAGAAATGGAGGTAATGATTGGTGATGCCTATGTGAGGAGGCCTACACAAAATCCCGATAGTAAGAGGTTCAGGGAGCTTCCAGGTGAGTGAACATCCTCACTGGGAGTGTACAGCACGACATCTCTGCAAAACAGAAGCTCCAGTCTTCAGGATCCTCCCAGGCCTCATCCTATGTATCTCTTTCTTTGGTCTTCATCTGTAGCTGTTATTGTATCCTTTAATAAACTGGCAAATGTAAGTAAATGTTTCCCTGAATTCTGTGAGCCACTCAGGCAAATTCAGTGAACCTGAGAAGGGGGTCGTGGGAATCCCCAACTTGTATCCCAATTGGACAGAAGTTCTGAGTCACCTGGGTGTCATGGAGAATTGCTTGGTGCCTGGGGAAACCTCCACACAGTTGGTGACCAGAAGCGTCAGAATTGAAGTGTTTTGTGTGAGTAGTAATGGGGATACATAGGAGAGGGGAGAACTGGGGTTTTCCCTATGAAGGAGGAATACTACTGGGTTCTTCTAGCACAACACTTTTACTGGCTTTCTTCTCTTTCATTTAATTGCTCCAATAACCTGGTGTTTCCTGGAAACACATCCCAAATAAATCGTCCTATACCCAAATCCTTTCCTTGTGTCGGCCTCTGGAGGGCCGCAAATTAAGTCAACAGGGAAACTAAACTAAGAGCTTCTAAATATGCGATCCTGTTGTACCTACATTGGTGGCCCAGATTTCTGCAGGGGATTCTGGGAGGTAAGTTTCTCCCAGAATCCTAAATAGGAAACAGAAGCAAGAGCCCTCTACCCCTCCCCCTTGCTGTTACCCTCCTTTAATTAATGCGTGCAAAATTAGGACACATGTTTCACTAATCTCTTCCCTCCCTCTCTTCTCTCCATTCCATGCTGGAAAACAGGCCATATATTTCTTCTGTACCATAGATTGATTCCTTCTACTGCCAGGAAGCAAGCCTCCTGCTTATAGATCATAAACATTTTCACTATCATTGGCTGAGAGGTATCTTTTCTATATCTCTATATCGCCAGATCATTCAGATTCAGCCCTAGGCATGTTAAAGGGGAAGAATAACGAATTTATAAAATTTTCCCTCAGGGGCGCCTGGGTGGCTCAGTCGTTAAGCGTCTGCCTTCGGCTCAGGGCATGATCCCAGGGTCCTGGGATCGAGCCCCACATCGGGCTCCTCTGCTATGAGCCTGGTTCTTCCTCTCCCACTCCCCCTGCTTGTGTTCCCTCTCTCGCTGGCTGTCTCTATCTCTGTCAAATAAATAAATAAAATCTTTAAAAAAAAATTTTTCCCCTCAAAACTTGTTATATACATTTATGTTTTAATTTCAGAAACCATCACTGATCTTCATCTTTTATTCTTTCTGAGATATCCATTTCCCTGGTAGAAACATAGATACTGAAGAAAAAAATACAGAGAAAAAGAAACTAAAGTCAAACAAAGAACACAGAATTTCAGGACCTTGCCTAAAAAAATAGGTTGATGTCAACAAATAATTCTCCCAAGATTCAAGAAACCTAAATTATTTACTTTCTATTGTTCTAAGTTCTTAGATTTTTCCACATCACAATTCTTCAGTTTCCAGTATGCTATTTCCTGTTATGAGATTATTCAAAGTAGTTTATTTTTTATTGTTGGTTTTCAAAGAGAGGCAGCCTGACCAGCGGTGTCTTTCTAAAACTTGCGCTTCCTTAAAAAAAGAAAAAAAAAAAGAGCCTGAAAGACTAACAAAATATCGAAAAAGAGATGAAGAGAGAACAGAACAGAGATGAAAAGTGAGTTTATGGAGCTAGGTCAGGAATGAATAGAAGAATAAAATGAAACTATTACAGGGGTGAACTCATTAGAATCAACAAAAAAATAGATATGGATAAAAATATGGTCAGGGACAAAGAGGACAGGCTTAAGGAAATATCAAAATGAAATAGAAAAGAACAAAGACATAAACTTATAAGAAAGAAGATGGCAGATAATCACTCTTCTGAAAGAAAAGAATATGTGAAGTGTGAAAAATTCAAATATATATGGTCATACCTTCTTTTATTGAGCTTTGCCTTATTGTGCTTTGCAGATAGTGTCTTTTTTACGAAGTAAACTTTTCTGGCAACCCTGCCAACATTGAACAAGTCTATTGGCACCATTTTTCCAACAGTATTGCTCTCTTCCTGTCTCTGTGTCACATTTTGGTGGTTCTCTCAATAATTCAAATAATATTTCATTATTATATTTGTTATAATGATCAGTGATTGCTACTTGCTGAGAGCTTCCAATGGTTGGCACTTTTTAGCAATAAAAAGGCAGCTTGGCCTTTGTCAAGAGGAGGATGGTCTTTCTACAGCAAGAGAAAGAAAGCCATGAGGATGTTGTATGCGGAAGCAGGTCAGTTTGTAGATGGCACTTGGCAAACCTGAAGGGCTCCCCACTGCTGCTTCGGTTTTGTCTATGAAGTAAGAACAAGGCCCTCTATGGCCAAATATGGGGAGTTGGTACAGAGTGAGGGTTAGCATTAGATGATGATAGGACAGTGGCCAGAGATGTCCCTGCCGCCCCAAAAAAAGACCACATTGAGGACACAGAAGACATTGAATGAGAAGCATAAACTAGAGTATTGCAAATATAAAAATATTTCACAGAATTTTTTTTCCCCAGCAGGTCTTCCAGTGTTCTGAACATAGAAACAAGATGGTTAGATAGATCCAGGATGGAGAATTTGAGGTAAGATGGAGCTTGCAAAATTTTAACATGGCTACTTTTGCCATAAAACAAAGTAGAAAATAATTAAATTTGTTCCATTTCAAGATTTACCTGGCAGAGTAGTGTTGGCTTATGGTACAGAATACTGGTACCCTGCCTTGTGTCCCTATTGTCTACAGAAAGGATTTTAATCCTATAATAAAATCTCTCCTAGCATACAATGAACAGTATTTCCTAGAATTTTTAAAAACTAATAAGGAAGTTTGAATATGCTGATTAAAGTGCAAGCCAGTTATTGGAAAAGGAAAACCTAGTTGAAAGATTATTGTTTTAATATTCTTTTAGCTATCTAAAAGATTACATAACTGATTATATAATAAGCTATATAAAGTACAAGCCTTAGTCAGAGAAACATGTCTCATACCTGACTTTTCACACTTAGTGTAAAAGTCTGGAGAATTTTTTTATCCTCTATCCGATTATGATTTGAAAGTTGTACCTCCAGCAAAACAGACATCTTAGAATCAATTATTTCAACTAGTTCATGTAGATAAATGCATTTTAGTTCAATTTTAGCTTTCAGTAGTTTATAGCAAATTGTCTTGTGTGTAAATAGGCAATCCCCTCATTGATGTTTTCAAGATATAATTTATTAACTACCCCAGACATCATTCACGAAACAACATTATGGCCGGGGTTGACAGTAAAGCTGGCCAACAGGTAGAATCAGTACTTGCCTTCTTTCCAAGGTGTCAGTTGTCAATATAAAAAGTACATCGCAGAAGTGGTCCAGAAAGAGGGACAATTTATTAAATGGTAATGAACGAAACTGAAGAAAATAAAAAAAGAGAGTGAAGAATAGTGATAAGGAAAGAATTAATATAATAGTCAGGTACATGTTATAAATTAATTTAGAAGGCAAATTCTTCACAATAATCAAACTCTAAACAATGAGGCTATGAGGAGCTTCCACTGGGCTTCAGTTTCTCATACACTTCCACTATCCCTGGAAGGGTAACACAGATGATAATTAGTACCCCCTTCTTTGACTTTCTCTCAAAAAACAAAGCAAATCAATGAAAAAATGTCAAAGGCCACAGGAGAAAGAGTTCATGATAAGACAACAGAGGTGTTCTGTGTCTAAAGGAAGAAGAGGGAAATACAGGTCTTGAAATCACATAGACGGTAAAGATAATAAAATAATTAGAATTGATAGGGAAGGAACCTTATTCCTTAACACTTTTCATTATGGTATTGTTTGTGTGGTATATATATTATCACTTCCAGTGTCCTCTTCCCATAATCATCTAGGTCAAATGTGGGTAGGAATGATTTTCAGAATTGTATTCTTAGCAGATATCGTATCACAAAAAAACCAATGGCTCTCTGATAATGAGTGCATACATGACATTTCTACTCATGATAGTACAATAAACTTTCTAATTTGACTAATGTGAACTATGACACTGATGCCTTACATATTCTACAATAACCCATTCATGTTTATTAGTTACATTTTTCTAATCACCAACACTTTTGTTTTTCTGAAAGCTAGGCAAACAATTCTTTTTCAGTTCTTTACTACTATTATTTGAATTTTAAAAAGTTGTCGTGCAAAAAAGAATATGGTTTACAATTATATTTGAGGATGAGAGTACTAAAAGTCTATTGATACTTATGGAAACCTGGCAAGTGGTTGACTGCTATTTGCTTGCATGACCTTACTTGATGCCTAGCAAACTACACTGGATTCCTAAAACTCCCTCTCTACTTATTCTCAACTCCAGTTATACATGCCATTTTAATAAACTACTTAGTTTCTATTGTTCTAAGTTCTTAGAGTTTTCCACATCACAATTCTCTGGCTTCCCCTGTGTTATTTCCTGTTATGAGATTATTTAAAGTAGTTTGTTTTTATTGTTATTTTTCAAAGAGAGGCAGTCTGACCAGGGGTGCTTAGGGATATTTCACAATGCTAGTTCTTTCCTGTATACACACACCCTCACCCACCCACCCATATACACACACATACGCACACATACACAGGCCCTAGGTATGAAGAAGTTGCCAAATCTTAAAAGTCTTCAAATCACCTATTCTGGCTCTTTTTTCTTCCTTTTGGCAGCACCTCATGCCCTTCAATTATCCTGCATCCTGCACGCTCCCCTCTTTCTTATGAAGAGCTGGATCTCAGTCACAATTCCTCATATTGTTGAGTTACTGTGGCCCTACTTCTGCATATACTGGGTAGAAAAGCAAAGAGAAGAGGTAGGCTTGCCCTTCAGCTGGGTAGCCTCAATCCTCCTGGCACACCAGTCCTCCTTCTTACAAGTTACATCCTGTCTGTAGACAGACTGGCCCAACAACAAAGCTGTATCCATAGAAGTGAAACTTGCCCAAAAGGGTGTGTGTTGGAGCAGAAGGGTGTGGGGGAAGGGAAGGAGTTGAAATAAGAAAGCGGATTCTCGAAAGAGATAAAATCCAACCTATCAAAATTCTATGTATCAGTCAAGCAAAGCCTTGTGATTATTTTTACTGATAGCAATATTAGCATATTCTAGAAAAGATAAACTTAGATAAAACATCATTAAGTGATTAACAATAATTAAATGTTATTGAGAAAAAATTATCTTGAGGTTATTTCATACATTTAAGTTTAATGAAGTCCTAAATATATAGAACCACTACCTGCACACATTAAGTGAACATGAACTAGGTGAGTGGGTGGAGTTGAAAAAGAGGTACTCAAATATTTTAAATTGTTCGTTCCTTGTATACATTTGGTTTTATGTGTGAGAGTATTTGTCACCCTGATTCAGAATGCAATGACTTTTAATGGTACTTGAGGAATCATTTTTTTCTAAGCTTGCGGAATAATTTATTGTGGAAGAACTGAAATTTGCTAATATTTCAAAGCATTATTTATTTTCTCGGGGAAAGAACTAGAAAGATTGGTTCCAAATTTAAAATGTCAAATCTGGTAGTTTAGCATTCAAAAATGAGTAACTATACAGAGTTACCAGTGATATTTTAAAATTCATGTTCTGGCTGATGTACCAGGATTTTTTTAGGCAAAATCATAGTAAGTATACCAAAGTGAGCTAACAGTCTTCATTCCAAAATGTTCCCCCATATGGGTTCTGAACCATATGGCGGAAATTTGATACAGATGACTAAATTTGCTGTCATTTTTAATTATTGTTAATAGTAAAACGAACAGAGAGCTAAACTTTAAACACTAATACCTTAGAAATATGAACTAACTTAAAACTATATAGAAGTACCCTCTCAAAGTACTCTCTTAAAAAAAATTAAAATAAAAAGCAAAGGTCAGAGATGATGGAAAGAAACAAATATTGAGTGACACTAAATGCCAGCCAGATTACTGGGCTAGATTCTTTACATACCTTGGATCACATAACAATATAGTTAGATAGGAAATGTTCTACAGCAGAGGTGTTTAGCTTTTCTTTTTCTAAAACTGCATAAATCTTGACTCACATGTTCATAATGTTCATAATACAAGGATTATTTGCTCTGCCCTATGTTTCTCTTGCACAAGATTTTCTCTCTTTTATAAATTCTATTTCTCGATGCATCATCTGCCTCACGGTTGTTGTGGTACAGTCTCCAAAAGACTGGCTTAGTACTAATGAGTCATGTTCCTCTTCCCAGTCAACTGAGCAGGATATCAAAGCCTCTTTATCTTTCTGGGTGGATACAGAGTTATTAAGCATAAGTATGTCCTTTGCCAATAGACTCGTGGGTTGGGTTTAGTTATTAACTTGGTGAGCCTCCACCCAGTTAACTATTCTAGGAAATCATTTGATGAGTCAGGTGTTTTATATTCATATTTCAGCAAACCAGTAATCTCCATAAGTACTACTGCTGAAGGCTGAATGCCCCGGAGAGTTTACCGTCATGGCTTCCTTAGTGCACAGCCACCGAGGCTAACAGACCAAAAGATGCATTGTCAACAGGATCATTTTTTGTTTTCTTGTAAACAACATTGCCTGTTTGTTATACAAGGTAAATAAATCTTAGTTCATTTCAACTTTGATGAGGCTGTGAGCTGTTGCAAAGCATAGAGCAGTGTCCAAACTTAGGGAGTGGGAAATTGGAAGTGTGGGTCTATGATGATTAAAGGTGACCCCAACTGAGAAGTTCCTCCTCCACCTGGAAGAAAAACAGCACTGGGAGCATATACGCTTCTTTCCACTCAAAGAAAAGACTAGACCCACAGGTATGTTTTCTGTATAGCAGCCTGTGGTGTGACAGTGACAAGTGATACAACTTCTGTGCCATTCCTCCCTCCAGCCAGGGATACACCTGATTCAAAGGAGAGCCTGGAGGGTTGGAGGGTGGGTGAGGCTTTAAGGAGACACAGCAAGTTGGGCACCTCCTTTCTCATAGGCAGAAATATAATCAGTTCTTGTCTACTTGGGAGCTGACAACACTCTTAATTCATAAAATACCATAAGAAGTGTTTCATTTCCTAAATTCAAGGACATAAAGGAGTGTAATCTTCTTTAGGAAAAAACTCTCCTGAAATCAAATGAGTTAATTTTGTATTGAATACTTACCATGCATTTGGTGCTGAGCCAACCAAGCACCTTACATGCTTTTGCTCATAATAAAGCTCACCAAAGGTCCATTAAACAGTCATTATTTCACCATTTCAAAGAGAAAGAAACTTAGGACAGTAACTTGCCCAGAGGTCCACAGCTGAGCCAAAAGTTAAGCCAAAGTTTAGTTTGTTTTTAAGAGTCAGAATTATTTTAAATTATTTTAAGTATATTATATTGTCTATACAAATAATAACTAATTAAATAAAACTAATATAACTAGCATGCAGCCTGCATAATCGTATAATCAGTTTGTATTATATATATAATAACTTGTTTTGATAAAAAAAGTAAACATTCCATGACAATGAGAAATGACTTTATTGAAACATGGCTAAAATTCCTAACATAAGCAGCATCAAGAATCAGTTTCAAAAGCAGTGAACCCACTGCTTTTGAAAGTCACAAAGGGAAAAACAAAAGACAAGGTGAATAGATCTGACAAAGATGGGTGTAAGGGCTTAGGTGTTCTTTATACTTCTCTATTTTTATATATGTTTGATATGTTTTACATAGAAATGTTTATTAAAAATGCAGACCATTATTTAAGCAGAATTTCTGACCATTTCCTTTTTGTTGTCTGATTACTGAAGCTAGGACTTCTTAGTACTATGTTGAACAATAATGGTGAAAGTGGGCATCCCTGTCATGTTCCTGACCTTAAGGGAAAAGCTCTGCTTTTCCCCATTGAGAATGATATTTGCTGTAGACTTTTCGTAGATGGCTTTTATGATATTGAGGTATGTTCCCTCTATCCCTACACTGTGGAGAGTTTTAATCAAGAAAGGATGCTGTATTTTGTCAGTTTGCTTCAATTGAGAGGATCATATGGTTCTTTTCCTTTCTTTTATTAATGTTATATATCACGTATGGTATAAGAAAATGGTCCAGTTTCATTCTTCTACATGTGACTGTTCTTTCAAAGCCCTTGTTTCCTTGTTGATCTTCTGCTTAGATGATCTGTTCATTGCAGTGAGGGGGCTGTTAAAGTCCCCTACTATTATTGTATTATTATCAATGTGTTTCTTTAATTTTGTTATTAACTGGTTTATATACTTGGCTGCTCCCAAGTTAGGAGAATAAATATTTATAACTGTTAGATCTTCTTGTTGGATAGACCCTTTAAGTATGATATAGTGTCCCTCTTCATCCCTTATTACAGTCTTTGGTTTAAAATCTAATTTGTTGGGGCACCTGGGTGGCTCAGTCAAGTTAAGCAGCTGCCTTCAGCTCAGGTCATGATCCCCAAGTTCTGGGATTGAGCCTCACCTCAAGCTCTCTGCTCAGCAGGGAGCCTGCTTCTCCTTCTCCCTCTGCCTGCTTTCACTCTTTGTGTGTGTGTGTGTGTGTGTGTGTGTGTGTGTGTGTGTGTGTGCGTGTCAAATAAATAAATCTTTAAAATTTGTTTAAAAAAATAAAATCTAATTTATATGATATGAGCATTGCTACCCCAGCTTTCTTTCGATGACCATTAGCATGATAAATGGTTCTCCACCCCTCGCTGTCAATCTGGAGGTGTCTTTAGATCTAATATGAATCTCTTGTAGATAGCATATCAATGGGTCTTGCTTTTTTATCCAATGTGATACCCTGTATCGTTGATTGGAGCATTTAGCCCATTTACATTCAGAATAACTTTTGAAAGTAATGAATTTAGTGCTATTGTATTACCTGTAAAGTCCTTGTTTCTGTAGATTGTCTCTGTTTCTTTCTGGTCTGTTTTACTTTTGGACTCTGTCTTCACTTACAGGATCCCCTTTAATATTTCTTGCAAGGCTGGTTTAGTGATCACAAATTCTTTTAGTTTCTGTTTGTCCTGGAAGCTCTGTATCTTTCCTTCCATTCTGAATGACAGCCTTACTGGATAAAGTATTCTTGACTGCATGTTTTCCTCATTTAGTTCCCTGAATATATCATGCCAGCCCTTTCTGGCCTGCCTGGTCTCTAGATAGGTCTGCTGCCAGCCTATTTTTACCCCTATAGGTTAAGAACCTCTTGTCTTGAGCTGCTTTCATAATTTTCTCTTTATCTCTGAAATTTGTAAGCTTCACTATTGATCTATTTTTATTGATTTTGAGGGGGGTTCTCTCAACCTCTTGGAGTTGAATGCCTGTTTCCTTCCCCAGAGTGGGAAGTTCTCAGCTATGATTTTCTCAGATACACCTTCTGGCCCTCTCTCTCTTTTTTCTTCCTCTGGAACCCCAATAATTCTAATATTATATCGCTTTATGGTATTACTGATTTCTTAAAGCCCCCCTTTGGTCCATTAGTTGTTTTTCTCTCTTTTCCTCAGCTTTCTTCCTTCCCATCAACTTGTCTTCTATGCCACTGACTCTCTTCTGCCTCATTTACCCTAACTGTTAGGGTATCCAACTTAGACTGTATCTCATTAAAGCATTTTTTATTTTTACCTGATTATATTTTATTTCCGCACTAAGAGATTCTCTAGGGTCTTTTATGCTTTTTTCAAGCCCAGCTAGTAACTTTATAATCATTATCCTGAATTCCAGCTCTGACATTTTACTTATATCCATATCACTTAGATGTGTGGCAAAGAATATTACCTCTTGTTCTTTCTTTTGTTGTGAATTCCTCCTTCTAGTCATTTTGCCCAGAGAAAAATGGATGATCAAGAGGACAAAATAAAAAATATCAACCACAACCCAAGCAAAGTACACACTAGACAAATCCAAAGAGATCAGAAACCAAAAAAGAAAAGAAAAAGAAGAAAAAAAAAATGGGGAGGGATATAATCTCCCAGGTGGACAAAACAGGGTAATCCACTTGGTCCTGGGTGTATTTTGGTCTGTTTGTTAGAAGACACTAAATCCCAAAAGTGTGAAGAAAGCAAAACTTATATATATGCACAAAAATAAAATTGAACACAGTGAAAGGAAGCCAAAAATGAAAAATATATCTATAAAATGTAAATGTTAAAGTGAAAGTTAAAAAAAAGTCTTAAAAGCAAAGAGTTGATAAAATAAGAAGCTAGTTGAAAAGGAAAAAAAGAAAAGGAAAATTTTAAACTGAAGGATAAATGAATCATGAGAAAAAACCTCAAATTCTATATACTATTTTCCTCTAGTGCTGGAGTTTTGCAGTCCTGTGTGCTTCATAAACTTGGTGTTTGCCTGTTGTTCCAGCTGGTCTTCTGGCGGAGGGGCCTGCTGTGCTGATTCTCAGGTGTCTTTGCCTGGGTGGAGTTGCACCACCCCTTGCCAGGGGGCTGGGTTCAGTGTAAGCTCCTTCTGGTTGCTTTATGTGGCCTTTGTTCCCTGAAGGCTTTCTGCACTTCTTTAGAGGATGAAAATAAAAATGGACTCGCCCTGATCTCCAGCCCGGGAGCTGGAGCTGAATGATCACAACCACTGCCCCCTCTCTTCAGTAAACCCTCAGGGATAAGCAGTCTTCAGTTTTGTGTGTCAAACTCTGCAGACTCCTGTGGTGTGCACCCTCACCAGTCCTCCTGGGGGAAGCAGAGGATCACTGCATTTCTGCCCTTCATAGGCCACCTGCACAGAGAGTGGTCACCTGATTGTGCCACAGTTTGCATTTTATGGAGAACCAAGCTGAGAGACCCCTCCTGGGCTTGCTAACCATAACCAGTATCTCTGCTCCAGTGCTTAGGAAGTCTGCCATCTCAGGCACCCCATTTTTTTCTGTGACCCTGGGGTTCCTAAGACTACACTGTCCCACCTAAGATTCTGCCCTGCTTTGCCACCTGAGCACCTTTCAGACAGGGACATTTCTCACTGGAGCAGACTTCTAAAGGTTCCAATTTTGCACGCTGGGCCTATACCACTTTCTGGTAGCTGGCTTACAGAGACTCCCTCCCCCCACCATTTATCTTCTGATATATCTCCTCTGATTCACTTCTCTGCACCTCTTACCTTGCAAAAAGTGGTTGCTTTTCTATTTGTAGAATACCAGCAATTTTTTTCTTACATCTCAGGTTGAAATCATAGGTGTTCAAAAGGATTTGATAGTTATCTAGCTAAATTCAAGGGACCAGATGAAATGAGGTCCCCTACTCTTCTGCCATCTTGCTTCCCCTCTAGTGAAATACAGTTTTGTAGAAATTACTGTGTTCAAGAGACTTGAATGTATCAGCTTGGGAACATTAAAGCTCTGTTATTTGTCTTGTAGAAAAAGAGAAAATGAGCTAAATAATATCTTCGTTTAAAATTAAAAATCAGGGGCACCTGGGGTGTTCAATCAGTTAAGCATCTGCTTTAAGCAGACCCACCAGAGTCCCAGGATCAAGCCCTTATTCTGACTCCCCTGTCAGTGGGGAGTCTGCTTCTCCCTCTTCCCCTCCCCCTGCTCTGCTGTCTTTCTCACTCTGTCTCTCAAATAAATAAAATCTTTAGAGAAATATAAATTAAATTAAATAAAAAATTGTCAAACATTGAATTTTATACCTTCTCTGTATGTAAGAAAGATAGTCTATTAATTTGTTTACAAAGGACTCGTTAGCTGATTTCAACCAAGACTAATTTTATTACCCTATTATTGTACTGTGTCTAGCAAATCTAAGAATAATAGATTAACTCTTTAAAGATTAAAAAAATATAAGTGAGTTCTATTTGAATTTTTTTTTTGCAGAGGCCCAGAATTCTAAATTAAATACTATCTTACCATTCATTCTTAATTGTTTCATTAAATTAAAGTATGTGAAAGCATAAAGTATATTTATTGAAGTCTGCTTTGTACAAGGCAATATGCACAGATAGAAAGAAGAACAAAATATGTAGTCTAAATTAAAGGAACTCTTATACTAACATATATGCCAAAAAAACTCAATGTAACATGAATACCTTCCTATGCCAGAACAGTACATAGGAAGCATTTGTGATTGCTCCATAAATTCAGTCACTATAGCCAGAAAAAATAAATCACATTTCACACTGAAGATTTATAAATAACTGAGCAGAGCAGGGTGCCTGGGTGGCTCAGTCAGTTAAACATCTAACTTGATTTCAGCTCAGGTCATGATCTCAGGGTTGTATGATCAAGCCCCAAGTTGGGCTCCATGCTAGGCATGGAGCCTGCTTAAGTCTCTTTCTCCCTTTTCCTCTGCCTATCCCCATCCCTAAAAACAAAAACAAAAATTAAAAAACAAAAACAAAAAAACCTGAGCAGACCAAAATAGTCCCCAAATCTACTCTACTCATCCCCTTCCTGCTTAATGAAATATCCTGAGAAAACATCAAAGTATAATGAAAGGAATGAAAACAATACGTTCACTAAAACTGACAAGATTATTTACACAGGTGAATCGCAGACTAATGGAGTCTATGACATTAGCATCCTGCTAACAATACAGACGTAGAAACTGAGGGCTAAGATGGTTACATGGGTAGCCCAGATTCACACTGTTTTTCAAATCTGAAAATGAAACAGTAGCCTTTCATTTTACCAAATTGATAAGTAGAAGAATAGTCCTCCCTGGACAAAATTAAATATTTATTCAGTAATTATTTTCTGCATTTAGATGTAATTCAGCTCAAACCTTTTCTACTTTATGAAAGTATCTTTGAGAGAAAGAAGAGTTTCAGAAAGGATATCTTCAATTTTTAATCCCTTCTAATTTCTTATCCTGATGCTGTGGTAAGGACAATCTAAAGCAAAAATTTTCTAGGAAACTGGAAGACCCCCTTATTTTTTGCTAAGACACTAAAAAAGCCCTATGGCATCTACATTCCTGTCTTAGTCTATTTGAGCTGTTATAAAAAAAAATACTATAGACTGGAAGACTTATAAACAACATAAACTTATTTCTCATGGTTCTAGAGGCTGGAAGTCCAAGAATAAGTTGCCAGCACAGTCAGTGCCTGGTGAAGACCTACTTCTTTATTCACAGATGGTATTTTTTCACTGTATCTGTACAAAGCAGAAGGAGAAAAGAAGCTTTATTGGGTTGCTTCTATAAGGGCACTAACACTATTCATGAGGGCAGAGCCATCTATGATGAAACTGCAGAGAGTACTCATAATGGTTATGCTTCATATTAGGGAAAAATTAGTCCTAGACTAAGTTCTGCTATTATTCTGCCTAACAAACCATAAAAGCAAAACTTGAAAGGATCAAAGTGTTTCCAAGTAACTTAGTTGCACTCCAGGAGAAGCTCAAGAACATTTACAGGAATACAAAAATATTTGAAACCCAACAAAATAAAATTTACAATGTTGGCAATCAAATAAAAAATTATCAGGCATTCAGTCAGAAAAATACAACCTATCATACAGAAAAAAATCAAACCATTGAAATTGACCCAGAAATGGCACAGATAACAAGACACAGATTAGTAGACAGAACATTAGAAGACATAACTGTATTCACATACCAAGAAACTAAAGGAAATATTGAACATGTTAAAGAGAGATATGAGCAATATAAAAATTTTTATCAAATGATTTTCCCTATTCTACATGGCAAAACCACAATGTGTGAAATAAAAAATATGCTGGAAATTATTAACAGTGGAGTAGACATATAGAAGGAAATATTACCGAACTTGAAGACATTGCAATAGGAACCATCCAAAATGAAACATAGAGGGGAAAAAATCCTGAGGAAAAAATAAAATAGGGCACAAAAATGCTGTAGGACTACTGTAAACCATCTAAAATATGTGTAATGGTAGTTCCCCCTAAAAAGGAAAGAAAGGTAGAGAGGAATATTTCAATAAATAATGGCCAAAAGTATTCAAAGACTTTATGAAAAATGTAAATTCATGGATGCATGAACACAACAAAACTCAAGCACAAGTATCATGAAGACAATTACACCAGGACACATCATGATCAAATTACTTAAAACAAGTATTGAAGAAAAGATGGGGGCAGGGGGAGCATATTACACAACCAGGAACAAAGACAAGGATAACTGCAGATTTCTTGTTGGAAACAATGCAAGTGAGAAGACAGTAGAGCAGCACCTTAAAACAGTAAAAGGAAAAAATGTCAATGTAGAATTCCATACCCTGTAAAAAAACAAAGCAAAGACATTTTCACACATACAAAAGCAGAAAGTATTTATGACCAGCATACCTGCACTAAAAGAAATGTTGGAAGGAGAACCAGGAAAGATACCAAATGAAAATCTAGATCAACACAAAAACATGAAGAGCACTAGAAATGACAACTATGTGGGTAAATACAAAAGAATTTATCTAATTATTTAAATTAAAAAAATTGGCTGTTTAAAACAAAAATAATATATTGTGAAGTTTATAACACATGTAGAAATACATGTAAAATGTATGACAATGACTCAAAGCCTCGGAGTGGGAATGGAGTTATGCTGTTGCAAAGGTTTTATACTACGTGCAATGGAGCTGTGTGATTGGGGAAAGGGGAACAGGATGAGTCTAGTTTGAGATATGTTGAGTAAGAGGAGTCAGTAGTATGTGATAAGGTCTGATATGTGAGGAGGTCTGATATGAAGCAGAAGCTATCTGAGTGGAGTTGGCTTAAAGATCAGTATTCAGGATAAGAATGCCTGAGTCATCAGAAGAATGGGATTTTTGCCCTAATACGTTTGCTATCACGGATCAAATGGTAACTAGTATAAATATAATTTTTTTAAAAAGTTAAGCTTCAAGCATATAAGGAAGAGAATAATGCAGAAATCATTTCATTACTATTACTTGATATTAGATAATTATACTTTACAGGAATGATTCAGTGGGATGGTGGTGGGAGGAATGTCTGCTGTCTGATAGATTCTCTCTGAATGATCCAAGCAGACATTCTGTCTGGGAAATCCAGATGATCTGAGTTGCAACTCAAAAGCCACTGTTTGACTGCTCCTTTCACATTGTATAAAGAAACTTTCTGTGGTTTAATAAGTTATGTAGCTATCAGGGTTTTTTCCCATAATATCATTATTAAAGACTATTGTATAAGCATTTTAAGAACTATTTATTTCACATAGACTGAACATTTTTTTTCCTTGAATACATTCACCAGGTTCAAACCCAGAAGAATACGCAATAAAAAGTCTTCTTCCCTCCCTTCACCAAGCGCTCCAGGCTCCAAGTTTCCCTTTCAGAAGCAACCAACGTTATAAGTTTAAAAAAAAAAAGAAGAAAAAAAATTTTTTTGATGGTTTGCTCTTACATTACAGGAAGAAAAAACTGGTAACTGAGTTTTATATGGTGGTTCCTCCAGAAAGACCATAGTTATTAACTCATGAAATAATGTTACAACATTAAGTTATGAAGTAATACATTTGCCTTTCTGGTTTGTAGCTGTTAACAACCCATGAAGGAAGCTCTGTAATGAAACTTTGTTTTGCCCCATCTCATATTTGTTGTTAAATTATATAACTTTTAAAAAACTTATCCTTGAGTTCTATGGGCACTCACTCAAGCTACAAATGATTAAATCTATACACAGAAACAAGAGTGACTGTCCCAGAAGGGGTGTTATTATTTTATTAATATTGTAATACTCTAATTAGAGAATACTCCAATTCTTATCAAACATAAAAATAATTTTTAAGGGAATTCAGAATTCCTTGTATAAAATCCCCAAAAGAATCATATTTCTGGAAAAAAGTGAAATAATTTTGACTATACTTTTTTTAATTTAAAATTTGAAGTTGATAGTAACCTATTGAAAGCAGTAAGAATATTTTAAAGATCATAAATCCAGGAAGGAAAATTTTAAGCCAATTCATTATTTGCTTAATGAATTAGTATCTAGGAACAGACAAATATAGACATATTTCCATGAGGCTATTTCCAAACTTACAATATTCATTTCTTCTCATGTCTCAATCTTTAGCTGAGCCAATATTGTGCAACTTTGTAGGGGAGAGATAACCTGATCTTCAGTTTAAGAGAATACTCCAGTTAGAAGAGTTTAGTAAAGATACAAAAGCATTCTGTGCCAAAGTTAAATTATGTAAACTCACTACAGGATAGAAAGTATCCCAAACCTTGCATCCTTTCAGTATTCATGACTTGTAAAGAAAATAACATATATAACTTAAGACTTAGCTTAATGGACATTAAATGTGACACAAAAATGTAACGAAGCATGAAGTCTGATTCAAAACCTGAGGAGATAAATGGGAAGTAAATTTAGAATCATAAAGTTTCTAAAGGCCCTTAGACACTATAATCTGATTCTCTTTTTATCGAGAGAAAACAAGGACCTAGAGAAGTTAAGAGACTCTCAAGATTACACAATATACTGCAGAATCTAGAACTTGAACCCAGATAATCTGACAATTAGATCAACACATTCTCTAATAGCCTGAATGTCAGGAGATATCATAATTTTTCTAGTTTTCTTTAAGAGATTATTTTATATTCTTCTATTAATGAATAATTTCCAGGAAGTGTTGTCTAAATTTCCAGGTAGTTCAATGCTCCTCTTCTGGGCCCCCAAACAACAGGTGCCTACCCCAATTTTAGTTCTTTAGTACAATTTATTGGCATTTGAGTTGCCTGTCTCCCCCTACCAATTTGTAAATTCCCTGAGCATTGGGAATGACTCTTAATCCTCATTGTACCCTAGTAACTAGTACATTGCTTGACACACTCTGAATAGTAATCAAAAATACTAGTTGAATTGATCCTTCCTTGAAATCCTTCAAAGGCTCACCATGGTCTGACCTTTGCCTACTTCTCTAACCTCACATCCTCAAATTGTGCATCAAATTGCTCTTTGTTTAATTCAGTTCTGTGCAAAGATAGTTTCTTATTGCACAGTTTTGTTCAAGCAATTCCTTTCCCTTTTTATCTCCCCCCTACATATGCACACACACATCTCCCATATTAACTCTCTGGAATCATTTTCTCCTGGAAGTCTTTCCTGACTCATGACCTCTCCCAGCCTAAGTTGGGTTAATGATCCTCCTCTGAGCTCCAGCAGTTCCCTGTGCACCTAGCTTTGCACTACACACATTACATCATAAAGGAATTATGCAAACACTCCATCCAAGTTCTGTTTTATTCATGTTGGTATCCTCCAAAATTAGTACACTGTCTGGCGCATAGATGATTTAAAAATGTGATTTGAATAAAAAGAACACGTAACAGAGAAGAAATCTTGGCACAGGGTGTATTTTAGGAAAGGCATAGATGTGGAAATGCAAATAATGGGATATTTCATATATTTTTCTAAGAGACAGAACTAAAAGAATAAAAAAAGGCTTTCAGTTTTGAGGCTATGAATTCAAATCACAAAACAAACAATAAAGGTCCTTATGAGAAAGATATTAAAATGGTATTTGGCTATTTAAGAAAAGACAGAGATTAGGAACCAGGAAAGATCATTCATGCAAATGCTAATACACTGGTTATCATAGGATAATAGGGCACTCACAATCATGTTAAAGATGCATACTAAGATGAAGAAAAGCCAGAGGTTGGGGTGCCTGGGTGGCACAGCGGTTAAGCGGCTGCCTTTGTCTCAGGGCGTGATCTCGGTGTTATGGGATCGAGCCCCACATCAGGCTCCTCTGCTGTGAGCCTGCTTCTTCCTCTCCCACTCCCCCTGCTTGTGTTCCCTCTCTCGCTGGCTGTCTCTATCTCTGTCAAATAAATAAATAAAATCTTAAAAAAAAAAAAAAAGAAAAGCCAGAGGTTATATTATATTCAAAACTTGACCCTCAGATGACCTAGGCTGCCTGCAAGGCATCATCATTACAGATGGTCCCTTACTTAAGACGGTTTGACTTAAGACTTCTGTCTTTACCATGGAGGGAAGGTGATAAGCATTCAGTAGAAACCAAACTTCAAATTTTGAATTTTGATCTTTTTTCAGGTTAGCAAAATGCAATATGATATTCTGTCATGATACTGGGCAAAGGGAGCAAACTACAGCTCCCAATCAACCATGCAATCCTGAGAGTAAACAACCAATAGACTTACAGCCATTATCTTTTTCAATTTCAGCACAGTATTCAAGAAATTACATGACATACTTAACACTTTATTATAAAATAGGCTTTGTGTTAGATGATTTTGCCCAACTGCAGGCTAATGTAGTATTCTGAGCACATTTAAGGGAGCCTAGGCTAGGCTATGATGCTCTGTAGTTTAGATGTATTTCAAGCATTTTCGACTACAGTATTTTCAATTTATGATCGGTTTATAAGGTCATAACCGTCGTAAGTCATGGAAGAGCTGTATTCCCAAATAAGTACAGAAACTCTTTTCTTTTGAATTCATTCTTGTTGTGGTAAAATATACATACAAAATGAACCATTTTAAACATTTTCAAAAGTACAGTTCAGTATCATTAAGTATACTAATAGTTGCACAACCATCGACACTATACATTTTCCTACATCACTTTTAACACACATTACAGCCACAATTTCCTTTTTTCCATTAACTTCGCTTTAGTAATACACTGAACTTCATGCACTACAAAAGGTTCTGCTGGACTAGATTCAGAAGCTGGTTAAGAAGTAAGTCACTGAAGGATTATCCTTCACGGGCTATCCAAATCATAGGCTTCTTTTAGTGGAATTTCAAAGCTAAAGACCACTTCATCGCCTTCCTCCCGCCTTTGTGGGCATCAGTAACCTAGCAGTAACCACAGCAGCATCCAAATCTCTTAAAAAATGCAACTAGTCCCTAAGCAGCAGTCTCGAGCCGGCGCGGAACTCCCGCAGCTTCCTTTCCTACTGCGCAAGGTGAGTAGCGCAAGGACTGGGTTCTTTATCCGGGACCGCAGCCAAGAGGTCAAGAAGACAGAAGAATAAAGAACAAGAGCTGAAGTCTTAGCACTCTCTCTTGCCCTCCTCCAGTACCCTCCTCTTCAGCAGAAAACACAGGTAGCCTCTTAGCTTGTTTCTTTAAACTCCTAGCCCGACCCTTCTACGGGGGACTCGCGCATTTTATTGACGCAAAACTCCCGTTCTCGCGAGAACTTGGGAACGAGAGGCAAATAGAGTGGACAAATCTCTTGAAATCTCAGTTGGCGCTGGAGCTAGAGCGGCGGTTGCGAGGCTTGGAACGAGGGGGAGGGGCGGGGCGCAGTGCTTGGAAGGGGCGGGGCCTAGCCCTAGAGAGAGGAGGGACCAGTTTGGAGTGGGGAGGCGAGAGAAGGCCGGGGGCGGGGCCGCAGGGCAGGAGACCTGTTGATCGCAGGTAGCGCAGGCTGGCCGGGGTTCCCTCGGGACCGGGGCGACTGCGCATGCTCGGTGGAGGTTTCGGGCCAGTAGCCGAGCGGCGGTGACGAACCGGCTTCTCTGCTGCGGTGGTTGCGGTTGCTGCGATGGCGATGTGAGGGGGCCCGGGGCGGGATGGTGCTGACCCGGGTAGGGCCGTCTTTTTCCAGCAGGACAACGAGCTCCTCCGTCCAACAGGCGGTGGCGGAGGACAAGCCGGGCGAAAGGTAAGCCCCTAACTGTCCTCTCCGTCTCCCCCGGCTCCCTACACCCAAGACCCCTCCCTCTTTCCCACGGGCCCGGCAGGAAGCGGCCTCCTTCTCCTTGTCCCCGCTCGCCTCCTTCAGCCCTTCACCCGGCCGCTCCCGGTCGGAGCCCGGCCCCGGGCCCGCTGAAGGTCGGTGGGGACGGCTGTGCAGAGTGCCCTCCGGGTGGCGAAGAGCCACGGCGTCCCGCCCGCCGTGTGCTCCCTGCTGTCTCTGCCCCTGCAGCGTGTCCCTCGGCCGGCTCTTCCTGAACCTCACTCCTCCAGTACCCAGACGTCGCCTGCCCTTCGCGGTCGGCTCGGTCCTCAGGGCTCTGTCCTCCCTTTACCCCCATTTCGTGGTTATGCTCTTTCATCCCCCTCCTCCCACGTGCCCTTTCGCTCCGCTGGTCTCCCGGTTGAGGCAATGTATCCTTTTGCTCGCCTTAATTTCTTCATTCTCACTGTGCATCCCTAGTTTGGCTCTTCCCGACTCTCCTTACCGACCAAGTTTGCCTCTATAATTTCTTCCTTGGCTCTCTTCTTTCCTCGTTTCAGCACTTCGTCTTCGTTCTCTTGTGAGTTTCTGATCGTGTGTTTGCTTTAACATCGGTTTGCGCTGGAGTTCATTCTATGCCCCACCTTACCTTCGCAGGCCCTCACACCCTTAATCTTTAGCTGTCTTTTGGTACCCTGTTTCGTCGCTTTGCGTTTATTGCCCCCATGTCCCCCACCCCCGTCCTTTTCCATTATGATCCTATTTACAGTATCTAATCTTGGGCGCTTTTTTTTTTCTAAAACTGTTTATTGTTTTATGAGGTTTTTTTTTTTTTTTGCTTTTGCATAGATCGAGACTCTTTAATCTGTTTAACTTTTCATTAAATCTCTGAAGAGTTCAGTCTCTCTGCTTTCTATGTAAGCTAGGTATCCACTCAGTATTCTTAGTTCATCTTCCAATTTAATAAAATCTCTTCATCTTTTTTCTTCCTTGACTGGGAATATTATCAAAAGAGTGACAGTAGCAATAAACCTCTTACATTTACTGATTGAACCTTTAATTTTTAAGAATTATGTTTACCTTAAGTGTCAGAAGAAGCAGGTTGAGTATAGACTTGATGGAAATATAAAGTGTTAAAATTTGTTAAAGGCTGATTTACAAACATAAGGTTAAAATTTGGAAATTTGATTGCCCTTCAGTAAAAAACGGTAGTCCAAGAGCTAACCTTAAATGAAATTTAATAAATTTTATTTTATGAAATTCATTAATAATTTGATGTTTTATATATTTATTATTGCAAATTATTGCATCATTTTTCCTGAGGGTCTCTGTTCTCTTTAATAAATGCATATAATTTCTACTAATTTAAGAATAGATTTAGTGTGCCTACTGAATGAAAAATATGTGAGAACAGAAGTATTAAATTTTTGAATTGGGGAAAAGAACTTTCTAACCATTGTTGGGCCCCCCCTTTTCATTTACATAAAACCTCCCTATATAAATAATGGTATAGTATTTTATTTTGAAGGCATCTGCTGAAGCAGATACTTTAAGTGAAGTTTGCCTTTATTCTAGGGTTGAAGATCAACCGGATTATGTATTTCGTTCTGGAATCTCAAAGCAGTCCACAAACAGTAAATTCTTCCTTATGTTGTCTGTGTCAGGTAGGAATTAAAATTTTCTGTTTCTGTTATACAGAAGGGAAATACCAAGGAAAAAAGGGTAGTTTCTTATTCAAATTGATATTAGAGATAAATGTGAAGGGAAATACAATTTAGGATCCGATGTTTTTAAGCCACACCTCTTTTGGAAGAACCAGCAGTTGTGTGTGGTAGAAGGTGATGAACTCCTCAACTTTTAAGATTTTTTAAAAATGATTTTTCCGATGCAAATAGAGATAACTGCTGCTTCTGAAGGAAGCTTTCCCACCTTTCAAAGGCAGGTCTTTTTATTTTTAGGTAACAATTCATTAAAAAAAGTGAATGCCTACAAATTCTACTTAGCATTTTTTTTTAAGTGTGTTGATTCTGTGCTCTGAGCAATTAAGAATTTGTGGTGGACAGCAGGCATAGAATTTGATGTCAGAAGATCCAAACTCTTATGATGACTCATGACATTAATTTGTAGAAGCCACTTAACCTCTATAAGCTAGTTGTCTTTACCTGTAATAAGTGGGTGAAAGAGGTGGCCACCCAGTGATCTTTCAATAGCAAAGTAAGCCTTATTTGAATACGTGTAGGGCCACCACAGACAAAAATTGCTATATAAATACTTTATTTCTATCTGTTTTAGGCTCTGTAAGCGTATCATTGGTTAAATTCCGGATCAATCTGGAATTTAGATTTTTAAAATTTTAGACTTCTGTGAAAAATCTGGTAAAATGCTGGTGAACTGTGTACTAGTTTATATTAATGTTCATATACAATGAAGCAGATGCTGTAGCATTCAGTATATAGAATGAAAATGCCCTTTGCCAGGATTTGACACTGAAAAGAGATGTAAGAGTTATTCATACATCTTTGGTTACCTCCATAATTTTCTGTTGTCCTATATTTTAGCTTTGTTTATTGTAGATATAGACCCATGACAGTGGGCACTGTTAAGGGATTAGAAAGGGCAAGGATTTCCTTTGCTTTGATTCTATGTATTGAGGAAAAACTGCTTAAAAGTGAGTTTTGTGATACATACATGTATGTATTTAAGTGAATGGATGGAGATGGGAGGATATAGGTTTAAAATGAGTAATGTGTTCTTTGTTTTTCTTTTCCTCAAGTTGTTTGTCAGGAAGAAAGTTTAGAAATGAATAAGTAAGAAGCAGAATGGTGATACCAAAAAAAAAAAAAAATGCTTAACGAACCCAGTGAGTTTTTAGAAAAGTTACAAAGCACAAGTTGTTAGGCCGGTCTAGATTTTTCAGAAGGAATAGAGTGAAACAACTCCACAGTGGGTTTCACCATTTTAACAAGTACATACTTAGTTATCAATAATGTGCTAAATTTAATAAAAATTAGCCTCTTTTTTCTTAACAGGAATATACAGGGTATTAGGCGTATTATACCAGATTATACCAGATCTCTCCTTCTTATTTTGATGAAACAATCTTTATGAACTATCTCTCAACCAAAACAACATTCTGAGAAAATTATAGTATATTCCTTTCATGGGATTAGGTCTCTTTAGACCATCCGTAATGTAGCAAGTATTTCTAAATTATATTGTCAATCTATAATCTGTAATTGATAGTATTATGGAAAATTTCTGTTAAGTTTTATGAAATGTCCTTTTGCTACAGTTCTTAATATAATCAGACCTAGAAGTATTCCTTCATTGAAATTCCCTTGACGTTGTCTTATGGGATGCAGCTGTTTCATTCATGATTTTTTTTTAGAGCAGTGTTATCTCTGACATCCGCTCTTTGATGTCTCAAGTTGCCAGTAAGTCATGGTCTTCAGTTGGAAATACTGCTAACTGTAAATGTCTAAACAGCAGGCTCAGGGCTTACTGACAGTCACAGTTCCAGGCCTTGGAAGCCTGTATTACCTTTGCTATCACTTTTGCCTTTTGGAATTAAGGACCCAGATTTTAAAACCACCCTCATTCTACCTCAGGCTTACTGAAAATTATTTTCCTCAGGTAAGATAAGATTAGAATGTAGGCTGTCACCAGTCCTGTTCTGTAAAATTAATAAGTTTCATATCAAAGTATAATAATTATATAATAAAATGCTTGCCAAAGGCCTCATTTTTATAGAAGAGTTCTGAAATAGACCTTCAGGCAGGGGGAACCAAAGAAATGTCTTTAAGGAAATCAGTAGAAAAAATTTTTAAATAGAAGGTTGAAATACAGTCTCCTTTTTCCCCTAGTTTTTCTCCGCACCAAGAGCTAAGATGATCTTAATTGGAAGCAAACAGTTTTCCCTTTAAGGTCTAATGGCCTATAAATAACAATATTTTTAAGCCACACAATTGAAACTGATAATAAAAACCTATTTAGTTGAGTTACATCATTTTGAATAGACATTTCTCTAAATGAAAGCATATTTAAAAATTGAGATACAATATTGAGATGTAGGGAATTGTTGAATCACTATATTGTACACCTGAAGCTAATAAAACACTTTATGTTAACTATACTGGAATTAAAATAAAAACCTAATACATTAAAAAAAAAGAAAAAATGAGATAAAATAAAATCATAATATCAACTATTTATAGAACACCATGCACGAAGTGCCATGCTTAGTGCTTTGTGTATATTCGTATATATTATCTTCATAAGCCTTACCTTTTGACCTAGGAGTTACAAATATTATTTCCATTTGAGAAAAGTAAGATTTTGTGAGTCTGGATTAGAATCCAGATCTCCTGACATCAAAATTACTGGTATACCTAAGAAAGCAAGAAAGCATAGACTTTTAAGAAAGCATTGTTTGTTAGGATATTTTTCAGAGAGAGGATTGTAATTCTTTGTTCTGGTTCTGAGCTTTGTTGAGATAACCGATAAGGTGAAATATTTTAAGGGATGCTGGGCAGATCCCTGCACTAGGTAGTAGATAATGACTGTGGTTCTTTCCAAATTTCTCTTCATATTAAAAGAAGTAACTGATTTTTGCTCATTTGGGCTATTTTTGTTTTGTTTTTTAATATTTATTTATTTATTTTAGAGAGAGCACACAGCAGGGAGGAGCAGAGGGGGAGAGAGTCTTAAGCAGACTCCTCACTCAGAGCAAAACCCAATGTGGGGCTCAGTCTCACAACCCTGAGACCATGACCTCCTGAAACCAAGGGTTGGACACTTAACTGACTGTGCCACCCAGGCACCCCCATTCTTGTTTTTTTAAAGTATATAATAACAGGATATATTCAGAGGCATTCTGTATTCTATTACTGTCAGGTTTGATTTATGGCATGGATGTGTCCCTGAAAAGTTTATATGAGCTGGTTTCAATAAATTAAATATTATTTTCCCATTGTAAATACAATGTGAGAGGTAGCTTTCATTAAGTGTTTCATAATGAACAATAAAAGTTCTTTCTCTGTCTCTTTACTTCATTCTCATGTAATAAGTTAACCATGGGAGTACTCTCAGAAGGTACCAACATTCTGTCTATGTTTAAAAAAATATTTTTTCTATGGATTTTCTGTCATATTAACACAGTTACCCAAAGTGAACAATGTTTTGTTTTGAGAATGCTTACTTCTTAAGTGCCAGTTCTAAGATTAGTAATAATATATTTCTCTTTTATTAGACAACAACTGTTCAAAATCAAACTTTAAAGAAATTAGAAGAGAACAGTGCCTTTAAAACTTCAGATTTTGTGTTTGTGGGTGTGGAATGTGAGAAATTTGAAGATTTCATAGAGAGTAATACTAATTACATGGAAAATTAAATGTGGTTAATTTGTCAAGGGTAATTTTTTTCATTAATGCTGTATTCTGATTTCAGTTGTAGGGGCATATTTATCTCATAACTTGAAGATCTTTTAGTCTATTTCCTATAACAATTCAGGTGTAGACTTTATAATTACTCAAGTTTAAATTTAGGCCATGTAGTTTGGCACATTTGAGGGTTTTGTCCTTTTTCCATTATTTCCTAACTATGATCTTGTGTAAGTTATGTAAACTTTTTGCTCTTTAGTTTCCTCGCCTGTAAAGTGGAGTAATGATAGCTCTTTGAGATTTTTGTGAGAATTAAATGCAACAGTATAGTTAAAACTACTGGGGTAGTAGTAGGTACTCCAAAAAGTTCTGAATGCTTATATTTGGTTTCAATTTGATATTGCTATTTGATCTATATTTTGATATCAGTAGAGAAATATACAGCTTTTTAAAATACAGTTTGCCTATCAAGTTGTTCTCATTATCTTCCCTTTTGAAGGTCTCCTCTCCTCCTCTCCCTAAAAGAAGAATTTAGTACTTTATTCTCTTCTTAAATATTTCTGTAATTTGGGCAGTATAGCATATGGCTGGCCATCAAGAATTGATTTTGATGAGTAAGCAGTGGCAGCAAAAGTTTCTAGACCAGTGTTCTTCCTTAATTTACATGTCCTTTCTACTGTAATTATTCTGATAAGCTTGTCTTCGCCGTGAATCACTTTTTAAAATGAGAGATGTCACTGATGAAAGTGTGTTGTGCATGTGAATAATTGTGAAGGCAAAAAAGAAAGTTAAAAGCTAAAAATGGTGTGATCTTCAGAGTTAGGCAAGTGACAGGTGGCTTGGCCATTTTAGAGCAGGTTATAATACAGTGACTTAGCATGTTTAGCCCCTGCAAGAGGGAGCTTACGAAGCTGGACAGGGTGTCAGGGCCTTAGCCAAATAAGAAAGGAAATGAATGTAAATAAAAAAATAAAAATATAGGGGCGCCTGGGTGGTTCAGTTGGTTAAGCGTCTGTCTTCGGTTCAGGTCATGATCCCAGGGTCCTGTGATCTAACCTCTCGTCAATCTCCCTGCTCAGCCGGGAGCCTGCTTCTCCCTCTCCTCCTCGTGTTGTGCTGTCTGTCACTATCTCTGTCTCTTTCTTTCAAATAAATAAATAAAATCTTTAAAGAAAAGAAATAAAAACATAGCTCAGATATTTAGACTGAACCACCCAATGCAGACTTAACCATGGCCAGAATTATACCAGATGGCAAGTTTAGAGATGCAAGGCTAATCCAGATTATCACTGGTTGATTGTTCTCAGTTTACTGCTGTATGGTCTGATTTGGTCAGGATTAGCTCTAAAACTTGAAGGTCCTGAGCCTGTATAGATTAGAGTTCAACTACGCCCTAAGTGAGTGGGACTTAGAAAAGGTGGCACCTGAGCTCACCCTCCCCCAAGAGACCCATCTACTCTTCTCAGTTTGCTATAGAACTTGACCGTTATAAGAATATTTTATTCACAAGGTTGTAAGAGTGGCATTTTGAAGGCTTCTGGGGGTGCCCCTATTTTTAGTTTCCTACTTATTCATTAGGAGAAGGCTCAAGAAAATGGATACAAAACCGACCAGCTAGTATGAAATGGATTGAGGTAACCTCCTTCTTTGTTCCCATCATATTCCTATTTAACATACTTGAATTTAACTGTACGTATAAGATGCTCTTTCCTCCATTGGTCCCAGATTCTAAATGTCAGTCTCTGTCCCCACATGTCTGTTGTAGTGTGAAGTTGGGCTTGAATGTAATGTTCCTTCATTTGGTATCAGTTCCTGTAAGTCTGCCATAATTTGAGTTTCTCAGCATCGAATATGAACATTTTAAAGATGTGTACAATATGGCCCCTAAATGCAAGTTTACTCTGTTATATAGGGTTCCACTGAAGAAACTGAATTTTTTCCTAAAGTTGAAAGACAAAGTGAATGTGTTTTACTCGTTGAGAAATGGTATATTGATTGCCAACATGGAACCTTTCTGAGGGATTTTTGAGGCTGAGTTGGCCCATAGGTGATTTTTGCCTTATGTAGTATCTTTAGTAGCTACTGCATAAGATTAGGCATCATTATTTAGACTGTCAGTATTATAACCTCTGAACCCATTTGTGTCATGGTTGCTAAATTGGGCATAGAATTTAGAAGCTGGAGCTGTTGGCTCCATAATTGGTAGAAGTAATCCTTTTATTCCTTAGGTTAGCAAAGGGAGTGTCTTAGAGTTCCAATTCGTTCAGCTCCTTTACTATCTTCCTTAGGAGAAAGAACATCCTCAGGGCATATATTTTGGGTCCACAGTTTGAGTGTAGGCTGTTTTTTTAGTATCTGAGAGGATCTGATCATCCCCTGTGGTCTCCAGTTCATCTTAAGGAACCTCTAAGCTGTGCCTCTTAGTTTCAGATGTTTCCACATCCTTTTAGATTTCTGGTAACACTCATGAATTCAGACCGAGTTCAGAATGGTTTGTGGTTAGGAGCGCCTGGGTGGCTGAGTTGTTAAGCGTCTGCCTTCGTCTCAGGGCATGATCCTACGGTCTTTGGATCGAGCTCCGCATCAGGCTCCTCCGCTGGGAGCCTGCTTCTTCCTCTCCCACTCCCCCTGCTTGTGTTCCCTCTCTTGCTGGCTGTCTCTCTCTGTCAAATAAATGAATAAATCTTTAAAAAAAAAAGGTTGTGGTTAGCTGTTGTTTTAGGATTAGTGTAGATGATGTAGGAGCATCTCCCACATTTTTCCAGATGTCCATACCTGGAATCCCCTTTGTAGATATTGGAAGTCTCTCAACCGATCTGATTGGAGTGAACGTCTCTATAATCTTAGAAACTGTGCATGGTTTTTTATGGACCTCGTGCTATTTCTGGCGCAGTAACTATACCTTCCAGCAGTTAAAGAGATGGCTTGGTATTCCTAGACTAACGTACATGTTCAATAGATATATATGTATGTGTAATTTAAAACTTTCCAGTAGCTGCATTTTAAAAAGTAAAAATATATGGTAAAATTAATTTTATAGTGTTTTTATTTAACCCAGCATATCTAAAATATTATTTCAAGATGTGATCAATATAAAAAAACATATTAATGAGATATTTATGTTCTTTTTCTGTACTGCCTTTGAAATCTACTGTGTATTTTATGCTTAGAGCATATCTCAAGGTACTACATTTTTAACAATTAAAGTAAAATATAGTCCTATCAAACAATAAAGTTATGTTAAGTGAAAAATACTTTATACTGCATTAATGTTTGGATTTAAATTTAAATTACTTTAAAATTAAAAATTCAGTTCCTCAGTCACACAAGTCACATTTTAATTGTTCAGTAGCCACATGTGCCTAGTGGCCACTGTGTTAGAGCAGCTCTAGAGGGCCAAGAACGTCTGTCAGAATAATAGGTAACTTTGTTTCTTTGGAAGTAAGCTCACTTTTCCTGAGGTATAACAAGGTAATTGTCAGATTGTTCTCCCTGTCAGTATAAGAGCCTTCCAGTATAAATTTTCCATTTAGTATAGAATCAGTTTCTGTTTGAGGTTCCCGTTTGTCTTCTTTGAACTGGAGTTTGTAGTTTACTCAGCTAAATTCTCTCTTAGGGACCTAGAAAATGGCCCAAGAAGGAGCCTACTCAAATTATTCCATTTAGGCTACTTCACCAGGTCCACAAGAGCAGAAAGAACAATTTAGTCTCAGGTAAATCAGCTTATTCCTATAGTTTCAAATGCTCAGATTAAAGTGACAGATTTTAAGCCAGCAAGCAGACTCTGCAGGAGGGCCATGAAATTCATGGCTTCTGGTAGAGCAGAGGGTTCCTTACAGTGGAGTGTCTCCCAGGCATCCTCTGGGTAAAAGGAGAGAAGCCCTTTCTTCACCTTCTTTCATTCTTGAGAGAAGGCAGACAAGGATTTTTTCTGTTCCATGAAAGGTCCTATGCCTGAGGATCTGAATAGCATAAGAATGTGTGTGAATGATTGCAAACACTGAATGCATTTGCCCTGTAGATGAATTTGATTTGAACTACACAGGTTTTGTTTGCTTGTTTTGTTTTTGTTTATTTTTGAACTAGTTGGCAACATCTAAAGTTTAGGAGATTTCACCTTTAGGAAAAAAGTTTCCAATTTCTTGTTGAAAATTGAGAAGCGTCCGCCAGTGCTGGGCCAGCAAGAATTGGCTGTACCTGAGTGGCAGTTGCTCCCCGTGATGGGAAGAGGGCAGTTTATGAAAAGAGAATCAGATCCCCTTTGACCCTGAGAGTCCTCTGGTTTTTCATGCCTTTCTCTTTTTGCCTACTCTTCTTTTCCTTTAGTCCTTCTTTGAAATTTTTCTACCTATACATAAACATAAAAATCATTGTTTTCTGTTTTTTGAGGGGGAATGAAAACCAGATTTATCAGCATCTGTACATGTATATATCTGTACGGGTATTGTGTATTTCTATTTAGAGAATAATCAATAAAAAGAGACAGTTTTGAGGAAAATTAGCAGTAGAACAAAAAAGACACTAGAATAGGAGAAGAAGAGTGAAGAAAGTTGCTAACAGACCTAGAACATATGCTGGTAAAGGTATTTTATTATAAATAAAAGTTTATTTTATTATAAAAGTTTATTCATACATGTCTTTGTTCTCCATATATCAGTGTTGTTATTCCTTTCTTCAGGTTGGTTGGGTTAGATAGAAAAATAATAACAGTTAATATTTATGGAAGATTCGATGTTAATTTATTAAATCTTTGTTAAATATTAAATTGAGTGCATACTGTGTGTCAGGCAGTGGGGATACAGCTACGAACAGTAGTCAGGATTCCTACCTTTATAAAGCTTACATGTTAGTGGGGAAACGTAATAAAAACTAAAAAAAAGAAAATCTTTAGTTTCTTAGATGGAGATAAGTGCTGAGGGAAAATATAAGGGAGGAAAGAGGGCGTGCCAGGAAAGGAGAGTTACTATTTTATTTTATTTATTTAATTTTTTTTGAGAGTTGTTATTTTAGATAGTGTGGCTAGGAAAGAGCTATTTGAGAAGTTAATATCTGAGTTAAGACTAGAAGGAGGTGAAAAGTGATTCATTTGGGTATTTGGGAGGGAAGAGTGTTCCAGGGAACAAATGTAAAGACCCTGGGACAGGAATATATTTGGTATGTTTGAGAAATAGCAAGGAACCAAGTGAACAGACTGGTAGGAGATGAGGTCAGAGAAATTATGGAAGATTAGATTATATAAGGTCATCATAGAGGCCATTGTGAGGCAATTTTACTGAGTATCATGGGAAGCCACTGAGGGTTTGGAATGGAGGAAAGAAATACAATTTGAATTATTTTCAAATAATATTATATAACATAAAGGATCATCTGGCTGCTTTTTTGAAAATAGGCTGCAGAGGGATATATTAGAGTATAGGGATATATTAGGGTATAGGTTAGATACAGTTGCTGTAACAAAGAGTTATAAGGCATAAAAGTCCAAGCAGTCTAGATAGGTGGGACATCTGTGCTCTGTGAAACCATTCAGGAATCGAGAATCTTTCCATCTTTTGTTTTACCATTCTTTGGGGTCTTGTCCTAATTTATATCATCAAAACTAGATCACTATCAAGACAATACTACATCTGCGAAAAAGGGAAACAGATGGAATCCAAAGCAGGCAAGCTTAGCTATACTTTGTGCCTATTGCATTTCCCAGTGTATTGTAAGTGTTTAATAAATGTTTGAATGAATGAATACCTATTTTATATCTGAGTAAACTAAGAGATAGAGAACTAACCATACTTGACTAAGAGTCTATACTGGAACATGATCTTTAAACCCTGAACACTAAGAATATCTGTATAGAGGAAACTATCATAAAGGGGTTATATCCATGAAATGGGGAATGTCTTATATAAAGGTTACATTGATTTGTTCTCCTTAAAAATCATTACTGTACAGTCTTTATTTTTTTTTTAATTTTTTTTAAAGATTTTATTTATTTATTTGACAGAGATAGAGACAGCCAGCGAGAGAGGGAACACAAGCAGGGGGAGTGGGAGAGGAAGAAGCAGGCTCATAGCAGAGGAGCCTGATGTGGGGCTCGATCCCATAACGCCGGGATCACGCCCTGAGCCGAAGGCAGACGCTCAACCGCTGTGCTACCCAGGCGCCCCTACTGTACAGTCTTTAGATGTGATTATTAAGGTTTAAAATGGTGGTTATTAGAAGGGGGATTCAAGATGGTGGCATAAGAAGACTCTGGATTCACCTCCTCCCATGGACACAACAAACATATCTTTATATGGAATGATACCCTCTGAAAAGGAACGGAGAACTAGATGAACAGTGCTTCTATAACAAAAGATAAAAGAGAAACGTGGAGATGGTAGGAGAGGCAAAGGCACAGCCTCACCCTGGACCCTACCCCAGATATGGTAACTCCACAATTGGGAGGGATGCCCAAAATATGGAACTCTTTCTCAACATACTTTCATGATAAAAACTTCAATAAATTATTTATAGAAGTGTACCTCTACATAATAAAGGCCGTATATGACACACCCACAGCTAACATTGTGCTCAGTGGTGAGAAGTTAAAAGTTTTTCCTCTAAAACGGTCATCACTTTTATTCAGCATAGTACTGGTAGTATTAGCCGCAGCAATTAGGCAAGAAAAAGAAGTGAAAGGCATCCCAATTGGAAAGGAAGACATAAAACTGTCACTATTTGCAAATGACATGATACTATATATAGAAAACTCTTAAGATTCTGGTAAGAAATTATTAAAACTAATAAATGAATTCTGTCAAGTTGCCAGATACAAAATTAATATACAGAAATCTGTTGTGTTTATTGTATATAGTACCAATGAACTATCAGAAAGATAAATGAAGAAAACGATCCCATTTATAGTTGCATCAAAAAAGAATAAAATACCAGGCACCTGGGTGGTGCAGCTGGTTGAATGTCCAACTCTTGGTTTCGGCTCGAGTCATGGTCTTAGGGTCACAGGATTGAGCCGCAAGTCGGGCTCTGTGCTCAGTACTTGTGCTCCCACTTGTGCTCACTCTCTCTCTCAATAAATAAATCTTAAAAAATAAAGGGGGGGGCACCTAGGTGGCTCAGTCGGTTAAGCATCTGCCTTTGGCTCAAGTCATGATCCTGGGGTCCTGAGATCAAGCCCTGTGTTGAACTTCCTACTCAGCGGGGAGTCTGCTTCTCCCTTTCCCTCTGACCCTACCCCCCAACTCGTGCTCAGTCGCTCTCTCTCTCTCTCAAATAAAATCTTAAAAATAAATAAACATTTAAAGAATAAAATACCTAGGAGTAAATTTAACTGAGGAGGTGAAAAACCTATACTCTGAAAATTATAAGACATTGAAGAAAGAAATTGAAGAGGACACAAGTGGAAAGATAGATCGTGCTCATGGATTAGAAAACTTAATATTGTTAAAATGTCCATAGCACCCAAAGCAACCTACAGATTCAGTGCAATCCCTGTCAAAATACCAGTGACATTTTTCACAGAACTGGAACAAATAACCCTAAAATTTGTATGGAACAACCAAAGACCTCAAATATCAAAGCAGTCATGAGAAAGAACAACAAAGCTGGAGTTATCATGCTTCCTGATTTCAAACTATACTACAAAATGATAGTAATCAAAACAGTATGGTCCTAGCACAAAAACAGACATGTAGATCAATGTAACAGGATAGAGAGCCCAGAAATAAACCCATTTTATAGGGTCAGTTAATGTGTCAAAGGAGGAAAAAACATACAGTGGGGAAAAGACAGTCTATTCAGTAAATGGTGCTGAGAAAACTGGACAGATACATGCAAAGTAATGAAGCGTTTTCTTATACCACATACAAAAATAAACCCAAATGGATTGAAGACTTAAATGTAAGACCTACATCCAAAAAAACTTCTAGAAGAAAACATAGGCAGTAAGCTTTTTGACATAGGGCTTAGCAGTACTTTTTGGACATGTCTCCTCAGGCAGTGGCAACAATAGCAAAAATAAACAAATGGGACTACATCAAACTAAAATGCTTTTACACAGTGAAGGAAACCATCAACCAAACAAAAAGCCTACTGAATGGGAGAAGACACTTGCAAATGAAGTATCTGATAAGGGGTTGATACCCAAAACATATACGAACTCATACAACTGGATAGCAAAGCAAAAAACAAAAGTAGAAAAACACAGAACCCTGTTTAAAAAATGGACAGAGCAGCTTAATAGACACTTTTCCAAAGAAGACATCCAGATGGCCAACAGACACATAAAAAGATGCTCAACATCACTAGTCATCAGGGAAATGCAAATCAAAACCACAATGAGATGCCACCTCACAACGGTCAGAATGACTAATATCAAAAAGACAAGAAATAACAGGTATTGGAGAGGAAGTGGAGAAAAGGGAACCCTTGTGCACTGTTGGTCAGAGTGTAAATTGGTGCAACCACTATGGAGAACAGGATGGATGTTCCTCAAAACATTAAAAATAGAAATACCATATGATCCAGTAATCCCACTTCTGGGTATTTATCCAAAGAAAATGACACTAATTCCAAAAGATAAACGCATCGCTATGTTCATTGCAGCATTATTTATAATAGCCAAGACATGGAAGCAATCTCTGTATCAGTAGATGATTGAATAAATAAGATGTGCTGTATAAGTACAATGGAATATTACTCAACCATTAAAAAAAAGAATGAAATCTTGCCATTTGCAGCAACATGAATGGACCTAGAGGGTATTTTGCTAAGTGAAATAGACAGAAAAAGACAAATACCACATTATTTTGTTACATGTGATATCTAAAAGACAAAACAAATGAACAAAACAGAAACAGACTCATAGATGCAGAGAGAAAACTGGTGGTTGTCAGAAGGGATGGGGGTGGGGGAATAGGCAAAATAGAAGGGAATTAAGAGGTATAAACTCCCAGTGATAAAACAAATAAGTCACAGGGTTGTAATGTTCAGCATAGGGAATATAGTCAATAACATTGTAATAACTTTATAGAGTAACAAATAGTAACTAGAACTACTGAAGTGATCATTTTGTAATGTATAAAAATAGCGAATCACTATGTTGTACACCTGAAACTAATATATTAATGTATGTCAGTTATAAATCAGTAAAAAATGAAATAGCAATTATTGAAGGTGGTAAAGTCTACGTATTTATGATGGAGAGAAAAAAAAGAACCTATGAAGAAGAGTGAATGTGGTCTTTATTCTAACATTTTTAGTATCAAAGGTAATTTTACCAAGGGGAAGAGATTTTTTTTGTTCAGGCAATACATATTTGGAGTGCGAACAAAACTATCCATAGCATATCCAGGCATTCTTTTTTGTCAGTGTATTTAAAATAGTTCAAGTGTGTGTGTGTGTGTGTGCACGCATAATGCACAGATGCACATTTCATATATATGTAACTTCAGAAATCACTTACTCTACCCAAGGAGTTATTTTAAAATGATAAGTTTTGTATCTTAAAAAGTAATAAGCTTACAATATTTTGAAAGTTCATGAAAATTGTTTCTGAAGCACTGAACTAAGAAAATACTCTTACTTATTATTGTCCTATGAAGTATACATTAATGATTCCTTAACAAAGTTATAATAATTAATATTGATATCAGTGAAACTGAATGAAAAATCTCAACAACTTATTTCTAGGAAGGCTTATCTAGATCTTTTAGATAATTGAGAATGTTAAGTAACTAATGAAGCCTAGGTTTCTTTAAAATGGACTTCTTAATATCTATTTTGTTTGATATGTTATTTTTTTCTTTCTCATAGGGGGAACAATATATTTTCAATAAGAATCAGTAACTGGAAGTACAAGTTTGGTTATTTCATTATGTTAAAATGAAGTTTTAACCAGCAGAGGTAAGAATCTCTTCTTTTGTATTTAAGTCAATGGATCAGAATATTTGTTGAATTTCTATGAAGAACTATTTCAAAAACTATGAAGGGTCTGAGATTTTATCCCCCTTGCAGGCTAACAAGTTAGCCTGCCGCAGTGCCATGGATGTGGGCAGAAGACCTGAGACTCCTAGATTTAAGAAAAGGCCGCTTTGCACTCATAGTAGTAGCAGTAGCTACAGTACTAGGCAACACCTGCGTATCAGTAGGTTGTATTATAGGAGAGGAACCTTCAGCTAAGGGTACCCGGATTTTTAAAATGGATAATAAGTCTGCCTGACTTATGCCTATTAAAGGGAAAATAAACAAGTTTGCCCATTGTTCCAGTATGAGACACTATCTCTGACTTCTAAGACTGTTCGCTGATCATACATCCTTGAAAAATAGTCTGGAACAGGGGCAGTCAGGGTCTGCTTGCAAAATATGCAGAAACATGAGACTCTGGAGAATTGTCTTTCAACACTTTCTTACTCTGAATTGTGTTTTAAAGCACGTATTATTGATAAAGATGATTGTTACAGTACTTTTTTGAAGTAGTGAAAAGATGGAAACTACTGAAATACCCGACAATAGGAGATGGTTTAAATTATAATATTCACAGTGTAATAGTGAACAATTGAAAATAATGTTGTAAAACTACATTTATTGACATAGGTGCTCATCAAAAAATTAGATGAGGTAAACACTATAAAATGTACATGTGGTTTGGATCCTATTTTTATAGAAATTTTACAAAAGCACACACAGGTAAAGAATATATACCAAAGCATATATTTCGATGGACAGAATCATGACTGTTTTTATTTTTGCTTGTCTGTGTTTTTTTTTTTTTTTAAGATTTTATTTATTTATTTGACAGAGATAGAAACAGCCAGCGAGAGAGGGAACACAAGCAGGAGGAGTGGGAGAAGAAGAAGCAGGCTCATAGCGGAGGAGCCTGATGTGGGGCTCGATCCCATAATGCCAGGATCACGCCCTGAGCTGAAGGCAGACGCTTAACTGCTGTGCCACCCAGGCGCCCCTGTATTTTTTTTTTTTTTTTTAGTCCTTTAAATGAATACTTTAAGCTTTTGTAATGAGGGGAAATTTTTTTTTTTGAAATTTAAAAACAAATAGTAATTTAAGAACTTCACCTAACAGAAAAAAACCTTCATGAATTTAAATGGAGATCAAAGAATGCTAATTCTCTTCATGACTTTGGAGTTGCCTGGATGTGCAGTGTAGAACCAGAAGAGAATAATTAGGTCACTTAATTTTTTTCTTTACTATTTTATCTGTGATAAAGTCAAGGGTTTCTTTTAGCAGTTTGCTGTATTATTTATTTATTTATTTTTTAAGATTTTATTTATTTATTTGACAGAGATAGAGACAGCCAGCGAGAGAGGGAACACAAGCAGGGGGAGTGGGAGAGGAAGAAACAGGCTCATAGCGGAAGAGCCTGATGTGGGGCTCGATCCCAGATCGCCGGGATCACGCCCTGAGCCAAAGGCAGACGCTTAACTGCTGTGCCACCCAGGCGCCCCAGCAGTTTGCTGTATTATTATCACATAGATGTCACAAAGGGAAACAAGTCTTAGAAAATGCATTCTATTAGAACATATCTTAAATTATATATTATAGCTATTTAGTAAGTATATCATTAGTAAGTATATTTAGTTGATTCTGGTGCTGTTTAGTTGGGATAGGCTAAGTTAGGTACACTGAATTAATTTGCTTCATTTTTATTTTCTGCCTGTCGTACTCTGAAATATGTTTAAATATTAGTGTTTTTGTAAATTGGCATTTTTGTCATTCTGCTTCTCATGATTTTTTTACCAAGGTGCTGTTACCAGATTTGTCTTCTCAGTATAAATTGAAAATGACTGAAGTTCAAGCAATGGTAGAATTCTCTGTGGAGCTAAACAAGTTCTACAATGTGGATTTATTTCAGAGAGGGTATGTATTTTAATGTGAAGATTATATATTTTGCATAAGAAAAGATGTACAGATTTTCATTTAAAGTTAATTGCATACTTATATTCCAGCCTATATAAGGCAAACAATGAGGTGTATTCAAGTAATTATTTTCTTAGGAAATTTTAGTTTTAAGTAAATGTTTGAGAATTATTCACGTGGATTTAATGATAATGCTGGATATATGTAATGTGCATTTATGAATTTGTACTGAGCATTGAGAGGACTTCTGTGAAAATGTATAAGATCTCTTTTGCTTGTAAAAGCTTATAGTGAATGGGGAAAATAAAGAATATGCACAAAACAGCTAAGTGGAAATGCAAAATGATGAATTTTCAAGAAGTGTATATAGAAAGTGCTCTAGGAATCAGAACAGAAAGACATCTTTCTGGGTTAGTATTTTAGGAAAGGCATTATGGAGAAATAGGATCAAAGTGTGATTAAGACTTGTATAGGCATAAGGATGTACTGTATGGTGACTAACATAACATAATAAAAATTATTATTAAAAAAAAAAGACTTGTATAGGCAAAGGATAAAGTGAAAGACCCTTTTGGTAGGAGAGAGCAGCGTGAATCAAATCTTGGAAATAAGAATGAACATGTATTTTTTTTTTTTTAGATTTTATTTATTTATTTGACAGAGAGAGAGTGAGCACAAGCAGGGGGAGCAGCAGGAAGAGGGAGAGGGAGAAGCAGGTTCCCCACTGAGCAGGGGGCCTGGGGCTTGATCCTAGGACCCTGGGATCATGACCTGAGCCGAAGGCAGATGTTTAATGACTGAGGTGCCTCTGAACATGTCTTTTAAAGAATATTTAGGAGATTGGAATTCTCCAGGAGAATTGCAAAAGAAAAGATAGTGAAGAAAGGAGAGGTTAAGTTTGTGAAGGGCTCCTAATGTCTGAAGAAGAGTTGACAGTAGGGATTTGGGCAGCCATTAATGGTTTCTAAGTAAGAAAGAAATTATCACTATTATTACAAGAAGCATTTACTAACATGACGAAGATTGTGATATATTAGATTGATGGTTGTGTAGAAGAAATAGAAGCATAGGGGACAGTTTAGAGGTGCTTGCAGTAACTCAGGTACAAACCTGAAGGTCTGCACTAGGTGATAGTAATGCAGCTCTGACTATCAGAAGTAGGGTGAGAGAGATTTTCTATTGAGTTTTTTGTGTTTGTTGTTGTTTTATTTTTAGCTTGTTTTGGCTTTACCATCTTGTTGAAAAAATAAAAATGGCTGTGATCTGCTTTACTCCTCATGGTCTCTCTTCAGCAGGACAGGCTGGGCTTGTTTTCGTGGCAGGGACAGAAGTCAAAGAAAGACAGCAGAGGATGCAGGGCCTCTTGAATTGGCACGCTTGTTATTTCCACTCCATTCTGTTGGCTAAGCAACTTATAAGGCCAGCCCAGGAGTCTCAGCTGGCAGTTCTTAGGCCAGTAAAGCTTACTTAAAAATTTTGTGAGGTTTCTGTATGTCTGATATAGTTCATTCCAAGCTCTGAAACCTACATCCACAATTGTCTTTTGAGACATGATTATTCTCTAGATGTAATCACTAATATTTGGGGATCAGAATTCTGTGGGATCATGCCCCTCAACTTCCTCAAAGCCCTTTTGTCAAACTGAGAATGTCTACTTAGACACTGCTTTAAGTTCTTTAGAGATCTTAAGAAAGGGGTTTGTAGCCACTCCCGTGATAATGATCTTTGTCCGTGGCAGCATTTTATTTTTAAAATCTTTAGGGAGACTGAAGATGAAAGCCCATTTTGTTTTCCAATCTAGCAAGTCCTGGTCCATCTATATTCCCTCTAGATTCTGTTTGTAAAGTGACCACTTCTTTCTTCAGCTCATCTCTTTCTGACAGAACCTTATTATGCTTAGCAAGGAGTAACCAGTTGACATTTTCAGTATTCTCCCTGGAAATTAGCTTGCTCAAGTCCCAAAGTTTCTTAGATACATTGTCCAACTTCTTCTAAGTTATTGCTGACAGTGTGTTTACCAAAAGTTTCATCACTGTATAACATGGGTTACCATTTTTTAAATCTCTATAATTTACTCATTTTTCTTGCCTCTGTAACTATAAGTGTTACTTTGGTACCGAAGTCAGTGCCACATATTTTAAATTTTTGTTATGGTGCACACTACTTCTAAGTTAGCAATTTTCTGTATTATGTATCGCCACAGTAATGCAGCTAATAACAAACACAGAGCTTCAGTGGCATCACAACAATAAACATTTATTTTTGCTCACAAGTCCAGATCAGATGAATGGTTCTGTTGTTCTTGGCTGACTTGGCTGATTTTGCTGGGTTCACTTATGAATTCAAACTCAGCTGGCAGGTTGGCTGGGTGCTAGCTGTTACAGAATGGCCTTACCTTGGCGGACTCAGCTCTGTTTTATGATCTCTCATCCTCCAGCTTATTCTCACAGAGGAGGCAGGCTCCAAAGAGAAAGAAACGATGCAAGAAGACCTTTTACGACCTAGGCTTGGAACTAGCACATTGTCATCTCTGCCACATTGTATTGCCCAAATCAAGTTATAAGGCCAGCCCAGATTTAAGGGTAGGGAACTAAACTCCACTTTTTATTGAAAGTCACATTGCAAAATGTATGGGACACCAGGATGGGTGAAAAAATCAGAGACATTTTAAAAATCATTCTCCTACCCACTTTAACATTTTTTATTTTTTTGTTATTAATTTCTGGGAGGCATTTGGGGGAAGAATAGTTGGGTTTAATGACTGATTCCATATGGAGGATGAGACTGAAAAAACATTAAAAATATGTATGTAGAAGTGTAAATATATGTGATATCTAAGATTACTTTGAAATGGCTCAGCAAAGAAAAAGTACAGATGAGTCAAATATGGCAAAAATCTTTTTAATTGTTGAAAATGGGTAGTGGGCATATGGTTTCATTGTTCCACTTGTTGCAAATTGGGTATTTTTAATAAATATTTAAAAGATAATGTTGAAGTTTTTAATCTTATTAACTTGTACAATATTAGTAATGTTGAAATTAATAAGGAAGTTGAAGATTTGTTCATTTTGGTATGCTGAGTTTGAGGTAAGATATCCAAGTGGAGTTAGTTCATAATTAATTGGAGGTTTGGAACTGGAGATAAAGATTAAGTGAATTATTATTCCATTTTATTGCCAACCATCATAAATGTAGCATGTGTAATTGCTGCTTTTATTGGTTTTCTCTTCATCTACAATCTGGTTTCCCCATCCATTGAGGACTTTTGAAGAATATTATTATGTTTCTGATCTTTCAAATCTAATGGTTAGAGGATCATTGTTTTTAGATACATCGCTTGACTTGTTTATTTAAGAATATTTTTGCTTTTTATTGAGTTATAATTGACATAGAATATTATATTAGTTTCAGGTGTATAACATAGTGATGTGACATTTGTCTACATTGCAAAATGATCACAATAAGTCTATTTACCATGTGTCACCATACAAAGTTAATACCCTATTATTGACTTTATTCCCCATCTTGTATGTTACATCCCCATGACTGACTTATTTTTTAACTGGAAGTTTGTACTCCTTGATACCCTTCACCCATTTGCTTCCCCCAGCCTTCCCTCCTCTGGCAACCATCAGTCTGTTCTCTCTATACGTAAGTCTAGGTTTGGTTTTGTTTGTTTTGTTTTTTAGATTCCATGTGTAAGTGAAATCATGTATTTTTCTGACTTAATTCAATTAGCATAGTACCCTCAAGGTTCATCCATGTTGTCACAAATGGCAAAATCTCATTCTTTTTATGGCTGTGTGGTATTCCATTGTGTGTGTGTATGTATATATATATATATATATATATGTGTATATATATATATATATATATCACCTCTTCTTTATTCATTCATTGATGAATGGACACTTAGATGGTTTCCATATCTTAGCTATTGTAAATAATGCTAAAATGAACATAGGGGTGCATACTACCTTTTTGAATTATTTTTTTCATGTTCTTCACGCAGATACTCTGTAGTGGAATTGCTGGATCATATAGTAGTTCTATTTTTAATTTTTCCCAGAACCTCCATATAATTTTCCATAGTGACTACACCAACTTATACTCCCTCTAACAGTGCACAATGGTTCATTCCCTTTTCTCCACATCTTCAGCACTTAATCTTTTGATATTTTGATAATAGTCATTTTAACAGGTGTGAGGTGACATTTCATTGTGGTTTTAATTTGCATTTCACTTATGATTACTGATGTTGAGCATCTTTTCATATACCTATATGGCTTCTTTGGAAAAATGTCTATTTAGATCTTTTGCCCATTTTTTAAAAAAGATTTTATCTATTTATTTGAGAGAGAGAGTATATGAGTGGGAGGAAGGGGCGGAGGGAGGGGGAGAAGCAGACTCCGTGCTGAGCAGGAGCCCCATGCGGGCCTCGATTCCAGAACCCCGGGATCATGACCTGAGCTAAAGGCAGAGGCTTAACTGACTGAGCCACCCAGGTGCCCCTCTTTTGCCCATTTTTAAAATCAGATTGTATGTTTGGGGTGTTTTTTGTTTTGTTTTGTTTTGCTTTTGAGTTATATGAGTTCTTTAAAATAATTTTGGATATTAACCCCTTATTAGATATATGATTTTCAAATATTTTCTCTCATTTGGTAGGTTACCTTTTCATTTTGTTGATGGTTTCCTTTGCCATGCAGAAAGTTTTTAGTTTTATGTGTTCCATTTGCTTATTTTTGCTTTTTGTTACCTTTGCTTTGGGTGTCGGAGTACAAAGAAAGTCATCACCAAGACCTATGTCAAGGAGCTTACTTGCCTGTGTTTATTTTACTTAATTTTTAGTTAAAATTCTCAGCATGGGAAGTTGGTTCCCAGGCTCCTATGATTCCACTTTGATTTTTGGTTTTAGTCATCTCATGTTTTTCAATCTGACCGTATCTTAATCTCAACTAATTATCTCTCTCTGTTTATGGAGTTTTGCCATGTTTCTTTAAGGCCAGATTGTGACTTTCAAGGTTATAGATTTAATTGGCTAGACTTTCATTCACTCCTCTTTAATTCTGGCTTTGTGACCTGACCGTATGTTCTTTCCAATGCTATACCTTGCTATAGGTAATAGTAGTAATATATTTATGTATTTTTATCTTTGTATTATTTACAAATTCAAAAATTTAAATCACTAGGAAATTATTAAATAAAAAGAAACAAAATATTCAATTCCCTTGTGTATATCTAAACTCATCTGGATTTGTAACTTTGATTTAGCTTTTAGTGATGGTGTGTGTGTCGTGTGTGTGTGTGTGTGTGTGTGTGTAGATGTGTGTAACCTCCATTACATATATATACTTGCAGTGTATTGTTACAACACAAACATATTATAATGTTTACCTCAAATTTTTTATTCCATATAAACTGTTCTTACTAGTGACTGGTTGATTTCTATATGTAGATATAAATATTATAAAATCCTGTAGATTAAATAAATAAAAGTACATAAACTAATACCTCTGACCTTGAAAAAATGCTGAATTCTTTAAACCAAATACATGTCTTTATTTTGTAATTTATAGTATTAAGCCAGTTTTCAAAAACCATTATCTCTATTTTCTCTAACTTATGCTTAAGAATAATTTATCTTTATTATGTTCTAAAAGAAAAAAATGAATAACCAAATTAGGCCGTGAAAGTCTTAGATGCCTTACTAACTCCTCTGGTTGCTATGACATTCTCTCATTTAAAGTAAGAAATACCAAATACATTTCTTTTGTTTTCTCATTCATTATACATGCTGGTTTCCCTTTGGGTCTTACTGCGTACTGCTCATATTTGATGTGGACCTAATGTATTGTTTTTCACCAGTACTAAATATTATGGTAGGGGTGCCTGGGTTGTTCAGTTGGTTAAGCAGCTGGCTCTGGATTTCGGCTCAGGTCATGATCTCAGGGTCTTGGGATTGAGCCCTGCTTTGGCTCCATGCTCACCACAGAGTCTGCTTGTCCCTCTCCCTCTGTTCCTCCCCCACTCACGCACACTCTCTCTCAAATAAATTAAATAAATAAATAAATAAATAAATAAATAAATAAATAAATAAATAAAATCTTTAAAAGAAAGAAAGAAATTTTTAAAAATAATAAATAAATAAATATTATGGGACACTGATATAAGCAGACCAAATTTATTACTTAATACATACAAATATATAGAAATTGCATGTTTTAAAATATATTTTGAAATGATTTTTTTTGTCTATTTTCCTTTAGTTTTTACCAGATACGTGCATCTATGAAAATTCCACCAAGAGTTCCCCACAGAGTAGAAGCTAGTTTGTTACATGCAGCAGGTAAGCCAAGGAATATTTTTAACTTTTAAGAAAAGTCTGAAGCAACATTATAATGGCAATAATAACTTTTAATTATTTTTATCTTTTTAATTACAAATATAAGATACCAACGGGTATCATTATAATAAGAAATATATTTGAGGCCTCAGCAAAACAGGCTTGATTATAGATTCCTTGTCTTTCTCTTAGATTTCTTATGATGAGCATATGAAAGAATGTATGTGAAATTTCCACAAAAACAAACATAAGTAGAGGTGTTGTGAATTATATCATGTAAGATGTAATTTTTAAAAATATACAGTGAATGTGGACATATAATTTGATATATGATTACAAAGGTGTTTTACAATAGTTTTATAGTATGCCTTTGAGAATATTTTTTTAACCACATTTTTGGTCTGGGTTAACTACACTAATTAAAAAAAAATGCAGAAAGTAAAGTATACAGTAAAAGATAGGTATGTTATAGCAGCTCAGTTATTTACACATTCTGTGGAGAGACACCAGCATTAAAATGTTTGAACCAAACGTGGTCTTGATATAATCCGTGAGCATTTTTTCAGCTTTCCTGATACAGCGTACTCTGTTTCATTCTATGAAGTTAGGAAATGAAATGGTTAATGAAACATTCTAGAGAGTTATATATGTCAAATATGAATTATCGGTTTTGAAAACATCATAAATAATAAAATACACCTAACACTAAAGCTATGCTGAGCATAATTCAGTCTGTTTTAAAACTGAAGAAAATATTCTGGGAATCTGAAGTGTTTAGGAAATCTTTTTAGCATCCTATGGGTACTAAAATGCTAGGTTATAGATTTTAATGAATTTTACATAATGTAGAGTTCATTCTATCTTCCTGAAGACTCTCAAAATGCTCAGAGAGGTTTATTGCTTATGACCAAAAATATGTACATTCTTTCTTTTTTTTTAAAAAAAAACAATATTTTTTTCTTGGCCTGGCATACATATTAAAATGTAGTTTATTGTCAATTAGACTTTTGTAAGTCTACTTTCTATGAAACATAGAGGTTAAAATAATTCAGAGTACAAGACAGATTTGGTCCTCCCTTTTTGAACTTCTAGTAGACTAAATGTCTTGCCTATTGTATCTTCTAAAGTTGCCAGTTGAAAAAATAGAAAGACCTTTTTTGCTGGACTCCCTTTTTATTTTTTCAGCTTTATTGAGAAATAATTAATAAATAGAATTGTAGATTAAAGTGTACAATATGATTTGATATATATATATTATGAAATAATTACCACAGTCAAGATAATTAGCATATCCATCATCTCACACAATTCATTCTTGTGTGTGTGTGTGTGTGTGTGTGTGTGTGTGTGTGTCGTGAAAACGCTTAAGATCTGCTCTTTGCAAATTTAAGTATGCAGGACTTTATTACATATGTAGTCACCATGCTGTGCATTAGAGCTTACTCATAACTGAAAGTTTACACCATTTGACCTATATCTTCCCATTTCTCCAACCCCCTAGCCCCTGGAAGCACAATTTTGCTGTTTCTGTGAGATCCCCTTTTTCATTTCATTTCGTTTTTTGTTTTGTTTTGTTTTGTTTCCACATGTAAGTCATTCCATGCAGTATTTGTCTTTCTCTGTCTGCCTTATCTCACTTAGCATAATGCCCTCCAGGTTCATCCCTATCCTTGCAAATGGCAAGATTTCCATCTTTATGGCTGAATAAGATCTCTCGCCCTCTCTCTCCCCCTTCCCCCCTCCCTCCCTGCCTCTGTGTGTGTGTGTGTATGAGATACTACATTTTCTTTCTTTCTTTTTTTTTTTTTTTTTAAGATTTTATTTATTTATTTGACAGAGAGAGAGACAGTAAGAGAGGGAACACCGGCAGGGGCAGAGGGAGAGGGAGAAGCAGGCTTCCCACTGAGCAGGGAGCCTGATGTGGGGCTCAGTCCCAGGCCCCTGGGATCATGACCTGAGCCAAAGGTCTTAAATTTAAGTCTTAAACCAATTTGAGTTAATTGCTGTGAGTGATATAAGGTAGGGGTGTAGTTTCATTCTTTTGCATGTGGATATCTAATTTTCTCAGCACCGTTTAGAGACTGTCCTTTCCCCGTTATATGTTCTTGGTATGTTGTCAAAGATTAGCTGATTATGTGTGTATAGGTTTATTTCTAGGCTCTGTTCTCCTCCATTGGTCTGTGTACCTGTTTTTATGTCGTCATCATACTGTTTTGATTACTGTAGCCTTTTAATAGTAATATTATAGCCTCGAAATCAGGAAGTGTGATGTCTCTAGCTCTGTTCATTTTTTCTTAAGATTACTGTGACGGTTCAGTCTTTTGTGGTTTTATATGAATTTAGAATAGTTTTTTTCTATTTCTGTGAAAAATGCCATTGAAATTTTGATAAAGGTTATATTGAATCCATAGATCGCTTGCGGTAGTGTGGACATTTTAACAATATTAATTCTTGCATCGAACTTTACATCGGAATCTGGGATGTACTGTATGGTGACTAACACAATATAATAAAAAATCATTTAAAAAAAAAAACCATATTAATTCTTTCAATCTAAGAACACAGGATATCTCTCCTTTTATTTGTGCCTTCTTCAATTTCTTTCATCAGTGTCATAGTTTGTAATGTACATGTTTTTATCTCCTTGGTTAAATTTATTCCTAAGTATTTTATTATTTTTGATGCTATTGTAAATGGACTTTCTCCCATTTTTATTTATTATTATTTTTTTTAAATTTTATTTATTTATTCGACAGAGATAGAGACAGCCAGCGAGAGAGGGAACACAAGCAGGGGGAGTGGGAGAGGAAGAAGCAGGCTCATAGCAGAGGAGCCTGATATGGGGCTCGATCCCATAACGCCGAGATCACGCCCTGAGCCGAAGGCAGACGTTTAACCGCTGTGCCACCCAGGCGCCCCATCTCCCATTTTTAAATAGAGTTGATTTTACATTTATGAAATAAACATGCACAGAACAACTACCTTTTATTTATTGATTTTTTTATTGAAGTATAGTTAACATATAATGTTATATTAGTTTCAGGTAAATGACACAGTGATGGGATTGCTTTCTTGATTTCTCTTTTGAACAGTTCATTGGTAGTATATAGACAAGGAACTGATTTTTGTATGTTGATTTTCTATCCTGCAACTTTACTGAATTTGTTGATTAGTTCCAACACTTTTTTTGATGGAGTCTGTAGATCATGTCATCTGCACACAGATAATTTTACTTCTTCCTTTCCTATTTGGATGCCTGCAATTTCATTTTATTGCCAAATTGCTGTTGCTAAGACTTCCAGTACTATGTTGAATAGAAGTGATGAGAGTGGGTACCCTTGTTTCTAACTTTAGAGGAAAGATATTAACTTTTCACCATTGGGTATGATGTTAGCTGTGGGCTTGTCCTATACAGCCTTTATTATGTTGAGCCACATTTCTTCTATACCTACTGTATTGAAGTTTTTGTCATGAAAGTATGTTGAATTTGGTCACATGATTTTTCTGCATCTACTGAAATGATATGATTTTTATCCTTCATTCTGCTCTTATGGTATATCATGTTTATTTGCATATGTCAGATCATTCTTGCATCCCAGGGATAAATGTCTTGACCCTACTAAATGATCCCTTTAAAGTACTCTTGAATTTGGTTTGTTAGTATTTTGTTGAGGTTTTTGCATCAGTGTTCATCAGGAATATTGGCTGGTAATCTTTTCTTGTAGTGTATTTGTCTGGCTTCCACATCAGGGTAGTGCTGGTCTTTTGAAATGAGTTTGAAAGTGTTCCTTTCTGGGCAATTTTTTGGAAAAATTTGAGAAGGATTAGTATTTATTCATCTCTAAGTGTTTGGTAGAATTGACCAGTGAAGTCATCTGGTCTTGGGCTTTTATTCGTTGGGAGATTTTTGATTACTGATTCAATCTCTTACTTATTGGTCTGTTCAGAATTTGTTTCTTCATGATTCAGTCTTGGTAAGGTGTATGTTTCTAAAAATTTATCCATTTCTCCTAGTGTATTTAATTTGTTGGCATTAATTATTCTTATCCTTTGTATTTTTGTCATATTAGTTGTAGTGTCTTTCATTTATAGTTACATTTATTTGAATCGTTTTTTTCATATTCTAGCTAAAGGCTTGTTCATTTTGTTTACGTTTTCAAAAAGCCAACACTTAGTTTCATTGATCTTTTCTATTTCTAGTCTCTATTTCATTTATTTCCACTCTGATCTTTGTTATTCCCTTCCTTCTGCAAACCTTGGGCTTTTTGAGGTGTAAGGTTAAGTTGTTTGAGATCTTTCTATGTTATTTGTGTGACAGAAATATTACATGTAATTAATGTCATTTACAGACTAATGTTATTTTAACATTGTGACAAACAGTATTTCAGAAATACCCAAATAGAGTACTTTCTTTTTAAATGCTTTTTCCTGGAAACTGTGATTTTGGTTTGTTTTTAATTAGTTGTAAATCCAGATTTAGTTAGTCATTGTTGCTATTTCAGCTTCTAATACTATTAACTTTGTAGTATTGACCGTGAAATGTCCATTGTTTGTTAATTCACGAGTGTGGAAAGGAAGTATCTTTTAAAAATAGTTTATAGCAGACACCAGTCTTTAAAAGAGAAGCCTGGGTTTGGAAAGCATTAAAATTCCATAATATATGATTTTTAGTTTGTATGGGAAAACATTATTTATGTGAGTATTTTTATAACATTATACAAGAACATTTTTAAGAGGCCCATAGTTTTTCAATAAATTATAACAGCCAAAATGGAAAGCACAAGAACTAGATTTTGAACAGAAGAAGAAAAATAAAATTTCTTTTTTTTTTTAAAGATTTTATTTATTTATTTGACAGAGAGAGAGAGAGACAGCGAGAGAGGGAACACAAGCAGGGGGAGTGGGAGAGGAAGAAGCGATGTGGGGCTCAGTCACGCCCTGAGCCAAAGGCAGACGCTTAAGGACTGAGCCACCCAGGCGCCCTGAAAAATAAAATTAATTTCACACTTTTTCAAATCAGCAAACTTTTGTCTGTCATGTGTAAAATAATACCTAATATACTTTCTCAAGATCTTTTTTATCCTAATGCTGTGTCAGTGTATTTTATTTTCCTCTAATTTAGAGTATCTTATTTTTCTTGTTTATGGTACACACTTATATGTATGGATTTTTACAAATGACCCTTAACAAGTTATGAGATGTGCTTTCCCCATCCCAATACCATTCCCAGCATGATTATCTTTTATACGTGTGTAGTGTTCCACAGGTTCTTGTTTCATCCTCTGAACATCTCTGTGATAATGTAAGTCTGGTATTTCAGTTGTGTTTCCTACCAGTGTACCCCATAATAGCCTATCATGTTAAATGTTTAAGTTCATATGAAAATTATAGAGGACATTGGTTGATGGAGTTGGTGACTTATTAAGGCTCACAGGCATAGTAGATCCAAAATAATGTTCTCATGCCCAGATGAGTTTTTCCTCACCAGTATTCTCGAAAAAAAGAGAGAGAGAGAGCACGTGCTAGCTCATACATGCAAAGATGGCAGCAAATTTATTCCAATCTTAGAGATACTGATTTGGTTCTCTTTTTATGTCCTTCTTCCTTCAAGATTTGTTTCATTTTAAAATAGTATTTAAGAGTTCCCAGGGTGTGTATCTTTTTAATATTAGTAAATTTGTTAGGAAAAGTTACCCTTCCCCAAATTTTCTGCTTCCAGAAACTACTCCTATGAATTTGGCTGACTTTATTTTAATACATATCATTGATTTCTAGATTCATTCTCGATAACATAAATATATTTATATTGTGGGGGAATTTCTTTATCCTATGTGTTAATTCTCTTTTTACTGCTGTTTCTTAAAAATTCACTTCTTCTAAGGTCTTGGATTTTCTCTATTACATATCATATTTTCCTTGTTTGATTTGTACTATCACCCCAGACCTTTTCTTTCCAGTACTGTATTTTACCGTGATCCCTACACTTTATGTGTATTTCTGAAAAACTTCTGGAAGAAGAAAGAAAGTAATGATTTTGTTTGTGAGTTGCAGAAAGGCAGGTTAGATGTGGTAGGAATTAGATGGTATTATACAGCTTATTGCAACACATTTAAATTATTTCCAGCACGAAATTGTGCTGACAGTGAGGGCTTTGAGTCAGGAAATAGCTGTCATCTACAATAGCATCAGTCATAAAAGACAATGAGTATTTATAGGGCTGTTGAAAATTGATTAATAAGAAAATATTCACAGACTTCTACAACAAAGAAGTCATTGCTTGTTCTAAGAAACTGGCCCCAGTTTGAAATGTTAGAGCACTATGTACAATTTTGATAAAAAGTTCAAATAACAACTCCCCATTTCTAATAATGATAGTATTTTTTAAAAAGAAACATGTGTTTCATTTGCTTTTTAATATCCACACATCCCTTTTTTCCGAAAAAATAATTTTATGAAAATAAGTAGTTAAAAATCTATTAGTCTAGAAAGATTTGTAGTAAAAACATAGTTACTTTTTTAGATGCTACTTTTAACTATTTCTCTATTTCTAATGGTTTCCTTTATATAGACATTTTCACTTCCTGGTATGATGAATGCAACTGAATTGTAAACTGTTTCCTCCCTCCCTTCCCCCTACTTTTTAAGAGATCCCATTATTCCCATATCTTTCTTTGACTTTGAAGTTACTATTAAATAATAGATTGTTTAAATCTCCATTTCCTATTTTAGCCAATATGACAAACCCTATTTTGTAATATAAGGATATAAGCAGTCTTGCCTCTTTTTTAAAATTTTCTCTTTTCCTCCCACTTTCAACCTGTTAAGTATATCCTTTCTTTTATAATATCAAGGTAGCTAGCATTCGAATTCTGTTTTGTAACTGTAGTTAAATCTTAATATGCTCTGTCTCTGGGTTGATTACAAATGTCGAAAACAAGTAAATAGCATTTTCATTTTTATGGTGACACAAGAGGGAAGGTGTTTATAAAATTGAAATGACTATCCACCATAAAGAAGGAAGATCTTAATTAAGTTTCTGACAAGACAAGACAAATCTAGTTACCGTTTGTGGTATTGATCTGGGCCACCTGTGATATAGAGATAGCTATAGGTATATCTTAGGTATTTTAGAAGCTTGTATTTTCAAAGATGCAGCTCTGTTGTCAACAAAGTAGCAACTTGGAGTCAGGATACCAGCTTCCTTTTATGTTACCTTGGAAAACTCACTTAACCTCTTCGAGCTTCAGTTTCTCATCTGGGAAGTATGTTACCTGCTTTGCAAGGTGGTTGTTTGTTAAATAAGTGAAATTCCTCAGCAAACTGTAAAGGGCTGTATACATGTAAAATATTATTATTCAATTTTTCATAATATAAGTGAGAAGCAGTCACATTTTGTCTCATTTACTATACTATTTGTGAACCATTTAATGCAAAGAGCTGAAAGTTAAGATAAAGTTAATTTGATGTTTTCCTGTCATTATATAATTGTGCAGCATAATAAGCATGTTAATAAGTAAATTAAATTTTTTAAATTAATAAATAATTTATTTTTTAAATTATTAATTACATAATTTTTAAATTATTAATTTTTTAAATTAATAAAGCTATTTCTGGGATAAGAAGAATAAATTAGAATGACCAAGGGTAAGAAGGGAAATCCAAAGGGAAGAAGAGACCTCACAAAAGACCCCTGAATTTATAACTTACCAAGGAAATCTAAGTTCCTGTGCTTGCATTTCTGTGATTATAAAACTAACTTTATCTGTAGATAGTGTTTGAATTTGGATTTGTTCTGCCACTCGCTAGCAAGTCTTGTTCTGCGACTTACTAGCTGTTTGGTCTTAAGCAAATTATTCACTTTTTTCTGAGCCTTACCTAATCAGTGAATGGAAATAATCGCTGTCTTACAGTATGTTTGTGAAAATTAAATGAGAAAAAGGTAAAGAGACCTGGTATAATGCCCAGTAAGTATTGGTTCCTTTTGTCATGCCCTCTGTTTCTATCCCAAATTGCCCCAGATTTTAAAAAACTGAAATAAGGTGGATTCTAGGATCTCAGAACCAACCTAAGGAAAGATAGTCATGAAGAAGGAGTTGCCCGGCAACCATTTATATGCCTTTTCTTTCTCAGTTCTCAAGAATTAGCCTTATTTATATACAGGATCGCTGAGTGATATGGTTTAATCTTTTTATACCTCCTTTGAGTCTTTTCTTCCCCAACGAGACAGCTACTTCTTACTGGTTTTAAGTGTTCTGTGATATGTGTAAGAGTGAACGGCATACCTGTGTTTAAACTACTTTACCAGTATGACACAGAAGACCAAGCACAGGCTCTGGGGGCAAACAGCAGTGGCATTTGCTTCTGGGTAAATTATTTAAATTATCAGAGCCTTGGTATCTCTAAAATAGATATATTAGCCCCTGCCCTATAAAATTGCCTAAAGGATTAGTAACAATATACATAAAGCACAGTGCCTGGCACATAGTAAGTGCTCTATAGATGGTAGTTAGTAGTAGTAGTAAAATAAAACTGCTACTTTTTTGTTTTTCTTTTTTTTTAGTGAATAAGTTTAATATATAATGTGTAAATTTAAGGTATACCATGTGTTACTTTGATACATTTATTTATTGTAATGTGATTGTTGTTTTACCAGTATTTATCAACATTACATAATTGTAGCATGGTATTATTGTTGCCTGTATTCATTATACTGTGCAGGAGATTTCTATGGCTTATTTACTGCTCCTTGCAGGTTTGTATTCTTAACAACATCAGTCTTATCTCCCCACTACCTCATCTCCTGTTAATGACATTTTACTCTCTGTTTTTTACAAGTTTGACTTTTTTAGATGCTACAAATAACTGAATACATTATTTTTTATTTTTCTGACCTATCTCATTTAGCATAATGTGCTCAAGTTCCCTCCATGTTGTTATAAATGGCAAGATGGTCTCCTTTCTAACAGTTGAATATCATTCCATTGTGTGTGTGTGTGTGTAGATATCTATCTATCTATCTATCTATCTATCTATCCCACATCTTTTTTATCCATTCAGTCATCATTTCCATATCTTAGCTATTGTGAATAATGCTGCAGTAAACATAGGAGTGCATTTCTCTCTTTGAAATCTTGTTTTCATTTCCTTTAGATAAATACCCAGAAGTGAGGATTGCCGGATCGTATGGCAGATTTATTTCTAATTTTTTAAGGAACCTCCATATTGTTTTCCATAGTGGTCAGACCAATGTACATTCCCACCAACAGTGTATATGGTTTCCCTTTCACCACATCCTTGTTAGCACCTCTTGTCTCTTGTCTTCTTGATAATAGGCATTCCAGTACATTTAAGGTGATACGTCCTTGTGTTGTTGATAAGCATTTCCCTGATGTTTTGTTGATTAGCATCTTTTCATTTGCTTATTGGCCATTTTGATGTCAGCTTTGGAAAAATTTCTATGTAGTCCTTCTACAAGACTGCTATTTATGAGGAGAAAGGGAAAATTGCATAAAACCTCAAATAATAATTTATGGGGAAAGTCTTATTGTATGTGTGTGTGTATATACACACACATACACACACGTATACTCTCCACTTTGATAGGAGTTTCACAGCTAGATAAGCATTTGGACTAATAAGAAATCAACCCTAGTTGAACAAAAAAGTAATTTCAAAAAAAAAAAAGGATAATTTCCAGTTATTTGTATTTGGCCAGAGTTTTTCTAAGGCCATCTATTCTGGATAACATTCTTTGTGTATACATGTATTCCTATGTACCACCACCCAGTGCTTTTATAAAGGCGATAGCGGTTAAGAACAAATTAATATCAAGAAAAAAGGAAGGCTGGAAATAAAGGCTAGCTATTAAAGTAAGGAGAGATTGTCCCAGTTACTTTGCCTTGGCAGTAGTTAATTGGCCACTTGAAATAACGCTTCAAATATTTTGGCATAGAAGAATCACGTTTTTCTCTCTTAGTTCTCTCCTTAAGCTTTTCTGAGCCACCAGCTTTTCAGGAGCTTCCTTTGAAACCCATTGAAATATTTTGACAGTTTTGCTGAATTGTTAAGATTTTTCTTGATTTGACCCTATCCTATATATCTAACCTTATTTCCCACCATGTCTTTGTGGATTCTCCCTATGGAACCACTTCCATTTTCTCAAATTTGATGGGTTCGAACTTACCTCATGTTTTTTGCATGTTTTCCCTACCTCATTATCTCCTTTTTTAAGCACTAGGTAATTCCCAGTTAGAAGTTTTCTCTGCTGTGTTTCATAGCACTTTCTATAAACATCTTTTACCTTTTAGCATGTTTTATTTTTTTGTTATTTCTTTTATTATAATACAAACATCAAGAATCGTTAAAGAAGGGGCGCCTGGCTGGCTCAGTCCTTAAGCGTCTGCCTTTTGCTCAGGGCGTGATCCCGGTGTTGTGGGATCGAGCCCCCTGTCAGGCTTCTCCGCTGGGAGCCTGCTTCTCCCTCTCCCACTCCCCCTGCTTGTGTTCCCTCTCTCGCTGGCTGTCTCTCTCTCTGTCAAATAAATAAATAAATAAGATCTTTAAAAAAAAAGAATCGTTAAAGAAGAATGCTTTTTAAAAATGAGGAAAATTTAAAGAAATACACAACTTCATTTTATGTCACTAATCCATTATGGTTAATAATAACCGAATAATCTCAATACTCATGAAGGGAAAACTCAACATAGAGTTAGAGCTTTCAATAAACTTTGCATAACTTATGAAACTTGAGTCCATTTGGTGTTATAAGCCTCCATTTTGCTTTACCTAGATTCAATAGTTTCTTTCAGTCACTGCCATTATTTGTCTTTTTACCTGGCATAACAGATAGTGATAATTACATTGGCATTTGCTTTGGCCTCCAAAATAGGGAGTTAAGAGATTATGACTTTGTAGTGCAATTATTTGCTTGAATGTTTCTATTCAAACTAGATTGGGAACTCTGAAAACAAGGGCAGCGTTCTAATTTATGTTCATATCTCTCAGTTCCCACTATTTTAGAAGCTTAATTAAGTTACAGTTGAATGAATGCTTACTTGTTCACAAAATAAATAACAGATATCAATGCCAGCTGCTTAACCAAAGGAAATGGAAATGTGAAAGGTAGTGATAGGAATAAAATATAAAATATAAATTATTATGACTTAATATAAGTGTTTGTAGGCCTCTATCACGGGTCTCTAAAAGTATAGATCTGATGTTTGGGTTAGCAGATAACTGATAGGCAAAGTGAAAATAGAGTTCTTTCAACAAGGAGTTAGGGCACCAAATTAAGAAGTTAGGTGAAAGTTCAAGTATTTGATAAATTAAATTAAAGCAATGAAAAAGATATATGTGGTTCCCAACGTCATGGATGGAGGTTATCATCTGGTGAATATTAAAAGGCAGAGAAGGTTTCAGATTCAAGACAATAAACGGACTATACACATATGTTTGGGTCTTTTTGTTTCTAAGACTCTTTTGTAATAGCAACATAAAACACAAGAAGGAATAGCAAAATAGTTCAATACGTTTTTGTAGGACAGAAAGCAGAAGTGAGAACTGAACTGCCTTTTGGGACACCTTACTCCAGGGATTTCAGGAAGGTATAGCAGATGAAGGGAAGTAAGAGTGGGCCTGAAAGCAGGTATTAATTAAAGGTCTGTAATCAGATCAACCGTGATAGTTGGACATCCCAGGCCCAACTGCAGAATGTCAGGAAGATTAGTATTTACCTTTGGACAAAAACCTCAGGACTTTTCTCTAAATAAATTAGCATGGGATATTAACATATTAACACTTCAGAGTAAAGCATTTATTCTTTTGTATGTGTGTTTGGTAAAAAGCAAGTAACATGAAATCTATCCTCAACAAATTTTTGAGTGTATAGTCCAGTGTTGCTAACTGTATGCATATTGTTATCACCAGATTTCTAGAACTTTTTAACCTTGCATGACTGAAACTGTACCATTGAATAGCAGTTCCTCATTTCTCCCTCCTTCCAGCCCCTAGTAACCACCATTCTACTTTCTTTGATAAGTGTGACTATATTAGATCACATGTAGAATCGTGTAGTGTTTGGACTGTTTCACTTAGCGGAAGTCCTCACAGTTCATCCATATATTGTAGTATAGAATTTTCTTCCTTTTTTTTTTTTTTTAAAGATTTTATTTATTTATTCAACAGAGATAGAGACAGCCAGCGAGAGAGGGAACACAAGCAGGGGGAGTGGGAGAGGAAGAAGCAGGCTCATAGCAGAGGAGCCTGATGTGGGGCTCGATCCCACAACGCCGGGATCACGCCCTGAGCTGAAGGCAGACGCTTAACTGCTATGCCACCCAGGCGCCCCGCTTCCTTTTTTTTTTTTTTTAAGTTTGAAAATATTATATTATATAACTCATTTTGTTTACTCTTTCATCTACTGATGAAATTTAGGTTGTTTCCTCCACTTGGCCTTTGTGAATAACGTGGCAATGAACACAGAAGTGCAGATATGTCTTCAAGGTCCTGTTTTCATTTCTTCTAGATAAGTACCCAGAAGTGTAATTGCTGGATCATATGATAGCTCTGTTTTTAATTTTTTGAGAAACCTCCATACTGTTTTCCATAGTGGCAACACCGTTTACATTGCCACCAACAGTGTACATGGGTTGCAGTTTCTCCACAAGTGCTGACCCTGTACATAATGCTGTATGAAGTAAGAGATATGTGAGACATGGACCTTGCCTTCAAGAAGTTCCTTTTTCTTCTTCAGATTCTCTTCCTTTCCATCTTCATTTGACTCTTTTTTATAGTTACAGCTCAAATGCTATATTGTCCACAAAGCCTTTCCTGAGTTCACAGACTAGCTTTACCCTTGTAAGATACCATAGGACTCTATCCTCTGTCATGCTCGGCACAAATGTAATTTACAGAATTAGATGAGGGCAGGGAAAGTGGTTTTGTTGTTGTTGTTGTTTTCTTTGGTTTGATCACTTAGAACAATGCATGGCACAGAGTAACTGTACAATAAATAAAATTTTTTTGTGAAATGTGTCATACAGTTTTTGAAGGTCATATAACATATTATTTTATTAAATAATAAAATGAATACCGAAATACTCAACCCTTCACCTAAGAAATAGAACATTACTAGTACCGTAAAAACCTACCCCTCCTGATTTTTGTGTTAATCATTCTTTTGCTTTCTGTATGGTTTATCACCTATGAATGTTACCCAAGTATATATCTGGTTGAGTCTGGAAAAACTGAGTAGTAAGCACAAACCCAGTTGTGTAAGAAAGCTGCAGTATCACTACTATTAAGAAGCTCCCAGAAGAAAAGCTAAGTAGAGTCTTTGGGTTATAGTATGTTTCTGTATAGTTAAAAAGTTTTAAGACTCCCCTTTGGGGAAGTTTATGGGCAAGGTCAGGAGTGAATTGTGTAAAATTTAGAGCTCACCACATTCAGGACTTCTGGTAAGGTTGTAATGTGATGAAGTGTTAGATATCCACACATGGAGTAGGCTGATTGCATCTAAACTTAACATTTAACTTTTCCTCCTTCAACTCTCAGGAGCAGGTCAAAGCAGAAGCTGTGCAATAAAGAGAGTGCCCTCTTATGATCTAGTCAATAGGGAAGAAACTTCATCAGTGCACCCCAAGACAAATATGTGTCTGCCCAAGTGTTTATTCTTAGGATAAAATGGTACCATGACAGTAAGGATCTTTCAGATGACGATCTCAACATATCTATTTGCTAAGGCTTACAATCCAATGTTTATTAGTCATGTTCTATAAGGCAGAAGATTCTTTAGAATCTTCCTTCACCATCTTCCTAGGGATTCCCTTTGCCTCTCTTCCACAGGATATCTATTTACTAACACCTGTTTTTCTTTCTTGGTTTACTCTCGTTTTGGTGGAGCCTGTTTCAATATCTTGTTGAGGAAAGTGGCATAGGAACTTCTTAAAACCTTCCATGTCTAAAAATGTCTTTATCCCCCTCTTGTTTGAAAGTTTAGCTAAGTATAAAATTCTAGGTTGGAACTCTCTTTTCTTCACAATTTTGAAAATATTGTTCCATTGTCTTTTGGTTTGTAGCATTGCTATTGGGAATTCCAAAGCCATTCTGGTTGTTGACTCTTTATATGACCTTTTCCCCCTTTCAGGAATCTTGTAGAATTTTCTCTTTGTTTATCTAGTGTTCTGATGGCACATAATGATGTACCTTGGGTCTCTGAGTACTCATTGGGCCCTTTTAATCTGGAAACATGTGCTTCAGTTCTGGGAAGTTTTCTTATTTTGCTAGTGATTTTCTCCTATCTGTTCTCTGTTCTTTCTTTCTGAAACTTCTGTCATTCAGGTAGTGGATCATCGTCACTGGTTCTTTCAATTTTTAGTTTTTTTCTCTCTTTTTTTCCATTTCTGTCTTTCTTCTGTACTTTCTATTGTACTTATTTCTCCAACTTTAATCCCTTTTGAGCTTTTTTTTCTTTTTTTTTAAAGATTTTATTTATTTATTTGACAGAGATAGGAACAGCCAGCGAGAGAGGGAACACAAGCAGGGGGAGTGGGAGAGGAAGAAGCAGGCTCATAGCAGAGGAGCCTGATGTGGGGCTTGATCCCACAACGCCGGGATCACGCCCTGAGCTGAAGGCAGACGCTTAACCGCTATGCCACCCAGGCGCCCCCCTTTCTGAGCTTTTTGTATTTGTTGTTTCTCTCTTTTTTACCTTTCCTTCTCTCTGTCTTCCTCTTCTCTTTCCTCTTTGTTTTCCTTACCTTTGATCCCTTCTCCTTCTTTTTTTAAATCTAATAGTCTTTTGTTTTCTGAGTGTTCCTCTATCATAGCAACATTTTCTTGTTTCATGAAATGCAATATCTTTTCTCTAAGAACAATATTGATAGGCTTTTAAGGTTTTTTTTCTACAAGTTTTTTTTTCTTTTTGTTTTGGTCTCTAACTTGCATGGTAGAAGCTTTCTTCTGGTGTCTGATAATCCTCAGTTGTGTATACATGACTGAAAGGAAAGTTAATTGGAAGTTCTGAGAGCATACTTGGGACTTGTCTCTTTGACCTTTGCATAGGGTGATGTTGGTGAGCCGTTTGCTAAGGAATCTTTGAAGTCAGTTGTCTATAGATCTTATCTATTATAATAGATCCATATAATATCTACAATATATGTATTGGGTTGGTCAGATTCTGTGTGTCAAGAAATGTGAAGAATCTGAGATTTTATTCTACATATTGTTGAAAATAATTCTTCATGGTTTCTCATGTTTCTGTACATCTTGTGAGCAGAGACACTGAAGAACTTCTGTTCCAGACTAACTTTTTAAGGATGTTTGTATTAAGTGAAGAGCTTTGGAAGATATAGTGTCTCTGTCTGGAGCAGAAGCAAGATTTGTTTACTGTAAGATAATGTCTCCCTCTAGTTCAAAGATTAGACAGGTTTTCCTATAGCCCCTTATAAAAGATTAAGGTTTCCTAAGCTTAGAGTTCCTCAGTTGTGACCTAAAAACCACTATATGCACAGCATCCACTTGGGCTTACCTCTGTGTCACCCCCATGGAACTTGGAGGAATAAGGAAGGACAAGGGGAACTGATGTGATCATGCAGCTCATGATACTTGCTCTGCTGTAAGTAACAAAGGCCTTTGTTTCTGACCTAGGAGTCTCCTTTCTTCTCCCAGCACCCATGAAACTATGGCAGGCTAGCTTGTTAGCCTGCAAGTAGGATAAAATCTTAAGATTCCTTACACTTGAAGATGTTTTCTATTTCCTTCCTGGAGAGTAAGAATCTTAACTGCCAGCCTCTGGAAATCCAGTAGAGGAGAAGTTCTGTGTGTCTCTGCATTCAGTAGTCAGTATGCCTGTGTTCATATACTCTTGTTCTCAGTTTTGCCACATGACTTCCAGCTCAGAGGGCCTTTGTTTTATCTTCTTCATGGAATAAACCTTTAGGCTTCTGTGAAGGTGAACAAGGGGCAGCAACCTAGTGGCATATGGTAGAGGAGAGGACATCTGAATCTGTTCTGTTCTTTGCTGATAGGTCACCTTCTCAATTAAGCATCGCCTGACTTTTCTTTTTAAAACTGCTACCTTTCTTACCCTCTTTTGCCTTTACTTCACAGAACTTACTAACTTGAAACGTAGTGTATCATTTACTTATTATTTTTATTCTTTACCCCCTTCCCATTAGGGTATAAACTCTATTAGGTCAGAGATTTTTATTTCTTTATTTTGCTATATGCCCCCAATACCTAGAAAATGACCGTTATGGCACATACTAAGTATTGGGTCAACATATACTTATGGATATTTTTGATTGGATGAGTAAATGAATGACTAGGAGGACCTTGCATATCTTTTGCCCCTTGCTCCTGATTTGAGAATAAAATTAAAGAGTCATTGGCTCGTCTTTTTAAAAGCTTTATGTATTGATATTAACTGTGGATATAGGTAATTTTCATAGAAGGTTAATTTTTGTCATTCCAAAGCAATTTAGAATAATGTATTTTGTACACAGTTTCTTATTACTGTGTTAGAATCCCTTTTAGGGCATTTCTAATGGCAGTGTTCCTTTTTTCTGTCGGGGCATTTCTGGCCCTCTTACTCAATAAATATTGAATGTAGTTTATTGGTAGAGCCAATAAAGTTGACTAAAAAATGATTAAAAAGGGGTAGGCTATGAGATAGGAGCAAAAACAGTGTGATGACCGGGTAGCCAAATTAAAGAAGTGTTTCAAGAATGAGAGTATGTGTAACTATTTCTGGTGTTGATTATAAGTCAAGTAAGATGAGGTCTAGAATTGTATTTAGCAAAACAGAAGACATTAGCGATCTTACTAGGAGCAATTACATGGGCCAAAATCTATTTAACGTGTGAATTAATTATTGTTGTGTAAGAATTTACGCCCAAACTTAATTTAAAACAAACATTATGTCATATTTTCTTTGGGTCTGGAATCCAGAAGTTGTTTAGATGCTTGCCTCTGGCTCAAGGTCTCTCAAGAGGTCTATTACTTCTGCTGTATTCACATAGATCAACCCTGGGACTTCGTTGGAGGAATTGTGCAAGGTTGTAATACCAGGAGGTGAGACTCACTGGAAGCAGCCATCTTGGAGACTGGCTGTCAGAAAAATGGGCTAAAGGCAGAATGAGAGGGGATGAATTAGAGATGATGAATACCAAAGAATCTTTTGAGGAGTTTTGCCAAAAAAGGGAGCAGAGAAATAGGGAATTTGTCCAGATTGTATCTAAAGGTAGATGTACTAATGGAGCTTAAAGAATTTCTCTGATTATTTTCTCATGAAATAAGAACCAAGGTTCTTAGTTGAGACTGAAGGGCAGAAAATAATTTACAAAATAGTCATCTAGGAATGCGGAGAGAGAATGGATTTGGAAAATATAGTATGATTGCTAAGCAGCACTGAGGGTCTATTCAAGATTAGTGATCATGAATTAAAATATAGTCAGTCAGGATTTGTGTATTTTTCCCCAGCTACATTCAGCTTGTAGGTACAAGTATGTGTGTGGGTACAAGGACAGGAAGTTAGATTTATAAAGGTTGAGATTTATCTAGGCAGATATGACAAAAAAATTGGAATATATGCAAAAACGAGTGATAATGATGAAGTATGGAATTTAAGACGGGTAAGGAGGAAAGGGAGATCTTGAGAGAAAGTACAGGTATCACAAAAAGGAGTGTGGGATTCATGGAATCTAAATGGAGTCAAAAGATTGCTGAACTTGTGGTATTAGAGTAAGCTGGAGAGAGGATATTGATGGAACTCTAAATCGCAGAGGGATTGCAGTCATTGGTAATGTAAAAGTCTAGGCAATGACCATAGTAATGAGGCGATAAGGAGGGCTCGAAGGCAAGAACACTTAAGGAGAGGAGAAAGAGAACCTAGGAGGCGTGATGGCTAGAGTAGTTTTGGAGAAAGTGACCTTGAGTTAGGAAATAAAACCCTCAAGAAATGAGGGCTTGCAGAGTTCGTAGTGACTGCAAACATGAACGAGATGGTGAATGATACTGCTCAAGAGATTCAAAGCTGGTGGTAGGTATGGTTTTAGAAAGGAGAGACCAAGAATGTCTAAAAGCATTAGTAAGGAACAAAGAAGCTCCAGGTCCAGTAGTAGTAGGAGTGTAGAAGCCCCCGCTTGAGAGGGCTACTCTGGAGCCGCACCCTGAGGAAATCAGTAGCAAAAACTTGTGCTTTTTGAGGCAGCAGATTCAAATTTCACATTACCAGGGTGCCTTAAAAAAAAATCTACTTTCCCTTGAGGAAAATTTCTTCCCCTTTTCAGCTCTTCTCTGAAATAGAAGTTTCTGATCTACTTCAGATTGGTTTTCTTTCTACTTGGTTTCCTTTGAGATATTTGAGAACTGTCTCAAGCTTAGGAAAAAGTGTATGTGTGGTACAAATAACTTTTTTTCCTGAACCGTTTAAGAACAATTTGCCAACATGATGCTCCATCATCCCTATGTACTTCAGTATCTGTTTCCTCCAAACAATAACATTCTCCTACGTAACCCCAATAAAGTCAAGAAATTAATGTTGATACATTACTACTGTCTGTCCTCAACCCATTCAAGTTGTCCCAATAAAGTTGAGACTAGTTGTCTCAAAGTCATTTATAGAAAAATGATTCAGTTCAGAATCATGGATGGTAATTAGTTGTTATGTCTCTTTAGTCTCCTTCATTATGGAACAGTTCCTCAGGCTTTTTTTGACTTCCATGACCCTGAAACTGGTAAAGACTGTAATCCTATTAATTCGTAGAATGTCCCTCAGTTTGCATTGCTCTGTGATTTCCTCATGATTAGATTCAGGTTATGCGTCTTTAACACGAGTATCTCCGAAATGACACTATATGTTCTTCTCATTATATCCTAGTAGGTGCTACATGATTTATTTGTCACGGTACTAATGATGTTAACTTGTATCATTTGATTAAGTCTCCTCAGACTGCTCCACTGTAAACTTAATCTTTCCCTTCAAGAGTCTGTTTTTTTCATTCATTCATATATACATTTCATACAGACTCAAGAATTTCTATATTATTCATTGGATATTAATCTATTACTATCATAATTTATTTTGATGCTCCGTTCATCCCCAAAATGGCCAGCGGTAACCTCTTCAAGCTAGCTTCCATGTCCTTTTGATGTGTCCCCTTATTCTTTTAGTACTTCTTTACTTTCTGGTATGAAAAGATGATCCAGACTTCTCTTGTCCTATCTGTGCCCCAGCTCTGGAGTTAACCATTTGTCCAAAAGCTCTGGTTCCTTTAATGGCAAAAAGTATTATGAAACCAATATTTGGGGCTGTGTTGCTCTCAGGCCCTTTGAGTGGACAGAGCTAGTGAGTGCATATATGTACACACACATATATTTACACATGCATATACAAATTTACACCTGTTTTCACCTAAATATACTTCGAATACCATGAGTTCACATCAGTATTTCTAATTTCAATCTAGTACCACAGGATTCATTTTATATTTTTATCTACTTTCCATACGTGTACATCCTTTCTCTGAAAGATTTCCGTGAGAAACCTGACTCTCATTATCTTTAATATATTTTCATATTTGATCATTCTCTCATATGTGCCAGTCTCTTGTCACCCCCTCCCTCTCCCTCAGGATGCTCTCCTTACACCTCCTGGGCTTCAGCACCTCATGCCAGGTCACTTCTCTGTATGGATACTGTTCTCAAACCCACTTGAATGTACTAAGTCTTTGTGCCACGAGTTCCTACTGTAAGGATGTTGGCCTCACCTTACTTTGCCTCCATCAGAGTGTATCAGGCCCACTGCCCACACCCACCCTCACCACCATTATTCTTTTTGGACTCCTGTGCCTTGTCCCTGGCTGCTCTTCTGCAAGGACACCCTCCTCACCTAATTTGGGCTCCAGCACCCCACCCCACCCTCGCAGCCTTAAGTGTTCTCCCATGTGGTTACTCTTTTCATCTTGCTTGGGCTCCCAGTACCTCACCCTAAGTCATCCCTCCACCAGGATTGCCCTCTTCATCCTACACAGGCTCTGACATTAGGCAACTGCTCCATTTGGACACCTCCTTATTCCATTTAGACTCTGGCATCCCACTCTGTGCTCCCTGCTCTGCAGAGATGCCCACCTTATTTAAATGTTTAAATTCCACCTTGTAATGACCTGACACCAACAACCTGGATGAAGGTAAACCAGTCTTTACAGGTAAAGGGTACAATCTTCTTCCACAAGACTGAGCTCACTTCAGACATCAGATCACACTTCAGGGGTCCACAAGCTACCCACATTTCTGATTAAATGGCTACAAATTTGGGGTTCCTATTACCCCTTTAGGTTTGGTAAGTTGCTGGAACAACACACAGAACTCAGGAAAGCACTCTACTTATTATTATGGTTTTATTATAGCAAAGGGATACATAACAGAGCCAGCCAAAAGAAGAGATGCGTAGGGCAAGGTCTGGGAGGGTCCCAGATTTGTGAAACTTCTGTTTTTCTCTCCCCCAAGGAGTCAGGATTCATTACCCTACCAGAAAGTTTGTATGTGACAATACGTGGAGTATTGCCAATCAGGGAAGCTTAGCTGATTGAATCATTGCTCAATCTCCAGCCTCCTTTCCGCTCACTGGAGGTTGGGCTCACATGATGTGTGTCACCCCCACCTTTCTAGTCACATAGTTGGTCTTGTGTGGCAGCCCCCATCCTGAGTCATCTCCTTACCATAAACTGTCTGGGCCCACCATGAATAAACTCCACTACCACCATGACCATGACACCACCACCCCCCAGCCTTAGGTGTTCTCCCGTGTAGTTGCCTGTCCTGAGAAATTCTAAGGATTTAGAGGCTACTTCCAAGGAATTGGGACAAAAGCCAAACAAGTTCTTTATTCCAAGGGATTAGAGGTTACCACTCAGCAGCGGGACAATGGCCAATCAAATGCTTTAGTATGCATCTCTGAAAAACTAAACTGCTTCCTTCTGTGTATATAAATAAATTATTCCTCTTAAAATACCTACCTTGAGGGGTGCCTGGGTGGCTCAATTGGTTAAAGCATCTGCCTCCAGCTCAGGTCATGATCTCAGAGTCCTGGGATTCTTTGGGCTCCCTGCTCATCAGGGAGTCTTCTTCTCCCTCTGCCCCTCCTCTCCCCCCCACCCCTGCTCGTGTGTGCTGTCTCTCTGTCTCTCTCTCAAATGAATAAATAAAATCTTTTTTAAAAATCTAATTTGAGGAGGGGCGCCTGGGTGGCACAGTGGTTAAGTGACTGCCTTACGGCTCAGGGCGTGATCCTGGCATTATGGGATTGAGCCCCACATCAGGCTCCTCCGCTATGAGCCTGCTTCTTCCTCTCCCACTCCCCCTGCTTGTGTTCCCTCTCTCGCTGGCTGTCTCTATCTCTGTCAAATAAATAAAATCTTTAAAAAAAAAAATCTAACTTGAGGAGCACCTGGGTGACTCAGCACCTGGGTGACTCACCTTGGGCATCTGCCTTCAGCTCAAGTCCTGATCCTGGAGTCCTGGGATCAAGCCCCGCATCGGGCTCCCTGCTCAGCAGGGAGCCTGCTTCTCCCTCTCCCTGTGCTCTCTCTCTCACTCACTCTCTCTCTCAAATAAATAAATAAAATCTTCAAAATTTTTAATAAATACATAAAATCTTTTAAAAATCTACCTTGAGATTTCCTCATGTACCTTCTCAGATTAAAATAAATTGTACAACAGTTCTATAGTGGTTATTGTGTACTTATTCATTTTTTATATAGAAATTGTTAAACTTTCAGAAATGTTCTAATACTGCTGTAGAAAATTATAAGGCATTGGAGTAATATAATCAGACTTATAGTATTTTAAACTATTAATTTACTTGTATTATATTTTTCCTTTTTACCTGTCAGTTACGTATCTTATCTGTTTTAGGTGTGACTTTAGCTTTTCCAGCTTCGGTTCATGATTCTCTGATTTGCAGTAAAACATTTCAAATTCTATATAAAAATGAGGAGGTTGTTTTAAATGATGTCATGATCTTCAAAGTTAAAATGTTGTTGGATGAAAAAAAGGTAAACATCTCTTCCTATATATTTGGATAAATATTTTTTGTAGAGCCTCAAGGCATATTTCTAACTTCGAATATTCAAAAAAACCTTATATTGTAATTTCTCTTGAGATTGAAGAAACCCTTGAAGAAATGAATTTTTTGTTATCCTTGGATCTACACTTCACAGATGGAGATTATTCGTAAGTAGGCTATTCAAACAATTAAAAATCTTTAGTTTCTCATAACTGCTATGTATTCCCCATTTTCTTGTTAGAATTTATCGTCTCCCTTTCTTGTTTATTTGAACTACTTCTGTCTAATTGTGGAGTCTCGTGAGAGTAGTTAGGCCTACTCTTTTGCACCTATGTCAATTCCATGAGCCCCATGTAGTAAATCAGACAAGTTGAAGAAATATGAAACAATTCCCTCGACTCTAGAAACTCCACTGTTGATATAATACCACTACTATGAGACATTTAAATATAACTGAACTCTCTTTCACTGTATCACTGACAGTCTTTCTTATGGCATGAGTGATGCCATCTTTAGGGAGGACTCTGGATATTTAGAGAGTTTTCAAGACTGATGACCTTTATACTTTGCAGTTATTTCTAGTTCATTAATTCCTAGAGCCCTTGAGGAAGTTTTAGGACTGGCTACTCTGAACTTGTTCACACATCTGGACATGCAATCATGTATTTTAGGGACACACTGTGCTTTTGTTCATTTAAAACAAGAATCAGAGATTTGTTTAACAATTTTATTTTTGTAGGGTTTTTTTCTCATTTCAAACGTAATTACAGAAGTACTTCTTGAAAATTATATATAAACTTAGATAACACTTGTAGGATAAATGATTAAGCAGTTACCTTTTGAAAGGTATACTTGAGATGTCCTCTTTACTATCATGGAGGAATAAGAATTTTTTATGCGGCAGCTACTGCTCCTCTGTAATACTTGTTTATTACAAAGAATTCCTTAAGGGATTAAATTTCAAACCAAGTCAGAATCTTGTAAATGAACTAAGCTAAAATGATTAAGTAATTTATTAACTATAGGTACTTAAAATGTATGTATGGGTTAAAATACATACACACATGCACACAAACACACTTGGAAATCATTCTCATAACATTGTTTTAATTTTTTATATGTATAAATCTAATAACAGACTAAATATCTGTAATCAGATATCAACCAGTTGCTTACTTTCGAGCAGCACTTAATAACAAAGTTTTGTACAAAGAAAAATAATTTTAACTATCTTTTTGGGCTTTATTACTATAGGATTTGATCTGTATTATACTGCAGCCTTATAAGGAACTGTATTCCCTATGGAATAAAATTTAGTGAAAGATAGTAATTCCTAAACTATCAAAAAGGACTCGTTTTATAGGGACATTATTGTAAAAACAGTCTATATCATGGACTGATAGAAAACTAGAGGTAAGATCTGGTTATTTTCTTATTAGAGTTCACATTTTTGTCTAATGCAAATGTGATGCTTTAAAAATTATTCTCATTTCAAGTTCTAAAAAAGTAATTAAGTAACTGTTTTGCTACTTTAAACTACTCTACAAAATATTAGCCTTTACTAAATATGCCATACTTATATGCAAATGTATTGCTTTTTCTAGGGCAGATGATCTGAATGCCTTGCAACTAATAAGTAGCCGAACATTGAAGCTGCACTTTAGCCTCCATAGAGGCCTTCATCATCATGTTAATGTTATGTTTGATTATTTCCACCTTTCTGTTGTGTCCGTTACAGTCCATGCATCATTGGTTGCACTACACCAGCCACTAATAAGGTAAATTTAACCAATACTCTGGCCCTTATTAATGTAACGTCTTTTATTTTATAGTGAAAACATATACTTTGATAAAGTTAATTGAAGTAATACAGAATTTCTAAATTTATAATTATTAAATAAATGCTTTCATTTTATACTAGAGTAATAACATTTAAGAGTATGGGAACATTAGATTGATAATTCTTTTAATACAGAAATATAAAACAGTCTTTGTCAAATAAACTGACCAAGAAAAATAATGCAGTCTGGAAATAACCATACAGCATTGTTTAGTCTGTACCTGTGTTTTTAAGCAATGCTATGTACTATGTTCATTCTCTGAAAAAGTATTTTCGTTTTTTCTGTTTCTTTGTCTCTTGTCTGGATCACCTAATTTTTCTTAAATCTGTGCTATACAATAATTCTTGTTTTCTAAGTCATTAATTTTGTGGATCTTTACTAATAAGCTTTTTAAACTATAACATGTACCATTTTAGCTTAAAAGTACATAATATTCTAGATTATAATAAATGCATTAAGATAATTTTTTTCTGCCCACTTCCATAGGGAGATGGATTGTCTTTCATTATGTGAGAATACATTTCAAGCTTTTCAGTTTTTTAAAATAAAACACCATCCTTTTGTGGTATGGTCAACAGATGGACACTTTCAAAATCAGTAACTTATATGAAAAGACTCCAAATTAATTTGACTTCTGTACTGTCTACAATTTTTGTCAATTCCAATTCCAACAACTGATACTTGGGATGATGCTTCAGGGTTATAATGTTAAACTGATTTATCAGAAAAACTAAGTTGGTAATTCTGTATAACTACCCTCAGGATTTATAGAAGACCAATACAATTTAACATACTGCCCACAAGTAACAGCTTTCTGTGGCGTGTATCCTTGCATTGTTTTAAAATCTGTGAGGACCTCTTCCATTGTGTTGTTGCATGGTTTCTTTGAGAGCACAGGGCCAGGAAGAAGTCTTCTCCTAATGACTTCCTTTGTTTTCCTTATTCTATAGTTAGATCTGTAACTGGTTATTTTGCTATCTTTGTCTTACCTCTTAAGAAAGCTTGTTCTCTGTTGCTATAACTTTTGTACAGGAAAGTGTTCCTATTATATAATTTTATTATAAACTTCAAAAAAATTTTAGATGTTGACTGAATAAATTAGTATGTAATAACATGATAACTGAATGAAACTTCTTTGATAAGAAAGTGGCTTTTTTGAAATAAAGCTTTCAAATAAGTAGTATACAATATTACTTTTTTTTGAATTACATGTTAGGCTTTAATGTTAAAAGTTTATTGATAAAATATATTTCTTTTTTTTTCTGAATCTCTTGTTGTAATTTCAGTAACAATCCTAACTGAACTATTTGAACCGTTCCTTTTTCTTTATAATACTGGCTTAGTTTCTCTTCTGAGAAATGTACAAACAGTTCATAGAGGTTAGCTCAGTTATTCAAGTTGCTTTCTAAGGCCCAGACTAGAGAGAGTGGTATTTACATCACTAATCCTAGTGAGTTAAATGTGTGCTTCCTCTTGCAATGCTGCAGTTTTTGCCACAAACTAGTAGGAGAAAGAGGCAGCTCATCTCCTAGAGACCATCTACTGGAAGAAGACATTTTTGGCTCAGAATTAGAAGCCAGGAGGATTAACTGTTGGCTCTGGTTAGTGACCGGGAAAGACACTGAGGTGCTGCAGCAGCTGAGGTCGCTGTGCCTTACCTAGCTGCCGTGGGCCTTCATATCCCCTCTCTTGCGGCTAGAGCCTCGCCATGAAAGAAGCAGCATCTTTCCCTGCCTTTTTCCTTGCCTGTAAATGAGAGGTTGGAGAAGGGAAGCCAGGAAAGGGTAAAGAAGAGCTTTTTGCTGGTGCATGCTGGTAGAGGGGTCGTGTTAAGGCTAACATTCCTCACTATGCTTTGACAAGTTTTTCCTGAAGTTTTATTATAGATGGATTTTTTTTCCTCTAAACAAAATGAAAAATGATTTTACAATATCATCTTTTTAAATGTTACTTTTATTTAGAACAATTTCTGTGATCAACCCAACTACAGACCTTAAATCAATTATTTATAAAAAGTGTAACCCCACACAAGATTTCTTTCTTTGCTTGTTTTTTACATGACCTGTTTTTATATTTGAACTTTTTTAAGTACAACTTTTATGACTCAGTTCTGAAAAACACATTGTAATAAGTGTAATTTACCATTGACTCGCAACCCCCTTCTTTGCTGGGATATGGATATTTAATTTTTGCAAAGCAAATTGATTTTGGAAATGAAGCCTGCTTTCTGCTTATGCCAAAATTGGTTTACTTTCCTGTCTTTTCCCTTTTGCTGAACTGCCAAACTGTCCAAATGCTTTGGCCTACTTACAGTTAGCCAATATTTTATCTCAAAATTGTATGTGATTTTAAACATTCAAACAATATGTTTATTGTATAGAATTTATGGTATATTAAATGTAATGTTAATACTAACAGCAGTAGTCGTATGATATGGGATTGAGACAGTATCTTGAACTACTTGAAGATTGTCTTAGTAGAGTTCATAGACTTGTAGTAAAGAGAAAGGAAATATCTTCTTTTTGAGAAATAGAGAATGAGTAGATTTAGTAATTTTTCTTTTTCTACATTTATGTGGGAAGCTCCTTATTTCTGTAAGTAGAATCCAAATATGTTTGTTAAGTTTATAAACTTGGTACCAGTCCTGACAGTCCAGTATTTCCAAGTTAAAGCTCAATCCTCATTTGTCGTTTAGCTATTCTGGATCCCACGGTGTTATCTTTAGAATTCTTTGAGACTTCCTGAAGCCCAGTTATGGAGAAGTTATCTCAGGCATCTAGTCTTATTTTTTTTATATTTTCATTGTCTTTTCATAATCATTGTAATTATTTAAAGGAAAAATTTGAGAATACTTTAGAAATTATAGCCTTGCAAAACATGCTCTTTATTCTTATAAGCTTTTCTTTTGTAAACATTTAACATTCAAATAGACTATTATGACAATAATAATGTAATACTTATTCCTCCAGCTTTCCTCGCCCTGTGAAGACTACTTGGTTAAATAGAAATGCACCAGCACAAAACAAAGATTCTGTGATTCCTACTCTTGAAAGTGTGGTCTTTGGTATTAACTACACAAAACAGTTATCGCCAGACGTAAGAACTGATATATTTATACATCCTTTTTCCCTCTTATTTTAAATGAAGTGTTTTTTAACTGTTTCATCTGTGAATGTGATGTTTATTTTATTTATTAATTATTTGAGCTCAACAACTTACAGATCTAGTTAAATACGATCTTAACAAATTGGTTGTTTCCAGTTGTTTGTTGTGAAAACTAACCTGATACTTAAAGATTTAGTAGACTTAATGGGTGGAGATCTTTGACAGCCAGTGCCTTTTTAGACTTGTTACTGTCACCTCTTGCTTCCTTACCAGAACTGGTAGAATCACTCCAAGGAGCTTGTAAAGATCAGTTGCCAGAATTGAGACCCAGCTTACGGTAGTGCAAGTACAACCACTATTCCCTTAGAAGAAAAGGGGCTCATGCTATAAAAGCAGAGTGTCTGTCCCTCAGTGCAAATGGAATATGAATCTCAAATTTTCAAAAACTATAATCTGCTCGTTTTAAAAGCCCACCGTAATTGAAATTATTAGAGTCACACTTTTATGTGTTTCAATACTTGTATGAATAAGAGCAACTCCCTACAATATTGCTGATTTTTTTATGTTTTAGAATAATTAATAAATGCTTAGGATTTTTTCCTTTATTTTTCTAAGTTTCAAGTGTAATATATTTAGATTTTTAGTAACTAACACTCTATATCCCAAATCTATTCTTTGTTTAGGGTTGCAGCTTCATCATTGCAGACTCCTTTCTACATCATGCCTATCATTTTCATTATACACTCTGTGCCACTTTGCTGCTAGCCTTCAAAGGATTGCACAGCTACTTCATTACGGTAACAGAAGAGATTCCCTCTTGTCAGAAACTAGAACTGGGTATGTTAAAAGTAGCCAGACTTAACCTATAGTTCAAGCTTCTCTTCATTCTCACTTTGCTAGTTAGCGGCTTTGCCATAGTTTCTCTATACTAAAACCATAATGTTTGTATGCTTCACTTTTTACTTCTTTCTCAGTTCCATCTTTTTTGACTCTTGATAATTATTTTCTGCAATTTAAAATTTTTTTTATGATATTGAGAAATAACTTCTTGGTGCTAAGTTTGAAATGAGTCTTTTGATAGATTTTTAAAAAGTATATGTCAATATACTACTCCTGTTAAAATATAACCAGAAAGCATACTAGAAAGCAAATATCATTATCTACAGAATCGTGGGAAAATAAGCTAAATCCGTGCTTCCAAGTATTTAACAGTCTAAACAAATTGTAGGTACGTGGAACATTTTTATATACATTTGGTTTTAAGTGATCTCAGGTCTTAGTTCTTTTATTTCACTTCAGAGAATAATGTTACTCAGTTTTAACATTTTGAAATTTATTTAAATCCCTAAAAAAAATAATCTTGGTTTTAGTCCAACAATAATATCTGCATATGTTTTTTAGTACATAATAAAAAATCATATTGCCTTGATTTTGTATACCATTTGTAGTTTGCAAAATGCTTTTGCACGTATTTTGCAAAAGATAAGTTTTGGGGATTAGCAAAAGTAAGTTTTTATTCAGACCTTTCATGATAGTTTAATAAGCTTTTCTTTTCAAACATCAGCTAGTAGCTTATAATAAGCACATTTTATTTATCTCTTCAGAATAAATTTATCATTATATACTTGAATAAATCAAGAATTACTTTTAAATTTTACTTAATCACTGTTCTTTGTTTATTTCTTTGTTTCTCAAGGATGCCGGTCTTTTAACAATATTGATGCACTCTTAAAAGTAGTCACTGTTACTGAAAATAATTCTTGGGTTTGAGAGTAATTAGTCTATTTTTATAATTGCCTATCTGGGGATACAAAAGGATTGTAAGAACATGTAATGCTTTGTACCTCACTTAAATTCAGCTGTGAGAAAATGCTGGATATTGTACCACTGCCTATCAGCAGCCACTCTAGTGGAGTTGATTAACAGATATCACTCAGTTAACTATGTGGAATACTTAATTCAAGTATCCCAATGTATATACAGAGGTACAAGCAATAGGAAAATTTCTTCTTTTTTGCTCATGTATTCTTTCCCAAGGCAAAAATGGTGGAACCCTTTTGATTACTCTTCTCTGAAATACTCTTCTTCCTTGCTATTTTGTATACTTAGAATCCTTCTATTTCCCTTAGGAAAATCCTGTAGGAGACTGTCTCATATGTAAACTTTTTAAAATGTTCTTTTTTGAACATGAAAGAAATGTTTGTAGAATAGAACTAATTTAGGCTATCACTGTCCTCAATTAATAGAAAAATGATGCTCCATATATTTTTTAATTTGTTTTTTTGGAACTCCACAACACATCTTCTTAGGATCACATTATGAATTTTGGTTAATGGCCAAACTACCAAACTATTAAACCACAATATTAATGAAGGACAATACCATGTACCTGAAAAACGGAATTATAAAAAAAAGTGGTGTGAAGCTCAGAAGCCAATGTATGATGGTATTTCAAAAAACAAGAAAATTTGTTAATTAATTAGTTTGATATTGAATGATGTGGTAGAATTCATAGAAGCATTATCTTGTGGTTTAGAGTGCATGTTTGAAGCCATTTCTGTCACTTACTAGCTTTGGGATTGTATATACAAAGTGGATTTCATTTGAAAGATAGGGTAATTAAAGGGAACCAGATGTATGTGAATAGGAAGGAAAGATACGGATATCCAAAAGGCAGAGGGTGTGAAGTAGCTCTAGGAGTGAGACTTCTTAATGGTGTGATTCCCTCGGGCACCTACTTTGTTAGGTACTGAGCTAGATCCTGAGGAAAAAATGGGGTCTCTCTCTTTAAAGAGCTTTGACTTCTCTTCCTTTAATAAGTGATCAGTCCAGCATTGGGATGAACAGGAGAAACTCACCCAGAGAGATGGGACTTCTGGTGGTTTTAATAGAGAGAGTCATATATGAGGTGGACCTATAAATGCCTATATAATAAGGAAGTCTATTTGCATTTAATTTTCAAATAGATTTAACATGTAATATTTGAGAATAAAAAACACATGAATCACATTTTAACTTAGGAAAAAATATTTCTCTCTAAAAAGAATGTTTACTGGTAAAATATATAATTAATAATTAAAACAATTGTCTCTTCAAAGCTCAGATTTATTTCAAATAGCTTACACTGTATTAGCACTTTGTTACTAGTTTATTAATCTAATAAACGTGATAATTCATTTATCATGTTTTAAATTTTCTCACAGGTAAGAATGGATTTTATGTTACATAAATTAATTTGACCTTATACATATAATATAATACAGAAAATATCATAATTAAAAGCCCTTCTTTATATTTAATTTCAGGAGTTTGTTACTAAATGAGCATAAACTTTATTTCAAATTATTTGATTAAAATATGTTATCAGAGACCAAATTCTAAAGCAAACCTACACTTTAGTCTTAAATAAGCAAATAATAGTGATAGAATAAAATTATTCGTACCTCACAATCCTACCTACTCTAAATATATTTGCTGAATAAATGAGGGAATGAAATGGCACAATACAGTTTTTGTTGTTACTTGAAAAGTATATAGGCATCAACACAAAGCTTATTATAGTTTCCTAGGGATTTTTAAAATCAAGACTCATCTTCAATAAATGTTTATTGGTATCATTTTATGTTCTTAAAATTTTCATATTTATATTTTCTGTTTATTATAAATTTTAATTTATTCTTGAATGCATCTTCTAGGAAACATCTAAAAATACTAGTAACTATTTAAAATGAAACAATTACATATTCTGAATTATTAACATTATTTATTTTTATCCTAGCAGAATTAAATTATAAGCCCTAGATAATACTTTCATAAAACACTGTTGACTAAATATCATTATATTCACCAGTTTTAATAAGTGGTTATAAAGTAGGTTTTTTGGGTTTTTTTTTTTAAGATTTATTTTTTTTAAGATTTAATATTTTAGAGAGGGAAAGAGAGAGCAGGGGGCAGGGGCAGAGAGAGAGGGAGAGAGAGTCTCAGGCAGGGTCCGTGCTGAGCATGGAGCCTGACGCAGGGCTCGATGTCACGACCCTGAGGTCATGACCTGAGCCAAAATCAAGAGTCGGGGCACTTAACTGACTGTGCCACCCAGATGCCCCTAAAGTGGTTCCTGAATAGAGGATGTTTATTGTATTTCTTTTTACTATTTGATATTTTTCTTGAGTTTTCATAGAAGTGTGTAATATTTAAAAGTCTTAAACTCTGTCATACTTTAAAAGATGTATCTAAACTCTATTCCCTCTTTTAAAATAATGCCTTGAATTCCTTTCTGTTTTTGCCATTTTCTTTTCTCCTAGTTAAATGATGTACATTTTTTTGTTTGTTTGTTTGTTTGGTGACATGTAGTTAAATATTGGTTTGGTGCAAGGAGCTCTTACTGGAAATGGGAGTCTCAGGTTCTGGGATCTAGGCTTTGGCACATCATGTAATCTTTCTGGGCCCTGGTATCTACACTTGTAAAAGCAGGGGTTGATCTAGCTCATCTCTGAAATCCCTGCCAGCTCTGAAATTCTGAGTCTAAGAAATTAAAACATAAAAATAATATTGGATTATGAAATGTTGAAAAGTGCATACATTTAAATAGAAAAAAGAACAAAGCAATATAAACTTGAATGTACATCATTTGCAATTCTAATAAGCTAATTAACTAACCGAAAGACTCTGCTTTAGTGTTCTAACTGCACTGTCAGATCAATACTAAGTCTACGCATAACAAGTTGGAAAATTCTAGTAAACTTTGTTGTAAAAGGAGTATTAGTAACTAGTGCTGTGTGCAATCCTTATAACTAGCCAAGGCCAACATGCAGGTCCTTTATGAACGCCTTCTCAGAAGAAAACAGCCACGAACCCAGAAAGACAACTGTCTAGGTACGTTTAAAATAGGTTAAGTAAATAATCACTTTTTATTAGTATGAAACTTTGCTTTAAATTAGTGTCAAATTTCATAAATATGTATTTATTAATATAGAATGTTCCTACCACTATTATTTTAGAACTTACTTCTAGGATCAATTCTGTTTGTAGATAAGCTTTGGTTAATTTCTTAATTTATAATATTTAAATTTGTAATTAAAACTTGAAATGGTAAATACAAAGATTCCTTTGGCTTTTTTCCATATTCTTTTCACAGTTCCTACAAAGAGCACGGAAGCCATGTTTATTGCCAGAATTTGTTGGTTTAATGATATTACAGAAATAAAGAAAAGGAACATCTTCAGTATCTAGTTTTGTTTTTTATGTCAATTTGGATTTAATTTTATTGTTCTAAACTTAACAAAATAGTATCAAAAACAGTAAAATAGTATCAATTCACCACTATTCAGATATTACATATTTTAAGGGAAATACTCTGATCTCATTATTTTATTTACATATTTCCCTGTACATTTTAGACTTTTGTTCTTGAATGGTAATAATACTTAACTACCCTTTCATTAGTATATTGTAGGTTTTTATTTTGTGTTGCATAGACCCATTGCAGTTACATTTTTTAAAAGTTATGAAAAGCTGTAGAAATAAAAATAAAATCATAGTGTGTTTCTTGGTTTTCAGAAGTACGAACAAAAGGAAATTAAGGAGCCAAAATCTTTCTCACTACTTCTCAGATGAGAACTAGCTAAGAAAAATTTAAATTAGGCCAATTTTCACTAAAACTGTTAATGGAGAAACTGATCTTGTTATCAGGAGAGAAAAAAGAAAGATTAAAGTTTTATTTATGGTCATTATTTTAGAATATAGTTTTATATTCTCATATAAAGTAAGTATAAAATTAAAGAATTCATAGTATGAAATTGTGATCCTAGGGTTCTTTTACCAATAAAAACATACTTCTTGTCTAAACTATTGTATTGCCAATCTGCCAGTTTACATTTGAGCATTCTAAATTCTAAATTAACTGTACAGAATGTTGCTTATATAAGTCCTATATAAAGAAGGGCCCAGTTTTTGGTTAGGTGGGAAAAGACCTAATTCAAGCCATTAATGGAGTTAATTAAATAATATTTTTATTGAGATATCTTTTATCCTGAACACCTAGTATTATATTGGTATTTTCTGAGCTTTGTTATAAATATCTGTTGAATGAATGAACAGATGAACGGATGGGTGGTTTGGAAAATAAATTTAGGATATATTTACCCTTTGACCTAGCATCCCCACTTTTGTTAACCTGTATCATAGAAATCTGATGTATGTGAAGGTATATGTATAAGCATCTTTATTATAGTATTCTTCTTAGTGACAGAACACTGAAAGTAAAGATAAATGCCTATCATTTGACAAAGAGTAGAATGTGGAGAAATTATAAGGCATTCACACCAAAGAATATTAAGCAGCCATTAAAAAACACTTTATGGCTACATACCAGATTTCCATGTAGAATTGCTGAGAGAAAAAAGCAAATTGCAGAAAAGTATGTAAAACACAATCATGTTTTTGTAAAAAAGTGACTCCAGAACCCATATATAGGCATACTTCATTTTACTGTACTTCACAGCTACTGCATTTTTTACAAATTGAAGGTTTGTGGAACCCTGCATCAAACAAGTCTGTTGGCACCACTTTTCCAACAGCATTTGCTCACTCCATGTCTGCGTGTTATATTTTGGTAATTCTCACAATCTTTCAGATGTTTTCATTATTATTATATTTGTTACAGTGATCTGTGCTCAGTGATCTTTGATATTACTATTGTAATTGTTTTGGGCACCATGAACCACACCCACGTAAGAGGTGAACTGATAAATATGTGTTCTGACTGCTCCACTGACCAGCTTTTCCCTCATCTGTCTCCCTCTTCTCAAGTCTCCCTATTCCCTGAGACACAACAATATTGAAGTTAGGCCAATTAATAACCCTACAGTGGCCTCTAAGTGTGTAAGTGAAAGGAAGAGTTCCACATCTCTCATTTTAAGTCAAAAGCTAGAAAGGATTAAGCTTAGCGAGGATGATGCCTTGAAAGGTATGACAGGCCAAAAGCTAGGCCTCTTTCACCAACCAGTTAACCAAGGTGTAAATGCAAAGGAAAAGTTAGTAAAGGAAATTAAAAGTGCTACTCCAGTGAACACACAAATGATGAGAAAGCAAAGCAGCCTTATGCTATTAGGAGGGATGTTTTAGTAGCAATTTCACTCATATGTAGAATTTAAGAAGCAAAACAGATGCACATAGGGAAAAAACGAGAGAGAGAGAAAAAGAGGCAAACGAAGAAACACTCTTAACTGTAGAGAACAAACTGATGGTTACCAGAGGGGAGGTGGGTGGGACAATGGGTGAAATAGGTGATGGGGATTAAGGAGTGCACTTGTGATAAGCACTGGGTGATGTATGGAAGTGTTGCATCACTGTATTTTACACCTGAAACTAATATTACACAGTATGTTAACTAACTGGAATTTAAATAAAAACTTAAAAAAAAAAAAGATCAAACCAACCACAATATTCCCTTAAGTCAAAACCTAATCCTGAGCAAGGCAGTAACTCTCCTCAGTTTTATGAAGGCCAGAAGTGAGGAAGCTGAAGAAGAAAAGTTGGAAGCTAATAAAGGTTGGTTCATGATGCTTAAGTAAAGAAGCTGTATCTATAACATCAAAGTGCAAGGTGAAGCAGCAGGTGCTGACGTAGAAGCTGCAGCAAGTTATCCAGATCCAGCTGAGATCAGTACTGAAGGTGGCTACAGTGAACAACAGATTTTCAATTTTCACCAATGTGGACGAAACAGCCTTCTGTTGGAAAAAAGACTCATGGCTAGAGAGGAGAAGTCAACGCCTGGCTCCAAAGCTTCAAAGAAAAGGCTAACTCTCCTATTAGGGGCTAATGTAGCTGGTGACTTCACGTTGAAGCCAGTGTTCATTCCCTAAATCCTAGGGCACTTAAGAATTAGCTACATCTACTCTGCCCATGCTCCATGAGTGGAACAACAAAGCCTGGATGACAGCACTCTGTTCACAACACAACGGTTTACTGAATATCGTAAGCCCGCTGATGAAACCTACAGTTCAGAAAAAAAGATTCCTTTCAAAATATGACGGCTCATTGACAATGCACCTGGTCCCCCAAGAGCTCTGATGGAGATAGTCAGTGAGATTAATGTTGTTTTCATGTCTGCTAACACAGCATCCATTCTGCAGCTCGTGGATCAAGGAGTCATTCCTCTTTCAAGTCTTACTATTTAAGGAATACGTTTTTGTAAGGCTGTAGCTGCCATAGGTGATGATTGTTCTGATGGATTCAGACAAAGTAAATTGAAAACCTTCTGGAAAGGATTCACCATTTTGATGCCATGAAGAACATGTGTGATTCATGGGAAGAGGTCAAAATATCAACATTAAAAGGAGTTTGGAAGAAGTTGGTTCCAGCCCTCATGGATGACTTTGAGGAGGTCAAGACTTCAGTGGTGGAAGCAACTGCAGATGTGGAAACCGCAAGAGAAGTAGCATTAGAAGTGGAGCCTGAAGATGGGACTGAACTCTTGATAAAACTTCATCTCTTGATAAAATTTCAACAGTTGAGCAGTTGCTTCTTAAGGACGAGAAAAGACAGTGGTTTTGTGAGATGAATCTACTGGTGAAAATGCTGTGTAGATTGTAGAGATGACGACAAAGGGTTTAGAATATTACACAAACTTAGTTGATAAAGCAGTGTCAAGTTTTGAGAAGATTGACTCCAATTTCGGAAGAAGTTCTACTGTGGGTAAATGCTACCAAACAGCATCTCATACTACAGAGGTAACTTTCATGAAAGGAAGAGTCCGCGGAATTGGCAAGCTTCATTGTTGTCTTATTTTAGGAAATTGCCATAGCCACCTCCACCTTCAGCAACCACCACCCTGATCAGTCAGCAGTCATCAACATCAAGGCAAGACCCTCCACCAGTGAAAAGATTACAACCCACTGAAAACTCAACTGATGGTAGAATTTTTAGCAATGAAGTATTTTTTAATTATGTATATTTTTTAGGCACAATGCACACTTAATAGGCTACAGTATAGTATAAAATAACTTTTACATGCACTTCTGATGTTTAGGGAAACCGGAGTATTTATTTGACTCACTTTATTGCAATATTAGCTTTATTATAGTCTGCAACCAAATTGGCAATATCTTTGACATGTGCGCGTATGTAAGTATATTTGAAAAATATGGAAGGATGTGTTTTACACTGTAACCTTAAATTAGCAGCAGGAGCCATAAAAAACAAATAATTTATGTAAGAGAATAACCACTTTTACACATTTCTATATGTTTGTATATGTGTAAAATAAACCTTAAGGAGAAAAATTAAAATAGAATTTTTTTTAACGATTTTATTTATTTATTTGACAGAGAGAGAGACAGCCAGCGAGAGGGAACACAGGCAGGGGGAGTGGGAGAGGAAGAAGCAGGCTCATAGCGGAGGAGCCTTATGTGGGACTGGATCCCATAACTCCGGTTTCATGCCCTGAGCTGAAGGCAGACGCTTAATGACTGAGCCACCCAGGCGCCCCCTAGAATAGAATTTTAAACTCATTTAAAAATCCTGAATGATTTTGAAATCATTTCAAAGATTTTTAAATTTTGCTTTTAAGCATTAAGATGTTTGCCTTGAAGTAGCTCTCACTAGCCATAATGCAAACGTACCAGCTTATGCATTTAGACTCCTGTATGTAAAGACTAGAAAAATGTATCAAAACTCAAAACTTTAAAGTTTTTCATTTTTTAAAAATTTATGGGTAGGATATCTAATTTACTAAAATTATTTTTACTGATTTTCTCCTATCAAAGGAAAAGCTTATTAGTAATGTGAATACAGACATTGACATATGGAAGTTATGATTTTAATACAGGTTCTTCTGTTTTTTTTTTTTTTAATTTTGGAAAACCTATATTAGAAACCACTGATTGACAGTGAAATAATTTGTGAGATATTAACTGATTTCTTTAGTCATCAGTGGGTTGACCAAATTTGCAATCTTTCTTGATACATATCAATATCTAATTACAACTTTATATATTTTGTGACTTTCAAGCTATATGTGTGTCGTACTGGTTTTAATTACTAGTGGAGCATTTGTTGTTCACATCATAGGTTGGTTGTGTTTACCATATAAATGTAACTTTATCAAATTTAAATGTTTATTTATTTTTTTAATCAAATAGTATACATTGAAGTCTACCTCATGAGATAATCAGTTGATGCATAAATTCAGGCATGTCCCTAGAATCCATTCTTGCCTTTGTGTGAGAATGACCAGTTAAGGTTGTGGAACAACAAGGTTATGGAATTTTGTGTGGTTACAACTATGCTATTGTATAGTTCTTGTAGGAAAACTCATTTTAGTTTGATTTCTAATTAAAAATTGGGTGTATCTAAACATATTTCAGGCCTTAATGAAATTCCTTCCCTGTAAAAAATAACCAATAAACCTTTCTGTTCTGTTAGTTTCTGTAGTCCCTTATAAGTATTATCATTTTAATTGTAAATTAATCTGTACACTTCTTATAGAGATTATAGCATACAATAAATAAGTCAGGATTGTATGGAAAAAAATTTGCCTCAGTTTTAGGCTATCTTATAGAGAACAATGTGTTAAACTAAATTAGAAACTTAATTCTTATTGAAAGGATTTGTCATTCTTTGCTATTAAATAACCTATGCTTCAGGTATGTTATAAATATGTTTTGGCTATAAAAATTAATTTGACTTGAATTTTTTAGGAACACCTTTTGTAGAAAAAGCATGTATACATCTAAAACAAATGCTAAACTTTATGGAAATTTACAATGTATGAAATGCAATAAAACCTAATTATATGTTTTATCTTTTCTGTGACGTAGTTGTGCAAGTTACTTTAGGTCCACAGTCAGTATTTCCTTGACAGTGTTAGCTTTTTATAAGAACTGGAACACTAATGGTCAGAATGTAGAATTTAATAGCTATCATGTTACCTGCATGATTAATGTGTTCATGACAATAAACTACATTGAAATTCATGTCATTGAATATAGTCCATATATTTCTCAACCTTCTGGTTTTGTAAAGGTAATTTACACTTAAAAACCTGAGCTTGAACTGCACAAGTCCACTTATACATGGAATTTTTTCAATAGATACAGTATAGGACTGTAAATGTATTTTCTCTTATGATTTTAACATTTTTTTCTCTAGCTTATTTTTATAAGAATACAGATATGATACATATAACATACAAAATATGTGTTAATCAGCTGTTTGTTATTGATAAGTCTTCTTGTCATTAGTAAGCTATTAGTAGTTAAGTTTTAGGGGAGTCAGAAGTCATGCACGGATTTTTGACTGCATGGGGGGTTGATGCCCCTAACCCCCATTTTGTTCAGGGGCCAACTGTATTTAGATAATTTCAAAATAGTTTTCAGATCTAACATTGAAATATTTCCTCTAATTACTCTTTACTCCTTTCAGAGGAAATGGATGTAGAAGCTCGACTTACTGAACTATGTGAAGAAGTTAAGGTACTTGGATTTTTTTAAATTAACATTATTGAGTTATTTGAGTGGATTCTGTTTCCTATTCTAAATATTTTATCTAAGAAAACTTAATAATGATTTATCCTTTCTCAAATGGTTGATCATGGTAGAATCACAGCTTAGTTGATAAAAGACTTTTGGCTTCAGCATAAAGTTAACTTATCTTTAAAATGTACATTATTCTGCATATAAATGAAATAGCAAAGACGATTAACTGTCAAAAGTGTGCACTTTCTTCAATTAGCTTACGCAAAAGAATTTCTAGACAAATTTTTAAAGCATCCTTAAACTACGTATTTTTGTAAAACAATAGCTTAGAAATAAAAATTGTTTTATTTCAGCAGATCATTTTGTGACTCAGATCGTTTTTCCTCTAGTTTATTCTCGAAATTAAATTGAATAGATTTTTCTTATTCCCCCTTTTTTTTATTGGCGATGGAACTAAATGTTCTATTTTAAATGTTCTATTTCAAGATCACTATGTATTTCACTCTCAGTTAGCTGTATTAATGGAAGAAATCAGAGACTTGAATCAAACCAAAACAAATATTTGGCTTTGGAATGTATTTCTGTATGTAAATTTGAATGAGGACTAGACCCCTTTGAAAAAGGTATCTATCTTCTCCTTATAAAGTTATACATACGCAGGATACACAAGTAATTTTGTATACTCTCCTAGAGGCTTTCCCCACAGCTCAAATAAGATAAGAATTTTCTTTAAGAATCATTGATGTTGTTATAATAGTTACCCAAAAGAACATTAAACATTTAGAAGTAATCTTAAGAAGATGTGTGCGATTAATGTGAAAAAATCTGCAATATTTCACTGAGATATTTGAATAAGTAAACGTACTTTTGAATGGGAAGAGAAATAATCACTGGGAGATAACAGTTTTTAAGTTAATAATTGATGGATCCATATCAAAATACCATTGGAAATGTTAAAATTTGACTTATTTTAAAAGCTCACTTGAAGAAAGGTAATAATGACTTAGAAAACTTTAAAAATATATAATATTATTGTAGAGGGACTTGCCCAGCTGTATGTTAAAATGTAAATAAAACTACAGTCATGGAAATAGAGTATGACTTCTCTAAAAGAATAGAAAGACAAATAAATGGAACTAAATAGCACTGAAACAGTCAGTAGTATGCTTAAGAACTGAATATTTTATAAACTATCACAAACATTGGGTTCTCTAAATAGTATGGTAGAGTTAGTTCTTTATGCCATGTTATAGAAATTCTAAAAAGACTAAAAAGTTAAATGCCCCCCAAAATTAGGAAGAACACTTGCATATACATGTGTAATGTAAACAGTCTGATCTTGGGATATGAAATAATCTCTTCCGAGTAACAGTAAAGAACAAAATATGATATTGATGATTTGAAACTTTAAAAACAAAATACATGGTAAATGAAAGCATGAAATATACTTGGAAGAAGCTATTTGCAGTATTTAAAACTGGCAAATGATTAATGCTCACAACCTATGAAGAGATCGTATGTGTCAGTTTCAAAACACCCTTGTGAAAAAGAGATATGCATGTATTTCACAAAAATGCTAATACATGTGCATAAACATAAATATAAAGAATTGCAGCATTATTGTGAGTTCCCATGTAGCCATTTAAAAGAATTAGGCAAATTTCTATGTACTGACATGGATTATTTAATTCAAGAAATATTTATTGATGCCAGGTACCAATTTCATGCTGAAAAGCTCTTCAGGATATATTAATTAAAATAACTGGAGAAAAATATGAATATGATTTTATATATGATTAAAAAGCAAAAAGCTTTGTATGAATTTGATCATGTTTATATGATTACATATAAAATATTTGAAAGAAGATATATGTAATATATATACACATGATATATATATTCTACATATGTGTGTATATGTATTTTAAACTGTTAACAATAATACAGAAAAGAGTTGCATCAAGGATGGAATTATAAAGGAAAATTTTTACTCTTTGCTCTATATCCATTTATACTAAATTTTAAAAATACTATGTGTATTTGTATATTACTAATAAATTTTTTAGGTACACATATTTAAATTTCAGTGTATAAATGGATATAAAGTTTAACATCAATAACCTAGGGTAAATTTTGGCAGCAGATAGAATAGACAAAAGGTACAATAATATTTAAAGAGCTCTTAGGAAATCAATAGGAAAACCTGATACTTCCCATTTTTCAAGTTTGTATAGGATACCCATTTACAAAATAGGCTAATAAATGAAACATATTCAATTTCACTAATTACCGAATAAACAAAATTTTAAATATTCTCATACCTTTTTTAACCTGTCACATCTGTTGTGATTTTCTAATAATGTAATGCTTGTTGAGCTGTGGTAAGATACAGATTCTTGTATCTCTCTCCTAGATCTTTCACCTTGGAGATCTTTTTCAGAGATTAATTTGGCAGTATATATCCAATCAGTACGAAATAATCAGACTCATATATATTATAATTTATAATATAAGAATATTAATCTAAGTAAATACCCAATGATAGGAGAATGGTTAAGTGAATTATGGGACCCTTACAATCTAAAAAAATTATATAACCTTAAAAATGTGCTTTCAGTAAATGTTTGATGATGGAGGAAAATCCTCATTCAATGAAAATGGCATAATAGTTTATATGATTCTAGTGTTTATGTGTATAACTGAAAAAGCGGAATACTCTAAAGTGAACATAATTTTCTTATTTTATCTTTTTTCCAAGTCTATTTAAGTAAGCAATATTTTGTAATCAAATAAGATCAGTGACTGCTATGAAAAAGTGCATATCCATATAAGACAAGATAATGTTATTTGAGAAAATACTGTAAGATCTTATTTTTCCTATATTTATACATATAAAACAGCTTGTCAGACTTTATCCTAATTTCCTTTTTGACATAAAAATATTTTATTATTTATATTTTGAGACATATTGTAAAGATTTATGTAAACTAGAGGAGTAATTTATTTATGTTTGAAAGGATGCTTTCCTAATAATGAAAATACTAAAGTCCTCTCAGAACCTTTGTGCCATGATTTCTGAAAAGTAAAATTAATAATTGCAAGGTATCTAGACAGCCTTGCTCTCAGGGGATTAAAAAAAAAGTTGTTTACATTATTCAACGTATGGTAAAACCAAGAGAATTACTTCTACTTGTGTGTAGATTGTACTAAGAGTAGCATTGCTTGCCTTACACAACACTGTCTAGTTACTGTCAAATGCTTATTCAACACTTTTTCTAAACTCTGTTAAAACTATTCTTGGAACAAGACTGCATGTTTCCATTTATTTTAGAGAACACTTTAATCTTTTGTATGTTCTTAAAAGAGACATGAAAAACTTGTTAGCTTCATTTCTAATATGTTTATAAACTATTTCCTGGGGCAAAATACACCTGTAGATTTATTATACATTGATGAACCAAAATTTATCATATATTGATTCTATTAGCTTCCATTCCAGAATTCTGGAATTTTTCAACATTTTCTGAGTTTGTTCATAAATTTGGGGAGCTTTTTCCTTATCTGAAGCTGTAATTCATTATTCATTCACTCATTTATTCATTCAGTAAATATTGAGTGACCACTGTGTACTGGTAACCAAAGTCACAAAAGTGAATAAGACACCATCCCTTCCCTTCTTACTAATTTTGCTGAATTTTTGTTTTATGTCCTTTCTTAGTTAGCATAGATAAATGGAAGCTCAGTTTGCAGGGGGAAGAAGAAAAGCCTGCTGAATTGCAGACTTCAAAATGAAGTGAAAATAAACTGAGTAAGGACATATCATATGTGATAAGCAACGTTTTTGAGATATGTGATAAGCAATGTTAAGGGAAGGTAGAGATACAATTAGTACTCTTTAGGATATACTGAACTTGAATACCTTTCTTTTCACATCCAAATATAGTCATCTAGTAGGTGATGGGTCTAGAGCTCCAGAGAGATGTGATACAGATATAAAGATTTAGCAGTCATTAGTATATAGATGGTATGGGAGTGGCTTTTAACCTTAACCTGAATAGACTACTTCGGTCTTCTTTAAGATGGGGAAATGAAATCAGCATCTATCTATATACTTAAGGTAGATTTCCTAGTATTTCTAGTAATTGAAGACAGATTTTTCCTGCAAGATATTACCTGCCTGAACCCTGCTGCCTCAGTGAATTAAAGAAAAGCTTGTACTCATAATAAAAATGCTTGTCCAAAAGAGAAGGAACCATCGTGACTTATAGTCTTTTGTTGTTCTTTGTCCAAAAATCCTTATTTTACTTATTCAAGAAATCCAAATGCCTTATGGAAGATCCTACATTTCATTGTATAATTCATTACTTTTAACTTGTGTCATCAGTTAGGTGAATATTTAAATAAATGGGATAATTTAATATCACTATTAGAACACTCATAAAAGTATATTAAAATTGTTTACCCACTTTTCTTTCTTACTAGACTAAGCTTCTCATACTAATCTTTGAGTTAGAGTGGAATGTGGGCCCTAGCATTTAAAATGTGCTCAATAAAGAGTGAGTAAATGAATTGTTACAAAAGAGAAAGAAGTGTTGACTCTGTAAGAGGATTACCACAAGCAATATGGAACCTAGGAACTAGGAGTGAAGAAAAAACAGTTAGTACTTTAGAAGGTATCTCTGTCCCTTCTGAAGAGTTACAGATCTTTAAAGTATTTAGCAGATTGGAGAAAAAAATCTTATTTTAAGATTTCATTATCTTCCAAAAATTTTATAACTTTCATCATGATTTGTACATTGTTTAAAATTCCCAGAATTTTAGTATTTGAAGTTGATGATGCTCTGTAGAATCCTCATTTGTTATTTTAAACTATATTTGACTGTTTCAGTAACAGATCTCAGACATTGAAATATCAAGTTGTTGAAAATTGCTATAGTAACTGAGATATAATTGCTATATCTCAGATATTGAAATATCAATTAAGTTGTTGAAAATTGCTATAATATCAATTAAGCTGTTGAAAATTACTGTAGTATCACAGGAAAAAGCCATTGGTCACCTGGTCTCTACACATACAAGCATGTGCACATTCACACACACGCACACACACAAACACATTTCTTTTTAAAATTAAAAATTTGCTTTTGTATTAATGTTCTCAATAACACATTATATTTAGAAATGATAAGTCTCAGGAAGCAGTGAAGTTCTTTTCTTGTCATTTCAGAAAATAGAAAATCCTGATGAACTGGCAGAACTTATAAATATGAATCTTGCACAACTTTGTTCACTTCTAATGGCTTTATGGGGACAGTTTCTGGAAGTTATAACACTACATGAAGAACTAAGACTTTTATTAGCACAAGAGCACCATACTTTGAGGGTAAGTTAAAAAGTGATGTTAGAACATTTTGATGAGTATTATTATTTATATTTAGAAATTTCTTATGAATAAAAAGCCTGATATTTACCCATATGTTGATAAATTAGAAAAGAGACATTTACTGTTATTGTTTTCTTTTTTTAAAAAATATTTTATTTATTTATTTGAGAGAGAGAGCATAGCAAGAGAGAGTACAATCGGGGGATGAGGAAAGAGGGAGAGGGACAAGCCGACTCCCTGCTGAGCCAGGACCCCCCCCCCCCCCATGTGGACTCCATCCCAGAACCCTGAGATCATGGCCTGAGCTGAAGGCAGCCGCTTAACTAACTGAACCACTCAGGCGCACTGTTGTTTGAGCACATGATCTATCTCAGTTACAACCCCTGCCAGTAAGAAAATCATCTAAATGTAACTAAAATAGAAAAATATATGATACAGGCTAGCTCCTGGAACCCAAGAACAGGTATTATAGCCAGATAGCCAGGTCTCATTAGGAACAGAAATCAGGAACAAGAGAGCCATCTTAAACTAATCTAGAATCTTTCTCTCCAACTTTTCTCCTTTTGCCTCATTTAGGGATGTGTATTACAAACTTGGAAGGTTGGGGGAGTAATCTAGATATACATGTTTGCTATAGGATTACTGTGGACCTTGTGCAGAAATTTCTGTACAATATCCTTTTTTTAAAGATTTTTTATTATGTTATGTTAATCACCATACAGTACATTGTTAGTTTTTGTTGTAGTGTTCCCTGATTTATTGTTTGTGTATAAGCACATATCCTCTTAACTCTCACCCAGATCAGGAAATAGAAAATTGTCAACACCACAGAAGTGCTCTGTGTTTTTTCTAATTTCTGTTCCCACCCTGGGAGCTCTTCACTTCTCTTTTAGTTTTACCATCTATTTATGCATACTAAGTAATACAAGTTGTTTCAGTCTATTATGTTATTCAGCCAATGTTATTGACTTCTATATAAATGAGATGATACAGTGTATATTCTTTTTATCTTGCTTCTTTCACTCAAGATTGTGTTTATGAGATTAATCCATGTTTTTGTCAGTAGCTATAGACTGTTCATTTTCATTGGTGTGATGTATTTCATTTGCATATATCCACAATTTTTTGTATCCACTCTACTGTTGATGGACATCTGGATTGCTTCTAACTTATAGCTACTACAAACCAAGCTACTATGAACATTCTTGTCCATACTTGCTGGCATGCCAGTTTCTCTGAATTATTTACTTCTAAGGGAAATTGCTATGCCATAGGATATGCATAACATCAGTTATTTATTAGCAGATGCCCCACTGTTTTCCAAAGTGGTACCAATTTTTACTCCCACGAACACTTGATGAGAGCTCTTGTTATTCCACATACTCCCAAACTCTTGATTTTGGCAAACTTTTAAAAATTTGCCAGTCTGATACCATTGTGGTTTTAATTTGCATTTCTCTGATGACCTAAGCAGTTGAGCACTATTTTATGTGACTATTGGCTATGTAGATTTCTTATTTATGAAGTGCCTGTTGAAATTGTTTGACCCTTTTTATATAGGATTGCCTTTCTTTTTCTTCTTGATTTGGAATACTTTTCTGTGTATTCTAAATACTGGCCTTTGTTACATTTTTGTAAATAAATCTTCTCTTGTGTCGTAGTTTGGTTTTTTTCACTCTCTTTGTGCTGTCTTTAAATTAGAGGTCTTTATTTTAGTGTTAGTGTAGGTGGAAAAGAAGAGAAAGGCCAGACATAGACTTATCCATACTCGGACATAATATATGCAGATCAGCAAGGAAAAGTTGATTTTAAATAAATGATGTTGGGACAATTAGGTATTCATGTGGGAAAATATTATATAAAATTCAGTTTACAGGTGGCTTGAAAACAAATATGAAAGACGAAGTCATAAAACTTATAAAATATATTAGAGAAGTTACAGAGGAGTTACTAAAGTAGTACATAATACTCTTATATACTCTTCACCAGAATCACAAGTTACCATTTTGGCATATTTTCTTTATCATTCCTTCTTTTTAAATAGGTATGTATATATATATATATATATATGTACATGGATTTTTTTTCCCTGAATCATTTGTTAGTTAGAGGCATCATGTTCTTTTTTTTTTTTAAGATTTTATTTATTTATTTGAGAGACGGAGAGCAGACTCCCTGTTGCAGAGAGTCTGACGCAGGGCTTGATCCCAGGATCTTGAGATCATGACCTGAGCTGAAGGTAGACACTTAACCAACTGAGCCATCCAGGTGCTCACCCAGCCTCATGTTCTTTATCCATAAATACTTCAAGGTACAATTGACTAAGAACAAAGATACTTTCTTACTTAACTATACTAAAGTGATCAACTTTATGAAATTTAATATTGATAACAATACTGATACCCAATGTAAAACTCATTTTAAATGTTATCATTTGTCTTAATAATGTCCTTTGTGACTTTTCCTCCTTTCTAGGATCAAATTCAGGATCACACATTCCATTCAGTTGTCATGAACCTTTAAATTCTTTAGACTCATTTAGTCTGAAACAGTTCCTTTTGTTTTCTTTGTCTTTCATGAAGAGTATTGGCCAGTAGTTTTGTAGACCGTTGTTCAATTTGTCGACCGTTGTTCAATTTGGGTTTCTGTTATGTGTATTATGTTCCTTGTGGTTCAATTCAGGTGAACAATATTAGTGGAAATACATTTTATTTTATTTCTTTCAGTCAGTTTTGGTAAATTATGTTTTTTAAATTTATTAATTTCTGGCACAAAATAATTCATAATCTACTTTGATTATTTTTTTAACATCTGCAATATCTGTAGGGTTTTCCTGTTTCATTCCTGATACAAGTCATTTCTGTCTTCATTCTTTTTTTCTTGATCGGTCCCACCAGAAGTTTGTCATTTTATTAGTTTTTTCAAAGAACTAACTTTTGATGTTAATTCTCTCTGGTGTGTTTTGTTTTATTAGTTTTGCTTTTGACTTTAGTATTTCCTCTCACTTTCTAAAGGTTTATTTTGCTGTCTTTTTAAAACTTCTATAAGTAGATGTTTAGCTTATTAATTGTAGCATTTTCTCTTTTCTGTTATACACATTTAAGTTTATAAGCTTCCCCCTAAATGCTGCTTCAGCTACATTCCACAAGTTTTAATATGTTGTTCTTTTTATCCTTTGGTTCTCAATATTGTCTCATTTTTGTGAGCAGTTTATTCTTTGATTCAGGGTTATTTAAGTTTTTTTTTCCTCATTAGTATAGAAAATGGCTTACTAAAATAACAAATGCATCTCTTCCTTCATTTTCTGGATATAAACAGAAACAACATACTAGTCAATGACAGGACTCCATAAGAACCACTTTATACGTACTACCCCCAAATGGGAAATCTCACAGCATACCAATAATAATTTATTTGGGAAATCTTTGATTTAAAGCAGCAAAAGTAAACAAAACTATTATGAAGTATACAGTAGATATGTTATCCTATATTAGCAGTTGTCATTTTTCCCTTGCTCAGAAATCCACGAAATTGAGTGCATTCCCGTAGTCAGTCTTCTTCTGAAATAAGGGACCAGAAATAGTTCTTGTTCAAAAGTTACCACGTGTTGTATCAAGTAACCCTGCAGTCCTGAATTAGAGGTAGGCACTTAGCCCAGAGGTAGTCATCTACAGCATGGACATGAGGAAGACTAGTAATTTTTGATGGGAGCTGTTGCATAAACTCTGCTGATTTAGGGTGGTTTCTGTTAGAAGAATGACTGACTAAAGTATTCAAATTATTTCTCTTTAAATAATTTAAACATGGGGGCACCTGGGTGGCTCAGTCGCTAAGCGGCTGCCTTCAGCTCAGGGTGTGATCCCGGAGTCCTGGGATCGAGCCCCACGTCAGGCTCCTCCGCTGGGAGCCTGCTTCTTCCTCTCCCACTCCCCCTGCTTGTGTTCCCTCTCTCGCTGGCTGTCTCTCTCTGTGTCAAATAAATAAATAAAATCTTTAAAAATAAATAAATAAATAAATAATTTAAACATGAAACACAAAAGAAGAGACTCAGTTACTAAACAATGGCAGAAATTAAGAGACAAAGAAGGTCATAGGTAAAAGCCATGAGACAGTAGAAGCAGTGAATAAGCCAACTATTATAAGGTAGGGATGAAAGTAAAAAGGGTTAAAAGCAAAGCAGAGAGAGTGTCAGAAATAGAGAGAAACATGAGAATAGAGGAATGACCAGAAAAGGGAACAATAAATGCTTGTCTCTGAAACAACAGTTACTAGAGTGATATTAGGATGTTAGTGTAGTTGTTATTTACTAAATGGCAATGAACAGCATTCCAGTTTCGCAAGAACTGGCTCTTTGTCTACAGAGTCAGTTCCCTGGATGTCCTTACTTTACTCTATATCCTTATAAAAATCCCACACAGCCTGAGGTAATCTGACTATATCTTTGTCTCTTGCTAATAACTAAAGAGACTATTTCCAGGGGTATGCTTCTTTGTTTTCAAATATCTTAATTTTCTAGTTTTCTTTTTATGGTTGATTTCTGATTTATCTTCATTGTTGTTAGGAAACAATCTGTGATTTCAGTACTTTACTATTCTTTAAGACTTGCTTTACCTATACTAGGAATGTATATTCATCAGGTTGCTGGCTTAAGTGTTCTAAATATGTCTGCTAGGTTAAGTTTATAAATCATTTTGTTCAAATTTTTCATATTTTTAATGAATTTATGGCTCTTAGCGCTACCAATTGTCAAGAAAAGTGTGGTAAAATATCCCATTATGGCTGTAAGTTTGTTATTTGTTGTCAGGTAGTGAGTGAGTCAAACCCAGGCACTGTGGCTCCATAGCGTGCGTTTTTTACCACTTGATATGCGGCCTCTCAGGGAAGAGAATGATGGCAAGGATCAGAAGCAACTTTGTAGCATAATGTTTTATGGGGTTGTCTGAGGTAGAATAAGAACAAGAAGGTAAACTTCAATAGAGAGAAGCTGATGAACACAGTTGAAAAAAGGGGGGCAAAGAAGGAAGGCCAAGATAAAAATTGGGTTTATGGAAAATTCAGATGTCAAAGATAAATTGAAATTTTCCCTAGTGCTTTCTTTTTTTTTTCCCCTCCATTGCAGATAACAAAATAGGGCCTGTTTAACTCCTAAAAGAAGCAAGGAAGGGTAATTAAGACATGGCAAGAAAGTGCCCTATTGTTACTTAACCGGGAATAATAAACCTTGCCCTGTCATGCCCTGCCCTGCCATATATCACAAAAACTGTGGAAATGGTGGTATATTATGTCCTTTGATTCCCATTTATGCAGTTAAACAGGAACTTTGTTCATAAAGTGTATCAGTATTCTGAGAATACATTGCTTATGCCTACGTAACCAAAGTAGTCCAAAGGTCATTCATTATTTGTATAGAGACAAAATTGGCTATAATAAAGTCTAAAAGTGTATTCAGAAGCAGCACAATTGAAGTAAGTCACTGAAGTGAATGCATGATATGGAATCTCTTACTGGGTTGAAAGTAAATAGGCAAAGCATTGGACTAAAAAGAGGAAATGTAAGTCTCTACTTGTAAAGAACGATATAATGAATTAGTTTAACATTTGTTTTACCATGTTATTTGATATCAAGATTCAGAAAGGGCAGATTTTCTGATTCTTAGAAAATTAAGTCATCTAAACTTACAGAATTCTGTAGTCATGTGGCATACACATTCATATTAAAATACAGAGACTATTAATATGTGAATGGTTCCCAGTGTCCCATATTACATAAAAAGATAAAAGGCAGTGATGGCAATATAAAATGTTCCTTGTTTTTGTCCCATCCACAACAACAAAAATTTAGTATCTATCCGTGAACAAAAGTGACTGTGAGTGCTGTGGGATCCAATACCATATACCTAGGAACCCTGGAGGCCTCCCACCCACCTGTGCACTGGATAATAAGCAGATAGATTTCAGTCTTGACTGGACCCTGTAGTAGCCTATTACTAGCTCTTGCTCCTTTTGGCTGTAGTCTGGGAACCTCTGGGAAACTCTGACTTAGACAATTACCCAGGGTTAAGAAAGCCTTTGTGCAAGTTCAGATTTCCGGAGAAGTTCCAGCATTCCATTGAAGCAAAAAAAGTACAAGTTTGGATGCATTTGAATTCTAGCAAGAGGAAGAACTTGTCTTTACATATATCACTTCTCACCCAAGATAACGCAGCTTAGATCTATGAGAACCCTTCTTGGCCTGTGATTTTTCCTGCAGAGAAAGGGGAGAACAGATGAGTGAGTACCCAACTTGCCCAGCAGTGTAGGACATTACCAAAGAGACTTATCTCTCTCTCTCTCTCTCTCTCTCACCCCATCTAGAGCACTAAATCAGGAGCTCCATGGCTGGGACGTGGGGTGGAAAGAGACTGGGAAAGTGGCAAATGGGGCTCTCAGAAGGCATTAAAGGTACTCATTGTACTCTCTGCATCACAGACTCCCATTAAAAGTCTGCCCATGAGCTGCTTGGACAGCTTCACCTGTCCAGCTGGCCATGGGAACCTCCGCCATCCCACATGCCTCACCCACGCTCTCCCCTCTACTCTGCAGCTGGCTTCCTGTGTGCACTGCTGAAGACAGTAGTGAGAGCAAGCTTTCGCAAACCTGTAGCTATAGGCCAGGAAGAGACCACAAAGGAGCTGTAACACCAGGTTTGGGAAACAAAGGTAGGGGGTCAGCACTCAGCCTTGTGTGTTGCAGGAAGGAGAGAAGGAATGCAATATTAAAGTCTGCCACAAGAGGGAGCAAGAAGTATGGAGCAGATGTATCCATGGAAAGTCTGAGAAAGCCTCAGAAATTCTGGCAGGACTGGAGAAAGGTATTTCTGCCCTGAAGATCATTAGTAAATACTGGAGGAGGTGGCTACTACTTCAAATGTTAAGGTAGCAATGCAAAACTCCAAAGAACGTGAGGGGCGCCTAGGTTCCTCAATCGGTTAAACATCTGACTCTTGATTTTGGCTCAGGTCGTGACATCGAACACCACATCAGGCTTCGCACTCTGTGTGGCGCCTGCCTAAGATTCTTTCTCTCCCTCTGCCCCTCCCCCTCAAAAAAAAAAAAAAGAAAAGAAAAAAGAAAGAAAGAAAGAAAGAAAAAACCCAACTCCAAAGAACCTGAAACACCGTGACATCACCAAAGGATCACAGTCCTCCAGTAACTAAACCCAAAAACATGGAAATCTTTGATTTACCTAATAAAGAATTCAACATAGCTATTTAAAGGAAACTCAGTGAGCTTCAAGAAAACACAGAAAGACAATTAATCAAAATCAGGAAAACAATACGCAAAATGAGAAGATTAACAGAAATTATAAAGAACCAAAAACAAATTCTGGAGCTGAAGAATTCAGTGACTAAAATGATAAATGCAACAGATAGCACAGTCACAGCAGAATGCACCAAACAGAAAAAAGAATCTGTAATAAAAGATAGGAACTTGAAATGCCAATCAGAGGAGAGCAAAGAAAAAAGAATGAAAAAGAATGAAGAAATCCTGTCTGATCTATGAGATACCATCAAAAGAAATAATTTTTAATAATTGCAGTTCCAGAAGCAAAAGAGAGGGAGAAGGGGACAGAAAGCCTACTTAAATAATTACTGAGAGTTTTCCAAACATGGGAAGATATTTGGATATCCAAGTACATAAGGTTATAGGTCACCAAACCAACTAAATCTAAAGACATCCTCTCCAAGATACATTATAATAAAACTGTCAAAAATCAGAGACAAAAGGATAATCTTGAAAGTCGCAAGAACAAGAAGATTATCACTTATAGTCAGTGGAGTTGTTAGCAAAAACCTTATAGAGCAGAAGAGAGTGAGATTATATATGAATAAGAATGCTTAAAAAAATAACTGCCAATCAAAATACTCTTTCTGGCAAAGTTATCTCTAATAAATGAAGTAGAAATAAGAATATTCCTAGACATAAGCTGAGGTAATTCATCACTGTTAGACCTGCCTTACAAGAAATGCAGAAAAGAATTTGCAAACTAAAATGATAGGGTACTAATTACAACATAAAAAAACATATGAAAGTATATAATATGCCAGTAAAGCTAAGTGTACAGTCGAATTCACCGTACTCTAATACAATAATGTGGTATGTTAATCACTTAATCCTGATGTAAAGTTTAAAGGACAAGCGTGTTAAAAATAACTATAGCTAGAGTAATTTGTTAATGAATACACATTATTAAAAGTGGTAAATTATGACATCAGAAACATAAAAGAAGGACAATAAAAGGTTAGAGTTTTTGAATGAGATTGAAGTTAAATTGTTATCAGTATAAAATAAACTGTTACATCTACAAGGTGTTTTATGTAAGCCTTATGATAACCACAAAGCAGAAACCTACACTAGATCACAAAAGATAAAGAGACCCAAAGCACAGCACTATTGAAAATCATCAGTTCACAAAGGAAGGCAGCAAGAGAGGAAGAAGAGAACTATAAAACAGCCAGAAAACAACTAATAAGATGGCATTAGTAAATCCTTACGTATCCTTACATTTAGAGTATTTACTCTAAATGTAAATAGATTGAATTCTCCAATCAAAAGTCAGAGAGTGGCTGAGTGGATTTAAAAAAGCACCAACTATATGCTGCCTACAAGAGACTCACTTCAGCTTTAAGGACCTACATGGAAGCAAAGTGAAGTGATGGAAAAAGATTCAATGTAAGGAGAAACCACAAAAGAACAAGGATATCTGCACTTTTTTTTTAAGGATAGGTATATTTATATCACACAAAATAGACTTTAAGCCGAAATGGTAACAGGAGACAAAGAAGGTCATTATATAATGAAAAAGGGGTCAGTTCATGAAGAAGATCTAACCATTTTAAGTATATATGGACCCAGCATTGGAGCACCTAAATATACTAAGTAGATACTAACAGATCTGAAGGGAGAAACAGAAAGCAATACAGTAATAGTAGGGGACTTCAGTACCTCACTTTCAACAATGGAGATATCATCCAGATAGAAAATCAATGAGGAAACATTGGACTTAAACCATAATCAGACCAAATGGACCTAACAAACATATATAAGTTACTTCAACAAGAGCAGAATATATTTTTTTCTCAGGTGTACACAGAACATTCTTCAGGATAGATCATATGATAGGTCAAAAAAGTAAGTCTTAGCAAATTTAAAAAGATTGAAATCATACCAAGTATCTTTTTCAACCACAATAGTATGAAACTAGAAATCAATAAATAGAAGGAAATCTGGGAAAATCACAAATATGTGGAGGTTAAACAACACTTCTGAATAACCAGTGGGTAAAAAATCTCAAATAAATAACTTTTCACATCAAGGAACTAGAAAAGGAACAAACTAAACCCAAAGTTAGCAGAAGGAAGGAAGTAACAAATATTAGAACAGAAATAAATGAAAGAAGATAAGAGAAACAATAAGAAAAATCAACAAAGAACTGAGTTTTTTTTGAAAGGATAAAATCAACACCTTTAGCTAGACTGAAAAAAAAAAGGAAACAAGATGCAAATAATTAAAATATGAAATGAAAGAGGAGACAGTACAAATTATTACCACCGAAATACAAAGGATCACGAGAGACTAATTTGAAAAATTATGAATCAACAAATTGGATAACCTAGATGAAATGGATAAATTCCTAGAAACATAAATCTACCAAAGCTAAATCATGAAGAAATAGAAAATCTGAACAGGCCAATAATGAGTAAAGAGATTGAATCAGTTACCAACAATTTTTCAGCAAAGAGAAGCCTAGGAAAAGGTGTCTTCAGTGGTGAATTCTACCAAATATGTAAAGAATTGAAGCTAATCTTTCTCAAATTCTTCCAGAAAATCGAAAAGGAAGGAACACTTCCAAACTCATTTTACAATGACAGCATTACCCTGATACCAAAGCCAGATAAAGAGAATACAAGAGAAGTAAACTACGGTCCAATATCCCTGATGAATACAGAAAATTGAACATGGAAAAATTCTTTTTTTTAAATGTCTTTTCTTAAAGATTTTTATTTATTTATCTGACAGAGACAGCGAGAGAGGGAACACAAGCAGGGGGAGTGTGAAAGGAAGAAGCAGGCTTCCTGCTGAGCAAGGAGACTGATGGCGGGACTCAGTCCCAGGACTGGGATCATGACCTGAGCCGAACGCAGACACCCAACAACTGAGCCACCCAGGCGCCCCCAAACATGCTAAAATTCTTAACAAAATATTAGCAAACTGAATTTAGCGGCAGATTAAAAGGATCATACACCGTGATCACATGGGACTTATCCCTGGGATCAAGGATGGCTCAATATATGCAAATCAATAAATGTGATATACCACATTAATAAAATAAAATATTAAATTATATGATCATCACAATAAATGCAGAAAAAGCGTTTGACAAAATACAATATCCTTTCATGGTAAAAACTCTCAACAAATTGGATATAGAAGGAATGTACCTCAATATAATAATAATATGACAACCCACAGCTAATATCCTGCTCAGTGGTGAAAAGTTGACAGCTTTTCCTTTAATATCACGAATAGGATAAGGATTCCCATTTTCATCAGTCCTATTCAACAAAGTACTAGAAGTCCTAACCAGCGCAGTGAGACAATAAAAAGCAATAAAAGGCATCCAAATCAGAAAGGAAGAAGTAAAATTGTCTGTGGTTGCATATGATATGATCTTATATATATTAAAAAAATGCTTATGACTCCATCAAAAAACTGTTGGAATTAATCAACAAATACAGTAAAGTTGCAGGTACAAAATCAGCATGCAAAACTTCGTTGGCATTCTGTACACTAACAATGAAATACGTAAAAAAGAAATAAAGAGAACAGTCCCATTCATAATAGCATCAAATATAAGAAAATACTTAGGAATAAATTTAGCCAAGGGGCTGTAAGATCTATTACTGAAAATGATAAGACTTGATGAAAGAAATTGAAGACACAAACACATGGAAAGATATTCCATGTTCATTGATCAGAAGAATTAAAATAGTTAAATATCCATACTACCTAAAGCCATCTATAGTTTCAGTTCAATCCCTATCAAAATTCCAATAGTATTTTTCACAGAAATAGAAAAAAACACAATTCTAAAATTTATATGGAACCACAGAGGACCCCAGATAACCAAAGCAATACTGCGAAAGAAGAGCAAAGCTGAAGGCATCACATTTCCTGATTTCAAGTTATACAACAAAGATGTAGTAATGAAAACTGTATGGTACTGGCATAAAAATAGACAAATGGAAACAAATTTAGTCCAGAAATAAAACCTTCCATATATGGCCAACTAACAGTTGACAGGAGAGCCAAGAATACTCACTGGGGAAAGGATGGTCTCTTCAATATGTGGTGTTGGGAAAACTGGATAACCACATGCAAAAAAATGAAATTGGACCCCTGTCTTAAGCTGCTCACAAAAATTAGCTCAAAGTGAATGAAAGACTTAAACATAAGACCTGAAACCATAAAACTCCTAGAGGAAAACATAGGGAAAAAGCTCCCTAGTGACATTGGTTTTGGCGATGTTATTTTGGATTTGACACCGAAAGCAAAGGCAAACATAAACCGAGTGGGACTACATCAAACTAAAAAGCTTCTGCAAAGCAATGAAATGGCAACCTAATGAATGGGAGAAAATATTTGAAAGTCATATATCTGATAAGAGGTTAATATTTTAAAATATATAAAGAACTTGTGCAACTCAATAGAAAAAAATCTGATTAAAAATGTAAAGAGGAACTGAATAACCATTTATGCAGAGACATACAACCAATAGGTATATGAAAAGATGCTCAATGTCACTAATCATCCAGGAAGTGCAAATCAAAATCACAATGAGTTATCACCTCATACTTGTTAGAATGGCTGTTATAAAAAATCAAGAAATAACAAGTGTTGGCAGGGATGTGGAGAAAACAGAACCCTTGTGCACTGTTGGTATGCATGTAAATTGGTGCAGCCAGTATGGCAAACAGTGTGGGAGTTTGTTAAAATAGAACTACCCTTTGATCTAGCAATATCACTTCCAGGTACATATCCAAAGGAAAAGAAAACAGAATCTCAAAGAGATACCTGCACTGCCATGTTTTTGCAGCATTATTCCCAATAGCCAAGACATGGAAATAATCTAAGTGTCCATCAATGGATGCCTGGATAAAGAAGAGATAGTATATACAGGTTTCCCCTGCTATCAAAGTTTGCTTTAATGCCGCTGTGCTTTTAGGAAAGACCTACATTAGTTACCTGTTTTCTGACCAAAAGAAATACCAAGAAGATTTTTGGTTTTATAAAATGGTCATTGTTTCTTCACTTTATGCCATTTCAGCTTAAGAAAGGTTTCATTAGGAATCCTCTATTTTGGATAGTGGGGGAAACCTGTATATACAATGAAATATTATTCAACTATTAGAAAGGAGATCTTGGGCACCTGGGTGGCTCAGTCAGTTAAGGATCTGCCTTTGGCTCAGGTCATGATCCTGGGGTCCTGAGATTGAGTCCTACATCCGGCTCCCGCTCAGCGGGGAGTCTGCTTCTCCCTCTGCCTGCTGCTCCCCCTGCTTGTGTCCTCTCTCTCTCTCTCTGTCAAATAAATATTTTTTAAAAAGGAAAAGAAAGAAAGGACATCCTGCCATTGCAACAACACAGATGGACCTTGAGGGCATTACGCTAAGGGAAAAATAATACAGAGAAAAACAAATACTGGATGATACCACTTACTTGTAGACTCTAAAAAAACTGAGCTCATGGAAACAGAGATTAGAATGGTGATTACCAGAGGTGGAAGAAGGGTGATGTGAAATAGGGAGCTATTGTTCAAAGGGTACAGACTTCCAGTTATAAGATAAATAATTTCTGGGGTCTAATGTACAGTGTGGTACTTTATTTAGTTAACAGTACTCTATACTTGAAAGTTGCTAAAAGAGTAGATCTTAATTGTTCTCACCACAAAAAAGAAATGGTAATTATGTGACATGATGGAGGTGTTAGCTAATGCTAAGGTGGTAATCATCTTGCAATATGTAAGTGTATCAAAATCAACACATTGTACACCTTAAACTTACACAATGTTGTATTTCAGTTATCTCTCAATATAGCTGGGGAAAAAAGATTAAAGGTATTTAATATAAGTGAAAGATGTCTTTGTCATTCCAAACTGAAATATGGAATTATCAAATGAGATAACTTATAAAAACCAAAAATAAATTGAAATTATAATGAAGTTTTTGTTTGTCAAGAACTGTAAAGGATCTGAGATCTGTAAAGGACCTACAAGCAAATAAGGTAACCTGCCATAGAATGATTAATGCTGTCAGAAGATACGATATCAGAGACAAAGGACTTTATTACAGCAATAACATAACCTTAGTATTATCATTTGCACTTGTTTCTTGAGCCCCAGTTTCCACAGCCCAACATAAAGCCACTAGTGTATTGCAGGAGAAAAACTTTGTGCTTAAGGGTCCCAAATATTTTATAATGGACGTGGGCATGCTTGCTGTTTGCTCCAAAGGGAATCTTTATCTACCAAGGCTGTAAGCAAACCTGCCCTTTGCTCCTAAGGAAGACATATCTCCATCTTCCCAGGCTGTTTTCAATATAAATATCCTTGAAAAGATAGTCTCCAACAAGGACAATCATTCTGCTCACAAGACTTGCAGAAATGTAAGAGACCTTGAAGAATTGTTTTTCGCCAGTGTCTTACAGAGAACTCATTTTCACTGCCCTCAACAACTTTACTGATCTTTATTGCTGCTATTTCCAAAAGTGCTTATGTTACAGTGCTTCCCAGTGTGCCAGCAGAGATGCCATATTTAATGTGTATGGTAGCTTGTGCCTAGTTAAGTCTAATGTTAAGATGAAATATGCCCTTTACAGACTTGGAGAGCCAGGTTTTGTGCTTTGTCTTAGCATTGCAGACTTGTATTCTGCCCTGAGCAAGCTCTTGTTAGGGCTGGTAGAATAAGACAAAATAGCAAGCATCCTTTCAGGGACAACTTGAATAAATCTTTAGTTCTGTCCTGCCAAATACTTTGGGTTGCCAGATAAAATACAGAGTACCTGATTAAATTTTAAAATAGGTAAACAACAAACAATTTTTAGTATAAATATGTCCTATGTAGTGTTTGGGAAATACTTATAGTAAAAAACTATTTGTATTTCAGTGTCCTGTTTGGTAGAATTGCCAAATATAGCAAATAAAAATAAAGGATGCCTAGTTACATCTGAATTTTAGGTACGCAGCAAATTATTTTTCATTGTAAGTATGTCTCATGGAGCCCTATCAAATAGTATACCAAAGCATCAAAGAAGGATCTAACCTTGTTTTATATATTTTGGGATGAATGAAGTATGTCTTATGGAGGTACAGAAAATGGAATGGAATTTCTTGGTTGAGAAGAAAACTGATTTTGAGCTTAGTAATCTTGTGGGGAAACAGAACATGTGTAAATACATGGCTTTACTCACTATGCACTAATATTTGTGGTTCTAATCTAAAGCAAAGAAATTCAAGTTGATGTGGTGCTTTTGCTGTTTGGTTACTTAATATTCTATGGTACTGCTCATTTAAACTCTTCCATTTAATGAGCCTTTCTTTGGACTGTAAAATGAAAATAAAATAATATCTCAAACTATACAGTTCTCAGAATTAAAGTTTTAAAATTTTTCATTGATCTCTGTACAATCCTCTAAATTTCTTAAATTTATTTATTTATTTTTTTTTTAAGATTTTATTTATTTGAGAGAGAGAGATCATGAGAGAGAGCATGAACAGGAGCAGGAGAGAGAGAGAAGCAGGCTCCCCACTGAGCAGGGAGGCTGATGGGGGCTTGATCCCAGGACTCTGAGATCAGGACCTGAGCCAAAGGCATACACTTAACTGACTGTGCCACCCAGGCACCCCTAAATTTTTTTTTTAGAGAGATCGGGGGAGGGGCAGAGAGAGAGGGAGCGAGAGAATCCCAAGCAGGCACTACATTCATCATGGAGCCCAACACAGGGCTCCATCTGATCCCATGACCCCAAGATCATGACCTGAGCCGAAATCAGGAGTCTGAACACTTAACTGACTGAGCCACCCAGGCACCCCCCCCCCCCCGCCATTCCTCTAAATTTTAGTGTGAACTTAAAACTGCTCTAAAAAAGTTGAAAGCAATACAGTGGTACATGGCTGTGGCTCTTGCACTCAATTACCAGGAATATTACAAATGTCTTTTTATTAAAAAATACAAAATAAATTATCTGTAGGCATGGATGATGACAGCAGTAAACCATTATATGTTGTCAACTGAAACCAGTAGCTGATGGTTATAGTGATTTTCTTAAACATTAGCTGGCCTTTTCTTCAGTCATTTCCTTCAGCTGCCTTCTCTGAAGTTGTTGAGGAGCACTGCCTTGAGCTTCCTCTCACAGTTCATTATTAATGGTAAAGCACTATTCTGGGAAATAGAACATACCACCTCCCATACCACCTCCCATTCCACCCATTCCTCCCATTCCTGTGTTCTCTTCTTTAGGAATTTTGGTGACTACAACTTCTGCTGTAGTTAACAGGCCACTCCAGCAGTATTCAAGAAAGCAGTTCTCATAATCTTAGTTGGACCCATGATTCCTTTTCCCACCATATTCACAAAGTGTCCAAGCATAGTATCATACCAGCTTCTCAGGAACTCTGCCCAATTTGCTCAACTACCAATGATCCTTCAACACCTGCATTCTTAGCAATAGTCATTGCAGGAATTTTGAATGTTCTGTAATTTCTATACCAATTTTTTGATCTTCATTAGCTGGAGTTACTGAATCCAAGGCTGGAATGCACCAAAGCAGGGCACAGTCCCCTCCCCGAGCAATGCCTTCTTCAACAGGAGCTTGTGTAGCAGTGAGGGCGTCTGTAACTCTGTCTTTTCATTCACTTCAACACCACTTGTCCCACCAACCTTCAGCAGAACTATCCATCTGTGAGTTTTGCCAGACATGCATTCAGCTTTTCCTTTTCATATTCACTAGTTGTGATATCTAACTGCTTAGTGATTTCTTGAATACATTTTTTAATTTGAGCCTTGTCATCTTTTCCTTTTAAGAGCATGGCATCATCTTTGATCACAATGACCTTTCCAACTTTTCCTAAGTCGTGAGGCTGAATATCTTCAAGATTTATCAGTTTTGTTTATTTTGCCAGGACAATAGCAGTAGTGGTGCCATCCTCAGCCTCTTCATTTGTGTTATTGGCAACATCTTAAACAAGTTTAGCATCAGTATTTTTATATTTGTCTGTTAAGTCAATTGACTTTGCAATGGTCACCTCATCTTTTGTTTCTTTGGGACCTCCCAACTTTGATCAGTAATCACTGTTCTTCCCTTTGGCCCCATAGTAATGGCTACAACATCAGCTAAAAGGTGAATTGTACACCTTAAAGCATGAAGGCTCAGGCATCTGCATCAAATTTTACATCTTTGGCATAGGCCTGAGTGAGATGAGGAGCCCTGGACACTGGCCTCATTTGGCGAAGGGCTGTGGGTAATCAGAGCATTTCTGTGGGGCAGCGGTAGGGCATGCAGGCAGAGAGGCAGGCTCTCGGACGCAAATCTGACATTTCTATTTTTAATCTCTTGAGGAACCCCTATATTATTTTCCACAGTGGTTGCACTAACTTATATTTTCACCACTAGTACAAGGATTCCCTTTTTTCCACATCCTTACCAATACTTGTTTTTAGGTACTAGCCATTTTGACTGGTGTGAGGTGATAGCTTGTAGTTTTGATTTGCATTTCTGTAATGATAAATGACGTGAAATATCTTTTCATGTGTCTCTTGGGCATCTGTATGTCTTCTTTGGAAAAATGTTTGTTCAGGTCCTCTGCCCATTTTTAATTCAATTATTCATGTTTTTTGTGTTGAGTTGCATAAATTCTTCATATATTTTGGATAGTAACCCCTTTTCAGATTTTTTTTTTAAAGATTTTATTTATATTTGAAAGTGAGAGCACACATGAGCACGAGCAGGAGGAGGGTATGGAGGGAGAGGGGCAGAGGGAGAGGAATAAGCACACTCCCCACTGAGCAGGGAGCCCCATGCCAGGCCCCATTCCAGGACCCTGAGATCATGACCTGAGCTGAAGGCAGACACTTAACTAACTGAGCCACCCAGGCCTCCCCCCACTTATCAGATATATTATTTGCAAATATCTTCTTCCATTTAGTAGGTTGCCTTTTTGTTTTATTGATGGTTTCCTTCACTGTGCAAAAGTTTATTAGTTTGATGTAGTCCCAAAAGTTTAATTCTGCTTTTGTTTCCCTTGCTGAGGAGACATATCCATAAATATGTTGCTGAGACCAGTGTCCAAGAGATTATTGCCTGTGTTTTCTTTTAGGAGTTTCACTCTTTCAGTTCTCATATTTAGGACTTTAGTTTATCTTTGTCTGTTATAAGCAAATGGCCCAGCTTTCTCTTTTCTGAATGTAGCTGTCCAGTTTTCCCAGGACCGTTTATTAAAGGGGCTGTCTTTTCCTCATTATATATTCTTTTTTTTTTTTTAAAGATTTTATTTATTTATTTGACAGAGAGAGACAACCAGCCAGCGAGAGAGGGAACACAAGCAGGGGGAGTAGGAGAGGAAGAAGCAGGCTCTTAGCGGAGGAGCCCGATGTGGGGCTCGATCCCAGAACGCCAGAATCACGCCCTGAGCCGAAGGCAGACGCTTAACGACTGTGCCACCCAGGCGCCTCTCCTCATTGTATATTCTTGACCATATAAGCATGGGTTTATTTCTCGGCTCTCTATACTGTTCTGTTGATCTATATGTCTATTTTTATACCAGTGCCATATAGTTTCAGTTAATATAACTTTGTAGTATATCTTGAAATCTGGGATTGTGATGTCTGAAGCTTTGTTCTTTCTCAAGGTTGCTTTGGCTATTTGGGGTCTGTTGTGGTTTCAATACAAATTTTAGGATTATTTGTTTTAATTCTATGAAAAAAACTGTTGGTATTTTGATAGGTATTGCTTTGAATCTGTACATTGTTTTTGGTAGCACGGACATTTTAATATTAATTCTTCCCATCCATAAGCATAGAATAGCTTTCCATTTGTGTCATCCTCAGTTTCTTTCATCAATGTCCTGTAGTTTTCAGAGTACAGGTCTTTCACCTCTTGGTCAAATTTTTCCTAGGTATTTTATTCTTGGTAGAACTGTACATACTAACCTTATACCTAAAGGAACTAGTAAAGGAAGTCCTAAGATAATAGAGGGAGGGAAATATAATTACAATGAAAATAAATGAAGTTGAGACTAAAAAGCAATTGAAAAGATCAATGAAGTCAAGAGCTGGTTCTTTGAAAAAATAAACAAAATTGATAAACCTTTAGCCAGACTCAAAGAAAAAAAGAGAGAGGAAATAAAATCAGAAGTAAAAGAGGAAAAAAAAGAAGAAGTAAAAGAGAAATAAAAATTGATACCACAGAAATACAAAGGATTGTAACAAAACTGTGAAAAATTATATACCAACAAATTGCACAACCTAGAAGACATGGGTAAATTCTTAGAAACTTACAGTCTTCCAAATCTGAATCAGGAAGAAATAGAAAATTTGAACAGATCCACAGCTAGTAACAAAATTGAATCAGTAATCAAAAAATTCCCAACAAACCAAAGTCTAGGACCACACCTTCACAGGTGAATTCTACAAACCAACTAAAGTAGAAGTAATGCCCATTCTCAGACTATTCCAGAAAATAGAAGAGCTTCCAGATTCTTTCTGTGAGGCCAGCATTACCCTGATGCCAAAATCAAACGAAGACACTACAAAAAAAAAAAAAAAAAAAAAGAAAACTACAGGCCTATATCCCTGAAGAACATGGATACAAAATTCCTCAACAAACTATTAGCAAACCAAATTTAACAATACATTAACAGTATCACTCACTGCTGTCCCTGGGATTTATTCCAGAGATGCAAGGATGGCTCAATATTCATAAATCAATCAGTGTGATACATCACATTAACAAGACGGAGGATAAAAACCATATAATCTTAAAAGATGCAGAAAAAGTATTTGACAAAATATAACACCCATTCATGATACAAACTCTCAACATGATGGGTTTAGAGAGAACATATTTTAACATAATAAAGGCCATATATGAAAAAACCCACAGCTAACATCATATTCAGTAGTGAAAGACTGAAAGCTTTTCCTCTAAGATCAGGAACAAGACAAGGATATCAACTCTCACCACTTTTATTTAACATAGTTCAGGAAGTCCTAGCCACAACTATCAGAAGAGAAAAATAAAAGTCATTGAAATTGGTAATGAAGAAGTAAATCTGTCACTATTTACGAATGATATGATAATATATAAAGAAAACTCTATAAAGATCCACTAAAAGACTATTAGAAGTAATAAATGAATTCAGAAAAGTTGCAGGAGACAAAATTAATATACAAAAATCTATTGCATCTCCATACACTAATAACAAAGTAGCAGAAAGAGAAATTAAGAAAACAGTTCCATTTACAATTCCAGCACCATGTTTTGAAAATTTATTTATTGAATTGCCTTAGCATCTTTGTTGAGGATCAGTTAGCTAATAAATTGCATCTATTTCTTGGCCTTCTTTTCTGTTTCATTGATCTCTCATATACCTTTATATCAATACCCCCCTAACTTGATGGTGTTATTGTAGTAAGTCTTGCAGTCAGGTAATTAGCTGTACATTCTCCAATTTTTTCCTCCTTTTTTGAGATTGTTTGGTCTCTTCCAGATCCCTTGTATTTCTATGTAAATTTAAAATCAGCTGGTAAGTTTTTATTTTAAAAAGTCTTGCTTGGATTTTAGTTTACATTGCATAATCTATGTAGAGAGAATTTTCTCTTTCATCATATGTTGTGGACACATTATATTTCCCCATTTAGGTGTTCTATGATGTATCTTGGAAGTGTTTTGTAGTTTCAGTGTCTTAATTTTATTCATTAGTTTTTTATATTATCTGATGCTGTTATAAATGGTCTTTTTATTTCATTTTCCAAACAGTTGTTGCTAGGATATAGAAGTACAATTGATTTTTACATATTAACTGTATACTCTGAGGCCTTGCTAAATTTATTAGATTAGTATTCCATAGATCTAAATTAAATTAGGTCAAGTTTATTGATGGGTTGTTCAGCCAATATTCTGTATTATTGTTTCCCCTATGTTTCAGTACTTAAAAATATACCATTATCTTCTGGCCTCCATAGTGTCTGATGAGAAATCAGTTGTCATTTATATTATTTTTCCCCTCCAGTTATTGTAATGATTTTCTCTTTATCTTTGGTTTTCAGCAATTTGACTCTGATATGCTTTGTTGTAGTTTTCTTTGTATTTATCTTGCTTGGGATTTGTTGAGATTCTTAGATCTGCAGGTTGATTTTTTTCTTTCCAATTTTTACAAAAATTTTAGCCATCATATCTTAAGATATTTTTTTTTTCTGCCCCAATTTTCCCCTCTCCTCTCCCTCTGGTACTCTAATTTCACTTGTATTATATGATTTGATATTCTTTTGTTTTTTAGCATTTTTTTAATCTGCACATTTCAGATTGAATAATTTTCATGATTCTAGTTTTGAATTCACTCTTCTGTAGTGTCTAATCAGCTCTTAATCTCATCTAGTAAATTTTTCATTTCAGATACATTTTTTACTTCTAATTTTTTTTTTTTAGTAGTTCCATTTTTCTGCTGAAGTTCCTTGCCTCCTCATTCATTACAACCAGCTTCTTTGACTCACTGGGCAATTATAATCATTGCTTTAAAGTACTTGCCTGGTCTTCTTGTTTATAATTTGGCATGTAAGAGGTTTAGACATAATCACTTCCACCCTAACAACAAGAAAAAAGCTGAACAAACTGAGTATCAATACAACTTCTTAGATGTTTTAGAGAATTGAAGTCACAGGTCAAACTCCTGCCCCCAAATTGGAGAGTGAGATAGGCAGTTACGGAGAGTCACATCTGACCAAAGCAGAGACCAAACCACGAGGAGAAATGACCACTAGAGCCAGTAATGGGATAGAAAAACTTAAATTGTATTTGATGAATTTCTGGTGGCTCAGTATGAACAAGCTTGAAGTAATAACTTCAAGGGGGCTCAGTCCTAGGAGAACCCCACACTTTCATGACTTTTACCTCTGGAAACCCCATCAGGTTCTCATGGTGAAGATAGAGAAAATCTCCTCTCTCGTGCAGGAGGGTAAGGGGGTGAGAGAGGTAGCTGTTTTAAAATACATCCAGAGCATTCTCTTCTTCTTAGAAAGACCTTGTCTCAGTAGAAACTATCTTTCCGGAGCCTAACTGGCCTGGGAATCCAACTCCAGCCCTCTATAGCCTTCCACATGGGGGAAGGGAAATACATTATTTGCCATTCATTATTAGAGAGTTTCAAATTAGAACAACAATGAGATACTGCTACATACCTATAAGAATGGATGAAATGTGAAACACTGACCACACCAAATATTAGGGAAGATTAGAGTGCTCGTTTGTTGCTGGTAGAAATGCAAAATGGTACAGCTGGTTCAAAAGACAATTTGGCAGTTTCATACAAATCTAAACATACTCTTAGAGTATAATCCAACTGTAATGCTCTTTAGTATTTTCTCAGATGAGTTGAAAACATGTGTCTGCACAAAAACCTGCACACAATATTTATAGCAGCTTTTTCCGTAATTGCCGAAATTTGGAAGGAACCATGTCCTTCATCAGGTGAACAGATAAAAACAGTTGTTGTATATCCACACAGTGGGATATTATTCAGCAGTAAAAAGAAATGAACAATCAAACCACAAAAAGAGAAAGAGGAACCTTGAAAAAGTATATTGCCAAGTGAAAGACACCAATCTAAAGCACTGCCTGCTATATGATTCCAACTATATGACATTCTGGAAAAGGAAAAACTGTGGAGACATTGAAAAGATCAGTGGTTGCTGAGGTTCAGGGGGATGGAGAGAACAGATAGGTAGAGCATAAGAGATTTTTAGGGAAGTGAAGCTATTCTTGATGATTTGTAATGGTGGACACACACCATTATACATTTGTTAAAGACCATACAGTATCCACCACCAAGAGTGAATATTAATGTAAACTATGGATTTTAATTAATAAGTGTCAATATTGATTCATCAATGCTCTGGAAAAAAAGTCTTTATTTTTTAATAAAGTATATGCCTGCTAATTCTAACATCTGAGTTATCTTGGAGTCCATTTCTACAGACTGCTTTTATCTCATGATTGTTAAGTTATACTTTCATGCTTCTTTGCATATCTAAAGCATGTTCTTTGATTCTTGAAACAGTTGTTCCATGTATTTTGTACAGCTTTATAGTTTTCAGGAAGACAAATCCATTACCTGTCATGGTGAAGATCAGAGAAATTAGAGAATTTCTGTCGTGGTAGAAGTTAAAATAGTGGTTTTCATTCTTGGTTGTACATTAAAATCATCTAAGGAACTTTAAAAATTACCATTGCTGAATGAGGCCCAGGAATGGGTAATTTTTTTTTTTTTTTTTTTTTTTTTTACACGTTCTCCAGGTGATTAACAGGGTTAGGCAGTTACCTGAATAAGAGCATTTTGCTAGAAAGAGTGGGAATTGAAATCTGGCTTGTCTTCCCTGGAGTCAGGTTGCATCTGCGAGTGGAAGCAGGATCTTTTTTTATATTTGTACCTTAAAGCTGCTAAAGGATTTAGCAGGACCCTGGATTCTAATTTGCAGCAACCAGTAAGAAGAATAGAGGGTCAGGGAGTTGTTCTTAGCTTTTATTGAGATTGTAAGATCATAAAATGGTATTTTCGACTCTATCAATGCTTTTTATGCTCTAGAAGAGGAAAAGAGTTAAGAATAGCTTGCATAGCCATCCTTTCCCACTCAAAGACCTCTTTACAATAATGAGTTATTTACACAAAAGATTATGAAGTTTGCATTTTTACGAAGAGGTACTCATCTCTAAAACTTCTTGATCTGGTATTCCTGCAGCAAAATATACATGTGTAGTGTGTGTATGTGGACCTTAATATATTAAGCTATATTTTTCCTAATCAAGTAGAACTACTTTCTGAAAACATATTATTTATAGTATTTAATTTGTTACTTTTTATTTCCTGTTTTGCAAGGTTTGGGCAGACTTCCAATGTTAAATTATTAACATAAACACAGTGTATTATAGCTTTTATGTGTATATATAGAACATATCCAGTATGTTCAGGAAATGTTTATCCCAAAGTGCATTTTGTTACTATCTGATATATACTCCAAAGGATTAACTCTTCCCTTAAATTATTTTTTACCTTTTTTTTTAAAGATTTTATTTATTTATTTGAAAGAGAGAGAGACAGCCAGCGAGAGAGGGAACACAAGCAGGGGGAGTGGGAGAGGAAGAAGCAGGCTCCCAGTGGAGGAGCCTGATGTGGGGCTCGATCTCAGAACGCCGGGATCACACCCTGAGCCGAAGGCAGATGCTTAATGACTGAGCCACCCAGGCGCCCCTATTTTTTACCATTTTAAATGAAACTTTTCTAGTGTGCTTCATGGTCTCCTACCTTCTGAAATAGAGTATGCCAGACCTAATTTAGCCCTTTCAAAATGATTGGTTATCATTATCCATTTTATTTATGTGCTCCAAGGTTTAATACACTGGTGTTCCATGCTATTAAAAATGTCTAGAGGGGCACTTTAACAGTTGGTTTAGTGCCTGACTATAGATTTTGACTCAGGTTGTGAACTCGTGGATCTTGAGATCAAGCCCCGCGTTGGGCTCTGCACTGAGCACAGAGTCTGCTTTAGATTCTCTCTGCCTCACCCTTTGCCCCTCCCCCAGCTCACGCTCTCTCTGAAGTAAATAAGTAAATCTTTTTTTAAATGTCTAGATATTAGATCTTCCATTAAAGGATTCTAAGTTATATTAATTTTTATTTTGTCTGTTTTTTATGGGAATGTTCTAGGTTTATGTTTTTAAGGGAGGGTGTTTTTGTTTCAGTAACAAGTTCTCTACTAATTGGCTAGTATACTTATGTATACTTATATGTATCATGTATATTCTGTAATTCTCCTTTTTCCTTTGTCTCATTTGCTCTTTTAATATGCTGTGGATTGAAAAGTAAATAACATATACCAGTTAGAGTTGTACTTAATAATAACCACAGATCAGCTTTATGTATAAAGGGGGCTTTAAAGTATCCTACCAAAAGTACAATCTAAGAACTTAAAGAATATTTGTTCAGTTAACATTTGTGAGGTGACCATTTTCTTCAAGGCAACATAGATAATATGATATATCTGATATTTAGATCCTGTACTCAGGATTTGAATATAACCTGGATAGGCGTGTATAAAATCATTATAATAAATATATTATTAATATATTACAGTAACTATTTTAATAATAAATGTTATGTATTATAATTATTACAATAAGTGGTATTATGATTTTGTTATATTCTAGTCATTATTATACAAATACTATTTGTAATATCTTATAGTATAATAAATTTATACTATAATAAATACTATTTAACAATTTAAGGAACATGTTAGATGAACACAGATAAACTAACATTTAACTCTGTAAAGCATTAATAAATACCCATTTTGAATGCTCAAGAGGCTTTTTTTAACCTTCTAGCTGTTTGCTAAATTTTGAAGTTAATATTGCCAAATAAGTGAGTTTTTAAAAATTAGAGTGCATATACAAAATTTGTTTTACAAACATATATACCAAAGTAGTAATATATATATTACTCATCCTAAGTTTGATTTTGTAGATTTAATATTTTTTTAATGTACATCTTTTGCTCCAGATTAAGTGGTGCTGCCATCAGGTGGCAGTCATACCTTAGTTATAGCCACAAAATACATTTAATAGACTTAACTCCTTATACATTGTCATAGCACAAAATTATGGCAGGAGAAAAATTAGATAAAGAATTTTGTGTGGGTACATAAAGGAAAGGAAGGGCTCTCTATTAACAGGGAGTCTTTATGCAGAAGGGAAGAGATAAGTGGTTTGAAGCACAAGGTTTGGAATTTCTTAAATCTTTATTTGAATCCCATGTTTATCACTTGCTAGCTATGTTATCTTGGCCAAGTAATTAACCACTTTGTCCCTGTTTCCTCACTTATTAAATGAAGACATATCCACTTCATAGGGTTTTCATATAGTTTAAATAACAATGAAAATAAAGTGCTTATCATAGAGCCTGGTAGTTAGGATGCTATCAGGAAATGATAGTTGTGGGGCACCTGGGTGGCTCAGTCAGTTAAGCATCGGATTCTTGGTTTCAACTCAGGTCATGATCTCAGGGTCTTGGGATTGAGCCCCACGTCTGGCTCTGCACTCCAGGAATTCTACTTGAGATTCTCTCCCTCTCCCTCCTCCTCTGCCTCTTCCCCCGTTGGGGCTGTCTCTTTCAAATAAATCTTTAAAAACAAAAAAAGAAATGATAGTTATGATTGTAGAAATCAGAGCAGGTAAGGAGAGAAGGAAAATCAACTAGCCAGTTTTGCAGGCCCAGCTACAACTGCAGGAATCCAGAAGGCTTCAGGTTTCCTTTCTTCACACATTACAGCCCTCAGGGGAAAACATCTCTCAACGATAGGTAGATAGGCAGGTACCTTTCCTCATCTTTCCCTTAGTGTTGGAGAGGAAGAAGAGGCAATTGAATAGTGTTTGAAAGTACAGACACAAATTGCATTCTTCTCATAAATGCCTCATATCTTCCTCTCCCCAACTCCCTCACTGACTTGTTCCTGTAAAGACCTAGTCTCATCTGCTTAGGCAAGCAAGTTTAGTAAGTCAGAAATTCAGCTGGCCAAATCTTGATGACAAGTAAAATGTATCTCCAAATTGTTTTATGTTTAAGACCGAAGAACCCTACATCATATTCCCTTTTAGAAAAGAATCTAAGATGTAATATAATCTTAGGCTGTATTATAATTTGTCTTTCCTCCCTGTACCTTCCAAACAAAACATCTTTTCCATCTCCTTACTGTTGCTTCATATTGCTCCCAATAGTTGACAGAGCCTTGAATAATTAGAAATGAAAGGATTAAAATACAAATATGGTGAAAGAAATATTCAGCTAGACTTGACCATATTTATCAAGTACTTGCTTCTGTAACATACCCAGGTAGATGTTTTGGGGGATAACCAAGATCATGAAAACATAGCTCACACTCTAAAGAACATTACACATTAAGAGTGAAGATAATTCACATATATGATTATTTTAAAGAAAAATACGATAAATGTTATAATGGCAATTATAATAGCTTATATTTATATACACTCACCAGACTACAAACTGCTGTCACATACATTATCCTGTTTATTCTTCACGGTAACCCCAAATGTAGAACAAGTTTTAGGTGTAGTGTGAAAATGGGTCATCTGAGGCTCAAAGGTGAAATGCCTCAGAGTCACAATGCCAGTAGGTTGGGCAGTCAATTCAATTGGCATATACTTCCATACCTGGCACGTAGCATGATGTAAGTGCTGGCTGATTGTTACCATTTTTTTACCATGTGCTAAGCACTATTCTTGGGATTGGGATCGAATGGTAAGATAAACTGAATCCCTGTGTTCAGAGAGGATAAATCATGGATACGTAATATAAACCTACATTTCTCACTTTACATTTTATTGTTTCTTTTATTTCATGCAGTACTAAAATACAGTACTTTAGCAACATTGAGGAGGGAGATTAATTCTTATATAGGGGTAGGTATGGAAGGCCTAATGGAAAGAGGTTTATTTTCCTGCCACTGTCTGACCTTTAATTGTGCCATGTTACTCATATTCCTTTTGGATTTTTTCAGGTACGCAGATTTTCTGAAGCATTCTTTTGCTTTGAACATCCAAGAGAAGCTGCCATTGCATACCAGGAACTTCAGTGAGTAGATTAGATCCATAGTTAAAATGATTTTACATCCTTTTATGTAAGATATCTATCTCAAAATTTTTCATATAGAGTATATGATATTTACAATAGCAGAAATTAGAATTTAAAGTTCAGAAATTCCCTATTTAGGGGCACCTGGGTGACACAGTCGTTAAGCATCTGCCTTTGGCTCAGGGCGTAATCCCGGCGATCTGGGATCGAGCCCCACATCAGGCTTCTCCGCTAGGAGCCTGCTTCTTCCTCTCCCACTCCCCCTGCTTGTGTTCCCTCTCTCGCTGGCTGGCTGGCTGTCTCTCTCTGTCAAATAAATAAACTCTTTAGAAAAAAAAATAAAGTTCAGAAATTCCCTATTTAAACAAATTGGGTTTAATTTTATGAATTACTTCCTGGAAGACCCATATCTTACAGAAAGAGACATATTGCCCTATTCTCCCCACCTCCATATCAGACCTACGAGAAACTTGGTAGTCCCATACTCTCTGGCTCCAGCCTTGTTATCTTTATTTTCACAGGTCAGAATCTCTTATATTCATCATTATATATTACAGATTTTCACCAGTGATCAAAAGTGTTCACCAGTGGGGCGCCTGGGTGGCACAGTGGTTAAGCATCTGCCTTTGGCTCAGGGCGTGATCCCAGCGTTATGGGATCAAGCCCCACATCAGGCTCCTCCGCTATGAGCCTGCTTCTTCCTCTCCCACTCCCCCTGCTTGTGTTCCCTCTCTCGCTGGCTGTCTCTATCTCTGTCGAATAAATAAATAAAATCTTTAAAAAAAAAAAAGTGTTCACCAGTGAACAAAAGGCAGTGCCTTTTGTTATGTAAATTATTTATAGTAAAATGCCCAGAATAGATGCCTTCCATTTTTCCTGCTGAGTATGTTTAGATCTGGTTTTCTTTGTCTTTAAAGAATATTTTGAGAATATTAGGCTGAGCAAAAGTCAGACATAAAGAGTAAATATATGATTCTATTTATATGCAGTTCTGGAACAGATTAAACTAAGGTAAAAAACTGTCAGAACAGTGGTTGCCTTGTTGACTTGGGCTGGGACTTTGACTAGAAAGACATGAGAGCACTCTGAGTAGATGGAAATATTGTGTATTATGTATCCATTTGTCAAAATCATACAGCTAAAGTTTATATATTTCAAAGCATGTGAATTTTACCTCAAAAAAACTAGAAATAATAATAGAGTGTGGGGTGTGGGCAATGAGTATAGGTATAGATAAAACAAGAAAAGCAAAATGTTAATTGTTGAAGCTGAGTGATGGGATTTATTATACAATTCTATTTAATTTGTTTGAAGTTTTCCATAAGAAAAGGTTTTTTAAAAAGTATTATTTTTAGGGGCGCCTGGGTAGCTCAGCTGTTAAGTGTCTGCCTTTGGCTCAGGTCATGATCCCAGGGTCCTGGGATCGAGCCCTGCACCAGGCTCCCTGCTCTGCGGGAAGCCTGCTTCTCCCTCTCACACTCCCCTTGCTTGTGTTCCCCTCTTGCTCTCTCTGTCAAATAAATAAATAAAATCTTTAAAAAAAAAAGTATTAGGTATTAAATAGAAAGTTATGTACCTTGTTTTAAATAGCTGCTAATTGTATTCACCAATATATGTTAAGTACAGCAGTAGCAATGGAATATATTTTTTTTTCAATAATATCATCAGTCATTAGTAGGCAGTTGGAGCTTTTGACATTTCTCCTATATGCTATTCCCAGCAAATTAGTAAATTCAGACATTAAGCATAAATAGCTCACTTTGAAATAACATTAAAATGTATAGAAGAATATAATAGAAATTAGTTTATTTACAAACCATAATTTTATAAGTCAATAATTTATTGTCAGTGAACCATAATTTTCATTGTACCAGGTTTTATTTCTGACCAAAGAACTCTTTCGTAAGGAGGTTATATCTTTAGGAATGCAAGAGGATAGGAATGGTGAGGGGAAGAGGAGGGGCTAGAGTCTATAAAGTGGAATTGAGTATAATTTTTTTAAATTACAGTCTGACGTATAGAACTATTTTTCAGTGCTCAGAGTCATCTACAGATGTGCACCGCTATCAAAAATACTTCCTTCTGCAGTTCTCTCCCACCTCTACCTATTGAATGTAGTGAATTAGATGGAGATCTCAATTCATTACCTATAATCTTTGAAGATAGGTATTTAGATTCAGTTATTGAAGGTAAGTATAATCTAAAATATGTAAGTTGTATGTGTCATTTGCAGTTTATTCTTCCTATTATATATAAAACCATTCCCTAATGTGGGGCCATTTTTCCCCTCCAGTTTTATTTATCTTTGAGGATATTAGAAGGTTGTAGTCAGTAAATGTAGTCTTAATCATTTGAGTTCTCACACCTTGTTTTAAACCTGAATCTTTTTTTCTTTGGATAAAAGACTTAGATGCACCCTGGATGGGAATTCAGAATCTTCAGAGATCAGAGTCCAGTAGAATGGATAAATATGAGACTGAAGAAAGCTCTGTAGCGGGACTTTCTAGCCCAGAGTTGAAAGTCAGACCTGCTGGTGCCTCCAGTTTTTGGTATACAGAATGTGAAAAGCAGCTAACAAAATCTCTAAAAGGAAAGAATGAAGAATCAAATAAATCCAAGGTTAAGGTTACTAAGCTCATGAAAACAATGAAACCTGAAAACACAAAAAAAATAATAAAACAGAACTCTAAGGATTCTGTGGTTTTGGTAGGCTACAAATGTTTGAAAAGTACAGCATCAAATGATCTCTTTAAATGCTTTGAAGGCAATCCTTCACATAGTCAGAAGGAAGGTCTGGATCCCACAATATGTGGACATGATTTTGACCTAAAGACCTACATCAGACAGACAAGCCAAAAGGAAGCTAGCTTTTTGCCAACTAATACAGAGAGAACTGAACAGAAGTCTCCAGATATTGAAAATATGCAACCAGACCTGTTTGATCCTTTGAACTCTGGCAGCCTAAATCTTTGTGCAAATTTGTCCATTTCAGGTAAACTTGATATCTCCCAGGATGATAGTGAAATTACACAAGTGGAACACAGTGTGGCCAGAAGTTCATCAGACGATTGCCCTGATCATCAAACAACTCCATCTTCAGGAGCTAGAACAATTGAAGTAAAGCCCTGTAATAAGGATCCTTTCAGTGGAGAGAAAATAACTGTTAAAATAGGACCTTGGACAGAGCTTCGACCAGATGAACTGTTTGTGGATAATTTACAACTCCCCAACTTTGAGTCCTTAGAATCTAATGGTAAATCTAAATCTATAGAAATAGCACTTGAAAAGGAAGCTTTGCAGGAAGCAAAGTGCCGTTCCGTTGGAGAATCATTAGCTAAGTTAAGAAGTAATCAACCTGGTTCTGCAAAAGAATATCATGCTGTAGTAAGTGGAGATACAATTAAGTTACCAGATACTAATGCCACGTATGCCTCTTCTAGATTTTCAGATTCAGGTGTTGAAAGTGAACCAAGTTCTTTTGCAACACATCCAAACCCTGATGTAGTATTTGAAACTGTGCAAGGACAAGGTCCTTACAATAATGAAAAATTACTTCCTCAGCTTTTGATGAAACCTGATTATAATGTAAAATTTTCTTTAGGAAGTCATTGTACCGAGAGTACAAGTGCTTTAAGTGAAATACAGTCATCTTTGACATCCATAAACTCTCTACCTTCTGATGATGAACTGTCACCTGATGAAAATTCTAAGAAATCTGTTGTGCCTGATTGCCACCTAAGTGATAGCAAAACTGTGTTAAATCTAGGAACAATTGACTTGCCAAAATGCGACAGTAGTAGAAAGTCAAGTATTATTTTGCAACAGCAGAGTGTCATATTTTCGGGGCATTTGGACAATGAAAGTATAGCAATACATTCCTTAAATTCAAGCACTAAAGACCCTTTGCAATTTGTTTTTTCAGATGAAGATACTTCCTGTGATGTGAAAAGTAGTTGCAGCTCCAAACCTAACTTGGACACTATGTGTAAAGACTCCCAGAGTCCTGATAAATCTAGTAACTCTGCAGGGACAGCAATTACATTAAATTCAACACTGCTTTGTTTAGGTGCCCCTTGTGTTGTTTCAGGTTCTGTTTCTACTAACACAGAAGTTAGAGAAGACGAAACTGTGAAAAGAAAAAATGGTGATACCTTAAATCTCAAAGAAATTAATTCAGAAGCCCAAACAGTTAAAAATGAAACTCACCTGGGTACAAATGATCCTTTTTCAGCCAGTCCTGATATGGTAAAACAAGGGCTTGTGGAAAATTATTTTGGCTCTCACAGCAGTACGGAGATTTCTGACACATGTGCTATTAGCTACAGCAACTCAGTTAGCCCTCAGAAGAAAACTTCTGAAACAGAAATTAGTAATCTTCGTCAGGAACAGGGTAAAGAGGATGAGGAGGAAGAGCAGGATCAACACATGGTTCAAAATGGGTATTATGAAGAAGCGGATTATTCAGCTTTGGATGAAAAAGTAAATGCCCACTGTACAAACAGAAATGCACTAGAAGAAGAAAGACTTATACAATCTGAAACAATAAATAGTGAATATCTGAAGGATGGTATAAATATGCCTGCTGTCTGTACTTCTGGTTGTTTGTCCTTCCCATCTGCACCACGGGAGTCTCCTTGTAGTGTTAAGTATTCTTCTAAAAGTAAATTTGATGCCATTACAAAACAGCCATGCAGCACTTCTTACAACTTCACTTCATCAGTTTCCTGGTATGAAAATTCACCAAAACCTCAAATACAAGCGTAAGTAATGGAGCACAATAGCCTGTGCTACTAAATATATGTATAGAAAAAAATAAAAAATATATATATATATATGTCTCTGATAACATATATTTCATGTTCTCTGGTTTCTGTAATACAAAAGGTGCTTCTTTGATTACCTATCTAAAAATGGAGAAATGAATTCAATGTACCCTTTGACAGACAGACCTATAGTTCTCCATCTGATCGTCTTGTTCTATAAGCTAGACATTTTTACATTTCCCATTAGTGGTTATGTGTTAGATGTTTGGAATAGCTGGGGTTAAAACTCTTTTTTTCATCAGTACCTCATTTCTCCACCATTAACTCACAGACAGATTAGTTCTACAAGTGCATCTAGCAATATTAGATAATGAATAATAAGTTAGTAGAAACTTCCTAAACCTACCAGACCCAGGTTATCTCAGCTAAATCGGTGGTTTCCAGACTTGAGATTTCATGGACCAGTTAAATATTCAGAAAAATTTTGAGGATGGTAGAGGTTTACTAGCATGGCACTAGTTCTCAGAATATTCTACTACCTTATTTTGGTTGGAATTATAATCCCTGGATTGAAAAATCCGGGCATGTCTACAATAGATTTTCCAAGTTCCTAGAATTATTCTGATTTCTATATATAACTAAGATCTCATAGTGTCTAAAGCTAGTGAAACCAGGTGATAATGGCCTTTTAAAGAACTGTAGTATACTGAAAGACTGAGGGTTTTACCACTTTCTGGCTACCTCAAACTTTTCTGAGTCATTGATATAAACAATTTATGTCTTCATCTAGAGTATCCTACTCAGTTTAATAGGATTCATCGGCTTCCATGAGTTTTGCTTTTATCAGTTCAAATGATACAGTGTAACGATAGTTAATAATTTTTTTATGTTTGCAACCCCCAAGTTGATTAGGTTTGTTATTCGTTCAAAATGAGTGTATGCCACCAATTATATTTAGTCACATCCCCCTCTTGGGTTCTGTTCCTTTTTATTGGCATTTCTAGAGGAAAAATAGAAATAACTTCATCTACTAAGAACTGTAACTACCATTCTCAGTGTTACACTTTGTAGAACAGCTCCTTACTCTCCATTTATGTAAGATTAAAAGAAGCAAAGAGACTAAGATTTGATTACAGAATGAGCATCAGATTGTCATCCTTCCAGTACTTTTCCCAGCTTTTATATATAATATAAAACTTTGTAGGAAGTGTAACTTCACGTCTAATATTTTTTTTGTTGATTTTAAGTTTAAAAGAATATTTTAAGTGATTTCAGATTCTAAGTATTCATTGTCTTTGATTAGAATATGTACTAACAATAATAGCAAAGAAAATTACTCTCTGATTTCTAAATCATTTAGGTGATCTCACATATTTTCATTATTTTAAAACCAAATAATTTAAAACCAAAGGTTTCCTCTTCTGCAGTTCCCTAAATTTAGCATGTTGTGTTTTTGGTTCTAAAAACTGAATATAAAACTTAGTAAAGAGTATCTCTTATAATATTTTGCTTTAGCTTCCTCCAGGCAAAAGAAGAATTAAAGCAACTTAAACTCCCTGGGTTCATGTACAGTGACGTTCCTCTGCTGGCATCCTCAGTCCCTTACTTCAGCATGGAAGAAGAGGACGGCTCTGAAGATGGAGTACATCTCATTGTCTGTGTGCATGGTTTAGATGGTATGTCCTATCTGTTGATAAAACCCATGGCAACTCAATATATTTTCTTTTCCTAATAGATTTCATTCCATTTTATTTAATCTTTGAATTGAAAATATTTTAAATTGCTTAAATTAATTGAAACTTAAATACATTCTAAAACAAAAATATGCTTAACTTTGCTACGTATAATATTAGATTTCCTTTTAAGTAAATTTTCCATGGAACTAACATCCCTCCATGTACCAGCATTTTATTTCTTTTAACTTTGGGTTTTTCTATCTTCTGTTGGGTTTCTCAGCCTGGTGCCCTTTTAGTCTGATGCTTTAAACCTTATGAGCTAGAAAAAGCAGTACTAAGAATTGAAGATTCACTAATTTATTAGGCTCTAATTTAAATTCTAAATACCTGGCTTTAGTGCTATAGCTTTATGACAGCTATTTTGGTTATTCAACAGACTGTTTTCTCTAGATTAGGAACTATATTAGAAAATGCCAAATATCTATAGACGAGCATATTATTACCGTATTATAATATCATTCTGTAAGAACAAATTGAAGAAAGAGTTTATGGATATAAAAATACTAAACACAGGTCTAAGCTAGTAAATTGTCATGAAATTGAAGATTTTTCTTTATTTTTTTTAAAGATTTTATTTATTGAGAGAGAGAGATAACGAGATAGTATGAGCAGCGAGGAGAGGGAGAAAAGCAGGTTCCCTGTAAGCAGGGAGCCCGATGTGGGGCTCGATCGCAGGACCCAGGGATCATGACCTGAGCCGAAGGCAGATTCTTAACTGACTGGGCCACTTCAGGCACCCCTGAAGATTTTTCTTTAATAAAAGAACTTGACTCTCAAGAAATAAAATATCTCAGGGCACCTGGGTGGCTCAGTTGGTTAGGCATCTCCTTTCAGTTAAGGTCATGATCCCAGGACCCTGGGATTGGCCCGCATCAGGCTCCCTGCTCAGCAGGGAGCCTGCTTCTCCCTCTCGCAATCTCTTTCTTGCTATCTCTCTCTCGCTCTCTCAAATAAGTAAAATCTTAAAAAAATAAATAAAATATCTCCAATACTAACCTCTTCCCCTGTAAGTAATAAAATTTTCAAAGGATTATCACCCAAGAAAGACTTCTTAGCCCAGTAGAATCTCTGGCACATTCTTCTTTGAAATTTTTAAGAAACATATTACCCCCATGTTATATAAATTGTTCCATAGTAATAGGAAAAGTTATGGAATGCAACTCATTTTATTCTTTGAAGTTAAATTAACCTTGTTACCAAATCTGGAAAAGATATCACACCCACACCCCAAAGAATAGTGGGCCAATCTGACATAAATACACTTAATAAAACTCTAGCAATATTGCAGAAATAAGTAAACAGATAAGTAAATTAAAAATTTTTAATTGTCCCCAAAAACCTCTAGCAAACCAAATCAATGTATTAAGTCACTATAACAACCAGGATTTAATTCCAAGAATGCAAAGGGAAGTATATCTAAGGAAATTTATTAATAAAATATACCTACTTCAACAAATCAAGTAAGAAACTATTGATAAAATTCAATGTCCATTCCCAGTTTTGACAATTAAGCACCAAACTTTGTTTTAAATAACATTTATTAATGTGATTTTAATCAATGTGATTATTAATGTAATTTATTAATGTGATTAAGCATATATATTCTCAGTCAGTGGAAAACGTATACTTTGTAGTGAAACACTAATGGCATTCCTTGTAAAATCAGGAATGAAACAATTATCTCTATCAGTGCATGAAATACTTAAAAAATATAGATATTGGAAGGGTAAAGTAGAAATTCAACAATTGATAAAATGTTTACATTCCTAATTAAACCAAAGGAATTAACTAAAGAGCCACTAAACTAATTTTTAAAGATAATTATTTTTTAATTTATGAATTATATCTAATAAGTATTCAATATTTATTGACATCTTTTAAGTTAGTAATGAAACTCCTTTAAATTATTTAAATGGAAATTTATTTCTATTCAACTATTACAAGACCACCAAAAAAAAGTGAACAGGTTAAATCTCAGTCTAAATGCATTCAAGGGGTGCCTAAGGGGGCACAGTTGGTTAAGTGTCTGACTCCTGATTTTGGCTCAGGTCCGTGATCTCAGGTTCATGAGGTGGAGCTCTGCGTCAGGCTCCACACTCTGAGTCTGCTTGGGACTCTCTCTCTCTCCCTCTCCGTCTGTCCCTGCCCCTCTCTCCCGCATTCTCTCTCTCTCAAATAAATAAATAAATCTTTAAAAAAAAATGTATTCAAGGTTTGTTAAATAATCAACTAAATAGTAGTGATGGAAGGAGTACTTCCATCAGTCATTCACAGCGACTGCAGTCAGCTGTCTCCAAAGCTAACAATTAATAAATACACCATCAGGTGGGAAAGCAAAAGCATCGATGTGACCAAAATTCGTAATAAACAAATTGTTGAAAGGTACTGTATGGCTAATTAAAATCAGCCTTGACTTGGAAATTGAGGACTCTATTTCAGGTTGCATTGTCTGCTCAAAACTGGCAGAGATCAGGGGCGCCTGGGTAGCGCAGTCGTTAAGCGTCTGCCTTCGGCTCAGGGCGTGATCCCAGCGTTCCGGATCGAGTCCCACATCGGGCTCCTCCGCTGGGAGCCTGCTTCTTCCTCTCCCACTCCTCTGCTGTGTTCCCTCTCTCGCTGGCTGTCTCTGTCACATAAATAAATAAAATCTTTAAAAAAAAAAAAAAACAACTGGCAGAGATCATATACTTCTCTGGAAATATATGATGATGTACTTTGTACATTTTACCTTCTCTCATCCTTTAGACATAATTTTTCATTTTCTTCATTTTCTAGGTAACAGTGCAGATCTCCGGTTAGTAAAAACTTACATTGAACTTGGACTGCCTGGGGGAAGAATTGATTTTCTTATGTCTGAGCGAAATCAGGTACAATATTATGGCAGTGTTTTCAATGGAAGCAAATATTTTTGTGCTAGTTTCTACCTAAATATTTGTTTACTACAAAATGCTTGTACTAGTAGAAATAATTTTTCTGATTTGTGTGAAATTTCACATTAATGCATATCCCAAGGAAATTGAAATGATTTATAATTTGACTTACGAACTCTTCACATGTACAAAATTTCTAGAATTCCACATTTCTATGCAAAAATTTCATTAATTAAACCATTATAAATAACCTTATGTTAAATATGGGTATTGGGCAAAACAACTAAATGAAGCAAGTATTATTAAGAACATTGAATTTTTTCTTTTCCTGGAAATTCACTTTTTGTTCATTTTAATGTAATGAATATTATTCACCTGCTTCTCTAAAAATCATGGATCTTAACCATATTTTCAATACCTAAATTAAAAATAACGTTTATATTCAGTTTTTCCTGTGATTATTCATATTTAGTATATAATATGTCTGTTTTCCTTTGTTCAGAATGATACTTTTGCAGATTTTGATAGTATGACTGATCGCCTTCTGGATGAGATCATACAATATATTCAGATATATAGTCTAACAGTCTCAAAAATAAGGTAACTTTTATAATATTCTGTAATATTATATAACATACTTTTATGTCTCTATGAATTAGAGAAAAATTAAACAGAATTTGTGGTAGTTTTGTTGCGCTATTACAAAATATAGGAGACCACAATTCAGTTTACCTAATTTAAAGAGAAAAGAAAACATTTTAAAATTTTAGGGAAAGACCACCTTATTATATGATTCCATTTGTATGAATTTTCCAGAATTGGCAAATCTCTAGAGACAGAAGTAGATTAATGATTGCTTAGGGCTGGGCGAGATGGCAGATGGGAAGGCAGCTAAAGGATTTGGGGTTTTTTGAAATGATGAAAATGTTCTAAAATCTCTTGTGGTTGCACAACTCTGTGAATATACTAAAAACCATTAAATTATACCTTTTAAATGGATGAACGTTATGGTATGTGAATTATATCTCAATAAAGCTGTTACCCAAAAAAAATATTTTAGGGCAATGGATATATACAGACAAATGGAACAGCAAAAATACTTTCAAGGTTTCCTCACTCTACTTTGTGAGTCAGTTTTCCAGAAGCAAGATGATCAAAGCAATATAAGTCTCATAATTTAAGCAGATACTATAAATAGACATGGGAGAGAGGAAAAATATTTGTTTCCTCTAGTACAGTAGGACTTAAAGAAAAAGTCAAAACTAATCATTCTGCCTCAAAAAGTAGAATAATGATTACCTTCATATCCCAACTAGGTTAGAGGAAGAAACTGGCTCTGTATAACCATAAGCTTTTGAAAGAGTTTGTTTCCAGTTTGAAGTATGGAGAGTAAGAGCTAAAGAGAGATAAACAGGTTTTTATTTGAAGTCATTTAAAAAAAAATTTCATTTAAAATGGGGGATGCAAGTATATTAGGAGGGAGGAGGGACATATTTTCTGATTCTAATTATTCTCTTCATTTATAGATTTTAAAATATTTCTTATTTACTAAATTTTCTACAGTGATCTTTTATTCCTTTTATTCATTTATTATTTTATGATGAGAAAATATTTCAGTTTTTTCATTTATCCACAAACATATTGCCTCTTTTAGATTATATTATCAGTTATAATCAACCATTATTCAAAAGCCTGTTCTGGTTAATTGAGGACTATTAGTTACGGTCAAAACTCTTACCCCACAGCTTCAGGAACTTCAATTTGGGAGGGAAATTTATCCTGAGCTTCTCACTAGCTATATCGGTAAACCAGTTTAAGACAGCTTTCAAACTCTCTTCTTTCATTGTTAACTATCCCCAGGGACTAATATACCATCTATTGCATAATGATGATAAGTAAAAAGGCTCTTTTGATTTAAACTATTCCTTAATAAAGGTGAGGTGCTTTATAAATCTTAGAGAGTAGACCAGAAAATAAATGAAACAGTTATATAATTTTTCCTAAGTCATCCTTTATAGGTACAATTTCATTATTTTGTTTTAGATGATGACTTAACAAGTAATAATTGGCATGTGTGACTAAGGAGGCAAATTTATCATCTAGTCAATGTATAGTTACTTTTTAAATGTATTTATTTCTAAGCAGTTATAACTATGAATAAAAACTTTCTGATAAGTAATATCTTATTTCTATAGAATAAGCATTGAAATATATAGTAGGAATTTTCTACTACATTCTCAGGTTTTTTCCTTCAAACTGTAAGTTACATCATTTCAAAGTATCAAGCCATAGTTTTAAAACATATTAGAAATTTCCAAGTACTTAGTATTTCACATCTGTGTATAGAAGTATCAGGTTTAATATTTCTTTTTAAAATTAATACTATGGGAGAAATGTCTTTTTTTTTTTCTTAAAGCTTTATTGGACATTCGTTGGGCAATTTAATAATCCGTTCAGTGCTTACAAGGCCAAGGTTTAGATATTACCTCAACAAACTTCATACCTTTTTGTCTCTTTCTGGACCTCACCTTGGTACACTCTACAATAGCAGTGCTCTTGTTAATACAGGTAACAAGTTTTATTGTTCAGTGTAAAAAATATGTCATGGGGAGATAACTTAAATACAGATATAAAGTTTTCTGATATTTATTTAGAGCTGGCTTGTCACATACGTGGAATTTCATGAAACAAAAGATGTAGAAATGTTTCTATTTTGTCATGCACATGAAATAAGCTGATAAATGTCATTTCAGAAAATGAATATTATCATAGTGAGATGATATATATCAGAAGTGACAAGAGCATTTTTAACTAATTTTCATTAAACTTTCTTAATATTTTCAGTAAATGTTTATCTTATAAACAGGCTATTCTGTTGTTCCATCAGTTGAGCAGATAAAAATAAATGCCTATATTTAATATATTATAAAGTTACAAAATATTATATGTAGAATGTTAACTCTGATTTTGGTTTGATAACAATAAAGGGATGTTATAAGAAAATAAACTCTAAAATTTTTTAAAAAATAAAAGGAAAGTTAAGACCCCAATTTTGATTAGAATGAATAGTCTCATTAAAAAAAATCTGATACTTGATTTGCCTTTTGTTTGGTGTGGTTTTTCTCTTGGATTTTTAAAGTAGTTTTTATAGTTTAGTCCATTGATTCCCATTGTGAGAATAAATTAGATTTCATTCTGTCTCTTTTCATTGAGCCTTGAAACTCTTATTTCTGTTTTCTCTTTCACTTTCATTGACAAAGAAACCATACTATTTTCCTTGTATCCCATTGTATCAAAAAAACAGCTAGTTCTAGATTTCTATGTTTTTAAAGAGAGGACATGAAAAAGATGGAATCCATAAGTAACATAAAATAGAACCCAATATAAATAGGATACAATACTTTGAATTTCTTTCTTCATCAGACTTTTCCCAAATAGGCTTACAGTTACAGATTTAATCAATTAAAGAGTTTTTTTCTCTTTTCTTCCCCTGTTCCCCTCTGTAATATTAGAAGCAACAATAGTGGAAATTAATATTGCACAATCTTGAAAACCTGTCCCAGAGAGTGATTGAGGTGTCTCTTAATTAAGGGGAAGATGCATTTAAAGACGGGTAACTGATAATACAAAGAAATACAATTAAATATTAAACTTCAGGGGCACCTGGGTGGCTCGGTTGGTTAAGCATCTGAGTCTTGATTTCAGTTCAGGTCATGATATCAGGGTTGTGAGATAGAGCCTACTTAAGATTCTCCCTATCCTCTGCACCTCCCCTCTAGATAGATAGATAGATAGATAGATAGATAGATAGATAGATAGATAGATAGATAACTTCATTATATTCAGCTTTTACTAGAAAACATTAACCAATCGCTCCTCCTAAGAGTTAGTCCTTATACAGTTAGTCCGCCATAATTATATTTATCTCTAGACTAAACACTCAGTACTTAAGCATTTGGATCTACTACTGTGTTTGAAGTTTTTTCCGTCTCTGCTTCTTTACAATTTGAACAAATGTATCTAAAGGTACAGTATTCCCAAATTTGTCCTTAAACCATTATCTATTTCATTAGTGAAAGTGATAGAAATAGCAAGCCCTTTATCAACCACCATTAACCCATAGTTAACTTATATGTGTATGTTTATATTTGTTTTCAGAAAAAGGAAATATTTTACAAATATATTTTTTATTAAGAAAATGGTAGTTTAGTAGATGGCATTTTTGAAGTGAAATGTGTATTAAAGTTAATAATCTTGGCATATGTTACCATGTATTTCCAGTATTATTTACATATCATTTATAACTCTGTAGGTCTGTGGTTTATGCAGAAATGGAAAAAATCAGGTTCTCTTCTACAGTTGACCTGTCGAGATCACTCAGACCCTCGCCAAACTTTCTTATACAAGCTTAGTAATAAAGCAGGTAAGTATATAGTTAACGGTTTTGAAAACATTCACTTGGAAACCTTTTTAAAAAATCTACCTTTAGCAAAAAATTATCAACATGTCTTTCTGGTGATTAAAAATGTATCAGTCAGTTGTAATTTTTTAATAATGAAATAGTAGACTCAAAATTAACATGGTTGTTTGATTTTTTTTTTACACGATCATATTTGTGTTGTGTGAACACAGGTACTTTGAAATTATCCTAGGGGCTCCTGGGTGGCTCAGTCGGTTAAGCATCTGCCTTCAGCTCAGATCATGATCCCAGGGTCCTGGGATTGAGCCCCACATCAGGCTCCCTGCTAAGTGGGGAGCCTGCTTCTCCCTCTCTCTCTCTCTTTCTTGTTTTTATTTTTATTTTATTTATTTATTTTTTTTAATGATTTTTTATTATATTATGTTAGTCACCATACAGTACATCCCCGGTTTCCGATGTAAGGCTCGATGATTCATTAGTTGTGTATAACACCCAGTGCACCATGCAATACGTGCCCTCCTTACTACCCATCACCGGTCTATCCCATTCCCCCACCCCCCTCCCCTCTGAAGTCCTCAGTTTGTTTCTCATAGTCCATAGTCTCTCATGTTTCATTCCCCCTTCTGATTACCCCCCCTTTCTTTATCCCTTTCTTCCCCTACCGATCATCCTAGTTCTTATGTTCCATAGATGAGAGAAATCATATGATAATTGTCTTTCTCTGCTTGACTTATTTCACTTAGCATTATCTCCTCCAGTGCCGTCCATGTTGTAGCAAATGTTGAGAACTCGTTCTTTCTGATAGCTGAGTAATATTCCATCGTATATATGGACCACAACTTCTTAATCCAGTCATCTGTTGCAGGGCATCTCGGCTCCTTCCACGATTTAGCTATTGTGGACATTGCTGCTATGAACATTGGGGTGCATATGGCCCTTCTTTTCACTACGTCTGTATCTTTGGGGTAAATACCCAGTAGTGCAATGGCTGGATCATAGGGTAGCTCAATTTTTAACTTTCTAAGGGACCTCCACACTGTTTTCCAGAGTGTCTGTACCAACTTGCATTCCCACCAACAATGTAGGAGGGATCCCCTTTCTCCACATCCTCTCCAACAATTGTTGTTTCTTGCCTTGTCTATTTTTGCCATTCTAACTGGCGTAAGGTGGTATCTCAGTGTGGTTTTGATTTGAATTTCCTTGATGGCTAATGATTTTGAACATTTTTTCATGTGTCTGTTAGCCATTTGTATGTCTTCTTTGGAAAAGTGTCTGTTCATATCTTCTGCCCATTTTTTTATTTGTTTATTTGTTTCTCGTGTATTGAGTTTGAGAAGTTCTTTGTAGATCTTGGATACCAGTCCTTTATCTGTAGTGTCATTTGCAAATATATTCTCCCAGTCCGTGGGCTGCCTCTTAGTTTTTCTGACTGTTTCCTTGGATGTGCAGAAACTTTTAATCTTGATGAAGTCCCATAAGTTCATTTTATCTTTTGTTTCTCTTGCCTTTGGAGATGTGTCATGAAAAAGGTTGCTTTGGCCGATGTCGTAGAGGTTGTTGCCTATGATCTCCTCTAGAATTTTGATGGATTCCTGTCTCACATCGAGGTCTTTCATCCATTTGGAGTTTATTTTTGTGTATGGTGTGAGATAGTGGTCAAGTTTCATTCTTTTGCATGTAGCTGTCCAATTTTCCCAGCACCATTTATTGAAGAGACTGTCTTTTTCCCACCGGATGTTTTTTCCTGCTTTATCAAATATTAGTTGCCCAAAGAGCCGAGGGTCCATTTCTGGGCTCTCTATTCTGTTCCATTGGTCTATGTGTCTGTTTTTGTGCCAGTACCATGCTGTCTTTGTGATCACAGCTTTGTAGTACAGCTCGAAATCCGGCATTGTGATGCCCCCAGCTTTGTTTTTCCTTTTCAACAGTTCCTTGGAGATTCGGGGCCTTTTCTGTTTCCATACAAATTTAAGGACTGTTTGTTCCAGTTCTTTGAAAAATGTCCTCGGTATTTTGATCGGGATAGCATTGAAAGTGTAGATTGCTCTGGGTAGCATGGACATTTTAACTATGTTAATTCTTCCGATCCATGAGCATGGAATATCTTTCCATCTTTTTATGTCTTCCTCAATGTCTTTCAAGAGTGATTTATAGTTTCTAGAATATAGGTCCTTTATGTCTCTGGTTAAGTTAATTCCAAGGTAACGTATGGTTTTTGGTGCTATTGTAAATGGGATGGATTCCCTAATTTCTCTTTCTTCGGTCTCGTTATTCGTGTATAGAAATGCAACTGATTTCTGAGCATTGATTTTGTATCCCGCCACGTTACTGAATTGCTCTATAACTTCTAATAGTTTGGGAGTGGATTCTTTTGGGTTTTCCATATAGAGTATCATGTCATCTGCAAAGAGAGACATTTTGACTTCTTTGCCAATTTGAATACCTTTGATCCCTTTTTGTTGTCTGATTGCTGTTGCAAGGACTTCTAGTACTATGCTGAATAATAGTGGCGAGAGTGGGCATCCTTGTCGAGTTCCTGATCTTAAGGGAAAGGCTTCCAGCTTTTCCCCATTGAGAATAATATTTGCAGTAGGCTTTTCATAGATGGCTTTTATGAGATTGAGAAATGTACCTTCTATTCCTACACTCTGAAGGGTTTTAATCAGGAAAGGATGCTGTATTTTGTCAAATGCTTTTTCGGCATCGATTGAGAGGATCATATGGTTCCTGAGTCTTTTCTTGTTGATATGATGTATCACGCTGATTGATTTGCGAATATTGAACCACGCTTGCATCCCAGGTATGAATCCCACTTGATCGTGATGGATAATCCTTTTAATGTACTGTTGGATTCTATTAGCAAGTATCTTGTTGTCTCTCTTTCTTTCTCTCTCTCTCTGTCAAATAAATAAATAAAATCTTTTAAAAAATTATCCTAAATTTTTTAACATTTTTATAATTGAGTACGAATTGTAAGTCAGTTTTTGAACTGGGTTGCTGTGTGTCCTAGCCCTTCTGTCCTCTGCCCCAGTCCTCAACCCCACATATTCTTCTGCCTTCCTATTCAAGAACTATAAAACCTTTCTGGAAAATGTTAAAAACTAAACTACTTGAGGAGGAGGGGGCCAAGAAAGGGGGGGAGAGAGAGAGAATCTTAAATAGGCTCCACACCCAGCACAGAGCCCAGTGTGGGGCTCGGTCTCACCACCGTGAGGTCATGACATTGGCTGAAACCAAGAGTCAGACCTTGGAGCTACCGCCGCTACCTTCACTTCTATAAATGACTTTGTTTCCTAGGTTATCTATGAAAGTCAAGGCCATCAAGTGAGAACTTTCCTACTTCCTTTTTACCTACAAACATTAGCATACCTGTACTTTCATTCTAGTTCAGTAAAAGATGTACTTGTGGTCCAAGAATAATTTCCCTTTCTGTTTGTATCCTATTCCTCCTCTCCATCTTTAAACTCTCCCTTTTCAGTGGCTAATCCCTTAACATAAAGTTACTCCGTTTTCTCCCATCTTAAGTCATAATAATAATAAATAAATACCTCCTTTGATCACTGATTCTGTGTTTTTCTATTTCTCTTTTTTTATATACAAATTGAGCCTCTTGGGGAAAAAAAGCAGTTACTTTCACTACTTCCTCACCTTTTATTTCACTCTTCAATCCATTGTAATCTGTTTTCTGTCCTCACCATTCTGTTGAAGCTTGTCATAGCCAGTTATCTCTTTTCTTTCTTTTATTTGAATATGCTGGCATTATGACTTTTGAAAATACCCTTCTTCTTGAAATACTTTCCTACCTCCCATTCTATATCAGCCTTTCCTGGTTTTCTTCCATGTTGGCTCTCTGCTTCCTACATGGATTCCTTTTCTCTCCTTGCCCCTTAAATAGAGGTATTCTTGGGTTCCAGCTTCTGTCATCTGCTCTTCTCACTCTGTACATTCTTCTTTGACAGCATTGTTTCATATCCATCTTCACCATTGGTAGCTCAAATATATATATCTCTAGTTCAGTCCTCTAGGCTGTATTCTAGACTGATATGTCCAGCTTCCTACTAAGTACATTTACTTAGATGGTTCATGGTTACCTCAGATGCAGTGTTTTGAGATACCTCATCTTTCCCCTCAGTTTCATTTTTCTTGATTCCACATCTACCACCAACTGCCCAGCCAAAAACTTAGAAGTTGTTTTTTAGACTCCTCTTCTCAGTCTCCCCACACATCCACTTAGTTACTAAGTCCTGAAACATTCAGCCTTCTTTTATAGCAAATGGAGTCTTCTCTTTCTTTTCTTTGCCACTGCCTTAGGTCAACCATAGCTTATTGCTATGGCCTCCAAAACTGGTTACTGTCCCCCATCTCATTTTCTCATTAGATAAAATTATCTTCTAAAAATTAAATCAAACCATATTGCTCCTGTTTGAAAATCTTTTCATGGTACATTGTGGCTTTTAGGATGAGGTTTAAATTCCATGGCTTAGGGCATCAAATCCTTTATAATCTGGTTCCTGATTCTTTTACTAATTTCATATCCTACTCTGCCCATGCACACATCCTCTGTCTTAGTCATGCCACATGTTTTATGCTTGTATTCACCCATGCTTTTTCTACCACCATTCCTCCCCATGTGTTTACTCATCTTTTTAGAACCAATTCTCTCCATCTTCTAAAATTAAACATTACCTGCTATTAAAAGCTTTCTTGAGGCCCTCTCTGATTTAATGTTCCTCTATTCTCAGAGAACCCAGTAGATTGCCCAATATTTATGTTTATATCTTAGATCTTACACCTCCAGACTGACCTCATTAATGAATTCCAATCTTCATTTGTGTGCTAGACATCTCTACTTATATATGAAACATATGTCTAAACCTGAACATAGTTGTCTTCTTTTACTAACTCTTCTTTCATCATTTTTTAATGCTTCTAAATTACTTAGTTTGAAATACCTCTTCTTTGCATTCTACTTCCCAAGGTTGTTAATATTATAACTGAACTCTTATGGCATTATATATGAACCTCATTTACCATACCTGTTACAGTTTATCTCATATAGTCATTTTTATGTACCTTAACCTCCATTCCAGTAATAGTATCCATTTGTGACAACCCTTTCCCACTCCCCACATAAACACTCAGTATTTACTATATTCTTCCGCTTAGTAGATATTCAGTATAAACCCACTGCATCAATGAATGATCTTTTCAATACTATTTTCAGTGTCCAAAAGCAGGTCAATATTATATGGTAAGCTAAAAATCAAACCCATATATTTGGTGACTGATAGTTGCAAATTGGAAGTAACTTTTTAAGCCCTGCCCATTTAAATCTATTTTTTATCTTCATTCTTATCATGCATGTCCTCCATTCTGCTCTTGAAACATTTGATGTGAACACTGGATAGATTTACTAATTGAATAATGCCCACTTCACTGAGTGCTATTTAAGCCTTTTTAGGATTCCGCCTTAAATGCTGTTATTAATGTGAGAAAGAGATGTTGGAATGGTTATTTCGTGTATTGTCTGTTATTAGAATCAGTGAAATTTGTTCTCTTACAGGTCAATCTTTATGTTTCGTTTCTAAGAGTACAAAGCAACAACAAGTTATATACAGTACGCAGAAATATTTGCTTGATCCATTAAAGTACAAGATATGCCTACAAATCAAATCAAGTGTATAGTTCTCACGTGGGAAAAACTTACTGGCACTAACTAGAACTATTGTGTTTTAGGTACATGAAGTTTGTACCACTGCTGTTGACAAGTTAGGAAATAAAGGAAAGGCAAAACTGATTATAAATGTTCCCTGAGGTCTGCATATTTATACTGTATTTTATGAAGTAAAATTAGCAATAAGAATAGTAACAACATAAGAAAATAAAAATACTAAACAAGGCATAACTAAAATTTTACTATAAAAATTTGTAATCCATGGCCTTCCCCATCTGAACAGGTATTTGGACTGCTGTTTCTAATTATTAGTAGATGCGAGTAGATCTTTTGCACTTGAGTTATTTCTTAAGGATTAGTTCAAACTTTTGCGTACAAGTTATTCATTATTTGCCTTATAATGCATGGCAAGACTTGTACCTTCTCTCCAGTTGTACCAGCCTAACATCTGTTTAAGAGCCAAACCTTAAGTCATAAGTAGATGTCAGTCTTAGCTGAAAAACTGAGTAGGATACTTAATCTAAATAGACTTCAGTTTCTTCATTGGTAAAATGGGAATAATAGTATCTTCCTCACAAGACTATTAAAGGATTAAATGAGATAATACATGTGAAATGATTACCATTTTGAATAACACAAAACTCAGTAAATGTTAGATGGTAAAAATAGCTCTAAGTGAAGAGATGCCTGAGCTAAAATGAGATTAGTATTATAGATTATAAAAATTTGTTGGGGCACCTGGGTGGCACAGCGGTTAGGCGCCTGCCTTCAGCTCAGGGCGTGATCCCGGCGTTACGGGATGGAGCCCCACATCAGGCTCCTCCGCTATGAGCCTGCTTCTTCCTCTCCCGCTCCCCCTGCTTGTGTTCCTTCTCTCGCTGGCTGTCTCTATCTCTGTCAAATAAATAAATAAAATCTTTAAAAAAAAAAAAATTTGACTTCACATTACAATCACAAATCTGTTGTAGGAAATTTTCATAACAGAACTATTAAAAATTAGCTCATCTAAATGTCAGTATTACTGGCTATAAAAAATTATTCAAGTGACTTATTCAAATTGTATTTATGTTTTAAGATTTCTACTTGTACCCAAATATGAGTCTATTAATATACATCTGAATTGAATTAACATGAAAGAATACTGTTTTCTAATAATCATGAGCAATGCATTGGATAATACTAAAGTATAAGAATAAATAACAATAGCCAACACACATATGGCACTTACTATATTCCAGATCCTGTCTAAGCACATTATATACATATTAGTTTATTTAATCTTATTAAGAATTTTATTGCCCCATATTGCAGATCAGGACACTGAAACATAGAGAAGGTAACTTGTCTCAAGTCATAAAGCTAGTAAGCAATCATGAGTGTTCCAGTCATGTCATGTTTAGCCATGAATGCACATTTTCAGGAACTTTAGAAGCTGTTTCTAATTGCCATTTTAAATATCAACAAATATTTATGAATTGATTTTTAAATTACCACAGAGGTGGAGAAATTCTCTATTGAGCTATGTTATACCCTGGTTTTTTTGTTTTGTTTTGTTTTTGAGGGATTTTTGATCATCTAGAAAATTGTGAGAAATGAGTGGTCAATTCCTATACCTGTATAGGTATTCATATGTGTGTGTGTGTGTGTGTGTGTGTGTGTGTGTGTGTGTGTATACAAATATATAATTATATAATATATAATAATTTATAATCTTAATGTATGTATTTACTTCATTTACTAAGTAAATATATTTGGAGTCACATCAGAAAGATAAGTAAAACAGGAAAACAAAAGCAGTGTTTACTTAACTGGTAGGCTAGTCTCAGGTGTTGTAGGTTTTTTTTTTTTTAAGATTTTATTTATCTATTTGAGAGAGAGATCACAAGTGGGGATGGGGTTGCAGGGAGAGGGAGAAGCAGATTCCCTGCTGAGCAGGAAGCCGGGTGAAGGGCTCCATCCCAGGACCCCGAGATCGTGACCTGAGCCGAAGGCAGATGTGTAACTGACTGAGCCACCCAGGTGCCCCTAAGCCCTAGTGATAGTTTCTCTTTTATATTTTACCCTATGTATTTTTAAAAATACTTCTATAATTGACTTAGTTTGTATTTTACTGATAAAGCTATGAAGTCTCAGACGTCCTTGTGCAATTATTGCTTCTGTTTCTCCTGAACAGCCAATTTCCTGTTCTTTTGGGAAAGCGTAAAATAACCTGTCTGAAGCAAATTCCAGCCTTCTACTATGTTCCTTTTTTTATTCAGGCAAAGCCCCCACCCCGTGGGTCTTCCTTTTGAAACAGTCTTCTTCTCTGCAATGTATCACTAGTTAATAGCTTTCCTTAATTAAAAGCTATTTATTCTTTTAAAATAATAAATTATTTTAAAAGCATAAAATAATGTATATGATTTCTGAAACAATTGAGAAATGTTATATTTTTGTAAAAGTCATATTTATTGTGTATTGCCTTTTTTTGATGAACACAAAAGATCTACTAAAGTGCTAAGAAAATGTTACTTTTAAGAGGAAATTATCTATTTTGATTAAGGTGTTACAATTATAAACATTCATTAAATTTTTATAGCAACTTTTGACTAAAAAACCTTATTGCATTCTACAAATTTTACAGTATAGTTATGGCATACTAGTGTCTCAGCATTGAATATCAAAAGAAAGAAAAATATGAAGGAACTAGAACAATGTAGTAGGTAAAATGTATATTATATATAGATTTGGTGACACTAATGGTGAAGTAGTCAAGATCACATAAAGAGAAGGATCATGGACATTCTTGCATTCTGTAATGAGGGCTCAAAAATAGCCAAATGAGTATCTATTCATTGTTGGAATTGCAGAAACAAAATATCCTTATTTTAAGATTTTCCCCAAAACATCTGCTTAGCATCTCTTTACTAGCTGTTGAGTTCTGACTAAGAAAATATAATAATTTAAGAAATCTCCTGCTGTGCTACTATGGCACAAGATAATCTTTTCTTCCAGCAGATTACAGAGGTGTTTAATAATAGGTATCAATTGATTTGTAAGTTACATTTGGTATTTTGTTTTTGAAAGTGTAGGAAAGAATCAGCATCAGCTAACATTTTGGGAAGCAAATTCTTTCAAATGTATTTAAAATAAATGAGTAAAAATGAGAATAGTCTAATATTTCTTAGTATGTTTCAATTTTAAAAGCATAGGGTTTTCTTTACCTCCGCACTATTGACATTCTGGGCTGGATAATTCCTTGTCATCGGGGGTTGTCTTGTGCATCATAAGATGTTTAGTAGCATCCCTAGCCTCTACCCAGTAAATGCCAGTAGCACACACCCCCTCCATGCTTTCATCCTCCCATACCCCCTGGTTGTGACAACAAAAATGTCTTCAGATGCTGCTCGATATCCTTTAAGGTGCAAAGCCACCAGTTTAGAACTACTGCTTGAGCCAATTCCAGAGAATAAACAGAAAATGAGTCAACAGGAATTACTTTAGAAGTCATTAAAATTTTTAGAAAAAAAATGGGTTGCCAGAAGTATCAGGAAGACTAAAATAATGAAGATGAAAGTTACCATACCATTACAATGTTCAGACATAAATCATGTTGTTATACAGTCCAGAAAAATATTGAAGATTTACTTTAATCTTTTTCTTGGTACCTGAAAAGTAACTAATATATTCAGAAATTTTTTAGCTAAACTGTCTCATTCTATAAATGGGGAACTGTTGTTTTCCCAAGTTAGAGGTAACTTTTCAATCTAGAATTAGGCATTTCAAGGGCTGAGTGAAGTGCTAACCGAAGGCCAGTTAACTAGGTCATCTTTGAGCAGGTAGAATCAGTGTAGGTGCGGAGAAGATGAACCTAGAATATAAGCGTCCCCATAAAGACTTCAGACACTTTCATTTGCTAGACTTCAATATAGATGAAGTACTTCTGTAATTCCCACCAGCATTGCAACCCTGGGGCCTACCAAGTTTCACTTTGAGTTTCTGCCCTCTCTAGCCAATGCTGTTAGACAGGAATTAAAACCAAAAGATTCGAAAAGAGTCATAGTCTATTTAACTGACTTGGTTCTTGGCTAATACAAAAAGTAAACCTCCCATGCAGAAGCACAGTATTAGAATTAATACCTTGTTGTTGAAAAACTGTTATTAAAATTAGACTACTAAATTTAAAATGTATTTTTAAAGTATAGTACTGTCTTAGAAATCACATTTAGAAATGACAATATAGTATATTTATATCAGTGTCAAGATCTTTGATTTTATTTTTTTCATCATCATGAAATCTGAGAATTAAAGGTTTTCTTAGAAATCCCCTCATCTAATCTTTATTGATTTTGCCTATTTCCATTTGGCTGAGCTGTCTGCACCTGCAGAGACACAGACACTTCCCTCAAGGAACTCAGTCCGAAGCAGTGATCTCAACCTGAGTGTCATTTCCTTGTAGAAGCATATCAGAATCTCTGCAAGGAGCTATTATTTTGAAAAATATATTTCATATAATTTTTTAATGTAGTGCCTATTGTTCTTAGAATATATACTATAGAAATAAAGCAGTGCCAAGAAATGGGGTGGTCATTGCAAAGGAGTATAAAGTCCAAGAGCAGGTTCATTGATTTTTTTTTAATAAGAGATATTACAGTGTTTTGCATATTAATAAGAATGATTCGTACAAATGAAAAAATTGATGATGCAAGAGAGGGATGGGACAGCTACTAGAGTCATGTCCTTAATGGGCAGGAGGGAATGGCACCTAGCATTCTAGTGAATCCGTAGAAGAGCAAGGGCAGAACATGAAGCTACCGTATGATAGGTTGGTTTGGTTAAGGTAGGAGTATGTGGATGTTCGTTTCTGATTCTTCTATATTCTCAGTGAAATAGGAAACAAGGTCATCAGGTCACAGTGAAGAGGGGATAGAAGATGCTGGTGGTTTGAGGAAAAATAGTCATTTAGGAAAGTACAAAAATGAATGTTGCCTAGCAAGGCTGCCACAGGGTGTGCACTGCACAGCTCCAAGGAGTGTTATTCATGTGGACTGTAATATGAATGGTGCCCCTTGAGTTGTGCAGTATGATGAAGTTCTTTATGGAGAACACAAATATACATCTTTCATCTGTGCTGTTACATAAGCTGCTTTCATGCAGCTTGGGATAAAATTTCAGTAAACAGCATCATACTTAGATTCAAAAAGCACAGTACCAGGGCACTTGGGTGGCTCAGTCAGTTGACCTCGGGGTTGTGGGATGGAGCCTGGTGTTGGGCTCTCCACTCAGCGGGAAGTCTGCTTCTTCCCTCCCTCTCTGTCTGCCCCTCCCCTAGCTCCTGCTCTCTCTATCTCTCAAATAAAATCTTTAAAAAAAAAAAAAAAAAAAAAAGCACAGTACCTAGAACAACTTGGGTAGAAGTAAAGATGATGTACTGTAGGACAGTGGCTTTCACATTTTTAACTTGTTTACCCCTTAAAAGAATTTTGAAAAAATATGTACCCCTTGTATAATTTTAGGGTGACATCTAAAAATATTTCCTATAATTTTAAAGAGCGGCAGAGGATATATTTTCTGGCATATCAGGTAGTATGTATTTGCTGTAATTATATTTTCATAAAAATATAAAAAACAACTTACTCAGTTGGAGTTACAGATTTAGGTCATTCACCTGATAGAAAATGTGTGCCATAAAATCTAATTAGCAAAGCTAATTCTTATTGTCAACAGTCAAAGCAAACTTTTTGTCAGAAAATGTTAGATTTCATTTATATTTTGCTTCATTCCCCCAGAGACTTTTACACCTCCAGCCATACACCATAATAAAATCTGAAATAGATTGGACAAATACCTTTCTCTAATGAAGTGGGAGAACAAGTCATTTTTAGGAAAGCACTCATACAGAAATTGGGATCTAGAATTCAGTTCCCTTAAAGCTATACATGCCCGTCCTCACCATCTAGAGTTGTTGTTTTTTTTTTAATTGAAGTATAATTAACATATAGTGTTGTATTAGTTTCAAGTATGGAAAGTCTACAATTACCCTTGAGGGTAAATGTGTACCAGTAGCACCTCTGCTCTAGGACACATAGATGATTCCCAGAGTAGCACTAATACTACATTAGTGTCAAATGTTGCCAAAAGTAGAATTAATTTGTCACACGAAATGTGAGAATGAAGGGGAAAAAAATCAATTTTTCTTGATATTTTTCTAAAATATTTTAAATGTTTGCATAATTGTGTATTATAGACATTTGATTATTCCACTTGTATCCCTAGAATTTTATATATCCAAATTGCCACAAGGTGTTATCTTGTCATTGAGAAAAAGGGAGGATAACCTTTTATTTGACATAGAGGGTATAAACGGTCTCACTTGCCTGTGTGTGAATCTAGGATGTCTCATTATTGGGATCGTAAGTTCCAAGAGAGAAAGGGGTGTCTACAAAGGCTTCCTGTATTCTGTATTCCTGTATCCACAGTAGTCCCCACAATTGGCCTATTTCTAAGAATCTGAATTTCAGTAGGCAAAAAGTATCAAATTTTACTCTGGAATGTTCCAGAACAAAATTATATGCCCTAAAGTAAACACCTCAATTCTAATGTATTGTCATTATTGGTTTGTATCTTATTTAATAACCACATGAATTTTTTATTGTTTATTATTTACTTACTACTAGAGCTACATAGTAAAATTAGAACATTATGGGTAGTAAAGTGGTCAAGAACCTGGTTTCAGTACTTAAAAGTGAGTTAATTCAAAGTATCACAAGCCCTAAATTCCCTTAATTTACTAAAAAAAATGGACCTGATTAAAGTCTATGGATGGATCACAAAACCCATTATTATATTGAAAAATCTTAAGTATGTATCCTGTTAACATCATACTTAAGTAAGGGAAAAATAATAATACTAGTCAAGAGTCAAATGAAAATATAAAGTAAAAAGCTTCAAATGGTTTCATATAGAGTGTTTTGTTTGTATGAAAAAATATTATTTTACTTTGGAAAGTAAGAAAGTCATAAGATACTTCCTGTAGCACCTAATCTCACCCATACCCCTACACCACCACATCACAATCCTTGCCTCACTCAGTGCAAGCATACATTTCTCATACCAGCACATACCAGTACATTGTATGTACAATGAAGGTAGGGGGTTTTTTTTGTAGATAATACATAGAAATTTGGAGAAAGAATTCATCAGATGTAAAAAGTCATTAATGTAAAAAGTCATTAATTTATGGTCCCTGGGTGGCTCAGTCAGTTGAGCATGGGACTCTTGGTTTCTGCCCAGGTGGTCAGATCAATCCGCTCCACCGCCCCCACTCTCAGGGAGTCTGCTTCTCCCTCTGCGCCCCCCCCCCCCCCCCCCGTGTGGGCACAGGCTCTGTCTCTCTCTCTCTCCCTCTCAAGTAAAGATTTAATGTATGTATGTATGTATTTGAGAGGGAGAGAGAGCATGAGTGGGGGGAGGGACAGAAGGAGAGGGAGCAGCAGACTCCCTGCTGAGCAGGGGGGCGGGAGGCACAACTCCACCCCAGGACCCTGAGATCATGACCTGAGCCAAAGTCAGACATTTATCAGATTGAGCCCGCCAGGTGCCCCTATAAATAAATAAATAAAACATTTTTTTAAAAGTCCGTAAACTTAATACTACTGAGGAAATAAAATTTTCTGGTCACTTAATATCATAATTAAGTTATTTTAAATCTGGTTGCATTATAATTCAGTATTTTTTCTTCATAGGGCTTCATTATTTCAAAAATGTTGTGCTAGTGGGATCTCTACAGGATCGTTATGTTCCTTATCACTCTGCCCGCATTGAAATGTGTAAAACAGCTTTAAAGGACAAACAGTCAGGTAACTAAATTAGAAGTATTTCATCTCCATTTGTTTCTCTGACAATGCGCGCCATTGTGGTTTGTTTGTATTTTACCAATTACAAATGAAGTTAAAACTTTTTCATATGTTAATTGATCATGTTTATTATTCTTTGAAATGCCTGCTTATGACTTTGAATCATTATTTTATATGGAGTTACTTATCTATTTCTCAATAAAATCTCTCTATATTCAAAAAAAATATTTCAAAGAGTTGTAACTACACGTGAGCTTTTTCCCAAATTTTTCTTGTAGTCACTTTCTTCCTTTTCTCTTTTTTCTTTTCCACCCACTGATATTAACAGCTATCCTTCCTCTCTTTTTCTTCCTTTCTTTTCTCCTGCCATGAGATTTTTTTTTTTTAAGATTTTATTTATTTATTTGACAGAGATGGAGACAGCCAGCGAGAGAGGGAACACAAGCAGGGGGAGTGGGAGAGGAAGAAGCAGGCTCATAGCGGAGGAGCCTGATGTGGGGCTCGATCCCAGAACGCCGGGATCACATCCTGGGCCGAAGGCAGACGCTTAACCGCTGAGATATTTTTGCCAATAAAACAGTCACTCTTATGCAAGAGTTCTTTTTTCTGATTATAAATGCTCTCCATTTTGTTTCCTCAAAAGTAATCTGTAATTTGATTTCTTCTGGATTATTGGGATTGGTGATTATGGTAATGATCATGTTCCATGTTCTGCTGTATCTTGCTTTTAGTCAAAGATGTCAGCAAAGACTTACCTCACTTTAATAAAGTAATAAAGATTTTATATATTTTTTCTTTTGCCATTTTTGAATAACAAAAGAAATTTAAATCATAGCTATTTAGAACCAGAAAGAGAGTTGGGTCCTGTTTGCTTATTTTATAATTGAGGCCCAGAGATGCTAAGTGTCTGATCGAAAGTCACTGGTGATTAATTAATTACAGGCTTAGGGCAAGAACTTGGGTGTCCTGCCTCCCCATATTTGCTCAGTTCCTTTTTTGGAATGAGGCTGATTTTTAAATGAACTCTTAATCCTTTGCTTTTTTCCACATTTTAACAGTGGACAGCCTCTTTAGGCAGGGAATCTCTCTTATGCACATTTGTATTGGCATTGCCTAGCATGATGCCTGGCACATAGTAGGTACTCTATTCATTTAACAAGTATCTTTTTTCTTTCCTTTCTTTTTTTTTTTTTTTTAGCATTTTGTGACATTAGAATAACCTCTTTTTCCCCCTTAACTTCTGTTCTAGCAAGGGACTTAGGGAAAAATTCAGAAGAGATTTAACTTTCCGATGGGTCACAGAAACTAGAGAAATGTGCTTTGTTTTAACAGAGATTCTGTGCCAGTGGGGGACAGGGAGAATTTAATAAAGACAGGTTTGGACTTCTTCCTATGTAAAAATGTTTTTCAGATAGCATGGAAGCAGAAATCCAGCTTGACTCACAGTGAAAACTAAGAGAAGGAGGTGGGGGTAAAAAGTTTTCTATGGATCTATCTGATGTTAATCTCTCTCTTAAATACCTCTCTCTCCTTTCTCGGAATGTACTTCTATATACTTTTCCCTTCTCATGATTCCTCAGGGATAAACCCTGCCTCTCCTCAGAAATTTGATACTTTACTCCCTAAAATTCCATGGATATGTGTTGGCACTCCTCTATAGTATTATTAGTAGTGCATAAGCATTGAAAACTGTTTCGCCCTGTAAGGCAGTTTGTGCCTTTATGTGTATCTGACCTTCATCTTTTATACTGTGAATGACCTCAATTAATTCATTGTAAGAATTAGCCAAAAAAGATGGAGAGAGAAGCACAATTTTGGAATTAAAAGCAGAACCAAGCATTAAATAAACCCTTAGACCAAAGAAAAGGGCCCTGTCTGATCTTTGAGTCAAATTCACATTGTTCTTCTGACTGCAAGAAGTTGCTGTTTTTTCTCAGAATAATATGGAAATATGTGGAATAATGTTGAATGCCACAGAAACATTTTTAAAGTACTTGCTATGGGTTCAAGTTTTAAAAGTTATAAAAGGCTTTTTTTTTTTTTTTAGTAGACACACAATGTTACGTTAGTTTCAGGTGTACAAGGTGGTGATTCAGTTTTTCTATAAATTATGCTGTGCTCATCACAAGCGTTGTTACCATCTGTCACTATACAACACTGTTACAGTATCACTGATCATTCCCTGTACTGCGTAAAAGGCGAAATGTCTTAGCATGGCTACCTTAATTTCATAATGATTTAATAAATCATAAGTGACTTAATGTTGAATAAAACTATTTGCTCTGTTATATCCATTGCTTTGAATTAAAAGTATCAAATTGATAATAATTTACAATATATCTATTATTTTTACTTGGCCAGATAATGTGGTTATTTATATTTTTTATAAAACAGTCTCAAAAATGACAGTATAAGAAAAAGAAAATCTTTTAAAAAGCATTCTTCTGCTTTAAATAGAAATAATATAACTAAATTTCATTAATTATATAAAACTTGGCATAGAATTTTTTTCAGTTATTCATGTGAACTAATTTTCCTGTTTTCTCTTTGTTCCGTAGGACAGATCTATTCAGAAATGATCCACAACTTGCTTCGCCCAGTTCTGCAAAGCAAGGACTGTAATTTGGTTCGATATAATGTCATCAATGCATTGCCCAATACAGCTGATTCACTTATTGGGAGAGCTGCACACATAGCTGTTCTGGATTCAGAAATATTTTTAGAGAAATTCTTTCTGGTTGCTGCCCTCAAATATTTCCAATAGGATAAAAACATTGTTAGAGACTTGATAATTACCTCATTCAACAATGATTCAAATATGTATTATATTAAACTGTAGATGCTGATAAGTTCTAAGAAATATTTATACCTTTTTATATGGAAGATAATTTATATCATCCATGTTTAGAGCTTTTTACATCAACTTTACTTTCTAGGTAATGTGGCTGTGCAATATTTTTTTAATTTTATCTTTTTACTTTTCTATTACTTTTTCATATATTTTGCTACATAAGTATTTCAGTGAAACTTTAAGCCCACATGTATATCTGATTGTTTATTATTGGCTTTTCACAATCCTTACATCAGACACATCATACTAGAGGCCATTTATTGCAAAAATAGCATGGGATTTTAAATTTTCTAGTATTGGGGTATTATTTAGTTAATTATAAATTTTACTTTTAACATTTTACTATGTTTTAACTGGAAATAAAATTATGGCTGCTAAAGTATATTTTTTGAGATCAACTCTAGCCCTGTCAAACCAGGAAGTTCATATATGACAATGTTATAAAAGTTTTCTATAAAAGTCATTATTACTGTTGCTATTAAACATATGTCATGCCTATTAAAATATATTTTCTACAGTAATTTCAACATTATTTCTCATATTGACTTTTATTACTGGAACTTTTTCATGTTCATGTTAGCAGCATCTAGAAATTTTTGGAATGTTTGAATGCCCTCTGCTTTGATTTGGTTGGAATTTTGCTATATTTGGTAGTGTTGCTTGAAGTTTCTGACTACATTTCTTCAACTTTTTTCATGGACTTCTCTTGTATGTACATAATAATTAAGTGTTGAAATTTATGAAATACTTTTATGAATTTAGATAATTTTTAAATATTGTTAAAATTTGTTGAACTAAAAAGTAATGTAAATAAAATAATTCATGTTAAAAATGGAACAAAATAATTAACATGTTTGGATGACAGAGATGCAAATGTTTTTGATATATGAAGATGTTAAGTCGTTTGACTTTACTAAAGGTGCTGAATAGCATTAATTTCACTATTTTCCTTTCCTGTTTTACTTGTGAAAATAATAATGCACTAAGGGTGGATAGGTCTGTTTGCATTCGCCAGTTGTGATGGACGGAGGTTTTTGTAAGTATGTGTTGTATAATTGATGCATGTTTTATTTTTAGCATTGTGTTATTGCCTCTGGTGTTAATAAATGAACAAGTGACTATCTGGAGGAACAGCTAAAACACTTGCTTATTTTCAGAACACTAGGGGTATATTTTTATTTGTAATTGGGCAGACTGTGTTAATTAATCATATAGACCAGCATGATTATCTAACTTACAGCCTTTGTATTTTTATAATTTATGTCTTTTGCATATATTAAGTAGTTAAAAGGTATTTCATTGGCTCTCCATAATCCTTTACTTTGTGAAAGTATTTGAAAATTCAATGAACTGACTAAGCAATTATATACCAAGTGCATTATAACTTGAAAATACAAATATATGCATTAACCACCACATATTTTTGCCACACACATTTTTCATCTTCACATACCTTGGCCCTGAGTTTGAAATATGCTTATTCTAAGTTTGAATAATCTTCCAGGTTTATCAAAGGACTCATTCTTACTCATAATCATATAATTGTATTTGAGGGTAAATTGTTCTTATGATTGTAGTTGGTTGATTGGTTGTTGGTTGTTTTGACACAGTTTTTAAAAGTGTATTAATGATCATTGTTTAAAATCTACCAGATTTCACTTCTCATTTGCCAGGGAAACTATCATATGTTACCTCCAAATTTAGATTGCAGGACTGGAGTGGGGGTTCTGAGGGAAAGGGGAAGTGATTATCTGAAATAGAATAATTGACTTTTAGAGAATGAATCTCATTAAAGTATACATATACCTATATGAATTCTTGTTGCAAACAACAACAAAAACAATTATGAATAAGCAGAAAAATAATTTAATGCAACAATATTAGGTAGCTCACAGAATTGTTGGAAATGCTGGAGAATGAACTTTGGAAAACAGATAGAAACTAAGGGAAGCTAAATGACCAAAATCGTAGCCAAGTTCTGACCTCAAGAAGAACTGGAAGTTTGTGTATAAATCTACTGGCAGTGGTGCCTCTGAAAACTGGATTCCAAACACTCCAGATTCAAAGTCTGATGGGTATGACATCAAAGATGGCAAGTGTGTCTGACCTTCTGAGCTTCCACAGTAGAAGATGGGACCATTTCTCTCACAAGATCCACCAAACATATGAAATGGGTTTGATGACTGAACACCAAATATAGAAACATCAGAGATCTATTATAGTCCCATTTCTTTCCAATATCTACATATACCACTTCTCCCATATTTAAATATTTACGTAATACTAACATAATATGATTATCCCTCATCTACTTTCTTTTTTTTTTTTTTTTTAAGATTTTTATTTATTTATTTAACAGAGACAGCCAGCGAGAGAGGGAACACAGCAGGGGGAGTGGGAGAGGAAGAAGCAGGCTCATAGTGGAGGAGCCTGATGTGGGGCTCGATCCCAGAACGCTGGGATCACGCCCTGAGCCGAAGGCAGACGCTTAACCGCTGTGCCACCCAGGCGCCCCCCTCATCTACTTTCAAGTCCAGAATCTCCATGTGATGTCCATTCCTCTAATTCTGTAATGATGTCTCCATAGTATGTAACCCATAGACAAAATTGTCACCTACCCACAATCACGCCTATATGCAATAATAGTATAAGATAGGAAAGAAAAGGGAAAATATTAAATATATATGCATATGTATGTAACAATGAGGAAGAAAATATACTAGAGCAGGGCTTTGCCAATTTCCTTGCTGAGAATTACCTGAATTAGTTGTTAAAATACAAATTTCAGAGCCGTATAACAGATGAACTGAAACAATATCCAGGATAGGGTTTAGGAGCAGAATGCTTTGTCCCAAAGGTCTCTGATTTAAATTTAAAAAAGACTATGCTAAATACAGTCCTCAGTTCTGCCACTGGCCATGAGCTAGATGGTTATGACTTACCACTGCCACTTTCTCCCTGTTTCCTTTGTGTTCAACCAGTATCTCGGTGGATGAGATTTCTTTACCTAGTGCCTAATCCAAGTATCTGAGGCTTGAGTGCTCTTGCCTATATATGGTTGCAGATGTTTGCTTAATTTTTATAATTCAACATGGTATTAAGAGGAGGTATTCCAGGAGATAAGATTTCCCAAGCTCTAATCAGACTCCTCTCCCTACTCCCTTTTCTTCCGTGGTCATTAGGGCCAATCACCCCAACTAGTGCCATAACCACTTTTTCTAACTCCTTACCTAGAGGAATGAGCTAAAATGACCAGGTTACAATCCCAACCTCCAATGCAGAGAAAACATTGTATCCCCTTACAGCCCACTCTGGGTGTATGCCAGACAGAATCTGGAATCATGGAGATGGATGGCAAGAGCAGTGAAGGGTCTAAGATCTTATCCTACTTGTAGGCATGCTTGCTACAGTTAAATGGATGCTGACAGGAAACTGCCGGGCACAGAAGACTATCACAGCAAGATAGGGCATCAGCATATTTGCACTAGCTCCTGGAGCCCCAATTCCCACAGTGATGCAGAGTGCCCGATGCCACCTCTACACACAATGGGTTGCATCACAGGAGAAAAGTCCAGGGCCAAGGGCCAAGCATTTTTTGAACAAGCAGCAAACAAGCCAGTCTCTTTTCCCCAAGAGGAACAGCAGTTAAATGGTAGTAATGCTGTATTTAAATGCCTATATGACTAGCTACAGAAATTGCTCAGTTTGAGGACATGGATAAGCCTTGCCATTGGTAAAGTCAACAATAATATGCAGGGATGCCCAGGACCCATGTGGGGAGATTGTCTCTCCCCACAATGGAAAGCAAAATATATGGACAGTGTATCAGATGTAACAAGATATTAGTCCTTCTACTATTCTTTGGATCCTGTTCTTCTGTCTATAGAAGAGATATCACCGAAGATACTGTTACATCATTGGGAGCATATGCCAAGTACTTTAGGACAACATCCCAAAGTGTATTTTCTCACCTTGTTACAAAAGTAAACGTTCAGTAGGGCTGTCCGTTATTCTATAAGACCAGTTGCTTCTGGACTGACGGGATATATAAGGCTTGTTAATCCCACAGGCATCAGTATTCTACGTTTTTCACAGGAAAGTGAGTTCTTTGGTAAGAAGCAATGTTGTATGAAACGCTATATAAAGTGTATGAATATAAGGTATTCACTAAGTCCACAGCAAGTATGTATAAAAGAAGCATAAGTCAGGGAAGCCAATCCAAACGCAGTATAATTGTTCCTATACAACTAGTTACTCCTTCATTGTAGTAGGATTCCTGCCACCCAGGCTATGTTATCCTATATCAGGGGGACAGACGGCTCACTGCAAGTAGTGGTGCTAGCCAATCAGTCTTGGCAGGGAAAAAGACCTTGTTAAAATCCATGCATGGCTATGCCACCATGGCTACCCGATTATGGGTCCAGCTGTGGTGAGGGAATGAGGCTGACTGATGTCTATGGAGTGGGTCACTGTGGTAGGCAGCCTCTAAAATGATCTTCAGTGATCCCCATCTGCTGGTATTCACCCTTTGTGTAATCCCCTTCCTTTTGAGAGGGTGCTGGATATACTGACTCACTTCTAATAGAATACATCAAAAAGAATGCATCACTTCTAATGATAGAATACATCAAAACTTGAAATGAGATTACAAAAATACCGTGGTTTCCACTTCAGTAGTCTTGTTCTCTCATTCATTCTGTGGAAAACCAGCTTCCATATTTGAGATGACCTTTAAAGAAGCGCACATAACAAGAACTGAAAGAGGCCTCCTGTCCAAAAGCCCACACAAAGCATTAAAACCTGCCAATAATCGTACTAGTAAGCTTGGAAGCAGATCCTCCCCTAGTTGTGCCTCCATATGAGACTGGAAACCCAGCTAAGAGCTTGACTGCAAACTCCCTTAAGACCTAGAGCCAGAGGCACACTGGCTCCTGCATTTTTGACCCACAAAAACTGAGAATAAGTGTTTATTGTTTTAAGACAAAATTTTGGTTTAATAGTTATGGAGCAATAGATAAGTAACACAGTAATCTTATTCTGATTAAGAGCCCTTGTGAAATGGGAGCTTTTTTGGGGGGGGGGGGGAGTAATGAGATCCAAATATTCTTATGTTTGGGGGCGATTTTGAGACATCCTATTCCAAAGAACTATTCCAAATCCTTTACAGTCCAGTGTTTGACCAAAACTTGACTACACCAGTGCCCATGAAATGATGTAGATCTTTATCTCAAGCCACATCTCCTTCCAGGCAAAGGGTACAGGACAAAGTTTTAGCCTCTTAGAGGATCTCTCTCTCTGCAGTTCCTTGAGGGCCTCTGTTAAATGGGGCTCTAAATGCCAAGGCAGTCTATTGATAGCTAAGTTAGAATATTTAGCAAAGCTATCCCTAATCTGGCTTTGAATTTTTTTTCCTCAGTCAACTGATCACAAGGAACTGATCAATAAACTGTAGATATGAACTAAGGGTCAAAAGTATTTGTGGGAGCTAACTGCTAATGAAAATTGCTTGGGTTTTGTTCTGGCCCTGTTTTGTATATAATACTTTTAGTAAAAGGACTCCTTACCTAAGAGGATCAGATAACTCCCAGTTCATGATGAGAAATTCAGATAGCAGGGTCACCTAATGTCACATTGTCAGGCATTGCCGGAGCCCAATAGCTAGCCAAGAACTTTTCTGAAAAATAAAAAAAAAATAAATAGCGACCTGCACTGTGATTCTGTAAGGATTTCCACAAACTACATAAAGCCTCCCGATCTGCCACATATGCTCCAAAAGTCATTGGAACTGCTGGAATTTATGGGCCAACTGGCAGAGTTCCTTCCACTGCAGCCTGGACCAGATGGCAAGCCTTTTCTTGCTCTGCTCTTCACTCGAAACTGTCATCTTTCAGGTCATCTGGTCAATGAGTCAGAACTGACGAATTAGGAGCTCACTGAACAACTAGATAGTTAAAAAACAAAAGAGAACTGAAAAAGGAAAGAAGGCTACTATTAACACCGGCATAAGAGTTAAAGGTATCTTCATCTTTGTGTACTATAAAAAGGATTTTTCAAGAGACCTCTGCCTCAGATTAAGAGGAATATACGGAGTTATTCCCTCATCCAACCTCAGCCATGATTTGGGATTTTAATCGACACGGAGGTCAGGGTAGTTTGAGTCCGTCTTCGCGAGAACCTGACGCCCTCCATGCCGCTTTCTCTACGGACAGCCCTGGACAGGAGCACGGATCGCCTCGGAGCTCCCGTCCCGCCTGGTCACACGCAGGCCCCGCCCCTCCACACGCAGGCCCCACCCAATCACACGCAGGCCCCGTCTCACGAGACCTCCGCTCCTCCTGTGGGGTGGGCCCCGGTTGGCGCCGCTGGCTCCTCCTCTCCCTGCTGGGCCCCGGAGAACGCTGCGGGAGTTGGCGCCATGAGTGTATCAAGGCTAGCTCCGTTGCTTGGCTGCGTCCCGGCCACCGCGTGGAGAGCGTCAAGTAAGGCGTCCGGCTCCGGGGCCGAGGTCGCGGGCGGGGTCGCGAAGGCCTGGCGCCGCGAGAAAGTCTTCCTTCGGGGGAAGCGGCTTGTGTCCCGGGCGTCTGAAGGCGCCGGGTGTTGCAGAGCTTCTCATCTTCGGCTCGGCCACCCACGTCTTGGCCCTGGGCAGGTCCCTTCCCCATCCCAGATCTCAGGGGTGGGACTAGGGCTAGAAGATCACGCAAGTCCTTCCAGCCTGGGCACCTGCTTCCTTCCGGTCACACTGGTCGGGAAGGGCAGCAAACCTTCGGGGTTGTTTACTTGGGAGCTCTCTGGGCGCACTACGCTTTGGTGCTCGTGAAAAAAAAAAATGGAAAAGAGGGCCCTTTGGGAACGAGCCATTCAATTACATATTTAATTTACATCAAAAAGGTTTTGTGGCAGGGTAGAGTGTTAAAAATGGAAAAGTGCAGAGGTGGGTCAAAGTAGCAAATTAGTATAGTAAAAATCAGATGAAGTCAAGAATTGTTAATACAAAGGAAGTATGCATGCTTTCAGTAAAAACAACGTTTTTAAACCCATTTTTTGTTGGAAAATTTTCTCAATATTTTAGGCTTAACCCACAGAGTATGCTAAGCATAGTTTTAATTGAGGACATCCTGAAGAAATTGTTTAAGTTGAAAACAGAATTACTGCCCCTCATAGTAATGGGTCCCACATGTCTATGCAGTTTGTTTTCTGTAATCATTTCTCCCCCAAACATGTTACTTGTTAATTGTAAACATTTTAAATGGTCCAGGAGTGAATAATGAAGTGAAAGTCCCACTTACCCAAACCCCAAAGTAATAACTGTAAATATTGTTGTGTGTTCATTCACCATCCCTTTCTCACTTGTGTTAACAACTTAAGAATGAAGTATTTGATACCAAGAATGTATATAACACGTGTAAGTTATGAAGCAAAGCTTACATTTATGAACTCATTTTCCAATTTAAGAAATAGCAGTTCCCCTGTTCTTCTTCCTGAGGCAGTTGTTACTTTACATGGTTTTGGTCTTCATGGAAATGACTTCTTAACCATTTTTATTTATTTTACTTACTTTTTTCTTCTAACACTGTATTTGTAGATTCACCTATATTGATGTGTGGGGTTATAGTTAATCATTCAGTTGTGAGAATATATTGTACAGTTTTTCCATTCTTCTTCCCAGTGGACATTTTTGTAATTCTGGAAACATCAGTATTGGCTGCTACGCATTCTTGTTATGGGTGTTCTAATGCAAGGAGTGGAATTCCTGGAACATATGGTATAGGCCTTTTCAATTTTATAATACGATGCCAAGTTGTAAAGGCATTTCCATGCCTACTGGCAATTAGATTCCTACCAGCAGGAACATGAGTTCTTGTTGCTCCACATACTTGTCAACATTTGCTAATCATCAGAAAATTTCATTTTTGTCCGAAAAGGGTGTTGAAATGGAATGTCATTATGATTTTGTTTATGGATTTTATATCCACTATCCTAGCTAAATTACTTTCCTCTTTTAACTTCTCTGATTAGAGAAGTTAAACATCTTTTCAAATATTAGCTTTTTTTGGTGAAATCTCTTCATTTTCTTAATAGATTGTCTTTCTTATTTATATTCTTCACATATATTTTAATACTAAACCTTTTTTAGTTATGTAAATGGCAAATTGCCAGTTTGGGGGCTGTTTTTGTCACTCCTTGGTGTTTTCGTTTTTTTTTAATCATATACAACAGCAGCAGAAGAAAATAACGGATCTGCATGTGCAATCACACAGCTTCAAAAGAAAGGTGTCTTTTTTTTTTTTTTTTTTTTTTAAGAAAGATGTCTTTTAGGGGCGCCTGGGTGGCTCATTCGATGAGCGTCTGCCTTCGGCTCAGGTCATGATCCCAGCGTCCTGGGATGGAGCCCCACATCGGGATCCCTGCTCCGCTGGGAGCCTGCTTCTTCCTCTCCCACTCTCCCTGCTTGTGTTCCCTCTCTCCCTGAGTGTCCCTCTCTGTCAAATAATTAAATAAAATCTTAAAAAAAAAAAGGTGTCTTTTGATGAACAGATAATCATTCATAATTGTATTGTAATCTTGTCTTGATCCTTTTGTTTATTGTCAGTGCTTTGCGATCTTGTCTAAGAAAGCCTTTTCTACCCTAAAGTCAGTTATTCTCCAGTATTTTCTTCTCAAAGGTCTATAGTTTTGCTTTTTACATATAAGCCTTTATTCTACCAGGATTGATTTTTATGTATGATGTGAGGCAGGAAACCAATTTCATTTATTTTCCATGTCAGTAATCTGTTGTCCCAGGTCCATATATTGGGCCTTTCCTTCAATGATATAATGTCATCTGTCTTTTAAGTTCACATAAACATCTAGGCATGGGTTTATTTCTTGGCTCTCTTTTTAGTTCCATTGATCTATTGTCTATTCCTGTGCTGATATCACCTGTCTTAATAACCATACCTTTGTAATAAACCTTTTTTTTAAAAAATATTTTGTTTATTTGTCAGAGAGCACAAGCAGGGAGAGCAGCACACAGAGGAGAAGCAGGCTCCCCGCTGAGCAAGGAGCCCAATTCGGGACTCCATCCCAGGGTGTTGGATCATGATCTGAGCTGAAGGCAGATGCTCAACCGACTGAGCCACCCAGGCATCCCACCTCTGTAATAAATCTTGATAGCTAATAGAGTAAATCCTCCCATTTTGTTTTTCAGAAGTGCCTTGGCTAATCTTAGGTATCTGCTTTCCATATCAAATTCTTAAAAAAAAGTTCCTGCTGGGATTTGATTAACACTGCTCAGTATTTTTTTAAATTACCATTTTGTGATTGCTGCTTATGTATAGAAACATAACCTACTTATTGCTTTTGTATGCTGTAACCTAGCTAAATTAGTTTATTAATTTAAATTATTTGTAGCTAGATGGGAGAGGTATTTTGCTAGGTAGACACTTATATTAACAGCAAGTAATGAAAATCTAATTTCTCACTTTCCAATATTTATATCTTTTTCTTTTCTCTTGTTTTTCTGACTTGCTCAGATTTCTAGTACCATGTTCTCTAGAAGTGATGATATCTTGTTTGTAATTGTAAAGGGAATGCATTCGTATTTCAAGTGTCATATTAGCTGTGGATGTGCCTTTATTAGGTTAACAAAATCCTATGCTATGTCTAGAAGGGTTTTTATTGTTGTTTATATATTTGTCTGGTTTTTAAGACTGAATAAGTCTTGAAATTTACTGAATTCATTTTTCTTCGTCTTCTCGGGGTGATTATATCATTTTTCTCCTTTAAATCTGTTGAGTTGGTGAACTGTAGATTTTTCTAATGCTAAGTCACTCTAGCATTCCTAGCAAATATTCAAATTGATCATGATGATTATATTTTTAATATGAAGTTGGATTTGGCATGCTAATATTTAGTTTAGAAATTGGCCTGTAGGGGCACCTGGGTGGCTCAGTTGGTTAAGCGTTCGTCTTCGGCTCAGTGTTATGATCTCAGGGTCCTAGGTTCGAGTCCCGCATCCAGCTCCCTGCTCAGCAGGGAGTCTGCTTCTTCCTCTGCCTGCTGCTCCCCCTGCTTGTGCTTTCTCTTTCTCTGTCAAATAAATAAATAAATAAATAAAATCTTTTTTAAAAAAAAAAAGGAAAGACGTTGGCCTGTAATTTTCCTCTTTTGCAGTTTCCTTTTCTAGTTTTGAAGCATAAGTTATTCTAGCCTCGTGCAGTGAATTCAAGAGTCTTAGGACCGTTTTCTCTTGTTATATTTTGTTTAAAGAAATCATTCTTTGAGTGTTTGGTATAAGTCAAGTATAAACTATCTGCTCTTTAAGGGAAGATTTTAAATTACTGGTTTAATTTCTTTAATAGTTATTGCATTGTTCATCAGGTTTTCTCTTCAGTCAGCTTTGATAAGTTAAACTTTTCTAGAAAATTGTTCATTTTGTATGCTTTTGTTATGTAGGCATAAAGTTCCCTTTTTAAAAAAAAATGTCTGCTCTCATAATTATGTAGTCTCTTCTCTTCATATTATTTATTTTGCTTTCTCTTGTTTTTGTCTTATTAGCCTAATCAAAGACTTCACAGCAGTTTTAATCTCTCAAGGGAACCAACTCTTGCTTTTGTTGATTCTATCATTTATATGTCTTATTTATGTTATCATTTTCTTAACTGGTTATTTTCTTTCCATTTTCTGTGTGTCTCCCTCTTTAAAACAAAACTAAAAACATGGAAATGGTGCATCTCACATGGCTTAGTTTGGGCTACAATAACAAGTTACCGTAGACTGGGTGGTTTAAACACCAAACATTTATTTCTCACAGTTCTGGAGGTTGGGAAGTCTAAGATCAAGGTGCCAGGACATCTGGTCTCTGATGAGAGCCTGCTTCCTGGTTTGTAGATGGCTGTCCTCTCATTGTCTCCTCGTGTGGCAGAGAGCAGGAAGCCACAGCAAAGGGCACTAATCCCGTTCGTGAGGGCTCCACCCTCATCACCTAATTACTGAAAGGAAGCCCCACCTCTTAATATCACCACATTAGGGGTTAGAATTTCAACATATGAATGAGAGTGGTGAAGGGGGCTCAAATCTTCAGTTCCTAACACTGGTCTTTTTTTTTTTTTTTTAAGAAACATGGTAATGGTAATGGAGCTTCTTATAGGAACAATATGTGGCTGAATTTTGTTTTGTTTTGTTTTTTGGAGTTTGACAGTCTGTACCTATTTAACTGGAAAGTTCGGTCCATTTATTATAGTTATTGATATAATTGGTTTTATTTCTACCATCTTACTTTTTATGCCTTCTATTTGTCATACTTGGTTTGAATTAAATATTTTCTTCTTCCATTTTTTTTTTCCTCTGCTGGTTTGGAAGATATACATTATCTTATATTGGTTACCCTTAAAGTCTAAATGCATACTTAAGGAAATCTAAAGTTAACAACTTCTCCTGAACAATACAAAGTATAAAAATGCTTTGAATTCACCCACCCTCTACCTTTTGTTGTTCAGCCTTTTAGGTGTGTATATTTGTGTGTTCTCGTGTATACGTTGGGATGGGATCGTGGTTTTGATAATACCCCATCACAGTTATTATTATGGCTTTATACAGTCAATGAATAAAACTTTCATTTTCTTTCTGTTATTATCTCACACTTTACTTTTGGGGTCATTTTCTTAAATCACTTAGAAATTCCATTCATGACTGTCTTTTTGTGATTAAGTTTCTTAGTGTTCTTTTTTATATAGGTTTTACTTTTAATCTGAAAATCTGGTTTCTTTCACTTTTTGTTTTTGAAAGGTGGTTTCAGTGGGTGTATCATCTTCTCATGGCTCTATCTTCTGGCTTCTGTTATGGCTATGGGGAAGTTATCTGTCCAGTTTTTGTTCCTTCATTAGTAATCTTTTTTCTGGCTGCTTCTTAGATCTTCCTTTGATCTGGTTTCCTTGTTGGGGTTCTTCATTTTACCTTGTGTCCAGATGTACTTTTTTTCCCTTTAATTTGGCATTTCTTTGTGCTTCCTGTATCTGTAGATTCCTCTCTGTTGTATTTCTCATGGTCTTTCCACCATCTCCTTGTGGAATCATGATTAAACAAACATTTGTTAGACCTTCTCATTTTATCCTCCATATGTTTGAACTTCTCTTTGGTTATTTTCATCTTTGTCTCTATGCTTTTTCCTGCATAATTTCTTCAGAACTTAATTCTAGATCACAAATTCTCTTCTCAACTGTATCTGTTCTGCTATTTAGCCCTTTTACTGAACTTTAAATTTAAATTGTTGTATTTCTAAACTTCTTTGTGTTTTAAGTTGGCCTTTCATAGTCTTACTCATTTCTCCTTTTTGCTTTTTTTTTTTTTTCCTTGAACACATTAAGTAGTTATATTCTGATTGCAGTGATTTCAGTATGTCAGATGGTCTGGTCCTGTTTGTTGATTTCACTGACTCTTGCTTGTGATGGCTTGTTTCCTCAAATTTTACTGGGATTCTCTCTTGAGACTTGCATGAGACAGGGGTTGAGAGGGTATTTCTCCACAGAGGATTTGCTTCTGCTCTTCCCATGTGTCTGGAGCACTTCACCTTGACTTGGGTCCACTTTATATAAGATGCTCCCCTTGGGCGTTTTTGGACCTTGCAGGTAGTGTGTAATCAGGCATAAACATAGGTGTGGCCAGCCAGTAGTTTCAAAATCTCTATAAGGGCTTCTTTTTTTTCATCTCCACTCAGAACCAAGGTTGAGATGGATACTTGTCCTTCCTTAACTGTTCTCTTTATTAACTGGAAGTTTGCTTGTAGCTCCTTGCTCTTTTGACCGGCAGCATGAACATCACCTGGAGAGCGTTAAAATGCAGAATCTCAGGTCTCGCTCAGACCTCCTCCGAGTCTGCATTTTAACAAGATCCTCCGGGTGTTTTATATGCACATTAAGATCTTCAGGCTCAATTTCTCTTCTGAGTGCTGAGCCTCCTCGAGTCCTGGCCTCTAATAGGCTTTTTTTTTTTTTTTTTAAGATTTTTAATTTATTTATTCGACAGAGATAGAGACAGCCAGCGAGAGAGGGAACACAAGCAGGGGGAGTGGGAGAGGAAAAAGCAGGCTCATAGCGGAGGAGCCTGATGTGGGGCTCAATCCCAGAACGCCGGGATCACGCCCTGAGCCGAAGGCAGACGCTTAACCGCTGTGCCACCCAGGCGCCCCAATAGGCTTTTGTTTTGCTCAGGCTCAGAAGACCTCTCTCCCTGCTGTTCTGGAAGCTCTGTACCCCAGCTCTAGGTGAGAAAGACACAGGATATGTAGTGGTTTAAGTGATTGGTTACCTCACTGAACAGCTTTGTTAGTTTATCATTTTATACTTCCTTAAAGGCTCTTTGATTAAGAAATTTTTGTATAGTTGTTCAACCGTTTTAGATGTTTTATAGCTATAGGTTTTTAGGCATCTCTAATTTATCAAATTGCCAGAAGCAAAAGTTTTGAAAAGTTATTTGTTGTTTTGATTTAATGGTCATTCAGTCTTTTTTCCTTTGCTCTTACTATTCTTTCAGAAGGTCATCTTCTTGCTCGTAAAGTACTTGTAAACAGAGTTCTAAACAGGCTTTGGATAAGGCCAAACCACCCCTTGAAGAAGACGACATGGGCTTTATGGTGGTGATTTCCTTGTCTCTCAAAGGGTGATTTTTGCTTTAAATTTGTCAGCCATTGTCCATGCAGTTGAGGTAGTCAGAAACTTGCTGAAGGCCAAAATGTAACACGAACATTAATATACAGCTAACTCTTGAGCACTGTCGGGGTTAGGGGCTGACCCCCTGTACCATAAAAAACCCACGTATAACTTCTGACTTCCCCAGAACTTGACTACTCATAGCCTACTATTGAATGGAAGCCTTATGATAACGTAAGCATTGATTAACACCTATTTTGCATATTGTAAGTATTATATGTTGTATTCTTACAGTAAAGTAAAATAGAAAATAAATGTTCTTAAGAAAATCATAAGGAAGAGAAAGCACATGTATAGTACTGTACTGTAAAAAATTCACTTATTAGTGGACCTGTGCAGTTCAGACCTGTGTTATTCAAGGGTCAGCTGTAATTACTCTTGCTTTATACCTGCTATTTGATAGGCAGAATCCACAGGAGTGGCTCTGGGTCTCCCCTTCACCTCTTTGCTAATCCTTATGATCCGATAGACCCTTTTTTCTTGTCTGCCCTGCAAGCTACTTGTATGTGCCTCACTGCTGCCACCCCTGCCAGGTGGCTGTGCACGGACTTGTTTCCAAAACTATAAAGCGTGTGAGTACCAAAGAGCACAGTGTCCCCTGTCTTATCTCGTACAGCACAGAAATGAGAGGAATTCCCCTCCTCCCCGTTCTGTCACACTGTTACCTATCTACAGAGTTCTGTTTAGGCCTGCGTGGTCTCCAGTCCTTTGAGGAAACTGGTCTTTTAGCTTTTCCTTGTAACCTTTGTTTCTAAGATAAAGTTCCTTCAGAAGTACTCAAGGCCAGACCTACAAGACTAGTTTCTCAAACTTCTCCTTTGCTACTCGTCTCTCTTTTCCCACAGTACACTGATGTTCCTTTTCTTTCCTCAAAACCCTTTTGCACATTGACTTCTCTGTGCTACAGTTAGACTCAAGTTACTATTCCACTCAGTGTGTGTGCAGAGACATACATATTACTTCATTTCTCTGAGCTAGCCTGCAGGGTAAGTAGAGGTACCCCCATTCTGGGGCGGGGGGATGCAGACTCAGTGAAATACAGGAACCTTCTTAGGGTCAGTCACGTTACTAAAAGTGGTGTGGCTGGCATTAGAACCCAGTGTGATTCTAGTGCCCTTAGTTTGCCAGTTTTTGTTGGTTTTGTTTTTGTTTTTGTTTTTGTTTTCACTTGTTCGTTGTATTACTGAAGGAAAGGGCCAAGCTGGTGTAACAGTTCTGCTGATGGGATGGGCAGGACAACTCTGCTTTGACAGGTAATTCAGGATCTGTGTTCTTTTCATCTTGTTCCTCCACCATCTGTAGGGCAGTGCCGCTGATCAGCCCCATGTACAGTAGCTGAGTTTTACTAATTAGTTACAACTGTGTTTCTTCCGAATCATTGGACGTATGTTCTGAATGGGCACTGCCTATATCATACAAGTTATTAAATATTCTAAGTATCACCTTGCCCTGGGTTTTGTCCACATCTGCATGGTTGAAGCTGGGTCACTGCCATGTCTCTATTATAACCCAAGGAAATGGGAAAAGAAATCCAGGGCAGTCAGCTTGTTGCAAAATTGAGGCAGCCTAATATTTGCACACGTTACTTACAGTCACAACCCATTGGTCACCACTTGGACACGTGGCCGCTTGGCTGCAGGGGAGACTGGGAAGTGTCATCTTTAAGCGAGTGGCCTGGTGCTCAGCTTATAGCAAATGAGGTGGGGGTGGGATTCCTAGAACTAAATGAAAGAAGGGAAAAGGGGCTACTTGAAACATTAGGCAGCTTCCACCACATCTACCTAATGTCACTTTTTCAGAAAAGAATTGTGTTCAAATTGAACAGAATTACTGTAAAAGACTGTTAGACCTGCCCCATTGGATTATTGTGAGGTTTCATGAGGTGTCATGTTTTCAGCCCCTAGTACAGAGCCTGGCACATAGTAGGCATCTAACACATATTTATTATTTGTTAGTTACAGTTAGTGTATCTGCATCATTTAAGAGGCAAAATTTTTAGCTTCAGATTTTGTCTGCATTATAATTGGTAGTCAGGACTATTTTGTACCATTTTTTTGATTTTGTGTAAATGCTTAGGAATTTCTATAGATTTGAAACATACCAAGATTAATTTTTACACTGAATATTATTACAGGCTTTGAGTTAAGGATTTTTTTTGATTTGCAAAAACAACCAAACCTAAAACAGAAAGTGCTAATTTATTGTATCGAATCGAATCTGAGTGCACAGTAGCAGGTGGCTCCTGGTGTCTGTTAAATACTTGGCTGATTTTAGGCTTCAAAGTGAGTTATTTGATATACAATAAAACAGACTTGTTTGGTAACCAGATGCAGAATCTAGTTATTAGCCAGAAGAGATGAAAAATCTGCCCACATTTAGAATCTAATTTGTAACTATTAAAATTCTTTCTGTATATCTGTATTAATTATTACTGAATTATCATGGCTTAGAAACAACCTTTCATGCTTTATAAATTTGTTGTAGATTTTTTGATGGATAGATAGTTGGACATTAGATGACAGACAGAAGTTTCTATTGTGGAGGTTGGCTAAACTTCCTAAATTGAGATATATTGATGTCACATTCTAAAGAATCCTATATTTCAGATAAGAAGTGACTAATTAACAAAAATCCCATGATTTAGACTGGAAATATCTTTCCATTGAGTATGGTTCACCAAAATTTTCAACATAATATTTTTTAAATAGTCACAGTAAGCCAAGATCAGATTGTTACATGAAATATATTAATATAATCAGAAACTCATAGTTCTGTGTTTTCCATTTCTTAAACAAAAAGAAATGCTGCCCTAAAAGATATTATTACAGATTTTTCTCTTTAGCCTTTTAGTATATGTTTAAGTATTATTATGAGGACATAAGAAAAAATTCAATACACCCTTAGATATTGAAGTGGGAGTTAGAAGGCAAAATGGCCTGTATTCTAAATCAATAAATAAGTAAAAATGTTAAATAAATAGCTTTCTATTTTAATGCATATAGAAATTTTTGTTGATCCACAGAGTTTTTCTCAGCCAATTAATATCACAAATGTAAAGTATTTTATATAAATGAGCAGGTAGATGGGAGAAAACTATATTAATTCTGTAGATCATTGTCATAGCTTTATTAAAACATTCAGTTATGTATTTATTTTTTTAATCCTTGTGTTTTATGGACCCTTGGATCTGTGGAAGAATGATAGTTTGTATTCTGATTGGTCATTCAGACGATAATTTTCCTACTCCCTGAGCTGTCTGCAGTATATATGCAAATGAACAGCTTGATGTACTATTTCGAAATTGTTAATACAGTTTGTATGTGATGTTAACTTTATGTAATCTTACAAACAAGTCTTACATAAATTCCGAGTTGGCTGTGAAGGGTGTGTATGTATAAAAAGAATATATATATGTATATATATATATGTATAAATATTTATGTGCATATATATTTGTGTGTGTATGTACATGTGTGTGTGTATATATATAATTTTTAAAGTAATTTTTGCACCCACTCACAACTCTGAGATCCACAATCATGTGCTCTACTGACTGAGCTAGCCAGACACCCCATGTATAATTTTTTAAAGCAGATGGTAGGGTGTTGTAGTGATAGCTAGAATATGAATTAAATACATGTAATGAAAGAAAATTCTAATTATATGTAATGCTACCAGCAGCTTCCAGATAATACGATGATGATAATATTAGATAAAATTTGTCACAGTGGTAAAAGCTTTGCATGAATTGTCTTGCTCAATTTATTTAAACACGTGATAGGTACTGTTACCTTCAATTTAGAAGGGAGGAAACAGATTTAGAAAGGGTAAGTTACTTGACAAATGTCAAACAACTAAAAGTGTTTGTATTAGCTTCCTACTGCTGCTGTAACCAGTTGTCACAAACTTAGTGGGGAGGTGAGAAGTCTGAAATGGATGAGAAGTGTCTGGACTGAAATCAAAGTGTTAGGGCTGTGTTCTTCTGGATGCTCTAGGGGGAGAATCTCTTTCTTCCCTTTTCCAACTTCTAGAGGCTGCTGAAATTCCTTTCCTCCATTTTCAAAGCCAGCAGCATCCATTAAGACTGCCTCATGCTGCCATCCCTCTGGTTCTCTCTTCCAGTTGTCTTTTACCCTTTTAAGGATTCTTGGGGCGCCTGGGTGGCTCAGTCGTTAAGCGTCTGCCTTCGGCTCGGGGCGTGATCCCGGTGTTCTGGGATCTAGCCCCGCATCGGGCTCCTCCACTGGGAGCCTGCTTCTTCCTCTCCCACTCCCCCTGCTTGTGTCCCCTCTCTCTCTGGCTGTCTCTCTCTCTGTCAAATAAATAAATAAAATCTTAAAAAAAAAAAAATTAAAAAAAAAAGGATTCTTGTGATTACAGTGGACCCACACAGCTAGTCCAGGGCAACTGCTCTACTCGAAGGTCATCTGATGAGCAACCTCAGTTCGAACTGCGACCCAAATTCTCCTTTACCATGGAACCTAACCTCTTCATAGGGTCTGGGTGTGAGGTTCCGATCATCTTTGGAAGCCATTATTCTGCTTACCACAGTGGTATAACTGGAACTGGTCCCCAACTCTGTCTGTCTCTAAAACCATTCCTTTAGGAAGTTCAACACCCAACCCTGAGATCATTTTTTTCAGGGTGGTTTTGCATTTATTGAACATGATCTTAACAAGGGTTGGATCACTTTCAGAGCAGTTTAGAAAGTTTAGCTTTCTCTATATAACCTATAGACAAAGTGATCTCACTTATATGTTGTAAATGCCCGATACATTTTTAAATGTTTAATTGACAGGAAAAAAGAATCGTGATTAGGATTCAAATATAAGAACATGAAATACAGTCTCTTGTAATTTAAATAGTAAATATTGTCATTAAAACTTTGTACTACTTAGTAACACTTAATCATCTCATTTCTGGTATTCGGGACATTGCTTTACACAAGAATCAGTATTTTATATATAAGTTTTTACAATTTTGATAATGGTTAACTAATTTATTTTAAAGCTCTTCTTTTTAAACTGATAATATTGGTTGCCCCTGAGGAAGGGAAATGCCTGTGTGGAAGGTGGAAGAATTTTCACTGTATGTCCTTTTGTACTTTTTGTACTTTGATAAATGTGAGTGCATAAACTAAAAACAAATAAATAGAATTGTTAACTTTTTAAAGTAAAATAAATGAACAGCTTCTAATTTTTCACTGTCTCCACTCTCCAGGATCACCCCTTCTATGTCATTCTTTGAGGAAAATGAGTTCTCAAGGAGAAAAATCCAAACCCGTTAAACAATCTCTTAAGAAGCCAAAGTTACCAGAAGGTCGTTTTGATGCACCAGAAGATTCTAATTTAGAGAAAGAACCACTGACAAGTGAGTATGGGCATACCTCACAGATACTACGGGTTTGGTTCCAGACCACTGCAGTAAAGCAAATATGGCAGTAAAGCAAGTCAGATAATTTTTTTTTGGCTTTCCCAGTATGTATAAAAGTTATGTTTACACTATACCGCAGTCTATAAAGTATGCAATAGCACTGTGTCTAAAAAAACAATATATGTACCTTAATTTAAAAATACTTTATTGCTAGAAAATACTAACCATCATCTGAGCTTTCAGTGAGTCATAATGTTTTTCTGGTGGAGGGACTTGCCTCAGTGTTAATGGCTGCCAACTGATCAGGATGGTGCTTGATACAACAATTTCTTAAAATAGGACAACAATGAAGTTGTTTACTCCTTTCATGAAAGATTTCTCTGTAGCATGAGATGCTGTTTGGTAGCATTTTACCCACAGTGGAACATCTTTAAAAATTGGGGTCAGTCCTCTCAAACCCTGCCACTTCTTTATCAACTAAGTTTGTATAATATTCTATACCCTTTGTTGTCATTTGAACAGTCTTCCCAGTATCTTAAACAGGAGTAGATTCCATCTCAAGAAACCACTGTCTTTGCTTGTCCTTAAGAAGCAACTGCTCAACTGTTGAAGTTTTATCAAGAGATGGCGGCAGTTCAGTCCCATCTTCAGGCTCCACTTCTAATGCTACTTCTCTTGCGGTTTCCACATCTGCAGTTGCTTCCACCACTGAAGTCTTGAACCCCTCAAAGTCATCCATGAGGGCTGGAACCAACTTCTTCCAAACTCCTTTTAATGTTATTTTGACCTCTTCCCATGAATCACACATGTTCTTCATGGCATCAAAATGGTGAATCCTTTCCAGAAGGTTTTCAATTTACTTTGTCTGAATCCATCAGAACAATCATCACCTATGGCAGCTACAGCCTTACAAAAACGTATTCCTTAAATAATAAGACTTGAAAGAGGATTGACTCCTTGATCCACGAGCTGCAGAATGGATGCTGTGTTAGCAGACATGAAAACAACATTAATCTCATTGACCATCTCCATCAGAGCTCTTGGGGGACCAGGTGCATTGTCAATGAGCCGTCATATTTTGAAAGGAATCTTTTTTTCTGAGCTGTAGGTCTCATCAGCGGGCTTACGATATTCAGTAAACCGTTGTGTTGTGAACAGATGTGCTGTCATCCAGGCTTTGTTGTTCCACTCATGGAGCGTGGGCAGAGTAGATGTAGCTAATTCTTAAGTGCCCTAGGATTTAGGGAATGAACACTGGCTTCAACGTGAAGTCACCAGTTACATTAGCCCCTAATAGGAGAGTTAGCCTGTTCTTTGAAGCTTTGGAGCCAGGCGTTGACTTCTCCTCTCTAGCCATGAGTCTTTTTTCCAACAGAAGGCTGTTTCGTCCACATTGAAATCTGTTGTTCACTGTAGCCACCTTCATTACTGATCTCAGCTGGATCTGGATAACTTGCCGCAGCTTCTACGTCAGCACCTGCTGCTTCACCTTGCACTTTGATGTTAGGGAGATGTCTTCTTTCTCCGTATCAGCAATAAGTCTGTTTGCTTTCTTATCATTTGTGCGTTCACTGAAGTAGCACTTTTCATTTCCTTCAAGAACTTTTCCTTTGCCTGCACAATTTGGCTAACTGTTTGTTGCAAGAGGCCTACCTTTTGGCCTATCTCGGCTTTCAACGTGCCTTCCACATTAAGTTTAATCATGTGGAGCCTTGATTTAAAGTGAGAAACTTGTGACTCTTCCTTTCACTTGAACAGTTAGAAGCCATTGTAGGGATATTAATTGGCCTAATTTCGGTATTGTTTTTCCCAGGAAGCGGGGAGGTCCAAAGAAGGGGAAAGACAAGGGAACAGCTGTTCAGTGGAGCAGTCAGAGCACATGCAACATTTATCAGTTAACTATTTTATATGGTATGTTTTCTGGTGCTCCGAAACAACTCTAATAGTAATAGCAAAGATCACTGATCACAGAGCACCGTAACGAATGTAATAATAGTGACAAAGTTTGAAATATTGTGAGAATTACCAAGATATGACACAGAAACACAAAGTGAGCAAAGTGCTATTTGGAAAAATGGCACCAGTAGACTTGCTCATAGTAGGGATGCCACAATTTGTAAAAAAAAAAAAAGCAGTATCTGTGAAGCATAATAAAATGAAGTATGCTGGTATAGTAAAGCTTCTCTTAATTTTTGAAGTATCAAAAAAGTATTTTAGTTATTGAGAAAAAAGAATGAAAGAAACATGTTATTGTTTATAGTTTTTTATTAACAATAATAAAGCATATTTCACAATGAATAAATTACCATACTGACCTTCACTATGGTTAGGTTTAGAAAGGATAAGTTCCAAGCCCCTCACAGTGATTGACTGTGTTTGTTTTATTTATTATACCCCTTATTCACATGACAAAGTATATGAATTGAGACCTGTTTCGATGCAAATAACTTGAAAAATCACTTAAGTAGACTTTAACAAATGGTTGTGCAGGTTGCTACTGGCCTACAAGGTACTCAGGTGGGGTACCCCAGGGCAATGATGCTGCTGGGCCTTGGAAAAAAATGGACCTTGGGCCTAAACACTGTATGGAAACCAGGATATTCTTCCTCCTTCTTTTGTCCCTGGTCACTTCTCTTCATTGTTTTCTGTCATCAGACTCCCTTCTAAGTCACTGAGTGGAAGGAACTGCTCCTAGCTGCTACTCAGGTCAATAGAGCGACTAGACAGAAAATACAATTGTTTAGTTCTAATTCCAGATTTCTTTTTTTTTCTTTTAAGATTTATCTATTTATTTGAGAGAGTGAGTATGCACAGGGTGGGGGGTAAGGGGAGGGGAAGGGAGAGGAAGTGAATCTTGAACAGATTCCCTGCTGAGTGCAGAGCTGAGGTGGGGCTAGATCCCAGGACCCTGAGATCACGACCTGAGCCAAAACCAAGAGTTTGTCCCTCAACCAACTGAGCTACCCAGACATCCCTAATTCTAAATTTCTTAAGAACAGAGCTCATTGGCCAAGCTTGGATCGGGTGTCTATTGCTAAATCAGAGTGGCCAGTGGGGTGGGTTACAGGTGAAGGTGGTTATTCTCACCGTTGCCATGTGGTTGTAGAAAGAGAAGGGGAGTTTGGAGAAAGAAGAGGTTTTTTGAGAGTGGTGGGGTAATAGACTAAACATCGTTTTGTATTTAGTATATACAACATTTGGTTCATGTCTTAAATCTCTGTTTTTTAAAGTGCTACTTTATTTTCATTCTATACTCTTTTGTGCCTTTGAATTGTGGAACATGTGCAAGTATTAGCTATTCAAAAAGTATCATTTTAGATAACGTAAATGTAAATATACCAGTTTGAAACCTTGGCAGGGCTGCCCTGCTTATCTCCCGAGAGTTAACCCGTTTATGCAGTGAAGCATCCTAGACAAGAAGATATCAACAGAGAATACAGGGACCTATATCTGGAACTCTTTAGAATATAAAAGCTTTTCTTTTTGTTCATTCAGTTAAGTATTTCAGTTCATAGCACATTACTAAGCCCAGTCTAATAACCAGATCAGTCAGCCAAAATGATGGAGACTTTTAGAAAGCATAATCTAAAGGTAAAATTCTTATTTCATAGTTATAGCCAAGCACAAAAATATAAGAGGAAATTTTTCATTAAAACATCATGCACAAAAGTAGCAATCCCAGAAGTAAACCCTCACATATATGTTCAATTGGCTTTTGAGAAGGTTGCCAAGATCATTTAGTAGGGAAAAGACAGTCTTTTCTATATGTGGTGCTGAGAAAACTGGATATCCACATGCAAAAGAATGAAATTGTACCCTCACCTTACACCATATATAAAAATTAACTCTAAATATGTCAAAAACCTAAAATTAAGAGATAAAACTATAAAATTCTTAAATGAAAACATTGGGAAAAATCTTCCTTGATACTGATTTTGACAGCAGTTTCATGGTTATGACACCAAAAGCATAGACAGCAAACACAAAAATATATAGGTGGGACATTATCAAAATTAATAAATTTTGGACATCAAAGGACATTATCAAGAAAGTGAAAAGAAAACCTATGGAATGGTGGAAAATATTTGTAGGTCATGTATCTGACAAAGAATATCGAGAGTATATAGAAAACTACAACCCCACAAAAACAACTCAATTCAACAACGGACAAACGACTTGAATATGCATTTCTCCAAAGATCGACAAATGACTAACAAGCACTTGAGAAGGTGCTCAAGATCACATTCCTTACAAATCAAAACCACAGTGAGATACCACTTCACACCAACTAGGATGGCTACAATTTAAGAAAAACCAGAAAACAAGTGATGGCAACAATGTGGAGAAATTGGAACCATCCCGTGTTTCTGGTGGGAATGTAAAATGATGCAACTACTATGGGAAACAGTTCGGCAATTTCTCAAAAAAGTTAGATATAGAACCCAGCCGTTCTACCTCTAGGTATATATCCAAAAGAATTGAACAGATATCTGTATACCTATGTTCATCGCAGCTTTAAGAAACAACTCAGATGTCCGTTGACAGATAAATGGATAAACAAAATGTGGTACGTGGAATACTATTCAGTCATAAAAAGGAATGGCATTTTGATTGTGCTGCAATATGGATGGACCTCGAAAACATTATACTTAATGAAATAAGCTAGGCACGGACAAATATATGATTCCACTTAAATTATGTGCCTAGAGTAGGCAAATTCATAGAGATAAGGTAGAATGAGGTTATCAAGGTCTAGAGGAAAGGAGAAAAGGGAAAGTTTTTGTTTAATGGGTACAGAGTTTATATTGAGGATAATGAAAAACTTTTGGGTATAGATAGTGTGATGGTTATAGACCATTGAGAATTCAGTTAATGCCACTGAATTGTATACTTACAAATGGTTAAAGTGATAAATATTATATATATTAAATACAATAAAAAAGAAAGTACATTTCAAAAGGTAATCATCTATTTGACACAATGCTAGGTATTCATCGTTAACTTTTGAGTTGCTGAAATTTATGTTGAACATAGTAGCATCTCTTAGAAGCTGGTCTAGTAAACATCACCAAATCCAGCAAATGCTTTTTTTCAGTCCTCATTCTATAGGAACGTCTACAGGCTTTGGCATTGTTAACACTGCTTCTGGAAATTTCCTGTCTTGGTTTTGGTTATCGTTTGTCCAGTTCCTCCTCCTGTTTCTTGAACTATTTCTCTCTGAACTCTTTTTTAAGCTCTTCTACCGCAGAGATTCAGAAATCTGGGTATAGTTCTTCGCTCCTGCTTCTCTTCCTGTGTCCTGGCTCCTGGTTTTGTTGATAACCACCTTAACATTTGTCAAACTCATCTCCTCTTATCCATCCTACCAGTAAAGCCCAAATTCAAGCATCTGTGGTTCTGTTGGTCTGTCTTCTTCGTTTCCTTCCTTCCGGGCTTGTCTCCCTGCCTCTGGTACATACGTCATTCTAAGAAAAGTGTATAAGTTGTCCCTTTGCAGAAAGTAGACTTCATTATTAAGATAATAAAAGGAAGATTGTTTGCAGCTGAGCACCCTGTTTGATGCAAGGATGAGTAAGGAAAATGAGATACAAAAATAACTGAACAGGACGTTGTGTGATAACTGGCATAAGAGATATGCAAAAAAAGTTCGGAAGAAAAGTAGAGAAAAGATAACATTTGTGCTGGGGTTTAAAGGCACAATAAAATCTTAAGTAGTTAAGGAATGGTGGGGAGATGTTTCAAAAAAGAGAAAGGTGTGGTCGGAGAGATAGAGGCTAGGGAACATGATACCTGCGAGAGCCGGCCAGTGGGCCTGTTTGGCTGCAGGTTAGAGCACATAGTGGATTAATGGCATCTAGAGCTAGAGAGGTAGGTATGACTCCAATCTGGGAGGGCCTGAAGTACCAGGTTACAGCACATGGGCTTTATGCAGTGGACAGTGAGGAAACTGAATGGTTTTGAATGGAGATTATTTTAATCAGCTTTACTGTAATACAGTGCATATATTAAATTCACCCGTTTGAAGTAAACAGCTTGATTAATTTTAACAGTGTTTATAGTCATGTAACCAACACAAAGTATACAACAGTTCCATCCCACAAGGAGTCCCTAGTGCCTCTTTATAATTAGTCTCATTTCCCCATACCCCTGGCAACCATGAATCTGTTCTCTGTCACTATAATTTTGCCTTTCCTAGGATTTTATATAAATGAAATCATACAGTACATAGTCTTTTGTGTCTGGCTTCTTTCACTTAATGTAATGTGGAGGAGGGATTCTGTTGTAGAAAGATTAATTCATCCTTCTATGCAGATGAGGCTGAAGTCATGAGAGTCAGAAAACAGATGAGTTAGAAAACTCTTACATTAGTCTAGAATGTGACTCGGCATGACTCAGAGTGGTACTAGAGAGAGTAAAAGGTTTCAGAAAACTGCAGGTCATAATGAGGGTGAAAATTAGGTTAAAGAAACATGAGGGAAAAGACTCCATAGACGGTTGCAGTCAGAAAGAAGAAAGCTGAAGAGTGTGGGACTTGGAGAAGGAACATATTCAGGAGATAATGAAATCAAAGCAGATGGTGCAAGTGGACGTGAGGATCACTAGGAAAGAGGACCAAGGAGCTCTGTGTCCCCAGTATGTGAGGTTACTGATGTGGGTGTTAGTAGGAGGGATAATGGGGAGAGGCGAAGCTGTGAACCAAGTATTGATCCTATCCAGGAAGATAGAAGCGTCTTTATTACCGGACTGGAGAGAAGTGTTGGGCAAGTGAATGGTGTGGGACTCAAAAGAGGAAAGGCCATAGAGGTTTGGTGGGAGAATGGGAAGCTGGAAGTAGCAGTGAGGCACAGGGATATCTTGACCCCTTCTTCCCTAGTGCTGTGGGCTGAATTGTCTCCCCGAAATCCATTTTCAAAGCCCACCCCCAAAGGGGTGGTATTTGGAGATGGGGCCTTTGAGAGATAATTAGGTTTAAATGAATCATGACACTGGGGCCCCATGATGGAATTCGTGCCCTCATAATAGGAGACACTAGAGAGCTCACGATCTTTCTCTCCCTGCCTTGTGAGGACACAGTGAGAAGGGGCCATCTGCAAGCCAGGGAGAGGCTCCACCAGAACCCAGACATGCTGGCACCCTGATCTCAGACTTGTAGCCTCCAGAACTGTAAGAAAGTTAACTTCTGTTGTTGAAGCCACTCAGTCTGTGGTAGTTTGTTAACGGCGGCCCAAGCTGACTAAGATACTCGGTGAGCCCCAGAAATATGGGAGACAGAAGAGCTTCCCGTAGAGGCTTTTGGAGGAAGTCCCAGGACGGAGTTCTTTAAAAAACAGAATGATGGGTGGGGAAGAGTTTATTCACAGTGGAGAAAGAAGTTTAAAAATAGGTATATATTTGAACATTTTCAAGGTAAATTCTCTATTTTCTTTCTCCTAGAGAGGGACTACATGATTTTGGTGATATTCATTTAGTTTTCTAAAGAGACACAGCTTAAGAATTGGGGTTCTTTCTAATAGCTCATTCCTCTCCTGCTCTTCCCATATACAGAGCAATAGTTTATGGGCTGAGAACAAGACTGCAACTGGAATGTCTGAAATCAAACTCCGTTTTACCACAGTAGTAGCGGTGTGACCAGGGGTACCTTTCTGAACCTCTTTGTGCCTCATTTTCCTCATCTATAAAATGGAGGCAATAATTGTTCCTGTCCCATAGGATTATCATGAGAACAAAATGAGTTACTATGAATAAAGTGCTCAAAAGTGGGCCCGACTCAAGATGGGTGGTCCTATTATGAACACAGAGTATTAATAGTAACATCTGTTATGTCCATAAATGCCAGTATCAGCTAACCATTTGCTGAAGCCAAAACCCTATGATGAAGGGCAAGAGTACTCATAGCTAAAATTAATTGAACATTCTTATGTACCCAGCACTGAGCTAGGTCCTTTCCATGCATTTCTTTGTTTAATTCTCAACAGACTAAATCAGGTACGATTGTTGTGTCCATTTTACTGATAACAAAACTGAGGCATTGAGCCAAAGTACTCTTGTTTCAAGACCTTTCAAACCTTATGGATTTGTACTTTATATTCCCTGCATTCCTTTCCTTCTCTTACAGTCCATCAGCATATATGCAGCTCACTCCCCACATTGGGGCCTGAGAACATTCTAAGTAATTAATGTAGGTAATAAAGTTCATTGAATATGACAATTGTATCCTAAAGTGTTTTCTCAAACTTGGGAAAAAGAACCACATTTACAGTTCATTTAAAAGATTGCGCCGTCAGTGGAATCTGCTGTAACCCTGTCTTCAAAATTGGCCAAAATGCCTTTCTTGTCTCTGTTGACTACTGTTTTTGCATCTTCCGTCTTTCTTTAGAATTTCCAGATGATATTAATCCTGATACCAAAGAAAAAGGTGGTCCCAGAGGCCCAGAACCTACCCGATACGGAGACTGGGAACGAAAAGGACGCTGTATTGATTTTTAAGACACATATTATTAACTTCAGTATCTTTTTCTGAATATGTACACCAGAATTTATTTCCAGTTGTTTTCTTTCTGTATATCCTTTAAGTCATTTAATTTCTATAATGTGTTTAAAAGCATAAATAATGCCTTGAAAGAAAATATGCTGCTATAAATCAAGAAAGGGGAAATAGTTCTACATTAGCACATTAATTTTCATTTAAATATATTGGAGTATATACATGATTAGAGCTGCAAACTCATTTCATCACATTTCAGTTTAAATTAATCAGCTGCTTATAAAATGCAAATGTAAATAAAACAAGTTTTAATGATTTTTGTTGCCACATGCTAGGTAATGGTGACTTTTTAAATGTGAGTTAAGTAATACATTATAGTTTGATAAGGTCTCAGTAACAACAGAAAATCTAACTCCAGAGCCAGATTACTTGGGTTCAAATCCCGGCTCTGCTACTTATTGTCCATGTGATCTTGAATAATTTATTTAACTTTTCTACACCTCAGTTATCTTCATGTGCAAATTGGAGTTAATACTAGTTTTACCTTCTAGGGTAGTGAGAAAATATTTAAATGAGTAAGTACAGGTAAACTACTTGGAACAGTGCGTAGCACATAGCTCTCAGTGTGTTAGCTATCCTTCAATCTTAAAGGTATTTTTCCAAGTCTCTAGGCTTTCTGTGGGGAAATAGTAAGAAACCGAGTTTGAAATAGTTGAACTGAAATTGTTTTATATGAATATAGCATTAAAAAATCATTAGTTGGAAAATTCGTGATTTTTTGCATGGATGAACTGAGCTGAAATATATGCTAGTTTGTTAAACATAAAATTTAGATACAGAGGGTCAATATGAGGAAAGCAGGGGATGAAATGGACCAGCTTAGTCAGTTTTGGCCTTTGGATAACTGGGTCAGGAAAAGTCATGTCCAGTTTACAGATGTGGAAGGAAGAATGGAAGCTGCTGGGCTTGCCTAAGGCATCCTGTGCTGTCCTCTGGCCTTACTCAGTCCCAGAGACTGGACCTTCAGCCCCCAGGCTACACTTAAGTTACTTAGGAGCAAAGGGTTTGCAGGGTCTGTAGAAGACAGTGCCGCAGGCTGATAATGCTGTGATATGACTTGTAAATGCGATGTTATTTGAGAAGATTGTAGAAGATTTATACAAGACAATACACTTTCTTAAAAGTGTATTCTTCTCCGAAACAAACTAAGTAGTGTGGTAATTGTGCCTAGTCATTCAGTCTTTGTATCGGTTCTCTCTCTGTCAACATTTGTTCTTCTCATGGCAGTTACTGGGTTTGCTGCTGAGTGATAACCATATTCCTTTAAAAACAGTCTGTAATTTAGTCATCCTTCAGTTAGCCTACATTAGTGAAAGTTTTTATTAGGTTAACATTCCAGAAGTACTATGTGAAATTATTTTGTATAGTTTTGCCTGTGTTTGTGGTATGTGATATAGGAGAGACAACTTAAATACTTCAAAAACTAGTATGAAATATGTAACAACCAAAATGTTGTATTAAGATAATAGAATCCTGGAGGCGCCTGGGAGGCTCAGTCGTTAAGTGTCTGCCTTCAGCTCAGGGTGTGGTACCGGCGTCCTGGGACCAAGCCGCACATCAGGCTCGTACACTGGGAGCCTGCTTCTTCCTTTCCCACTCCCCCTGCTTGTGTTCCCTCTCTCACTGGCTGTCTCTCTCTGTCAAATAAATGAAATCTTAAAAAAAAAAAAAAAAAAAAATAATCCTTAACCTCTGTTAATAGTAACATGTTTCATGACAGCCATCAAATACATAGGTACAATTTGGTGTCATAAAAACATTTGTGATTTTTATGTCCAAAAGATGATGTAGCAGCAGTGGAAATGCATCACTCACATCTCCTCCTGTGGGCAGCAGAGGTGATTGAGAACCCCAGCTGCTGCCCCATGGGATCCACCTCTGTTCCTGGTGAAGCTACACTTCCCGCAGGCTGTTCCCAGCCAATGAATGAGTATGGTGGCCCACTCCCCTGATGGATGACATTGGCTCAAGGACTCCCCATTAGCCTGCCCAATACTTTCTTCAGACTGTGCTGCTGTCTAAGACTCTTCCTGCCCGAGTCGTCTTTCCTTCTCTCTCCCCTTCACAGGTGTCAGACTCTGCCTACTTTTCCCCTTTATAATTCAAAACATTTCCCCAGTAAATCTCCTTTACAATTAATCCCATCTTATCATTTGTTTCTCAGAGAACCCAAACTAATGTGTAGTTTTAAAAGAACAGCTTATAAAAGAACAACTTATAGACAGGTTTTTAGAAAATGCCACAAAGCTTGTGGCTTTTTCTAGTACAGTCATAATCTAACCATTTAAATCTTACATTGCTTGGGAATTTCTGGGAAATTATACGCTGTACATTTATACAGAAGACTTGGACCATGGAACCTTTGTACATTTTAGGTGTTTTGGTGAAATTGAATTATGTCCATCATTTTTCTTATTTTGATGGCAGTTGCTGTGAACTACTATGAGTCAGAATCTACCGTTACCTATTACTAAACTTGAACAACCTAAAGCCATATTCTGCAAATAAATAACAAATGTTCATTGGATGAATAGTATGGCTTACAATGAATAAACTTAGTAACAGTAATTGTTAATGATGTATCAGCAATTTTAATGATACTTTCAGAACAGGGCAGTAATTTTTATAAGTAGAAGAATGGCAGTGGACTGTTAACCAATACTGATTGATCGTTTAGGAAGGAGAGTAAAATGAAGAATTCCTGAGTTCATTCTTGCGTTCAGTTGATTCTTTCTATTTAATCAGTGATTGTTCAGATATTCTGCTAGGCTCTGTGTATTTGGTGACGAATGAAACAGAGCCCTTGCCATCCTGTCATAATGTCTGATGGATTTGATTTACACATGAGAACAATTTCAAATGATAACTGAAGGCTAAATGCATTGCAAGTGACTGTACTTCAACCCAACCAAACCTAAGGGAACTTTCTATGTTTGATGAGGCTATCACTTTCTGAATTTTTGTTACCAGATGACTCTTGAGAGACATAAGTGTTCACCTTTTAAAATCTAAACTGATTCTGTGAGATATGAATCAAGTCAAATATTCATTCTGTGATCAGTTGCGCTCTGACCTTGCCACGTATCAGATTGACGTAGCTACTGACCAAGAAGAGATGGAGTGAACAGAGTGATGTAATGAAGATTCTTGGACCTGTAAAGATTCCTCAAGCCTCTCCTGGCTCCAGAAGAGCATTTTTGGTGGGCCTCCCTCTGTACAACCACTGGAACTGAAGCTGCTTCTTACTTCCCTAAGCCAGGACTGGCTGCTGTGAATGAAATATAAAGAATATTGAATGATCCATGCACAGGAGGGAATATATGAATATTAAGAAATATTTATGATCATTACGTATTTGGTGTTCTGTGTCCTCTGGGGACTTTGTTCTAAGTCTTCCTCCTTGAGATCTTTCATTTGTAGAAACAGATACTGCTTTCCTGACCCGCGCAGACTCTGGCCGGGGTTCCAAAATGTGCTGCTTTTGCATCTCCCTCCTTTTCTTTCTCCCCAGTGGGGGCAAGACTGTGTATTCTGTCTAAACCTACTTCTCTCTTATGATCACCCAAATCTGGATGGAAAATTAAAAAGGTAACTTCTAATATTCAAGGTTTTTAGATAAAGTAACAGAATCTACTCTGTTTCAGGCCTCTTTGGTCTTAAGGCCCTCTTATGCTCTAAAACTCTTTGGAGGTCCCTAAGTTGTTTAGGACCCCGAAGAACTCATGTTTATATGTGTTATATCTATTGATATTTACCATATTAAGAATGAAAACCAAGCAATCTTTTAAATATTTAATTAATTTTAAAAAACTCCCATAATTGGGGCACCTGACTGGCTAAGTTAGTAGAGCATGTGGCTTTTGATCTCAGGGTTGTGAGTTCAAGCCCCAGCTGGGGTGTAGAGATTACTTAAAAATAAAAATCTTAAAATAAAAGATAACCCCATAATAAACCCATTACATGTTAACATAAAATAGCATTTTTTGGCAAAAATAACTAATCTTTCCAAAACAAAAAAAATTAAGAAGAGTGGTATTGTTTCATATTTTTGCAATTCTCTTTTATGTCTAACTTAATAGGAGGCAGCTGTATTCTCATATCCTCTTCTGCATTCAGTCTGTTTTGATACTGTTTTGATTGAGGTGTATTGAAGAAAAAAGCTGGCTTCACACAGATCCGAAGTTAGAAAAGGGAGAATCTCACAGATCCCCTGAACTGGACCACACACTTCCAAGAACTGCTGAGCTAATTTAAGTAGGAAGGAGGGTACTAAATGCAGACACTTTGGAAGGGTGAGCAGAACAGGCTAAACCTCTAAGACCACATTTCAGACCCGCACAACAGCGCTGGCTGGAGAAAGGAGCTGCTGCCTCAAATCCTAGTCGGCTGCATCTCTTCCAGGCAAGAACCCGCCATGGCCACCGCTACGGACCCCTGAGGCCCTGAGGCTGCTGCCAAGCACACTGACAAAATGAAGTCTTGGTAGCATTGTCCCCCTCACCTAACCTATTTCTGCATCATTGTCTTATGTGGGTGGACACTAAAGCCAGATGTCTGTCTACCCTAGTGGAAGATAGGACATGTACTTTCACCGAATTCTGTGTGGGTTTGGGAGGCTCCACACTGGGGAACTCGCCAGATGTAGAGATGGCGTTCAGAAGATTTTGTGCAGATGTTACTTGCTGACCGCTATCATCTGAGAAAACTAGTTGGGAATCAGCTTTATTGGGGCATCAAAGTGTAACATATGTAAAATATAATGTAGACATGTAAAAATAAGGTTTGAATGATCCCTAAAATATGTTAAATATCTATTCCTGCTCATTTGAAGAATGCTTCCATAAAGATTGGACATCTGAGCCTATAATTTCTTTTTATGACAGTTACATAGCCTTGGTTAATGAATATGAACATGAGTTATGTGAAAGTTGCTTAAAATTCAGGAACAGCCCATATTCACTTAAAATACAGTCTAGATATATTTAGGCCCTGCATTTCTAACTTGGTCGTGGCAAGTGGAATCTTGTCTAAAGCCTTGAAACTGCAAGTACTCCTAATTAGCTGTTGCTAGTAAAAAGGAATCATGGACAGATTGAGAAGGGCGTTTTTTGTTGATGCAGGTGTGAGAAGGAGATGAAAAACAAAGGGACTTTTAGAAGCAACTTAGAATATTGGAAGCTGAAAACATGCAAAGGAGAAAACTAGGGAAATGTCTTTGCAGGGTTGTCTTTAGCCCCTTTGGAAAAATCTTATAAACTGAGATGTTACAGACTGGACTGTAACCATTATCTTTTTTAAAGATTTTATTTATTAGAGAGAGAGAGCATGAGTGGGGGGAGAGGTAGAGGGAGAAGCAGACTCTCTGTTGAGCAGGGATCCCGATGTGGGGCTCAATCCCAGGACCCTGAGATCATGACCTGAATGGAAGGCAGATGCTTAACCAATGGAGCCACTGGGCACTCCTGTAACCGTTATCTTAACACACCGTATATTTCCTAGCACAGGTGGTCACTGTATTCAAGTTGGCATCTTCAACTTTAGACATACATAAAGTTTGGATTCTTTTGTTTATCAGAAGAGCTCATATTTTGTCTCATCCCTAAGTCAATGACTCTGGTAGGTCCCTTATTTTTTTTTAAAAAAAGCCTACACAGATTTTATTTTGATAGCATCCTTTCATTTTCTGCTGGTTAGAAATGTCAGAACTTCTGAGTAGATCGTCCCATATCAAATCCAAACCCTTGATTACATGACCCTCCACCATTGTCCATACCTACATACTAAATGTTTCAACTGGGCAGAACAATCTTTTTATTTCCTTATTTTATATAGATAGGTTAATGCTGACTGGAATGCCCCTGCCTTTCTTTACGAACACACATCTTTTCTCTCTTCCTCCAGTCCTTTGCTGGAATGAGGTTGGGTATAAATTACATGAATGAAATGCCCTTCTCTGCTTCAAAAAAAAAAAAAAAAAAAATACGACTCACGTCAGACCTTAATGTTTTTCCGTATAATGAATCCTGACCACCTCTAGTCAAGCCCGTCACTGCGGCAGCTCCTTGTCCCTGTCGCAGAGGTCATGGCTCGACCCTGTGTGAATGTACCCTGATGGTTGTGCTGATTTGGCCTTTGTCCTCTTTTCCAATGTTCTGTTTTTCTGTTCTGTGGGGATTAGAATGCCAAAGAAGGTGAGGGTTCTGAGTGCAATTTCTGCCAATTAACTGCACTTGATGGGATTTGAAAGGGGATGTGAGGCAGGGCCCTCGTCCTGCTGCGAGCTTGTACAGTGGGCAGGCACGGTTGCACAGACTTCGGATCGGCCTGCGGCAGCACTCCAGTGTTTAGTCTCTAGCCTTGTGGAGTCAAGAGGTATCGCAATAGTGACATCCGTGCCTTCCGATTCCTGAGTCACTACCACGTTAGCATATTGTACTGAACAGGTCCCCACCCTTCTCGTTGTGGCTGAGGTGATGGCCGCCCCCTGCCATAGGCCAGTTTGGCCATCTCTTTCTTGAAATTCATCCTGGAAGTTCATTCTAGTCTCTACCTACCCAGCCTTTCCAATGTCATCACTTCAGTACTTTCCTTTTAGAGTAACTAGAGAGGTTTGTTTCCTACAATGAATCCTGACTGTCAAGGTATTTATCTGTGGATAGACCACTTATGTCATGTCCCGTTTTGTTCCTAGATTCGGCACTGCTTTACTTTATGTATCTGGAGCTACTTGACCCCCGCCCACATGCCAGTCCCCACTGCAGGCAACTAACAGGAGTTCCAGAAAGACAAAGAGAAACAGGGTAGAAATTATTAAAGAGTCAATGCAAGACTATTTAGCAGAATCAAAGAATATATTACCAGACTAAAGAGACCCTCCAGTACCATTCCAAGTCATAATGAAATTGTAGACCATCAGGGATAATCAAAAATCTTCCAAAGAAGAGGGAGGGAAATGTCACAAAGGAAAAAACAAATGGTACCAAGTTTTCCACCAGAACACTGGAAAATAGTGAAGCAATCTGATCCAAATTGAAGGTAAAATTTTTTCATTTAGAACTCAGTACAGCCTACCAAGTGTGAGCATGGAACATACATAACCAAGTATGAGAATCAAAATATTTTCAGACAGCAAAGCCCAGGAAAGAAGCTTTACTCTCATATACTACATCTTAGGGAACTGCTGGTGGATGTGCTTCCGCCAAAGAAGGCATAAACAAACAACAAAACAAAAAAACATGGGATCCAGGAAGCAAGAGATTCAACACAAGGGATGCAGTAAAGGAAGATTCCAGGGCACAGCCAAGCAACAACCCGGAGAACAACCAGTCCAGACAAGACTAAGGTGGGAGGTGCATAGAAGGGAGATATGGGAGAGAGAGGGAAATGGAAATGGTGTATTATTTAATTTGCTTGAGCGTTAAAAAAATTATTGATAAGCATCTGAGAAATGTTGGAGAATTTAGGAAACAACAGGAACCTAGAAAACTATGCAAACAAAAAAGGAGACGATTTTTAAATTATTAACCCTAAGAAAAACACAACTTTGTGCAGGAAAGGACATGTACCTACAGTACACTGCCTGGCTCAGCGGATAAGTCAGAACACGTGTAGTTATTACATAATCATAACAATTTTTAAAACGTTATTGATTTGAATTTTTTGAGCGATGACTTAGCTGCGTGGAGAGAAGGGAAGGAAGTGGGCAGAAGATGATAGTGTCGCAGAGCTGAGTCTAGCACCCCATACTAACAAGAAGCCAGGAGGTAATTGCTAAAACTGATCAGTCCAGAGATAACAATGTGTGCGTGTCATGTAGAAAGAGGGAGGTAAATACCAGAAGAATCAAATGGAAGAGCTGAGAGTGGTTGCCCCTGGAGGTGAATTGGCTGGGCAAGAACGGCTGTTTTTCATTAGAAGCTCTATTTCTTAAAATAAATGAATGTACTAGTTATTATTTTAAGAACTTACACAGATTTCTTGGGGAAATTTAGAAAACAGAGTATAAAGAAGAAAACAAAAATTATCTAGGAAACCTTTATACCTGCTTAACCTTTGGTAAATTGTCCTTCAATAGTCTTAAGTAAGTATAGATGTTTTTTTATATAGGCATTATCCTAATAATTTCATAGCCAGAATTCCACTATTTTAATCTTCACTTCTTAATGACAAGTGATGTTAAACACCTCTCCCTATGCTTATCAGCCTTTTGCATTTTCTCATTTCCTCTATTAATTGCTTTTACTTGTCCCTTGCTCATTTTCCTTTGGATATTGGTCTTTCTATTATCAATTTGTATGAGATTTTGCTCCTCGTTCTGCTTGTTTATGCTGAAATGTTTATTTTCATGAGGTCACTTTTTCCCCCCTTTGGTATAACTTGGCCTCTGTGACCTTAACTTATTAATATCCCTTCACAAAGTTCTTCAGTGGTTCTTGCCTGTAATGAAGTCCTAAGTTCTGTGCCCTTCCTGGTCTGGGCCTTGACATCTGTTTGGGCCTCTCTTCCACAGGCCCTCTCCATTCCAGTCAAGACCTACCACTAAGAGACTTTCAAACAGGCTTCCCAATATCTCCCCATCTTGATGATAAACATGCTTTCTGCCTGAAATGCCTTTTCTTTACTGTCTGTCTAGAAAACACCTTTTGATCGATACCTCACCTTCTCGAGTGTCTTTTCTGTGTTCTTTCCACATTCAGCCATTACAAATGTACTGACTTGTTTTAGAATTGTCAATTCTGTCTCCTCCATTAGTCCGTGGGCTTCCTTATCTATCTTTGTTCAGCTTTGTATCCCCCGTTGCAGCACAGTGCTGAGTACTTAGTAAACACTCAATAAATGTTGGCTCAGTGTTGAATAATTCAGTATTTGTGGTAGGCAGAATTCCACAGTGGCCCCAGGATTCCCTCCCCTTGGTGTATGTGCACTGTCCCTCCCCCTTCAGTGCAGGTAGGACCTGTGAATATAATGAAATAGTCATTCTCCTGATTAGGTTGCGTTATATGGCAAAGGTGCTGGAGCAGTTATTCTAGTGGTCATGTTACCTTTGTAACAGACCCCACTGTAGCCAACCGGAAGAAGAGTCTCCTACTGACTGTGAAGAAATAAGATGCTATGCTGGGAAGGTGCCACAGGCTAGAGGCATATGGTACCGTATGCTAGAGACTCAGCCTCTAGGAGCTGACGGCGATCCCCAGCTGGCAGCCAGCAAGAACACAAGGACCTTAGTTCTACAACCACAAGGCTCTGAATTCTGCCAACCCCCTGAATGAGGTTGGAGGAGGATTCCGAGACTCGGATAAGATCCCAGCCCCAGCCGACACCTCAAATTCAGTCTAGTGAGACCCTAAGCAGAGGACCTAACTAACAGGTGCCCAGACTCCTAATCCAAGGAAGCTGTGGATAGTAAGTCTGTGCTGCGTTAAGCCACTAAGTGTGTTATAATGTCTTATGCAGCAGTAGAAAACTGACACAGCATTCAAGCTGCTATTACCAGGGCACTGGGGCCTCGAATCTCAGGAGCAATGACTAGGTGGGCTTTAAGACCTTAAAGTTTTGATAACTGTATCCTGGTTTTGAATATTTGTATACAAAATCCTTCTGAGACCTACCCCACCAAACTCTCATCACTATCTCTCTTAAGAGATGCAAAACCCTGCTTACCCGTAGGCATTCCCTTATTGATAACATAACCCTGTATTGATCAACAATTTAGTTACTGCTCTTGGATTCCTTCTTGCCGTGTTCTGTCCACATATACTAGCACTCCTGTTATTTTGCAGGGAATCTCCTTCCCTAGGGAATCGCATGTGTGAGCTACCACTTACTATTTATTGTGATGGCCTTTATATGCTGCATTAAGACTGCTTGACTGAACCCTCACTAGCCCACAGCCTGGTCTTGTTCACAGCCCAGAAGGTAGATCTGTTTCCTTCTCAGACTCCCCTCTGATAACAGTTACCTGGCCCAATATTCTAGAATTGGACCAGTTGGGTCTCTCGGGTGAAATAAAATGATTAATCCAAGTCATTGAAAGAACATTTAAACATACGATGCTATTTGCTTTTGTTTAGAAAATATAATGAGAAACATTTTTAAAAATTTGGATTGCTATAGAAGTGCCCCAAATTCTTTTGCTTTATTTAAAAAATAATTGATTTATTAAATGAAAGTGCACTCTTTTTTTTAAAACCACCCAAAATATTAAAAGATTTGGAATCTTCTATGATCTCTGATGTTGATAAAAGACAGGTAGCAGAGAGTTCCACTTGAGGTCCAGGGGCAAGTGATTTAAAAAGATAGGTGGTAGGTGATGGGTAGTAAGGAGGGCACATATTGCATGGTGCACTGGGTGTTATACGCAACTAATGAATCATCGAACTTTGCATCAGAAACCAGAGATGTACTGTATGGTGACTAACATAATGTAATAAGAAATCATTAAAAAAAATTTTTAAAAAAAAAAAAAGGATAGGTGGTAGGGGTGACGGGGTGGCTCTGTTGTTAAGCGTATGCCTTCGGGTCAGGTCATGGTCCCAGGGTCCTGGGATCGAGACCCAAGTCAGGCTCCCTGCTCAGCGGGAGGCCTGCTTCTCCCTCTCTCACATCCCCTGCTTGTGTTCCCTCTCTCACTCTCTCTCTGACAAGTAAATAAATAAAATCTTTAAATAAAATAAAATAAAAAGATAAGTGGTAGTTAAGGAAGACAGAGTTGGGGCAGGTCGAGCTAACGTGCTGCTTGAGGAAAGCCTTAGGGGCTGGGGAGGGCTGGCAAGTGCCACCTCGGGAGGAGTTTAACCCAGTAATGGACTTGGTCTCAAATGTCAGAGACTGGGCCTGGTCTTAGCATCATTCATACATGGATATGAGCTGAGCTCCAAGGCAGTTCCCCTCATTTTCTATAAATGAACCAAGAACTTCAGGCTACGTAAGGCAGATCCCACTTACTTTTCAGAAACACTAAATTCACTTAAACTACCCATATTATTTGTGTTTAATTTTTTAAGGCAATCTAAAAAGAATTTACTAGAAACGGGAAGCTGTAAGTACAGCAAGCACCAAAATAACAGAATAAAGATTCTTTACCGTGTTCAGATGCTTTCTAAAATTTAGAATAATTAAAATGTAAGAGACAAAAATAGTTTCAGAAAAGAATAATGCTGACATTTTCAGATACTCTGCCAAAGCAAAGCTCCTCTTCTGGCGTGTAGCAGCCTGACTTAGATGAGCACCAGTGGGGGAATGAGCTCCTGCTGACTTCCTGCCAAGCCCCTCCACCCCCACACGCCGTCCCCACTGCAGGCGATCAAGTAGGCCTTGTTACCACACCAGGGTCAAGTCACTAAAAAGATCCTTAGGCATGAAATGTCATAGCTATTTCAGTAATCGAAATACAAGATATTTCCTTATTTTCTGCTTCAAAATGTGAGTACTAGATAAATATTTCAGGACACTCTCAGAACCAGTTCAAGACCTACATATCCTGATTTAATTTAAGCCCTCTCAGAAAATGTGCTTTTCTCCAAACTTCCCTGCTCTTTGTAATATTCCTCACATTAGAGTCACTTCCAAAAGGCCGTCTAGATGCATACTTGCACAGTTAACGGTATTAAGGCGCCTGTTAAGATGTGTATAACTCATTAGAATGTGTTAATTACTTTCAGTATATTCATTGCCACTTGGCATTAAGTAATGTCCTGTGGAAAGAGACCAGACATTCACTTTATTATTGTTGCTTAAGCTTTTATTATGAAAAATTTAAAAATACACAGAGGTAGAAAGAATAACATAATGTGTCCCCCACGAATGTACCCACCACCCAACTTTAACCATTATCAGTATTTATCAACAGTTACTATTTTTGTTTCCTTTTACACACTTTTTCTCTCCTCTGAGATATTTTATGGCAAACAGCTTCCCACTGGATGTGTAGTATCTTATAGAGAGGAGTTAAGCAAATGTCAGAGAATAAATAGGTCCCTGGCTGGGCAGCCTGTCCAGCTTGGGGGGGTGGGGGGTGTGACACGAACAGAGGTTGTCAGCAGGAAGGAGGTACTAACCCAGGAGGGGGGGTGGTACTGAAAGGCCAAGGAGTTTTTTTAGATGTATATTTTCTGAGAAAGAAAGAGCTGATGTTGACTGCAAATCAAAAAAAAAAAAAAAAAGTCTTGCTTTACTGTTTGGTTTCGTCTTAAGTAGAGGAAGATTTTGCCTATATTTTCATTTATTTCAAGGTATTTATTTTAGACTTAAAATACTCATAATTACCCTGAGTTTAAACATCCTGTTGTAAGCAGGATGGTAACCCAGTGGTTCTCAGTTCTTCAGTTTTACAGCCAGTTCTTTATTTTTTTAAGATGTATTTATTTATTTGAGAGAGAGAAGGGGGGGAGGGAGAGGAAGCCGACTCCTCATTGGGTGCGGAGCCAGACACAGGGCTCAATCTCATGACCTTGAGACTGTGACCTTCATGACCTGAGCTGAAATCAAGAGTTGGTGGCTTAACTGACTGAGCCACACAGGTACCCCTCTACAACTAATTCTTAAAGACCAAGGACAGTGATTTCACAGACTTTAGGAAATATTAAAAAGTTTCACCATCTTTTACATTCAGGAAAGTTATTGTTGTTATTATTAAAACTCTTATTATTTATCTTTGATTATTTCATATATTTCCACTTATTTTCCTTTGAAAAAGTGGCAGTTAAACTCTTTGGAATTGTCTATTCCTTAAAGATACCTCTATTTACAAATATTCATCATATAGTCTTTTAGATAGTCCCTTGTCTATCTTTTCTTTTTTGTTTTAAAGATTTCACTTATTTATTTGAGAGAGAGTGAGTGAGAGAGCACGAGCTGGGGGACGGGGCAGAGGGAGAGGGAGCTGGAGAAGCAGGCTCCCCGCTGAGCAGGGAGCCCGATGTGGGGCTCAATGGGGGGCTCGATCCCAGGACACTGAGATCATGACCTGAGCCGAAGGCAGATGCCTAACTGGGTGAGCCCCCCAGGTGCCCCAGTCCTTTGTCTATCTTTAAGTGTGTATGTAACCCAAGTGGCTAACTCGTCCTTGCACTAGCATGTTTGGGAAAGGGTTGTTACAGAACAGCGTGTGAGTTATTCCTCACTGCAGAGGTGACCTCCTTGCCACTTGGCCACTCAGTGTCCATCTGTGGCTCATATCTTGCCCACACCTCCATCACCCCTGCCTCTTCTCGGTGGGATGCTGATGTTGCCGGTCACTGCATGCTGGCGGGTGCTGGGAAAGGGCCATACTTCCTGTACCTCTGAGTCCCTTACACCGCCTGGCGCTCCTATGATTCTCTCAGTCAGGGTTTGAGGTGACTGAGATTGTGTTTGGGCAGCACAGATTAGGAAACGACTGCACACTAACATGATAGGTAAGCTATTAAGGAAAAAAATCCATTGGGCTTTTTTTTCCACCGTGTTATTGGTTTCCTTTAATTATTGTGACCTCACCAGGGAAGAATAAATTCTCTGTCCCTTGCACCAATCCAGTAAGAGACCAGTATTGTGTTTTTAAGGCTCAAGTTATTTTTTATGTCTCTGCTTCTACCAAGGAAGTAAATAGCTGTTGTGATTCAGGTGCTTTGAGAGAGACTAACCTGGGCTGCTTCTAGAGGAGAAGGGAAGAGGGCTCGGGCTTTGGCTTCAGGAAGGAGTGTGGCCCACTCATACCCCACTCCAAGCAGGACCCCCGCAAAAACGCCTTTGAGGGGATGGACTGGGGATTAAATGCCGAGTGCCCCTGCGTTGTGAGCTGCGTCCATTTCCTAGGGCTGCCACACAGCGTATCACAAACTGTATGGCTTCAAACAGCAGAACTGCATTCTCTCACCATTGTGGAGGCCAGAAGTCTGAACTCAAGGTGTCAGCAGAGCATTACTCCCACTAAAACCTGTAGAGAAGAATCCTTCCTTGCCTCTTTCTAGCTTCTGATGGAATGCCGGCAATCTTTGGCATTCCATGGTTTACAGGCACATGGCTCCAATCTCTGCCCTTGTGGTCACATGGCATTCTTGTTGTGTGTCTCTGCTTTCACATGACTGTTGTTAGAAGGACTCCAGTCATATTGGAGTAGGGGCCCACCCTACTTCATTATGACCTCATCTTAACAGATTACATCTGTAATGAACCTCATTCCAAATAAGGTCATGTTTTGACCCTCATTCCAAATAAGGCCAGGGCTAGGACCTCAACTTAGCTTTTTTGGGGAGAAACACAATTCAAACCATAACAAGAACCATGGTACAAGATACCTGGACCAAGCCTGCTATGGAGGAGACAGCCACCGGCCTTCGAATAGGCCGAGCAAGCTTGAATAATGACTGTTTTCAGCATTGACCTACCAAAGGCCAGAAGCCCTCCTCAAGTTTTTTAAGCTGTGTAAGCATTTAGAAACTCTTACACAACCTTAAGACGGTAAGGAAGCCTCCCTCACTCCACCTCCACCATCCCAAATAATAATGACTGTGCTTGCATTTCCTGGGGGGGGATAGATTTGCTGATTCTGCACCAGAGTGTATGGGAATGTCTTCAGATGACTACACTTGACATCATGGTTCCTACTCCCTGGACCATCCCCACCTCCAGTCATTTCATACTGTTTTTTCTCTCTAAGTGCCTCATTCTTTCATTTACTTTCCACAGTTGCTAGTGTACTACTTTTAGAATACTCTTTTATGTTCCATTTGACACTTTTGCAGACTGTATACATGTAGGCAAAAAACTAAGGTCGCTTCTAGTCAAAAGTGCTATCTACTCCTGGTGGGTAGACTTAGAATAAAACATTTCTCAGTAACAGTTTTTCTTTAATACATCCTATATAAAATTTGTAAAAGGAACTTAGTCTGCTACCAGACCCTATAAGCGCAGGGAAGGGATAGAAAAACATGTTCCTCTCCTCACAGAGTCAGTCCCTAGGGGCTGACAATATGGGAGGCTGGATTTTTTTTCTTCAGTTATATAAAAAATCAAACAAATGCCCCATTTCTGCTCAAATTCATTTGAGATATCACCACTCTGATTTTTCCTTAGTTTTAAAACTAGAATCTGTCTACAATTTTTTAAATCCTGTAATAGCAACCGCCTCCTCAGAGACAAAATGGAAACCTCTGTACACTGTTCTGTAATCAAAGCATCTTCACAGTTGCACACAGAAAAAAAATCCAAGAAATAACAACAGGCAAACTATATTTATAAAATCATATAAATATTATGTAAAAGCATTTTAGTTATATTTGATAATACAACTAATTACCAATAAAATTGCTAAACCACTTTATTTATTGAATACTTTTTAAAAATTCTCCTTTAAAACAATGAAAAGGCAGGGCTGGAAACTGCCCTTCACCCCCCTTAATACAAAATCATTAAGATTTAACAATCTGAACACAGAATCATTTTACAAAGAATTCTATTTCTTTTAAATATATATAAATATATATAAAACATATAAATATATATATATATAATATATATATATATATATATATAAAGTTTATCTTCAGGGCTGTGCATAATTATTGTGATTCATTGACTCATTTCCCTAAAGCTTTATTAGCCATAACCTATTAAAATGTAGAAGAGGAAAGGGAGGTGGTGAGAACGGGAGCACAGCGCCTGGATTGTATTGTTGAAGAGCTGAGAGCAGTGCTTGGAACTACTGTTGCAGGATAGAACCAGAGTGGGCAGATGTGATCTCTTGAGTAATGGGTCTATGCGTCTGAGGAAGGATGAGGGATGAGGGTAAGATGTTTATCTTAGAATCATGGCTACTTAGATCTTGGAAGTACTTAGTATCTAATGTTCAGCCAAGCAAACAGGTGCAGAGACTAGTAAGTGACCTCGCTGAGCTCACCCTCTGCTCAGTAGCTCCAGAGCCAATACTTAGCTTTCTTGACCACCAAGTCAGTGCTTTTAACCCTCCCCTTTCCCCTCCTCCCCATCCTACCCCCACCCCTTCATTGCTTCTCTTGAAACTAAATTTAAAACGATTAACTTAGAAAAGAAAGTATCCAGTTTGAATTCATTTTATTTGCGGTTTATATGTTAGATCCCTAATATATCTTCTTCTATATTTAGCCATTTCAAAGTATGACATAAAATGTAGATGCAACTGATAATCAAGCAAATATCTTTTTAATTTTAGAAATAGTGGCATTCCAGAAATTCTCAGCCAACCTGTTTGTTTCTTAACTGCTTATAGAACTTAAAGGCATGCAGTCAAGAACAGCATTATATGCTTACTTGCCTGACTGTGTTATCCTGGCCTCCAGCATCTGGGTAACGCTCTTAGTACTTCAACTTCCTCTTTGCCCCAGCAGCCATCAGCTTGAATCCATCTCCCTGCACAATCATCACCCTCTGGAAGGTGTTTCACAGTACATCATACCCTCACATCAAGAAGTACAAGCATTGACAGTTTAATGGCTAATTACAAGTCATTTCCATAAAGTTTATCAGTTATTTCTTGGGTTTAAAAGTATTGATACCAACTGAATTACATATTGGTAATTGTTTTTTATGAAACCATCCATTTTCCTTTATTTATTTAACTACTCTGAAGCAAAGCCAAGAAAAGAAAACAAAAAACCCCAGCATACTCGTTGCATTTTTCTTGAGTCAAACCACGCTGTTAAAAGGGTGAAGAGTCAATACGCAAAGTATTCAATGAAAATTATCTGAAGCCACTCTAAAAAATATCACTGGTGCAAACCCACTTGTCATTCATACTCTTGAGAACAAATAACTGGTGAATCTCACTGATCAATTCTTCATTTACCACCTGTAATTTTTACAGTGACTGAACAGTACAAACATCTTGACTCCTTACTCTCAGCTTACCAGCAACATACTAAGGACAGAATTATTGGAAGCTGGCTGATGGCCATGTGGTATAATAGCATGGCGGGCTTTTTAGAATGGCACATTCATCACCTTCCCCATAATGGCTGCTTTTCCTTGGAACTGTTCTTTCACCCAAGAGAAACCAGTCCCCTGTAAATAGAGAGCACTCTGCTGTCTCCTATCAACATCAAAGTTGTGATATCAAAGATGAACAAAACTCCCCCCAGCTCTGTCTCACATAGGGCTCTAGGACATTTTACCCGGTGTCCTTGTGAACTCCCACCTCTTGTCTGTATCGCAGGGATAATGCCCCTTGCACATAGAGTCCAAGGCCTGGGGTCCCCTCAGCAGAGGTGGCTGGATGGTGGGGAGCTCTTCACCTTCACACAAAGCCTGTGGCTACTTTTCCACCTTCCCCGAGGTACCACCAGCTCTAGTCAAGTGGATCAGAAGTTAGAACTGGACACTGCCAATATATTATAAATCCCAGATGGTATCTAGAGCAGAGAAGAATCATTAGAAAATTAAGGAACTTATTTTTGTGCTTTAGTTATGAAAGGAATGGCTTTCGAGGCTCTTGAGAAGCAGCTGCAACTAAATAAGAACATGGACAATGCCTGAATTCTCCATTAAATTCCTGCAAGCCAGAAATCCAGGTTCATCAAATCCTTTTGGAAGATAAGATTTCTGCTCAAGGTGGAAAGTCTTACTTAAGGAAATAAATAACCCTAATAGTAGAATAATAGAACTTGGGATAAACCAGAGAATTACTATTTCCAGTCCTCTTATCTCACAGATAAGAAAACAGGCTTAGAGAGGGTGAGGGAAACACAGGATCACAGTCTCCCACCCTCCAGCGTAAGACTCAAGCAACTTCACCAACCAAAGCAGCCTCCCCTGTTTCAGTCCTCCTTCATCAGCGTGTCCTTCACCAAGTCAGAGAACTGACCACCTGAGAGGTGGCAAATAGTTATCCACCAAGAAACTGACTGGCCCATGTCCCAGGAAGCTTTCAGAAATTGGACTGCATTCTAGTTTACTGATTTTTTCCCCTGTAATTATGAATTAGCCCTTTTCAAATGAAAGATGGACATATTTATTTATGTGCCAAACTGATATATAGAATGGCTTACTGTTCTGCACATAGTTTGGAAACTATGCTTTCACTACCATTCATTAATATGTTTGGTAGCATCATCTTGAATTTGAAAAGCAATTACCGGGGGCACCTGGGTGGCTCAGTTAAGCATCTGCCTTCGGCTCAGGGCGTGATCCCAGCGTTCTGGGGTTGAGCCCCACATCAGGCTCCTCCACTGGAAGCCTGCTTCTTCCTCTCCCACTCCTCTTGCTTGTGTGCCCTCTCTCGCTGGCTGTCTCTGTCAAATAAGTAAGTAAAATCTTAAAAAAAAAAAATGAAAAGCGATTACCAGTCTAAACCAACATATTAAGTCCAAGCAGAATTAAATTTCAATTTGTGAGAGTGCTAACATTAGCTTGAAAACAAGATACACTAAAATTATAAAAATAAAAATAGACTACTACTTTTTCTTGGTCTGTACCCATTTTTGTTCTTAGAATTACAAAAAGGAATACATTTGATAATTTTCCCCTACTAGTAGTGTGTATATGTATGCATATATAATATACACAGGTAAATACGTATACATATATGTGTGTACACACACACACACACACACACACACACACACACACACACACTGAATAGAAAAGTTATATTCTTAAAGCTAAGCAGGGAATTACTCCTAGGAAACAGTCACTTCTCCCCACATTCCCACCCTACCCACATGCACTGATATATCAGTCAGGATAGATTAACATCTGCTGAGGTAATAAATAGCCCTTGGGTTGGGGGCCCAAGGGTCTTTTTAAGATGCCAACAATCACAAACATTTTTAGCCAAGATTATTATTTCTTTGATATTATAACTGCCTCAAAAACTTAGTTGGCTCATTCTGCCTTCCTTTGGTTGGGATATGGTTAAGTGCTCAGAAGGGCTGGAGCCAGGGTCAAGGGAACTTGGTCACATGTGGTTTGTGTGTCCAGAAGAGGTAGAGCCAAAGATAGAGCCTAAATGTTTGGAAGGCTGATCATATATGGAGGGATTGAGCAGATAAGTAAATATATTGGGGAAGAGGAGCCAGGCTTCTCACTGATAGAGAAAGGAGGTACAAATATGGTACAAAGGAGGGCCAGAATCAATGTTAGAGTATCAAACTGGAATTGGAGATAGAAGTATCAGTGTGAACACTTGGTTTTCAAGGTAGGTAGGTAGTTGATAGATAGGTATGTAGGTATGTGTTTTCCTGTGTATGTATATACATACATACATCACTTAGCTTGTTCGGCCTAGAAGGATTGATATTTCTGCAGCAATGAGCACATTGAACTCCTAGAACTTGGTTTCTTAATACTATTTTCGATTCAAGGAACTCGGGCTCTTGAATAAATGGCTGATTATAGGGCTGGGGCAAGGAAAGTACAAGATGAGCCTGGAATATCTAGTTTTGTCCAAAAGTAAGGATGTGTTCAAAGAATAATAAGCAGAAGGCCAGCTTCAAAGTTCTCCCACCGGCCAAATATGAAACATTTTGAAGATAAATGTTGATCCATGTTATGCTGTAGCAAAATATACTACTGCCTCTGATAATTTGGAAGACAAATGATGTGTCTCTAGACTTGTAATTTTAGGGGAAGAGATGGGTTAATATTTGTGCATTTCCAAATTACTAAAAGACAGATGGGTTCAGAAATAACTGGCTAGTTTACAAGCCGGAACAAAAGAGAATAGAGAGTCTAGAAATTCAGAACTTGTAGCATTGGAAGAGACAACTGCTGCTTAACTCCAAGTAACAAAAGATGAAAATTAAGAAGTGTCTTGGGTTTGCAGCAAGGATCAAGCCAAGAATATTGCTCTCAAACTTGATGAGTAAATGAGGTGGCACCCAGTAAACCTTTCAGTTGGTAAAAGGGCTCAGGGGAAACAGACTGGAGAATGTGTCACTCTAGAATTCTTCAGTCCTTATCTACCACATCGACCTTATCACATTCACCATCTTTCTGTTCTCTCTCCATAACACACACACACACACACACACACACACACACACACACACACACACCCATTACTTTTTCTGTACCCTTTGAGAGAGTAGATTGCAGACATGATGCCTGTTATCCCTAATACTTTAGTATTAATGTATGAAAACCTCACAGCTAACATCATACTTAATGGCAAAAGGCTGAATGCTTTCCCCCTAAGATCAGAAATAAGGCAAGGATGTCTTCTCTTGCCACTTCTAATTAGCACTGCACTGGAAGTTCTAGACAGGACAACTAAGCAAGGAAAAAAGATAAAAATCATCCAAAAGGGAAAGTAAGGCACAAAATTGAGGTGCCTGGGTAGCAAAGTCTGTTAAGCATCTGACTTTTGGTTTCCGCTCAGATCAAGATCTCAGGGTCCTGAGATCAAGCCCCAGGTTGGCTCCACGCTCAGAGTGGAGTCTGCTTTAGACTCTCTCTCCCTCTCCCTCTGCCCCTCCCCCACCATTCTCTCTCTCTCTCTCAAATAAATAAATACTTAAAAAAAAAGACAAAATCACCTCTCTTTGCTGATGATACAATCATCATAGATGATTATATAGTGATAGATGATTACATTATATAGATGTTATATAGTAATATACATAGAAAAGCTGAAGGGATCTACTAAAAATCTATGAGAACTAATAAGTGACTTTGGCAAGGCTGAAGGATAAAAGATCAATATACAAAAATCAATTGTTTTTTTTATATATTAACAATGAACAAACCAAGATGACATTAAGAAAATTTCATTTACAATCCTATCAAAGAGAACAATACTTTTGAAGAAATTTCTTAAAGGAGGTGAAAATTGTATTCTGAGAATTGCAAAACGTTGTTGATAGAAATTAAGGAAGATCTAAATAAATGGAAAGACATCCCCTGTTCATGCATTGGAAGATAAAGTTGTTAAAATGGCAGTATTCCCCAAATTGATCTATACATTCAATACAAACATGATCAAAAGATCATATTCCTTTTTTGATTAAATTGACAAGTCGATTCCAAAATTCCAGTGGAAATGCAAGAGACCCAGGATACCAAAAAAAAAAAGTAAAACAAAACAAACTTGGAGGATTCATTCTTTCTGATTTTAAAACTTACTAAAGCTATAGGAATCAAGACTATGGTACTGGCATAAGAATAGACATATGTATCAAAGAAATAGCACTGAGAGTCCAAAAATAAACCCTCACGTGGTTAATTGATTTTTTGATAAGGGTAACAATGCAGTTCAATGGAAAGAGAAAAATCTTTAACAAATGGTGCTGGGAAAACTGGATATTCACATGCAAAAGAACAAAGTTGTACCTTCCCTTATACCATACATAAAAAATTAACTTAAAATTGATCATAGACCTAAATGTAAGAGCTAAAACCATAAGACTCCTAGAAGAAAGCATAGGCATGCATCTTCATGATCTTGGGTTAAGCAATGAATGTTTTCTTAGAAACGACACCAAAAGTACATGTGATAACAGAAAAATAATCTGGACTTCATCCAAATTAAAAATTCTTGTGTTTCAAAGGACATCATGAAAGTGAAAGACATCCCACAGAATGGGAGGAAATATTTGCAATTCATATGCCTGACAAGGGACTTGTGTCCAGAATATACAAAGAACACTTACCACTTACTAATAAAAATACAAATAGGCGAAGGCTCTGAATACACATTCCTCCAAATCATATACACAAATGATGAATGAGTTAGTCAGAAGATGCTCAACATTATTAGCCATTATAGAAATGCAAATAAAAACCGCAATAAGACGCCACTTCACATCCACTGTGATGGGTATAATGGAAAAAAAAGAAAAAAGAAGACTATTGCAAGTGTTGGTGAAGATGTGGAGAAATTGGAGCCCTCGTTCACTGCTGGTGGAAATGTAAAATGGTACAGTCACTTTGAAAAAACGTTTGACAGTTCCTCAAAACTTTGAACATAGAGTTACCATTTGACTGAGCAATTCACTCCTAGGTATATACCCAAGAGAAATGAAAACATGTCCACACACAAACTTGTTTAAAGAGTCATAGCAACATTATTCATAGCACATTTGTTATGTTTTAGATTTCTGTTAATTGAATTAGCAAGTGTGGTGCTTTGGTTTGTTTTTAACTGACTTCCAGGCAGTTTGAATATTTCTCTACATGTTTACCGCACTTTTTGTTGTTTTCTCATTTATGTCCTTGCCCACTTTTCCATTTTATTTCTGTTGAGTGGTCTTTTTCTTACTGATCTGTATATAAATCAGGTCTTACCAAAAACAAGTTGCATTTGACAGGAGGGCTGGGCAGGTCTGGAATTTAGGGATCCATTGTAATACTTGGCCAGGAGAAGATAGTGAAAAATTAGGAACAAATAAGAATCTCTGCTCTCATCACTTCTGTTTAACAATGTAAATAGTGGGAAGAACCCTTCATCTCAAAAAAGTGGAAACAGCACAAATGTCCAATTTGATGAATGGATAAAGAAACTGTGGTATATGCACACAATGGAATATTATTACACAGCAATGAAAGGAATGAAATGTTGATTCGTGCTACAGCATGGATGAACCCTGAACACATTATGAAAAGTACCTGAAAGGAGCCAATAACCAAAGATGACATACTGTAGACTTCCATTTATATGAAATGTCTAGAATAAAATGTACAGAGACAGAAAGTATATTGGTGTTTGTCTAAGAGTAGGAGGGAGATGGGGGGTGGAGAATGGGGAGTATGTGTTAATGGGTGTGGAGTTTCTTCTTGGGGCAATGAAAATGTTCTAAATTGATCGTGGTGATGGTTGCATAACTCTGTGAATATACTAGACACTATTGAGTTGCATACATTAAATGTGTGAATTGTATGGTTGTAAATGATATCTTAAACTTTTTTAAAGTATGTGTTTATTCAAGTAAACATTAAAAACCTGAAGTTTCTAACCAATTATAGGATTTAAGACTTGTTGGCATTTCTTTTTTATTTTTACATCGAGGGTAGATAAAGTGCTATGTTCAAAATAATCTGGATTCGTTTATTTTTCCCTCTGAAGTTATGTTCATTTGAAATACAACTAGGTTCATTTGTTTCTGTTTATATTCAATTGCACAGTTATGCCTACATTTAATTTTGATTTTGTTTTAAAGATTTTATTTATTTATTTGACAGAGAGAGAGACAGCCAGCGAGAGAGGGGACACAAGTAGGGGGAGTGGGAGAGGAAGAAGCAGGCTCCCAGCAGAAATATTTCTTTCCAAAATAACAACTATACATGTTATGCTCAGACAAGTTGTCCCTTTCCTGATTCTTCCCACTTTGTTCTCACCCCAGCCCCATGTATGACCAATTTCATTAGTTTCTTATTATCTTTCCTAACATTCTTCTTTGAAAAAAAAAAAGATTTTATTTTTAAACATTCTCCACGCCCAGCACATAACTCAAATCCACAACCCTGAGATCAAGAGTCCCGTGCTCCACTCCCTGAGCCAGCCAGGCGCCCCTTCTAAGGTTCTTCTTAGCAAAAGATTTCTGAGAAGGAACCAGCTAAAAAAAAAAATGAAGCATTAAAAACTGAAAACATAACAAAATTGGATGACAGAACTCATATAAAATGGATAGACTTGCTTATTAAAAGATAAGAATCTCAGTTTGGATGACAAAGCAAACCTAAAGGTAAGCACCAAATAGGAGACACACATAAAAAAGTGACTCAGAGCTTGAAGGTGAAAGAATGGTAAAAGATAGATCAAATTCATGCAAAAAGAAAATAGAGACCCCAATATTAATACCAGACAAGGTTGAATTTTATAGGAAAAACATTAAACTAGATAAAAAAGGCCATTTTACAATGATTAAACAGTACGATAGAAATGCATACAGATTGGCCCAGCAATTCCACTTTTAGTCAAGATATATATAAAGGTTATGACTACAGTATTGTTTATAATAACAAAAGACTGCATATAGTCCCCCCACACCAATTTCTATTAGTAGGATTTTTTTGAATAAATTATAGCCTAGAATACTATGTAGCCCTGGAAAATAATGCATTGCTAAGGAATGGCCTCCAAGATATATCGTTAAGTTAAAAAAAACAAGCAAGATACAGAACAGTATGTACAGCGTGCTTTCGTTTACATTTATATTGTGTGTGCCTAGACAGCTTCTAGGAGATCTATAAATTGCCTCTGGGGAGGAAGATTAGGGAATTGGAGCTCTTGGTTGAGATATAAATATATATGTTAAATATATACATAGATTTAATAATTAATATTTGATATATAATATTAATATTTAATATGTAATATTCAAGCATTCAAGTAGGGTAAGAAAATTCAAATAGTGTAAAAATGTCTGTAGGTACATCTGTACATTAGAAGGTATATACCTACCTACATATCTTCTTATACTATTTGAATTTTCCCTATACGCATTACCTTTTCACTTAAAAAAGAGCTAAATTGGGGGCGCCTGGGTGTCTCAGTTGGTTAAGCGTCTGCCTTCAGCTCTGGTCATGATCTCAGGGTCTGGGGATCGAGTCCCGCATCGAGCTCCCTGGTCAACAGGGAGCCTGCTTCTCCTTCTGCCTGCCGCTCTCCCGGCTTGTGCTCGCTCTCTCTCTGTCAAATAAATAAATAAAATCTTTCTTTTTAAAGCTAATTTTAAAAGGTTTAAAAGATGAAAGTCCCTTCCAGGCCCCAAATTCTATTGTATCATCATATTGCATAACCCTGTTCAATAGGCAATCTCTAAGGATACGTTATAAGTTGAAGTACGAACAGTAGAAAATGGTTGTTCATGTGATTCAAGTCTTAGGTACTGCTGAATATTTTGTAAACCATGTGCTTAATTTTGTCACCAGAGGATTATACATCATAGCATGTACCATAGAATAAGTCTGGTTATGTCTTTCAAAGATGAAATGAATAGTCTTTACAAAGGACAGTTTCTTGAAGTAAGTGGAGAAGTTTTAGGTGAATTCTACCTTACCTAACATAGAGAAAGCATCATAATAAAAAGAACATTGCTATTTTTTTTTTTTTATCAGACTAAGGTCTGAATCCTGGCTTACCACTTACTTTCTGTGTGACCTTGAGCAAACGTGTTATCTCTCGCAATCTAAGCTTCCTCTTACATAAAAGGGGAATCATTTCTGCCCTGCTGGTCTCATGGGGGGTTGTAGGGATCCAGGGAGATAATGGATGTGAAGAAGCTAATCCAGGCTGGGGCGTCTGGGTGGCACAGCGGTTAAGCGTCTGCCTTCAGCTCAGGGTGTGATCCTGGCGTTATGGGATCGAGCCCCACATCAGGCTCCTCTGCTGGGAGTCTGCTTCTTCCTCTCCCACTCCCCCTGCTTGTGTTCCCTCTCTCGCTGGCTGTCTCTATCTCTGTCGAATAAATAAATAAAATCTTAAAAAAAAAAAAGCTAATCCAGGCTAAGGCATTATTAATAATTTCACTACTCAGTATATGTAGACCATGTACTGAAAACAGCCTAAAAAGGAGTAGCCAGATATTCAACTGTCAGTTTTCTAGAGTGTTCTGAGAAGACGGATCCACTGAGCGGCCACAGTGTACTGACTCAGAACACAGGAGGCGACACGGCTCACTAAAGTGTGTAAACTGATCCCATAATGAAACTTGAGAGGTGGAGCTGTTTGTCAGCTACCCGATTTTAGGATCATGGAGTGGTACCGAAATACTCAGCGTAGGATTTGAGGTACTTGAGTTGCTGGGACCTCCGTGACGCACACTTGTTGTGGCAAATGTATGCTGCATCTCGCTTTAGGAAAATTGTCGTTTCAAAGTCTGGTACAAGAAGAGTAGGGAGAGATGGCCTAATCAAAAGGCAATTTTAGTAATTCAGATGAATGGTTGGGAATGCTCTTTCCACATGTGATCCCACAAAAGGAACAAAGGGAATTTTTCCTTATAGAAGATCAGGCTGCAGGTGGAACAGCTCTGGGCGGTTCCTGCAGGCGTCATTCAGAGGCAGGAATCGGAACACAGTGTATATACATTCCCCTGCAATTTGCAGCGCCACACTCACAGGTAAACCTGTATCTCTAAAGATGAACTGCAACTTTTATGTGTTAAAGAGGTATTAGCCTGGCGAAAAGGAATTACTTAATAATTCAGTGCATGCATTAACCTAAGAAGCGCTTAAAAGTCACTTATTGGCATGAACAATTTACTGTCGGCCCATTTTCAATTGGCAATTTTATTACCATTTTTTGTCAAAGGCTATCATTTCTCTTTTTAATATTTTCTTTTATATCTGATTTAATATTTTTAAGGGACAGATTTAATAATAAATCATATTTCTTAATTACCTTTTTACCTCTGAGTTTTTTCACTCTTCTTCTGCTTTTTTTCTCTGGAGTGCATAACAGAATTTCATCGACAGCAAGAAATTAGAGGTCTAATCAAAAAAAGAGGGGGGGCACCTGGGTGGCTCAGTAGGTTAAGCATCTGCCTTCAGCTCAGGTCATGATTCCAGGGTCCTGGGATTGAGCTCTGCATCAGGCTCCCAGCTTGGGGGGAGCCTTCTTCTCCCTCTCTCTCTGCCGCTCCCCCTGCTTGTCCTCTCTCTCTCTCTCTGATAAATAAATAAGTAAGTAAGTAAGTAAATAAATAAATAAATAAAAGCTTTAAGAAAAGGGGGGGGTACTTGTCTGATACAGACTTAGTGAGACTTACTACAACGCGAACTTATGTTAAAAATAAAGTGGGGACTGGCTATTACTGGTCAATGAGCTTAAAATGCACAACAGAATGAGAGATGCTTTAAAAAAGAACTTAAAAGGCAAAATAGGGTTAGGTTCCATTTATGGAAATGAAGTTCTTGGAGTACAGGAAAGTAGTAATTCTGTTTTCTGCTGATCAAACCACAACTGAGACAAAGAGTTCAATTTAGGAAAACATGATCTAGAAGAACTGTGGAGGAGGACCACCAGAATAGAAAGAATTTGAAAACAGGCATGGGAGGAAGCACAGAAGGTGTTTGGGAAGATTGGCCTGAGAAAGAGAACAAAAGAAGGACACAAGACAAGGTCTGAAAATAGACAAAGAGCCATGAAGTGAAAGAAAGTGTGAACTTATTATATTTACCCACAGAACTAGGATTCTTATGCAGAAATCAGAGGGAAGTGTATTATAGGTTAAATTATTTAAAATTATGTTTAGCAAATAAACCTGTTTAAAAATGGAATATACGATCTTGGGTAGTAGCTATTTCCCTACCATTCAAGTAGAAGATAAACGGGCATCTATCAGGGACACTATAAAGCAGTGCTGTCCAATGAAACATGGTGCAGGGATACAAATGTCCTAGATATGTCCTGTCAAAACAGTACTTATTCACCACATGGGGCAAAGAGCCCTTGAAATATGACTAGTGTGACCAAGGAATGGAATTATTTTAAGTAATTATGATTTAAATTTAAACAGCCATATGGGCATAGTGGAGGGTGCAGATATAGAGTCTAGAAGAAATTCCTGCATTGGGCTGAAATATGGAATACACCACCTCTAAGAGTTCTACCCTCACCCCCTAATGCCTCCTTTCACTGCTTCCTCCCTCCTACTGCTCATATCCCATTCAAGTAATACTAACGTGCTTTTATCTCCTTGAATACACAATGCTATTTCATGTTTATAAAAGATTTATTTGTATGGAATGCTCTCCTCCAACATATTCTACTTTTCCTCATCCTTCCTTACATTTTTAGTTATTCTTCTGTAGAACTTTTCCTGATACCCCAACACTTATGTCCTCTGATCTTGGACATCTATCTCTTATTAAGTGCATCATACAATATTTCAACCATCTGCTTACATTTTCCTCTCTCCTGTTTGCTCTGAGTTTCCTTATTTTTTTTAAGATTTAATTTTTAAGTAATCTCCACACCCAACATGGGACTCAACCTCATGAACCCTAGATGAAGAGACACGTGTTCTACTGACTGAGCCAGCCAGATGCCCTGACTCTGAGGTTCTTAAGGTTAGGGCAGTTTTGGGTCTCCAGTTAACATAACTGGCTTCCGTAGTAGTTCCGTTGAACGGAAATGGAAGATGCCCACAGCTGATACTCCTGACACAGGTAAATTTACAAAATGATACCTAACGGGCACCTAGGTGGCTCAGTCGGTTAAGCATCTGACTCTTGGTTTCAGCTCAGGTCATGATCTCATGGGTCATGGGATGAATCCCTGCTTTGGGCTCCACGCTCAGCAGGGAGACCGCTTGGAGATTCTCTCTCTCCCTCTCCCTTTGCCCTTTCTCCCGCTTGCACGTGTGCACACATGTGCTCTCTCTCTTTCAAATACATAAATCTCGAAAAAAAAATGATACTTAAGAAATCTCCATGTAAGGAGAGGTGTTACAACCTGTAATTTATAGGAAAGATGAAAGAAGTCAAGGTTTTAAAATAATTTGTCCAAATTAACAGAAAAAGTAGAACAATTTGGCATATGATCATATGTTAACACTCTCCTCACTGCTCCCTTCCTGAACATCACTGTGTCAAGTTAAATACAGTTACTTTGGAGGAATTTTAATTAAAGCTCTTAGAGTTGCAGGGGATCTCAAGATATACCCTGCATTTTAGCAATGAGATCCAGAAAGGCTAAATAGACTTCCCACATTTACTCCGCTAGGAAGTGTCAGAATTGGCTTTAGAACCAGGGCTCCTATTTATTAAGAATTTATGTCTCTGATATACAATACTAGTTGTTATTTTAAAATTAAATATGTCTTCAAATTTCCCTGATTTCAAAATAATACTTATTTTTTTATAGAAACATTAAAGAGTACAGACGAAATAAAAAATTATGAAGAAGAGAATAGAGATCATCCATAATCTCCAAATGCAGAGGCTGATTCATTCATTCATTCTGTCAGTGTTCACTGCCAAAGGACCCCAGGAACACAGCAGAAAGTGAGTAAGTTGGGTTTATTACTCCTTGTAATGAAGGAGAATACACACCATGGAGAATCATGGGGCTCTCAGTAAGAGAGTGCGTCAGAGAGAGTGTATTACAGGATTTGTACCTTGGTTGAGTGATTCAGGGAGGTCTAAAGAAGGGGAGAAGAAAACAAGACAGTTATGTGATGGGCATCTCAAATTTTAGTTGCAAGAAGGGTAGACCAAAATGAGAATGAAGTTGTAATTTATAAAGAAGCAGCAGTCACTCATTTTGTCCGAAAGAGGACATGGCGGGGGGGGGGGTGGCGTAGCACATTGACCCTGTTTTTGTTGTCTATTCTTAGGCAAAATTACGACGTGGCCTTACTTGTCTCATTTCATCATGGTCTCAGCGTAAGCTTGTCTGAAGTTGATGATCTCTGAGATGGTTTATGTCTAACGGGAATATAACATGGCCCAACTGTGTCAGGCCAGTTTTGAATGTCGGGCTGCTGCTTTTTGTCTTCCTTCTCTATTCAGTCAGTAAATATTTATTAAGCACCTACTTAACATTCAGATAAAGGAGTTAGAATGTAGTGAAGAAAGTACAGCCCACACTTGCCTGGAGATTATATTCTAATTTGGGGAATTTGCTAAGCAAACAAATAAGTACATAACACAAGGTCAGGTAATGCTGACCTTCATAGTCAATGCTTTGAAGAGACTAAAGCAAAGAGAGAAGCCCAAGTGGCAGGGTTCTGTTTTAGATAGGTTGTAACGTGCCAGATACCCACTTTTGAGGTGGTCTAAGCAAAGGTCTGAATGAAGTGAGGGAATAAACCACTAGAGGTCTGGGGGAAAAAGAGTTCCAAGCAGAAGGAACAGCAATTGAAAGTCCCTGGTGGAGAGCGGGTATGTTTGCTATGTTTGAGGAACAGCTGAGGTCAGTGGGGTGGCAAAGGAGTGGTGACAGGGTCTGTGGTAGGAGAAAAAGTCCAGGGCAGGGGCAGGGGTGGGAAAGGAAGCCCGATTGTGTAGGGCTATGTAAGCAATGATGAAGTATTTGGACTTTATTTTAAGTGTGATGGAAGTCATAGGAGGATTTTGAGTAGGGAATGAACATGATCTTTACTATATTTTATATTTTACTCTGGCTAATAAGGGGTGAATATCTGTGGGAGGAAAGTAGGAGAGAAGCGTGATGTAACGAGGGGACCAATTAAAATACGACTTCATTTGTCCAGGTAAAAGATGACGCACTGTTCAATAGGATAGCACGGTTGCTACTGAGCACTGAGAGTGTGGCCCATCCAAACTGGAGGTGCTGTAAGTATAGAATACACATGGGATTAGGAAGACAGCTGACGGGCGCCTGGGTAGCTCAGATGGTTAAGCATCTGCCTTCAGCTCAGGTCATGATCCCAGGTCCTGGGATGGAGTCCCACATGGAGCCCCACATCGGGCTCCTGGCTCAGCAGGGAGTCTGCTTCTCCCTCTCCCTCTCCCCCTTCTTGTGCTCCTTCTGTCTCTGTCTCTCAAATGAATAAATAAAATCTTTTTTAAAAATGAAAGACAGCTGAAAAAACGTAAGTTATCTCACTTATTATTTTTATGTTTATTACGTGTTGAAATGATAACATTTTGGAGGTATTTGGTTAGATAAAGTCTGTAATTAAAATTGATTTCACTTGCTTCTTTCTACCCTTTTTTATTTTTTGAAAAAATTTTATCTATTTGACAAACAGAGACAGAGCACAAGTAGGCAGAGCGGCAGGGAGAGGGAGAAGTAGGCTCCCCGCTAAGCAGGGAGCCCGACGCGGGGCTTGATCCCAGGACTCTGGGATCATGACCTGAGCTGAAGGCAGATGCTTAACCAACTGAGCGACTGAGGTGTCCCTCCACCTTTTTTTTTTAAATAATTTTTTAAGCCCCAGGGTGGGGCTCGAACTCACGATCCTGAGATCAAGGGTCAACACGCTATACCGACTGAACGTGCCAGATACCCCACTTTGTACCCTTTTTAATATGGCTACTAGAAAATTCAGATTTATTCATGTGGTTTATGTTATATTTCTATTAGTTAGCGCTGGTCTACAGTCATAGGGTGAAGGTGACGAGGAAAGGTCAGATACATGATGTATTCCTAAGGTAATGTTGGCATTGCTTGCTGATAAATTGGAAGAGGGGTATAAGAGAAAGAAAGGAATCAAGGGTGATTCTAGGACTTGAACATGAGTATCTGGGTGAATGGAGATGCCATTTGCTGAGCTAGGGAATGTTGAAGCAGGATCAGGTTTGGGGGGATAGGGGTTCAAGAATTCCATTTTGGACATACTTGGTTTGGGGTGTCTGTTAGAAATCCAAGTGGAGATGTCTAGTAGGCAGTTCAAAGGAGAGGTTGGGACTGGAGATATGAATATGGAAGTCACAGGCATATGGATGATGTTTAAAGTCATGGGACTGGTTGAGATCACCACAGAAACAAGGATGATGGAGAAAAGAAGCAACCCAAGAACTGTCTAGGAGCACTAGGGGGAAAAGAGAATCTGTTGGGGGAAAAGTCCATGAGAGCATAATATCTCAGAAGTCAGATGAAGAAAGTGTTTGAAGAATGTGGGAGTCATCAGCGCTATCAAATGCAGTGAGAGATTCAATTTGAGGAGGATTGAGAATTGACCATTGGATTTGAAAACTGTGAATCAGAACATTGTCAGTGTTGTGGTGGGGATGAGTCCCCAGATGAGTAAGTAGAAGACAGATGGGAGTTGGGGAAGAGGACACAGTGATTAAAGTCTGCCCTTGGGTTTTGCTGCAAGAAGAAACAGAGAAATTGGAGGTAGCTGTAGGGCAATGTGGAGTCTAGTAGTGAGAGGGATGGGATCTGGTGACAAGTGGAAAGGTTGCCTTAAGTAGGAACCCACAATTGTGCTTCCATTCCAATAGAAGGGAAGGCAGAGAACACAGCATGGAGGCAGGTGAGTGGGGAGCTGGGACTGGTGAGAGCATCTGGAAGTTCTCTTCAGACTGATTTAACTTTCTTAGTGAAATAAAGAAACAAGCCATCTGCTGACTAGGATGGGGAGATTGTTGAAAGCATGAGGAAAGAAAATGTATAAAATAGTCACCTTGAAGAGTTGGAGTGTGGATATTATTAGGGAAGATTTTAGTTCTTAGGTCACTGTGACTTCCCAAAACTTTCATAAAATGCAATGATTTCAGTGTCCAGGTACATAATCCTTCCAATATTCTGGCCTCTCAATTTCTTGCTCTCCTCTCTTCCAGTGATCTTCTCCTCCAACACCCTATTTTTTCCTCCGCTTACTCCCATGATACACTTGACCTGATCATTTACATAAAAGTACCACCCTCCCACAATTTCAATTTCAAGCTCTCCACTTTCTGACCACCCCCTTCCAACTTTCTAGCTTGTTTCCTCTAGTGCCCCAATCTCAATAATCCTTTATGCCTTCCCTACGCCCTTTTCACTGTCCCTCACTGCCCACGTATTTCAACTCCCTCCTTATTTGGCTCAGATGCCTTGGTCAATCATACATATCCCCTTAACTATGGCCTCCAGTCCCTTGCACCTGCCTGGGTCTTGTCACTGCTCATGGACAGCACTCTAGCAACTCTTCCCACTCTCTCCAGTTTCCTCAAATTGTCTTTCTCCTCTTGATTTTTCTTTTATTATACGATGCATGCTGTAATTTCTCCCATCTTAAAAAAAACCACCATTTTTAACATCCTAGTTTTTCCACCAGCTACTATGCTTTCTCTCTTTCCCTGTATAGAAAAAAAAAAAAAAAAAAAAACTTCTTAAAAGAGTTGTCTCCATCACTGCTTCCAAATCCTTTCCTTTCATTTTCTCTTGGAACCTTCCTGGCCTTTCTTTGCCACAACCCCACTAAAACTCTTTATTGCAAAGTCCAGTTATTTATTCTCAGTCCTCATTTTACTCTACCAGAGATTTCATCTTGTTTCATCCTTTTCTTCACTTGGCTTCCAGGACATCAGAGTTTTCTATTTTTTTTTTTTTCTGTATCATTGGCTACTCCTTCTGAACACCAAAATACTCAGAACTTGGACTTCATTTTTTAATCTCCATTCACTCTGTTGGTGATCTGATTCAGCCTCATGACATTAAATGCCACATATACACTTATGACACTCAGATTTTGTCTTTGGCCAAGGTCTGTCCCCTGAATTCCAAGCTTATATTTAACTTCCCACTCAACATCCCCACTTGAGTGTCTAGTTGGCATCTCAAATCTGGCATATCCCAAACTGGCATTTTATCATCCCTGCTAAACTTCCACCACCCAGTCTTCCTCATCCAGGCTTGATGGCAATTCCACTTTTCCAGTTGTTCAAACCAAAAGCCTTGAAGTCATCCTTGACTCATCTCTGCCTTGCATCTCACATTCAATGTGTTAGAAAATGTGCCCATTTCTTACCATGTTGGGCCACCTCAGATCTTCCCTGACTGCTTCAAACTTAGTAGTTTCACATCCTGTGCACTATTGGTCTGCAATACAGTAGTTGAGAAGCCTTAAGCATGTGGAGGAGGACAATGGGTGTAAGAGAATAAGGAAAAGTGTTCTAAGCAAAAGAAGATAAAATCAGGGTAGAGTAAAATGACTGCTAGCCATTTCATTTAGAGGACTGCTAGTAGTTCAACATAGCTAAAGCAAAGGATGGAAGAGATAAGCCTGAACAAATACACAGGGGCAGATTATGAAAGACCTTTTATTATTTACTAGGGCAGTGTGGACTTTATTTTGCAGGCATGAGGAGTCATTGAAAAGTCTTAAGTAGGGTGGAACAGAAGCTGATTTGTGTTGGAAAGATAATCATCACAGCAAAGTGGAAGAGAAGGTAGACAGGACACAACAGGAGTGAGGGGTGGAGGGCAAAGAGTCAGAAAGAAGAACTTTTGCAATAACCCAGGGGAAAGATGGCGAGGACCTGAAATAGTGTAGGTTCTGTGGAGATCGAGAGAGAGAGGATGAAGCTGAAAAGTCTTAAAAATGCAGAATCTCTTAGATCTGGTGTATGACTGAATATGAGGAAAGGAGGATGTCAAAGGCAATTCCCAGTTTTCTGCCTTGGGTTTGTTTGGATAGCAGTGCCACTACCCGAAAAAAGAGACAAGAGCCCCAAGTATAGAGGACAGATGATGAGTTTCTTTTGGACAGACTGAGTGCCAGGTATCCAGGGACAACTCAGTGAAGACGTTCAGGAAATTGGAAATTGTATGGGTCGGGTGCTCTGGAGAGACGTTTTTTTTTTTTTTTTTTTTTAAAGATTTTATTTATTTATGTGACAGAGAGACAGCCAGCGAGAGAGGGAACACAGCAGGGGGAGTGGGAGAGGAAGAAGCAGGCTCCCAGCGGAGGAGCCCGATGTGGGACTCGATCCCGGAACGCCAGGATCACGCCCTGAGCCGAAGGCAGCCGCCTAACGACTGCGCCACCCAGGCATCCCAAACGTTTGGGCTGTGGAGGTGAGTTTAGGAGTTATTTGGACACATAGTACTTTGGTCTAGCCTGGGCACTGTGAATTGCTCAGCGATAGTACACTGAGGGAGAAGAAAAACAATCCAAGGATAATATCAGGTATATGCACAGAAAAAGAAGCCCCTGAAAATTCAGAATTATTGGAGGGAAGGTGAGAACCAAGAGAGGGTGGAGTCTCAGAAATTGAGGAAGGAATTTCAAGAAGGAGTTATCATTAAGTAAGATGAGGACTGTCTTAGTCAGCCCAGACCTCTGTAACAAAATACCACAGACGGGACAGCTTTAACAACAGACTTTTATTTCTCACGGTTCTGGAGGCTGCAAAGTCCAAGATCTGCTGATCTGCTGGCAGATTCAGTTCCTAGTGAGGACCCTTTTACTTATTTGTAGATGGCTGCCTTCTCACTGGGTCCTTACTTTCGGGGGGGGGGGGGGTGGAGAGAGAGAAGGAGTGAGCCCTGGTCTCTCTTCGGTTTCTCATTAGCACTCTAGTTCATCATGGAGGCCCCAATCACATGATCTCATCTTAACCTAATTACCTCCCAAAGGCCCCACCTCTAAATAACATGACAATGCAGTTTAGGACTTAGACATATAAATTTTGGGGAGACACAAACATTAAGTGCATAACACGGATTAAAGGAGTCCCTTAGTCAAGAAGCATTTGCTGGCCATCGTGAGAGCAAAATTTGGTGAAGTTGTGAGTGTAGAAGTCTGATGATTGATAAAGGGAGAAGTCCGACAGCCAAGACAATGATCTCAGTCGAATTTCCCAGTAACTGACTTCAAAGGGAAGGAGAAAAAGAGGAATGTATTTAGAGAGGGGTGCAGAGCTGTTTCTACATGGAGAGATTTGAGCACGCTCAGTAAAGAATAATTTGATACTTTTAAAATACTGCAGAGAAAGGGGATGACTGACAGAACAAGGTCCTGGGATTAGAGAAGAGGAAGTAAGTTTGGGGTCAGATAAAGTAAACATACAGGTGTGAGCAGGGCCAGCTTCCTGGGTGGTGACCTGTGCAGTTGCCTGAGGCTTACTCTCAGAAGGAGCCCTATGCTTCATTTAATCTCTGCCTTGGCCACTTTGAGATTCTTAATAGTGTTCTCTTTGAATTTTCGTGTCATATGTGACATTCAATGGGACAGTGAAGCACGTGCGTGAGCAGAGAAGATCTGCCTGGCAGCAGGGTGCATACACTCCAGTTTAAGCCCACAGGCGTGGTAGGCAACAAGCAGTTCACCTGGCTGCCGACATATGTGTGCCCACCTGACATAGACCGGGGAACCACTGAAGGGGGGGCGGGGGCTGAGTACCTGTGTCCAGATTCAGTGGTGATGATGGCAGTAGCCGTGGAAGCAGCAGTGGTGGTGGCCACAGCCCTAGCCCCAGAGGAGAGGAGGGACTCGGCATGGAGGCAGCTTCTGGACCTGCCACGGGAGGCACGCTTGCCTGTGTCCCAGGATCCCAACCCTATAGCATCTGTACAAATATTAACTGCTGTGTGTGAACACTGGGGCAGGAACTGTTGGTGTGCAGACAGTAAACTCTGTAAAAAATATTAATGCGGGTGCCTGGGTGACTCAGTAGGTTAAGCATCTGCCTTGGGCTCAGGTCATGATCTCAGGGTCCTGGGATCGAGCCCTGCATCGGGCTCCTTGCTTAGTTGGGAGTCTGCTTCTCCCTCCTCCTCTGCTTCTCTCTCTTTCTGTGTCAAATAAATAAATAAAATCTTAAAAATATATATATTAATGCAAAATAGAAGTTGACACATGGGCATTGCAATAAAGCATGTCAGGGAGTTATTAGAATATTTCAGAGTTTAGAATTTCTGATTTTGAAAACTCCTGCAATGCTGTCAAGCAAATGTCTCTTCAGCTGCTATTGTATATATTTACATTTATAATTAAATTCGGACTTGATAGGAAACTGATTTGTATGAAGAGTTAAATCTTTTTAGAAAAGCTGTCCCACAAGAATCGTCATCAGCTCTAGATATACTAAAATGTATATTTCCGAATACTTTATCAGAAGTTTATCTCAAATGTTGTCATAACCTGTGAAACACTCTTAAGAGCTCCAATAAGAGTTGCATCATCAGAAAGATCCTTCTCAAAATTAAAAATTATCAGAAATTATTTGTAATCCTGCATTTGAAATGAGCAACTGACATCGCTTCCAGTTATATCAGTTGAAAACCAAGTTGCTTAAAGTAAAAATTGTGCCACCCTAATAAATGAACTTGCAGAAAAGTGAGCCAGAATCATCTTGTCATTAGGATGTCACATTAATAAAATATTGTTTTTGTATTATATGAAGTTATGATCCCAGACTTTTTTTGCAATTTGAAAGTTTATGGTTTATACATTTATCACTATTACTCCTAACATAATTTTATAATTAATATGTTTAAAGGAAAAAGTTTTCTATTTTAGTACCTATAACTGCATTTTTTCCCCTTGCTTTTTAAAATAAGGGGCCCTGGTTTTCAGTTTGCATTAAGCCCTGCAGAACAGATAGCTGAACCTGGGTGTGAGGATGGGATGTTGAGGAAGCCTATGCCTGATATACTCAGTTTCTTTTTTTTCCTTCTGGAAAGTTAGAGGTAACAAAATGAGGAGTGGGGGGAATAGAAGGAGGGTGGGTTCTAAGTGTTGGCTCCAAGGGGAGTTTTAACAATTTAAATTTAATGGGGGAATCAATAAGGGAATGTGGCATTTTGTCTGGGGGTTTTAAAATACTTTCAATATAATAATTTCCATAAGCTTTTAAAAATTACTACATCGATAATATGCATTTTATGACCAATCATAAAGAAAATTACATTTGGGGATTATGCTATTTCTGCCAAAACATTTGCTAGGTTTACTATCATGTTGTGAAAAGTCAAATACAGTTAGCCTGACTGGATACAAAATAAATGGTGTGCTGGGGTCTCAATTGCTGCAGATGATAGAGAATAAATGTAAAAATGTCTTGTAAACTATAAAGCATTATAGGTACTATACTTGTTAAGTTTAATTTTAGTAAATGATCTATAAAATGTGAATTTTAAAACTGTAGTTTGTTTATAAAAGTGGAATTTTCCAGATTATGAAACTGGCATATGCCCTTTGTTAAAAATTTGAAAACTTTGTTATATGGAGAAAAAAATTACAGGTCTTTCTCTCAAAGTCTACTACTGTTATCATTTTGATGTGTTTTCTTCTAGATTTTTTTCTCAGCAAATTAATTAGAAGTATGATCATATAGTTACATGTTATATAAATTTTTCATAAAAAGCATTTTGATATTTACATGATTGCCCATTATGTGGCTCTGTCATACATGATTTATCCATTTACTTATTGTTGGACATTTAGGTAGTTTCCAGATTTTGTAATTTTATATAACTTCATGAAGTTTCCTCATTGAACTCCTTTCCAGTTAAAATATTTCTAAAATTAAACTGCATTTAATCATGCTTCATTTCTCTGCCTGTCCCCCTCCCCTTCTTAACAAACACAAAAATGTGAGTCATTGACCTATTTGAATCTTAGTTACTAAGACCATTTGCATTAAAACATTATTCTCTTTTTTTAAAGATTTTATTTATATATTTTAGAGAGAGAGAGAGAAAGAGCAGGGAGAGGGACAGAGTGGGGAGGGAAAAGGACAAGCAGACTCTGAGCAGAGTGTGAAGTCCAGTGGGGCTCCACCTCACAACCCTGAGATCATGACCTGAGCTGAAATCAAGAATCGGACACTCAACCCACTGAGCCACCCACGTGCCCCTAAAACATTCTTCTTAGAAGGTGAAAAAAACACTAAAGTGAACCCCACAGGAAATCGCTTTTGGGAACTTATTTTCTGTTATACGGACTCACAGTGGTAATGCCTGAGAATTTCTTAGCAGGGATGAATGGGAAATATCCAGATATTTCATGATAGTTGCATTAATCATTGCAGGAGAGAATGCCGGCTGGAAACAGGCTGAGGATCCCTACCAGATGTCGTAGGCTGTTTTCTATCACCTCTAAACTATTTAAATGGAAATAAGTCATTTGGAATCACATTTAGATTTTCCCAAAAATGACCACTCTAACTAGGAATGTTTCACTTGCCTTCTGTTCATTTCAGTCTCACCATTACTGACTGTTCCAGGATATTTATTTTGTGGTCAGGAGACTTGAAAGAGTTAAAGCACTTTGCAAATGCCTTACTTGTGTTTGGGATTAATTTCCTCCCCCAGCAGGATCTGGCTTATTCGAGCTTCAGATATGTCTAAAGAAAATTCTATGTTAGATGCGTCACTGAAACGCTTGTTGTCTCACCAGGAGCCCACATGAAAACGGCTTGGTAGAGTAAACTTATTTTTGTCTCTTTCTTCTCATGAGCTTTCTACAAAACAGCTGGCCTTTTCTAAAATGAGGTTGACTAACCATCTACAAGATCTGAGAAGGGACTAATTAGTATTGGAGGTTGATTAGGAATCGTATCTATTTTTATTTAAAAAGTCACACACAGAGAAGCATTTGTTTGGGAGCTTGCTGTAAAATTACTTTTCACCAACCACAGCGTTACTGGGCGGCTATTGCCTGGGAACAAAGCCCATGATTCCTCATCACTGTTTGAAATGGGGCCTGTCATAATCAGTGTCACTCAGCTACATGACTTTACACAGTTGTATAGGTCGAGGCAAGAGATAACAGGAACCCTGACCTCTTGGTGTCAGAGACACCTCTTCATTAATTGTTCAAAGTAGAGGCTAGGACTAACGTGCCTTTGCAGGCCTTTCCTTTGGGGGTGAACAGAGACGACAGGTACAGCACAGGAGTCCTGCAGCTGAGGGAACAGGGACCCTGAGGGCTCCCTCCCCACCTCCCTGTCCCATCTTACCTCTGAGGAGATGGGCCCTTTGGTGCCCTACCCACACTGGCCAATCCCTACCTCCAAAACCTGCATCAGGAATAACACAAAAGAACGTCGAGAGGCAGCTTTTCCAGGCTGAAGTCCCAACTTCAAATCTGACCTGCTCCTCTCTCACTCTTCTCCAGCTAGATTAAGTCCTCTGATTATCTAGACTGAGTTAACTTGGAATTCCTAAAGAACAGGATCTCTCTTTCCGCTTTATCTACATTCTTCTCAAACTTCAGCCTCACACTGCTTTTCCCTGCCTTTCTCAGGCCATTTTCACCCCCCGCTGCAGTTTTGGTCTAGAGGTCAGCTTCCCTGACCACACCTGGCCTCACTAGAACCTGACAAACAAACGAAAGACCCCCAAAGACAATAGCCAACACCAACAACACATTTAGAGGCTGTGGACTGTTTTCCCACAGTACCCTGCTCTTAGGCTTTAAATAGCACCTATACTCTGTTAGAATCAATCACTGGTTTACTTGGGGGTATCTCCTCTGTTAGCCGGTAACATTCTTGAGAATACTGTTTTGTTCATCTTTATATGCCATTATGTTAAAGAGGTCTAAGACACAGTTTCTTTCTTTCCTTTTTTCTTTTCTTTTTTTTTTTTAAAGATTTCATTTATTTATTTGACAGAGAGAGAGAGCGCACAAGCAGTGGAGGAGCAGAAGGAGAGGGAGAAGTAGACTCCCCGCTGAGCAGGGAGCCCGATAAGGGTCTTGATCCCAGGACCCCAGGATCATGACCTGAGCTGAAGGCAGACGCTTCACCAACAGAGCCACCCAGGTGCCCTGGCACAGTTTCTTTCATCAAGGGATTCGCAATCCAGTTGTAAGAAAAAGGTATATCTGTGTAAAGCCAACAGTGAAAAATACACACAACTAAGATCAAAACAGGATCAATAGGATCAATAGGAATTTATAGACAGGACTGATTGATGAAGGCAGAGTAATCCAAGGAGGCCTCATTGGGAAGTTGAGATTAGAATTAGATTAATGTCTTTGCTGTAGGACTGAGGGAAGGGGGACACCGAGGCTGTTCTAGGCTAAGGGAATGAAATGAACAAAAATGTGAAGGTTGGAAATAAGCCTAAGATGAGTAAAATGAGCCACGTGGAGAAGGCTGAGACGTGGAGTAGGAGCTCAGGCAGAGGTCATAGGAAGAATGAAGTACAAGGAAAGAACTAGCCTGACTAGAAAGAACAATAAATAGTATACTGTGGTGAGAAGTCATATAGATTGGACTTGATGGGAAATAAGAAATCACCGTAAGTTCCTAAGTGAGGATTACTGTGGTAAATTGTTACCCACCCCTGACCCCCCATTTCCAAGAAATCAGTCCTCCTAGTCTCTATACTTTTATATAAAGATTTTCTCCTATCTCTCCTCCCACACTGACTCTGAGCTTGGACACATGACTTGCTTGGGCCAATAGGATATCCGCCAACATGACTTCAGTGCACTGGGGTTTGTCCTTTTGGAATGCTGCCTTTGCAGCACGAGCAAGCCCAGGCTAACCAACTTGGGAAGAAAGACCTTGGGAGACAGGAAAAATGAAGGGAGAGAGGCTGGCAGTGCCAGTCACTCCAGCCATCCCACGTGAGGCCCCAAACATGTAGGAGGGGCCCCACCCATCCCTTCAAGGCATGAGGTGAGTACATTTGCATAAGTGACCTCAAGTAAGATGGCAGAAGAACTGTCCAATTGCTGACCCATAGGACCGTGAGCAGTAAAATGGTGGTTGTTTAAGCTACTAAATTTTGGAGTGGTTTGTTTTACAACAACAAACACATTCATAAGATGAAAGATTTTTCTCCTATCTCTCTACCTCTCCTTCTTGGTCACCTGTACAGGTCCATCATGTGTCGCTGATGTCAATATTCAGGAAATATTGATGTTACTCAAGCAAGACTCAATCCTAGGCCACCTTCTGTTTTCTCTCAATTCTCCCCCCTCATGTGATTTTATCCACTTCCATAGCTTCTTTAATGTAAGAATGTGCGCCACCTCTGTACTTTCAACCACTAGTTTACACCCCAGCTCGAACCTCTTCCCTGACCTCCAGATCCAGATATACTAGTGCCTGCCTGACAGCTCCATTTGGGTATCTCCAAGGCGCTTCAGACTTACGATCACCCTAAACATTCTCCTGTTCTGGCATTGCCTCGCTCAGTGACTGGCACCATCCATCCAGCTGCACAAGGCAGAATCTTAGGTGTTTTTATAATCTTCAGCTTTATTGAGGTATAGTCGACAATTTAAAAAATGTATATATTTAAGATGTACAACTTGATGATTTGATATATGTATACATTGCAAAATATTCACAATAACCAAGCTAATTAACATCCTTGTTACCTCACATAGTTCCCATTATTTTTGTGTGCGTGTGTGTGTGTGTGTGTATGTGTATCGTTAACTATGATCATGTTGTCCCTTACTGCCTCTTACTATGTCTAGTTGGTTTTACCTTTTCATCATTTCTCAAATCTACCTACTTCTTACACTCTCCACAACCACCACCCCAATCCAATCGCCATCATCTCATCTAGATCCCTGCCAAAGATGCTTAACTGCTCTCCCTGCATCCACTCTTGCCTGCATCCAGTCTGCTCCCTTCACTGCTGACAGGAATGTTGATTTCTCAAAACATAAATCTGATCGTGTCATTCCATTACTCTTGAGATAAAGACCAAAAGGACAACTGTGGCCTAAAATTCTGTGTTAGTTCCGGTTCCCCAAGAAGCAGATGCGAAGACAGGTTTGACATGAAAGATACTTATTAAGAAGAAAGCCTATGGGGACACCTGGGTGGCTCAGTTAGTTAAGTGTCTGCCTTCGACTCAGGTCATGATCCCAGGTTCCTAGGATCGAGTCCTGTGTCAAGCTCCCTGCGCAGTGAGGGGTCTGCTTCTCCCTCTCCCTCTGCCCCACCCCCTGCTTGTGCTCTCTCTCAAATAAACTAAATCTTAAAAAAAAAAAAAGAAGAAAGAAAAGAAAAAGGCCTATGAAGAATAAAGGGGAGGAGGAGAGAGAATGTAAGAGAGCTTTGGAACTGTGATGCAAGTCTAACACCTGTGAAAGAGAGGAGGTAAGAAGGAAGACTGGGCAGGAAAAGGCTCGGATTCCAGTCTGAGGAAGTTTGGCCAAGCTAATGTTGCCTATTAGAAGAGTCTCTTGTCTTAAAGCCTTATCCTCAGGTTGTCTTTCCTCTCTGCTTCCCCATAGCAGGAGCTCCGCGGGGTGCACTGCATGACCACCGGAAGGCCCTTTGTGGTGCCTCCCCCGTCCACTTTCTCAGCTTCTTCACCTAGTACCATGCTGCCTTTTGTGGTCTCAGACTGGCCTTTACAAGTCTTTTGTCACTTACTTGAACACGAATGTTACATGTTTCTAACCCTCTCACCCCCGACATAAACATCGGTTTACACCTATTCATCTTTTAGTTGTCAGCTCAGGTGTCTCTTTGCTTAGAGACGATTTCCACAACTGGGGCCAAATCTCTCCTTTACATGCCCTCATAGCACTATCTTCCTTTCCTTCTGGGCATTATTTGTGTGATTATTTGATTACTGTCTGTCTTCTCCCCAAGACTATGAGATACTTAAGAATAGAAAGGGTCTCTTTTTTACTTGTGAATATATCTGCAGGGACTAGCATATAGTACCTGCTCAGACTATTTTTCTTGGATGGGTGGATGGATGGATGGATGGATGGATGGATGGATGGATGGATGGAAGCAAGGAGACTCAAATCCTTGATCTACTGGTATACTTTGAGCACTTTTGGTCTTTTCAGCTACTTTATCTACTTTGGAGCTGATGAGAAGTTGATAACCCTGCCCTTTATTGTGAGGTCTTCAGATTCTTAAAAAAAAAATGGCCTTGGATGAATTAGGGTCAGGAAGAGTATGGAAACAGAGAAGGTGTGTGACAAGCTGATGAAATGAATTACAGGCAACATTATAAAGAAAGAAATGAAGTGAGTAATTCACTTACTGGACATTTCATTTATATGGAATGAATCACAGGTGACTCAAAGGTGTAAGTCAGGAGATTGGGATCATGGAGATGCCAATGTCAGAGGCATCGAAGGTGGAGCCCTAATGAGGAGGAAGGAGCAAGATGAGTTGATTTTGAAGGCACAGATTTCTAAATAGAGCCAGTCTCTCCTAGTGGAAATTGTCAGTGAGGCACTGGAGATGTAGAAGTGAAGCTGGTGTGAGAGATCTGAAGCCCATTGAGTGTCTCCTCCAGGGGGCCTGCCATGACGGCTGAGTCCCAGAGGCCTGGGAGTCTGGGTTGAATGAACCTGCATGGGGAGGAGAATAGGGAAATAACCTGAGAGGCAAAGGACAAAAGGAAAATGTTGCTTTGTCACCTATAAGCCAAAGAGTTAGTCAGAGGAACTCTCAGTACAAAGTGTCAAGGCAGAGATGCAGAGTCTGTGGGGAACTGATTGAATGGGAAATGGGGCTCCAGGAGGGATGGGAGGTTTGAAGAGGGTGACAGAAATTAGACCCTGGGAAAGATTCCCTGAGCCTATGGGAGAGCAGCTGTCAAGGCTGTCAAGACCCATAGTGTGGTGGGCATAAGGATGGACCCTCTGTACTAATTCCTTAGAGAAGAAGTGATGGTGACATTGTTAGATGCATAGCCCCTGTCAAACAACAACAACGACAACAATAACAAACCATGTGCTTTAGGAGAGAACACCAACAGAGAACAGAGAACAGTCCTCAGCAAGGGCCTGAAGATTCAACACTGACAATGAGGGAAGCGAAGAAAGAAGAGTTTTTACAAGGCTTAACAAGGAGAGTTGGGACGCAGCTATGCAGAAGTGCCTAGAGTGATGTTTCCAGGAAGAAGAGGAAATCCTCAGCAGAGAATCAGGGATAACAGGAACAAATGAAACCGAATTAGGCTCAGTTTCCTAGTGGACGTATGTGATAAAATGTTCCCCAAAACCTTTTCTCAATCTTCCTTCTGTTGAGGTAAGTTTATAGTCAAATACAATAAAATGCAGAGATTTTAGGGATATAGTTCAGTGAGTGTCGACAACTATATAAACCTGTGTAAATCATCACCCCAATTAAGATACCAAACATTTACATCACCCCAGAAAGATCCCCTGTGCACCTTTTCAGTAAATCTCCACTCTGCTCCTTCCTTAGGGATTTATGGTTCTGCTTTCTACAACCATATATTGGTTTTGTCTCATCTGGAACTTCATATAGTTGGAACCATTCAGCTTATATTTTTTTGTGTCAGGCTTCTTTCACTCCACATTTTATTTTTAGATTAATCCATGTTGTTTTGTATATAGTAGTTCATTGCCAAGTAGCATTCCATTGTAGAAATACACCATTATTTGTTTATCCTCTTCCATGTTGATGGACAGTTGGGTCGCTTCCAGGTGTGGGATGTCATGAATTAAGCCATTGTGAACATTCTTAGGTAAGTCCTGTTTGTGAATATATTTTTTCATTCCTTTTGGAGTGGAATTGCTGGGTCATAGGAGGAGCATATGTTTAACTTTATCTGACCAATAGTGTTCCAAAATGGTTATAACATTCCATACTCCCACCAGCAATAAAGTAATATTAAGTATACAAGTTGCTACTTAATATTTGGTGGTGGTATTGTCAGTCTTTTTAATTTTAGTCAGTCTGGTGGGTGTCAAGTGGTATCTCATTGATTTTTATTTACATTCCCCACTGACTAATGATAATGAACACCTTTTCCTGTGCTTATTGGTCATTTATGTATCTTCTTTCTGATCTATCTCTTCAAGACTCTTGCCATTTTATTTTATTATTTTTAAATTTATTATTTTTAAATAAGCTTTTTACTTTGGAGTGATTTTAGGTTTACAGAGACATTGCAGAGAGTCTTTTGCCATTTTAAATGAGGTGTCTTTTTATTATTGATTTGCAGGAGTTTCGTATATATTCTCCAAATAAACCCTTTATATTTATCATGTATTACAAATACTTTCTCCAAATCTGTAGCTTGCCTTTTCATTTTCTTTTTTAAAAATAGGTTTTCCAAATTTTATAATTTTTCTCCAGCTTTTTTTTTTTAAGATTTATTTATTTATTCTAGGTGGGGTAGGGGCATTGGGAGAGGGAGAGAATCTCCAGCAGACTTCCCACCGAGCATGGAGCCCAACGTGAGGCTCCATCCCAGGATCCTGAGATCATGACCTGAGCTGAAATCAAGAGTCAGATGCCTAACCAGCTAAGCCACCCAGGCATCCCTTCTCCAGCTTTTTTGAGATATAATTGACATATAGCATTGTATATTTATTGTAAGTTTAAAGTGTACAATGCTTTTTCATTTTATTAATGGTGTCTTTTGAAAAGCAGAACTTTTTAATTTTAATGAAGCCTGATTTTTAATTTTTTTCTTTTATGATTAGCTCATCTTGTGTCCTAAGAAATCTGTCCTAAAGTAGTAAAGGATAATTAACATTTTAAAATAATTTAAATAAACCTATGCCTTTCCCCTACTTAAATAAATAAACCTACTTCCTTTCCCCCTAAATAAACCTACTTCCTTTCCCCCTTTCTCCTAAAATGATGCTACTTTTAGTTTAAAATTACTACAGTGATATGCACTGTTTTGATAAGAAGGTCAAGAATGAGAACGGCAGAGAATCTCACGTATAAGGCGTCTCATCCCAGCAAGTACCAAACCTCAAAGGCCTAGAAGAAAAGGAATAAGATCCTTTAAAGACCAGGAAAAGTAGCAAAGTTCTTTGAGCACATGCCCCCTCCACTTCCATCAAATGGCATATGGCTCATTATCAATAATTTTGGAGCTCTACGTAAATCAGTTTTAGTTTGACTTTTTATATCTAACAAACAAAAGAGGAAGGTGTTAGAAGACTTATCGGTGATCAAAGACTCTAAAGGGAAACTAGAAAGGCCGGCTTCAGAAAGGACAGCAGCTGAAGTAGCTGTGAGGTTCAAGGGAGCAGGATCCAATAGACAAACAGATCTCAATAGGGACGAGTGATCTCCAGCTGTTCTCGTTTTTGTGCCCTCCGTTCAAGCTCTGCTTTCTAGAGCAAAGTATCTGAATAGCCTAATTTGGGCACATTCCCAGGGGACCTTAGCTGATAGTCCCTCCTTCAAAACTGGATTCAATAGAGGAAGGAGATAGCTCCCTGGAGGAAAATCGGGGCACTGCTACTAGAAGGGGATGGACTCTAGGAGGACAAAAGCAGTAAATGCCCACCACACCCTTAAAAAGTCAGCACATATATCTTCCCGTTTGTGTTTGTATCCTGCCTCAGCAGGATGAAATTGCTTTTATTCACTTATCCTTGAGTCCTCCCTCAAATAACTGGGCTTGGTTGAATTACATTATACTACTGCTAAGGTCCAATTTGTGAAAGCAAAGCTCATCCCAGGTTGGTTTTGTTGTTGTTGTTGTTGCTTTAAATCTTGAAGCTGCATGTGTATTTCTGATTACGTAGAATTTTTCTTTCTAAATTGAGATGAAGAAACTCTGTAGATTCTCATATTACGTGGGGGGAAGGGATAACTCTAGATAAAATATGACTTGACTAATATTGGGAGTTAGGAGTGATATAAACAGAATTTTTATGCAGTAGATTCCCTCTTTAAAAATTTGTTTAAAATGTTATGTTTCTTAATTTTGTTTCTAGAAATTATATGTTTTCACAGACAAGCTCCTATATTCAATTTTTTGCTCATTCATGCATTCAGCAAACATTGTTTAAGGGCTTGCCATATGTGTTAACAGCAGGGGCTCTGAAGACCTCTGATGAGATCATGGAAGAAACCGATCTATGAATATAGACGATAAACTACGATAGGAGTGAGGGATGGAGTTGACTGTTTTGTTCACTAATTTTTATCCTTAGTACCTGGCACAGTGCCTAAAACATAGAAGGAACTTAAAAATATACTGTTGAATGGATGAATAAACAAATAGAAGGAGCAGCCAACTGGTGGTGTTGGGATTATAGAGGATAATGGGGAAGGACAAGTTCAGGAAATTTTCCTTAGAGTTGTTTATTCTGCTTCAACAAAATGCTTGGAAGAATGAAGGCTAGAGTTGCCCAAGCCCAGACTTGAAGACTGGCTACCGCTGTATGTGTCCGTCAGGCTTCTGCCTGGTTATCTTATATCCAACAAAGATGACAAGAGCTGGATGTGCTCTTCTGGTTCTTTGTAATCAGGCTTTTTGTGACTGGGGACACTGGCTGCCCATAAGACCACCAAAACCATTTCACTGTCTCTGTGCTGGGGGTAAAAAGATGAGGCATTTAGAATTTGAAAATTACTTTTTCCTACATTGATCAGTGTGATGTTGAAGGTTCTTCTATAATAGATACTTGCTCAATACTGTATATTTGAAAATAACTCACTTCTGAAGGAAAGTAGAGAAGTGTGTGGAAGTCATGTATCTTCAATGAAGACCACACTTCCCAAACTGAGGAGAGTCCATTGGTACCTAAGCAGAGATCAAAAGAGTGCTCCATACACCAGCTGGGCAAAGGTTTTAAGAACTACAAACACATCCGGGCGCCTGAGTGGCACAGTTGTTAAGCGTCTGCCTTTTTGGCTCAGGGCGTGATCTTGGTGTTCTGGGATCGAGTCCTGCATCAGGCTCCTCCGTTGAAAGCCTGCTTCTTCCTCTCCCACCCCCTCTGCTTGTGTTCCCTCTCTTGCTGGCTGTCTCTCTCTCTGTCAAATTAATAAATAAAATCTTAAAAAAAAAAAAACTACAAACACATTAACATTCCATGATAGAACTTTAGAAAACAAACCAAAATAAAATCTGGGTCTTGCCTGATTTTTCTCTCTTTGTATGTCATATGTTGTGTTTGTTTACACATCTCCATGTTTGTGTATTCTCTTGCTTTAATACACTTGGTCTCTCTTTAACTCTTACCATTGTTGGATCTAACTTGTTCTACTCAGTTTTCCATCCCAGAGGGTAGCATGGCTTATGAGAAGAGCAGGACCTTAATGCCAAAAAGACCTGGCCTCAAATGCCAGTTATTCTATTTAATATGTAGGCAACTTTCAAAACGTACTTTCAAAAAGTACTCAACATCTTTGAGCCACAGTTTCTGTGTTGTTCAGTGATATTTCCATTTCTTCTTCTGGGTGCATGATAGGATGACACTTCTGGTTCCCTTAATATTAGCACATGTCACGCACTTGCTATGGGCAATGGATTGAGAGTAGAAGTAGACATATGTTATTCCTGGGGAGAAGCCTGTAAAAAAGTTATCTTGTTGCTTTTCCCCTGAAGCATGACGGAGACTCTATCAGTCTGGTCCCTGAGTGAGGGCAACATGGTGCAGAATGCCCACCAACCCAATGGACATATAGCACAACCAAGAAATAAACTTCTATTTCTTGAGGTCATTAAAATCTGGGGGTTGTTTGTTACTCAGCATTAGTCCATCCTGGCTGATATTTCCTAACATGAATAATGATTATAAGATTTACCTCAAAGAGTTGGTGTGAGAACCCATAGTAGGGGATTAAAAAGCAGTGGCTTTTATTACTATGACCTCCCTTCTCCCAGCCATCTGTATCTACTGCTCAAATCAGACATTCCACCTACACACTCACACATGGCTCACTGTGGTCCATTTCACTCCCCCCATAATTCTCCTTCATTTCCAACCCCTTTTCTTTGTCTTCTATGGAATACCAGCTCCATTGGGTTCAAACTCTCTACACCTGTTTCTTGTCTTTATTCTCCAACTGGAAACAGAATTTTAGAGTTAAAAAGGACTCTACATCTCTAAGAATCTGTAGACACACACCTTCAACCTCACTCTCTGGCCATCATACATCTATAGACATCTTGACATCTGGACCTCATTGGTATAAGTTACTTCTTCCCTGAGAGCTAGGTACTCTGGGTCCCTAGATTCTCCCCCCTTATTTTTTAGCTGTTAGCATTCATTTCCTAAGGACACCAAATCACCTTTGGCTGCAAAGGAACCTGTAGTCATTTAGCTATTCTGACCTCACCTCTCCCACACATATTTTGGACACTTACCTTACATTTTACAGTTAACTCTCGCCGTGCTTTCTATCCCTGTACCTACAATTTCTTCCCCCCGCCCCCAACCATCCTCATCACTCTCTCAACATTTTGCTGAAATGCCAGATAGTTGCAGTCCTTGGGAAGTCTCATCAGATTATTTCTCTTCTCTTTTTCCTATCCTAAAGGAAAACAACTGTACAGACCCATGACTACATGTTGTATGTGTTATCTAAAACTGAAATAATGGACTTTTCTGGACATTTGGCATTAGTGTTCACCCTTGCTTCTCAGAAACCTCTTCTACCATAGGCTCTGGTTCTCTTCCTGGCCGTACTTCACCACTCTTTTCAATAGTTTGCCTTTCTATGTTCATTCGTCATTTAACTGGCAATCCCCAGAGTTTTGTCCTTTCAACTTTTTTTTTTTTTGTCTACATGCTCTCTCTAGGGGAATTTCATTTAGTCTTATGGCTTGTATGACCATTTAAATGTAGATGACTACTACATACAGCACTAACTTCTCTCTAGAGTGTTAGAAGTAGAAATGTGATGTCCTATTAAACCTATGGAGGTGGATGTCCTATGGACACCTTAAACATGTCCTCAAGTAAACACCTTTTGTCCTCTGACCCCAAAACTGAACTATCCCTTTTCTCTTGTGTTAGTGGCATCACCATTTACCTGCCTCCCAACTTAGAAACCTTGGTGTTATTCTCACCTCCTTTTTCTCAACCCCCACATACAGTCAGCTGCCAAATCCTGCTGCTTCTAATTTTAAAACATCATTTGACTTTGTCTCTTCCAAACTCTATGCTACTGGCTTAAAACAAGCCTTCAGCATATCTTCTTTGGACTTATTGCAACAGCCCTGTCTGTAATTTGTTTCCCTGATCCCAGGAATAATATTTCCCCCCTCCCATATTGTCTAGCCTCCCATTACAGTTATAGAAAACAAAGCTAACCAAATCTTTTCTCTGTGTAAAAACTTCTGCTGGCTCAATATGCCCATGAAGTGAAATTCAAACTAGGTAGTTTGGCTGCAAAGTTCTTAACTTCTTGCCTCTGTTCTACTTCCCCACCTTGCTTCCTTTCCTGCCTTCCTGTTCTCTATGCACATCTTAGGTTCCTATTGTCTCATATTCTCACTACTTCCAGCACAGAACCGTGCTTTCAGAAGTCAGAAGTTAATGTATAAATGTATGTGTGTGTGTGTGTGTGTGTGTGTGTGTATTTATAAATTTCAAGATACTCTTTTCCTCCTCTTCATCCATATTCCCTTGAAAAATTCCTATATGTATTAAAATCAAGTTTAAGCATTATGTACTCTGTGAAGCCTTCCCCAATTCTTCCAGGCTATTGATGCTCCTTTTGTTCCCAGAGTGCTATATTTGCTGCAGACTTTACAGTGTGGCTTTTAATTTTTCTATTTACATGTTTGCATCTCATGTTAGACTGTAAGCTTCTGATTGTCAGAGAACTAAATAGAAGTTGTTTAATGAATATTGACAGATGAGTGCAACATTGTTTTCCTCCCAAGATGTTTTTGGTATCAGTCTCTTCTTTTTTGTTGTTTCTTTTATTTTTTTAAAGCTTTTATTTGTTTATTTATTTAGAGAATGAGAGCAGGGAGAGGGCCACAGGGAGAGGGAGAGAGACAATTTCAAGCAGACTCTGTGCTGAGCATGAAGCCTGATGATGTGGGCCTCCATCTCATGACCCTGAGGCTATGACCTGAGGGGAAATCAAGATTCAGACGCTTAACCCACTAAGCCACCCAGGCATCCCTTTTTCGTTCTTTCTGTTACATCCCTAATAAACAGTCAACTCAAACTTAGATTTCTAATAGCCTCTAGGATGACCATCTATTGAAGCACTGTTCAGTAATGTAGTCGATAGTCACATGTGGCAATTGAGCATGTGAGGTGTAGTAAGTTCAAGTTGAAGCAAGCTGTAAGTGTAGAATGTACATTGGATTTTGAAAACAATAGGAAAACAATGTAAAATATTTCACTAATAATTTTTAATTTTAATTTAACAATTACTCGTATGCTGAAATGATAGTATTTTGAATATATTGGATCAAATAAAATATACTATTATAATTAATTTGCCTGTTTCTTTTTTCTATTTTTAAATGTGTCTACTAGAAAATTTAAAAGTATATTTGGTGTGCATTATATTTCTATTAGACAGTGCTATGCCCCTTCAATCATGTGAATCATTTCTTAATGGTAAGACTTTGGTTTTTTCTTTTCTTTTAAAAAAATTTTTTTATTTATTTGTTGGAGAGAGAGAAAGAGAGGGAGAGCGGCAGGCAGAGGGAGGAGAAGGCTCCCTGCCGAGCGAGGAGCCCGATGTGGGACTTGATGCCAGGACTCCGGGATCATGACCTGCGCCAAAGGCAGATGCTTAACTGACACAGCCACCCAGGTGTCTTCTGATTTTTTCTTAATCCTCGTAGTGGTAAGCAGAATTTCCTGGGAGGGGAGGAAACTCTCAAAAGTTGTGTTTGTTAACTGGTATTGTTGGACTAGATTTCCCCAAACATGCCTTTTTTTCCATGCTACTGTCCTACTTGAAGAATCTTCAGGTTTTCTGTTGTCAGCTGCATCGAGGCCACATTGCTTTGTCTGTTTCCCCAAACCTTCTTTAATTCTGTTGCACTTCACTTATCCAGTCTTATCTCTCACTCGTCTTAAGTAGTACCTCGTGGGTTAGTCTGTGTTCTGAGCTCCTTGAAGTCTTTGTGCTTTTGTGAATGCTGCTCTTGCTCAGTAGCTCCTTCTTTGGCCCCCATCTAAATCAAGCCAGTCTTTAAAATGAGACTTAAAAGTTCTACCTCCCACATGACGTTTTTTTTTTTTTTCTGTTTATTGGAACTCACTCTGATATCCTACTAGTTATTATTTGTCAGACCCACACAGTTTAAGCTCTAATTTGTTCAATTATTCAGCATTCAATTGAATTCCATAAGCATTTTTCTTTTAAGAGAGGGAGGTGACGGAGGGGCAGAGAGAGAGGGAGAATCTTAAGCAGGCTTCATGCTCAGCATGGAGCCCAAAGTGGGGCTCAATCTCACCACCCTGAGATCATGACCTGAGCAGAAATCAAGAGTCAGAGCTTAACTGACTTAGCTACCCAGAAGCCCCATGAATTCCACAAGCATTTTTGAGATCCTGTGCCAAGAGCAGGGATAGGTGAGCATGAGGGTCACCTTTATACAGGACCTAGGCTAGAAATTGGCCCTTAGAAAAATATAAGACACAGGCATGTTTATTCTGATTACATAAGCCTCACATGAGAAATTGCTAATAAGCCATGATATTGGCTATCAGGGTTCAAATCCCATGAGGACAGGTTGGGGAGCTCCGGGTTCTAATTGTCTTCTTTCCCTAGTTTTCTTTTTCGTGTATTAAAGATCACTGTACATACAGCTTTCTGTTAAAGTGACAACACCCAGAATTTGCCTCCCTGGCCACACTCTCCCCTTCCCATGAAAGGCCTATTGCTAGGTGTTTTAGACTCTGAAGCTAGACTGCTTTGGATTTGAACCTCAACTCCTCCACTGAGTAGCTCTGCAGCCTGGGCAAGTTACTTAATTCCTCCATGTCTCATTTTACACATCTGTATAATGAGAATAACGTATGATAAGGTTGTGATAAGGGTTAAACGGGTTAATAGTTGTTGGCACAGAGTAACCACTCAATAAATGTTAGCTCTTAATACATGTCACTACTAGACTATTTCTCTCCCCTAAAATTTAAGGGACTGTTTTGACTATTTTATTCAATTTGTGTCCTCCAACTTTTAGGACAGTTCTTGTTTCAAAACTTCACACGAATAAACATAGAATGAATACAAGAATGCACGCAATCACTCTATTTCTGTATTTCCAAAGTTGTGCCCTTAAGAGCAAAGGCAAGGGAGCAAGTGAAAGTCACCTCTTTGTAAAGGTTATTCCTTTATTGGGTTTTACCAGAGGCCCTTGGGGACAATTTCATCTCAAAAGTGGGGAAGCCCACAGCGGGCAGCGCGAAGTACCTTCTCGAGATCACCTTGGGCGAAAGGCCTAGCTAGGGCAGAAAGCCCCGGCTGGCCGGCTTCCCGGGAAGTTCGGCGCATGCGCAGCGCGCCTAGCGCCCGGGTTCCTTCCTGCGGCGCCACCCGGAAGCCTCGGCTCGGTCCCCCTCCTTCCCCCTCCCCCTTTCTCGCCGGCTCAGGCGGTGCGTGCGGGGCCGGCCGGGCGAGGAGGCGGGACACGTCGGCGCTGCCATCGCCGCCGCCGCTCCTCCTTCAGTTCCAGCTGCCGCCGCCACCGCCGCTTCCTGGGCAGAGTCCACCCTGGGTCCCGGCGGCTCCAGGTGTGTTCACGCTGCCCAGCTCCTGCCTCAGTCCGCCGCCGCCGCCGTAGCTGCCCCGGGCTCCCCGCCCCGCTGCCGAGATGGCGACGCGCTCCTGCCGGGAGAAGGCTCAGAAGCTGAACGAGCAGCACCAGCTCATCCTGTCCAAGCTGCTGAGGGAGGAGGACAACAAGTACTGCGCCGACTGCGAGGCCAAAGGTAGCGCGGACGTCGCCGCCCCTGGTCGGGGCCTCCTGCGGCCGGTGACCTTCCCGTCGCCGCGGCGCCCGGGGCCCGAGCGGACGCCGCGGCTGCGCCCAGCTGGCCCCGGCCCTGAGGGGAGGGCGGGCTCAGGCTCAAGTAGCCCCTCACCTCCACCAGAGGCGGCGGCCAGGTCAGGCCCGTGGGCGCCGGCCCCGGGGCAGAGCCGGTGCCCGCGTCGCGATGCTCCGACCCTCCCCAGGGCGGGGGCCAGAGCCGGGCTGGGAGCGCGGAACGGGGCGACAGCCTGGCCAGTGCTTAGGGTTAAAGGGTCGCCCTCCTCCCGCCTCGGCTCGCAGGTACATCCGTGGGTGGGGCCACCCTTAGTCTCGGTCTCCGCCTCGACCCTCCCGCAGTGACCACGGCGTCCCTCTCGGGGCTCCGATGCTCCGTATCCCAGGTGGAGCCCTACCTGCCTGCCCACCTGACAGCTTTGTACAGGGCTTTTGCTTCTTCCTGACAAAGAGTATGGTGGTCCTTTTTGATGGGTTGGAGTTTTACTGAGTGAGACCATTGGGGATGGGTCTTTGGTAGTAGTAGTAGTAAAATTGGTTTTTTAGTCTGGTTATTAACCGGCGTGAAGAGGAATTTCATTATATGCATCTCTTGGACAGTGGGCTCACGTTCCTGAGCTTTTACTAATTAGATTATCTCTGACCGGTTGGTTTGGGAGAACATGTGGACACTGGTTTGTGTGGCCCAAAACGTTGAAGGTGCATATTTTAAAGATACAGAGATTGAAAAAAGCCTAATTTTAGTTTGTTCCGTTGGAGGGCTTCTGCCTCAGCCTTTAAAATAGATACACTATTTTTAGCCTATATGTTTGGGTTTGGAGATCTGATTTATATTTAATGTCTTACAAGTAATTCATGAGAAAAATGTTTCAGATTTTTAAAAACAAACCTATCATGTGTTTAGGAAAAGATCTTGCTTATTTGTAAATTGGTTTGTTTATTCGGTGAAGAATAGGTAGCTCTCCAAAGCAAGAGTCCGTCTTTGAGAATGTCATTTCAGATTTCTGTTATTGACTTAGACTTTTCTTGAAGCTTTACTGTTCTTCCTCGATACTATATAAATGAGTCACGTTTCAGTAGGCTGATAATGTTTGATTAGACTAAGCCACACAGCATCAGCAAATCACTTCACTGCCATACTACCATAACAGGTACCTGATTACTGGAAGATCATATGGGAATACTGTAACTAGACCATTTTAAGAAGCACTTTTCAATATCACAGTAACTTGACTGACCCAACCTTACCTTTATTCTGTGTAACCTTTCAGGTGGTGAGTTAAAAATGCCTGATTATTATGGTAATACTTGTTTACCTGATACTGATTATGTGTGTTTTTGTTATTGTTGTTTTGGGGAATACTGTTCTGAATTGAGGCTCAATTACGGATCACCGCACCAGTAAAACACTGAAAAATGGGGCCTTTAAAAGGCCAGAAAAAGAAATGAACTGCATTTTGGGTAGTAAGTAACATGGTTAAAAAGAGATGCTAGTATGTATTAAATCTATTAAAAGTCGAATAGTAACAGTTTCAGTAAGTACCTTCATTAGGTATAGAAATAAGTGAAAAAAAAATTTTTGTTTAAATTTCTGTCCCCAAAAAAGTACTTTATAAAATCAGATTTTCACTGATGCTTCCTAAAATAATGTATAGGTTTTGAAAAATCCATTATGTGCCACATGGTAACATTTTCATTCTCATTTTTTGAAGTGAGGAGAGGAGAATCATGTACTTTTTAAATTAGGACAAAATTTTTATTCTAACCGGAGGAAAAGGGAGAATTAGTTTTGCTCGCTGTTTGTATTGCCACTGAGGTCCATAGATAAATATTGAATGAATGTTTTTATTTTGGTTTTGTTTGGTCTTTTGTTTGTGGGTTTGTTTTTGAAAAATGTAGGAAAAAAGAGAGGAAAGTAGCATCAAGAGTTTGAGGATGCAGTGTGAAGGGCATGAACTCCAGTCATGATTTGGAAAGATCCTTAATTTTTCCTTGTTGCTACTAAATCTCGAATAATATTAAAATGATCCTCTGAATTATTTCACTGTTTTATCTTGTCTTCCAGGAAAAAATACACAGTTAAGTTTAATTAGACTTGATTTCATAGTTGTAGTACTTAAAAAATTTGACATGATTGGGCTATTGATATAATTAAATATATTTTGTAAAATTTTTGAGTCTTTGATATGGTTGAACCCCATTATAGAGCTCTCTTAGTAGACTTTTTGGCTTGTTAAATGATTTTGGATTCATTGTTATATATGCCAGATGACATAATAAATGTAGGTAGTGAAATTCTGATCAAGTGTATTTTTAAAAGACGTGTTATGGGTCTTATTCTGCAGCTCAGCTGTTACAAAGAAGTTCCATACTGTATATGTGTATTAATGTTTTCTTCACTGTCTAATAAACTACATCAAGCTTTTCATGTATTTTTGAAGCTATTTCTTAGTTAACTCAATTTTCTTTTCTTTCAAAAAATACTTCCCCCACTGCTCTTTGAGAACATGTACCAAAGACTAAAGCCTAGGGCTAAAGATTACCCTATTCTCTTGACTTGTAATAATAGTTGGCAAAGTTATATCAGTTGGATTTTGACGTTTTCTTACTGAGTCACCAGTGTGTGTGTTTTCTGACTTGACATTATTTAAGGAGTAAGGAAGGAGAAAAGGATGGCATAGGTGCCAGTTTCCTGCTCATGATCAGACACTTACCAGATCTGTTGAGCAACTGGAGAATAAGAACAGGCAGATGGAGCTGCACTTTCTCTCCCTGGCCTCATTTGTGACTCCGTGGGAATTTTAATGCAGTTCTATTGGTTATTAGTTGGTGGCACTTTATGGAGCAGTGAGGATTTAGGTCCCCTTGCCAACCAAAGTTTAGTTTTTAGTATTTAAAGTTTCATTCATGATTAATACTAGCTTTGATTCTGAACATGTGTTGGTATGAAAATGTGTCTCTTGCCCAGTAAGTTTTGGGGTATTTAGAAACATAGGGTTTTTGAATCCTTGAGGGATTGTTTTGTTCCAACTGTGTGGTGTTAAGAGGGTAAGCTGCTTGCCCAGATCAAGCACTTATTTCTTCATTCCACAGATCTTGACTTTGGGGGACACCGCTAAGCACTGTTGGATTATGGGGCTAAAAACTTAGTAAGACCTAAAGGAGTTTGTTTAGTGAGGAATGCATTTTTGCAAATGAATAATTCCAAAACAATGTATCAAATGGTATAATAGTGGTTGTAAGAAGTACCCCCCCCCTGCTTATTTTGGGCTGCTGTCCCTACTGCATCTGACTTTTGTCTGTTGCCTGTCTTCACAATTCTTAGAATGCTGCCTCATGGCTTTTGCACATGCTGTTCTTTCTGCTTAGAAGCTTTCTAACAATTTTTTGCCTGATCAGTTACATACCATCCAGTTTCTGCTTAAATGTCTCTTGAAGGGAAATGATTCTCCCCTATTAGGTCGGGCTTCCCTTTATACATATAAGACACATCCTGAATATTTTATTACACTTACTACAGTTGTAATTAAACATTATTTGGGTATTTATTGGATAATCTATTTCCCTGTTGAATAATAGCTTTAAGAGAGAAGAGACCCTCTTTGTCTTGTTTCGGCTTGTATCCCCAGCCCTCTACACAATGGGGTAGGTTAATGTAACTCTTTTGAATGAATGAATGTGAGTGAGTGAGTACAGAGTTGAGGGCAGGCAGCAGGACATGTGGAAATGAGATCATATGTGGGCATGTGGAGCGACCCTGTTGGGAAATATTCACGGGAGTCTTGTTTGAGCGAGGTTCCAAAAGTGGAGTGGGATTTCAGCTGATGGAGAAGGAATTGAAGAGCACAGTTAGCTGCACATACAAGGTACAGGTATATACGAGAACATAAGAGGTTTCCATGTGGCCTTTTTAGGGTAAGCTTTCTCTAAGCATGACCAGATTTGATGGTAGCAGGTCAGGAAGAACTGAAATGGTGAGAGATTCCAGGCATGTCACCTAATTATAACAGTAGTGTGAGCAAGAGTGTAAGGATCTGAACTCACCTAATGTCAGTGTTGTAAGTTGGGGTACACAGCAGGAAATAGAACAGCTGTAGCTATTTTAAGGAACAGGGTGCTTACATTGGAAGGGTTGGAAGAGCAAAAATCAGGGAGCCACTACTGGACTAAAGATTTTAAGTCCATATACTAATACCACTGCTACTGCTACCACCACTCCTGCCCTGGCTGCTTCTCACCCATGAAACTGGTGCACTGATGGGGGAATCAGGACTGTGGTTACTGCCGCCATTCAACATCTATTAGACATTTTTGTCAGCTGCCCTTACTGTAGGAAGATGGCCTTTGTTGAACTTGTGCCTCCCACATGCAAATAACTGGCAGACCTATGTCCAACACCTTGCTGTCAAGGGCCCTCAAGGGAGTCTTTTAGCTTTCTAATCTCTTCAAAATGTGGAAACATGAAGTGAAGGTTGTGAGACTCAATCCAGGAGTCCACTATAAGGCAGTGAGGATGGAGAACATTTTCATTAAGTGTTTGATATTGAAGAGTTCTTATATAAACTTATTTTAAAGTAATTCGTACTAACAAGTGAAGTTCACCTTGAGAAAATGATGTTTATGATGATGTTGATGCTTGTGGGATAAATACATGTAAATGAAATCTGCGATTATAATTCATCTAAAGAGACCTGCAAATCTGAAAGTTCCCCAAAATGCTAACCTCAGTTCGATGGGTCTGTTGTTCTTATAATTCTGCTAATCTTGAGGTTTTCTCTGATGATTATGTGTAGAGCCCTGCTGTCAGAGCTGGAATAGAAACCACTGGTCTCTCTCTGACTCATCAGTTTAACTTGGGCTGCATATTGTCCCCTTCCTTTTTTTTCCCTCCCAATTCTTTTACTTTGTCATTTATAAAGATTAAAATATTCTTTCATTACTTGATTTCAGTACAAGATATATATATAGCCCTGTACAAGATATATATAATCTTTATTGACATGTAAGGACTTGAACCCATGCTCTAAGGCAAAGTCAAATATTTGACATTCTAATTATATATTTTATAAACTCAAGACTTTTTCTGCTGTTGTCACTACTATGCCTACTGCTAATAGTCTTTTCACTGGATAGAATCAACTCACTTTTCTTTCCATTTCTCAATAGAAGATCAAAGAAACCTGGAGACCATTTTGTTTGTTGACTGCCGTATGTTCTGACCCCTGTAAAGAACTGATTTAACACATATGTAATTTTATTGGTAAATCAGTATTTTCTGGGCGCTACAAAGATTAAATATCATGTCAGATACTGTTGTGTGTTCTAAAAAGTTTTGAGTTTAGTCCACAAACTAGTTAGGGATCTCAATAGACATGAGACAATGATGTGTTAAATTCTAGCCTGTATGTAGACTGTAGATTCATTAAAAGTTTAGTGTTGGGAAGGCTCAGTGACTTGGAGTAGGTAGGAAGGGGAAGGAGAAGGTAAGAGGTAAGGTTGGAAGTTCAAAAAAAAAAAAAAAAGCAAGTAATAACATTATATGTATATGCAGAAGTTATATGGTGCTTTCTTCTTGCCAGGCAGTGTTATGAGCACTTTACGTATATTAACTCATTTAATCCTCAAAACAACCTTTTGAGGTAGGTAATATTATTCCATCTTACGAATGAGGAAACTGAGACACACAGAACTTAAGTAACTTTCCCAAGGTTATACAGCTAGGAAGTGGTAGAGCCAGGAATTTCTTCATTAAAAGAAAAAATTTTGGGGGTGCCTGGGTGGCTCAGTCATTAAGCATCTGCCTTAGGCTCAGGTCATGATCCCAGGGTCCTGGGATCAAGCCCCGCATCAGGGAGCCTGCTTCTCCCTCTGCCTGCTGTTCCCCTGGTCATGCTTGCGCTCTCTCTCTCTCTTATTCTCTCTGTCAAATAAATAAAACCTAAAAAAATTTTTTTTTTGGATGGCTACTATATTTTAGGCATTCTAGGAGCTGGGGATGCAGCAGGGAACAGGTAGGTAAGTCCAAGCTCTAAAGGATCTACTAGTCTGTTAGTCTGTTGGAAGCAGGCCTGACTTGCAAAGTTGGCCCTTGACTGGCATCAGGGAACTTGGATTTGGGGAGGATCTCATTACCCTAAGTGGTAAGAGTCAGTCACTGTGTCCAAACTGTTTGTACAAACTGTGTCGTCTATGTTAAATGCCTGCTTTCCTTCTGGGAGTCTGGAATTTCCATATGTACTAGGCAAGGTGCCTATGTGACAAGCCTCCCTGCCCCCCTCTCCCCCAGTACTCTAGGCATTGAGTTCTCTAATGAGGTGCTAATGAGTCTCTAATGGGTAATACTTCACACTTGTCAGAAATCATTACTAAGACAGTTAAGTGTGTCCAGAGCAACTCCACCAGAAGGGGACACCTGGACATTTTTGTGCCTGTTTTCTCCTGAACTTTGCTCCATGCACATTTTCTCTTTGCTAATTATGCTTCGTATCCTTCTGTAATAAATAAATTACCATGTTGAGTACAACTGTATTTTGAGACTTGTGAGTCCTCTTAGCAAATTACCAAACCTGAGGGTGGTTTTGTGAACCTCTCAACATATTTGATAATAATATCCTCTGGTATATTGTACAGGATATATTGGAATTTCAGTGTATCTCGGCTAGCTCTAGAACCTAACCTACCAGCAAGGGTACAGCCCAGAGAAGCATGATTAGCATTAGTGGAAACTCTGGCTTTACTGGGATGATAGGGAAGTAGGAATCTGGACTGTAGGGTCAGAATTTGAATTTACAAGATCTAGCTCCAGAGCTAGTAACTGCGTTTGATGGCATGAAAAATAAAACACACGCTTTTGCAGTTGAAATTTTGTGATGGAAGAGCCTATCACCTTAAAGCTGAGAGAGGTTATTGCCAAATATGTTCAAGCATGGATAGTGTCTTTGTCTTAACTTATCTCTTTGCTTTTAATAGCAGAATCACCATAACTTCAAAATACTAACATAAACAACACAGAATTTTTTCTGATCACTAAACTTTATTCTACAAATTGAATATTTTGACGAATCCTTTTGTGTGTGTGTGTGTGTGTGGTTTTTTGATCTTCCATATAGCTTCTTTGTTTTTTCTTTCTGCAGTTCTATTCTTAGGTCAGGTACCGATCATCTACCCTGGCTTTTTAAACCATAGGAACAACTTGGGGCACCTGGATGGCTCAGTCTTTAAGCGTCTGCCTTCGGCTCAGGGCATGATCCCAGAGTTCTGAGATCGAGCCCCATGTCAGGCTCTTCCACCGGGAACCTGCTTCTTCCTCTCCCACTCCCCCTGCTTGTGTTCCCTCTCTCGCTGTCTGTCTCTCTCTCTGTCAAATGAATAAATCAAATCTTAAAAAAAAAAAACAACAACATAGGAACAACTTGATAGAATTGAAAGAGTGCTGGCCTGGATTAAGTTAGTAAAGCTAGGTTTGAGTCCAGCCTTTGCCTCACTTGGTGACCAGTTGTCCCTGTCCTCAGCCTTATTGCAAAGATTTATTTAACTCTGATGTGATCTGTATTCTTTTCTGAAACCCATGCCTCTTGTCATTTCTGTGTCGGTATTTACTATTATTGTTAATTTTTAAAAATTGTATTATGAAGGGTTTATATTTTAGGGCCTTGTTGAACTTTAGATCATGGTCAAACCTGTTTACTTTTTAAAGCTTTTCACTGATGACTTAGGTCTACCTGAGCAGATTTACCTGGTATTATCTTTAATTATCTCAAGCCATATCATATAACTTGTGAGAATATTCCTCATAGATTGAGGACTCCTTTTGTTTGAGTCTTTTTCCCTTTAATGCCAGGAAGATCAAAGAAATAACTATCTGCTCTAGTCATCTGCTAAAGCCATACTTTAAGACTGTATAGCCGACCATAGCCATACATTTAGTCATACATAGTACCATATATGCATACCATTTAGTCCTACATAGTACCAATGGAAATGATTTTAAAAATTTCACTTAAGGCAGAGCTTCGATTGGAAATATATGCTGATTTCATGCACAAGTACATTTTGAATGGTAAAGTGAGGACTTTGACAGTCTAAAGGGCAGAGAGTTATAAGCCTTCTAGTAATTCTCCATTCTCTGTGCATCCTCCTCCTCCCCTCAACAATTTTTTGTTTCCCTTTCACAAGAGATCCAAGTGATTGCTTTCAGGAGTGATTGATGATAGACTTTCAGACGTCTATCACTGATCTTTTGTAAGAGTGCATTTCAAGGACCAGTGATTAGCTCAAACCCAAACTTAAAAAGAAAATAAAGGGGATTTTAAAACTTCTGTGGGAAGTCATTTTTAGGATAGCCTTATCTTCCAATACAAGAACATTCATTAAAAATTATGGTTTAGTCTTGGGGCGCCTGGGTGGCTCAGTCGTTAAGCATCTGCCTTCGGCTCAGGGCGTGATCCCAGGGTACTGGGATCGAGCCCCACATCAGGCGCTTCCGCTGGGAGCCTGCTTCTTCCTCTCCCACTCCCCCTTCCTGTGTTCCTTCTGTCGCTGGCTGTCTCTCTCTCTGTCAAATAAATAAATAAAATCTTTTAAAAAAAATTATGGCTTAGTCTAATGTAGATGTTTTTTAGTTCATGCATTTCTACTTTTGAAAGTTTCTTTCGGCGTAGGGTGGTAATGGTGCATAGTTCCAAAAACCTAGCAGAAGTAAGATTTTTGAAGGTAAATGACCATCACTAGTATGTTAGTTTCCTATTCCTGCTGTGACAAATTATCACAAACTTAGTGGCTTAAAACAACACAAATTATCGTCTTACAGTTCTGGAGGTTAGAATCCAAAATAAGTCTGTTTCCTTATCTTTTCCAGCTTCTAGAAGTCACCTGTGGTGTTTGTTTCATGGCCCCTTCCTCCATCTTCAGTGTGTCATCTTCAGGTCTCTCTCTGCCTTTTTTGTGCTTGCACTGTTACATCTCTTTCTGTAACTCTTTTAAGGATGCTTGTGATCACATTGGGTTTACCTAGATAATCTAGGATAGTACCACCTCAGTGTTCTTAACTTAAACACACTTGCCAAGTGTCTCTTGCCATGGAGGGTTTCATATTTGCAGATTAGAGGAATTGAAACATGGACATCTTTGGGGATCACTGTTCTGTTTCCCACAAGTGGATTTGTGATAAAAATTATATATAAAACCTAGATTTTTATTAAAGGTACTGCTCTGGATGTATTTAACATGGCATAGGATGGTGAAGTTAGTACAATTCAAATTAGTAGTTCTTACAGAAATTATTTTAAAAGTATATGCATGGAGTCATTTAACAGACTCTCTGCAACACTATGATATATGTAGAAAATCTTTAGAGATTTACCAAAAAAGCTGTTAGAATCAATAATTGAGTTTCACTAAGGTTAATATAGAAAAGTTAACTATTTCTATATATCAGAAACAAAGAATTGAAAGTTGAAATAAAAATTATTTACAATAGCATAAACATATGAAAACTTGGGGATAAATTTAACAAAATATATGCAAGATTTGTATACCACAAACTTACCAGAGATGGCTAAGAGAAATTAAAGAATACCTAAAGAAATGGAGAGATATACTACGTTCATGAATTAAAAGATGCAGTCTTTTTTTTTTTTTTTTTTAAGATTTTATTTATTTGAGATAGAGAATGAGAGAGAGCATGAGCCCGGGGTAGGGGGTGGAGGGAGAAAGGGGCAGAGGAAGAGGGAGAAGGAGAAGCAGGCTCCCTGCTGAGAAGGGAGCCTGATGTGGGGCTTAATCCCGCATGACCTGAGCTGAAGTCAGATGCTTAGCTGCCTGAGTCACCCAGGTCCCCCGTTGTGTACAGTTTTAATATTAAACTTGTATCATCTTAATAAATGTTGATATATTAATAGGATTGTCTTTGATGATTATTACCTGATATAATGTACACGAAGCATATATAGAGAGTTTGATATAGAATAGGTAGTCAGTAAATGTTGGATTTGAATCTTAAGTCATGCATGATTAGACCTACAAACATTTTTGTTTTCTTTTCTCCTCCAATTACTTTATTTTATTTTTATTATTTTTTTAAGATGTGCTTGTTTTTTACTTTTGTATTAAGTTTTTAAATTTAATTCCAGTATAGCTAACATACAGTTTTATATTAGTTTCAGGTGTACAGTGTAGTGATTCAGTAATTCTGTACATTACTCAGTGTTCATTATGGTAAGTGTACTCTTTAATCCCCATCACCTATTTTACCCATCCCCCCGCCCACCTCCCCTCTGGTAACCATCAGTTTGTTCTCTGTAGTTAAGAGTGTTTCTTAGTTTGTGTCTCTCTCTCTTTTTTTCTTTGCTCGTGTGTTTTGTTTCTTAAGTTACACGTGAGTGAAATCATAGGGCGTTTGTCTTTCTCTGACTTATTTGACTTAGCATTATACGCTCTAGCCCTTCCAATTACTTTTCAAGAGAATTGTCCAAGGTTTCAGATGTAAGAAAACTCCTTCCTCCTCCAGATTTTCCCTAAGTTTTATTGTTGTGAAATTTTTCTGAATTTTAAGTGTTTTTTAACTTAGAATTTATAATTGACTATGGGGTTAACTTTTTGGTATAATTACTTTAGGAAGTAAAAAAAAAATATCCAAATATTTGATATAGACAATTCTTTGTAATGTGGTTTCCTTTTCTGTTTGCATTATTATTTTTTATAAGCAAAGGTTACTAGTTTGTTCCTGCTATTATACTTTGTCAGATTAAAACAAATGTTTTTTCATTGTGGAGATTATGCTCAACTATTGTGCAGAAGTAGTTTCCTTTCTATTTATTTACTGAAAATTAGTTGTTATCTGAGCTTTGTTTTTTAGTGGAGACAATGATTTTACTTCCGTAGATAAGACAAAGCTATCAGGTGATTGCCTTCTTTTTTGGCCTTTTATTTCTTGTCCCAAATTTGGGCAATTATACTTTGACTGTTTTTAACTTAGTTGGTAAAGTATGCCTGTAAATAACAGGAAACAAAGGTTTTTACCTAAAATAAATGTTTTTCTAGCTTTCAAAAAAATAGTTGAGGGGCTTCCAGTTTCTACCCTCGCTTCAAGACCGGAAGGATCTTCAAGTCTCCACTCTCTCCCAACAACAAGTAAAAAGCTGAGCAAACTGAAAAGTCTACATCTCTTCTTAGATCTTCAGAGAAGTGAGATCACAGGACAAACTGCTGTCCCCAAAATAGGAGAGATCAGTTAATATAGAGAATCACAGCTCAGTCATAACTCTGTTGAGAACCAGTACTGGGATAGGAAAACTGTAATTCACAAATTGCTGTAGGCTCACTGTGGACAAATCTGAGAGTCAAAAACTACAGGGGGTTTTAGTTATGGGGAAGGTCCCCACACTTTTGTGAGTTTTACCTCCAGGAGCATACACAGTGAATATGGGAGGAAAATCTAATGCTTCTGGCAGGGGAAAGAGAAAAGGAGCCATTTTGAAATACACCAGAGCATTCTGTTCTTCTTAGCAAGGTCTGCCCTCTGGAGAAACTATTTAACTAGAGCTTAACTAATGACTTGGGGGCAGGGAAATATCTGACTCCAGCCACCTGTAGCCTTTCACAGGAGAGCAGGGAAATGTCAATTCCAGCCTACTGTAGCCATCCTATCTCATGGGGAATGGGGAGAGGCATTGTAGGGGGCACTGATATTTGTGAAACTCACAATACAGAGGCAGAGGCTCACTGAAAGACTAAGACCTAATCATACAACTTTGGGATGCTTTTCCACTGCATTACTAAAACTGTTCACAGCAGTTACTTTTATCCAGTAGATCATTTCCAACTGTCCAGAAAAAATTACAAGGTATACTAGAAGGCAAAAAAAAAAAAAAAAAAATATTGAGGTTCTTAAATTTCACAGTGAAAATATTTCGGATAACAGAAGTATGGCTTCAGGCTGCCAGTTCACACCTTATGAGATCTAAATATAATTGGAAAAACATGTAAAAATATTTTCGTATATTTAAATGAATGTATAGAACATATGTATATATAACCTAAATAAATGGCTAAAGTTACATTATGTTCAGTTTGAATAAACTTGTTCACATCAAATCTATTCCAACCTCTTCTAGTTTAAAAGGTTCTGAAGTTTTTGAGGAGAGTATTAGTCTCAAATAATACTGTTACCCCAGAGCTAAGGGACAGATCTATAAACCATTCCCACTCAACTGAGCTATAATCTTTATGGTAGATTGAATACTCATATTCAATTTGTCTTCAGAATTCACATGAAGTAAGGAACATTCTACTGATCAGTGACATTTCATATATGTATGTGTCCCTTGAAAATATTTTACATGGAGGTTGTAATTGCTCTTTATATTCAACCTGGGTTTAAAGTTTCATTACCTAGTCAATGATATGAAAAAAGTTGGGAGGGGGCCTCTTCTAAGTTAAAAGGAACTTAAGGGATATAATTAACCACTGTCCCTGGTCCTTGAGAGGTACTTTTTGAAAAAGATCTTTACAAAAAAATTTTGTGGAGTTGTGGAAAACAGAATACATACTAGATATTAGATGACATTGAGAACTTATTAATTTTAGTAGGTGTGATAATATTGTGGTTATTGGGCAAAAATTTATATTTTTTAGTGATTCATACTGAAAAAGGGGTGGTATCTTGGTGTCTGACATTACCATACTTTATAAAAAATGAAAATATGGCAAAATCTTAACAGTTTTTGAATCTAACAGTGGGCGTGTGGGTATTCACTACACTATTCTTTCTTTCCTTTCTGTATTTGAAAATTGTTGATAATAAAAATAAAAAAATTTTTAGTTTTTGTGTTTAAAGAATAACCTGAAGCTACCAATAAGTAAGGTGTCCCCTCTGCACATAAAAAATGTTCAGTTCTTGGGGCGCCTGGGTGGCACAGCAGTTAAGTGTCTGCCTTCGGCTCAGGGTGTGATCCCGGCGTTATGGGATCGAGCCCCACATCAGGCTCCTCCGCTATGAGCCTGCTTCTTCCTCTCCCACTCCCCCTGCTTATGTTCCCTCTCTCGCTGGCTGTCTCTCTCTGTCAAATAAATAAATAAAATCTTAAAAAAAAAAAAGTTCAGTTCTTGGTCTGCAGGGTTTTCTCCCCCCCCCCCAGTTGGAAGAATGGCACTAATTAATAGTCTTGACTGATAGTATGTTTCTGGACATTTAGGTAATCTTATACTGAATGATTATTTTTAATATATATCAACTATTCTTCACATGTTCAGAGTCTGTGTAAACATACCAAGAGAACAAAAAAGTTTAAAAAAAAAATCAAACTATGATTACAAAGACAGTGTGATTAAGGAATAATTGCCTTAACTGTTGGCTCTTTATGGTAGGCCCTTAATCATTTTAGGATGCTGGTCAGAAAAGGATTATCATGGAGCTGTTTTAGTGCTGTGTAGCTGTTGTTAAAAAGCATTTGAAAATGCAGTAGTGTTCTAATTTTACTTCTCCACCACCCTGTTTTTCAAAAACACATTAAAAAGAACTGCCACAAACCATGAAAATACACCAGAACCTCTAATGCTAATCACGATCTTGGATTTTATCCAAGGGTTACTTAAAGAAGTATTCATTTCACAGGTATTTTATGAACACCAATTATGTGTAAGGCACAACTGCTAATTGCCATATGAGTTGAAGTTGCATAAGGTATGTGAATGCTGACAGGCTTTCCTGTATTATTTTGAACTTCCCATTGTAGGGCATAGAAACAAAGCTAGAATTAACTTAAGCAAAATAGCACTGGGCATTTTTTTTTTTTTTAACAGAAGAGGAGGGAGACTTGCCTTACATGACTCAGTTCTTGAACCTCTTTTCTGTTTGTATTCACTCCCTTGCCAATTTCATCTAGTCTCTTGCTTTTAACTGTTGACTATAAGTCGACTCCCAGTTATATATCTTCAGACCAGAAGTCCTTGTCCCAGAACTCCATACTGATAACATCCAGTTGTATGTGGTTGTGCCTTCAGTAGCTCCAAATTAACATGTCTTTTAGTATATGTGCTGCCGAAGCAAGCACCCAAATTAACATGTCTTAACTGAAATCTTGATCTTCATCCTCTAAGCCTACTGCTTGGGCAGTGTTGCCCATCATACTCTGCCCTTTTGTTCTGGCCCCAAACTTTGGATTTGTCCCCACGTTGACTCCAGTATTCCCCCAACTGGTCTCCCAGCCTTTATTCTCGCCTACCATGGTTTATTCTAATACAGTTGCCAGAGTGATCTTTATTTATTTTTAAATTTTTTTGAAGATTTATTTATCTATTTGATAGAGAGAGAGCACAGGGGAGGGGGATAGAGGGAGAGGGAGAGAAAGGGTCCCAAGCAGACTGCACTGAACTTGGAACCTGATGTGGGCCTGATCCCACAACCCTGAGATCAGGACCCGCCAAACCAAGAGTTGGAATCTCAACTGACTGTGCCACCCAGGCACCCCACCAGAGTCAAATCAGATCAGTTAGATCATGTCATTGCTGCACCTGAAATCATTTATTATTGTTATATGTTGGATTCCAAGCCAAAGCCCTTACAGTGGTCCACACTGCCCTTCTTGCTCTTGAGTATACTCATTGAGCTTCGGCCTCAGTGCCTTCACACTTGGCTATTTCCTATCCCTGGAGAATGTTCTTCCAGACCTGCATATGGCTGGGCCTGCTTACCTGGTTAGATCCTCACTCAGGTATATATTTGATTTTTTTAAAAGATTTTCTGTTTATTTGAGCGAGCAAGAGAACATGTGTGCATGCACGAGTTGGGGGGAGTAGGGAGAGGGAGAGGGAGAAGAACAAGCAGATGCCCTGCTGAGCACGGAGCCCAATGTGGGGCTTGATCCCAGGATGCTGAGATCATGACCTGAGCCTAACTCAGACACTTAACCAACTGAGCCACCCTGGTACCCCTATATACTTAATTTTGTTAACTGTCATCACCCTTTGTAGAATGTTAAGAATTCAGGGATTTTTGTCTTTTTCTGTTTCTGACACTGAAGTTCTAGGTTACTATTTGTTGAATGAATAGATGAGGAGGGGGCAAAGCATGTTGGGCAGAAGAATAATGTATATTGCCAGTTTAAGACATTATCTACAAAAGATAACTGCAATACAAGCAATATAGGAAAACCTAATTTATCTCAATGGACTTAGAAATATTACATAGGTGATGAAATGACTTTAGTGATTCTCTTTCTGGAAAATAAGACCTCACCCAATATTTCTCTTTTTTTAACTTTTTCTTTTTTTTTTAGCTTATGTAAAACTTGTTTGATCAGATTTATAAAAGCCACTGATTTTGAATACTATAATCATATATTCTTTTCATATATTTAAGTTGAGGTTGTTTTAATAGGGCTTCAGCATACAAAACAGAACACTCTAGGAGTTAACAGAAATGCTTTAATACAGGAAATCAAGTACTTACAAACAGTCTGGAAAGGGTAGAAAAGTAGGAATGATTCTCAGATCACAGTAGAATTGACTTTCCAGGGAGCCACCAGCCCTGAGGCTGTTATTAGAACTGTTGAGTTTAAGAAAACACCAAATTAGCTGTAGTCCAGGGATTAGAAAGTGAAATCTGCCTTACAACACCTGTAAAGCAGTGACTAGGTACTGGAGTGTTGGGGTCTATCCATCACCTACATCAAAAGTGCTTCTTACACACCCGAGAGGCTGGAGACGACGCATTTTATGATCTTGCCTTCTTATAGAAAATAGCCAAAAATTACAGGAAGATAGTCACCTGACTTTTGCTTTCAAATATTGCATAAGTGCATCTAATTGGTGGAAACATTCTCATTCAGAACTCTGCAAAAGAATCTGAGAAATAGAGCTTTTTAGCTTTATATCCTCTGAATACAGGAAGGCACACCTGAAGTAGGGTGGGATAGATGTTGGGTGAGCAAATCAACAATACCTACCATGGGTTCTGTCTTCGCTAGTTGCATCAGAATGAATAGGACATACATAGCTCGAGATGAATTCAGGGAGCCTTTTTTTTCTGTCTTTGGCTCTCTCTGTGTCTCTGGGTCTGTAACACATGATTCTTCTTGTTTGCTTCATTCTTTACTGACTACTTTCCCTTATTCGTATTCTTGCCTATACCTCATTAGTTCCTAAGTCTATGTGACCTGTTATTTGGCTTCCTACAGGTTGTTGTCTCTTTCTTTGGATCATATACTGTATTCTTGGGTGAGATGTGCCCATCTCTGGTTGCTGTGGCATGGAGGCAGGAGAGCTGCAGGAACAAGTAGGGACTCCTCCATGGCTGAGAGCAAGCAAGGTCTGTAGGAAGGAGGAGTAACTCATATAGTTAAAATATTAATACAAGATTTAGAGGAAAATTTGATTCAAAACAAATTTGAATAAAGTGGTTAGTTTCAGCAGGAAGAATGAGGATCAGTTTATATGGAAGGGCAGAGTAACAGGGGTCTGAAATCTAAGGGACAATTAGGTGATAAAGTCATTTGCTGAAAATAAGAGGATAGTAGGACTTTGTAGGGCATTTAAATCTGTTCTGTGCATGGAATACTTGCTAAAAGTATATATTTTAAAAAAATTAAAAATATTTTAAACAAATCTATCCCTTCATTGATGGGCATTTGTTTTCTAACTTGTGGTTAGAAACAGTCCTGTTGTCAAAGTTTTGTGTACACAAAATTATTTCCTCAGAATCTTATATGTGAAAAGTTTATGTTAAAGTATGCAGATTAAAGCCTGTTTGATTAGTATTGCCAGGAATTTGGGGGCCAGTTCACCTTCCCACCAGTAGTATATAAAGACTGGCTGACCTTCTTACCCAGTCTGTTACTGGGTTTTCATGTTTTTGAAAAGTTTTCTTAATATGGTTGGTGAAAATTGTTATCACACTGTTTTGTTTTATTTCTTAAAATTAATCATTTTTAATGTGCGTATTGATCATTTTTATTCTTTTATGATTTCCCCCTCATTTTGGGGTCAGGGGTTGGCTATTTTTTTCACATTTTTCTCTTGACCAGTCATTGGGCCACAACACAAAATTCCAGACGACATTCATTCCTCTGAGGCAGCACTATTCATTCCTAGATTGTATAAGCCCAGCAGTAAGTAATGGTGGAGCACTTTGGGAAATTTTTCAGGCTTTGATCTACATTTTTTTTTTTGATAAGTATGAAATTATAGAAAGTTTAAAGGTGGAAGAGAGCTGTCGTATACCTGATCTGATCTCCTCGTAGAGTGATGAAACAGATCAAGAGAGGCTAAATGACTTGCTCAAACTTAGTAACAATGAGAGAACTTGGGAGTGAACCCAAGTTATCTGGTTCGTCGTTGTCTGAGTCCACAAATGAATGTGTTACCCTTGACCTTTGCAAAAGGTAACTCTCAGCTTTTTAATTTTTTCTTTTTCTTTACATTCACAATTTATACAATGAGAAGGGTGGTAAATTCTGCATTCTTGTGCTTAACCAAACCCTATCTATGTAATGATAGGATATTAAGAAAAAAAATTGGTAACCGCAGTGAGAACTGGTTACATATTAAGTATTTACTTAGCCAGATTTTTTAAACACAGATTTGGCAATAAGTGTAAACATGTTCAAAACTTAGAATGCTGTTGGTTGGTGTCTGAGGTGTTATCTAAAAGCAAATGTTATCTCATGAGATAAATCTGTAAATAGTGCTGAGAATAGCTTTAAAAAGAGGGATTTTTGTAAATATTGGATATCTTTGTGCTTGAGAGGGAAATTTTTGCAAATATAAAGCACTAGAATATTTGTGAAAGAGTAAACAAAATAAAGGAAAGCTGTAATATGCTTGCTCAAACTTTTGAACTTTTAAACTGAGTTTTTGACTGATGCTATGTCACCTGAACAAAGAAGTAGGTTTGACAAGGCTTAAACTTTAGGACATGCAGGTGAAACAAGGATTATTAATTCTTAAAATTAAGGTTAATTTCATTTTCTCCTTTTATTCTGTACCATCCTGATGATAGTGAATCCTTAAATTATTAACCACTGTTTAATTTCTTTGCCAAAGGAAATCAACATTTTAAAAATGGCAGGGGAATGCTTTTTTTCTTTTTTGTAGTTTTTGTAGTTTTTCACTGTCCTTATGATATTTTGAACTTACTTACATATTCCTTTTTCCAAAGCTTAAGGAATAAATATTTTTTAAAAAGTTCTGTAATAACTTTTCCTCTGGTATTCTTCCTCTTGTAAACTGTGGGTTGGCAGACTCATTGCTCTGCTGCTATCCATGAGAGGACACTAGTTCAATAGCTAAAATTGTGGGCTTTGAAGGCTGACTGCTCGGGGTTAAAATCTCTGCTCTCCCATTGCGACCTCTGTGATTTCTTTTTTTTTTTTTTAATATTTTATTTATTTATTTGACAGAGACAGACAGCCAGCGAGAGAGAACACAAGCAGGGGGAGTGGGAGAGGAAGAAGCAGGCTTCCAGCCGAGGAGCCTGATGTGGGGCTCGATCCCGGAATGCTGGGCGCCGGGATCATGCCCTGAGCGGAAGGCAGACGCTTAACGACTGCGCCACCCAGGCGACCCACGACCTCTGTGATTTCTTTCTTTTCTTCTCCCTCCCTCCCTTTTTGTCCCCTCCCTCCGTCCTTTCTTGTAGTGGGAGTGTGGTATTTAAACTTTCTAAGCCTCTGTGTCATTATATGTAAAATGGCCATACCTGTTGTCACAGAGTTATGAGAGTTAACTAAACTTGTGAAGTAATGTCTGGTACAAAATAAGGGTTTGATAAATGAGTAAGGGTGTGATAATTATGTCAGGTCTTGTGGGTTTTTGTTTGTTTTTTGTTTTTAAAGCACTCAGAGTCATTTAGTCATTTTTTTACTTTGCAGGAAGCATTTGTTCCTGCAGAAATATGTGAATTATATTTTGTTTGGTAAATAATGTAATTGAGTAGATTCTAAGTGCAAGAATACTTTATGGAAGTCTCAGGAAAAGAAGGTAGTTATTTTTTTTTAACCTTTTATGTGCTGGTTCACTAGAGTGTACAGTCAGAGGTATGCACCAGAAGCCCTGCCCTGCCCTTTAGGATTCTTTACTTTAAGGAGACAGGCAGGCCATAAGCATAAAGACTATATATATGTTATATATTAATATATTTTATTATATATATATATTCTGGATACCTGTGTGGAAGGAGTAGTGCAAGCATTAAGTGTTCTAGAAGTTCACTGAAAGTAAAAATCACCAAGAGCAGGAGCTGGGGAAGGCAGTACAAAAGAGGTAGTTCTTGAGGAAGAGGAGAATCAGACTTAAAGAAGAGTAGCAATGTTATTCTAGGTAGGAGAGGTTTGTCTCTATACTTAGTGCACATGCTTTTCACATTCCTGGAAGCAGATATAGGTATCAGGGAGAAATTTAGGAGAGGGGATAGACAAAGGAGTGATTATTGCGTTGGGACTCTCTGTGTAGACATGTTTGCCAAAGCCGTGAATGGATTAGACACTTGCAGATCAGAGAGTCTGTGACCAAGACCAGAGGGAGGCAGCAGTCAGAAGTGGAATCGTTAAAGGAGCAAACAGTGGCCTGCGAGACTGCAAGGATAACCAGAACATAGAAGTTTTAGGAGAAGAAGGCTTTCAGAAGGAGGTATAGTCAGGAAAATTAAATGCAATAGGGAGGTAAAAGGGGCTAGGAAAGGGCATTTAATTTTGGAAGACATTAAAACTGTTTTCTAAGCTCTTTATTGAAGTGTGTTGTGAAACTGCTGCAGAACCTGTTTTCCATCCTCTGTACAGTGAGAGTCAAGAAAGTGAATCTTCCATATGTTGGGACCATTTCTCAAGTTTTTCTCAGGCAAACATTTACCTTTTTTTTTTTTTTTTTTTTTTGCACCTTTGCCAAATTTCATTGCTCGTTTTGTTTTTGGCATTTAGTTTACTTTTGAAACAAATGCTCTATTTTTTCCATGGAATTCTGGCAACTTTTATATTCTATGAGGAAAATTCTTTAGAATTTATTTTGCAGCCCAAGGAATATTGTTAATATATATGTAAATGGCCTTGAAAATAAGGCTTGACTGACGTTTTATTCATCTGGGTTATTTTTTGTTTGAAGGATTATAGTTAACTCCTGAATCAACTGATAAAGTTGACAATAACTTGTTTCTGGGGAGACTCTCAGTTTATTTTTGAAAGATATGTTTATTTTCAGCACTTTTTCTCTCTTAACTGCAAGAAGTACAATTCCTTCTGTGTAAATTAAGATACTAGTGTCTTTTGATTCAGTACTACATTTGAAATTGGTTTAAGAGGTGTTTATAACATATATCTGCCCTCTGCTGGTGGAAATACATTATTGCTCAACTCAATAGCTTCAGTAATTTAGTCAAATGAAGCAATACTCCGTAATATCAAGAGTGACCATAAAATTACATTAAAGAAAAATACTTTTATCATTTGAAAGGAATATATTTTCTTTAGGGCATTCCTGTACAATGAATTGTTCTGCCCAAAAGGCCAGTAGTGTCATGGGTTAGAAATACCCAATACACTGATGATTATTTTTACATTATGTGTTTTTGTATCCCTTTTGAATTTTTTTGCAAGTTCTAGATCTGTTCTGCCTAATGTGGTAGCCAATAGCCATATTTGGCTATTTAACTGAAGTTAAATTTTCAGTTCCTTATTCCCACTAGCCACATAATCAAGGCTTAATAGCCACCTGTGGGTAGTAGCTCCCAGGTAGGACGGTGATATGTTTCTATGTCACAGAAAGTTCAGTTGACACTGTTATTCTAATGTTTGAATTTTAAATAACAAGGATTATTATTTTAATGAAATAATTCTTTTTTTTTTTTAAAGATTTTTATTTATTTATTTGACAGAGATAGAGACAGCCAGCGAGAGAGGGAACACAAGCAGGGGGAGTGGGAGAGGAAGAAGCAGGGTCATAGTGGAGGAGCCTGATGTGGGGCTCCATCCCAGAACGCCGGGATCACGCCCTGAGCCAAAGGCAGGCGCTTAACCGCTGTGCCACCCAGGCGCCCCTGAAATAATTATTCTTAAATTTGCAATGAATTTCTTGCTTTGTCGTGTACCTTTTTCAGATAAACAAAGTTATCAGTAAAGAATCCCAGTTAGCTAAGGGGATCTCTTGAGTAGTATTTTACTTTAAGACTTTTTTGTACCCCCCGTAATTTATTGTACGTTATATATATATGTATTGCCAGATGATCAGAGTACAGTTTTCTCAGTGTAGAGCATTGAACATTTGTAGTGTTTTCATTCTCTGTTTGGAAGATTAAAGTTAAGTTAAAAATAACATTCTCTGTGTTACTAATTGAGGTAATAGCCTCTTTCTCTATTTGGTGTGTGTTTGGGTGGAAGGAAGGCTAAAAATCAGAGCATATGTAGAGAAACTTAAGATTTTATGATAGGGTAAATCATAGTTTAATGGATGTTGGTTGATTTAAAAAAATAGACATTTTACCAGCTTCCTCTAATGGTAACATCTTGCAAAACTATAGCACAGTATTATAACCAGCATATTGACATCAGTATAATCATCCAATTTTACTGTGATTTTTTTCTTTTTTTCAGTTTTGGTTGTACTTGTGTGTATTTAGTTCTATACAGTTTTATCACGTGCAGATTCACATATCTGCCACCACAGTCAAGACACAGTATGGTTTCCATCACCACTAGGATCTCGCGCATTGTCCTTTTATAACCACACACAACTTCCTCCCATTTTGCACCCCTCCCATCCCTGACCTCCGGCAAGCATTAATCTGTTTCCCACTTCTAAAATTTTTTCATTTCAAATATACTATATAAATGGAATCATATGATACTTTTGGGATTGGTGTTATTTACTCAGTGTTATTCTTTGGAGATTTGTCCAAGAGGTTGCATGTATTAATAGTTTTTTCCTTTATATTAATAAGTAGAATTTTATGCTATGTATGTGCATGTACCGTAGTTTGTTTAAGCATTCACCTGCTGAAGGACCTCTGAGCTATTTCTAGTTTTTGACTTTTATGAATAAAGCTGTAAATTTGTGTACAGATTTTTGTGTGACATAAATTTTCATTTCTCTGCTAAGTGCCCATAGTACGGTGCCCATAGTACAGTTACTAGGTTGTATGGTAATGGTGTACTTAGAATCATAAAAAAACCGCAAGGCTTTTCCAAAGTGGCTGTATTATTTTACTTTCCCACCAGCTATGTATGAATAGTCCATTGTTTTCACATCTTTTCTACCATTTGGTGTTGTCACTGTTTTTTACTTTATCCATTGTTGGATGTGTAATGATAGTGATACTGGTTTTGATTTGCATTTCCCTAATGGCTAATGGTTTTGAACATCTTATTCATGTGCTTATTTTGCCATCTGTATATTCTCTTCAGTGAAATATCTGTTCATGTCTTTCATTTTCTAATTGATTTTTTTTTTTACTGAGTTGTGTTTTTTTTTTTAAATAGACTTTTTAAGAGAAGTTTTAGGTTCACAGCAAAATTGAGAAGGTACAGAGATTTTCCATCTACCTCTTGCCTCTCCACATGTGTAGTTTCCGCCATTATCAAAATAACTGTTGAGCTTTGAAAGCGCTTTATATACTTTAGACATTAGTCTTTTGTCAGGTACATGCAGCTATTTTCTCCTGTAGCATGTCTTTACATCCTTTTCACATGGTCTTTTTTTTTTTTTTTAATTTTGTTTGAAAGAGAAAGAGTGAAAGAGCACAAGCAGTGCTTATATAAAAATATTTCACTATTACTAGAACTTGGGCTAGGGAAGTAGGTGTAGCGGACCATGAAAGGTGCTTAGGGGAATTAAACTTTATCTGATGGGTTATAAATCTGAAAAGCGATGTTTGGATCCAGGAGGTTACTTCAGAGGACATTGTAGTAATCTAGGACTCTAGCTGACAAGATCCTGAACTGGGACAGAGGCCCAGCTGGAATGAGATTAAAGTCATGGATTTGAAAAAAAATTAAAAGATAAAATGATTAGTAAAAAATAAAATGATTATGGTGTTTGCTTGGTTGAATGGTTATGGATGATGAAAGAGGAGCAAGAATGACATCTTTATTTTTCCCCTTAAGTCATTAGGTAGATAGTGTTCTTACCAACTGAGTTGGAGGAATCAGGAAGAGCTGCGTGTGTGTGTGTGTGTGTGTGTGTGTGTGTGTGTGTGTGAGAGAGAGAGAGAGAGAGAGAGAGAGAAAGAGAGGAGGGTGAGAGGGAGGGGCTAAGTGGAGAGGTGAATTCCATCTGGGACATGTTTAACTGGTGATGCTATGGTGTCCAAGTTGGTTATTAAGAATCTGATGCTTAGAGAAGAGATCAGTGCTAGAGGTATACCATATTTTCTCAATTAAAAAAAAAATACTTTCTTGTGTTTCTGATTTTGAGAAGTTCCATAATTAATGTGTACCTTTAATGTTTTATTTCTCCATGAAAATTATTATGTATCATATATAATCAGTGGAGTAGGAAGTATAGAGTTTGGTCTTTTATAGTAATGAAGTTAGCAAGGAAAAGTGTGGGGTACAGAGAAAAGGACATGTTAGTCTTACAAAAATGATTTGTAGATATAGAGTGATTTCATATGGATTTTGTCATTTGATGTCCATAGTGGTCATTTGAATATGGAAGATGGTATTTTAATTTAAAGATAAAGAAACTGATGTTCGGAGAAGTGTAAATGCAGGGATAATTATTTCTTTTTATTATAGTTGTCTGTTGAATGATCATGCACAAGTATTCTTTTCATTTATTACTCATTTCTGCAAATGAAAGCATATAATGAGATGAAGGAAACTATTGATGAAATACTCTCCCCCACCATTTTCCAGTCTTCTAATATTAACATTTTACCACGTTTGTTTTCATATATATATATGTATATACACACACACACACTTTTTTTTGACTCTTAGATATGCTCCCACATCCCTAAATACGTCAGTGTTGATCTTCTAAAAATAAGAATTTTCTTACATAACCACAGTACAGTTATCAAAATGGGAAATTATCATTGATATGATACTATTTTCTAGTGTATGGACCTTACTCAGATTTCACCAATTGTCCCAATAATGTCAGGGATAAATTTTTGATTTGTCATAGTCAACAAATATGAACGAAAGTGTCATGTAAATAAGCAAACTTTTAGATTGATGTCAGAGCATTTGTAAACACAGTCTGCTTTTTTAACAAAAAGAACTTATTTGAGAGAGAGAGAGGGATTGAGAGCATGTGCGCACACGTGCATGAGCAGGGGGAGGGGCAGACAGGAAGGGAGAAGCAGGCTCCCCACTGAGCAGGGAGCCTGACATGGGGCTTGATCCTAGGACCCTGGGATCATGGCCTGAGCCCAAGGCAAACGCTTAATGAATTGAGCCACCCAGGCGCCCTAACACAGTCTGCTTTCTTAAGATAATTAACGGATGTAAGTCTCTCTGAGTATATTTGCCTGCTCTATTTCCTGCAGTTAGACTTTGAGGTTTGGAGAGAGTAGGGGGTAGATTACTTTTGGGTTTTGCCTTATAACCCCTTGCCATGCCTGGTAGAATAGCAGTGCATGCCCCAAATATTCTTTGGAGGCATCTTAGCATTATTTTTCTTATTTAGCTTTATTTTCTCCCTTTTCTTTCTTCACACTTTCTAAGCATGTGCTGGGCACTGAATTAAAATGCTGAAGTCTGTATATGTACTGATTATGCTGATTTATTCGTAGGGACTACAAATAGTTTGAGCAACAACCATTTACAAATACTTCATAGTAAATGTTTTATTACTGTGGCGCCTGGGTGGCACAGCGGTTAAGCGTCTGCCGTCAGCTCAGGGCGTGATCCCAGCGTTACGGGATCGAGCCCCACGTCAGGCTCCTCCGCTATGAGCCTGCTTCTTCCTCTCCCACTCCCCCTGCTTGTGTTCCCTCTCTCGCTGGCTGTCTCTATCTCTGTCGAATAAATAAATAAAATCTTTAAAAAAATGTTTTATTACTGTATTTGATGTAGGGATGTAAAAGTAACCCTTCACAGACCCTTTAAACGAACAAACAAAACCTCATCGGTATTGCTTAAACATGCCTTAAACATTTCTTAAGGTATGCCTTAAACCTGAGGAAGGCATATCCACTTCCTCAGGTCCGTTGTGCTTATTGCTCCTTTTGCCTTAATTCCTCTTGCCCACATAGCTGCATAGTTTGTTCCCCCACCTTCTTCAGATCTCTGGTGAAATACAACGTTTCCTGACCAAATAACAATTACCGTTCCCTTCCTCCTTTCCATCGATACTCCTTATCCATTTTTCCTTTATTTTTCTCCATAATATTCACTGCTGTTGACACACTGTTACTTTTATGTGTTTGTATACAGCTTTCCATTGGAATTTAAGCTCCATGAGGGCAGGAGTTTATCTGTTTTGTTTATCATTGAATCTTCAGGGCCTTGTACAAGGTACAGTACAAGATATAGTAATACCTTGAAATAGTAAGCACTCAGTAAATATTTGTTAGGTAAATACATGTGTTGCTATTCCGAGTCTAACGGACTTAAAAAAGAAAAAAAAAAAACATCTGAGGGAATTATCTAAATATTATAACTTAAATGCTCTTTCTGAATAGAGAGGTTTTAAATTCCTTTATTCTAGAACTTTTCTTTTAAAGGTTTTATGTTCTAATATGTAATTGGTTTGGTTGTGCATAAGGTTCTTACCAAATAAGATACTGAAGAGAGATGACTGCAGTGATAAGATTGACTCTTTTTTTATAAAACAAAAATGTTCGTTTCTTACCACTTAATGCCAATCTTGTTCCAGACAAATTTTGGGAGAAGAAATTAATTACCTCTGTTGTTGCAGGTGATCTTTGTATTTACAGGGCATTGTTGTTTTGCTTTTGGGTCTTTTTTTTTTTTCTTTTTTTTTTTTTTTGGATAGGAGATTTTTGTGAGCTCATTTTTTAGTAATCACAGTTGCTTGGCCTCTATTAATATTTCATATACCAACTTCCAGGAAGTGATTGATTAAAATAGCATGACTCTTCTAATCAGCATTATAGTGACTCTTTAAAGCTTGTAAAGTCAGTCAGGAACCCTGATTATCAAGTGTTATCCCTACATGTCATCTTTTAGCGTCATGATGCTGCTTAATAGGAAAACATGAATTTGAGGTAGGTCAGCCATAGGTGACTAGGTCATACCAAAGTATGTTAGTTACTTTCAGATTTAAAAAAAAATAAAGAACGTTTTATTTCCTTCTTAGTATAACCTTATAGCTAAAATACTTATTATTTTAAAAAGCTAAACATTCCGTTGTATATGTTTGCTGGAAGAAATGGTGTGGCAATTCAAAATAATTATTGTTGAAATACTATTTATGGAACTTCTCTTTAAACTTTTTAATTCTGAAACTTTTTTTTTTTGAAATTTTTATTTTTTTTTAAAGATTTATTTATTTTAGAGAGAGAGAGAACACGTGTGTGCAGGGAGGGGCAGAGGGAGAGAATCTCATGTAGGCTCCCCACTGAGTGGGGAGCCTGACATGAGGCTTGATCTCGCAATCCATGAGATCATGCATTAAAGAAATGTATGCAGGTTTTTTTTAAAAACAGCCTTATTGAGATATAGCTTACATACTATAAAATTCACTTATTTTAAGTGTGTAATACAATGATTTTTAATGTATTAACAGAGTTTTGCAGCTATCACCATAGTAAAATTCTAGAACATACCTATCATTCCCAAAAAACCCCTCCTCATGCTTATTTTCAGTGATTCTCCTCCCCCTACCACACCACACATATACACATGCAAGTTGTAGTTTGGTTGCTTACAATGTAGAAAACATGTTTTCAGGGGTTATTGCCTGGTTCTTTTGCTGATCTACAAGTGAACTTAAATCTGTAACCTAGCTGACCATGAGCAATGAAAGGCTCGGGTAGAGAACAAAAGGCCTTGGGATAGGAAAAGAGAAAGGGCTTCTTTCTTGTTTCATGCTAGATTGTAGACAGTATTTTGATACAGGCTGTTCTCTTTAGGATCCTTTTATTGCTTTACTGTGTGTCCCCTTCCCTAGGCATCAACTACTACGATGCTGTCTAATGAAAATTCTCTTTTAAGTCTCAGTTGATTTTGCCCTTGTCCTCCTTTCTTTTCCCCCTTGATCAAAATTCTCTATCCTTTACAATTTCCTTCTCCAACAGATCAAACCAAATCCAGTTCTACTGCCTCTAATTTTGGGCATTATGGGGAAAGAAATAAAGTGAACTTGTAGTAGTGTGGGTATTGATACTTCTGGAGAGTTGAAAAGATTATTTGCATCTTTAAATCTGTCTTATTGACTTCAACAGTAAGTGACTTGGCATTTCAAAAAGTTAACAGAATAAAGCAAAAGCAGTCAGCCAATGTAAAGGAATTTTGTTTGGAAGGTTGGAATTATCGTAGTAGGGGATGCAGAGTTTCCACAATCGCATTTTGGGATCTGCCTGTGGTATAGTCTTGGCTCTTTCTCTCCCCCTTTCTAGCATTTTGACCTTAAGTTTCTCAGTCCTGAAAATGGTGTGGTAATACTACTTACCTCACATATTTATTAGGATTACATCAGACAGTATATCTGGAAATATGAATGCGTATTCAATATGGTGGTGGTTTACTCTAAAAGTTACCTCCTAGCAGTTTTGGCAGCAGAACTCAGGGGGCTGCAAGGTCTTAGCTGTTATTTGTAAACTAGAGACTGCCTATGTGTTTATACCAGATGTTACAATGCATATAGACCATACAGAGATCAATAAAATGATCCTATTCTCAAAGAGATCACTCCCTGTTTCTCAGAAAACTTAGCTAAAACACTTAAGTGTAGATGATCATTGTGATAAATGTTACAAAAGTTTTGGGGGAATTGGAGAAGACGTTATAGAACTAAGTCTTAAAAAGAAATGACATTTAGCAGTTACTATTATATTCTCTGCTTATCTTGTTTTATTTTCTATTTATAAAAAAATTCAAAGTAGCTTTTCTGTTTGTTAGTCTGTCATGGTAATCAGAAACTTAAGAGAAATTTGTTCTCAGAAGAGAATGCATTTTCCTTATTTCTCAAATAGTATGAAAGCTACAAGATAAGTATATTTAGCTCTCAGTAAAATTCCTGTTCATTGTTTAGATATATAGTATTTTAAAGTATTGTTTAGATAGGTAATAACTTAGAGTTCTATAAACCTCATTTTTCCACTTTCTACAGAGTTTCCGTATCTTAAAACCATCTTTCATCTCTATTTGAAAGTTATTAGCCATTTGGTACTTGGTATTAAGTGCATATATATCACAACTTAAAAAAAAATCAAATTTGTGTTTCCATAAAAGAAACAACAATAATTAGGTGCTACATTATTGGGTTTTTTTTGTCTTATGCATTACAGCATAGCTGAAACTCTTCAAGGTTGGAGGGGAGAGGTACTATTCATTTTACCTAGAATGTACTTCATCCAGACTTTATGTGTTATAACTTATCTTTCAGTAATCGTCTCAAATGCCACGGTCCCTACACAGCTTATACTAATATCCCTGGCCAGCATTCATCTTTTCCTCTTATGTGTTCCCCTATCATTTGTACTTCACTATAACCATTGTATGACTTCCTAGAATATAAACTCCTTGAAGGCAGGACCTGTGTTTTGTCTTCTTCATTTAATACCTCATAAAAACAGGCATTTAATACATATTTGGTGATTTAAATCAAATCTGGAAAAATAAGGTTTGATGAAACTGTGCTTTATTATTATTTAATACCTCTTAGAATTTTGGCTCTGAAATAAAGGATTAAATCTCTGGCACATTTATTTCCTGCCACTAACAAGCAAATATAATTCACATTGAATTAGGTAGATTTCAGGCTTAGATGCTGTAACAAGAGACCTCCAAATACTGTGACTTAAACAGGATATAAATTTATTTCTCCTTCACATTAGTCTGGAGATGAATTAGTCTGTGCAGTATGGACAGAGTAGTTATGTCATCTTCAACATGGGGCTTTCATATCTGAGTCAAAGATACCAGATTCATTTCTTATGATTCTCTGGCTAATGGGAAAGGGGAAGAGGCAAGGGGAACACATGCCTAATTTGGTTAATGCCAGAACATCATTTCAGCTCACATTCCATTGGCCAGAACTTGGTCATGTGGCCACAGCTGCAGTGGAGGCTGAGAATTGTAGTCTCTATCTGGGCAGCCATGTTTCTAGCTAAAATTTAGGGGCTTTTACTATTAAAGAGGCAGAATGGCTAAATGGATATTAAAAACAATTGTCCTGCTTCACAGTTAATTGTTTTTGTTTTCATTTTTTAAAATAGTAGATGAATTGCTTCAGGCATCAAAGAAAGAACCTGTATATTTGACTAAGTCATCAGACTTAGCAGATTTTTTATTATGCTGCCTCTACACCCTTAGTATAGGCCTGTTTCCTTATTGTAGGTGATGTGGAGGGCCATGTAGAGCCTGGCTAGTGAGAAATTTACCGTTTACTTTAGCAGATAAAACTAATTACAAATGAAAAAATATCAGGTACCTATTGGAACATACATACTGTGTGAAACAAGCTGTCATGGGCTGTAGACATCTATAGGAAAGGAGAGTGGAAGGATGAAGTCATAAAGAAAGGCTTTCTGGATAATATGGACTAGTTAGGCCTTGAAAATGAGGTAAGATTTGTATGGTCATAAGCTGAACAATCTAGGCAAGGGAAATAGTGTGTAGGAAAGTTTCAATACAGGATAATTGAGTTGTATTCAAGAGAAAGCAATGAGTCTGTTCTGATTGGCTCCCTGAGTATGTACGTTGGAGAACTGCAAAATAAAGTTGGTTTAAGAAGGATCAAGATTATAAGTGGTCATGAAACCAAAACAGAGGAAAATAGAAAACTGTTAAAAGCTTGGAGTTGGAGACTGAAATAGTGAAAGAGTTTAATCTGATAATTCAGAGTGGGTGAATCTCCTTTCTTTTCTCCTCCTTCCATACTAATCTGATAATGGAATTCAGAATGAATGAATTCCCTCCCTCTCCTGCCTAATCTCCACGAGGTTACCTATGACCTCTTAGTTTTAACACATGCGTTTATTCTCTCCTAATCCCATTCTTGACTTCCCTGAAGTTTTTGACATTGTCGACTGTATTTTCTTTAAGATCCTGGCCTTTTTCTTGGTATTACTTTTCATTTTCTCCCTAAGACTTTGTATTCTGCTTCTTTTGCTCTTTTGTTCTTGTGGCTACAACTGCCATCTTGAAGGTGCTCAGGTTTGTATATCTAGTTTGAACATAAGTCCTGTATTCCTCATTGTTTGATGGACATTTTCATCTCCATGTGTCACTGTCATTTAAAGCATTCAGTAGATTACCTGCAAAATTTTCTGAGTCTACAAGTACCTTTATGCTTTAAATCCCAGATTTAAATAGAACACGACATTTTGGTCTCTACTTTCTCTTTTATCACTGTTTCCCAAACACTAACTCCTGTCAGTTCTTCCTGGTGATTCTCACATTTGTCCATTTCCGTTCTTATTGTTGCCACATTTATTAATCCTTTAAGGTGATATGTTTGGATCGTTAGCATTCTCTTAAGTATTCGGTGATGAAGGATATGAATAAAGGTGCTAATATTGGTGAGACCAAATAACATCTTCTCTTTTGTTACTAGAGCTTTGTTTTAGTGTGATTGTGATTATGAGATAAATAATATCAGTTTAGTTGATGCTCGCTTATTTGTGTTGCTTTTAAGTGAGGTAGTGATATGGATCACTCAACCCAGTATTTGAATTCTAAGTAACCTCTGGATTTTTTCCTCAGCAGATTTAATTCCTGGTATATTAAAATAAATTTTCACAATTTGAGTCATTTACTCAGTAAGAATAATGAAAACAGGTCAAGAAGTGTGCTGAATGCTTGGGTTGAAGACCTTGTCAAGAATAATTTAGAATCTTGCTCTTCTAAATGTACTTTGTGGATGGCAGCTTGGACATCATTGGTTACTTGTTAGGAATGCAGGATCTCAGGTGCCTCTGGAGGACTACAGAATGAGAATGTGTAATATACCTAGGGTTATGTATGCGCATTAGAGTTTGAGAGATACCGATCTTTGTCTACTTTGTCGTTCTTTAATTTTTCTTAGTTTGAGAGTTAGCTCTAAAGTAATTAAACCCTCTAGCTATTTACCTATTTGTATATATGTTTGTTTACCTTAGACTTTTGTGTAAACTTCAGAACAGATTGCTGGAAGTATTATATATAAATGTTGGAGAGTAACTGGGGGAGGCAACTCTAGCTAGAGCAGTGATGGGAGTCCTCTGTAAGCAGGTAGCATGTGAACTGAGGCCAATACAACAGAGTGAGCCAGGCATATGGAGACCTAAGGAAGAAACATTTGGGGCAGAGACAGCAACAAATGCAGAAGCAAGAAGGTAGGAGAGGGGGGCGCCTGGGTGGCACGGCGGTTAGGCGTCTGCCTTTGGCTCAGGGCGTGATCCCGGGGTTGTGGGATCGAGCCCCACATCAGGCTCCTCCGCTGTGAGCCTGCTTCTTCTTCTCCCACTCCCCCTGCTTGTGTTCCCTCTCTCCCTGGCTGTCTCTATCTCTGTCGAATAAATCAATAAAATCTTAAAAAAAAAAAAAAAAGAAGGTAGGAGAGGGCATATGTAATCATAGATCACCTTATGCTAAAATTGTTCACTCCATGTTATAATTAAGATTTATCCATGTTGATACATGCAGATTATTCATTTTCACATTCATTTGTAGGGTGAGATAATCATATTAGTGAACTTTCATTTCCAGTCATTTTAGGAATCCATGCTGCTATAAATATTCTGGTACATGCTTCTTAAATACATGTATGAGTTTCTTTGTAGTGTTTTTCAGCCATATTTGACCATGACTCAGAGAAAAGCATTTTACAGCATTACTTGATTTTTGTGTGTACATGTGCCTATATACATATATATGTGTTACTGATTTTTTAAGAGATTTATTTATTTTAGAGAGAGAGTAAGTGCATGCGTGAGTGTGCTCATATGGGGTTAGGGGTCACTGGGAATCCCAAGCAGACTCTGTGCTGAGCTTGGAGCCTGATGTGGGGCTTGATCTCATGACCCTGAGATCACCACTGGAATGCAAACCAAGAGTAGGGTACTCAACTGACTGTGCCACCCAGGCTCCCCTATGTTGCTTATTTTTTAAAGAAGTGTAATGAAACTATTTTTACCCTTTCTGTGATGCAGTCATATCTTTTTTCCTTCTCTTTTAAAAATAAATACTTGTAGGGGCGCCTCGGTAGTGCAGTCGTTAAGCATCTGCCTTCGGCTCAGGGCGTGATCCCGGCGTTCTGGGATTGAGCCCCACATCGGGCTCCTCTGCTGGGAGCCTGCTTCCTCTCCCACTCCCCTGCTGTGTTCCCTCTCTCGCTGGCTGTCTCTCTGTCACATAAATAAATAAAATCTTTAAAAAAAATTTAAAAAATAAAAAAATAAAAATAAATAAAAATAAATACTTGTTGAGATTAAATTAATGAGTTGTGATCTGCCATTTAAAATAACTGCTATAGGGTATGTTATATATGAGTGTGTACGTGTACCTAGATATATCATATTACATGTATAAATTAGTCAGTCCATATGTGTGTGTCTAAGCATGAGAGTGTGTGTGTGTGTGTGTGTGTGTGTGTGTGTGTGTGTGTATGAATAGATTGCCTGGTGGAAGAGTTTATTCATCTAGATTTCACCAAATTGTTTTTTATTTATTTATTTATTTATTTATTTATTTATTTTTTATTAATAATGATTTTTTATTATATTATGTTAGTCACCATACAGTACATCCCCGGTTTTCGATGTAAGGCTCGATGATTCATTAGTTGTGTATAACACCCAGTGCACCATGCAATATGTGCCCTCCTTACTACCCATCACCGGTCTATCCCATTCCCCCACCCCCCTCCCCTCTGTAGCCCTCAGTTTGTTTCTCATAGTCCATAGTCTCTCATGTTTCATTCCCCCTTCTGATTACCCCCCCTTTCTTTATCCCTTTCTTCCCCTACTGATCATTCTAGTTCTTATGTTCCATAGATGAGAGAAATCATATGATAGTTGTCTTTCTCTGCTTGACTTATTTCACTAAGCATTATCTCCTCCAGTGCCGTCCATGTTGTAGCAAATGTTGAGAACTCATTCTTTCTGATTGCTGAGTAATATTCCATTGTATATATGGACCACAACTTCTTAATCCAGTCATCTGTTGCAGGGCATCTCGGCTCCTTCCACGATTTAGCTATTGTGGACATTGCTGCTATGAACATTGGGGTGCATATGGCCCTTCTCTTCACTACGTCTGTATCTTTGGGGTAAACACCCAGTAGTGCAATGGCTGGATCATAGGGTAGCTCAATTTTTAACTTTTTAAGGGACCTCCACACTGTTTTCCAGAGTGTCTGTACCAACTTGCATTCCCACCAACAATGTAGGAGGGATCCCCTTTCTCCACATCCTCTCCAACAATTGTTGTTTCTTGCCTTGTCTATTTTTGCCATTCTAACTGGCGTAAGGTGGTATCTCAGTGTGGTTTTGATTTGAATTTCCTTGATGGCTAATGATTTTGAACATTTTTTCATGTGTCTGTTAGCCATTTGTATGTCTTCATTGGAAAAGTGTCTGTTCATATCTTCTGCCCATTTTTTGATTTGTTTATTTGTTTCTCGTGTATTGAGTTTGAGAAGTTCTTTGTAGATCTTGGATACCAGTCCTTTATCTGTAGTGTCATTTGCAAATATCTTCTCCCATTCCGTGGGCTGCCTCTTAGTTTTTCTGACTGTTTCCTTGGCTGTGCAGAAACTTTTAATCTTGATGAAGTCCCATAAATTCATTTTATCTTTTGTTTCTCTTGCCTTTGGGGATGTATCATGAAAAAGGTTGCTTTGGCCGATGTCGTAGAGGTTGCTACCTATGTTCTCCTCTAGAATTTTGATGGATTCCTGTCTCACATCGAGGTCTTTCATCCATTTGGAGTTTATTTTTGTGTATGGTGTGAGATAGTGGTCAAGTTTCATTCTTTTGCATGTAGCTGTCCAATTTTCCCAGCACCATTTATTGAAGAGACTGTCTTTTTCCCATCGGATGTTTTTTCCTGCTTTATCAAATATTAGTTGCCCAAAGAGCTGAGGGTCCATTTCTGGGCTCTCTATTCTGTTCCATTGGTCTATGTGTCTGTTTTTGTAACAGTACCATGCTGTCTTTGTGATCACAGCTTTGTAGTACAGCTCGAAATCCGGCATTGTGATGCCCCCAGCTTTGTTTTTCCTTTTCAACAGTTCCTTGGAGATTCGGGGTCTTTTCTGGTTCCATACAAATTTAAGGACTATTTGTTCCAGTTCTTTGAAAAACGTTCTCGGTATTTTGATCGGGATAGCATTGAAAGTGTAGATTGCTCTGGGTAGCATGGACATTTTAACTATGTTAATTCTTCCGATCCATGAGCATGGAATATCTTTCCATCTTTTTATGTCTTCCTCAATGTCTTTTAAGAGTGATTTATAGTTTCTAGAATAAAGGTCCTTTACGTCTCTGGTTAAGTTAATTCCAAGGTAACGTATGGTTTTTGGTGCTATTGTAAATGGGATGGATTCCCTGATTTCTCTTTCTTCGTTCTCGTTATTCGTGTACAGAAATGCAACTGATTTCTGAGCATTGATTTTGTATCCCGCCACGTTACTGAATTGCTCTATAACTTCTAATAGTTTGGGAGTGGCTTCTTTTGGGTTTTCCATATAGAGTATCATGTCATCTGCGAAGAGAGACATTTTGACTTCTTCTTTGCCGATTTGAATACCTTTGATCCCTTTTTGTTGTCTGATTGCTGTTGCAAGGACTTCTAGTACTATGTTGAATAATAGTGGCGAGAGTGGGCATCCTTGTCGTGTTCCTGATCTTAAGGGAAAGGCTTCCAGCTTTTCCCCATTGAGAATAATATTTGCAGTAGGCTTTTCATAGATGGCTTTTATGAGATTGAGAAATGTACCTTCTATTCCTACACTCTGAAGGGTTTTAATCAGGAAAGGATGCTGTATTTTGTCAAATGCTTTTTCGGCATCGATTGAGAGGATCATATGGTTCTTGAGTCTTTTCTTGTTGATATGATGTATCACGCTGATTGATTTGCGAATATTGAACCACGCTTGCATCCCAGGTATGAATCCCACTTGATCGTGGTGGATAATCCTTTTAATGAACTGTTGGATTCTATTAGCAAGTATCTTGTTGAGGATTTTGGCGTCCATATTCATTAGGGAAATCGGTCTGTAATTCTCCTTTTTGAGGGGGTCTTTGCCTGGTTTGGGGATCAAGGTAATATTGGCCTCATAGAATGAGTTTGGTAGCTTTCCTTCTGTTTCTATTTTTTGAAATAGCTTTAGGAGAATAGGTATTATTTCTTCTTTGAATGTTTGGTAGAATTCCCCAGGAAAACCGTCCGGGCCTGGAGTTTTGTTATTTGGAAGGTTGTTTATCACTGACTCAATTTCTTCATAATTAATTGGCCTGTTTAAGAAATCAATTTCTTCCTGTTTCAATCTTGGTAGTTTATAGGTTTCCAGGAAGGATTCCATCTCTTCCAGATTGCTTAGTTTATTGGCATATAGCTGTTGACAAAAATTTCTAATAATCCTTCCAATTTCAATGGTGTTCGTCGTGACCTCTCCTTTTTCATTCATAATTTTAATAATCTGGGTCCTTTCTCTTTTCTTTTGGATAAGTCTTGCCAGTGGTCTGTCAATTTTATTGATCTCTCCAAGAACCAGCTTCTAGTCCTGTTGATCTGCTCTACTGTACTTCTGGTTTCTGCTTGATTGATTTCAGCTTTAATTTTGGTCAACTGCTTCCTTGTGCGTGGATTAGGCCTGTCCCTCTGTTGCTGTTCCAGCTTCTTGAGGTGAGAATATAAAAACTGCATTTTAGATTTTTCTATTCTTTGGAGTGAGGCTTGGATGGCTATGTATTTCCCCCTTAGGACTGCCTTTGCAGTATCCCATAGGTTTTGGACTGTTGTATTTTCATTCTCATTGGTCTCCATAAATTGTTTAATTTGATTTTTGATTTCCTGGTTTATCGAGTCATTCCTGAGCAGGATGGTTCTTAGTCTCCAAGTGTTTGAGTTTCTTCCAAATTTTTCCTTGTGGTTGAGTTCCAATTTCAGAGCGTTGTGGTCTGAGAATATGCAGGGGATAATTTCAATCTTTTGGTATCGGCTGAGACCTGTTTTGTGTCCCAGAACATGGTCTATTCTTGAAAATGTTCCATGGGCATTAGAATAGAATGAGTATTCTTTGGTTCTGGGGTGTAGTGTTCTATATATATCTAAGAGGTCCAACTCGTCGAGTATGGCATTCAAAGCCTTTGATTCTTTGCTTAGTTTTTGCCAGGGTGTTCTGTCTATTTCTGAGAGTGGAGTGTTGAGGTCCCCTACTATTAATGTATTTTTATCTATATGTCTCTTTATTCTGGTTAAGAGTTGGCTTGTGTATCTTGCTGCTCCCCTGTTGGGGGCATATATATTTATAATTGTCATATCCACTTGTTGAATACTTCCTTTAAGAATAATATAGTGCCCTTCTGCATCTCTAACTATAGTCTGTAGTTTAAAATCCAATTTATCTGATATGAGAATTGCTACCCCAGCTTTCTTTTGAGGTCCATTTGTGTGAAAGATGGTACTCCATCCCCTTACTCTCAGTCTGAATGCATCTTTGGGTTCGAAATGAGTCTCTTGTAGACAGCAAATGGATGGGTCATTTCTTTTTATCCAATCTGCAACCCTGTGGCGTTTGAAACCAGAATTTAAACCATTAATGTTCAGGCTGAGTACTGAGAGATATGCTTTTAATTCTGCCATGTTGTCAGTAAAGTCTTTGTTTGTATTGGCTGTGACTTTCTGTTTTGTATCACTCTTGGGGCCTTTTTACTTTTATAGAACCCCCCGTAATACCTCCTGTAGGGCTGGTTTCGTGGTTACGAAATTGGCTAGTGACTGTCGATTCTGAAATGTCTTTATTTCTCCATCAATTCTGAATGACAGCCTTGCTAGATAAAGGATCCTTGGCTGCATGTTTTTCTCTGAAAGAGCTTTAAAAATGCTCCCCCAACCCTTTCTCTCATTCCAGGTCTGTGTAGACAGGTCTGATGTAATTCTGATGCCTTTGCCTTGGTACGTGAGAAATTTCTTTGCCCTGGCCGCTTTCAATACTGTATCCTTGGATCTCATATTTGCGAGTTGCACTATGACGTGACGTGGTGTAGGTCTGTCATGGTTGAGCTTGGGAGGGGTCCTCTCTGCCTCTTGGACACGAATGTTTGTTTCCCTTGCTAGATTAGGGAAGTTTTCAGCTACAATTTGATCAAATATCTCTTCTAGACCTCTGTTTTTCTCCACCCCCTCGGGGATGCCGATGATTCTAACATTGGATCGTTTCGTTGAGTCAGTAATCTCCCGTAGCCAACATTCGTGGGCGTGGATTTTTTTAAGACCATCTTCTATTTTTATTTTTTCCTCTATTAACCCATCCTCCAATTCACTAACCCTTTCCTCCGCTTCCGTGACCCTGGCCGTCAGAGCCTCTAGTTTTGCCTGCATTTGGCTCATAGAATTTTTAATTTCTGTCAAATTCGCTCTCATTTCCGCCCTTAGGGATTGTATATTCTCAGTAATATTTTCCTGAATACTTTTTTCAAGTCTACTCATTATCTTGACCATTGTTACTCTGAATTCCATTTCTGATAATTTGGTTACATCCATATCCGTTACTTCTGTGGCAGAGGCCACTGACTCATTGTCTTTTCTTTGCTGGGGGGGGCTTCTCCTTCTTGTCATTCTGATGAAGAGAGGTTGCGGGGTTTCCAGAGCCCAAAATTATTGACTGGGTCCCAGGCCGTGCCTCTTGTTTTATAGGGATCTTAGAGATGTGGGCTTCTTCTTTAAAGATTTTATTTATTTACTTATCTGAGAGAGGGAGACAGACAGTCAGCAAGAACGAAACAGAAGCAGGGGAGTGAGAGAGGAAGAAGCAGGCTCCCAGCGGAGGAGCCCGATGAAGGACTCCTTTCCGGAACGCCGGTATCACGCCCTAAGCTGAAGGCAGGCGCTCAATGACTGCGCCACCCAGGCGCCTCCGGTTGTGGGCTTCTTGATTTTTCAGCCTGCCTTCTGTGTTCTGGGGGATGGGCCTGCCGCGCCGATACTCAGGCAACCCTGTTTGATTAGAGTCTCCGTGTCCCCTGCGAGGGAGGATGGGGATGGGCACTCTCTGAGCCGGTATTTCCAGGCTTTTGTTCTCTGGCGGCTTTCCCTGGCGGCCGGCTATGCCTCTTCTGAGAGTCAGAGCAGCAGAGGCTGCATTGTCACAGAACAGAGGGATTGCGGCCCGTTCTCCACTGATGTTCTGGCCACTTTAACTCTGTTACTGTTGGTGCTGCTCAACCCTGCGGCGTCCCGGGATGTGCGCACCAACTCGGAGACCCTGCCCTCACTTCCAGGGCCGGCGCGTCTCTGTCCTTTGTGTTTCTAATGCCGCCAGCCACCGGCCGCCCCGCGCGCTCCCGGGTCTCCCGGTCTCAGTCTATGCCAGGTGAGCACACCTCGATTCCGGAGTTCCATGAGAAGCCTGGTGGCGCGCGCACCCGGTTCAGGGTCTCAGTCTGCTGTTTCGCGGGTGCCGACCGCGAGTCCGCCCGCTCCCCCGTGCAGGTGGCCCGCCAGCCGCCCTGCAAGCGCTCCGGGAGTTCCCGGTCTCAGTCTGGATCCCGTGAGCACACCGGGATTCCGGTGTTCCGGGAGATGCCTGGTGGCGCGCGTTCACGGCTCACCGGTCTCAGTCCGCTCTCTCGCGGGTGCCCTCTGTGAGTCCGCCCGCTCCCCGTGCAGGTGGCTGCCGCTTCCCGGCGCCCAAACGCGGCGGCTCCCTCCCCCTTCCGTTTATCTTCCGATATCTGTGCACGGTTTACAGCTCCCCTCTTCGTACCTCAATACTCAGCGCTGGAGATGTTCATTTGTAGAGAGCCAGATGCATCATCCTGCGTCTCAGGCTGATTCCGTGGTTATTTAGGCTGGTCTGGTACCTATCCAGCTCGACTCAGGGGACCGGCTGAAAAAGGGGTCCCCTACTCCTCCGCCATCTTAACTCCTTTTCACCAAATTGTTTTTTAAATGGTTATACATATTTATACCTGTCTTGGCCTCCTGAGTCTGGGAACTTAGCTTTTTACCTTTGTGTCTGTGGTCTTTTAATAGCATTTACTTGGCATAGAGTTGGTAAGTATTCACCAATAGTTTGGTGAATGAAAATGAGGATTTCATACCAGTACTTGAATGACTACCGTGTTGAGCAGCTATTATTTTATCAACTTTAGGCAAATTTTACAAGGCTAATTATTTAATAGAGTGGATAACCCAATTGTAATTTTGGTTGGGCTTTTAAAAGTCTATTTTTGAAGGTCCCTAACCATATTGGTTAAGATGCAATAGCTATATTCCAAAGAATGATGCATTGACAAAATTGCATTATTGTTTGAATTGGTAAAAAAAGATTGGGGCTAGCATTTCCCATAAGTGATAGCAGTGTGTAAAGCTGTGTAAAACCTGAACATCACTTAACATTTAATTATATCTAGCTTTTTGTTCAATAGTAATATGCCTATTTTTTTTTCTGTTACTGCTAGCATTATTCTTGTATATTGCTTTTATACATTTGATCCCTTTATTATCTTTGGTTATTGTAAAAATGCACCACTCTATTTGGTGCTACAGCTTTTTACCTGCTTGGACAGTTATTATTACATCGTGCAAATGATGCTTTCTTTCTTTCTTTTTTTTTTAAAAGATTTTATTTATTTGTTTATTTGAGGGGGAGAGAGAGATAGGAGCCAAGGGAGAGGGACAAGCAGACTCCATGCTGAGTGTGGAGCCTGATGCAGGGTGGACAAGCAGACTCCATGCTGAGTACGGAGCCTGATGTAGGGCTCAATCCCATGACCCCAAGACCATGACCCAAGCTGAAATCAAGAGTTGGACATTCAACTGACTGAGCCACCCAGGCACCCGCAAATGATGCTTTCGAATTAATTCATTTAGTCATAACATTTGCTGCATCAGAAAAATTGTGCTGTAGAGAAAAGTCTCCATTTGTATTTGGCTGTGGGTCTAACATATTCTGAGGGGAATCATTCTATTTTAAGAACGAAAATGAAGCCACACTTGGAGAGTGTTGAAAATCTTTTCCCATCATGCTCTGGATTCACTGCCTTTTTGGGAGTTGTTTTTGAGGAAAGTTTCAAGATACAGTTGTTTTGCAGACCAGTGTAGAAACTTTTCTAGAGTAGGAACATACTGTATTTTGATTTTCAAAATTTCTTAAGATGACAATAACTTGCACTTAAGTAGTGCTTTAAAAATTTCAAAATATTTTCTGTACAGGACTCACTTAAGTAATGAGGCAGCCAATCCTGACTCCACTTAACATATGACAACCTTGTTTCTCAGTTTGTTATTAGTGCAGGGTAATTCATGCCTCTCAGTGACAGCCGAGTAGGTTGACAATACAGGTCTTTTGGTCTCTAATTCATTTCCATGCTGTTAGCAATCAAACATTTAAATCGAACATGTCCCAGATGTTTGTCAGTTTATAGGTATCATTTTTCAAATTTAAAAGGAGGATATTTTGGTATAAATTGTATATGCATAAACTACCTCATAAGGAATTTTGGAGAGGAATGTGTTTAGTTTTACTGCATTGTAGTTACTGGCTTCAGTGTTAATTTTGTAGATTAAATCTCACCTTTAGATAAAAAGTATGTACTTAATACAGAAGTCTAATAAATGGTTTAAAAAGCTTGGCTTTTATTGATATCTCATATGTATATATTGTTTTCATAATCAGGTGATTTATAAAAGTCAGTTGGGTATAAGCTTCTGAATAGTTGACATAATCGTCAGATAATACTTTTATTTTTCCATTTTTACTTTACACAAGCAGTACATGAAAATAATCATAAGGTTATTTAAAATTACATTTTTCACAGAGCTGGAACAAACAATCCTAAAATTTGTATCGAACCAGAAAAGACCCCAAATTGTCAGGCCAATGTTGAAAAAGAAAACCAAAGCTGGGGTCATCACAATACCTGACTTCAAGCTATATTACAAAGCTGTGATCAACAAGACAGCATGGTACTAGCACAAAAACAGACAGATCAATGGGAAAGAATAGAGAGCCCAGAAATGGACCCTCAACTCTATGGTCAACTAATCTTCGACAAAGCAGGAAAGAATATCCAATGGAAAAAAGTCTTCAATAAATGGTGCTGGGAAAATTGGACAGCCACATGGAGAAGAATGAAACTGGACCATTCTCTTACACCATACACAAAGATAAACTCAAAATGGATGACAGACCTAAATGTGAGACAGGAGTCCATCAAACTCCTAGAGGAGAACACAGGCAGCAACCTCTTCGACCTCGGCTACGGCAACTTCTTGCAAGACACGTCTCTAAAGGCAAGGGAAACAAAAGCAAAAATGAACTATTGGGACTTCATCAAGATAAAAAGCTTCTGCATGGCAAAGGAAACAGTCAACAAAACTAAAAGGCAACCTATGGAATGGGAGAGGATATTTGCAAATGATGTATCAGATAAAGGACTGGTATTCAAGATCATTAAACAACGTAATCAAACTCAGCATCCAAAAAACAAATAATCCAGTCAAAAAATGAGCAGAAGACATGAACATACACTTTTCTAAAGAAGACATACAAATGGCCAACAGACACATGAAAAAATGCTCCACATCACTTGGCATCAGGGAAACACAAATCAAAACCACAATGAGATATCACCTTACACCAGTTAGAATTGCTAAAGTTAACGGATGCAGAGAAAGGGGAACTCTCTTAAACTGTTGGTGGGAATGCAAGCTGGTACAGCCACTCTGGAAAACAGTGTGGAGGTTCCTGAAGAAGTTAAAAATAGAGCTACCCTACGACCCAGCAATTGCACTAGTGGGTATTTACCCCAAAGATACAGATGTAGTGAAAAGAAGGGGCACCTGCATCCCAATATTCATAGCAGCAATGTCCACAATAGCCAAACTGTGGAAGGAGCCAAGATATCCTTCAACAGATGAATGGATAAAGAAGATGTGGTTCATATATAAAATGGAATATTATTCAGCCATCAGAAAGGATGAATACCTACCATTTACATCGACATAGATGGAACTGGATGGAATTATGCTAAGTGAAATAAGTCAATCAGAGAAAGACAATTATATGATTTCACTCGTGTGTGGAATATAAGGACTAGCGCAGAGGATCATAAGGGAGAGGAGGGAAGACTGGATGGGAGGAAATCAGAGAAGGAGACAAACATGGGAGACTCTTGACTCCGGGAAACAAACTGAGGGTTGTTGAAAGGGAGGTGGGTGGAGGGATGGGGTAGCTGGGTGACGGGCATTAGGGAGGGCATGTGATGTGATGAGAACTGGGTGTTATATACGCAGGTGATGAATCATTGAACACTACATCAAAAACTAATGATGTACTCTATGTTGGCTAATTGAATTTAAATTAAAAAAAAGAATGTTTAAAATTATCAAGAAAATACATTTAAAGACATAAAGAATAGTACAGCTAAGGCTTTGTATTCTTGTATCCTTCTGTGAGTTTCTCTACTGTGTTTTTCAGAATTTTTAACCATGATCCAAAGAACTATTATTTTATAGCACACTGTAGTTTATAACTTTTCTTAGTTCAGGGTTATATTTGGGATTTATTCGTGTTGTTATAAGGCTTGTTGAGGCTGACCTTATTGTTTCTCAGTCTTTCTAACATTTAGTTGATTAAAAAATTTTTTTCCAATGTGTTGAATGTAGAATGGAGATTGTTGTAGGTTTAAAGTACATTTTCCCTACTAGCTCATAAATGTTTTTTATGTTTATTGGTCATATATTTCTTCTGTGAATTACTTATTCATACCTTTTTACACATTTTTCTTTTCGGTTGGTTGTGTGTTTCTTATGTCTACATTTCATTAAAAACTCTTTGATTTATATGTGTTGGTAATCTTTTAAGGAACACCATACACATTTAACGAAGAACTTACTTTTTACTGTGGGATATTACTATTCCTGGTTCAAATATGCTAAGTGAAAACACTGTTCACATAAATTCGTTTAAAATTCTTAGACAGGTTTGGGAAAGTTTCTAGAAAAGCAAAATTAGTAAACTCATTAAAGTTCTTCAGGGTTGATTTATAACCTTGCTCCTGGTGCCATTTGAAAATTTGAGCCTGTAAAATTCTGTACGGCTCCATTATAATTGTGTAAAAAAATCAGAATATTGCTTAAAAGCTGCCATATTTATTTTAGTTTTTAATATTTGTTTGTATTTGTTTTTTCTCCTTAATTAGGTCCTCGATGGGCTTCCTGGAATATTGGTGTATTTATTTGCATCAGATGTGCTGGAATCCATAGAAATCTTGGGGTTCATATATCCAGGGTCAAGTCAGTCAACCTAGACCAATGGACACCAGAACAGATACAGGTAAACATGTTCTTACTGAGAGATTATTTACAATATTTAAAATGAATTTTAAATCTTTAAGCCTTCTTGCATCTAAGGGTTAACATTGAAATGAAGTATATTGAAATGGCATGTGCCACATATAAAATTTGGGTGTTACCTGAAGTGTCCACTCTCAAATGTTTAGATTTTCTTGGATCTGTAGTGAACTAAGTTTTTGACTATTCTTATCTAAAATGTTGCTTTTGAAGTCTTTAAAAAATCAGTTCCTTTTCCTTGTGTTGATGAAATTTGTCGGTTTTGTTTTTCTGTCAGTAGAGGGAGCCTGGGTAAAGATAAAAAATAAATCTTTAAAAAATCAATTCCTTTTCCTTGTGTTGATGAAATTTGTTGGTTTTGTTTTTCTGTCAGTAGAGGGAGCCTGGGATAAAAAGTAAATCACCTTGTGCCTAAGAACTGACTTGAAGGATTTCCCTTTTGGATAAAAGTGTTCTTGATTTTCAGACAGAGCCCAATAGTTGGAAGATAGCCTATTTAGAAAATGTTCTAATGACTGATTTGGATTTGTTTTGAGTGGTTTAGCTTTGTTAGAGATAAATTTGTAATTTTAAGGGCTTGCCATTTTTACAGTGTGACAGTCTTAAATTTTCAAAATCTTACTTTCTAATCCTTAAGGTTAACTGGTAAAATAAAAATGTTTATTTCTACTGGTTTTAATTTGTAATTCACAGTGTAATTATACAACTTTTTCTTACACTCTTTTTGAATTACTTTTAGTCAGTATAAGGCTAAATACACAAATATATGTAGTGAACTTAAGTGATACTCATACATACCTCTAATCAGAAAAAACAAAAAGAACACAGAAATTGGCATGGATAGGGTGAGGTAAGGGTGAAAGAATAGAATATAATGCAAGGGGAGTGGGTCATAAATAAAGATTTGGTTAAAGAAAGTAAAACTTCTGTGCTAAAGACATATTTATGCCAAAGTAAATTCTAGATAGAGCCAAGATTTAAATATTAAAAAAAAATTAAACCTTAGAAATACTTGAAAAATATAGTCAAGAGATCTTCAGGCTGTAAAGTCAAGCATCGCTTATTTAGTTCACTCTTAAATAAGTTTTTGAGGTTTTTGCTGGCCAGGACATAAAAGGAAATATGACACTTTATGTATTTTCCTAATCCTTGAGGAGAAAATTTACTTGTTTTACCAAGGAAGCAGAGCTTTTTGAACATTGCATAAAAGTCTCTGTTCTTGATAATATCTCTGTAGTAACTGTGGTAACAGATTTCATAATGTTGTTTATTAAGTTGTCTTCAAGAAAATGCGAAGCGTAGCTTGAAAATGTAACTTGGCGTTTGTAATGGGTTATGGAGGTACAACACATTCAAGGTGTATTGCCTTTCTAATGGTTCATTTTACACTAAGGACAAAACATGAAATCCTTGGACAATTCAGTTTTCCAGAAATAATATTTTTCTTGACTAGGCTGTTAAAAGGAGTTGAATAGCAGTTTGAGATGGGCAACTGTTCTTTTCCTATACCTGAGAGCAGAGCTTCCCAGTCAGAGGACTACAGCTGCAGTTCATTGGTTTTCTGTGGAATAGGTTATAGTTACACAGCAACATACTGAATTATTAAAAATTTCAGGCTTTTGAAAACAATTATTAAGTAATATACTGTCTTTGAAATTGTATTTGGAATACTATTTATATGTTTCCAACTGTCAGCTTCTTGAAATAAGAATGATTATTTTGGAATGCAAGACTTTTGAGGAGTACTTATCACCAGAGAATGCTCTGTAAGGCTTCATACATCACAGAGCTCCTCTTTTAGTGTTCTGTGGTGAGAAATAAGGTTAGGATGCACTCACTTAAAAATTAAATGAGTAAACAATGAAGTATTATTTTTAAAAAATGTATAGAAAAAGAGCATAAAGAAGCTTAATCACACAGACAGATGAGTCAGCCATCCAGTATTCTTATGGTGGGCCTTGTAAGTACCTGCAAGCAAAGCCAGAGTTGTTCTTTAAAAATCACTCTGGGACTACTGTGCAATATAAATGAGTAAGTAATTGGTGAAGTCCCCAAGGTTCCATTCTATAAAGCACAACCTTTATTTTAACCTAGAAAATTTCAAGGCAACTGATTCTAAAAAGGCAGGAGAACGAAGTGATTTAGAAAGTTGTCTCTAGATAGTCAGACTGCCAGAGTTAGACCTGGATATTCCTGACAGGATACTTAACCTCTGGGTACCTCAGTTTCTTCATTTATATGGGAATAGTAAGAATGTCTCCTTCTGTGGGTTGCTGTGAGGATAGAATAAGTTAATATGGGGAAAGTATTTATTTATTTATTTATTTATTTATTTATTTATTTATTTATTTATTTATTTGACAGAGATAGAGACAGCCAGCGAGAGAGGGAACACAAGCAGGGGGAGTGGGAGAGGAAGAAGCAGGCTCATAGCCGAGGAGCCTGAAGTGGGGCTCGATCCCATAACGCCGGGATCACGCCCTGAGCCGAAGGCAGACGCTTAACCGCTGTGCCACCCAGGCGCCCCAGGGGGGGAAAGCATTTAGAATAGTACCTGGCACATTTTAAATACTCGATGTTAGCTTATCAGTTATTAGTAGTATTAGCCCATTTGTTCATTGTTTAAAACCTTCAGTATTGCTGCCTCGAATATCTTTCTGATCTTAAGCAATATAGCTTCCTAGTAAACCTGTGATGAATTGGTTACTGAATGTACTATTGAGTAAATAGATTGTGTGGTATTATTGAGTATTAATTACTTTTTGAGGATGTTTGTGAAATATAATTAATTCATTTTTAGTAATATTGGATGTTAAGGCATTTTGATCTCAAAATTCCCTAATCATGTTAGGTAATTATACCAGTTGTCTATTGAGGTTGCTCATTACTCAGGTTTGAGCATATTCTTTTGCCTGTGATGGTAGGTATGTTCCATATAATCCAACTCTATTTATACCTATGCATTTTATTTTTTACTTAAAAAATTGAAGTATAATTACAGAGATAACACTTTACAGATATGAGTTTTATGTGTCTTGGCAAATGTCTGTACTGTGTCACCAACACCCTAATGAAGATATACTGAGTATTTCCATCACCCTAGAAAATTTCCTTGTGTCAGTTTGTAGTCAGTTCTCTAGGGGCAGCCACTACACTGATGTCTGTACCCTTAGGTTGCTGTACATTGAGATTTTTATCTTTTGGAGCTTGTTCTTATTAACTCTGACTCTTAATTCAGATTAGGAAGAGTGAAGATCACAGTGTAATATAGTCTTCCTTATTCATATGATGTTTTATAAGAATTTCTTTGATATTAAAAAAGCTCAGGAGGCATTTATTTGCAGAAGGGAAGTACTTTACTGCATATACTTCTACCCTATGTCTTCCGTTACCACCACCCCCAACATTTCATGAAAATCATATTTCTAATTTTCAAAGATGATACTTAGTTTTGGGTAGTTGTATATATTTTGAGATCTTTAATAGCAAATGTGGAAACATGATTAAATCTCTGAATCTAAGCTGCTAAATAAAAATAATCTTTTTTGTGTGTCCATAAAATGTAACTACTTAAGTTTTGCCTCAAAGCTTGTTATCGACTGGCATTAATATACACCATATTTATATCAGTTATTTGCATACATGTTGTGAGTGTGTGACTCAGGTTTTAGGGCATCTGCCATATCACAGCTGTGTTAGAATTGCTTTACGTTTATTTTTAAAAGAAAATTTATCAACTTATTTTGATTTTTATCAGCATGGAAATAGAGTTATTCACCTTACATTTTAATCAAAATTCTTTTTTAAAATGTGGTTCCTGGTTAGATTAAATGTCTTTCATCTTGAGTTTATTGTCAGGCACTTTTCAAATTTTTAGAAAGGACCACTTTGTACTTTTATTTATACTATAATCTTTATTTTTTATTTTGTACTGGTTTGTTAACCCCAAGTATTGATTACCATTTTCTCCATTATTTAAAAATTTTTAATTACTCAGTTTTCATTATCTGTATTGAAGGAATTAAAATGAAAAATACCATATTTTTACTACAGAGGACTGTTACTTTTGCTTTCAAGTTTCTTAGCTTACTTTGTGCAGTCTTTTAAATTGTGCTAATAAAACATCTTAGTGAGATTTTGTCCTTACTGCAAAGTATAATCCATATATTTGGTATTTATCTTGATAACTTTTGGACCACTTTTAATACTTTATGTATCTATAAATCTTTTAGTAATCTTCTTTCACATATTCTTTGTTTACTACTGACTAGTGTCATTTATTGATATGATAGTATTTTCTTGGGAATGCCAAGGCCACACAACTGAAGTTTATTCATTTATAAAATATATTTGGGAAACTTTACATTTGAAACTGCCCAGTCTCCACAGGCCTATGATTTATCCTTAGTGAACTTGCCTGCAACATTTTGTAGGCCTTTTTACTCCCTCTGTTAATATCGTTACCATTTTTACTTTAGCTTTGACTATATTTTGGCTAGAAGGAAAGGTCTTTAAACCCAACTCTTTTTACATCCTTACTTACTGTTATAACAAAAGAATAGAAGCTTTCTTTCTTCTCATTCCACCCAACCCCTGAATGTTTCCACTTTGACTTCAGCTTTTTGTGTTCTTGTTTTAGGGGCAGAATGGAAGGTGGTGGCTGCTAGTTTCTCTGCCTTTATTTTCATTTGCAGCTTTCTTTCCTGCTTTTCCACCTTAATTAAAAAAATTATATTCATTTGGAGGCACATTTAAATTCTTTCTTCTTCTTTGAAACATATTACTCACATCCTTCTGCCATAAAAAAGTCTTGCTAATACCATCTTTCTATCAACATACAGCTCTTGACTCTGCTGTATTCATTTGTTTGCATAGTCAGCCACTGAGCATTTATTAAGTATTCACAATGTGCCAGCCACTGTATTGTGGTGACTAGCTCTTGTCTTCCTTTAGCAGTTGAATTACTTGAACAATCTTTACCCAGTTTTTCATTTCTTTACCTTACTTTTGCTTCTATTAACTCATTCTGTCCCCATCATTCTGCTAAGTTTGCACTCACAAAGAATACTAGTTACCCCTAATGGCCAAATTCAACTCTCCTTCTTCCTCTTCCTCCTCCTTGGTCTTCCTCCTTCACTTGATACTATCCACTGCCTTCTTGAAGCTGTTTTTTTTTTTTTTTTTTTTTTGGTGAAAGAAGCTAAAGTTACTCACCACGTCTTCTATTTGGTTTATTTAGTCTCTGTATTTTTTTTTTTTCCGTTTCTTTTTCTGCTTTTTCACCCTATTGGAGATTTTCTGTCAGGCACTACAGTTTTGTCTTTAGCCCTGTTGTTCTTTAGTCTATCCCCATAAGGGAGCTCACTTACCCTCATGGATTCAACTGTTATTTTTCTGTGCAGATGGTTTCCCCGTCTGTCCACTGTCCTACAGTGATTTTCAGTTCTTTTTTAGATTGCCTATTAGAGACCTTTGGTGTTTGTGGACTTACCGTTCTTAAGAAAACTTGGATTTCCTTGCATGAAGTAATTGGTAATTTTCCCAAGCATCCATTTTAATTGTATATTCTTTGAGGCTGGAATTAGCCAATTCGGTTGATTCCATAGCACTGGAATTTCAACATGGCTTTACATATCTGTTCATCTTTGTATATTCGGTAATTCTTGTGAAGTAATTAAAAATCTTGTTGCTTTATGAAAAATACTTTGCTATGAAGCAAAGAAAGCTGGCTATTAATGTAATGGTAAAAGGAATAGATATGATGGGGCATGGATTTTTTTTTTGCCAGATAACATATGCATTTGAGTAAAATTAAGAATAGAATATCAAATTTAACTGTTGCTCTTTAGCAGTATCAGTAAAACCTCTAAATGTTCATATGGAAAGAGGAAAAAAGGATTTATGAAATTGTTTCAGTGTAGGAAATTTTGGCTACAGTCCTAGTTATTAATGTGTAGCATTTGTAAATGTTAAGATTAATAGATGCCTACTAATCTGCAACTTGACACATTTAAAATTTAAATAATTATCTGGTGGTCCAGACTGGTTTCTTAGAAGTTCGAGTTCATCTTAAAAGCTTGTGGTGTCCAGTGGTTCTTACCTCTTTCTTTTGTGTGCCTCCCTATTCCATCAGTTCTTAATTCTTTTGTTGCTCCTGTTGCTTTCCATTCTCATTTCTCCTACCATATCCATGGCTTTAGCTTATTCCTGATCTTCCTGTCACTGTCACCTCTCCATCACTTTTACATACCACATTCAGAATAATCTTTCTGGAACACTGCTTTGGTCATTTAACTTCTCTTCTAAGAAATTTGTATTGGTTCTCCTCTGAGAATCATAAAAGTTTTATTTTCCTTCAATTGGTAATCGTATACCTCTGCCATCTGGCTTCATCCTGTGTCTTTGACCTTCCTCCAGATGCTTGACAATAGATTGCTTTGGCTGTATAGAGACAGCTGTTCCTGTTGAATTATTCTGGCGGTGTGTTCTTGCATTTTGTTTTGGTTCTGCTTGTTTTCTGTTGTTGGAAAATGTTTTTGCATATTCCTTTTTTCAAACCAAATCCTTCCCATTCTTTAAAACCCAGCTGAATCCTTTTTCTTATAAACCTTCTTCAAAATATAGGTTGTGCCTAATTATCTGCTACCATATATTGTTATTTACCTTTGCGCATGTCTGTTGAGTTAATTGTAACCTTCCAGTAGTTAGAAACTTTACCGTATGTGTATTTGTAGTTCTTGTGATGCCTACCACTGTGGTGGGAACACAGTATGTCCTTAATTTATAAATGGCACACTGAGAACAGTCTTTGGTTTGATATAATTCTGTGAGATAATGTTTCCTGTATTTAGCAAGGAGCAGGGAGAATGAAGAAAATGAAAAAATCAAGCATATGCCCCCAGTTTGTCCTTTTCTCCCCAAGTTCCTACATATGTTTAAATTCCCCAAATACAGGGAGAATAGGCAAAAGACAATTTGTAGGTACTTTAAATATTTTTCTATTGCTAAACAAGTGATTAAAATCACAGGTACTTCTTATTGGTGGTCATGTTGTCCCCATCTTCACTATTAAAATTGGGATGTAAAGGATTATAAAAGGTAGGCTAAATATATTGAGGAAGTTTTCTCCTCCTTTCCTTTGACATAGTATATTTCAGATGTAGTTATGATACATTTCCTTCTTTAAAAGCATATTAATTTTATGAAATAAAATTGTAGTTGATAGAAGTACAGCATTCCTGTGAGGTACCTCTGCCATCCCTAAAAAATAGAAAACTGGGACTAGAATATTGATAGGCGATTGAAACTTAAGTTTAACTTGAATTGTCCAGTTACGCAGGTTTGTTTTAATATATCACACCATTTTTAAATTGTTAAAGAAAGGTGAGATGAGTTATTATGGTTTCCGTGGGAGTTCTGCAGAGGAGAAAGATGCATTAAGTAAGATATATTATTAAGATTAATTTTACCTGTTTTTATTTTTGTTAATGAGACTACTTAATGAAAATTTAAAAGAATACAACTGGCTCAGATTATCTTTTTGTCACACAGCAGTGGTGTACCTGTAAGGTAGTTGTTACACCTTGCTGTGTAACCACTGCAGCCTTCTTTTTGCTTAATGTTTGCGTGGTATTTCTTCTTTCATGCTTCTGTGTTTAACTGATTTATATCGTTAAATATAAATAGATTTCTTTTAGACAAGAAATGCCTTGTGCTCTTTCAGTATGTAGTTTCAATTTTTTTTTTTTTTTAATTTCAGTGACTTTTTAAAATTAGTTTTTCAGTATTGTGTCTCCTTGTTTGAGTTTTCTTCTTCGGTGATTCTCTTACATGTATGTTGAATTTTCATTGCCTAACTTCAATATTTGTCACTTTCTGTTGGATCCTTTTTATTAATTTTTTTTAAATTAAAAACTTTTAGGTCTTTTGTCTCTCCAGTTTTCGTAGGCCATTATTTGTTCTGTTTATTTGTTCTCACGTTCCATTTTATTTCATGTTCATTTCTGATTTCCTTTTATTTCTAATTCTTCTGAGTTTTCATTTTAATTCTGAATATTTCTAATTTCTTTTTTTATTACATTTTATTTTTAAGTAATCTGTATACCCAGCATTTGAGGCTCAAATTTAAAACTGGAAGATCAAGAGGCGCAGTCTCTACTGACTGAGCCAACAGGTGGCCCTGAATATTTCTAATTTCTGATTTAGTTTTCTTTCATAACTTCACATGTCTTTTAACTCATTTAACATGTTCTTTCATATCATGTATATGTTTTTCTGGCTTTTTTTTAAATTAGTAAGTGTACAGTTTTGATCTGTTTTCTGAGCATATTTGTTCTAGAATGGTTTCATTGTAGAGATGTTATTCTGTTTCTTATTATCTTCTTCTAAAACTTTCTATGAGATTTGACCTTGATTCTTTTCTGTTGATCATTTTTATGTGGTGTTAGTTTTCTTTACTTTTAAAAGGAATTGATATTCAAGATAGCTTTTGTAACTGCACAGCACCTCTCCCTTCAGTGGTTTGTGTGTAGTATTTAAAAATAAGGCCTCTTGTTTTCTGAGATTTTTTTGCTCTGTTCCTACTCTCACTTTTATCTGTACCTTCTCTTTCTTTATTTCCATTTTTTTTGTACTGCTCAATTTTGAATCCTTTCCCAAGACTTCCTCCTCAGGGTCGGACCTGGTCCTAGAAGGGAAGTTTTGGTGGTTAGGTTATGAGAATTCATAGGGGCTAGATTGTTTCCCCCCATTTCAAGCTTATTATAGACTGTATGTATTTGCTATTGGATTGGGTAAAAATGCTTTGCAGTTTCATGTGCTTTCTTTAGACTGGTTCACTGTAATTTCCAGTTTTTATCTCTTTACTATTTTAGTGTTCTGTTTTCAGGTCTACCTGCCCCCCGCCCCGCCATTAGTTGCAGACATCATGCAGGTCAGCGGTTGTTAGTGCCTCGTCTCTACCACAAAGCGTTTTGGAGTTTGTGGGGTACTCCATCACCAATTTTTGTTGTAAATATTGTCCATGGGGTTTTGGTTTTTCTTTTTAGTGACTCTTTTTTTTTTTTTTTTTTTTTGGTGAGAAGCTTCTGGGAGCTTTAAAAACTCACCGCTATTACAGAATTCCTATGACAAGCAGTATTTTATAGAATAAAATTACATTTAAAAAAAAAAGCTAATTTGAAGAGCTCCATGATTTAACCACATCTGACCTGTATGTGTTAGAACATTATTTACTATCTCAAGGTTTTGACTCTTAAATTTTCATAGTGCTTTATAGAACCAGGCAGAGAAGTGTTCAGTACACAATTCTTGGTACGTATTTATTGAAGAAAACCCCCAAATAACTTTTTTCTTGTTTTGTGGGAGGAGTACTCATTATTCTATTAAGCTGACAAAATTTCTCAAATCATGCCCTAATGTATATACTTTTTAAAGGTGATTGAGATACAACTTCTGCCGACTCCTTGCCAGGATCATTAAATTGTCCTCAAGAGCAGAGCAAGGGGGCAACTTACAGTGTTGGGTTTATGTAGTGCCTATATGTGCAGAGTGAGGTGAGGAAAGAATTGTGATACTGTCTATAACAAAATTTAATCTGTGAAGTTTAATAAGAGGTTTGCATTTTTAAGCAATCCGTTTGAGAAAAGGTTGCATTTTGAATTTGAATGTGCAATTATGCCCTGTATTTTCCTCTTGATTTTTAAATTGTTTTTAAGGTTAAAAAGTCAGTGATAGTTTTTAGAATTCTCTTTTTCTAGTAACTGGCTATAGTTCTTGAGTCAGAGCAGTGAACAAAATGGTAAGATATTACTCAATGGAAGTCTTTGTTAATTTAACTCTGTTTATTCTATACTGCCTAATCTAGATAGAACTGAGAGTATAACTAAAGGAATACTAAACTATTTGAAAAAGAAGGCTTATATCTCCATATAGAGTGCTATATTTGGTAGGAAATTGTTATGTGGCAGTGAATAAATACCTGTATGAATAGATCATCTGGAAATGTTATTATTAATTTCATTGCATAGAATATTTTAGAGGTGTAGTCACTGTTCTTTCCTGCTTTGTATAAGTGTAAGAATGATAGAGGATAGTAGGTGTAGTCGAAGGCTGGGACTCTGTAGACCTGGGTTCTCTGTAGACCTGGCTTTGTTAACTAAATGGTTAGGTAATCTTCAGGAAGTTACTTAGTAGTGGCTCCTTTTTCTTTAAAAAAAGAAATCATCAGTATCTAGTGTTGTGGTAAGTTCTCAACATATTTTAAAGATGTCTCATTACTATTTTTATAGTGACCTTTATTTGCTTATGAATTTCTAGAAGCATACTACAGTGTACACAGGGCCTTCTAGGCAGAAAGATGGAGAAAGCATGTCACATTTGAGGAAGTGAGGTAGTTTTCTGTGACCAGAGTATATTGGGTGCAGTTAACGTGTCACAGGAGATGAAAGTGAAAGTTGCAGTGGGAGGTTGGTTTGGTCTTGATCCTATCAGTGATAGGGGGTGGGGATAGGGACAGAACAGGGAGCTCTTAAAATGTCAGAAGTTGAAGAGTGATATTTAATGTTATGTTGCCTTTAAGAACTTAAATCTGATGAGCTTGTTCCTGCAATGCCCTAGGCAGTAGGTGACTAGATCTGGAACTAAAGTGGTGGCAGTGGGGTTGATTAACAGGGGGAGGCTATAACAAATATTAAAGAGTTAGAATCACTAAGACTTCTGACAGTAGAGGGGAGAGGGTCCAGGATGACTCCTGAACTGGGCCTTAAGCACCTAGGATGAAAAAGTAGTGGTTTATTCCTGGACTTCAAATGGTATGGATTTCATAGTAAGTACAGATTACAAAAGAATGTGAAGTAAAGCTTTTCCAAGTTTGTCATAACAGTGTTTAATTTTACTGTTTTAAAAAAAATACATTCTCTGACTTTGTAACAACTAACAAATGCTGCAACAGATAAATCAAGTTCTGAGAATACCTAGAAATTGTGAAAAATATGAAAACTGGTACCTGTAATTCCACATCATCATTTAAGATTTTTAATTTTTAAATATGTGTGGTTTACTTATTTTGTTTTAAAAATAAAAATTAAAACTTTCAGAAAGAGAACAACTCCCCTAAAACACAGTTTTATGAAAACTGAAGAAATGGACTCTGTATTAAATATTTACAAAGAGTTCCTGAGACCAAAAACGGTGGCCCTTCTTTTCCAGCAGCTGGAATCCAAAAGATCTTGAAACCAGTCCTGAAAAGCTTGCTCCTATGCAAGAAACCCTGGTGGCTTTTGAGAGGAAGATAGAGAACTATTCTGGAAAATTTCAAGTGGTAGTAGAGGTGAGTCACTGACATGAAGAATTTATCCAGGGACTACAAATATTCATTTTCTCTTTTTAATTAACATTTAAAAATATATATACATTCAGATAAGGCAGTTTGAAAATCTTAGTCTTTGTGTTCTAAAAATTTTAATGAATAGAAAATAGTAGAATAAATAGTATTCCCTCACCCACATAAAAATAAATATGTTGAAATTTTAAGAAGCAAAAACAGATACACAATTCTGTTTCTTTAAGAAGATGATGATACTGGGAAAAGATATGAAAATAAATGCCATGTTTGTACTTTGACTGTATTTTGAGTGTAAGATATATACTTGGATGGGATTTTTAAAAATGTATTAATTTGATTTGATTCATAACCTGTTCCGTCACTAGAACACTGTGTTCTAGTAGGAGTGGAGGGTACCAGTGAGGAGGAAGTCTTGTTCTGATTCGCATGCTGCTTGAATACCCTAGCTAAGCTTCCTCTGGATAATATTTTATTTAGAAACAATGCAGGATTAATAAGCCCCCCTTAATTATTTTATTGTTTTGGGGAATGAGAAATACATGGACATGGCACAAACTTCAAAGGGTACAAAATGTGTAAAGTCAATAGTCTTCCTCCCATTTCTGTCCCTCAGACATCCAGTTTTCCTCCATAGGAACAACGGTATTTACTAGTTTCTTGTATACTTTTCCTGAAGCATTTTATGCATATATACAAACATATAGGTGTGTATATTTTTAGTTGCTTTCGTATCTCTACACAATAATCTCTGATCTTGTAGGTGAGATTCCCTCCCGTATCTGTTCCTCAGAAAATTGGATAGAAGAGTTTTAATTTATATAGTTGTACCTTTCTTCCTCCAGATTTAATGTAGACATGTAGCACCTTTCCATTACACACTAACATGTAAGATACTATTGATTATTTCAATATTTTGCATTTTTGCCTTTGGGAATTTAGAAGATCTGATTGCCTCATTATAACTTAATTGTTTGCAACAGAGCAATTAGTGATCTCAGTCCTTTATTTTGTAGCTGCTATTCTTCTTCCCACTTATTCCATTTTTAAAAATAGCCAGTAAACTCTAAAGGGCAAGTCAGTTCACAGAAAAAATTTTGAAAACAATGCAGGTAGCTTCCTGAAATAATACATTAGTGTGAATTCTAGCTTAACTATATAGGCTGTTGACCAGGTACTACTTAGTGTCTGAGGGAGAGAGTTCAGGAAACATTATGGGGACAGATAGGAGGTAGGTACTGAGAAAAGAGAGAGGATGCACAAGATGAAAGGGAGGGAGGTCCAAGGAGCCATAGATCTTAAACACAGCCACTGAACCTGGCCTGGACTGTATTTAGCTTTAGCTCAACTAACACAGGTAGAAGTCATACCCTGAAGTAATTTTATCACTTAGTTGGGAGTCCACAAAGAGCTCTGCTTTCCAAGATTTTGGAAGACTAAAGTAAGGGGGAAAAAAATGACAAGTTTTATTCTCAGGAGAATGAATTATTAACTTGGAATTTTAGGTGGCCCGTCATTTATCTTTACTGTTATTTCCTAATATTGAAAAAGACTTAAGCACATTTTGTGTCTATCTGTTCCTGTTACTTCAGATCTTTACATTTATTTCAAGGATCTTTTCTCACTAATGCTGATTTTGTGTGCTGCTTAATTATTAGTTTTTTCATTGGAAATGCCCCCACTGACATGAAACACTGAGTTTTAAAAAAAACATACAGTACTGTTACATAAAAATAAAAGTTCCTGTTATATTTGTTTGCCTACGTATTGATTCTGCCTATTTTCTTTATGTCTGTTCCCACTTTTTGTGACATTTGTTACTTTTTTCGGTTAATTTTTTTTACTGAAGTACAGTTGACATACAATGTTACATTAATTTCAGGTGTACACAGTGATTTGACAACTCAGTGTGTGTAGTAACAAGTGTAGCTACTACCATCTGTAACTGGTTTTTGTATGTTTTAGTTTATTAAAGTATACAAATGCTGTAAATAAATGCCAGCTTAACTTTAAATTGACAACCCCAATTCACTTCAGTCTCTTTAAAACATTAAAAACTTAGAACTCATTTAGAATATATTATATATTATTATATTATTATTATAATGTTTTTAGTGCAAAAACTAGGATTGGATGAAATGTTTTATTATATTTATTTTTTATTATACATATTATTATAAATGTTATTATATTATTATTATATTATTGTTTTTAGTGCAAAAACTGGGATTAGGTGAAATGTTTTCTTCTTGGAAAGTTTCAGAAATAGAAATGTTTTATCTGCATTAGATTGTGAAGGAAGTATGTTAGCCTGTATGTGTTTCTCAGCATTCTAGTTCAAATAGTAATTTTTGAAATTGAATCTCAGCTGATAGGTGAGTCTTTGGGGAGGTGTTGTTTATGTATTACGTGGAAAAACTAAAAACACACAGATTATGGATTAACAAGGACAAAATACTTTTAATAGTAGGTTTTGAGATTCTTAAGTGTGCTTTATTATACCATTTTCAGGTGAAGCCTACCTTTGCAATTATAATGGTGGTGATTTTGGATGAAGATGGTTCTGGCAAAAAGTACAATATAAAATTTATCTTTCTAGGAACATACAATGTATAAAATGAGGATAGATTGAATTTGAAAATGAACAATAAATAACACTAATTTTAAAGTATGTATTACCTACATGACATTTATCATAACTGAAGTACACATTTCACTTACTCTTCAATATAAATATGTATTTTTCTTAAAGTAAAAATTCATATTGACTTTTTATTGTATTTTTATTATCATTTTCTTTGTCAAGAATTTCAGTATATTTTCTGCTCAATGTTTGTTTTTTAAAAATCTAATTTTGAGATGAGCTATAATTTATTAAGTAAATACCTATTTAAGAATATTTTTAAACAAACAGTAGAAATTTTGACTTAAGTAATTAAGAGTCCTCTTCCTCCCTTTTTCATGTTTGAAATGTGAGAGAAAGAGATAAAAAAATTGACAGAATTATACGCCTTCTGTAAAGCCAAAGAATTTTGAGAATTGGTAAATTTAAAAATTTTTGATAGTCTGTTTGATATCCTTACAAGTATTCTTCCTTTTGGAGAAGTGAAAACAGGTTTGGAAATTTAAAGTTTTTCAGAATAGTGCATAGTACTAGGGTCTGGCTTGATTTCCAGGACGCTAGATGGTAGAAGTTAAAGTAGCTAGTTCATTACCCATAACTTAAGTCTCACTGCAGTTAAAAATAATAAAAAATATAAAACTTTTTCTTTTAAAAGTAGTATATTCCCTTTTTCATCCCTGTATCCCACTTTTTTTGCAACCAGTCCACTCATCTCAACCCTGGAAAACTGAATCATAAATTGCCAAAAAATAAGCAACTAAAATTCTCCTATCCAACGGTGCATTTTGCTAAAGCATTTTGGTTCAGAGACTCTAAAAGAAAAGCAATAATATTTTAATAACAGGAATGATGTTTCAATAATGGAGGCAATACCTATGGTGTTCTTCTTCTGTTTTGTGGTGAAATTTCCTGGACACTTATTTTGATTAGCTGGTGCTTGGTGGTAAGGACTGGGACTAGAGAACTTGATCCTAGTCTCAACTCTGTAGCTGATTCATTGTCTACTCTAGAGAAATCATATATCCTCTTTGTACTTCAATTTCTGTATCTGTAAAATGAAAACTGAGCCTCTAAAGCAAAGAGCCCAGTGTTTGTAAATCCTGCAGGAGATAGTCCCCAGTTCCATTGGATGCAGCCTGAGATCTCTAAACTCCTAAGGGCTGATGTTGGTTCTATGAAGAGTCAAATACTCATGGAGACTAATAATCTTGGGCCTGTTACTTAACATCTTGCTGCTTCAGTTTCCTTTCCTGCCAAAATAGGGTAATAATGCTGAAAGCAGGGTTTTTTGAAATGTAAAATGGCGTGGGTGTGTGTGCACGCACGTGTGCGCCCGCGCGCGAGCATGCACTTTCTCTAATATACATGCGATTTTAATTATATGTATATATAAAAGTAAAGTATTGAGGCTAATGCTTATCACTGTAATTGTTAGGCTATTTTCATTATTTTCTTCTGAGTGCTAGAGTTTGCTCTTCAGGGCCAATAGAATGAATTTTCATAAGTGTTCTGTATGGCCCTTAAATGTAGTGTTTTGAAACTTTGATACTGACCTTCCTTTCACACTACTCTCTTCTACTTTTTTAGAAACCTAGAAATCATCTGAGCCTAACAATATCTTCTTACAAAACAATCTTTATACATCTGTGATGTCACTGAATCCTTGTTTCCTCTAATCCCAACTAACACACACACACACATGCACCTGTCCCCAGTCACTTTTTGGCAGTGGTCTCCTGTAGAAATGGCTCATTAGTTCCCATCATTTCTCCCTTTCAGATTTTTTTATCTCTTTTTTTCTCTCCTAATTGTGATGGGTAGCATCCCTAGAACAACAGTAAATAATTTGGTGTAATACAGATGTATGCCTTTTTCCTAATTATTTTTTATTTTGTCAAAATATTAAAGACCTCCTTTAAATAAAGAGAATATTTTATATAAAATGTGAACAATCATATTCGTTGAACATAAGGTATCTCTATTAAAAAACCCTCTATTTTATGAATTCATAAGAAAAAATATTAGTTATAAGACACTATTAATTTTAAGATGTATTCCTATTTCATTAATCTTAAAATATGAAGAAAAATGTAACAGGATCAATGCGATATGGCACATACATAGTTGATACTGTTTTTAGTCTTACTAAATTTTTTGTTAGAATCTCCACGTATTCTTGTTTGCATGATGGAAACTTTTCAGTTTTTTTTTTTTTTTACTTTCATAGTTTCTATGAGTTACTTTTTGTTTTAGTGCAGATATGCACAAAGTAAGAGGCATTTTTCTTATAGTTCTTTCTAAATGTTTAATGCCTTTATGATTACATAACGTGGATCATCTTTACTTCTAAATTCCCACCATGACACAAAGGTGAAGCATCATTTGAATACTTGAGATGGGAAACATTTTTTCTTTTTTCAAGAAGGGTGACCTATCCTGAAAGTTTCTAAGCTCTTCTCCCCACACACAGAATTATATATTAGCTCTACTCGTATGCATGCTAGTATGTGTCATGATGTAGTAGAGCCCTCTGACCTTATGCTGCCATTCACCTTATACAGGGTTTCCCCTCACCTCATATACCCTTGGGTTTATACCCTTGCCTTAGCTTCTGTTTTCTCTCCAGAGCTAAGTAACAAGAACTGTTTCATTCTTTTTCAGTTTAGTGTTCCTTATATTTCCCAGCCCCCTATGGCTTCCATTTCTTATGGTCTCATTTACTCCAAAAGAGTACTTATGTTGAGATGGAATAGAATAGATATCCAGAAATGAGAGTATATTAGTATTTTGCATACTTTAAAACTCTCAGTTGGGAGAAAAAAAGGTCACTGTATTTTTTAAAAAAGGTTTTATTTATTTATTTATTTGTTTGAAAAGGAGGGAACGACACAAGCAGACTCCACAGTGAGCGTGAGCCCAATGTGGAGCTTGATCCCATGACCCTGAGATCATGACCTGGGCTTGAAATCAAGAGACGAATGCTTAACTGATTGAGCCACGCAGGCACCCTATGTCACTATTTTTTATTTGAAGGAAGATGGTCACTTGAGGGCTACAACTCAAGGTGAACAACTGATAATCTCTTAAACCTGGATTGTCTTCTCGGAGATGTGGGTGTGTGTCTAGGAAATCAGAAGAGAAAAGAAGGAATTATACAGACTGATCTTTCTACCAATTGAAACATTTTAAAGAACCTAAACTCTGTGTGATGATGTATTCATTTGTAACATTCGTGACATGTATTCATGTGAAATGAATAATGTTTTGTTTATGAATGTTACTTTCTGATGTAATAGACTCTCCAGGAAGTACTGTTTAGCTAATCCTTACAGAAGGTACTAAAATTTAATTAAACTGGTTTAAGCCATTATCAGATTATTTTATGCCTCCTAAGTAGTTCTTATTCTTGGGGTTTATAGATTTTAGGGAGGCTGTGGGCCATTGGGTACTGTTTTTTTTGGTTTTGTTTCTGTTTTTTGTGGGGAGAGGATCCATAGCTTTCAGCAGAGTCTTAAAGATATTAAGTCCAAAGAAATTAATCCACTTCTGTAGAGTCCTGGGTTAGCACTATTTCTTTTTTATCTGCTCTCCATTGTGATCCTGATTGTAAATCATGAAAACCCGAGAGTATTTGGAACTCAAAACAAAGAAAATTTGATCTTGAGTTGTTACCCTTGGAAATGACAGTGCTGTTCTAGTGGCATATCTAAAACAATAATAAAACTGCCATGAACTACCAGGGAATTACTTTTAGTAGTGAATATAAATAAAGATGGTATTGTTTTCACAAAAAAAGACATTAGAAAACTGTGGGCCACATAAGTTGAATAACTGTGAAGAATTAAAAATATGCTTCTGCTTTGAACTTGAGTAATTAATTTCATAGTTGCGATTTAAATTATTTTTCTGAAAAGTATATATTGGAAATAATAAATGTTACCTTGTATTTGTATATATGAGTGTATGTATGTATATGTATGTGTATATAGGAATTACTTTTTAATATTCATATGAATAATGAAAATACTTGATTTTTCTTTTTATTTTAGTGCATGCAAGATATGGGAAATACTAAAGCAAGACTACTCTATGAAGCCAATCTTCCAGAGAACTTTCGAAGACCACAGACAGATCAGTATCCTTTAAACTTTATTTATTGTGGATTTTAAAAGAATTAACTCATTTTTATACTTCGTATTTTAACTTTTTGTATTTAGGAAGGTGTGAACTGTATCATACTATTACTTATTAAAGATCAAAATTGATTTGCCCTGAGCTGTGCTTTGTATGTAGTAAGTTTTTAATAGTGAGTAATACATGATCTACATAGTATTTTGATGTAATTATTACTAAGTGTAAAATATTATGACTGATTCTTCTTGATCTCCAGCTCTTGATTGGAGAGTATATGTTGTTTATTATTTTAGAGTATTATTAGAGATTTGACTTGTGAGCATCTTGATAATTTTAAAATTCATTTCCAAAGCGATTTTCTTGACCACCTTTATATGGTAATCATATTTATGTTAGGCAGTTTGGTGTGTATGCACTTAAAACAGCAAGTCACATATTTAGTGCAAGTGGACCTGCTGAAGTAACTTATGATAATATTTACTGCTGACATTCCATCTTTGTTATAGCTTTCACAACTGTGTTTGCTTTTACAAATCTGCCCTAATGAATAAGTAGAATATTTTCTCACTGGCATTTTAGTCAGATGTTTTTCACATTTGTTAAAAATAAACTAATTTGATTATGTAGGAATTCTCAAATTTATATTGAAGTTTGAGGAAAGAGCTCATCAAAATTGATCTGTTCTATAAAATTATCAACTTGATTTTAGTTATTTGTGATTCTATCAAAAAGTGATATTTGCGGTTTTGACAATAAAATGTAGTTTCTTAAGAAGCAGTTATATATCACCCATTTGTATACCAAAACAGTTCATGTGGTCAAGCAGTGAAAAAAAAATGTGATCTTTTCTTAACAGAGATACAGGCCATTATATATATTTTTTTATTTGTATAGAAACCTTTTAAGTTATATTTAAAAAGTTTGTATTTGGCCTTTTCTGTTTCTGCTCCCCCCACCTTTTCCCCCCAAATTTAACAATCTGATATCCAGTCCTGTTTTTATTATGCATGTTCCTAGGGTGAAAGTGGAAGGTACATTTCAGACATAACAAATTGTGTGAGTAGAGGTATGAAGGTGTGAGGAGACATGACGTTTTAAGGTTTTGATGTGACAGGTTCACGTTTAGTGGGGCAAGTGGCAGAAGAAGCTTATTTTTCAGATTGTGAAGGGTTTTCAGTACCGTATAGAAGCACTGTGGACCTCATTCCATGGGCCCAAGGAAGTTGAAGGACTTAAAAAGCCATGAAGGGGTTTTGAAGCAGGAGAAACATTAGAAGCATTTACTTCTACCACAGCGAAGATTAGTCAGAGGAGACCCTGGAGTCAGAGACCATGTAAAATGCTAGTACAGCCTTGAAATGAGCAATGATGAAGTTATAAATTAGATAATTAGATTAAATTAGATAAGGGCATTGAGAATGGATAAAAAGGAATTGAGAATATTGGAAAGAAATTGGGAAAGCAGGAGCAATTGGCTTAGGTTGAGATTGGCTGTGTTTCTGAGGAAAGATACTGAGATGACCCCAAATTTTAAAGCTTGGCGGAGGTTCTATGGGTGAGATAAAGCATATTCCCTGAGAGAAGAAATTTCAGTACCAGATGAAAGTTGAAGGGTCAGAAATGAAAGGTAATGAGCCATGCTTCATTGCTTTGGGCAGATTGAGGTGTCTGTTGGACATATACAGGAGATCCCCATTCAGTAGCTGGAAACCTGGGTCTGGACCCTAGAAGAAAGCAGGAAATGTAGTGCTGATTATGGAGTGATTTAGCATGTAGACAATAGAAAAGTGTTGGTTGAAGTTGTGTTTACCCAGGGGAGTAGTCCTTTAGTTTTGTGTGTGTGTTTTATTGAGAAACTTGGGAATGCTGTTTTCTTTCCCCTCTGAAAAGTGAAGGCCTAGGGCAGAACCCTGGGAAATAGAGCATAGTAGAAGGAAATATAGCAGAGCAGACAAGTATGTCCTAGGTGGTTTTTACCAATTGCTTGCTAGTTGTATTTATTCTCTTCTCTCTGGTTCTTACCCCCAAGCCTGAGTTGACATATAAGATCCTTCAAATGAAAGAATCTCCTCTTTGTGGAAGTTTGTGTATATGTGTGTTGGGGTTGGTTTGGTATGAGTTGAGTGTTTTGGACTTCTCTTGAATACTACAGGGTAGTTTTTGGTAGTATCCTTTATTTGGTGTCTTGTAGGCGAAAGTGGCTTCCAAGTTATTTAATATATCATCATGATTCCGTTTTGTTTTCAAAGAAGCCTTGAAGATATTCAGAAAGGACTGTATATAGCTTCTTGGTATCTTCTTACATTGAACTATTCTATGCACTATGTTGTATATATTGGTAGGAATATTATTTCTTAAGTAATTACCATTAATTTTATGATGACCCTTATAAACAGACGCAAAGGATTAATGAGGCAGTGAGTTATTAATTCTGGTATTTTTGCTGATATATTTTTAAATATTTGGTACTTACCTAAACGTTTCAGGGAAAAGAAGATTTTTATAGTGAATTGATTGGCATTGGGTATGATTACATCCTTGACCTTTGACACACTGAAGATACAACAGCTAAAGTAGTCTTACTGCTTAAAAAAGGTTTGCTGTGTGCCAAGCACTGAGCTTGGTCTTTTATGTTCATTATCTTTTTAAATTAGCAAAATAACCCAATGAGCTAGAGCATAATACTTTCATTTTGGGGGTTGGGAAGGATGGGATGGTTAAAGAGTTATTAAGAAACTTCTCAAAACTTCCAGACTTTTCCGTCTGTAGAGGGCACTTGAATATTTTTTAGTGATGATAGTCTGAGCAAAATCAATGTTGCCACATTTGAGTCTTGATGGCCTTTAAAAATAGATATATGGTTTGGGACTTTGCAGCTAGATTATAAGGTCTAGGTGTAGATTACAACTTTTAAGTACCTGATGTGATTCATTTCAGGCTTTTGGATTATATATATTTTTGCTATTGTTTGCTCAAGCATGCTTACTTGATTTTTCAAACTGTTACTTCTAAAATGTTTACAAATTATGATCATATTTATATGAGGTATTGATCTCTTACTCTTCATAAAAAGATAATCTAGTGGTTGTTAGAAAATACTTAAAGAGGAATTTTGTCTAAACAAATTTGAAATAGATGAATGCTTTGAGTATAAAATGCCATGTCTCGGACCATGAGACCAGCCCCTATATCTAATATAATACTATGGCCATTAAAAATTGTTTTACCTTAAATATTACAGCAGTATCACTTTATTCCCTTCTTTTAATTATGAAACATTGTGATTTGGAGGTTTTATTAGGGAAACTAGTAAGAAAACTAGTCCCCTTTCTTTATTTCATGAATCATTCTAAATTTCATTGCTCTTTCAAAAGCCTAACATCTCTGCATTTTTATTGATTTAAATAATTGTTGCCTCATCCCCAGAGGGAAGTGGAACCAAACTGAGTAAAACTCACATGATATGGGGCCTCACTGCATTCTTAACAAGATTTGTCACTTTTTAAAAGCTTTACAATTTACAAAGTCATGCAGAAGCTGCTGTGAAAGTATAATTTCTCATGTGGGATGTGGTTAATTCTAGGCTGCATGTACTAGTGCGTGACAAATGCTAAAGCTTTACGTTAAGCTTTTCATTATTAGGATATTGCATCTTATCTAAAAACTTTAATTACTTCAGTTCCATGAGGTCTATTGTGCACCAGAGCTAATCAGCACTTCTTCCTCTTTGAGCTTTTCAAGATTTTACTGCTGTCAGTGGTAATGTGTCTGCAACTGGAAGATCTTGTTCTTGGGACTAAATATTAATTTAAATGGTATCTTTAAAATGGTATCTTTAAGAAAAGGAAAAAAAACTCAAACTATAAATAAATACATGTTAAAAGATAAAATACAAATGTTAAACTTGGGGGGGGGGTGCTTGTATAGTATCATTTGTTAGTTTTGAGGACAGGGACAGTTCAGGGTACTGTGCTGAATGTTTTGTAACTATAGGCATGGGGAAGATTCTGGGGTATTTGTTTTTGTTTATTTACTAAATCCCAAATCAACCACTTAAACTTGAATTGTTATTAATATATTCCTTCCCTTGATTTCCTGAAAATATTACTGTTATATTTCTAATTTTTTTGGTTATATTATTGATGTCTATCAGTAAAGAAAGTCTTTATGTCTCAAATGACACCTAGAGACTGTAAAATGAAGATGAATATTGACTGATCTCCAAATTCATTGGTCCTTTTGTTGTTGTTTCTTATTCGCTCATCTATTTAAACTTGATGCTGTGCAAGCCATCTTAGCACTGATCATGGTAGTTCCTGTCTATTATCTCACTCTACCATGGTAGTAAGAGCTAAAAATTAAATAGCACTCACTATGTGCCACACACTGTTCTTAGTTCTTTACACACACTAGCTTATTTAATTCTTACAATAATCCTGTGAGATGGGTCTTAATGTTATCTCCATTTTGAAGGAGGGGAAACTGAAATACAAAGTTACATAAAAGCAAAAGCTAACTCCATTTATTGAATGCCTTCTGTCTGTTAGGTGCTGTGCTGAATGCTTTATATATATTATTTCTATAACTCTCAACAACTTTGTGAGTTGGGTATGATTATCTATTTTTATGTGTCTAGGTATGGGTTCAGCAGATTAGCTGACTTCAAGGTAACAATAACTGCCAGTTAAATAACAAGTGCCTGCTGGTACCAAAAATGAGGATGTACATTGGGAGACCATCTTCTTTGAGAATTAGCACTAGAGTCAGCATATAATGCAAAACTGCTGTCAAAATATCCATTGAAAATTCCTTAAGTTGTCTGTAGTGACAATTTGTAGACACAGAGACAATCTGTAAATCCAACTTGACTGTTTTTTGCAATTGGAATACAATTCAGGAATCAATAATTACAGGCCTATGTGCCAGCTCCTGTTTTTGTAAAAGTTAATTAGAACACAGCCATGACCATTCATTTATGTATTTTCAGGGCTGCTTTGGAGGTACAAAGGCAGAGTTGAGTAGTTGCAACACAGACCAACTATCCTTCAAAGCCTAAAATATTTACTTTCTGGCCTTCTGAAAAACATTTGCTGACCGTGGTAATAAATCATTGTTTTTTTAGGTGAATTAACAATGAAAAATTGGCTTGCATATGGGACCTTGTACAAACATACATAAAGACTGTGTGATATGTTCTTGCTCTAAGAGGTACATAGGAACTGAGAGCAATCAAGAATACAGCATATTCCCTAAATCCCTGTCCTTTTTCAGATGACTGCCATGGAACTTAAAAAATGCACTTTGTGGTGTGCTTTGATTGGTTTTTGAAAAGTAGTGTTTTATGTTAACAATAGGAAGATCCAAGTAAGTTCTCTTGCCCTAATGATTTATTTTATTTTATCTTATTTTACTACCCTTGGAAAAACAGATCAGCTTTCCTTTCATAATTTTAGAAATTGTTTACTTTTTATTTTTATTTATTTATTTTTTTAAAGATTTTATTTATTTGACAGAGATAGAGACAGCCAGCGAGAGAGGGAATACAAGCAGGGGGAGTGGGAGAGGAAGAAGCAGGCTCATAGCGGAGGAGCCTGACGTGGGGCTCGATCCCATAACGCCGGGATCACGCCCTGAGCCGAAGGCAGATGCTTAACTGCTGTGCCACCCAGGCGCCCCAGAAATTGTTTACTTTTTAGATAATTTCTGAGAGGGTTTTGTATCATAAGCAGAACCAGATTCAGCTATAATTGAATTATTTATATAAAATACATTAAATATAAATTAAGATTTCACTGATATCTGTTATTTCTGAAAATTCACAGCAATATGTAATTTCACCAGATATTTGTATTGTTTTTCACTCGAAAATATTGCATACTTAAAATGTTTGCCTTTTTCAAATTGAGTATTTATAAAGCCATCATAGTTTTCAGTATTTTAGCTTTACTATTGGTTATTTTATATATTCTATTTCTAACTTTAGTGAGTTTTCTAAGAGTAATTTTTAAAATCAGAAACAGTGATCATTTTTTATCATAAACATTTCATAAATGAGAGTAGTAAATCTTTTCAAGCATTAAGGTGTAGTATACTCTAAACAATATCTGTAAGGAGTATTGTTTCTATCTTTAAGAAGGAAAAATATCAGTATTACTTTCTCTGATATTTAAACATAAAATTATAATTTAAGAATTCAAATTTCTAAAAATTTTCTGTAATTAAAAAATAACTGTGTATATGCGCTATATTATATGTTATATAATATGTAACTGTAAATATAATTGGTGCTAAAATACTTATACGAATTTACAAACATATGTGTACAGATAATAAATATATTCCATATCATCTGAAGTGAAAATGACATCAATCTAAGTGAAGTCTATTTTCTCTTCCTTTTTGTGGAGGTAAATAGTTGTCTCTACAAGGAAAATTGCTCAGTATATCCACATGCGTACACCTAATCCAAAAGGCCAACTTTTTTAATTGTTTCATTTTTTTCTGTTAGAAATATAGAAAAATGTAATATTGAACTTGGATTTACAATCAGGAGCAAAGTTAACATTTAGCTGATTTACAAGTTTGAGTAAAATAACATTGCATTTTATGAGAATATTGGCATATTTGTGGTAACTTTTTGGTATTGAATTGGCTGCTTAAGTTTTCACATACCTAAATAAGCAGCCTGATGGCAGCTTTGGGGCCTTTCATTTAAAAGGATCTCCAAGGATACTTTGAAAATACCCTCCAAATTTGACATTCTTTTCTAGATTTTAAAATATTTATTAGCATTTGCATAAAATCACTGATTGACAGATGAACGGGTGATGATCAGGAACATTCTGAAAAGGTTGATGCTAAACAGTCCTGGTTTTGAATCACAACTCTTCCTTAGAAGACTTTTTAAGCTTTCTGTAACTCAGTTTGGTTGTGAAATGGTACCTACCTTATAGATTGTTAAGAGGTTAAAAAGGAGTTAAAGATCGTATAAAGGGCCCTTCACATACTCAGGTTGTAGAAAACGGTCTTTCATTCAGCTTACTTAATTAAATGTTTAGATTTCCCCTCTTGCCTTCCCTGGCCCCCTTTGAGTGCTTTCATAATGCCCCAACTTTTTAATATCTACTGTATATTGGTCTGTCAACTCTTTCTATTACCTATTGCCTCAACTGTCAAAAGTCTGTTATAGGGGCGCCTGGGTGGCACAGCAGTTAAGCGTCTGCCTTCGGCTCAGGGCATGATCCCTGCGTTATGGGATCGAGCCCCACATCAGGCTCCTCCCCTATGAGCCTGCTTCTTCCTCTCCCACTCCCCCTGCTTGTGTTCCCTCTCTCGCTGGCTGTCTCTATCTCTGTCGAATAGATAAATAAAATCTTAAAAAAAAAAAAATAAAAGTCTGTTATAACTTCTAATAAGGAGTTATTGACTGAAAATGTATTGCTTTCCTGCTTCAGGTAACTTTTGAACAGAAGGATGTCTTAATGGGGATCTACAGGGAAATGGTATTTCAGTATAATTCATTTCCTTTGTAATTCTGTGTATTGTATTTTATCCATTTAAAAGCCCTGTCCCAGGAAGGAGTTCACAGGCTTTGCATGACTACCAAAGGCGATCATGGTGCTAAAAAGGCTATGAATCTCTGATAGAAGAATTCACATTTTAGTGAAATATGATAAAGCAGTGATTGAGCTGTAAGAGAAGTCATCAATATCAGATAACTCAGAACTCTCAAATTCCACTAGAAATGGCTCACTCTGTCAACATTATAAGGCTAGTCCAGCCAACTCCAAAAAATTAAATAGTACTGACTTTGGTTGTGGCTTCTTGACTTCTCCATTCCTCAGCTTTGAAAGGAAAAAAAAATGGCCTCCATTCTTCTAAAACACAGGAAATCCTCTGTGATGGAACCAGGGGAAGTCATGTGTGGTGGGAAAGAACGGAAGTATTGGAATCACAATTGTTTAATTTTTCTAAGTTGCTAATTATTCATCTGTGATGTGGAAATAATATGTACATTACTGGGTTTTGAAAGGATTGAACGAAACAAACTGTGGACTACCCATAGCACACAGTGTCTGGTACATTGTAGGGACCACATGGCTATTAGTTTCCTTACACTGAGAATTTAAAGTGAACTTTAGTTTGAGTTTGGTTGGAGGTGGAGATTTGGGAAATGTGGTGGAATTGAGAAATATGGTTACTTTTCATACTAGAATTGGGTTGGGTGATTTTGTTGAATGGGGAGAACTTCTGAAAGAGACTTTCTGTGGCAGAAGGAAAGGTAGGTTACAGAATTTAGTTGCAGAAATAGTGTGAGAGGAAAGCACAGACTGGGAAGGAGGAAATTTGCATGTAGAGTGTAGGCTTTGTGGAAGGGAATGAATAAAGGGGAGTGTACATTGTCACTGAACTCATGCTTTTCCTTAAGTTATCTGTTTGCAGAGCAGTGGAATTTTTCATCAGAGATAAATATGAAAAGAAGAAATACTACGATAAAAATGCAATAGCTATTACAAATGTAAGTAAAATCTTCATTTCTATCAGCAGTTGATGTTTGTTGAATAGATCTCAAACTTTTTTTTTTTTTAAGATTTATTTATTTGAGAGAGAGAGAGAGCGAGAGAGAGAATGGGGGGAGAGGCAGAGGGAGAGAAACTCAAGCAGACTCCCCACTCAGCGTGGAGCCTGACTCAGGGCTCCATTTCACGACCCATGAGATCATGACCTGAGCCAAAAATCATGAGTTGGATGCTTAACCAGCTGAGCCACCCAGGCTCCCCAGATCTTAAACTTTTAACATACAAAGCAACTTAATTTTTTTCATCGTAGAAATATATTTAGTTACATACTTTTAAAAATTTGAGTATTGGAATTTTTTTCACATATTTATGAACTCTGACAAGGCAGAACTCTTGATTCAGAAAAGAGCATGTTCTGAGTAAGTGTCTAATAACTATTAAATGCCATTTATTAATTTATGAAATTTGCAAAAAGATAAAGTCACTAATTGAAAAAGGGGGAAGGAAAAATTATTTCACTCAATTCTGGAAATGAATGAAAAAGAAACAAGGCAATTTATCTTCTCCTAAGGGCTTTTAGTGGCTGTGTCCAGACATATGTATATTAAGACATGACATTTTAAATGGTTGTTATCAAGCATTTGATACCTAATAGTTGAGACCTTATTGTAGTGATCAGTTATATCTCTGTTTCTTTTTAGTTTTTTTCTGATTAATTTTTCTCATTCTAGTTAATTATAGTTTAAAGCTAATTGTCTTTACTATTACAATTTTTTTGGGGGGGAGCCTTTGATTCCTAGATTAATAAGCCAAGTTGTAAACAGTTAATCTTGTGGTTAAGTAATCTGTGAAGTGATTTGGAGACAATAATTTCATCTCATTTTGTACACAAACTGGGTTTTTCTCTTCAGTCCATATGGAGAAGCAATATACTAAAAAAATTAGTAAAATACTAACAAAGTAAGGATATTTTAATACATTGTTTTTGATCATGAAACAAGACTTGTTAAAAATATTTAAAGTATCATTAATGTATATTTTGAGACAAAGATACCCTTGCAAATAGAGTTTGGGCTGCATTGGATATAGGAGAGGAAATCTTTTGAAAGAATGGTAAAAATTGATAGTATTATAAATGATACTTATAATGTCCATAAAATTAAATTTAGTTGTAGTATTATGGGGGAAAAAGGACTGACTGTAAAACATAAGTAATATATTTTCATTTTAGTATAGTTTATAAAACATATGGCTTTACATTATATACCCTTTTTTGTCCTTCAAGTTTTTATTTAAATTTTAGTTAGCATACAGTATAATATTGGTTTCAGGTGTAGAATTAAGTGATTCATCACTTATATATAGCATCTAGTGCTCATCACAAGTACCCTCCTGAATACCCATCACCCCTTTAACCCATTCCCTCACTCTCTCCCTTCTAGCAGCCCTCAGTTTGTTCTCTATAAAGAGTCTCTTAAGTTTTGCTTCCCTCACATTAAACCTCCTTTTAAAAAATCCTAAACGTTTTTGTTGTTTTTAATTATATTTATAGTATTTTTTTCCTTCTAGACAACAATTTGGAAATTATTTTTATATAGTAATGTATAGGAGAACAGTTTTATCTTTGGAAGGTAGCTGTTGCTATGGAATGCCACCCCCCCAGGTGTGATAATAATATTATGTTCAGTTAAAAGAATTTATTTATTCATTAAGAGATTTGTACTGGGATAAAATATTTAGGGATCAAGTGTCATGATATCTGTAACTCATTTTCAAATAATAATAAATAATTTTAAGTCGCTCAGTGAAACCTGGCAGCTGAGTGTATATGTGTGTGTGTGTGTGTAGAGAGAGAACAAGCATAGCATAATGTTAATATTTTATGAATATTGCTAAGATTTATAAAGATGTTCATTCTACAAGTTTTTATGTTTTTGTAGGCTTGAGAATGGAAATTTCAGTGTAGAAGATTGTATATTTTTGAGTTTATATTATTCATATAATGAAGATTTAGAAAAGTCCACAAAAATCACATTTAACCCAAGGGAAAATGTATTCCACTATTCATTTATAAGCAATATAGTAATTTTAAAAAAATTTATATTCTAGCAAGTTTAAAACATTTCTTCCTCCTTCATGGCAGTCAGTGTGTAAACAACTAATCTTACATATCACTAATAATTACATTATATATTTATATATGTTGTTTTGTCTTTAGTAATAGATTGAACATTCATTCAAGTTGTTTCTGATCAGTTGTTATGGTTCCAGTCTCCTGGTATACTGAACCAAAAAGTGTATGACCTTTGCCTTCAGAGAAATTTAATTTCATTGTGAGGATGAGACTAGGTTAAAAAATAAACCTGAGACAAAGTATAAGTATTGTATATCTAAGATACTTAAGGAGCACTAGTGCATTTAACAGACTATCTAAGGAGAGACAGTTTGAATACTAACTGTACTAGTTGTACTCTGATAAAAAGATGTCGTGAGTGGCTGGTAAGCTTGATGTGGCTATTACCCTGATATTAATGGCTCCAAATTGCTTTATCTTTACAACTTCTGTGTCTGATTTTATAGTTTTTCTGTCTTCTCTTAGCTGGTATTTTTTAGTGTTGCCAATAAATGTAACTGCTCTTATTTTCTTATTTTAAATAAGAGTAAAGGTCTAAAGATTGACCCTGTTTATCTATGTAAGGGAGTAATTTAATTTCTTAAACCCTTTTAAAAAATGATATATTTCTTGCCCTTCTGAAACATAAATATTTCAGATTATTGTGGCAAAATACAAAGCAATAAACTTCAAGAAGACAGTGGCAAAGAGTTCTGCTGTTTTACTGTGCTATTGCCCCCCTACCTGGCAAGCCGTTTAATGAGTCCATGAACTAAGCCCCGTAGGAATCCATCATGTAGAGTATGAGAATCTAGGATGGCACTATACCCAGGGATTTATTTGTAGTTATAAAAACTGACTTTAGCAAGCTGTTAATAAATGTGGTATCTGGTCATATAAACCTGGTGCTTCTGAGAAAGCAGGGAGGTTGTTTGTGCTGCTTTGTCAAGGGAGCTTATGGTATAGGCTGTATGGGTTTGAGTCCTGTGCAGTACTGTAAGTGTGAATTAAGGGAGGAAGCTTAAAGGGGAAAAACAAAGTTTAGATAAAACAAAAACAAAGGAAAATATATTTCTAAGTAGAAATGTTTTGGTACTACAGTCTATACTGTTTTGTAGCCTCAAACTGAAAAAAAAAAGACATTTCATTTCTTTTGTATTTTTTAGAGTAACTGCATGGTGCTGGGCAGTTATCAACCCTTATTCATATTGACCCTCAGTACTTCTCTTCCTCACCCCTGAGATCTGTGCTAGCCTCTCATTTTGAAACTATATATAAAATTCAGAGATTGGCTGTTGAAGTTCCCTTGGATTGTTTCTTCCTTTATTTGTTCATTTAGTCATGCAGCAAACAACATTGAATATATATCCTCTGCAAGGCACTGAGATTGAAATGATAGAATCTTTTTAAAAAAGATTTATTTATTTCAGAGAGAGAGTGTGAGAGAGAGTGTGTGAGCACGTGAGAAGGAGAGGGGCAGAAGGAGAGAGGAAGCAGCAGACTCCTTGCAGAGTGGGGAGCCTGATGTGGGCCTTGATCCCCGACCCAGAGATCACAACTTGAGCCAAAACCAAGAGTCAGACGCTTAACCGACTGAACCACCCAGGTGCCCCAGAAATGATACAATATCTGTATAATCCTAGCTTCATCTCAAACATTATCCAATGTAATGTGTGTGTACAATGGGCTGTATTCTAAAGCACAGTGTAGTAACTGTTAGAAGAATAAAAGTGCTATGGGAACACAGAATTTAGGTAACACTAGTTAATTTTCACTAGGAGAATTTTTAAAGGAGGTATGTTTGAAATTATCCTTAGTAGAAATGTAGGATTTCAGCAAAGGGAATATAGGCCGAGGGTTGGTAGTGCAGAAAGGACCTTTCAGGTTGAAGGGACATTTTTTCTCATCTATGCTAAAGTAATATAAGGAGGAAAGAGAGTTCGGGTATATTATTTGTTGTTTGGGTTTGCTGTCTTGTCTAGTGAGTGTGAAAGAGGACTTTCCAGGAAGGGTAGATGATGAGGAGAGAATAAATGTGTGAGGAAGTAAGTCTCAAAAAGCAAATAGGGATTATATGGAGGACTTCTCCTTTTTTTGAGGTTAAGGCATGGTTATTATATTAATTTTCTCTTGCCATTTAACATTGCTAGAAGCTCAGTGACTTCAAGTGACATGGATTTGTTATCTTACAATTTCTGTTGGCTAAGAAAGAGTCTGGGCATGGGTTAGCTCAGTTCTCGAAGCTCAGGATATCACCAGGCTGAAATTAAAGAGTTGGCCAGGGGTGCGATCTTATCTGAGGCTCATTGTCTTCCAAGCTCATGGTTGTTGTCAGAATTCATTTCCTTGTGGTTGTTTGACTATGGTCCTGTGTTCTTGCTCTCAGATGGGGACTACTCTCAGTTCCTAGGAGCCACCCTAAGTTCCTTAACAGTTAACCCCATCCTCTTATAGCATAGCCCCTTATTTCTTCATTGGAGAATTTCTCTCACACTTCAAATCTCTTATTTTAGGAAGGGCCCCACCGCCTCTTAGGGGCTCACCTGATCAGGCTAGGGACACCCAGAAGAGTCTCTCATTTGATTAATCCATGATTAACTGTTTTGGGATCTTAATTACACTTGCAAATCTTTAACCTTTGTCATATAACAACTTAGTGAAGAGAATCCATCATATTCACAGTCCTGCCCACACTTAAGGGGAGGTCGTTATATAGAGTATGGATACGAGGGGATGGGAATTGTGATGGCCATCTTAGAATTCTTACCACAGTGATACAGAATGAATCTGACCTTCCTGGTTGTTCCTTAACCGAATGAGTGATAGGGGAATTTGAAACTTAGAATACAAAAATCTGTTCTCTCTGTCCTCTCTCCTTCCCCTCCTTAACCAGTAGTGAATCACAATTGCAAGCACAGTGATTACATGAGTTGCTGGAAGATCTAACAGTTCTTGAGTAGACGGGACTGAACTCTGCCATATTATTTGCTCTTTTCCATCAGCAGCTTTTCTGTCCTCTTCCCTGCCTTCTTCCTCACTCTCTCTTTTCTTCTCCCCTTTCTCCCTTCTTTCACCCCTTTTTCCCTCCCCCACATATATTTCCATAGTCACATTATTCATTTGCCATCATAGTGATCAGAAACAAAAAGAAAATCTACTAGAGCAGTAAAATATAACGATTTAATCCTGATCCCCCGACTTCCTCAATTTTGTCTTGGAATATAGTTAATAATCCTTGGGAGTTGGTGACTTTAAAATGAGCACTTGCTTCTTTGTTTCAGTTTATCTTAACATATTACTTGCTTCCTTTACCACTTCTCATTTCTTAGGAGCAACCTCTTGAACCCAGAGTACATGCTTGAATTTGTAGCACGTAAAGATTTTAATTCTCCAGTCTGAATTTCACGTGAAATTACTTTCTAATCATTTGCTGTATAATTAAATATTATATAAGGGCTTAAAAACAATAAAATTTTCACTTGTTTTATATATATGTGTATGTATATAATGACTAATATTTAATATAACAAAAGTGAATTCATTATTTCAATTTAGAAATTATTGTAGAAACGTTTCTATATTACTATAAAAATGAGATAGTACTAGTAATTTTATTAAGCTCTGTTTACAATTAACTGATGGTTATATAATTAGTTATTTAAGATACATGAGTAATTTCAAGACAATGTGAATTGCAATGAATTTTAGCTGTTCCTCAATAGGGATTAGAAACTTAGATGGATAATTAGGTAGTGAATTAGGATTAGTATAAAATAGCAGTTTTAAGGGCGCCTGGGTGGCACAGCGGTTAAGCGTCTGCCTTCGGCTCAGGGCATGATCCCGGTGTTCTGGGATTGAGCCCCACATCAGGCTCCTCCGCTATGAGCCTGCTTCTTCCTTTCCCACTCCCCCTGCTTGTGTTCCCTATCTCGCTGGCTGTCTGTATCTCTGTCGAATAAATAAATAAAATCTTTAAAAAAAAATAGCAGTTTTAAGTTGGATGTCTTTTTTAGTTCTTTTCATTACAATTTTATTTTCTTCTGTGGAATAGGAATGATCGTGGTATCTACATTTGTAAGAGTTAAATAAGATGAAACATTTGCATTTTTAATAGGGTGCCTGGCACATAAATGCTTAATAAATATAAGCTATGGTAATGATTGTATTGAAGGAAGATGGGGAAGGTGGCAGCGCCAAATGACTCCAGGCAGGTAGATAATTAAGAAATGTGATGGGGCGCCTGGGTGGCACAGCGGTTAAGCGCCTGCCTTCAGCTCAGCGCGTGATCCTGGCGTTATGGGATCGAGCCCCATATCAGGCTCTTCCGGTATGAGCCTGCTTCTTCCTCTCCCACTCCCCCTGCTTGTGTTCCCTCTCTCACTGGCTGTCTCTATCTCTGTCAAATAAATAAATAAAATCTTTAAAAAAAAAAAAAAAGAAATGTGAATACTCACACTTAACTATAAGACTTTAGATCACTGGCACAATTTTGACTTGAGTTGTTTGATTCATCCATCCACACTTTAGTCAGCCTTTTAATTATGGTCTGCCAGTGACTTGATGTGGCAATTAAAGAACTTACAGTTTGAAAGTTTTCCAGATTTCACATTTCTTAGTGGCCTATGCAAAGATTTTAAGTTAGTATACCAAAATTTAGGCTGCTTCTACATATTTGGTGGCTGTGGTTACTTAGTTAAGTTGATTAAAGTCTTTTAAGCCTCATACTGATGTGTTTAATTGATGTTGTCTTTTGTACGATACATTTATTAGTTCAGTAAATGTATTTTCAGCTTTTGTGTCAATTACATTGACATTGAAAATCATTTTTTTAAAGATTTTATTAGAGTGCAGGTGCGTGCGTGCGAGAAAGCACACAAGCAGGGTGAGGGCCAGAGGAAAAGCAGACTCCCCACTGAGCAGGGAGCCTGATGGCTTGAACCTGGGACTCCAGGATCATAACCTGAGCCTAAGGCAGATGCTTAACCGACTGCGCCACCCAGGTGCCCCTGGAAATCATATTTTTAAGATGATTTCTGGACTCCTGAAAAACCTGAGCTTTGCAATTTATTAGAAGCTCATGAGACAGCCGTTTGAGAATTGTTATGATAAAATCTCCACTTAGAAAACATATCCAAGAGTTTCTAAAATGGGTTTGAAGCAATGTATTCCTAGTAATTAATCCATAAGGCCTTTTTTTAGTGGTCTTATGTTTTTCAGTGTTTTAGAAGACCAGATTTTATTATTATAGCATTATTTTGTTGGAAAGGGTGGTAGTGGAAAAAAATTCATCAAGAAAATAATGTGATCTTTTCTTGAAAAGAGAAACATTTTGCTTTATGGCCTTCAAATAATCATACTAATATTTTTATAATAATAGCATTTCAAAATGTGTTTACTCACCATATCCTGATAGGCAGGAATTGGAAACCTGTTTTGCCTGATCGGTTTTTCTTTTGCAGGAGTTTACGTAGTTGTATTGCTGTAGGAGTTTCTTCACATGTAGGTTACTTTGATGGTGGCATAAAGAGGAACCTCTGGGCTTAAGAATAATTGAAAAGACTGTAACTCATTTATTCCTAAAGGATATCTTTACTGGGTTCCCACTGTGCATTCTCTCATGGACGGAGGGGTTTGGCAGGAGAACAGTAGGGAATAGAGGGACATTTAATCATAACAGCTGAATTTACTGACACCACCAATTTCCAGTGAAATTTTCTAAGATTACAGTCTTGTCTGCTGTCTCTCTATAGAAGTACTAGAATCCCGTGAAGTAGTGTTAACGTGTAGTTACAAAATAAATTCTGAATTTGATAGTAAATGTAGATAACTTACATGAGTTTCCAGAAAAGTATATTAGCAGGCAGTGAAGTTACAAGGACAAAGATAACTGCTGAGATTGAGCCTCCTTTTGGTTCTTCCTCTGAGATGCTTCTTTCCTCCTTTTTTATTTTCCTGTAACATTCAGAAGTATTTATTGAGACTTGTTGAGTGCCAAGTGCTAAAGATACTGAACAGAATAGAAAGTGTCTGTCTTAGAGAATTTAAGTCAGCTTAACAAAGAATACTGATAAGTAATTGGATCCTTACAAGATGGCATGTGATAACTTCTGCAGTAGGGACATATTATAGAAAGTGCTCTGGGAATATCTCAAGTGGCCACTTAATTCCGACTGGAGTGATGAAGGAGTACTTCCTGGAAGAGGCAGTGTCAACTTAAAATTAAAGGATGGGTAAGAACTAATAGAAGTGTGGTATTTAAAGCAGAGGAAAGAGCAGGAGCAAAGACAGAAGCAAGAGAAGCAGACTAGAACACTACATCAAAAACTAATGATGTACTGTATGGTGACTAACATAACAATAAAAAATTTAAAAAAAGAGAGAAGCAGACTAGAAAGCTGGAACCAGGGGGAGTTTTGTATGGCTAGACAGTAGTTTAGCAGGGTAAGAAAGGGTAGGGAGATAAAGTAGATGATGCTTGTGCCCTGGTTAGGGAGTTTGGACTCTGTCCTTATATAATATATATGAACTATTTAAAGCTTCTAACTAGGTATATCCAGTGATCGGATTTGCATTTGAGAATGTCATAGTTTGGAGAAGAGCAAGACTTGGGGCAAGGAGGCCAAAGGATTAATCCAGGTGACAGATGATGGTGATTTCCTATTACTTAGGATGCTTAGTGGAGAAGATGCTGAGAAGTGGTTTTGAGATATTTAGAAAAAACCCTCAAGATCACCTAGTTTTTCTTGCCTCTGTATTTTTTTTTTCTTCTCTTCTCTTCTGTTTTTTTTTTTTTTTTTTATTGTTGTTGTTCTCTCTCATCTATGTTCTCTGTTCTGTGGTGTTTCTTGCTTCTGATTGTCAATATGTTGACCTCTATTTCCTCATTCCTTGCTCATATAATGTATCTTACCCTGCTCATTGACTTTTTTAAAATGAAATTTATTGAAGATAAAATTTATATGCAATAAAAGGTAGACAAGGTATATTTCATTGACTTTTTTTTCCTTAAATTTTTATTTAAATTCTGGTTAGTCAACATAGTGCAATATTGGTTTTAGAAGTAGAATTCAGTGATTGATCATGTACATACAACGCTTAGTGCTCATCACAACAAGTGCTCCTTAATATCCGCCCCCCCAACCCCCACCCACAGTTCATTGAAAAAAAGTCTAACCCTGTGTAGCTACCACAGAGGGCATATAGAATCTTTCCTTTGCTCCAAAAGGTTCCTTTGTGCCTCTGTACTCTTTGATGTCTTACTTCTTCCTTTTGGCATATTTCTGAAATTCATCCCTATTTTTGTGAGTACTATTAAGGCAATTCCTTCTGTACTGGCACTTAATAGTTCATTTTATGGGTATACAACAATTTGTTTAATTGTTCACCTGTTGATTTGTCCATTGATTTTTCAAGTGCCTTTCCTACTGAACAGCCCTCTATTTCTTTCTAGCTGAAACATAGTATTAACACTTTTTTTTGGAAGGGAGCATTAAAATGCTTTGTGAAATTACTATTATTTATTAAATAATTTTATATTACTGCGTCTGAGTTTTAAAAGTGTCCAAATCAGGGGCGCCTGGGTGGCTCAGTCGTTAAGTGTCTGCCTTCAGCCCAGGGCATGATCCTGGGGTCCTGGGATCGAGCCCCGGCATCAGGCTCCCTGCTCCACTGGGAAGCCTGCTTCTCTCCCACTCCCCCTGCTTGTGTTCCCTCTCTCGCTGGCTGTCTCTCTCTCTCTGTCAAATAAATAAATAAAATCTTAAAAAAAATAAATAAATGAAAGTGTCCAAATCAGTCACAAGGTGAACACTTTTACAATGAACTATCATGAATTAGTAACCCTTGACGTGCTTGATATACCCATTTCTCATTTATATTTTATGTTCAGCTATTAACATGAGTTTGGGCAAAGAGGTCTTTATGTTACAGGTTATCATCTTAAGTGAATTTGTGTGCTTTTTTATCTCTTATTTTCTGCATAGAGTGGCAAGTAAATGTCCAGTAGGATAAAGCAACTTTGAAGCCAGGGTTTAAGTTGCAGTTTTTCTTTTAAAATCTTTTCTTCCATGTGTAATTTCCATCAGTAGTCAATAAATGGCTAATTTGCACAATTATAACAGAGCCAACAAGCAGTGTTCAAGCTAAAAAAAACCCTAAAGTTTGTGGGTTTGGATTCTGATTCAAGAATTACAACCATAACTGACTTAATAACAAGCAGATTGAATGAGGACTTAACCTCCCAGTGTTATTTTGACATTACATAATGACCTTTGTATAACAGCACCTTTTATTTTAAACAATTCCTTAGAGGCACTATTGATATGATAGGGCAGTATATACAGATGTGAGTTTTATGGCTCTAAAGATCTACTGTGCATTTTGTAAACATATTTCAGTTATATTTTGGCAGTAAAGAGAGCAGGAAGATAATGCTTCCATTAAAGTGATCAACTATGCATGTAGAAATTGGGTAGGAAGATGTGTGAAAAGGCTTTTAGATGAAATCCATTTTCATATATAAATTGCCTCTGCTGCATATATAGCTGTCTCATAATGCTTTGGGGTAATTCAGCAAAATACAGCACAGGAAATGGTGTTTGTACATACTGATCTTAAGGAAGTGTATAAATTGCTTTTTGTTAAGTCCTTGTGCTCAGCTGTTGTATTGCATTAACCCACTCTTTATTGTCCCAGACTTTTTTTGTCTTTCTTAAACAGCTGATTAAAACTTAATTAACTTTTACTATTTCAGCACTGTTTTGTTTTCCATTCTTAAAGTAGTTAATACAAGTAAAAACAAAAATTCATTTGTGCTCTCCTGCTACTTGAAACAATGTGTCTTCATGCTTTAGAGCACTAGTATTTCAGTAGTAACATTGAGTAAAATTTACCGTATGAGAAGCTTATTTTTCAAATACTTTTGGTATGAACTTACCTGAGTACATTTTAAATTTCATATAGTGAATTCTAAGTCACACACTATTATGTAATAAATACTTGTATTTTTAGAAATTGCTTGTGGGAATTTTAAAAAGCAGTACTTGCCACTTGATACATTTATTATTTTTTTAAGATAACATACTCTAAGTGCTTTTGTATCTCAGAAATGTATGGGTTTTGTTTTTTTCTTGTGCCTTTCAATTCTGATTTCCTTCTTTTCTCTTTGTTCTTCTGACTTTTCATCTGCATTCCACAGATTTCTTCCTCTGATGCTCCTCTTCAGCCTTTGGTATCCTCTCCTTCTCTACAAGCTGCTGTTGAGAAAAACAAATTGGAGGTATGGTAGTTTTCTAGCCAGCTACATAATGTAGTGTTCAATGGTAAATGAACTTCTCTTACAATGTGCCGAATTTGGGAGTGGTGTAATAGTTGTTTATATTTGAATGGTCTCCAATATTAAATATATTAAATACAGCGATTTTTAAAATATTTTCCTATGCTGCAAGTAGGATTAAAGGGCTTTGATCTGTTTAGTTTCAGAAAATGAATTTATTGGTACTATAGATATATCGCAACATTTAAGAAGCAATTTTCTGTTGTTGTTTCCCTTACTACTTTATACTTACAGAAATTGTTTTATAGTTGCTATTGAACTCTTTGATCTATTAGAAGAGTCTGACTGAAAATGTTTTCTTTAGAAGATTCTATTGTTAGAAGCATTTGAAGAAAATTAATGTCAAGTAATAGCAATCCTACAGATACAGTAATATATAATAAAGATTTATGAATATAGACTCATCAGTCATTAGAATGTGTTTCTGGTAGGGGTAATTAGAGTGAATGAGTGATTCCTAATGGAGGAAAACATATAACTTTACAGAGGTTTCTAATGCAATACAGTCTGTGCTGTGATTGACATTTACTCATTGTGCTGCTATTTAATATAGGAGGCATGCTTTTGATACTTTTTTAGAGAGTGCACTCATGAGTGGAGGGTGGGAGAGGGGCAGAGGGAGGGGGAGAGAGAGAGAATCCCAAGCAGAGCCCAATATGGGGCTCGATCTCATGTCCCTGACTGAGGTCGTGACCTTGGCAGAAATCAAGAGTCAGACACTTAACCAACTGAGACACCCAGGCACCCCAATATATCTTAAATTCTTAATAAATATTAGCTATAAGGATTAGGATGTATTCTAAGTAGAGAAAGCATCTTGTGAAAAAAAAAACTGTGGACAAAGTGGATTGTTTGGGTATTTGCAAGTGGATGGCATGACTAGAAATGCATAGGATAGGGAGAGAAGTTAGAGAACAGCCTACTTCTGAGCCTTCTGAAGGATTTTGGTCTTTACTCTGAAGGCTCTGGTACTTTAGTGATGAGTTTTTAAGGGTAAGAAGGGTAACAGGATCTGATTTTCTTGTCATCACATGGCTTACTGTCTCTGTGGAGAATAAATGATGTGCTGATGGGTGTGGGAAAAGCTTGAGAACCTGTTGCTTTAATCTATGAATAAAATGATGGGAGCAGTTGCTAAAATGGAGGCAGAGAGAATAAAAAGGAGAGTGTAGTTTTCAGAGATTTTGAGAAGACTGAATCTGTGGGATTTAGTAATCAGTGCATTGTGACAGTGGGTTGGGAAGCCTTGATTACTTCCAGTTTCCGGCTTGAGCATCTCAGTACATGATGGTGCTGTCCAGGGAGAAAAGGATAACAAGCTGAGGGTGAGGAACAGGTTTGAGGAGAACAAAGGAAGGCAGGGAGGGATGAATTAAAAGTTGGATATGACTGTGGGACATGCAGGTATCTCATAGGTGGTTGGATATACAAGTGTATAGTCCAGAGGACAGATCCAGGCTGGAGGTAGTGGGGGGTAGTTAGAGAGAGAGAGAGGGATTGACAGAAGGATTGAAATTGCAAGGCAGCCCAGGAAAAGTGTGTTGAGTGATAAGAGGAGTGTCATGAGAATGAAAAGCTGGATACATTGAACCTAGGAGTTAACAGAGCAAAGGGTGTTCATGAGGAGTCTGTAAGGGACGTGTTTTGGAGCATGAAGTACATGGTTGGAATGTTGTAGGTATCTTAGGTCAACACACAGGCCCAGGGAAGAAGTGGGAGGAGTGTGGATGTTACCATGAGAAAGTGGAAGAATGTCAAAGGCAAATTTTTCCTTTTCAAAATTTGCCCTGGAACTATGCTTTCATGTGAGAAAAAGGGTGGAAACCCTTAACACACTCTTGTACTGTGTGATTCCTGCCTACAAGTCTTAGAAAGAAGTGGACATTGGTGATTCAAGATGGTGGCATAGGAAGACCCAGAGCTCCCCTTCTCCCATGGACAAACCAAATCTACAGCTACACATAGAACAGTTTTCTCTACAAAAGATGTAAAAACTAGTTGAACAGCTCCTTCACAACAAAGGACAAAAAGGCCACATTGAGATAGATAGGTGAGCAGAGACTCACCAAAAATCCATCCGTGGTTCTGTGATTCACCCGCAGGAGTGATCTCACAAATATGGAGCATATCTCTGAGGTACAGGCCACACCAGGCACCCCAGCCCTTGGGACCTGCACTGGAGAGATGAGCCCCCAAAACACCTGGCTTTGGAAATCAATGAGTTTCATGTCAAGGATACCCAAAAAGCTGTAGGAAAGTAAGACTCTACTCTTAAAGAGCACATGAACAGTGACTCACTTGTCCTGGAACCTAGTATAAAAGGAGCAAGTTGAAAAGCTCTTAGACCATATATGAAGGAGGTTAATTGCCTAAGTTTAAAGTGTCTGCCAGAGGGACAGGGGTCACTTGGATCTCTCTCAGAAGACAGGTGCTAGGAGGCACCATTTTTGCACACTTCTGCCTTACTAGTACTGCTTACCTTGCTTCTCCGCAGCTTTATAGTCCCACACTGCCAAACTCTTCCTGGGCTGGTGTCCCCCTCTGACCTTGCTAAAGCCAGGAAATGCATGTATTTCACGTAGGGCTTGTATGTCTGGCTCTGGTGGATTGTGGGCCTTGCATTTCTGGACCTCATGGGACTGAAACAGTTAGAGACAGTTGTGGTAAGCTGCCACCCGCTGGGCACTACACAGACAGCCGACTGGAACAAACTCAGTCTTCTTATGGCCATTCCTTCAATACTGGGGGAGATCACTATTTTGCCTAATACACAGAAACAAACAGAGAACTAGGCAAAATGAGGAAAGAGAAATATGTTCCAAATGAAAGAATAAGATAAAATTCTAGAGGAAAAAACCTTAATGGAGATAAGTAATTTACCTGATAAAGAATTCAAAGTAATAGTCGTAAAGATGCTCACTGATCTTGGGAGAAGAACGGATGAAGACAATTTCAACAGAGATGGAAAATATATGAAAATACCAAATGGAAGTCACAGAGCTGAAAAATACAATAACTGAACTAGAAAAATATGCTAGAGAGAATCAACAACAGACAAGATGAAGCAGAAGAACAGATCAGTGACCTGACAGACAGGGCAGTGGAACTAACCCAAACAGCTGGGAAAGAAAAAAAAAAGGGTTTTTAAACAAAGATAACTTACGGGACCTATGGGACAACATCAGTAACATTCACAGGTGAATGACAGTCACATTATAGGAGCTGCAGAAGGAGGAGAGCAGAAGGGTCAAAAACTTATTTGAAGAAATAATGGCTGAAAACTTCCCTAACCTGGGGAGGGAAACAGCCATACAGATCCAGGAAGCCCAGAGAGTTCCAAATAAAAGGTGAACCCAAAGAGATCCATCCCAAAATACATTATGATTAAAATGTTAAAAGCTAAAGGTAGGCTCATGGGAAGATGGTGGGGTAGGAAGATCCTGAGCTCACCTCACATGGATCACCAAGGCTGGCACCACATATAAAGCAACTCTCTGAGAAAGACCTGAAGACTAGCAGAACAGCTCTTATACAACTAAAGATATTTTAAAAAGTGATGTCAAGAAGAATAGGAGGGGCAGAGACATGGTCAGATTAGGAAATGAACCCCCAGCGCAGTAATGCACAAGTGGGAGGGATATCAAGTGGAAAGGCCATAACTAGAAGAAAATTATGAAAGGAAAAAATTTCACAGATAAAAGCAAACATACCATAAAGGTAGTATTGAGATTAAAATGCAAAAGTATTAAATCAATTGTGTCTACAAAAATTAGCCAAGGGATACACAGAATAAAAAGATAACATAATATACATAAAATATGGAGGCGGGAGTAAAATTTTAGTGCTTCTAGAATATGTTCACATGTATGTGACCATCAATGTGTAATATAGACTGCTATACATGTAAGATTATTATATATGAACCCAGTGGTAACCACAAATCAAAAACCTATAATAGGTAGACAAAAAATAGAAATGAATCCAAGCATAACACTAAAAAAAAGCCGTCAAACCACAAGGGAGGAGAGCAAGAGAAGAAGAAAGGAACAGAGAACTGCTAAAACAGCCAGAAAATAGTTAACAAAATGGCAGTAAGAACATGCCTACCAATAATTAGTTTAAATGTAAATAGACTAAATGTTCCAATCAAAAGATGTAGGGTAGCTGAATGAATGAAACAAACAAGGTCTATCTATATGCTGCCTACAAGAGATTCACTTCAGATGTAAGGACATGCAGACATAAAAAGATGTTTCATACAAATGGAAGCCAAAAGAAAGCTGGGGTAGCTATACCCAGATGAAATAGACTTTAAAAGACAGACCAATAAAAGACAAAGCATTACATAATGATAAATGAAGCAGTCTAGCAAGAAGATACAACATTTGTAAATATTTATGCATGCAACACAGGAGCACCTAAGTATATAAAACAGATATTAATAGACCTAAAGGTACAAATTAACAGCAATACAATAATAGTAGTGGATGTTAATATCTCACTTCTATCAGTGGATAAATCATCCAGACAGAAAATTTTTAACCTTGACCTTAGATGACACATTAGACCAGATATATTTAATAGATATGTACAGAACATTCCATCCCTGATGAACATAGATGAAAGGATCGTCAACAGACTGTTAGCAAACTGAATTCAGCAATGCATTAAAAAGGTGATACACCATGATCAAATAGGATTTATTGAAGGGATGTGAGGATGGTTAAACATTTGCAAATCAATCAGCATGATCTGCAGTTTTAACAAATTAAGGATAAAGATCACAATCATCTCAACAGATGCAGAAAAAACATTTGACAAAATTCAAAATCCATTTATGACAAAAACTCTCATCAAAACAGGAATGAAGAAATGTATTTCAGCATAATAAAGGCCATATATGACAAACCCCACAGCTAACATCATACTCAATGATGAAAAGCTGAAAGCTTTTCTTCTAAGATCAGGAAGAGGACAAGGATGCCCACTTTCACCACTTCTATTCATCATAGTATTGGAAGTTCTAGCTGGACTAGTTAAGCGAAAAAAAAAAAGAAAAGAAAAAATCCTTCCAAATTAGAAAGGAAGAGGTAAAATCATTATCAACATGATTTTATATATAGGAGACCCTAAAGACTCCACCAAAAAGCTGTGAGAACTAAGAAACAACTTCAGTAAAGTTGCAGGATGCAAAATCAGTATACAAAAATCTGTTCTTTCTATACAGTAGCAACAAATGGTTAGAAAGAGAAATTAAGAAAACAGTCTCATTTACAGTCACATCAAAAAAAATAAAATACCTAGGAAGAAGTTTAACCAAGGAGGTGGAAGACCTCTACACTGGAAAGTACAAGATACTGATGAATGAAACAGAAGACACAAGTATATGGAAATTATTACATGTTCATAGATTGGAAGAATTAATATTGCCAAGATGTCTGTATTACCCAAAGCAGTTTGTAGATTCAGTGCAATCCTTATTAAAATCCCAGTCACATTTTTCACAGACATAGAACAAATATTTCTAAAATTTGTGTAGAACCACAAAAGGTCCCGAATAGCCAAAGTGATCTTGAGAAAGAGAAACAGAGCTGAAGACATCACATTCCTTGATTTCAAACTATATTACAAAGGTATGGTAATCAAAACAGTATGGTATTGGCATAAAAACCAATACCATATATTATACAGCAGAATAGAGAGCACAGAAATAAACCCACATATATATGGTCAGTTAATTGCTGCCAGAGGAGGCAAAAATATACAGTGGAAAAAGGACAGTCTCTTTAGTAAATGGTTTGGGAAAACTGAACCAGTGTCTTATTCTGTATACAAAAATTAATTCAGTATGGATTAAAGACTTGAATGCAAGATTTGAAATCATAGAACTACTAGAAGAAAACATAGGCAGTAAGCTCCTTGCTGTTGGTCTTAACTGGTTACGGGTAGTAATGTATAGCATGGTGACTAGAGCAACAGAACTGTATTTCACTTATGTAACTTTATATGGTGACAGGAGGAAACTAGACTTAATGATGGTGATCATTTTGCAATGTTATATAATACTGAATCATTATTTTGTAATTAATATATGTGAAATTAATATATATGAATTATACTTCAGTTTTTAAAAAGAAAGGCATTGGTCTAATTCAGTGGTCTCCAAAGTCTGATGTCTATAGCATTAAATATTAGAGATTAACCCCAAGGTAGTTCATTTATGATATCTATTTGTGATTTTTTTGTTATCCTTTCAAAATTTCTATTTTTATATGTTTTATAATGTACATAAAATAGTGTAATATATACTTTTTAAAGAAATATATATGCATGGTAGAGTATATATGCTCACAACTTTTTAAGGTGGGAGTACATAATAAAAATTTTTTGAAGACCATTTCTTTAATCAGATCACTCAAGTATAGTTTGAGTATAATGAACCCCATACGTGCTTTTCTCTATCTTATAGAAATTGGGCATTTATTCCACTTTTGTTTGTTTTGTTTTGTTTTTACACAGAAGGTCTATTTCACTATATCATTTGTATATATAGCAACCAAGTTTCAGGAACTATTTTATAGTACCAAACGCAGCCATATTTTGTTCTTGCTGAGAAAATAGTTTAAAACAAATTAGGTTCTCACAATACTCTGATCTTTCAGCAGCTCTTGATTCTAGAGATGGGAGTCATCTGTGGATCAAACTGTATGACCTGAATTTAGAGCCCATGTTTTTAATGTTACTTCAAAGTTTGTGTCATAATACCCCTGCTGAAATCAGATTAGATGACAGCCATATTTTAGCAGCTGAAATTCCAGTGTTGAAGAGCACCAAATTGTGCTGTCCTTACTAAATCCAGCTAAATAATCTAATTCATTTTTGGTGATGTCATATGTGCGTAGAAAGACAAGTTTCTTCCCCACTCTCATGACAGTGCCTTCCTTGAGAAATTAACAGTTGTCTGAGGGTATAGAACAATTCATCCCCAACATATTAGTGAGAATATTTAATCACATTGCTTTCCTCACCAAATTTGATTAATAATATCTAGAAAATATTTCATAGTAGATAAAGGATTTGTGCCTATCTCATTTTTATACTAACTTTGGCTTTATTTTATTTTTCTTTTTTATTTCTTTTTATTTAAATTCAATTAGCATGTATTATTGGTTTCAGAGGTAGAGGTCCGTATGTCATTTATTCTTCATTTAGTAAATGGGATAAGGTTACCTATAAAGTTGTTGTAAGGATTCAATGAATGAAGACATTATCTTGCACATAGTAAGGGTTCAGTAAATATTAACTGTTGTTGTATGAAAGAATAGTAATATACCAGTGCTGCACTGGATGACAATGAAAAGTGACTTGAGAATTTGGCTGTGTCTTCCCTCGGTCCTCCCACTGATGAGCTGTGTGGCTTTCTGCCTTACTTTCCTGTTTTTTTTTTCTTCATTTGTAGAACGACCATGATGACATTTTTTTCAGACACTTATTGTATAAATTAAATTAGAAAATAAGGTGATTATCACAGTGTCTGGCCCATAGGAACTTTTATTATATGCCTTATGTTGTAGCCTAGGAATTGCCAGTGTTATCTTTTCTCAGTTATGAATAAAAAGAATTATACTGTTGAGAGAGGTTGTGTCAAATACCCTTTTAAAGACACAGGTACAAACAAACCCATAGGCATTTTGACTAAGTTTTGTGTGTTTATTATTCCGCCTTTCCTAGGTTCATCAGTTTATCTTTTCCCATTTGCTGCTAGTAAACTAAGGTACTAATTAATACTCATTTGTATTAGTGATTCTCTTCTAGGTTTCTAGGCATCTCCTGCCCTTAAATGTCTTATGAATGCTCATGGTTTAATCTTTTATTTCATTTTCCTTTTTGGCATGTTTGTGGCCCTAAGTTTTTAATATTATATCCTGTTTTATCCTTCTTGGAAATACAAATTGTGGAGATCATAGTACCATTATAGTTTACCTAGATTGGATTGAATTAAATATACTAATCAGTTTGCTCTGGTACCAGGCATATCCTTAACATTTGTTTTATGAGAAAATTATTCTATTTGTCCTTTTAAAAATCACAACATTATATAGTAGACTAAGCATGTTTTGTGGTAGTTCAAAGATTTATTTATTTATTAGAAAGAGAGGGAGAGCGTGTGAGTGGGGGGATGGGCAGAGGGAGAGAATATTCAAGCAGACTTCCCGCTGAGCACAGGGCTTGATCACATGACCCATGAAATCATGACCTGAGCCAAAATCAACAATTGGTGCTTAACCAACTGAGCCACCCAGCTGCCTCCATGTTTTGTGGTAACTTTAAAACATGAAGTGTTCTTGCTCTTTTTGCCTCATGCTCACATGTTGTAATCTGTCTTCATCTGTGTGATAAGGAATTCTCTTTTAGCAGTTAGTTTACTTTTTCTTTTTGTTCAAATTTCAACATTATGGTTGCTATTAGGAAGCCTAACCTGATATAAAGATATAGTGAGAATTTATTGAGTAGAGGTCTCATTTGTTTAAAACGAACTCTAGGGGCGCCTGGGTGGCACAGCGGTTAAGCGTCTGCCTTCGGCTCAGGGCGTGATCCCGGCGTTCTTGGATCGAGCCCCACATCAGGCTCCTCCGCTATGAGCCTGCTTCTTCCTCTCCCACTCCCCCTACTTGTGTTCCCTCTCTCACTGGCTGTCTCTATCTCTGTCAAATAAATAAATAAAATCTTTAAAAAAAATAAATAAATAAAACGAACTCTAAAATTTCAGAGAAGTTTCAGATAGTTTCACCTTTATCTTCAATTTTTTAAAGAGAAGATATTTTCTGTTGTGTTATCAACATGTAATTTCAATGACAGTATGAATTTGCTGTGTTTACTTTTATATTTCAGTATCACTGGATATTGTCATAACTGAACACTTCCTCAAATACTGACTCAAACTAATAAAACAAAAATGTGTTAAGAGCTGATATTTTTTTACAAAGTAAACTTATCAAAACTTTGGTCTATGTTTTAGAAAGAAAAGGAAAAAAAAAAGGAAGAGAAAAAGAAAGAAAAGGAGCCAGAAAAGCCTGCAAAACCTCTTACAACTGAAAAGGTAAAATTCATTTTTTATAAAATCCATTAAGATTACCGTCTTATTTTTGTAGTCTTACATTTGAATGTCTTTTGGGATATTTGCAATATGTGAATAACCGTTCTTTCATTAAGTAATTTTTGAATGAGTACGTGTGCTAAGCATGTCCTTCTATATTGTCCTATACAAGTTTTAGTTAGTTATCTATGGGTATAGATCATGTGAACTCCCCAAGGAGTAGTATTCTCTTATTAATGACATAGAGAAAAATGTTTTTAGTTTTCATACATAATCAGATTTCAGTGAAAGTTTAGAGAATGAAGAGATCATAACTGAAGGGGACTTCAGAAAAGAGTTGATGCTTAAGAGTAAACATTTGAGGTAGATTTTGAGTTGTAGGTAGGATTAAGGTGGAAGGCAAGAGTATATCATTTGGAGAGAATACCTTGAGGACAGGTATAGAAACTGAAAATAGACAAAGTCTATTTAGAAAAATAGTCTCTATATAGAAAAAATACCTATGTATAGAAATAGTATTTGAAGAAAGATGTATATCTATGTGTAGAGAGTAGTGAAAATAAGACCAGCATGGTAGATTGAAGAGGACCTTAAAGTCTATGTTGATTGTTTTTTGGAGGAAAGGCTGTGCATAACATTCTAAAGTTTGTAGAGATATACCTAATTCAGAAAGGTTCTTTGCAAGATTATTTTGGCAGTGATATGCAAGATAGATATGCCTAAGCAAACTAGACAGAGGGAGAACATTAACTTTTTAAAAGGCATTGGGTGAATAAGTATGGCAGCTTGGCTTTGAATGTATTTGATCATGAAAGTATGGAACCATGGTAAAGGAATTGTCAGTAAAGGGAACATCCTTAATAGTTGTTGAAATTTTTAAAATTAACCTAATCAAGGCATAAATTACATATGCAAGGTACATCCATTTCAAGTGTACAGTGCGAGTACATACTGGTTCTTTCTCTGTCGTTTATTAAAGGAGTCTTTACCTTCAAAGAGTTGTAAGAATGTCCTTTCCTTTCCCCACCTCTTACCTAAAGCTTACTCATTCTACCTTTTTCATGAAGTCCCTCTAATATTTCAACTAGATAACACTCTTTCCCTTCCTCAGAATTCTGGCAACATTGCTATACATTTGATATTATTACTTCCTACTTTGTATTATTGTTTGATTTTATTTTTAGATAAATTTTCTTATCTAACACAGATGCATAAATGTTGTTTCCTGAGATTATGCATCAATCAGGTGGTGACCAAGTCTGTGTTTCTTTGTATTTCTAACAGTTTCTTGTTTGTAGTAGATGTTTAGGATAAATACGTGTACATTGATTGGTTGATGTTTTTCATCTCATAGTGTCTTGATTCCAAGGTTGTGAAGAACAATTAGTAAACTGCAAATGCTAAGACTGTAAGACCTTTGCTAAGTAGAATTCTTTGGAATGTTTTTTTGAAATATTTTCAATTAAAATTAATTTCTTTGAATATCACTTTGTTTTAATGATAATTTACTGAATTAAATTCTTAAGTTCCATCAAACTAAATTTAGATGTTAAATATTACAGTTTTTGAAAGGAGTGATTAAGTTGGTAGTTATAACCTGGTTACTTAAATAGCTTTAATTCTTCTCTGGTAACTTTCTCTTTAGCATGCATCAATAAGCTTTTTTTTGTTTATTTTTTTTTAAAGATTTAGAGAGAGAGTGCGAGGGAGCACAGTGGGGAGGGGCAGAAGGGGAAGAGAATCCTAAGCAGACTCCATGATGAGTGCAGAGCCTGAGGTGGGGCTCCATCTCACGGCCCCGGAGATCATCATCTAAGCCGAAACCAAGAGTCAGACACTTAACTGACTGAGCCACTCAGGCGCCCCAATATACATCAGTAAACTTTAAGTGAAATTTCTTATAATTTGTAGTTGCATTACAAAAGAATTTTAAAATCACTAGTAGATGTTACCTTTTATTGCCAAAATGGAAATACCAAAGTAAAGAGTTTTTGTTGTACTTGACAAGATATAACCACTTTTAAAACGTCATATATTTATTTTCTCTCTTAAGTTAAAACCTTACCACTGAAATATAGTGAGCATTTTGATGTAGTGACTGCGTATGTTTCACAGCCTCGCATGTAAATAACTTGCCTTCTGTTGCCTTCTATGGGAAAGGGCTACAGCAGTTACGTGGAACTGAGTCTCTGGGTTGAGAGCTTGAGAAGAGCAGTTCAGGGTGTGTGAGCAGTGAGAATCTAGTATGGTTCCTATACTATTTGCTTTCAATACTTACGTTTTATTAAAATCAGTTTACCTATCATCGGTTATTCTTACTCAACCTGCAGAGTTTTAGGACTCCTGCTGCTAATGGTGGATCCTTGCTGAAAGAATAATCATGTAGAGGGAAAAACTTGAGTTACTATTAAAATTTTGTAGTCAGGATAGTGTAGAGTATATAAGAAGGAAGAAACATTTAGAAGTGTAACAGTGGGGAAGCAAGGGAAAATAGCACAAATAAAGGAGCTTTATAAGCATGTAGACATTTTCATATACTGGCATTTTTCTTTATTTTCTCTCTGAGCTGATATTTTAAGGGGGCATGTATAATCTGCTGACAAGAAATTAGTAGTAGGGGGCGCCTGGGTGGCACAGCGGTTGAGCGTCTGCCTTCAGCTCAGGGCGTGATCCCGGCGTTGTGGGATCGAGCCCCACATCAGGCTCCTCTGCTATGAGCCTTCTTCTTCCTCTCCCACTCCCCCTGCTTGTGTTCCCTCTCTCGCTGGCTGTCTCTATCTCTGTCAAATAAATAAATTAAAAAATCTTTAAAAAAAAAATTAGTAGTAGGATCAGTGAAAATAGTAGCAATAGTAGTCAGAATAAGATCATCATTATAAAGTAATAGTGTCTTTATTAACGATCTCCTATGTGCCAGAAACTTACAGGCGTACAACTTATGTGTACAGTTGTGCATATACAACGTATGTGTAAAGTGACCACCCATGTATTCACTATCTGTGTCAGGAAACAGATCATGGCCAACAGAAGTTGCCCCCCTCCCAACACCATTCCCAATTAAAAAATCACTTCCCTTCTCCCCAGAAAAAAAATTTCTTTGCATTTTAGAAATTGTTTTACCTTCTTTGCATGTATTTCTAAACATGTGGTTCATTTCTTTCTATTTTTTTAACATACAAATGAAATGATACCACAAATATTCTTTTGTATTTTGCTTTTTTTAGTGAACATTTTAAGGGTCAATCATATTGTATTTAGTTATAGTTTATTCAGTTAATTGTTTTGTAGTATTCTATTATATTTTATTTATCCATTCGACTGTTAATAACATTTGGATTGAGGCGCCTGGGTGGCTCAGTCGTTAAGCGTCTGCCTTTGGCTCAGGGCGTGATCCCGGCGTTCCAGAAAGGAGTCCCTCATCGGGCTCCTCCGCTGGGAGCCTGCTTCTTCCTCTCCCACTCCCCTGTTTGTGTTCCCTTTCTTGCTGACTGTCTGTCTCTCTCTCTCAACTAAATAAATAAAATCTTAAAAAAATATAGCTATTATAAACAGTGCTGCTGTGAACACTTCTGTTCATGCATCTAAGCATGCATTGCTTTAAGATATACTTACAAGTGCAATTGTTGGGTCATAATCAGCCTGTATCTTGAACTTGAGTAGATAAGGTTAAACTGTTTTCCAAATTGTATACCAAATCTGTTCTGGTCAGGCCACAGTCTTTACACTGTATAGTATTGTCAGAGATTTTACTGTTTGTAGTTTGGTGGGTATGTGATGATATCCCATTATATTTTTTAACGTCAGTTTTCTTGATTACTGTTGAAGCAAGTGCCTTTTTCATATGTTTATTGCCTATTTGGATTTCCTCTTCTGGAGTTCTGGTTCAGATCTTTTGTCTGTTTTTCAACTGGATTGCTTACTTCTCCTCATTCATTTGTATCAATCTGTGCATGTACATACACACATGTAGAGGATCCTAGTCTTTTTTTTCAGTTATATGTTTACAAATATCTTAGCTTTGTTACTTTATTGTAGCTGATTTTATTGCTCTTTTTATTTCTAGTCCTTGAATCAGTGATAGGGCATCCTTGTCTTGATTCTGACATCGAAGGGAAAGCTTTCAACTTTTCACCTGTATGTGTTATCTTTGTTCCTCACAAAAATCTACAGAGTTGTTGTTGGTGGTCCTATGTTATAAATGGAGATTCAGAGAGAATATATGATTTGCCTAATGTCACCTAGTTTTTTAGGAGAATTTGTAGAGTCTGATTTGGAAGAAGGATTTTACTTATTTATTTAAGGCAGCACATATTGAACTCCATCTCATATCTCTTCATGTATTTAAAAGAATGAGGCTGGATAGGGATTATTTATCCTAAAATACTTTTTCTAAATTCACTAATTTCTACAGGTTATTAAAGTCATTAATATGGTTCTTGACAGCAGTGACTTAATAAATGGTTACTTATAAAAAGCTTAATTTGGGGTGCTTGTTTTCCTTGAGCAGTCTATTTCTTTTGTTTAAATGGCATTTTGTATTTCAGTCTCACTGAGTGAGACTTTGTGGGTGGGTGAGCATCGGTTACTAACAGGGTGAGCTGGAGGCAGGTTTGCTTTCCTTTTTGAGAAGAGCAAGTTAAAACCTTAAAGTTTAATGAATCAAGTGATTAAAGAGTAGATGTTCTTGACATATAAATATATATATATTTATCTCCTTTGTGCCTTAGATATTCTGCTGGAAAATTGTGTATAAATTTGACTTCTTCTAAAATATTCTGTCATACATTTGACATCTCTAATTTATTTTGCTTAGATTTATCTACTACACTCTCCTAAGTAGCCGGTGATCTATAAATATATTCATGTAGATGAGAAGTAGTCTTACAGTATAGGAATGTATCTGAATTCTCTTTCAGTTTAAATAATCAGATCTTAATTTCTCCTTTAGAAGGTTAAGGTAGTTGCTAATGTTGTTCTGGTTTTATTATTATTTGTTACAACCCATCATATGAGTTATTATTGGTCATGTTCTGAAATTTTTGAATTCTATGATAAAAAATCTTTAGAGTCAGCAAACTTTTTTCTATAAAGAACCAGATGGTAAATATTTTAGGCTGTAGATCATAAGGTATCTTTCACAACTACTCAATTCTTTCTTTGTAAAGACAAGCAGTAAATGAACGTGTTCCATAAAACTTTACTTATAGAAACAGTTTGTTGAGCTCCTCCCCTCTTTGCCTCCCCAACAACTGAGAATTAGTTGTAGTGGAAGAAGCAGAGTCAGGAAGAGAGCCAGATTCAAGCCCTTGGTCTGTGGTTAACTGTCTCCTTGGCAAAGTCAGTTAACTCCAGAACCTCCTTTTCTTCATTTATTGACAGGGTTTCTAAATGATCTCTTGGCAATGATAGTTTTAAATTTAGAATTATTCCACCTACTCAACACAGGCACAGATTCCTAAAATAATTTTAAAATACCCTTAAAGATGGCTTTCAGTGTTCTGCAGAGCTGGTTCTTTGGTCACTGAGTTCTCTGTATAATTTCATACTGGTTTCTCACCCACCATAGTTGTGATCTCTTAATCATTAGCTGTTTTACTGTTAAAACATGAAGTCTAATTTAGGAGAAAAACTATTTAGTTATTCCTAAATAACTAAATATATCCTGAATTCTTAAATATATCCACAGATGTATATAAAATTTGGAAAAAAATGACTTCCTTTAAGGTATTTAGGTATTTATATCTGTTTAGATATCTGTGTAAGTGTTATTGCACCATTGTTTTTTTTTTTTATTTAGGTTTTTTTTTTTTTAATTCTGAGTAGTTAATATACAGTGTAATACTAGTTTCAGGTGTATAACAGACAAATACCGTATGATTGTACCATTGTTTTTATATGCAATGGATATATTAATAGAATAATTTATTCTATCAAAGAGATTTATATTTTCATGGACTTTCTTAAAGTTCCTCTCTGAGATAACTATACTGAGAATTAGGACATAATTATATACCTATCTTGGAATATTTTTATGTTTTTATAAACCTAAAGTGCTCTTAATATTCAAACTTTTCTTTATTAAGTATTACCTGTTCTGTAGAAAAAAATATACAAACAAGCAAAACATTAAAAATTATGTAATTTCTCATAGTCCCTCTACCCAAGGATAACTGTTTTAAACAATTTATCTTATAATTTTCTATGCTCCTTTACATATGCATGTATGTACTTATTGATATATCTCTTGGTGGGGATATGTAGTTTAAAAGAAGTTGCTGTCAATGGCATATGGTCCCCAAAGTATGTGGTACAGTTTTTTAATGTAAAATGTTAAAAGTGTTTCTTATGCAGATATTTGCCACTAGTGTCTTGAAATTCATGAAAGAAAAATCAGTTCATAAAGTACATCAATGTAGAATTAAAAATCCCAGGAAGAAAGGTAGAGAAGCAGTGATATTATGGGAAAGAGAAGGTTCTTACTTTTGGTAATTATTGCTATCATTAAAAAGTTTATTTCAAGATACGACAAGTATTTGACTCTAAGAAAAGATATAGATGGTGATTTTTTCTAACTACTAGTTGCAAAAGGAAGAAACAACAAAGTTGCTTTTTTGAACAAGTCTTTTATGTTAATAAAACTTAAAAAAATACATTTTTACTTGATAAATATAAGTGATTTAATCTTACAATATAAGCAAAAACCACAATTGCAAATCTGTTGAACTTGAAATTTCAGTACAGCCCTGTGGAAAGTAAGCAACCAATTGTAAATCAAATAAGTTGTTCTTGGTAAGACTTTAAAGTTAAATTAAGTGGCTCATTGCCAGATGCTATATTGAGAGGTTATGTTTTTTAGCAATCTGACAGAGACATTCACACAGTCACCAAGCTCTCAAATGTAGTTTAGGCTAAATAAACCTTTCATATGATACATGAATGCATTTGAGGATAAGGTAGTTCCAGTAATTAATGCTTTTATAGAAATCATGGAAACATATGGTCTAGGTGAGTAAGGATAGCAGATGTCTCACAGAGCATTTTTATAAGTGGGTTTGGAAGATTCCTTATATTTTCCACAAATCATTTCATTCCCAGCTTAACGGTCAACCTTAGAGATTAGTTGGTAATAATCTTTTGTTTGTAAATTTAAAAAAACAATAGGTGAATATTATTCTACATTACGTTTAGCATTTTAGTGCAGCTTTTCTGTTATCTAAGTTTTATTAAGGTATAGATTGCTAGTTGCTATTGACAACTTCCTATCTTTTTTTAGCTATTAATATTTTCTCATTGAAAAAAGATCATAGTGCTATGTATGCCTAAGTATAAAAAGAAATCATATGTTCTGTCTAGTAAATTTATAGTTACTCGTTCTTTAACCAAGAGACAGGGTAGATAAAAAACCTAGCAGATTTTTATAGCCTCTTCCTTCTTCCTCCCCATAGTACCCGTATCATATATGTTTTTAATAAGTTAGAAAACCTGTCACAAGCAAAAAAAAAAAAAAAAGTAACATCACCACAGATCTTACCACTTAGAAAAAATTATCACTAACATTTTGATGTTTATCCTTCCTGATTTTTTCCAATGGAAAGATGTATGTCTACATGGGATCATACTATACATATTATTTTGTAACCTACTCCGCTCCTCTGTCATTTAACAATGTCTTTTGTTAAATCTTCAATGTCCTTTCTCCTCCTCCTCCTCCTTCTCCTCCTCCTCCTTCTTCTTCTTTTTAAAGATTTTATTTATTTATTTATTTATTTGACAGAGAGAGAAAGCAAGCGCAGGGGTAGCAGCAGGCAGAGGGAGAAGCAGGCTCCCCACTGTGGGTTTGATCCCAGGACCCCGGGATCATGACTCAAGGCAAAGGCAGATACTATAAGTATGCTTTTTTATCTTTAATAACATTCTATTGCATGGATATATCATAATCTATCTTAGTAAAATAAGATTTTTTTAAATGTATCTCTTTTGAGTAATGGAAATATATATGTGTATTCAGTGTACAACTATGTGATAACTTCTTAGGGTCAATTTTTAAAACTGGAATTGCTAAATCAAAGGATATGAACTTTTAAAGAGTCTTTTGAAAAATATTAACAAAACCCATAGAAGACAGAGATGGAAGAGCCTGGACTTGGTTAGAAGACTTTTAATTTGATTCTCCGCTCTGAGCGCCCCCCTATATATATATATATATATATATATGGCATTATATATATATATATATATATATATGGCATTTTTGAGTATCTGCCACATGCCAAACACTGTTTTAGGTACTGGAGCTTGAGCGAGAGATGTCTTGAGGGCTGGGGGATGTCCTGTGTCTTATGGGATGTTTAGCAGCATCCTGCCAGTCCTGACAATCCAAAACGTCTTTAGACATACTGAATGTCCCCTGAGGGCAAAATTATTCCTCCTATCAGAATCACTAATTCAAATTCTAGATTCATGAAACTGGGTCTTGATGTTGTTTTTCATCTTCTGGAATACTACTTTTGTGATACTTAAATTATTTGTCTAGATTACTGCATTTATTTGAAAATATTGGAGTGCCAGAATAACTGGAGGCAGAAAAGAAAGATTCCAACATCATCAAAACTTAGTGGGGGCCTGAACACTGGGAAGAATTAAGATAACTAAGCCTTAATGCTAAGCGAAATAAGTCAAGCAGAGAAAGACAATTATCATATGGTTTCACTCATTTATGGAACATAAGTAGTAGGAAGATCGGTAGGAGAAGAAAGGAAAGAAGGAAAGGGGGTGGGTAAACAGAAGGGGGAATGAACCAGGAGAGACTGGACTGTGGGAAACAAACTGAGGGCTTTCGAGGGGAGGGGCGTGGGGGATTGGGATAGGCCGGTGTTGGATATTAAGGAGGGCACGTATTGCATGGTGCACTGGGCGTTATACGCAAGTAATGACTTTACATCAAAAACTTGGGATGTACTATATGGTGACTAACATAACATAATAAAAAATTATTATAAAAAAAAGATAACTAAGCCTAACTGCCTATAGAATAAAATACAAATGTCTAAGCCCTTCAGAGTCTAGCCATTACTTGTTTTCACTTTTTGTTTTAGTTAGTCCCTTTTCAGATCCATACAAGTTCCAGGGAAACTGAGTAGATACTGTCTTCTAAACATGCCATTCTTATTTTTGTCTCAATAACTTTGATTTGGTTCTATATCCTCCCACCTCCCCTGCCCATGTCTCTTTTTTCTACCTAACCAAGTCTACATCTACTCCTAAATCTTTATCATTATGATAATGATATTCAGCATCATTTCTTCTTATAGCCATTTTTTTCTTATAAAAATCATGGAAAATACAAGGAAAGTATTAAGGAAAATCAGTTTTAAATCTAAATCTCACCACTTTTAACATTTTGGTTTTTACTTCCTGTTTTTTTCCCCTAGGTAAACTGTATTTTTTTATATTTTTGTTTCCTCATTCCCTACTTAATATTATATAATGATCATTTTCTTATGCAATGTTTATATTACCATAAATTTTAGTGTATAAACTATATTATATTAATAGGTTTATATTTTTTAAATTTCTAACTCATTTCATGACATTTTCAAATATAAATGGAAATGAAAACTTTTATAGGACTTAAACAGGGCACTGTACTTGACACCAGGATGACTACTAACAAATAGAAAATAAGAAGTATTAGTGAGGATTTGGAGAAATTGGAACCCTTGTGCACTATTGGGAATGTAAGGTGGTGTGGCCACTGTGAAAACCAGTGTGGTGATTCTTCAAAAAATTAGACATAGAATGACCATATAATACAGCAATTCCACTTCTGGATGTATACCCCAAAGAATTGAAAACAGGGACTCAAACAGATATTTGTACACTCATATTCATAGCAGCATTATTCATAAGAGCCAAACAGTGGGGAAAAAACCCAAATTTACATCAGATTTTAAGAAAAAAATCCTGTTTCCATCATGGATGAATAGATAAACAAAATGTGGTATATGCATACAATGGAATATTCAGCCTTATAGAAGGAAGGAAATTCTGACACATACTACAACATGGATGATCCTTAAGGAAATTATAGTACTGTATGATCCACTTCTAGGTACCCGCATATACGTAGAATAGTCAAATTTAAAAAGACAGAAAGTAGAATGGTGGTTGCTGGGGCTAGAGGGCAGGAAGAATGGTTAGTGATTGTTTAGTGGGTACAGAGTGTCATTTTGCAAATGAAAAGAGTTCTGGAGGTGGATGGCTGTGATGGTTGCACAGCAGTGTGGATGTACTTAGTGCTACTGAACTGTACTCTTAAAAACAGTCAAGGTAAATTTTATGTTACGTGTATTTTACCACAATTTAAAAGTTAATTCATAAATTTTCAAAAGGTACCTTGCAAATATATACAATTTCATTTTTATAAGTCAATTTTAATGAATTTTATAATTTAACAATTTCATTGTCATGTTTTTCTTTTGAATGCACTTTTGGACATTCATGAACTATTGTATTTATTTTGGCTGCCCTTTAGCTGAATGTTCTGTTTACCTGAGTTACAGTGCTTGCTTTTGTAATCATGCAGTTTCAAAAATAATTTTTAAATATGACATTTTAACTTGCAAAACCAGGGCATTAGTTTATTTTACCTGTGATTGTAATGTGTTGTACTGACCTGTGGTAGTGTGGAAAAAGTCACAGCCATCTAGAGACTACAGAAAAAAGGTTTGCTTATCCAATGGAGTAATGATCACTCACCAGTTAACAAATGTGAATAAAGATATTTTATCTTCCCATTCATTATGGCATCCTTACAAATGAGAACAATAATGAATTGAAAATAAAATAGTCTTAAATTGTACAAATATATTTGAATATATTTTGTTTAAATGAGTACATTTAATGCTCTTAGATGCTTCTCTCCACCAGCCATTTACACACTATGTGATAGACTACTCAAAACAATTGAAGATTACTGCTATATTTTTATATAAAATTTCTAAACATAGAATTTTGATATATTATTTTTAACTTTTTGCCCCCTACCTTACCTCCAACCCCCAAACCCTCACCTCAATAAAATCTAGTAGGGAAGACTTATACTTTGAATCCTAAACTTGTAATGCCCTGGATGTATTAACGCATAGTTTCTCTGGTGTACTTGTTTGTTTTAATTGAAAGTACTTTTATAAATGTTCAAAAACAGAAAACAGAAAAGTTTCAAAACCTGTTTCTTATTTAATTTGAAGATCATTTTCTGTACATTCTTTTATCTTCTTCTTCTTTACATTTAAAAAAAATTTTAATTCAAGTCAGTTGACATACCATATATTATTAGTTTCTGGGGTAGAATTTAGTGATTCATCAGTTGCATATAACACGCAGAGTGCTCATTACATCAAGTGTCCTCCTTAGTACCCAATCCCCCAATTACCCCATCCCGCCACTCCCCTCCCCTCCAACAACCCTCAGTTTGTTCCCTGTAGTTAAGAGTCTCTTATGGTTTGCTTTTCTCTGTGTTTTTATCGTGTTTTTCCTTCCTTTCCCCTGTGTCCATCTATTTTGTTTCTTAAATTCCATGTCTGAGTGCAATCATATAGTATTTGTCTTTCTCTAATTGACTTATTTCGTTTAGCGTAATACTCTCTAGTTCCATCTAGTCATTACAAATGGCAAGATTTCATTCTTTCTGATGGCTGAGTAATATTCTAGTGTGTGTGTGTGTGTGTGTGTGAGAGAGAGAGAGAGAGAGAGAGAGAGACATCTTCTTTAACTATTCATCTGTTGATGGACATCTGGTGTCTTTCCATGTTTTGGCTGTTGTGGACACACATTGCTGCTATAAACACTGGGGTACATGTGCCCCTTTGAATCACTATGTTCGCATCCTCTGGATAAATACTAGTAGTGTAATTGTTGGGTCACAGGGTAGTTTTATTTTTAACTTTTTGAGGAACCTCCAAAGGGTTTTCCAGAGTGGCTGCACCAGTTCGCATTCCCACCAACGGTGTTAGGAGGGTTCCCCTTTCTGCACCTCATTGCCAGTATCTGTCATTTCCTGTGTTGTTGATTTTAGCCATTCTGATTGGTGTGAGGTGATATCTCATTGTGGTTTTGATTTGTATTTCTTGATGATGAGTGATGTTGAACATCTTTTTATGTGTCTGTTAGCCATTTAATGCCTTCTTTGGAGAAATGTCTGTTCATGTCTTCTGACCATTTCTTGACTGGATTTTTTTACTTTTTGGTTGTTGAGTTTGGTAAGTTCTTTATAGATTTTAGATACTAACCCTTTATCTGCTATGTCATTTGCAGAGATCTTCTCCCATTCCGTAGGTTGCCTTTTAGTTTCGTTGATTGTTTCCTTTGCTGTGCAAGAGCTTTTTATCCTGCTGAAGTCCCAATAGTTCATTTTTGCTTTTGTTTCCCTTGCCTCAGAGATGTGTCTAGCAAGAAGTTGCTGACCAAGGTCAAAGAGGTTGCTGCCTGTGTTCTCCTCTAGGATTTTGATAGACTCCTGTTTCACATTTAGGTCTTTCATCCATTTTGAGTTTATTTTTGTGCATGGTGTAAGAAAGTGGCCCAGTTTCGTTCTTCTCCATGTGGCTGTCCAGTTTTCCCAACACCCATTTGTTGAAGAGACTGACTTTTTTCCATTGAATATTTTTTCCTGCTTTGTCGAAGATCAGTTGACCATAGAGCTGAGGTTCCATTTCTGGGTTCTCTGTTTTGTTTCATTGATCTGTGTGTTTGTTTTTGTGCCAATACTATACTGTCTTGATGATCACAGATTTGTAATACAGCTTAAAGTCCAGAATTGTGATGCCTCCAGTTCTGATTTTCTTTTTTCAATGTTACTTTAGCTATTTGGAGTCTTTTGTGGTTCCATACAAATTTCAGAATTGTTTGTTCCAGCTCTGTGAAAAATGCTGGTGTTATTTTGATAACATTTTGCATTTAATGTGTAGATTGCTTTGGGTAGTATAGACATTTTAACAATATTCGTTCTTATAATCCATGAGCATGGGATGTTTTTACGTTTTTTAAAAAAAGATTTTATTTATTTGGCAGAGAGAGAGGGTACAAGCAGGGGGAGTGGCAAGCAGAGGGAGAGGGAGAAGCTGGCTTCCTGCTGAGCAGGAAGTCCGACGTGGGGCTTGACCCCAGGACCCTGGGATCATGAGCCGAAGGCAGACGCTTAACCGACTGAGCCACCCAGGTGAACATTCTTTATCCATTAATTCAACTGGTGGCATTTGACTTAAAGCAATATAGTCTGACCAGAAAGTAAAAAATATGCAATAGTGAAAGGACAAGGTGTTTCTCCACTCACATGGGAGGCATTCATGTTCTTATTTTTAAAAAGTATCTATCATCTATCTATCATTCATCTATCTATCTATCTATCTATCTATCTATCTATCTATCTATCAATCTATCTATCTTAGTAAAGGAACCCCTGGCCTTGGGGTTCCCAGCTCTCCCTGTTTTGTGACCTGTCAAAAGATGGCTGTTCTAGATACATGTCTCTTTTAGATTTCTTTCTTGCCTTGGTTTATAACCTTCTGCTACAGCCTGGCCCTCATTATTATTACTATGTTTAATATTATTAGCTGAGGATCCGGGGAAATAGATACTTTCTTTTCTGGTAGCAATGGTGAGCATTCTTGAGCTATTGCTCCAAAAGTATCTAGAATGGTTTTAATTGTAGATTATGAAAATAAATCGTATCACTTCAGAGTTACTACATGGTATGAACATCCTTACAATCTGATGAGGATATTGGTAGCAGTGAATATTAATAACCTTTTAGAAATGACTCTGTGATCTTTGTTTTTCCCCCTTTGGGTCCAGTACTCTCTGGACCTTTCATCATTTGAAAGTTTACCTTTTAGCTTCATAGGCTGTATAGCTTTGATCAGATGTCATTAGAACCTTGAGATGTGCACTGAATTTTACATCCTGTTTCTTCATTTCACCTGAATTCAGTTCTCTGAGTGTGCTGTTTGACTCATTAATCCCATTCACACTCACCCCTCCTCTCTTTACTGTATAAAGAATGCTGACCAAGTGGGAGTTCTGTTCTGGCTACTGTGATTATTCTTTGTGATTTAAGTGTAAGTTTGATAAAAGTAATCTTAAAAGGGATTTAGTCTGACAGTTTGGTTACTTTCAAGCAGATTAAATGCTACCACTATTTTGCATCCAGATATTTAGTGAGTGAGTGTGCAGGAGGAGAGGTACAGAGTATGGAGGTTAAGAGAAGTGAGAAATAACATGTTGGGTTATTAGGAAAGTCTTCATGGTGGTGGTTATATTTGACATGAGCTTTGGAAGGAAAGAGCAGGAGAAGGCAACAAGCAGAGGGAATAACCAGAAAAAAATGATTGAAATTGTAAGGCATATTTTGGCAATAATAAATAATTCGATTTAACCAGAGTGTAGGACAGTAATGGAGTATAAGACAAAGATAATATTGAGAAAACTTTTAAGTTTCATAATAAACAGTGGATCACTTCTGATTTTGAATAGGGAACTGTATTGATTTGAGCAATGGTTTAGTAAGATGATATCCTGGCTGCAAAATGTAAGATGTACTGACAGGAGGAGCAGCAGTGAGTGATAGTCCAAGCAAGAGAAAATTGAGGCGTGAATGGAGAGTGCTGTCTTTGTAACAGTAGATTAGCCAGCATCTGCCTTTGTAGATGAATGATTGAAAGGCTTTTTTGGTTTAATGCATTTTACTTTGCTTTTTAACAAATAGCCTTGTCAGACTCCAAAGGGCTGTTGTATCAGATTCATTCATTTAGTCTTCAGCAAATATTTATTAAGCAGTCATTGTATATACAACATCAGAAATACAGTAATAAAACAAAAAATTCCTGCCTTCATGTGACAGCGTATATAGAATCATTTCAATGTGTAAGGCGCTCTACCAATGAAAGATACTAGTGTGATGTTTAGTAAATACCGCCACCAGTACTTTACATTAGCCAAAAACCTAAAATGATATTATTATGCTAATTCTCGGTATTTATATCTGTATTTAAAGATATTTTAACTGATCGTTAGACTTTATAGCATTGGTAAAGAGTTTTAGAAATTTAGCACTTTGATTTTAATGGTGAATATGCATTTATTTTTCAAGGAATTTTAGCAAATGTCTATTTCAGATCTATTGATGATAGCTGGAAATTGCATTGAATCTAAGAAATTCTCTCCAATTCCATTTTTCCCCCAACCAGCAGATAGGTTTTGGTGATAGGAGTTCATTCCCAGAAGCAGTAGTTCTCAGACGATAGAAGAATCCTTCCACCTCTAGTTACTTTGATTTAGCAGATCTAGGATGGGTTCCCAAATTTTATATTAACACACAGACTCTAATGGAGATGAAATATAGCAAGTGTGTGTTCTACCATTTTCTCGACTTGTTAACCACTAATCCTGTTGAAGCTAAACTTATATGATTCTCCTAAGTAGATACTCGTCCAATGTCCCTAATTTTTCTTACCAAAAACCTTATTATTATAGCATTGTCAACTTAAAATTACTTCAACTGCTCAAGAGAAATTAATCCTTTCTTCATAATTGATTTGAAAACATCTGAAGGAAAATACACTTGATTTGGGCTGAACTTTTGATCTCTAAGAGGTTTAAAAGTGGTTTGTATAATCATGGTTCCTTGCAGTGATACAGTATAGAGTGTTGGACTTCGCTATCGTTCTGCTGGCTGTTATCTACGCTTGTACAAAACTGGGACTTTTTCTCTTCAATCACAATTCTGGATTAAAATCCTTTGAAAAGGCGCTTTTAATGACAAGCAGTCTGCCTACTTACAGAGAGTGTCCTTTGCTTCTATTTTGTTCATTTGTATTGTTATCCCCTTTGTAACTGTTGCATTTCTAAGTTTGCAAAGATGTTCATAAAGCTTAAATCCTTTCTGGCTCCATCTCTTTGTTTATTGTAAAGGGAGGTCAGAAAATGAAATCAACATTTTTTTTTTACTGCCCGGCTGCTTTGAGTTCTCTAAAAACTAAGTAGAAGCCAATTAGATCCATAAAGGAATAAAGAGTTACTCTTTAAACCATTTTAGAAGACCCAAAGATGTTGAGAATTGTCTTTGAAACAAATGTTTGTGATTACATTATAGAATCTTTTAAGAAAATTGTCAGGGTAAGGTTGTTAGAGTATTTATATAAATTTGTCTTAATTATAAGATCATAAATCTTTGTGATTTATTGCTCAAAGTATATTGTATTTATAAATATAAATTTAGTCCAGGTGTTTAAAATGTCTTCTTATTAAACTTTATATGGAAAATGCCAAATGTATATATACTTATTACTCAGCTTCAGCAACTCATGCCCAGTTGTTTCAACTATACCTTTACTCTGTCTCCCCATATTGTTTTGAAATAAATCCTGGAAATTATATCATCTTATCCACAAACATTTCATTATATATCTCTAAAAGATAAGGTATCTTAAAAAAAAAAAAACAAAATGCCATCATATATACTAAAAAACGACAAGTCATTCCATATTCCTCACCAAATACCCTATAGTGTTCAGATTTCTGATTATTTCATATAAGTCATAAGTTTTTTTCTCAGTTTGTATCAAAATGCAGATCAGATTGGTATGTCTTTTAAGGTTTTTAATCTAGTAATTCCTTCTTCATCTCTTCTTTTTTCCTTGTAATATACTTGTTGTGGGGAAAAGGGTGTCTTTTCCTTTCCCACAGTATGAATTTTGCTGATTTGCATCTCCATAGTTCTTTTACCCTTTGTATTTCCTATAATTGGGTGGATTCCCATTTGCTTTTTTTAAGCTAGACTGTTATGTTGTAATTATTTTTCCATCAGGAAATCAGGAAATAATACCTGGCTATTTCTCTTCTTGAGATATTAGCCCATTTACCTTAATACCTATGTCCAGGAATCTATTAGGGACTGCAAAGTGGTGATATCCTAATTCTGTTATTTCTTTTCATTCAATAGTTGAAATACTTGTACTAATTTTGCTTACCTGGTAGTATAATTCATATAGGATTCATTCTTTCCCTTAATCTAACAGTTTTCAAAATAATGAGTTGATTCATTAGCATCCTTCAGTTGTGTACAGTTAGGTTTCTTTTTTTTGTCTCATTATGTATTCACGAATTAAACATATGGTGTAATCTGTCCTTTGATGAGAGGCCTGTTCAAGTTGGCTCCTGGGCCTTTTTTGTGATGCTACTGTAAGTAGTATGATATTTTCCTTGATATTTGGTATGATAATTGTTTTAAACTCATATTGTATTTTGCTTGCCCCAGACCTGTAGTCCGCCTGCCATTTTACTAGGGAGCTCTGCTTCCTTTTAGCAGAAAAGGGTATTTCATTACCACAGTGTAGGTACTAGTGGTGTTCATTGTCAGTATATATATCTATATATCAGTTCCTCAAATTTAAATTGTTGACTCTCTCCATCTGCCAGTTTATAGAAAAAAGTTGTGACTACAATAGCAAATCAAGAACAGATTGTAGATTTGAATTTAGAACTCCATGATTTACTATTTTCTTGGTTTAAAAAAATGTGTCCCCAAACTGAATAGCCAGCAATGACTTTGTTAGATTTGTGACCTGTTGCTCAAGAACCATACGCAGCAGGTATTTATTTCCATTCCCATTTCTTCATTATTTTCACTTTCATCCCTTTGTAAATACTGTTCTTAAATATGATATTACATTAAAAATTCATAGGGTATACTCAGATCTTCTTTATCATGAAAGCCTATTCCTGTGGTTTTTATATTATGCCTTTTGCCATATACAAACATACTTGCAAACAAAACAGAACACAGGAAGGTGTTGTAATAGAGATTTCTTTTAGGAATTGGCATCCAGGAGATACTCTTGGCTTTGGGGGTAGGGTGTTGAGGTAGAGAGGTTTGTTCATCAGATCTGCTTTCCCCAAATTTCTCTTTTTTCCTTCCTGGCTTCCTAACCCTCTTCCTCTCAGAGGAAGAAGAGGAGCTGAACTGGAGGACACTAGATCTGTGGTAGTGGAAGTGTGTCTCCATAGAATGTTGGCATTCTTCAAACTGGGTTGGAATACTTACTACTAAAGTATAATCCACAATAGTCTTTTTATTTTCAATTTGTGGAAAAACCATGCTAACATTTTCCAGTTGTAAATTTTTCTACCATGTTATTTTTTAAAATAGTTTTATTGAGATATAATTTATATATTATAAAATGCACCCATTAATATGTACAATTCAGTGGTTTTTATTATATTATTAGAGTTGCACAGTCATCACCATTCTCCAATTTTAGAACACCTTCATCACCCCTAAAAAGACCCCTTAGCTATTAGCGATCACCAAGCTCCCCATCCCCCATGACCATCACTAATTTTTCTATCTGTATGGATTTGCCTGTTATGGATATTTTATATCAGTGGTATCTTATAACATGTGGTATTTTGTGACTGGCTTCTTTCATTTAGCATAATTTTTTTAATGTCATAGCATGTGACAGTACCTTATTTTTTTTACAGTATATTTTGCTGTTGCAATTATGGAGCAAAGAAGTGATTATTCTCTCATCAGCAAAATTATGAGCTGTCAGAGTTTTAGAAAATATTACTACGCTTTAATGATGCAAGAGTAGGAAGAACTCGAAATAGGCATTTTTTTTTAAAGATTTTGTTTATTTATTTGACAGAGATAGACAGCCAGCGAGAGAGGGAACACAAGCAGGGGGAGTGGGAGAGGAAGAAGCAGGCTCATAGCGGAGGAGCCTGATGTGGGGCTCGATCCCATAACGCCAGGATCACGTCCTGAGCGGAAGGCAGACGCTTAACGACTGCGCCACCCAGGCACCCCTGGAAATAGCCATTTATTAGGGAGATATTTGAAATCTGGAATCAGTATTTACAAGACTGATAAGTTCTATGTTCATACTTGTTCCATTCAAAGACTATTATCTGTACTGTCAAAACCAGAGACATGTGGAATTAAAATCTGAGTTTTCCATGTTTCACTTCTTACTGAAATTTTTAATGTAATTTTCTATTCTCCCTTTATTCTTCTCTAAAGCAAGCATAAAGTGACTTGAAAATATAAAAAAATTTAAAAGGATTGCTTAGACCCAGGTGGTAAGTGATGAGAACTGATTATCCTTATAAACTGAGAATTAAATTGACTGCTAAATGAAAGTATCTGTGATAAAATTTTTATTGGAACAGAATATGTTGAAGCCTATCAGAACAATAATAATATTTCTAAGATTTTGAAATAGGGTACCACATATATTAATTATTACTTAAAACTGAATTTTACTAATAAGAAAGGAATATTCTGCTGAGTTGGCATTAATATGCCTCTTCTTAAGATCAGTTTAGAAAGACTTGTCCTAGTTCCTGGTTTCAGGCAGTGTACTGGATCCCTTGCCCTTTTAATGCTCTCTATAGGGCAGTGACTTCAGTTTGTCTCTGCTCTGCCTTTCCATTTGATTTCTGCTCCATGAAGATGTTCATTTCAATTCTGAGTCTGACTAATCTTACGGGTTTTCTCACATAATATTTTTTGATGTATTTGAAGCTGAAGAGATGTGATTAAGGATGAAATTCTGGAGCCATGTTGGCTATAAAATGTTATAAGCAAAAGCTTAAGAAACTTAAAGAATACCTTCCTTTGATTAATAAGTGAATGTGAGCTAAGATATACACCAAATAGTCATTTACCATAGATGAGCAGTATCTATTTGACATATCAATAGAAAAAAAAAGGTTATATCAACTGAGATATTGTTTATAGATTTTCATGTCATTTTTCTATACAGTAAAATGTAAGGTAACAGTCATAATTCATGTTATAGAATTGTGAAGAGGAAGAAGGGAGAAGAAAACCATTTGATTTGATGGTGATAGGTATGCTCTGTCTTGGTACAGAGACTAGGGAAAGATTGTGAAAACTTTGTATATTATTCAAGATAATTTTGAGCCAGTGAGAGAAGTTCTATATAGGACAATACAGCAGACCATATATCTATATCTATATAGCAGAATATATAATACATTTATATAGCAGAAATATATATATATTTCCTACTTAATTATACAGAGTTAGTTTACTTTTTTATAAATAGGCATTATTTAGAACCCTGTTTTCACCACTATAGAATTCTTAAATAAGCATTCAATCTCCAGACTCTTCTTCTTTTTAAATAGGCTAAACTGTCACACTTAAGAGACCAGCCAGGACAACTAGAAACTGTGACGGGAGTAATCAGTAGCTGCTGAGGTTAGTCTTTGTAGAGTCTAAAGTTTGACTTCTCTGTCCTTCTTCTGAGTAAAACCAGTGTTAGAAAATATCACTCCAGGTAGCACCTGAAGTTGCTATTGGGATTTTTTTTTTTTTCATTTGTTTTCAAGATGTCCTAGTTTTTAAAGAGAAAATTGAGAGAATTAGGGAAAAAAAAACTTTCGTTGTTATATTTCGAGTATATATCTATTTGAAGGGGATATTTTGAAACTTCATAGAGATTTCGTTTTAGAAGTTAAATTCGTTTTTAAAAATTTCCTAACCCTTTTATAACCATTGAAATATAATATGTAGATCTTAAATTTACAGCTTAAAAATTTATATACTTGTGTAACCAATGCACATATCACTGTACAAAAACATTTCTAGTATTTCTGAACTCTTTTGGTCCTCCTAATCAGCACTTTCCCAAAGTTAATCACTATTCAGATTTTTTAATATAGGTAAGTTTTGTCTGCTTTTGTATTTCGTGTAAATGAAATCATAAAGTGTGTACTCTTTCTGTGTCTGGTTTCTTTTGATTATCACTGTGTCTCTGAGATTCATCCATGTTATTGTGGGTTCTTTTCTTATTGCCAAGTATTATTCTATCGTCTACATTTGCCATACTTAATTTTTCCATTCTACTGATGGTTGACATGAGTAGTTTTGGTTTAGGACTTTGATAAATAAAGCTGCTATGAACATTCTTACACATGCCTTTGGTAAACACATACGCATAACTTATTGTGTGTATACCTGAGTGGAAATGCTGGTTTATAGGGTATGTAAATGTCCAGTTAAGTTTTCCAAAGTGATTGTATCAATGTATATTCTCTTCAGTATTGTGCAATAATTATGGTTGCTTTGCATGTTTTACAAAACTTGATATGTATTGTCATTTAAAAGAAGAATCTGATGGATATAGAAACTAGTATTTTTATTATTGATGCTAATTATGTATATAGAATGTCGCGGCAGTTGAAGGCTTGACTTTAAATTAGTAAATAAGTGGCTTGAGACAGTTGTGACTAATACATGAAAGTCCTTCCAGCCAAGACTGTCTGCTCTCTTCTTAATTTAAAAAAGAAAGAATTGAAGAGTTACAATAAGAATTACTGTCTTACAGAAAGCGTAGCAAGATGATAGTGACCTTATTTTGTTAAACAACTGTATACTAAAATGCCATCAAGCCTAAAAGAAAAAAGAAACAGCCAGTTATAATAGCTTTTTAATACTTACTCATTATTAAAGTAATTGTGATGGTAAGGAGTGTATAAGTTGGGGCAGAAAACCACATTTTAGGTTCTATTACAGACATAGTAAACTGGAGACATTTTTTCCTTCATGGAATTTCTAAAATGTTTTTTCAGTCATTTAAAGCTTTATTGCAAGTGAGACAATAAAAAGGGAAGAAATCCAATTACTTTATGTGCAAAGCTTTCATTTCCTATTTAATAAAAGAAAGGGAAACTTTTGTTCAATAAGCATGCAAGCTTTACAATCCCTTACAGTAGATTGGAAATTTCCTTAAATAAAAAATAAGAAAAATATTTCCTTAGTAAATGCTTTAATGAAAGGTAGTTTCACTGAGTTAAAGCCTTTACTTAAGAATGTTGCAGCCAAGGTGAAAGGGTTCAGCAATTAGATTTGATTGGTCATGAAGGTAATAAAAATAGGAAGTGCTTAATTGATGTTTAACTATCACAGGCATTGTTCTGAGCCCTTTATGTATACTATTTCATGGGCTTTACCACAACTCAGTGAGATTGATACTGTTACAATTCTCATTTACTGATGAGAACCTTGAGAGACTTGGTAATTTATTTATGGTCACACAGCTATTGAGTAGCCAAGCCAAGATTTGAATCTGAACATTCTGCCTTTAGAATATGCGCTCTTAATGAATATGCTGTATTACTATTATAGCCAAAAGTAGAGATAGAAAGAAGGGGTTAACTAAGTTCCTACAGGTGCCAAGCATTGTGTTGAGCATTTTGTATACTAATTAATTCTCACGGTAACCCTAGATAGCTTTAATATAGCCATCACACAAAGGAGAAACGTAAGATTCAGAGAGTGAAATTTACCTACGGTCCCACATCATAATTGGTAAAACAGATCTTTCAAAAAAGGAGGCCACTGATAAGAGTTCATTATCTTCACATGAATGTCTGCTATGGATTAATTTAAACAGCTGCTAATACCCATTGGAAAGTAGCAAGCTGTTTATATCTTTAGCACAGAATTTCTAATATGAGTGTTGCTGGAGTGAGTTAATACGCCATCTATGCTAAATAATGGCAGCATGGTATACTAAAAAGAATATGGACTTTGGAGTCAGAAGGACCTCAGTGTTTATGATTAAAGTTTAATTTTAAAATGGTAATTCAAAGTCATAGTTTATAAGCATTTTTGAGTGGACCACTCATCCACCTAATCCTGATATATGCAGATTATTCAACAAATGTGTAATGAGTACCTGATGTGTGACAGACACTGTAATAGGCTCTTGTGATATAGCATTGAACAAATCAGACATAAATCCTGCCGTTTGGAGCTTACAGTCCAGTCATGTTTGTTTAGTTGTGATTTGCTCTTGGGAAATTGTGATTTCTTGATATTGTCTCCTTGCTCTCCATCTGGCAGCCTGATAGGTTAGAAGCAAGTCCACCTGATAGAGCTCATTTCTAAGAGCCTCCAGGAACAAAGATGTTAGGTCCCATCTGTGCTAGCTTTCTCCAGGACCATCAGTGTTCTGTGTCTTTGCCTGGGTGTTCTAAGTCAAATATGTATTTATTGAGCATCTTTTATGTGATGAAGCCTATTGTAGCATTGGGGGTACAAAGGTGACATCAGGAAAAAATATATGTCCTCTGGGGTCTTATAGTTTGGGGGAAAAAAGGGGGGCAGAGAGAGATGAGAGGAAGCCTTTGTCTCCTATGGTCTCTCCCCAAGCCCTCCCTCTGTTCTTTTCCTCCCTGAAAACTAGTCAGAACCTACAAGCAGGGGTGTAAGCTTCATTGTATAAGTTCCTTAACCTCAATCTTTCCCTTTTCTAGGCCCATGGTGATCTCTAGTATTCCTTGAAGGGAGAAAAGAAGGAAGGTGTGTTTCCAGATATAGGCGTATTTTATTTTCTGGCTCATCTGGTTTTAGTTGAAATTTCAGTGATATTTTCATATCATCCATCTTTTGTGATGTTTTGACATGCACACTGGTTATTGTATGTAGAAAGTCCTTATTGAAAAATTTTCACTATCCAGTCACTGCAGTTGAGTCATAATATGCAAGGATTTCAAGTAGATGATGTTGTTGGAAAGCTGCTTCAGTTATGTTCAAAGCCACTGTCAAATGAGGATTTGATAAAAAGGTAAGCTGGTCAACAGTCAAAGAGGAGAAAATTGTGAAGTTGTGCCTCAAAATTATTTAAATAGTCCTCCTGACTTCACAAATTCCGCAGTCTCACTCTACTAACTTCATTGTGACTGCCCTACTCTTCCCTCGGGGGTACTTTTGTCTGGCAAGTCCTGATTCAATCCAATTATTGTCTCATTCTGTGCTCTCTATCGAGCAGAAACTCTACTTGCTGACCGGTCTCACTTTCAGTTCATGGCTGCAAATCTCGACTGGGCATTGAATATTGCCTTGCAGTTCAATTCTACTTTCCTTTTTCCTGATATGTTTGCTTTCTAGTTTTCCAGAATTCTTTTGTACTTTCTCTTCTCTCTATAAACATAATACATAATCCATTTGGTAATGTTTTTGTTTCATGTTTGATCAAGAGAATAGCAGTCATACAGGAACTTCCTCATTTTCTCACCACCAAAACAGGCAGCCCATATCTGTGCCCTGACTTTTCTTTTCATGAAATGGACAGGTCCTGCCCCTGCCAGAGACCAGCTGCTCCAGCTGGGGTCAATATTTTACCTCACAACTTCATTCTTAATTTCTCCCCCTGCTTCCTCATTTTTTTCCTTTTAACTGTGTCTTATTATCTCCAATTATTATCGCCTCTATCTACCACCATTTTTGAAAGGGTCATCTTTGGTCATTGTTTACATATTCTTACTCAGGGTTTTCTCCTCCTTGCATTCTATTCCAGTTTCTGTTCTCTATCCTGACATTCACCCAATTAAAGTCACCAGTAACCTTCATATTGTTGTCAAATCCAGTGGATTTTTCTCTTCTTATCTTCTCATCAGTTTTCTGTACATATGGCCACTCCTTCATTCTTGAAGCACATTCATGTCTTGGTTTCCATGAATTCCATTCTCTTGGTTTTATTCTCACTTCATTGCCTATTCCTTCTAAGTATCCTCTGTTGGCTTCGTCTCTTTTGCTAGGCCCCAAAGTGTAAGTCCCCAGTTTAGTGCTGGGCTCCCTTCTTTTGTACTTTCTCTGCCTGAATTCCCTCAATCAGTTCCATAGTTTTAGTGATCAAGGACACACTGTATCTCTAGGCTTGACCGAGCTTCAGAACTCTAGGCTTGTATATTCAGCATCCTTCCTATCATCCCTGTGTAACAGATGTCCTAGACTGACCATGACCAAAACAGATTTCTTGATCCTCTATCTGCTTCCTCTCCATCTCAAGAAACCTCATCGCTAGTCAACTCACTGAGTTGTTTTAAGGCAGCAATCTGCATTGACTTGATTTTTTCTTTCCCTCACCACCTCTGACACATTGCTTTCAGCAGCACATCCTAGTAACTATTACCTCTCTCCATCAAGCCACTATTATCTTTACTCTGCAGTATTGCCCTAAATATTTTCTCTTCTCTCTATAAACATAATTTGATTTGTCTTTTTAAAAGTAAATCAGATCATGTTACTTCCTTGCTTCACACCTTCCAGTGTCTTTCCTTTGCACTTAGAATGACATCAAGCTCCATAGACCTTGTTGAGTAGTCATACGGTGAAGCCTTAGGCCCCTATCTTTGTCTCTGGGTTTACCTCTTTCTGCATTCTCCCTTATTTATTTTGCTCTAGCAGGCTGCCTTTTTTTTGTTGTTGTTGTTCCCAGAACAGCTCAGACTTACTGTGACCTGAAGACCTTTGCACTTTTTGCCCTGCCTAGAGTGCTTTTCCCTGATCTTCTCAAGAGTGCCTTCTTTATTCTTGTCTTCAGATTTCACTTTAAATAGTACCAGAGAGAGGCCTACCCTGCACACCTGATTTAGGGTAGCCCGCAGTCGTTCTTTATTACAACACCCTATTTTAAGTTACCCCATGGCACTTTACACTACTGTTTTATTTGTGATTATGTGCTTTATTGTCTGTTTCTCCGCTTTGCACCCGTTCCCCACTTCCCCAAAATGCCAAGTGTAGAATGTCGGTGCCTGGAACCTTGCTGAGTGCATAGAGGTTTAATTATCAAATAAATGACTGTCAGTGGAGTAAGCAGTCCTTGTGGAAAATGATGATTGGCAAAAATGATCCTCTTTATGATTGTGCTGTTGGGAAAGTTGAACATGAAGACTGACATAATTTAGGGGAGTAAAAAGAACTGAAGGGTAATTGCTACATAAGACCAAATTCTTGGCTGTTTACTTTTTACTTTGCTTATAATGGAGACTGATCACTAACAGGTCACTTAACTGTATAGAGTAGTGTTGAATGAACACAGGCCAGAGGTGATGAATCATCCTTAGGTTTAAAACAAGTAACACAACCACTGAGTCTGCAATAGGTTTATAAACAGCTTAGTGTTTAGGGTATTTTTTCCCCCTCCAGCTGATACTTTTAATAACCTACCTTAGGGAAATTTTTAAAAAATAAGTAAAGGAGATAAAACTGCCTCTATGATACTAGAAACTATTATTTATCCAAAATATAAAAGGTATTTTTAAAGTTAACAACTGTTACTATTATAGCAAAAAGGTCCTAGTGGATGAATTATTAATAAATCTTTGCAGTTCTAAGAGGATTAGTTAATACAGTGATAGCTAAACTGATTAATATCTTAGTGATATATCTTAGAATATCTCTACAGGCCTTGCCATTTAGGAAGGTATTTCTATGCAGAAAGCTTCCAGCGCAGTAGCTGATAGACTATATGGAAATGTATACACCAGCCCTGGTGAACCCCAACAACACCCATACTTGATGTAGTTTTGGAATGTTGGTGAGGTCCGGAGCCAGTGGCCAAGAAAGAATTCTTGATATGTCTTTGGTGCAAAAAGGTGATTATAAAAGCACAGGGACAGGACCCATGGGCAGAGAGCTGTGGCACTGGGGTTGAGCGGAATGTCTTATTATATACTTGGGAGTTGGGGGAGGTAAGGACAAAGGGAGGTGTCCAAAAGGACTTTCATATGTTAAAGAAGACTTTCAGGATACTGGAGGCGTGGCGGTTGTCAAGCTAAAGTTGTTACTCCTTCCAGTAAAGTAATAACATTAAGACAGTTGGGAGCTTCCTGGAGGAATGTTCTACTCTGCTTATCTGCTGTGGGATTCAAATCCTATAGCTCCTGACTTGAATCACTGCCAGTGATAATATTACCAGTGGGAGAGTCTGCCTTGTGTGAATTGAGGTTTTAGTCCTTGGATTCCCCCACGAGATTCATATGGGGATCTGCGCTCCAATAAAGACAGTCAGAAGGGGGCGCCTAGGTGGCTCAGTCGGTTAGGCATCTGCCTTCTGCTCAGGTCATGATCTCCTGGTCCTGCGATTGAGCCCTACATCAGGCTTCCTGCTCAGCAAGGAGTCTCTTTCTCTCTTCTCTCTCTCTCCCTCTGCCCTTCCCCTCTGCTCGTTCTCTCTATTTCTCTCAAATAAAATCTTAAAAACAAAAGACAGAAGTAAAGTAGCGAGCACAAAGCAGTTTATTAAAGTGAAAGTACACTGGGAAGGTGGGAGGGTGCGCAGTTTCCCTGAGGTGGAGCCTGCCCCTAGGTTGTTTTGGGATTGGGTATTATTGGGTCTTTCTGGCTGACAGGAGCTGTGACTTACACTGGGATCGTCTCTAATGGAGGCTGCTTCCAATCAATTGGGGAATTCCTCCCACTGGTTAGGAGGGGGAGTTTTGACCCTGTGAGGTTTGTACCAGAGCCTACTGGCAGCCTTTCTCTATAGGGGGTGGGGAGGGGCTGTACCTGCAATGCAAATGCATTATAATGAGTCTAGGTTTCCCTGGGGCGGAGGTGGAAGAGGAGGGCACTTGCTCAACACCTGTAGCTATTGATTTGCTCTTTATCTGTCAGCCCCAAGGTCTTGGAAGACACCTCAGGATGTTGTGCTGCGCCCTCCCCCACCTTTAATGTGTAGCTTATTAATCACCATCCTTGCCTGCAGCTCATGTCGCTGTCTATTACCTCTCTAGGACTTGGGACTCTGCCTTGGGGCATTCCTTCCACTGCTCCTTTTTACCTCCTACCACCTAACAATAACTTCTTTTTAACTGCTATTTTTAATCACTAATAATGCACTAGGAACCAGCAGTAGTGTGCATATACAATGATGGATGCAGTCTTACCAGTTGGCTATTTGTGCTTACACAAATCCTGCAGGAAATACTTTGCAGCTTTCATTTTTGTCTTTGACTTTAAAAATTAAACAATTTTTCATATAAGTAATTTGTTCATTGGTGTTGGTAAAATATCTGGTAACTTGTGTGATGTGTTCAGTTGTCTTGAAAGTTTTTCCTTATGCTCTTCCCTATTTAGCATTCCTAAGCTGAGGGCCCATATTTCTCTGGCAGAGACAGAAGATACAAGCTTGGGATTATCTACCTTTAGTTTAAAAAGAAGACATAAAGCTAGAAGTAAAGTATTAGAAGGTATCACTGTATTATTCTGAAGTAGCAGCACTAAGTGCCAGAGAGAATTTCCATTGTTCAGAAGAGAAGGAAAGTAGGTTACATTGGAAGCTAATGCAGGGGAGAGAAAGGAGATAGGTAATTAATAGTAGAAGTGTTTGTAGTAGGTGTGGTAGTGGTAGTAGTATCTATACTAGCAGTTCAGTACTTTAATTCACTGTGCTTTATCTGAAAGAGCACAGTCTCTAAACCCGTTTATATTAACATGATTCTTAGACTGATTATCATTAACTAACAAAAGTAAAAAATAAAAACATGGATTAACTACATGTGAACTCCATAAATGGAAGTCGTTATTGTGATTGTATTGGTTGTGGTAACATCAAATGATACCTTTCAATGGAATTCTTACCGAACTACTGTAATACTTAAAACATGAATTTAGAGGGGCACATGGGTGGCTCATACAGTTAGGTGTCTGCCTTCGGCTCAGGATATGATCTCCAGGTCCTGGGATCAAGTCCCACATCGGGCTCCCAGCTCAGCAGGGAGTCTGCTTCTCCATCTCCCTCTGCTTCTTCCCCTGCTTTGCTTTCTCTCTCTCATAAATAAAATCTTAAAAAACAAAACAAAACAAAAAAACAAAAAACTCCCATGACTTTAGATATATTAAGTATCAAATAATGTTATCTTACTAATAACTATAAAATAACATTCTGAAATAAAGTAGCTATGAATTATTAGTTCTGTTCTTTACTAACTGATTTTATTTTATTATTAGATATTTTACTTTATTAAAACCAAGAACTTTAAATAGATAAACATCCTCTGTTTGAGAATTAAGTGGATGGTTTCTGACACTGAACTTCTGTTTTCACTGTAGACTTATTGCACCATATTAATGCAAACAGTGAAAGGGCGAAATTCTCTACTGGACTTCTTGTGATCTAGTAATAAGTTGCTACAATTTCTAGAGTTCACAACTGGCTATAAAGGAAACCTTGAAACAGTGCAAGGTGTCTGATAAAGCAGGCTGACAGGATATAGTAGCAGTCAAATATGTTTAGCAGTGCTGTGTTCTGATCATACTACGTGATGATAAGACAGGATGTACAGCCATCAGCTTCTGAGATAATGGGAAGGAAGGAAAGAGGGAAGAGTTAAGTTATAATAGTAACGTTAATCTGAAATGTTTATATATTTTTATTTTTACAGTTTACAAAGCACTGTTATAGTATTTATCTTATTTTACCTTTACCTTTTATCCACTTAACGGTTTTCATTTCTTTATGCAGTTTTGAGTTTCTGACCTTTATCATTTCCCTTCACTCTGAAGAACTTTGAAATTTCTGGTAAGGACAAGTTTATTGGCAACAAATTCCCTCCATTCTTGTTTGTCTAAGAAAATCTTTTATGTCTCCCTTACTTTAGAAGAGTAATTTTGCAGGCTACAGAATTCTAGGTTTGTTGGTTTTTTCCTTCAGTACTTTAAAATATTTGATTCCAATCTTTTTGTGCTTGCCTGGCTTCTAAGGAGAAGTTCGGTGTAATTTTTACCTTTGTTCCTCAATAGATAAGTATTATTCATTCCCCCTCTGGCTTTCAGAAATTTTTCTTCTTCTTTCTTTCTTCTTCTTTTTTTTTTAATTTAAATTTTAGTTAGATAGCGTACAGTACAGTATTGCTTTCTGGAGTAGAATCCAGTGATTCATCACTTACATACAGCACCCAGTGCTCATCACAGCGAGTGCCCTCTTTAATACCCATCACCCATCTAGCCCATCCCCTCTCTTTGGTTTGTTTCCCTGTCTCCTTTTTTTTTTTTTTTTTACCCCTTCCCATGTTTATCTGTTTTGTTTCTTAAATTCCACGTATGAGTGAAATCATATGGTATTTGTCTTTCTTTGACTTATTTCACTTAGCATAATACACTTTACCTCCATCCATGTTGTTGCAAATAGCAAGATTTCATTCTTTTTGATGGCTGAGAATAAACCATTCCATTGTGTGTGTGCGTGTGTGTGTGTGTGTGTGTGTGTGTGTGTGTACACACCACATCTTTATGCATTCATCAGTCGATGGACATTTAGACTCTCTCCATAGTTTGGCAGTTGTTGGTAATCTGTAGGGTAGTTCCATTTTTAACTTTCTGAAGGAACCTCCGTACTGTTCTCCAGAGTGGTTGCACCAGTTTGCATTCCCACCAACAGTATAAGGGGGTTCCCATTTCTCTGCATCCTCACCAACACCTGTTGTTTCTTGGGTTGTTAATTCTAGCCATTCTGACAGGTGTGAAGTGGTATCTCATCATGGTTTTGATTTGTATTTCCCTGAAGATTAGTGATGTTGAGAATCTTTTCATGTGTCTGTTAGGCATCTGGATGTCTTCTTTTGAAAAGTGTCTATTCCTGTCTTCTGCTCATTTCTTAGCTGGATTATTTGTTTTTTTGGGTTTTGAGTTTGATAAGTTCTTTATAGATTTTTGATACTAATCCTTTATCAGATATGTCATTTGCATATATCTTCTCCCATTCTGTAGGTTACTTATCAGTTTTGTTGATTGTTTTCTTTGTTGTGCAAAAGCTTTTTATCTTGATGAAGTCCCAATAATTCATTTTTGCTTTTGTTTCCCTTGCCTCTGGCAATGTGTCTAGTAAGAAGTTGCTGTGGCCGATATCAAAAGAGGTTGATGCCTGTGTTCTCCTCTACGATTTTGATGGTTTCCTGCCTCACATTTAGGTCTTTAATCCATTTTTAATTTATTTTTGTGTATGGTGTAAGAAAGTGGTTCAGTTTCATTCTGCATGTTGCTATCGAGTTTTCCCAGCACCATTAGTTGCAAAGAGTCCTTTTTCCATTGGATATTCTCTCCTGCTTTGTCAGAGATTAGTTGACTGTATAATCTTTGTCAAAGATTCGTTGACTGATGTGGGTCCATTTCTGGGTTCTTTGTTCAGTGCCATTGATTTATGTGTCTGTTTTTGTGCCAGTACCATACTGTCTTGATGACTACAATTTGGTAATACAGCTTGAAATCCAGAATTTTGATGCCTGCAGTTTTTTCTTCCTCCACATTCTTCTGAAGAGTGGTATCTTTTGTGGTACCATACAAATTTTAGGATTGTTTGTTCTAGCTCTGTGAAAAATGCTGGTGGTGTTTTGATAGGGATTGCATTAAGTGTGTACGATTGCTTTGGGTAGTGGACATTTTAACAATATTGGTTCTTCCAGTCTAGAGCATAGAATGCCTTTCTATTTCTTTGTGTCCTTCTCAGTTTCGTTAGTAAGTGTTCTGTGGTTTTCAAAGTACAGATCTTTTACCTTTTTTTTTTTTTAAGATTTATTTATTTATTTGAGAGAGAGAGAGCAAGTGAGCAGCGGAGGAGTGGAAGGGCAGAGGGAGAGGGAGAGAGAATCTCAAGTAGATTCCCCTCAGAGCACAGAGCTCGGTGCAGGGATTGATCTCATGACCTGAGCCAAAATCAAGAGTCAAACGCTTAACCGACTGTGCCACCCTGGTGCTCCAGATCCTTTACCTCTTTAATTAGGTTTATTCCTAGGTATGTTATTGTTTTTGGTGCAATTGCAAATGGGATCAGTTCCTTGATTTCTTTTTTTACTGCTTTGTTATTGGTGTATAGAAATGCAACAGATTTCTGCACATTGATTTATATCCTGCAACTTTGCTGAATTCATGTATTCTAGCAATATCTTGGTGGAGTCTTTTCTGTTTTCTACATAGAGTATCATGTCATCTGCAAATAGTTGAAAGTTTGACGTCTTCCTTGCCAATTTGAACGCCTGAGTGCTGAGGCTAAGACTTCCAGTACTATGTTAAATAGTAATGGTGAGAGTGGACATCCGTGTCTTGTTCCTGACCATAGGGGAAAGACTCACTTTTTCCCCATTGAGGATGATACTGTCTGTGGGTCTTTCGTATATGGCCTTTATGGTGTTGAGGTATGTTCCCTCTATCCCTACTTTGTTGAGGGTTTTTATCAAGAATGGATGCTGTACTTTGTCAAATGTTTTTTCTTCATCTGTTGAGAGGAATATATGTTTCTTATCCTTTCTTTTATTAATGTGTTATATCACATTGATTGATTTGCAAATATCAATTTTATTCTTTAGAAGAACCAGCTCTTGGTTTCATTGTTCTGTTCTATTGGGTTTTTCATTTGTTTGTTTATCATTTATTTCTGCTGTAATCTTTATTATTCCCCTTCTGCTGGTTTTAGGCTTTATTTGCTGTTCCTTTTCTAGCTCCTTTAGGTGTAAGGTTAGGTTGTGTATTTGAGATTTTTCTTGCTTCTTGAGGTAGGCCTATATTGCTGTGTACTTCCCTCTTAGGACTGCCTTTGCTGCATCCCAAAGGTTTTGGATTGTCATGTTTTTCCTTCCTTCCTTCCTTCCTTCCTTCCTTCCTTCCTTCCTTCCTTCCTCCCTTCCTCCCTTCCTCCCTTCCTCCCTCCCTCCCTCCCTCCCTTCTCCCCTTCCTTCCTTCCTTCCTTCCTTCCTTCCTTCCTTCCTTCCTTCTTCTTCCTTCTTCCTTCCTTCCTTTTCTTTGAGAGAGGGAGAGAGCACAAGCAGGGGGAGCAGCAAGCAGAGGGAGAGGGAGAAGCAGACTCCCTGCTGAGCAGAGAGCCTGCCGTGGCACTTGATCCAAGGACCCTGGGATCACAACCGGAGTCTAAGGCGGCTGCTTAACTGAGCCACCCAGGCACCCCTGGACTGTCATGTTTTCATGTTCATTTGCTTCCATGTACTTTTTTATTTCTTTTTTAATTTCCTGGTTGACCCATTCATTCTTTAGTAGGATGTTCTTTAACCTCCATGTATTTTTGGTCTTTCCAAATTTTTCTTGTGGTTGACTTCAAGTTTCATAGTGTTGTGATCTGAAAATATGCATGGTGTGATCTCAGTCTTTGTATTCTTGTTGAGGGGTGATTTGTGACCCATTATGTGATATTTTCTGGAGAATGTTCCATGTGCACTCAAAAAGAATGTGTATTCTGCTACTTTAGGATGAAATGTTCTGAATATATATCCTAAGTCCACCTGGTCCAATGTGTCTTTCAAAATCATTGTTTCCTTGTTAATTTTCTGCTTCAGTGATCTGTCCATTGCTGTAAATAGGGTGTTAAAGTCCCCTACTATTTTTGTATTATTATCCATGAGTTTATTATTAATTGATTTATATATTTGGGTGCTCCTAAGTTGGGGCATAAATATTTACAATTGTTTAATCTTCCTGATGAATAGACCCCTTAATTATGATATAATGCCCTTCTTCATCCCTTGTCATAGTCTTTATTTTAAAATTGAGTTTGGGGGCGCCTGGGTGGCACAGAGGTTAAGCATCTGCCTTTGGCTCAGGGCGTGATTCCAGCGTTATGGGATCGAGCCCCACATCAGGCTCCTCCGCTATGAGCCTGCTTCTTCCTCTCCCACTCCCCCTGCTTGTGTTCTCTCTCTTGCTGGCTGTCTCTATCTCTGTCAAATAAATAAATAAAATATGTTTTAAAAAAACTGAGTTTTCTGATAGAAGTATGGCTCCTCTGGCTTTCTTTTGTCATCCATTAGGGTGATACATGATTCTCTATCCCCATACTTTCAATCTGCGGGTATCTTTAGGTCTAAAATGAGCGTCTTGTAGGCAGCGTATAGATGGATCTTCTTTTTTGGATACCCTGTGTCTTTGATTGGAGTATTTAGTCCATTTACATTCAGTATGATTATTGGGAGATACAAATTTAGTGTCATTGTGTTGCCTGTATAATTGGTGTTTCTGGTGATATTCTCTGGTCCTTTCTAGTCTTTGTTGCTTTTGGTCTTTTTTCCTCCATTCAAAGAGTCCCCCTTAAAATTTCTTATATGCCTGGTTCAATGGTCTTGAGCTCCTTTAGTTTTTATTTGGGAAACCGTTTCTGTCTTCCATATATTCTGAATATTGTCCTTGCTGCATATTTTTACCATTCATTATGTTGAATATTTCCTGCCACTTTCTTCTGGCCTGCCACGTTTCTGTGGACAGATCTGCTGCAACCTGATCTGTCTTCCCTGTAGGTTAAGGACTTTTTTCCCTTGCTGCTTTCAGGAATCTTTCCTTGTCTGTTGTATATTTTGTGAATTTGACTGTGATACGCTGTGGTGAATTTAATGGGAGGTTTCTGTGCTTCTTGGATTTTGATGCCTGTGTCCCTTCTCAGATTAGGGAAGTTTTCAACTATAATTTATTCAAATAAACCTTCGCCTTTTTCTTTCTCTTCATATTCTGGGACTACTATGATATGAATGTTAGTGTGTTTTAATAAGTTGCTAAGTTCCCTAACTGTGCCTTCCTGATCCATTACCTTTGTTTCCCTCTTCTTTTCAGCTTTGTTATTTTCCATAATTTTATCTTTTTAATTTTTTTTTAAGAGCGAGAGCATGAGTTGGGGGTGGGGCAGGCAAGAGGGAGAGTGAGAGAATCTTAAACAGGCTCCACACTGGGCTCCAACACGGGGTTCAATCTCATGACCCTGAGATCACTGACCTTAGCTGAAATCAAGTCTGATGCTTAGCCAACTAAGCCAGTCAGGCGCTCCCATATTTTTATGTTCTATATCACTGATTCGTTCCTCTGCTTCGTCCATCCTCATTTTTATGGCATCCATTCAGGTTTGCATCTCTGCTATAGCATTTTTAATTTCAGCCTGAATAGATTTTAGTTCTGAGGTAAGGGATTCTCTCGGGTCTTCTATGATTTTTTTCAAGCCAGCTATTATTTTCATAATTGTTGTTTTAAATACTAGTACAAACATCTTACATGTATTTGTAGTGATTAAGTCTCTGGCTGTCATTTCTTCCTTTTATTTCTTTTCGGTTAAATTCCTCCATCTTGTCATTTCAGAGGGGGGAAAAAAGCAAAATAAAAATGTAAAAATTAAAAATAATTTTTAAATAAAATAAAATACATAAAGGAAGCTAGATCTTAGATGTGTTTTTGTCTGATTTTTAGGAGAAGCTTGATAGAGAAAAGGTAGAAAGGAAAGAAAAAAAAGTAAGTTAAAAAATACAAAATAAAATTTTAAAAAATAAGAATATTTTTAAAATTGCTTTTTCTGTATCCACAAAAAACAAAAACAAATAGAAAACCCCAAAGTATACTAGATCGTGTTTCCCCTAGAGCGGAAGCTTTGTAGCACTGGATAATCAGTAGACTTGGTGTGGGCAAGGAGTTTGTGCTGGTCTTCTGGGGCAGGGTCCTGCTGCTCCAGCCCTGGTGGAGATGTGCCCACAGAGCACAGTGGGGCCGGGCTTGGTGTAGTGGCTCCGTTCTCTACTTGGCGGCATTGTTTAGCTCACTGAGGTGGATCAAGTTGGTAGGCTTTGGGAGAAAATGGCTTCTTTCCCCGGTTCTCTCCAGAGCAGGAAATGTATGCCACCCCTCTTCAGTAAGCACTCACAGACAGGCAAACAGTGACCCCTCCTATGTCCCTGGTTTCTGTCAGGTCCCTCCCTGCCTGCATCCTGAGCTTTCTGTGCTTTCTGCCTGCCCAATGGCACAGTACTCCTGTGTTTTATGTCAGGCACAGTTGAATTTCAAAACCCCACGCTGCAGGGACCTACACTTATCCTCTGGGATAGGGTCTCCCTGCACTGTGGCACGTTCCGGCTTGTCCCAGAAGACACTCATGTGACTGTGTCTTGGTTCAAAGTTTAGGATAAATCGCAACGTACAGCTGGTGCCAGGGTTTGCTGCCCTCTGCAGGTGTCTTTGTTCCTATACTGGTGAGCGGGCTAGGTTGATGGCACCTGCAGGGTTCTTTCCCCCACAGAAGCCTATCACCTCTACCAAGTGAACTCCAAGCAGGGGAACCGCTTCTCCCTAGGGATCCTCAGGCTGCCTGCTCCTGGGGTTCCACCCTGCTCTCCCACTGGAGCACCACTCAGCTCCCCTGGTGTGAACCTGGCAATGTGGCAGTCCTCTGAAACTTCAGACTCTGTGCTCCCCTGTTTGTAGAAAATGAGTGGTATCGTAACCTCCTTTTTCCCTGTAAGTGGTTTTCGGGAATAGTTTTCTTAGGCAGTCCCCTATGCCTGTTTTCACCCCCCCACCCCCGGCCTTCTGCTTTCTCCCTCTCTCTTCTTTCTCTCTCAGCACTCCCTCTGGATCAGGGCTCCTTCCGCTGAGGAGCACCAATAGCTCTTTTCTCTCACAAATCAGCTCTGCAGTTCCTACATTCCATGGGTCATTTTTCTGGTTTGTAGACGTGCAGCTTTGTTCCCTTAAGACTTCAGATCGATTTCTTGGGTGTTCAGAATGATTTGATATTTATCTAGTTGTGTTTGAGGGAGGAGGCAAACTTAGGATCATCCTACTCCTCTGCCATCTTCTCTCCTCAGAATTTTTTCTTTATTTTTTATTTTCTGTAGTTTGAAAATTGTATGATAGGTGGAGGGCTTTTTGTTTGTTTTTAGCATTTATCCTGCTTGGTGTTCTCCGACCTTCCTGGATTTGCGGTTTGGTCTTCAATATTAATTTGTGTAGATTCTCAGTCATTATGGCTTCAAATATTTCTTCTGTTCCCTTTTCTCTTTCTTCCCCTTTTCATACCCCAGAAACATGTATATTATACCTTTTATATTTGTCCCATTTGGATATTGTTTCTTTTTAATTTTTCAGTCTGTTTTCTTTGTTTTTCCATTTTGGAAATTCCTATAGACATATCCTTAAGCTCCGAGATTCTTTCCTCAGCTATGTCTAGTCTACTAATGAGTCCATCAGAGGCATTATTAATCTATGTTACAGCGTTTTTTATCTATAGCGTTGATTCTTTCTTGGAATTTCCACTTCTCTGCTTTCATTATGTATCGGTTCTTGCATGTTGCCTGCTTTTATTGTTAAAGCATTTTAATCATAGTTGTTTTAAATTCAGTCTGGTAATTCCAGCATCTCTGCTCTGAGTCTGGTTCTGATGTTTGGTCTGTCTTTTCAAACTGTTCCTTTTTGTTGTAATTTTTAAACTGTAATTTTTTTGTTGAAAGCTGAGTATAATGTACGTATGGGGTGAAAGCAACTTTGGCAAATAGGGCTTTAGTAATGTGGTGGTGAAGTGTGTGGAGAAGCATTCAGTAGTCCTGTGATTGTGTCTTGTCTTTTAGTGAGCCTGTGTCCCTGGGCAATGAACTTCTCGAGTGCCTCTTTCTCCCACCTTAGGTGGAACAAGATGGCTGGAGGGGGGCTGAAGTTGAATATTTCTCTTCCCCCAGGTAAGCTAGGTACTGATAAAGCTCCAATAGGTTGGGCTCTACTTTTCCTCACCCCATGACAAAACCAAAGGGAGTTTTTCTCCAGTCTTCACAATGGAACCTTGGTAATGCTTTTGACCGTAAAACTCACAGAAACGTGAGGCCTCCCTGGGACAGGATCCTCCTGCAGTTTTGATGCTCAGGTTGAGGGTCTTTTTAGCACTTTGTCAGTTACATACAGTTCAGGTTTTTCTACCCTGGTGCTGAGTTTTAGCTCCAAAAAATTGAAATTCTCTCTGTTCTCCTGTCTTTTTCTCCAATTTTGGGGGCGGCTGTTTGCCCCGCGACCTCATTTCTCTGTTGAATTTAAGAGGAGTTGTTTATTTTTCAGTTTGTTCAACTTGTACTTGTTAGGATGAAGTGATGACTTTCAAGCTGCTTATCTGCCAGGCCAGAAACTGGAAGTGTTGGGGCGCCTGGGTAGTGCAGTCATTAAGCGTCTGCCTTCGGCTCAGGGCGTGATCCCGGCGTTCCGGGATCAAGTCCTACATCGGGCTCCTCCGCTGGGAGCCTGCTTCTTCCTCTCCCACTCCCCTGCTGTGTTCCCTCTCTCTCTGGCTGTCTCTCTGTCACATAAATAAATAAAATCTTAAAAAAAAAAAAAAAAAGAAACTGGAAGTGTTGTTTTATTTACCTTAATTATTATTTTAGCAGTCATAAAGTCAATATGAGACTTATTATTTTATTAATCAAAAACTGAGGCTCAGAGAAAGGGCCAGCTGCATAACCTTCAGGCCTTATTCAAAAAACAAGAAAAACGTACCATTAGATGTACAAAAATACAAAAGCTTTTTTTCTTTCTTGTACATTCTCTCAACTGTCAAGGTGTCTTTTATTTGCTATTTAATGTTATTCTAAGTATGAGTTTGAGCCCCACGTTGGGGGTAGAGTTTACCTTTAAAAAATAAAAAATAAAGTAATGTTTTTGTAAGTAAAAATTAAAAATTTACATCAACATAAATTTTATTCATCTTTATATTGTGATGTAAGTTTTAACTGTAATCGTAATTCATGTGTGAAATCATCAAATTTATACACTTTGTATTCCTAAGCTTATACATGCATGGGTATTTTGTTCTTACCAGAATAATGGGAATACTGCACAAAACTAACTATACTCTTTTTATTTCACTTATTAATATGCACATATTCCATCAACATTCTTTATTTTTTATTAACTCATGAATAAGGAAGGACTAAAAGGAAAGGTCCTATCCATTGTTCTGTCTTTCTCTCTCCTGTCGTCATTTTACTCTAAATGATACAGGGAAGTGACACGAGTAAGAAAGGATTAGGAGTTTTTGGTCTTTATTGCCTTCTTCCGCTTCTAAAAGAGAAAGCATGGCCTCTTAGGGCTGTTGATACTCTTCTTACTCTGTTGTAGAACTAATATGCTTACATTGTGTCCACTTGGGTCCTTACACAGGAATTCTGTGCTCATGGAACATCATGACGACTGTATGCAAATGCGCAGCAAGGGCACGTATTGTACATACCTTCTGTGCTTAAGCTTAGGTTTCATTGTCTCATTGGATTTACAAAATCAAGTTCAAAGATAAAATGAAGTACTTCAGGGTGCAATAGCTATTAAACCTTTTGTGGGATTCTGTGGGACTGCACAGGTTACACCCACAAAGCTGACCCTGCTCGAAGATACTCTGACTTGTTCAAAGCCACACAGCCGGGAAGTGTCCAAGCTAGGTTTAAACTTAGGTGTTTGGCTAATGTTTTCCTTCCTTCTTTCCTTTGTTCGTTTGTTCCTTCCTTCCTTCCTTCCTGCATTTGTTATTAGTATTATTTTATTTATTTATTACAAATTCTTGTGTTGAGGGCTGACTTTCAGTGGATTGCTACAAGGGAGCTTCTTAGCCACACGTAAAACCTTGACCCAGAAGCATGTCTTCTGTGAATAGTTTAGTTCCAGGTTCCCCACAAACGCGGGTTGTGTGATGGGCAAGGCAGTGGCCCCTTTCCAGCTGCACCCCATTTATTTTTTTTCTTTTAGTTATAGTTTGCTATTAAGTAGTAATTATTAAAAAACTCTTTTTCTTTCTCTGTAAACCTCCAGACTACTGTGTAAAGCAAGAATGAAATAGATGAATGTTAAAGACATAGGTATAGATACAGCTTACTCCTTGTATTGGAATTACTGACTTTTTTCCCAGTCTTGCTAATTCACCACTGAGAGGCTGACCAGACATTTGTTGTTGTTGTTTTTTAAGATTTTATTTATTTATTTGACAGAGAGAGTGAGAGTACAAGCAGGGGGTGCAGTAGAAGGAGAGGGGGAAGCAGGCTCCCTGCAGGGAGCCCCATGTGGGGCTCGGTCCTAGAACCCTGGGGTCATGACCTGAGTCGTTGGCAGACCTTTAACCATCTGACCTACCCAGGCGCCCCCTGACTAGACATTTGGATGCAGTCCACAGTCTTACAGAACTTTGAAAGATCATTCTGCCCTCAAGGAATTTATTATTGCTAGAAGGAGAGGAATCCCTTCACACCTGAGTCCAACAGTACTGTAGCCAATTCCTGTCTTCAGGCAAAGGCTCTAAATATAATTGTTATGGGTATTTCAAACTGGATACTTTTAAGAGTGAAACCAGGTACTACTAACAGTTAAGTTGGAATCACAGGCATTAACTGCAGTTGTCCTGAGCAAACTGGGACATACAGTCACCTACCTCATAATGCATTATTCAGACACATGCTGAGCCTAAGCATGACTTTCCTGTGAGCTTCCAGAAGACTTCCTTTATTTTTTTTTAATACCATCATTCCACTAATCCACTCTGAACCACAGTTATGATTGTGTCTGTTTGCTTGAAAGAATATAAGCTTCTGAAGATTGGGAACCAAGTCTTCTTCATCTTTGTATCCCTAGTGCTTTATGGGCCCTGGCACGTAACTGTAAAGGCTGCCACCACAATCACCACTGACTGCCATTTATGAAGTACCTGTTATGTGTCCCCCCACTATGAAAGGGACTCTATATATTATTTTACTTAATCCTCACAAAAATCCTGCAAAGTAACTGTTATTTTACCAGTGTAGGCATTTGATGTTTGTGTTACATAATGGGAAACCTTGCAGACCTAATGTATAAAGCACTATAGGTCATTCTTTGAGAAAGTGTACAAACTGAGACAGGAGCGAGAAGAGTAGAGATAGGCAAATGTCCAGATTCTTAAAACGAAAATGTACATGGATTATGAATGTTTGTATCATTGAGCTTGACATGAATTCTATGCAAAAATCAAATGGGATTTTTTTTTAATGGCTTACTTCTTTTCTCAAAATGCTTACAGCAGTCACTAGGTGCTTATATGGGTTCTCTGGGAGCAGCTCCTGTCAGACTCAGCTTATTGTTTGAGATTCTTGGATATCTTTCTGGTCAAGATGTAGATGGGTAGGCCTGATGTGTGGATCGTAGATAGATTGTGAACTGGTTGGACAGCTATACCAGAGAAATCCGGTAAATAGAATTGATGTTAGTACCGAGGGAGTTTGCTGCATTCTTTGGTGCTGAATCCTGGACTTTGTTCTTTTCAGTATTTTTATTAACTGAGCACATCAATGTCGTATTGTTCAAATTTTCAAATAACCAACAAAGATTAGTTAAGACATTGCATGATAGAGCAATTCCTCAAAAAAATCTTAAGCACAAAAATGCCAACAAATTGGACAAAAGTAAAATTCCAAAATAAATGCATCCAAATCTCAACTGCCCCAAATATAATATCACAAAGGAAAATGTCAGGGAATTTTAGATGACTGAGGGCTTGATGTGAATCAGTGGTCTGCCATGGCTGCTGAGAGGGCAAGGCTCCCTTAATCATTTCTCATTTGTTTTCTGCATGGCTCTGTCGTGGAGTATGGGGATAAGTGAGTAGATGTTATAGGCTGCCTGAAGAGGAAACTTTCTAATATTTAGCATTGTCCAAATATGGAATATACTGTATAACCATATCCAGTGATTCCATAATAGTGGAAAATTTTCTTATAGAGAAACTGCCATGTAAGAGATGTTACAGTGGTATTTTATGCATCACATAATAAATTGAGTAAATGTCTTCTAAGGCTCCTTCCTGTTCTGAAATTTATATAAGTCTCCTATTTCTCCAGCCCACTGAAGTATTGTTTGGGATTGTAATGTCCCTAGGTCTTAAAAAGAGCCATTTACTGAAAGATGTCCATGTGGTTGGGGAAATAAAATGTAGATTACAGCTCTAAATTGAACCCTAAAAATACAACTTTAAATTCAGGGGCGCCTGGGTGGCACAGCGGTTAAGCGTCTGCCTTCGGCTCAGGGCGTGATCCCAGCGTTATGGGATCGAGCCCCACATCGGGCTCCTCCGCTGTGAGCCTGCTTCTTCCTCTCCCACTCCCCCTGCTTGTGTTCCCTCTCTCGCTGGCTGTCTCTATCTCTGTTAATAAATAAATAAAATCTTTAAAAAAATATATTAAATTCAAAAACAGTACACCGTATTGATAAGTTTAATGTAAGAAAGATTTATAAGAACATTATAAAGAATGGTAAAGAACAAAAAAGGAAACTTTAACAAGATTCAGAATAAGTAAAACAAAATAAGATGTTAGAAATAAGTTATGTGCAAGATTATTTCTTACATAAAATAGTTCTAAACAGGATTGTATATAATTTGGTTGTGACAGCAGACACATACGAACACATATATAGTAATTATAACAATCAATATATCCTAGGGATTAAAGCAGTGAGTGAATTTTATTAATGTATTGGTTTTAGACAATTGAGACTAATAAGGGTAAACAATAAAGATCATTCCGTCTTTGCAGTTTTTCTGCTTTATAGAATGTATGATGAAGTACAATCCAATAGCCTTTGAGTAACTTGTCAAATTTTTACTAAAATTTCTGTAAAGGTGAAATCCTACTCTAATGATTTCAACATGTATCCAGGTGAAAGTAGTATTCCGGTAATTGTATGTTATCAAGTGGCTTATTAGAAAATATATTTCAGATTTCCAGTTGTAATGAAGGAGTAAATTAATGTTAATCCTCCTGTTCTGCAAAGTGTTGTGTCTCCACTCTTGGCCTGAAGCAATAAAGAATTAGAGATTGGTGCCCAAAGCGAAAGCAGACAACTGTTTTATTAAAGCAACAGTACACTCTTTAAGGGAGAGTGGAGTTCTGTGAGGTTCTGCGAGGTGGAACCGGCCCCTAGGTTGTTTTGGGGTTGGATATGTGTTGGGTTTTTCTGGACCGGAAAGACCTGTGACTAGCGGTGGGTGGTGCTGAGGGCTCCTTGACTGACATAGGGTAAGATTATGTAACCACTTTCCTACTGTGCATGCCCATTTCCATTATGTGTCTGAAAAGCCCACAAGGGGGGTTTTAACTGCAAAACAAATGTATGTAAAAGGCTGGATAGCTAAAGGTCAAGCTGGGGACACCGTTTCCCTGGACTCTGCATGCACCTCTTAGGGACAGTTTCTCTAGGCTGTTAACATCCTGTTGCAAGGGGAACATGACCCAGTTTTCTTGATCGTAAAGGTGTTTCTTGGGGTGTTCCTTCCACTGCTCATTATCTAGTTTCTACTTCACACTCCTAAAACATTGCTCTGATCATGTTACAAGACAGCACACCCTATGCTTACAATGGTAGTGATCATTTTCTTTCTCAGTACAGTTGTATGCATGCTTCACACACTTCCCTAGGAGTAATGTGTGCTTTGGCTACCGCCTTTGAAAATTGGTGCGCTGACTACTAGCTCTGGTTGATTGTCCAGATCCTTCTACAGTTTTGCCCTAGCTTATTTTTTCAAATTTATGTTATTGTTTCTATACACTTAGACCAATAAGTTAGTCATATATATCCACTGTTTTTCTTGCTTTCCCATACTCCGTTTTCTTGGTACTTTTAAAACCAACTCCTACCTATTGGACTCCTTTGTATCTTTCCTACAGACTTCAAAGTAAATACTATTGTCTTTTTAAAGTCCTAATCATCTGATGACCACCATCCTGGGTATAAGTTGCATTTTACACCTTTCATATGGTCTTTATACTCTACCTTGTGTGAAATTATTTGTGTACTTGCCTTGTAATCTGTTAGATTGTGGTTCCTTTTTGCAGCTTTTCTTTGTGTCATCGGAAAAATGGTATCCATGTAAGCATTGCATAATTTTGAGTCTAATTTGTAATAAATAGAAATTATTAAGGAAGAGGCATCATGGTACTGGGGAAAAGAGTTCTGTCAGGAGAATAGCTACTTTAGCCACTTATGGAGTCTTTGTACAAATCATATCACTTTAATATCCTTAATTTTAAAATGAGAGAGTTGAACATGTAATATATTTTATATCCCTTCTGGTTGTATGATTCTATAAATGTTAAACGAAACTGATCATACATACACTAGTTAAGGCATATTTGAGATGTAGTCAGTTTTTTTTGTTTTTTTTTAAGATTTTATTTATTTGAGAGAGAGCTAGTGTGAGAGTAGGGGGAGGGGCAGAGGGAGAGGAAAAGTGAGAATCCCAGGCAGACTTCTTGCTGAGCAGGGAGCCCCACGAGGGGCTTGATCTCAGAGCCCTGAGATCGTTACCTGAACTGAAATCAAGAGTTGGATGCTTAACCAACTGAACCATGCAGGTGCCCCGAGATGTAGTCAATTTTTTAAAAAAGTTTTTAATTACCTCTAGCATTTAGAAAATTGTATAGCTTCCCTATTTTTATAATATGTATTAATGTTATTACCTACATTAATTGGTCATCTTAAGCATAGTGAATCACATTTTAGGGGCTAAGCTGTTATTTCTGTTATTTAAAAGGTTGGTAAATGTAGGAGTTGGAAACTAAGTAGGGTTTTTATTCATTTATAATCGTGGATACTAATTTGAATGAGACATCTCAATTTATGTCTAAGGAACTTATAAAATTTCTTAGTCTAAGTAGACCTGTAGTATTCTTGCTTGTTAGAAAATTGTATTTAATAAATTAAAAATTGCCTAATTTTATTCATTGACAGTTGACTGCATTCCTCGCTTATTAAAAGGGAAATTGCATAATGTTTTTAGTAGCAGGAGAATTTAAAGTGGAATGATTCTATACATACTGATTGACATATCTAAGCTAAATGTGAAATGTCAGAGCAGTGATAGTTACATGAGGGAAAATGTGGTTGGCAAGGTCTTGATTTACTTTTATTACACTTTATTATATCCTTGCCCCCAAATCCTAAGATGATAGCATATTTAGTCCAAAATCTTCTAAAATTTCACTTCAAGAAATTACATAATTTATATGAGAGCTACATTTCAGGTATCTTTAATAATTTTATCTTGTTATTTTTTACAAAGCTCAACAGAATTGGTATGCTGTAGAAGAAAAGGACAAATAATAGTTTTAATACTTTGCTCTAAGGTTTATTATCTTTATATCCCGAAAATATTTGACAAGTAGTACTTAGTAAGTGTTGTATCTAAGTCTGGTAGAAATCAGATATGTTCTTAAAGATTTTTTCATTTTAGAGATGGTCAGGAAGGCATAATCTATTACACATCTGTTTGTTAATCAAAATGTTTAACTAGAATATATTTTGGGAGTCCACATATATTTCTTCTCTAACATTAATCTGGTGAGATACATATATATATATATATATATATATATATATATATGTGTGTGTGTGTGTGTGTGTGTGTATACATATATGTATATTTTTTTATATAAATAAAGAGTGAAAAATACGTTTTGCTATACAAACTAAGTAGACTTCAGAGTGGCCGTGAAGTTGGTGTTTTCAGGATAAACACAGGGTACTTCTGCTTCCTTCCTGATAAATCCAGGCTATTTAAAAGCTGTCACATTGCCCTGTTGCCATGGATATTGTAATGAGGGAGAAGGAAAAAACTATTCCTAACTTCCTGTCTTATTTCTTGAGATTTGATTTTGATAATTTTAAATGTTTCATTTTTGAAATGCTAGATTATGCTTTGTGGTGAAAAAAGAAGATTTATTATTTTGACACTTTCTAGTTCAGTGTCTGAGGCCTTCTGTAATCTTTCTCTTCAGTCAAAAACTGAGTGTCTTGTCAGCTTTTAGAATATGGCAGTGTCAAGAAGCCACAGCAGTGGACACGATTTCAAAGCCTGTTTGAAATAGGCTCTTTGCCTCTCAATTTATTGGTGATGGCACTGGGCTTAAATGTATATTATCATGGAATAAAATGCAATACCTAGATATATTTTTAGCTTGTGTTTTTTTTTTTTAATATGAGTCTTTCTTTGTTTTAGAGGGCTGCATTAATTTAGAGGATTTTTTAGAGGTTTTTTCCAAACCCTCATAATGGCACTGTATAAGCAAAGATTTTTTTTTATCCCTCAAGTCTGTATTTCTTAGATCTTATAATTCATCTAAGACTAGGAAAATAAATGCTTTATTTCTGTCATTTTACACAAAGATCTGTAAAAACGATTGTAAATGTAAATTAATTTTTAGTTATTAGAAAGTCACTCAGAAATTAAATAGAAAATTAATGTCTTTTTATGGATATTTAAGTTCTAAAAGATTAAATGTTATTCTGGCTAGAATTTTAAGATTTCTTACCTCTGTAGTTTGTTGCTTTGGTGTATCTGTCCTTGAATTTTGTCTTTAGTAGATTTCAAAATAAGAATAATGAGGTTAATTTCTCAAGTTTACATTTATGAATGGAGTATCATCTGAATTCAGTCTTTGTAGCTCTCACTAATGTATATAAGGTAGTACTTGGATTACTATGAATATATAAAAGAATGATACCTAAAATGATCTCTGCCACACATCAGTGTGTCTGTGATACTGCCTCAGCAAGATTTGAAGATAAAGAGATACAACATAGTTTTTAAAGTGATAGACTCTTTTGCCTTTTTAATTTGTGGGGCAACCTGTGAAATGCCAACTCTAAGAGTAATTCATGTCTGAATTGTTGAAATCCATCCGGAATAGCCACCTCTTTTTGGAGTAGTTTGTAAGGTTTAGGGCACAGATGTTCTTCACTCATATTGGTTGATCCACTGTAAGGAGCAAAGGAGCAGGCTGTATTCAGAGCAGTGGTTCTCAACTCATGGCGCTGATAAGAAATATGTGTTATATTATGATCCAGCCTGCATGCGCTCAATGTGTGCACAAATATGCAAAACAATTCATGAATACTTACCTTTACTTTGTAGAGTGCACTGTTTTCTATTTCATTTTTTTAATGCCAAAAAAAAAATTCTCATTGTTACACAAAAATTAGATTTCAAAACTGAGTAGTGGGCCGTGTCTGCAGTTTGGTAAACTATGTTTAGGATATACCCCTTATTCTTCCCTTTAAGTGTTTCTTTACCTTGCACTACTATACGCATATTCTATATTATGTAGTTTTCAGTGGAGATGGTTGATAAACACCTATTTAAACTATGATGTAATTGCAATCTAAAGAAGAGAAACTCTGGGAACCCATATAGATGTGTGACATCTGGAAGGAAAGATATTTTCTAGACTGTTTGCAGTAGTTCTGAGGATGGAAGTGTGGATTACCAGAAGATCTCTTGTTTGTTTGATTTGGCTTTTTCTCTCCTTTCCAAACAATGGGTATTTTCGTACTCGGCAATATTTTAAAAAGTAGTTCTAATTTAGTGCGAAAATAACTCATAAACCAGAATTTGAATTTTTAAAAAGAAGTCATTTTGGCCTGAAGAGATTTCAGATTATTAGAATACAGAAAGTAGATAGGAAGGAATCCCTTACAGGTTTATTCCATGCTGCTTTTGCAGGGAAGAAGTTTCAGTAAAATATGTCAAAGAAAGAATTTTAAATTGAAGGACAGAAAATAAGCTTTGGTTACTCTTTCCCTATTTAGCATATGATATCTGAACCTCAGTTAATTTGCAAAGTGAATGAATTTGGCCAGATTATTTTAAGTTTATTTTCAACTTTAAGGCTTTCTGATTTTAAGTTAAATCAGGGATTAGATTTTTAAATGCCTACCAGGCATAAGACACTTATATGGTAACAGAGTATTACAGACAGTGGTATGAATTGAGATCAATGAAAGCCTCTTTGAGAGAAGCTGCTAGTAGAATCCTGCTCGGAAGTTATTTGAAGTTTGCCTGCTTTGTGGCCACTTATCCTCGGGTTCTTTTGCAGAGTTGAGTGCTTAAACACTCGATACAGATTGTCCAGGAAAAAAGGAAGGAGGGAAGTTCTAGCATTTTAAGTATTTAGTTGGAAAGAATTGATTCAGTGGTTACTATAAACTGTGCTTTCTTTGAAATTATTTTGCTATAAACAAGGTAAGTCTTACCTCTGTTGGAGGTGAAAAATAAAATGTGAAATGGATTATGTTAAACTTCTAAGAATTGTGTATTGTTATAGGCTGATGATTCTGTATTTGAGAAGGTTATTAAAGAATTGATATCTGTGATGGTAGGTTAATTAAATAATATAATAAATAATTTTGATGGAGATAGTGGTGACTAAAAACAAGTTAACAGTAGATGTATGTTCTTAGAAATGATACATCTGTATAGCTAACAAAAATGTACTCATGGAACAACTAAGTTACGAACTTTTCAGGTAGTTATAGAAGAAATGATCTTGTAGGAATGGTTTGAGAAATGAATGTGAGTGAATGAATGTTTTATTTTCTTGGCCTAAGAGAGGTAGGCTGTATATTTAATGGAATGTTATTCAGCTATAAGATAGAATGAAATTTGTGACAACTTGGATGAACTTGGATGAACCTTGAGGGCATTGTGCCAAGAGTAATAAGTCAGACAGAGAAAGGCAACTGCCACATGATCTCACTTGTAAGTATAATCTAAAAAAAAAAAAAAAAAAAGCTCCAAACAAACAAAAACAAATGAAAAAACCAAGATAATGGATACAGAGAACAGATGGGTGGTTGCCAGAGGCAGGGGTGGGGGTGGGCGGTGGGCAAATGGGTGAAGGGAATTAAAAGTACAAACTTCCATTTACAAAAGAAATAATTCCTAGGGGTGTAATGTACAGCATGGTAACTATAGTTAATAATACTGTCTTGTATATTTAAAATTTGCTAAGAGTAGGTCTTAAAAGTTTCACCATTAGAAAAAAAATCCTGTAACTATGTGTGGTGATGTTAACTACACTTACTGTATGGTGATGATTTTACAATGTATACAAATATGGTATCATTATGTAGTACACGTGAAATTAATGTCATGTTATATGCCAATTATATCTACATTAAAAAAGTGAAAAGAGAAGTAGGCTTTCGAGTTGATAATCCAGTGGACGTGTGTCTTTTCATCCTGTCCTACAGAACATTTCTGTATAAGTGAGAAAGAGAAAATTTAGAACGTATAACTGTGACTTGGGTTTCTGAGAACTAGAAGAACATTATATTTAAAAATGTAACTGATCGTGTAGAGTAGACTCAGGAGGAAAACCTATCAAGTAACATTTCATTAGGCTTTTCTTGGTGCAGTGGTGTCTCCCGTGTCAGCAGTGTGGATGAGTGGAGTAACAGCGTGCTCTTGAAGAGTCTGAAGGCCTCTCCGGCCTCTAGTTAACAGGGCACATTAACAGTAGCTAGCAAATAATATGAAATGGAGTTCTTTTAAAAAGTGTAATTTCATATAAAGGACTTAAATAATTAACAATTACGTTAAGTGTATATATTTACTATTTTGGGATCCTGATGTGTAAGGTTTGTCATTTCAAGTTCAGTGATCATGCTTACTTGTTTTTTATACAATAATAAATTCTTTGGGCTTTATTACACTATGCTTCATATATTTCATTATACTATATCAAAATATGCATAATTAATTGGGGCTTAAAAGTCCTGTTCAATTTATTTAAGAAAAATTAATAAATCTGATTATTTACTTTAAAGCTGCAGAAGAAAGAAGATCAGCAGTTGGAGCCCAAAAAAAGTACCAGCCCTAAAAAAGCTGCAGAGCCCACTGTTGATCTTTTAGGACTTGGTAAGTAACAAAAAATACAAGTCACCTTAAGAGTTATAAAATAATTGAAGTCTTCACTTGAAATGAATATAATGGCTTTATCATCAGTATGCCAAAAGATACCTGTTAACTGAATTTGAAAATGGTATGATTAGTGTGCTCAGTTCCCACAAAAGGGAAGTCTTTAATAAGGGAGCTCGTGTCTGTCAGCACTGTCTCCACTGAAATACAAGTAATGAGTTCCTCGGGGAAGGAAGAGATATCAAAGTAATCTTCAGAGGCTTAGTAGACTGACATTTCAACATTTAAAATAAAGAGTGGATTTCTTTTTCTCTTCTCTCCCTCCCTCTCTCGTACCCCCACTTCTCTTTAGTTTTGTTGGGATTCCCTTAGCAAAATAATTATGGGGTAGCCTTATTGTAATATGTGCTGGTTTAAAACAAAATTTAATTTTGGTTAACTGAAGCAATGCGCTTTACACCTAGATCTAGTGGCTAAATTCATTTCATTTGATGACAATAAGAAGTGCTTATTTTAATTTAATGTCATATTTATTCTTATGGCTGACAGATACACGTTGTGTGCCTGGTAAGTAAACAGGCTTCCATTCAAGGAATGTTTATATGTGCTTATCTACAAATACTGTCAGCCCTTTTTATATCTTTCTTCTCTTCCTACAAAAATAGCTTTAAATAAATGGTTATTTTTAGTAGTACTGAACCTTCAGCAGTAATTAATGTAAACTTTTTTTTTTTAGTTTGGAGAAAGATTAACAAAGGAAAAAATGAAAGATACTTAGAGTTGAACTTCATATACTGCTTTTCTAAAAATTGATCTTTTTTCTTATTGAGTATATTGTTTTTGTTTTAAGAATTATAGTTGACTATTTTATTCATTTTTTTAGGAAACTGATATATCATGGAAATATATCCCTGTAGGTAAAAATTTTCTGTGGTGGTGAAAATAAGTAGTATATATAACTGTAATTTTGAAAATAGGGCTTTAGTCCAGGGGTTCTGAAATAATTATGTTGAATTCTAGTCTGTATAATTCCTGTATTTTCTTTTCTGTAAATGAGAGAAAAGAAAAAGAAGACATACTGCCAAGTAAGAAAATATCTTACTCAAGCTATATGAATGTTTGTCTTCACCCTAGCATTTCCTTTCCAGTCTGTGTGTCTGGTTTATTACTTTATAACTTAGAAATGTAAAATATAAACTAGACCAGACTCTTAATCCTGCAGATTCATTGATTTAACAAATACTGATTAAGTGTCTACCATGTTTCCAGGCACCATTGTGGGCACTAGGGAGATAGCTATGAAAGGAAACAGAAGTACCTGACCTTTTGAAGTTTTCATTCTATCTGGGGAAATAGTAAATAACACTTAAGTAAGGTATATTATGGGTCATATACGGTAAGTGCAATAGATAATGTAAAAATGAGTAGTTGTAATTTTAAATAGTGTGGCCAGGGCATGGACGGTGCTCACTGAGTATTGCTGGAGCAAAGACCTGAAGCAGTTGTGGATATCTGGACATGTGGGGCAAGAACATTCTAACCAGAGAGAATAGCAAGCTCAAAGGCTCCTCTGTACGAGCTGCTTATTTGATGTGTGCAAGAACCAACAGGGATGACTGTGTAGCCAGAGTGGAGTGATCTCTGGGGAGAGTCGTGACAGAGGAAGGGAGTGTGCCAGGTGAGGAGAGAGGCGGGTAGATTGTAACAGGACTGTGGATTTTACTCTGAGTGTCCTAGAAATACGTTGGAGAGATCTGAGCAAAAATGTACATGAACTGACTTTCATTTTTAAAGAATTATCGTAGCTACTATGTTAAGAATAAATTGTAGCAAGGCAAGGCTGGAAGCAGGGAGACCAATAAGGAAACTGTTAGAATAATACAGGTGAGAGATGACAGTGGCTTAGAGGCTGTGGTGGCATTGGAGGTTAAAAGAAGTCATCAGGATCTGGATGTATTTTGAAGATGGAGCCAATAGTATTTGCTAACCAGCTGAAATTATAGGATGTTTACCTTCGGGAATGAACCTGTAGAACAGGCAAATCTGCTGATTCAGGACAAGAAGAATTGCTATAGCAGTGTCTTGACTAGCCAGTGGGATGTAGGAGACAAATGGGTGAGTGGCCTTAAACACTCAGCTATTGCTACAGTAATGTTGTGTCGTAATAACCACCAGAGCTCAGCAGCTGACATCAGTACACATTTCTTTCTCTTACTCTCAAGTCTGTGGGTCACCTAGGGCATCTCTGCTAGAACTTCATTTGATGTGTTTCCTACCTTCCAGATGCTTGCTGGGGACTGCTTACCGACTCTTGCGCTGTCACATATCTTGTCTCCATTTTTCAAGATCCTATAAGTGTTTCCCTGTCCTTTGCCCGCCCCCCCCCCCGCCCCCCACTGTCAAGGCCAGTACCACAGATTTTAGGATTTGGTGATGGCACCACCCCTCTTCTGGTATCACTTTCTGTGACAGCTGCCCATGCTACATAGCAAACAACTCCAAAATCTCCTTGGCTTCTGTCAGCTAACGTTTCTTTCTCTCACTCATGGTCTGTGGGTTTTCTGACACAGCTCTCATTTTGACAGTGGGAGAGCTTCAGGGAACAGTGTCTTTAGGGGAGACTGAAGGCTCCTTCAGGACAGGAAGGTGAAGAAAATATTTGAGAAGGTAAGGCTATGTAGGGGACTTGGCTGGTGACTGTCAGTTTTAGATCACATACTGGAAGAGTTCCAAAGGTGGCAGGGATAGGAGCTAAGGTCAGAAAGAGGGATATCTTACTGATGAAGTTTTAGCAGCAGGTTATGGGAGTATCTTACCCAGAGTTGTACAACTCTGCACTCTTGCTGGTTTGTCAACATCTTAAATTCTTTTAAAAAATATTTTCAGACTTTTTTTTGAAAGCTCTCTGAATGAAGCATGACATTTATTGAGTTTGTGAAGGTCTAGGAGACCACAGAGAATCAGAGGTCCCTTCCAGCTCAAAAGAAACAGTGATCCTAAATCAGAATTGATTATTGGTATCTACTTTGGGCAGCAGACTGTTTTTCTGTTGCCCAAGGTAAGCAAGCATACCACTCTCCCCTAAGAGGACTCTGCTTTTCCCCTGTAAATTGAAACATGGTATGGGGTAGGGAGCAGGTGCCCTGAAGTATGATTTATGGTCATGCAAAGGTGACAGTATATCCCCATGTGAATGAGACTGGAATAGGCATTAACTTAAAGCATTTGCAGAAAATACAGAGAAAACCCTCACCATTAGTTTAGTTATATGACCACAGAGGGGCCATGAATCCTAAAGTTTACTGTTTGTATTTGGGATCACTTTTAATCTCATAATAGGGTAATCATTAAGATAATTTTTTAATAATTTGATCTTCCCTTTAAATGGCACTTTGGTGAGCCTATGGTCTTCTTTTCAACCTACTAACTCAGGGTAAACCTGTGTTCTTCAGCTCACTTTTCCTGATCTACCCCCCATCCCAAAATCAAACATAAAATGCTTTCGATATACTTTTTAGCAAGGGCCAGCAAGATTTTTATGAAAAGGGCCAAATACTTTGGTTTTGCAAGGTACATGGTGTCTGCAACTACTTAACTCTCCCGTTATAATATGCAAGTAGCTATAAGCACATACATAAGCAATTGAGCATGGCTGTGTTCCAGAAATATTTAAAAATAGGCAGTACACTGTAGTTTGCTGACCTCTGCCTTATGCTCCTGATTGTACCTGTAAGAACTGCTTCATATTTAGGTCTTAATTAGAGTTTGAAGCCTGTACAAATATGATTTATTCAGTGCTTTGCTCTCTAATACCAGAAATGGGGGCAGATACTTGATCATTACTTGCCCTCTAATCTTGGAAATAACCTAATGTCTTAGGGTTCCTCTTCACTAAGGGCCAGACTGAAAACCCCTGAATCAGACTCCAGATTCAGACACATCTTGACTTGAATGTATACCTCCTATGTTAGAAGAGAAATGAAATCAGTTTCTAGGGCATGTGGGGCTGGTGTTCTTCATGGTCCCTACCTGTGTAGTTATTCTAGCACTGGGCTCTTATGCTGTTATGGTAGTCTCCATTTTTTCTTGATTGCTGCTTAGTTTTTGCATGATAAAAACTGACAGCTTAGCAGTTGGTTAGGATAATCCTCCCAGACTAATACTTTGATCCAGTAGTGCTTTTTGCTTTTTCTCTTTTCTTTTTCTTCCTTCCTTCCTTCCTTCCTTCCTTCCTTCCTTCCTTCCTTCCTTCCTTTCTTTCTCTTTCTTTCTTTCTTTCTTTCTTTCTTTCTTTCTTTCTTTCTTTCTTTCTTTCTTTCTTTCTTTTTCTTTCTTTCCTTTTTTTTTTTTTTGTAGAAAACCCCATCTAGAATTGCTTCAGGGCTGAGCAAATGCTCTAAGCATAAGGCTTGAGAAGAATCATAAATTGCTGGTGTTAAACGTGACCTTACAGGTTTCAGTTCAATATTCCACCAAAGCTAGAAAGCCCTCCTGCAGGATTTCTGTCTTGTGGTCGTCCATTCACTGCACGCACACTGCAGAGTAACCTGGCCCCTTGCCAAGAGGCTTTGACCAGCAGTCCTGTAGGGCACAGAAGGTGTGTGTGGCTGCGAAGGTGTCTGAGCTGATCAGATCCTCAGTCCTCTAAAAGGCATCGTGCAAAAAATTGATATGATCTTGGTAATGAAAATCTAGCCCAGGGTGTATTCAACTGCTTAAATAAAGTCGTTCTTATGCTTACTCACTTTAATCTAGGGAAATTTCTGCCTAAACATTTCTTAAGCTCTATTTTAAATTTTAAATACTGAACTCTATAGAGGAGTAGGTAGAGGTTCCTGCAGTTTTTTCTTAATTCAAAAGCTCAAAGGCACATACACCTTTGGGCAAGTTTTCAAGTTTTCTCATTCATGTTTGTATTTCAAGAAATAAAAGCTTTAACTTACCATGATGGCCGAGTTCAAATGCATTGACAATGCTAGTTAAATGCAGTTACCAGTAATATAACCTACTGAGAGAGATGAATACATTACTCTTTTTTTCTCTAAGTTTTTTGTTTTTAAAAGGTTTTTTGGACAGAAACAAACTAAAGGATAAAACCCCCACAGAAAGCACTCTACTTACTTTTAAAGCAGAACATTCCTACAGAGAAACTTCTGTTTTTCAAAGTGGATATGCTGTAGACGGAAACAAGTTCGGGAATGAGCGGACTAAATGCCAGACACAGCAGCAGTGGCCCTGGAAAACCATCGGTGTGCTGTGAGCTGGGCACTGAGCAGATCAGGAGGATGATTGTGTCGTTAGCTACACACCCCGTTTTTCCAAGGAGAGGGGCAAAGAGAAGGAATACTCTAGCATAAGTGCCCTAAGTAATTTTGTAGTCTGTTTTGTTTTTCCGATACAGTTTGAAACCTAATGAAAGCTTGCATTGTTTCTGCTCAGAAGAGTATGTTCAATGAATTATTGTAGAATATTATATTACCCTATCAAAAAGGAGGAAAGCAAATGGAGGTAGATGAACATACTGATGTGAGAGAACTGGCAATAAGCAGATCTTTGCAAGTGGTCCTGAGTCCATGCTGGGGAGAAGTGAAGGGTAAATCACCTGAAGCTGGTTGAACTATCATTATTTCCATTTTACAGATGAAGAAACTGAGGCACAGAGAGGTTAAGTTGCCCAAAGTCACCTAGCTAGTAGATTACAAAGCCAAGCCCATGTTCTTAACTATTACACTGTGTTGAAAGCTGTGACACAAAATAAAACTCTAAGACTGCGGGTGACCTTGTGCCACACAAAACAGACAATGGCTTCATTTCTCAAATTGATAGCTGGTGGCATTGTGTCATAAGAACAGCACTGGATTTAGAGGCAGTAACCCATAGTTTGTGTGGGCTCTACTGTTTTCATCTGGGAAATGGAAATAAGAACCCCTCTGTGGTTGATATCCGAATCTAAATGAATAAATAAATGTGAGGCATACAGCACAGGAACTTGCACACAGGGCTGGGTATCGGGTCAGAGGAGATGAGTAGGAGATGATAGCTCAGGCCTCCGAAGTGAGGTGCAGAAGAGGGATTCAAATTATGCTGTATAACTAAGACTCCTCTAGACTGTTGTCACACAGCATGGTCTTTGGCTGATGGAGGATTTGTAGCTCCCTTAAAAGCGCTGAAGAAATCAGGTGGCCTCAGAGAAATCTAGTCTGTCACCATGTTTTAAACATTTAGAAAGAAATTTATTTTATACAATTTGGTTTTATATTTATATATTTCTTGTCTTCTGAGGCTATAAAATGGTACAGAAATATATATTTAAACAGTCAGTTCTACGACATTTACTCCTTAAAGCACTTCTCAGCAGTCTCAGACAGCAGCTCTAAATCGATGTGGGTGCGCCTCCTGAAAGGTGGACAGCGCCGCAGGGCTTGCTGCACGGCACTGTCGTACCCCTTCATAAAGGGGTCCCTTCCTCCAGAGCTGGCCAGAGTGCGGGGATGGGCAGCATGGAGGGGCTCAAAAGGGAAAGCAAATAGAGCAAGAGGATTAAGGTCATCTTTTAAGGCTACTTCAGTCATTTTAGTAAAGTAGCCTAAATACTACTCTTTTAGCAATAAGAAAATTAACTAAAAAATAAAAATAAATAGCTTCATTTAACTCTCAGGCACCTGTTTTTTTTTTAAAAAAAAACATTTGAAAACAATTTGAAGCTTGAAAATTTTAATATGCTTCAAATGGACATTCGTGACTTGAATTTACAAAGTAACACACATGGGAGTTTATTTCATTCCATAAAGCAATTCATGTGTTTTAATACAAAGGAATTCCAAATAACACTTTTATTAAGGAAAGTGTTTTAGATGGTTTCTTTTTCTTTTTTTTTTAAAAATTTTTTAATTATATTATGTTAAGTCACCATACAGATGGTTTCTTATGTAGAAAATAAAAAGGGTTCTTTGAGTAACATGAAAATTTATAAAGCTTTAAGAAGGAGTTTTGCCATGAAGGAAAATGTTACTGCATCTCATGGAAGCAGCCTTTTTTAAGCAGTACTGTTTGCACTTAAACTCATTCCTTCGTAGGATGATGCCTCAGTAGTTACTGATGAAGAATTAGACTTGGCAGTTTTCACTGTAGCAAGGGTGTACTCAAGGCTGAATGTTCATGCTCAGTCAAAAACGGTAATGAAAAACATAGCATCCATTTACTTATCATATTCTTATCTGCCTTAAACTAGATTAGTAATACATAAAATCTCATGTTGCTCTTTGACATTTTTTATTATTTGTGCAAATAGATTATGACCAGCTCTAATGCATCTGACATTCAAGTAAAGGATGAATTCAATTAATATTTATTGAGCGCCAGCAGAGTTCATGGAACTCTAGTAAATACCAGAAAATGCAGCTTTTGTGTGTGTATAGTAATACAAGTTGGGGATGAGGTTGCCGTCTGGAAACTGGAAGATAGAGAATTATTGCTGAGGGAAGAGTGGGATTATATAAGAGAATTTGTTGAGAGAAATCAGTTTGAAATATGGAATAATGCTAAAATCCCCAACTTAAATTTTATTTTCCGCAATTCAAAGGTTAATTTTCTTGCTGCTGCTGGTCAGAGGAGGAACAAATAAGTTTTTTGTTTGTTTTTCCTATGGAAATTTATTTCAAGTAAGACCTAATGTGTTTATGGAAGTCATCTTCAGATAGCCAACTATTCGGGTGAACATAGCTCCTAGTGCCTTACCCTTCTAAGGCATCTTATGACTTAAAACCCGCCTGCATCTTATTGAGCAAACAGCTTTGGAGTACTGCCTGTCAGGTGTTGTGACGGCACAGTTGGAACAGATCTGTAGGTGAGGAGAGTAAGAGGTACTTCTGGCTCACAAGGCGGTTGGTGGAGGAGACTGGCCTATGTGTGACTAGTCGTGTGTGGTGCTATGGCAGCAGGGATACACTGGCCCATGGACAGAGTGACTCTGGAGGACGTATTTCTGGTTTGGAGAGCTAATTCTAACTTCATTGTCATTGGTGAACTGGAGAGAGGAAGCCCCGGGATAGGGCTTTGTGTCAAGCATCAAATTAAGGAGGTGGCTTACTCTCTTTCTGGTGAGAGGACAGGAGGGCATGAACAAGGGCTCTGGGCTATAAACACAGTGCCAGGGTACAGTAATGAGGCCTGTGGCGTATTGGGGCTGCCTGTCAATCTAAGTATGTTCAGATGCCATTAAAAACTAAAAATGGTGGGCACCTGGGTGGCTTAGTCAGTTAAGTGCCCAACTCTTGATTTTGGCTCAGGTTGGGATCTTGGGGTCATGAGATGGAGCCCCAATCTGGCTCCGTGCTCAGTGCAGAGTCTGCTTGTCCCTCTCCTTCTGCTCCTTCCCCCACTCTGCCTCTCTCTCTCTCTCTCTCTCTCTCAAATATATAAATAAATAAATAAAATCTTTTTCAAAAACCCTAAAAATGAAAATATTGAGGTACTTGGGAAGGCTGCTGTTTGCAGCCCCTGGATTTGGGGTGGAAACGTCAGTAGGCCTGGCTGACCAGATGTGGGTGATGGGTCTATAAAGTGGTGTTGAGTCTTCTGGATTTGGGTCATTAATTCCCTTAGACGGGAGCTCAGGCCAGGTACTGTGCCTGGGTGGGGTGGTAGTAAAGCCAGCCCCACCCTCCACACGGTTTTATTAGGCACATAGGGCAACTGCCACTTAACTGTTTTAACCCTAGATGGGGAAGGGACACCTGTTTCTACTTCGGTGCTCCAAGAAAAAACTTCTCAAACTGGTTATGGCAGTTGAGTTTTCTAGGTGCACCACCAGACTTCTGTTGAAATCCTAGACTTAATGTATAAAATTCTCTTGAGGTGATGTGATTAAACTCAGATACTTTATATAAGGCATTGATGAAAGTACCTGGCAATAGAATTTTAAAAAAATATTAGTGTTAAAAATTTGTTATTAAAATGCAAAGTATTGTATTTTTATTTCCTTTGATTTACAAATCATCATTCAGAGGCACTTGGAATGAACCAAAAAGAAGACACTAAATACTGTCTTACTATTTTGTTTTGTTTTGTTTTTTTACCTTTACTCTTTTGGATTATTGTGTTAGATGATTTCTGGTATAGCCACAGTTAACAGAATCAGCAGTCTTATTCACCGTATTGAGGATTTCTAGATGACAGAGACTGGCCTTCATGACTTTGTCATATTTGAAATGTTACCTTCTTTCTAGGCATCTATCAGTGTCATGATGCAAAGTAGGCTAGTAAATGCATGCTGGGCATGCCTTATGTTCATGTGAGATGTAGCACTGATTTTAGCAACTTTTTTTTCTTTAGCTCAAAACATTTTAACATTTCCTAGTAAATGTATGGTATTTGTGTAATTTAAAACAGTCGTCTACAAACTCAGTTTTCAGATAATACACTGGTTTGAAACCTTAAGGTAACGTTGAAAGAAAATAGTTACCCACAAGCAGCTAACTGTAGGCTTGATCCCTTGCCTTTAAGATTGAAATTCCTTCTTCATTTTGCTGCATTGTCCTAATTTCTTCAGTTTGCTCATTGCCTTTTCAAGGGGTCCTTTGTGCTTCATTATCGTTCTTTATGATGTTGTCCCCAGCTAAATTTCTTCCATTCGCCTTAGGCTTTTCTTGTACTCTGGATCTCCCATTATTTTTATTGTCCACCAACTACTGTTTCTGCATACTGATTAAAGGGGGCTGCTCCCTCCTCCTGCTGCTGGCTGCTCCCACCACCATTCTGTAGCTGAGGAAGGAACACAACAGTCACTCCGAGATGCATGTCTGTGGTGAATTCTGATTAGTTTGCACAGACATCCACTTCTCTGTTGCTTTTGTGGCCTCTGAGCTTTTATTCAGTCAGCAAAGACTGCTATTAGTGGACCCTTGATCAAAAGGATTCATTGAACTCACTGTGATATGTAAATACTCTCTTGACCCAGGACTGACTGTACCCCACACTTGCTTCCCTCAGCCCAGTTTGCTCATTGATGACCACATCCACCTGTGTCCTTCCCTATAAATTGAGAAGCTACTAGGCTTGGTAGGACAGTGGAGTGCAGAGATGAAGAGGAACTGCGCATGTGGTGCTGAATGGATTTTATGTGTCACTGCTGCTCTTAGTGAAAATAATTATAAACTATTTAAAAGTTGATTTTTAAATTTCAGAATTTGAAGTGACGTCTTTGTAATTAGGTACAGTTTTAATTACATGCCTTCTGATGAAATGTGGTTTAAAGTAAAGAGCACTCACTAGCCTAGGGGTCGGAAGACTCCGTTCTAGTGCAGATTTTGCTGCTTAACTAGGGAAGTGACATTGAACAAGTCTTTTAATCTATTGGTGCCCTGGTTTCTGTAACTGGAGATAATGGAAAGAGATTCCTTTCCCGTCTTTCGTAGAGACAAAAATGATAACATGTAAATATTCTTTAAAAATGTCCAGGAATATGACGTTTATAATGATGATAATGACAGTCTACTGTCCTTTTTAAATACTGAAAATAAAAAACACAACCTTCAAAAGAAATTGAAACAATCCTTTTTAAAGAAGGCTAAACAGCAGGCCAAGGTAGTAAGTCAAATTCACAAACATTAAAACCCATTGGGAAAACACATTGGGAACTTGTATTTACTGATTATGCAAGGCTGAGAAGTTTGCTTAGGTTAAGGGTTTATTTTTCAACAATTCTGTGAATGCTTAGGTTTGTAGTAACAAGAAAAATTGATGGGGTAAAATCCATCAAAACCACACTAAGATACCACCTTATGCTAATTAGAATGGCAAAAATTGACAAGGCAAGAAACAACAATTGCTAGAGAGGATGTGGAGAAAGGGGATCCCTTCTACATTGTTGGTGGGAATGTACACCATTGTGTTGGTACAATGGCTGTTGGTACAGCCACTCTGGAAAGCAGTGTGGAGGTCCCTTAAAAAGTTAAAAATTGGGCTACCCTATGACCCAGCCATTGCACTCCTGGGTATTTACCCCAAAGATACAGACGTAGTGAAGAGAAGGGCCATATGCACCCCAATGTTCATAGCAGCATTGTCCACAATAGCCAAATCATGGAAGGAACCGAGATGCCCTTCAACAGATGACTGGATTAAGAAGTTGTGGTCCATATATACAATGGAATATTAATTACTCAGCTATCAGAAAAAATGATTTCTCAACATTTGCTGCAACATGGACGGCACTGGAGGAGATAATGCTAAGTGAAATAAGTCAAGCAGAGAAAGACAACTATCATATGATTTCTCTCATCTATGGAACATAAGAACTAGGAAGATCAGTAGGGGAAGAAAGGGATAAAGAAGGGCGGGTAATCAGAAGGGGGAATGAAGCATGAGAGACTATAGACTATGAGAAACAAACTGAGGGCTTCAGAGGGGAAAGGGGTGGGGAAACGGGTTAAGCTGGTGATGGGTAGTAAGGAGGGCACGTATTGCATGGTGCACTGGGTGTTGTATGCAACTAATGAATCATTGAACTTTACATCAGAAACCAGGGATGTACTGTATGGTGACTAACATAATAAGAAAACATTTTTAAAAAATCCATCATATTTAGGGGATTACATGGGGAGAAAACTGGGGTAGAGAGAAAAGACAGGTGCATTATAGATAGATGTGAAAGCAGAGAAGAGTCACCATGTCTGTCATGAAGCTGGATTGGAAACCTTGTTCAGACCTGAGAGAAAGTTCCTTATCTTAGGTTTTTAGAGTTAAAACAGTATCTTCCTTAATCACTTGGGAACACTGGCAACCTTGCCATAAAGATCACTGTTCCTAAGGAGATGCTTCATCTGTCTCACCCTAAAGGATTTCAGAGTTCCTTGGACTTATTATTAGGAGTTGACTTTCAAGGCAACTCCACTATGGTGGGTGGAGTTTGTGTGGATTGCCTTTCTGAGATTTCAAAAGGTCAGATTTTAAATGCAAATGTATTTTTAATGGAATGAGAAAATGAAGCTGTTTACACTGGTAGAACATGAAATCATGTGAAGGAAGTGAGCTGTGTAGGCTTTCATTAAGGACTCTGGATATTTACTGTTTCTGTGATGGTGAAAGTCTGGAAACTACCTACATGTCCAGTAGTAAAGGACTGAATAAGTTCTCTGAAGCCCATGCATATAGAATGCAGTCCAGCCTCACCACACAGACACAGTTTTAGCTAAAGAAATGGACTTTTCTATATACATTGTCTTAAGCATATTTTAAAGCATTTGTTTATAAGCATAGAAAATGTAGGGACTTTTTGTATTGTGGTAAAATACACAATGTACAACTTACCATTTTAGCCATTCTTAAGTGTACAGTTTAGTGGCATTAAGTACATTCATTCACATTATTGTGCAACCATTACACATCCATGGTAAGGAACTTTTAGTTTATTGACTTTTGCATGGTTTGTATCTTTTACAAGAATGTGTTGATTCTATAGTAAAAATTGATTTAGATTATAATCCAAGGATTTGCTCTAGCTCTGTGACCGTGGACAAGTTTAATGTTTTTGTCATCTGCAAATGAGGATAATTAATTGTACCTCTCTTTAGCATCATTGTAAAGACTAAAGAAGTGCATATATGTGTCTATGTATTTGTATTTTTTTTAGACTGGCACAAAACAAGCACTATATTGAGTGTTGGCTGTTATTTTTATTAGTCACATATGTGATCCTTAGGGTGTGAAGGGTAAAATAAGACTTCAGAAACCAAAAAAAGTACTGCATCTTGTTTTATAGTTTAGATAATGTACTACTAGATACTGAGTAGAATTTGGATTTGAAAGTATAAATATTCTTAATGAAGCACAGTGTACTACTTAGAATAGACATAAATTTCTGAAAGATGTACAGTTTATAAAAATATGGACATAGATCATTTGCCTGGAGTAGGTGAACCTCTTGGTTCTCACACAGTGTACCCTGGGCCCACTGGTGTCCTCTAAACTAGATTGACGTGATCTGTGATAAAAATAACATTTTCTCTATCCACCAAAAAATAAAAGATAATATTTTCTCATGTGTAAGGTATTTTTTTTTGTAAATTTGTCCTAATTGTGTTTGCTATTACTTGAAGAAGCAAAAAGTTTTAACTGAAAAACTGGAAATACATAGTTTATACCCAACTTGTCAGGTTTTTGCTTTTTTAAACCTTTGTTCCTCTTGGTCATAGTTTGTTTTACAGGACATGTGCTTGTTTTTGTAAATTTAAATTGCATATGTAAAACATAGTTATATTTTCTGCTAATAAAATGCTTCCTTATTCATGTTATAGAATTAAACATGTCTGTTTGGCAAGGTTGTTTCCCTGTCCCCAACTCTGCAGCTTATGGGCACCACTGGCTCACATGTCCTTGTCATTTGAGTTTCTTTACTGAGCTGTTGTAGATAGCATATAGAAGATGTTCCTTTAATTATGTTTTTAATCTAAAATATCTTGTCCTTTTAAATATTTTATTTCTGGTTCGTATTCACATGATGTAAATGGAATGCGGAGTGGACTGGGAAACATGAACTAGCTCTTTCAGAAGGTCTCACTTTAAAAAAACTAATGTTGCCATTTGTGGTTGGAAGTGGGAAAAAAAATGCTTTCATGAGTCATATTTAATTCTTTTATGTCCTAGTTGTGTCTTAGCTTAAAATCCTATATAATTTAGTAATAGTCTGGGCATTGTTTTACTGCTCACCTTTAAATTGTCTATAGTGCTTAACAGAGATAGAACATACATACACATATATAGGAAACACACATTTTTGTGGTTCTGATAATGTGATATCACTGAAAATGACTAAAAATATTTGCAGTTGATCTCTTTCAAATTAATCTTTTGTGAGTTTTACAGTCTTTTCTAAATTAAGTAGTAAAAAATACTTGATTGTGACCCATTTATTCATTGAAATTAATGATAATCTGTGATTCACTGAAGCTTAAACAAGGAAATAAAATATACCAGTTTTTATAGTTATATTTCAAAAAAGAGAAGAAACCTGTGAGTTTCTGTGGGTTATGGCAGAAATACCCAGTATGTGGTAGACCTTCCACTAAATTTGCCAAATATTTGAGGCCTGCTCTGTGCAAGACATCCCACTGAATGTTGAAGAAATTTTGAAAGATGGCTGATTAACCTTTGAGGAGTGTGTAGTATATCAAAGAGAAATCAAATGAAATTGTAAATTGTTAAATTAGAAGGTCAGTTAGGATGTAAGTCCCAAGAGATTGGAGTTGGGGTACTCTGAACTGTTACTTGGTTGTGGCCACAGTAACCCGTGTGAGGTGTCCCGTTCCCTGGACTGTGCTTGCGAACTCTCCACTCCAGCCCACTCCAAGTCCCACCCCTTACATTTTATAATCTGCACTAATGTAAAAAGGAGATATAAAATTTTTTGAATGGGAGAATAAGTAGGAAGCTGATACAGGGTGTCGTCACTCTATCAGAGTTCCTTCCCCGGTACAGTTCAGTGGCTTGGTACTGCTGTCACTGAAGGTGGCCATGCTCAAATAAAAAAGGGTTTATTTCAGAGTTTTATGGATATTTCCTATAGAATCAGTTTACATAGTATATGTTTATTCTTTCTTTCTATTCAGTTTTTTCCCTTGTAACTTTGAAAATTCAACATTTCAGACATTTTAAATCCTCAAAATTTATTTCCAGCGCAGGTGAACACGATGTGAAGTGATGTGCGTGCTACACACGTGCAGCATGTACACATTTATGGGGAGACATATTTGTAAGAACATGGTACCAAATGCCATTTAGCCAGTTATCTCAAGAGTGTCTGTCTCATAACGTTATGGGGGTTAAGTGAGTTAATGTATGTACTCAGAACAGTACCTGGCACATAAGGAAGCCTCAGGATGCAGAATAACATGAATAATGTAATACCAGTTGTTAAAACGGGGTTTGGATATATTATACCTAGAAACCGGTAAGTAAAGAATCTTTTTGGGAGAATAAACAAAACTGGAATTAGTTTCTTTGGGAAAGAGGAGAGAGCCTGGGGTACAAGGGGGACATATATTTTGTTGTCAACTTTGGAACTGTTTTTTTAAACCATATATTAATTTTTTAAATAGTGCCATGTTGCAAGTAATTTAAGAGAATCTACTTTAGGATGAGAATCTGTATTCTTTGCAGATGGCCCTGCTGAGGCACCAGTGACCAATGGGAACGCAGCCACGGTGCCATCCCTGAATGATGATCTAGACATCTTTGGACCAATGATTTCTAATCCTTTACCTGCAACTGTCATACCCCCAGCTCAGGTATGTAGTAAGAATATGGTTTTAAATGATCACTGCTTACTTCCTTTTTGAAAAGTCTTGAAATTTCAATTTTGAAAGAATTATCTCTGAGCAGTCTCTGATTTGAAAGCTTTGTTCTTGAGGCCAGGGGTTGGTGAATTAAGCCTGCGGCTCATTTTTGCAAATAAAGCTTTATTGAAACAGCCATTCCATTTGTTTATATATTGTCTGTGGCTGCTTTCACACTGCAAAAGCAAGTTGAACAGTTGCAACAGACACTGTTAGACCCACAAGGCCTAAATATTCACTGTTTAAAGTTTGCTGACTCTTGCTTTAGGCAAACAGTGGTGTTTAGAGTGAACCAGTGGGAAAACTCAGACTATTTCAACCTTGCCTGAGATTAACAAGGTCACTTCAGAAGTTTTACAGCCATGGGTATTTAAATATTGATTACAAGCCAGTAGTTCTTTTTTTATGCTCTATTGAGCCATTCCCAAGATAGTGTTTAGTTCTGGCTGCAGGAACACCAAGAATAAGAAATTCTAGCAAATTCAGTACTCACATTATTTTTTATGAAGAGTAGTTGTTTTAAGTTAGTCTTAAAACCTTTTTTTTAAAATTGAAGTATAATGGACACACGATGTTTTTACTTTTTAAAATGATTTTTAAAAAATTATTTAGAACGGTATTAATGATCAGGATATTTTTTTACATACTGATGGTAAAGAAATTTTGAATTGTGTTCTTTACATGGAATTTTTTTTGGCCTTCATTTTTTTAAATTGTAAATTGTTTAATACTTTAAATATTTTTTCTGCTTTCTTGAGGTATAACTGACAAATAAAATGGTAAATACTTAGTGTATATTCGATGCCCACCATCAAATTAACACTTCCATCACCTCACGTATTTACTTTTGTATGTGAGAACACTTTAGCTCTCTCTTCACAAATTTCAGTTAGCGCAATACAGTACAGTCAACTCTCACATTTGTAGGTCCTCAGACCTTATTCATTTTATAACTGAGTTTGTACCAACCTCCGTGTATTTCCTCCACTCCTGAGCCCTGGTAACCACCATTTTGTTTTCTATGAATTCAACTTTTTTTTTTTTTTTTTAAATTTTGATTCCACATACAAGTGATCCCATGAAGTATTTAGCTTTCTTTAAGGTGAATATATGAACTTTTTAGGGATATAGGTTACTCTTAAGCATACAGCTTTAAGATTCTATTTTAAATTTATACTTTATAAATGAACAGTTTCAGTACAGCATAATTTTTGAGGTAAAATATTTCCCTTTCCTCTAGAAAAATGGAGCCAAATGTATGTTGTTTGGGTGCAAAGTTTTAATAAGCATCTATGTCTTACTAAAAAGATTAATTGCTTATATTTTTATTACACATATATTTTGTTATTATGATAGTCATTGTACAATTACCAATAGAATTGAGCAAATAAATTTCTGAGGAATTAGTTTTATCAAAATTGTCTGCAGCACTAATGTTTATTTTCAGAAACGATTGCTTTATTTTATGACTTTGCTACTTCTCCCCTTTTAAAAAGAGGAAGTGTTTGTTACTACTGTTGTTTCATTAAGCACCTTGTGAATTTGTGCAGGCAGGGTATTCATGTGGTAATAAAAATTGTCTAATGCTAATGTGGCTTCAAAAAGAAGCATTTAGAATATTTGACAATCTGAGCATGAAAAGCAGTTTCTTTTGGTCTAGCATTCTAGTGAGGCTGTTTTATCTGCTAGACTTCTTTCGATTCCACTGGACTATGAGAGTTGCTTTGCAGCGGCTTGGAGAGTTAGACCCACATCTGAGGCTTCCGTGTACCACTTCATGTGTTCTGTTCAGTATCAAAGCAAGTAGGACAACGCAGACTTCGTTTAACTCTTAAGTAGCACCATGACCAGCAATGTGGGGTGTAGCTCCTGCCTTTATGAGGGGCTGGTCTGACCTTCGTGCTTTGTGCTTTCTGCATCAATAACTAAGAGTAACAGGACTGAGTTTTTAAATCACATCTAATTCTTTTTTTGGAGCATTGTTTTTGGACCAAAATTGTGCCAATTGTATTGAGCCCTATAAAATATTTGGGGAACAAAATTATCTTTCATTTGAACTACATGTAAAGGTTAAAACCCAGACATGTTTTCAAAATAACGTCTTTCAAAATGGGGAGGGGGAAAGGCAGGTTAAAGTACACATTTTATACATACACTCCAGCTATGTAACTTACTAATTTTGGTGGGTTTCTATTATGTAAAACTGATTGGACAGAAATAGGAAGTACTCTGAACCCCTATCATTCTTTCAGTGCTGACTTTATGAATAAAGTTTTTAAAAAAGATTTCCTACTCGGGCGCCTGGGTGGCTCAGCCGGTTAAGTGTCTGACCTGGGTTCAGGTCATGATCTCAGGGTCCTGGGATCACTTGGCTGTGTAGTCTTCTGAAGAAGGTTAGATATAGTCAGCTAACCAGCATGCACATGTCTATTGGGGGTTCAGAGGGAATCATTCCAGAGTCCCCAAAGGTGACTTGCAGCAGCCATCCCTTTCCTTCTATCTATAATATGCATATACCAACAGTATCTAGACCTGCACGAGTGCTGTGCCTTCTCCTTGGATCAGCCCTAGGATCCCGACAGCCAGAGAATCTTTGGTTAGGGATCCTGCAGTGTCCTGAAGTATAAATTGACAGGCAAATGTTCCTCTTTGATCCTGGAGTTGTATGGCTATCAAATGGAGCACGAAAAAATAATAATAAATAGACATGTGAGTGCTTACTCATCATGCTATTTGGTTTGGCTCTTTGTAGACTGTGACGGTGTTGAGGTAGATGTTCCATTGTACCCTCATCAGAAGAACTACACGTGTTTAGAGCATGTGCATATTATACTGCTCTAGGATGAGGCTGTGGTTTCGTTTTCCGCAGTTTCACTTGCCCACAGTTCGGAAGCAGATGATCTTCCTTCTGATGTATCGCCAGGTGATCAGTAGTAGCTTAACACTCGGCACAGTGCCTCACTTGTCATTCAGCTCACTTCATCTTATCACATAGGCATTTTATCATCTCACATCATCACAAGAAGGGTGAGTACAGTGTTATTTTGAGAGAGACCACATTCACATAACTTTTATTACAGTATATTGTTATTACTGTTCTACTTTATAGTTGTTAATCTCTTACTGTGCCTAACTTATAAATTAAATAAAAAGTATGGATGTATAGGGAAAAAACATAGTGTATATATAGTATATATAGGTTTTGGTACTTTCTGTGGTTTCAGGCATCCACGGGATACTTGGAATGTATCTTGGAAGGGGTGGGAAGGGGGGAACTGCTGTAATAGGTTTCCCAGCTATTTTGGAGTTTCTTGTAGTTACATCTCTTCCACAGGGAGTGGAGCTCAGGGTTTTGAGCAGGTTCTTAGATTGAACAGAAACTAAACATGATGAAAAGATTAGCGAGATGGTTGCTTCATTACCTGACAACAGTAAACACTGTGTGCTTAACCCTGCCACAGAGCACTTCTTGTGGTCATCTAGCAACTCTGTAAGGTAGGAAGTCTTATCCCCAAGTTTAGAGAAGAGAGACAATGGCGATTAAGTGCCAATCTAAGGGTACATTGTTTTCTCTAGTAAGCAGTGGAACCAGAGTTCTAGTCCTGGCAGCTGGCTCCAGAGCTCTTGCTCTGAGCCTCTGTGAGCTTCTGTTGCATCACTGGCGGTTCAGATAATACTTTATTCAAGCACATTATTATAGTTGGTATTCCATTATGTCCGATTTTTTATACATTTCAGATCTTTGGCAAAATTAAGTGGCTTTTCTAGCTCAAAATTCTTAATTTGTCATAATAGATTCAACATACTGATCTGCTTGAATTTGTGAATACAATGCTTGGATTGTAATTTAGTGCTAGGGTTTTTAGCCAAGCTATTCAATGTTTGAATTTTTTAAAAAATAAGGCAAAATATGCATGATCTTTAACTTGTACCTACTACTCTCACCTCATAGTATAGTTTGAGAAGACTCTTGGCCAGTTTTTACTGTTCTTAGAATTCTTTGAAACTCTTCTTATCTAAAACAATTTCATGTAAACAAATGTGATTGAATATTTAATGACTAGAGATTATACAATCACAGCTATAACTTCACTTTAATCTGTGTGCAGATATAGATTAAGTGAAATTTTTTTTTGTATTAAGTATCTACGTGTTAATTTGTATTTGTGTTCCTTTGCCCCTTGCCCAAAAGTGGGATTGAAGATGTGGTTGAGAGTATAGGTGTTTGAAGTTTTGCTGTGCTTCATTTCTGGATAGACTGGAAACATTCTAATGTTGTGGTTACAACTGATCGAGGTTAGGTTTATAAAAATATCTTGATGCAGCTTTTCAAAAAGCCTTTTCTTTTTTTCAAAGAAGACAAAATCAGCCTTTGCAGGACCCTCTTGTAGCCTGCTGTCATTGTAGCAATGTTCTTTATTCCAAGGGATACCAGTTGCTTGTAGTAGTAGTTGCCAGAGGGGATGCCCCAGCATCTCTCAGGAATGCTGGTCCTCACACGGCCATCACATCCTATTGTTGAAGCCACTGTGGTCAGGATGTGATGGAAAAAACTCAGTTTAGCAAGTAAAAGCAATTTATTATGAAATCTGCCTCTCTGACAGTTATAGATTCAAAATAGGAAACATTGTCCCTTCCTCCTGGATGTTGTTTTTGTGTGGGCTTATGAACGATCCTTTGTAATGTCACCATATTACCTTCTACAGTTAATTTCTAATTTCATTTAGATTTAAGTAACAGATGAACTATGTTTTAGTCTGCAGAATTTGACAGCTTGTTTTGGTATTTGTCTCAGGGGACGCCCTCTATGCCTGCAGCTGCCACTCTGTCCACAGGAATATCTGGGGATCTGGATCTGTTCACTGAGCAAGCTACAAAGTCAGAAGAGGTGGCAAAGAAACAACTCTCCAAAGACTCCATCTTATCTTTGTACGGAACAGGAACCATTCAGCAGCAGAGTACTCCTGGTAATTCATTTTAAAATCTGCTGTCAGCGAATTGTAGTGACACTACTAGAAGTATACCCTTTGTGTTATTTTTCTATGTAATGGGTACTTTTGTTGCAATTTGTGCAACTACAAAATTGAAATGAAGCGTTAGACTTAAAAAGCATATACAGGATTCACAAAACTTTATTCACTTAGAATTAACAAGCCGTTCACATATCACTTAATATTGTTTCACAAGCTTACAAGACATGGATTGTTTTTAAAGAATTATTTTGATTTGCATGAAGTTTACAACTTTGTGTACAGTAAGGTATTTTCTGTAAGTAAACAGTAAGTCTGAATTATCACATGAATTCCAAAAGTTTTTTTTTAATAATTAAAATGAAATACTGCACAGTAAGATTTGTTGTTTACATAATCTGTTAGACCCATTGCCTCCAAATAGTGAGCTGAAGTTATAGGACACCCCACGTTCTATGTGGGACAGACACCATCAACTCTTGTGTGTTTGATAGTGGAACCCAGTGGTGCACGCCAGCACTAACGGCACATAATCTCATGCTATGTAGTTTGGATATTTTATATAGCTGTTGCATAAGATTGATTTATCCTAATTAAATGTGCTCAGGTTTATAACTGCATTTTGGAAGTAACCAACTCAGTAACTGAGCAGTAGGAGCAGACTGGAATTAAAATGTTTGCTGTGGGTAGTTCAGAAAGATGGTGATCCTTTTTCTGTGATATAGGTGAGTGCAGCTGTATACAGTAGCCCTGTTTTCTCATTTTCTTTTCATGGTTCTTAAAATGCAGGTGTGTTTATGGGACCCACAAATATACCATTTACCTCACAAGCACCGACGGCATTTCAAGGTTTTCCATCAATGGGCGTGCCTGTGCCTGCACCCGCCGCTCCTGGCCTTCTCGGAAATGTGATGGGACAGAGTGCAAGCATGATGGTGGGCATGCCCATGCCCAATGGGTTTATGGGAAACGCACAAACTAGTGTGATGCCACTTCCTCCAAATGTGGTTGGCCCCCAAGGAGGAATGGTAGGACAGATGGGTGCACCCCAGAGTAAGTTTGGCCTGCCACAAGCTCAACAGCCCCAGTGGAACCTCTCACAGGTAAGGGGTCATTTACTCTCCAACTTCTCCAAAATCAAAGAAACTGGATTTGTTTTCTAAATGGTGTTAAGTCTAACAACCTGGCAGAAAGATTTGAGTGGGGGTAGTGTTGTATATGAGGTGAGAACTGTCCATAGGTATTACAAAGTTACATCACATAGACAAATGAGCTGTCACTGACCCTATATTTAGAATATTCTGTAAAGGAATGTTAAGCATTTTTTCATTTCCGATTATAACACTGGTGAACATTGTGTAATAGCTAGAAATTATCTTAGGCATCTTGAGAGACTTCCTGTCTGCCCCCCATGAAATTAGCACCAAGCTTTTAACCCAGCTCCCTGGTGGGGTATTTTTATAGTCCACTTAGACCAGCCTACCTTCGCTAATAATTTTGGGATTTATGTGGTAACTTTGACAAATTAGAAAAATATCCAGCCTCCTCTTCTCAGAGCACTGTTTGATGAGGGACTTAGGCTGTTCTCATTGTCATGTGACTACTGCCCCTGGATTTATAAGAAATATTTTTGTTTAAAAACCTTTGTAACGTTGGCTTTCCTTTTTACTTACTTAGGGACAAGTCCATATTTGTCTCAGACATCCCCTCATCTTATAAAATCCCATTTCTACTTGTTAGTTTAAAGCCAAGAGCTGACATTTTAGGATAATTTCTTTCAAATCAATTTCTGTTTTGAAACGTGCTCCATTCTGACCTTAGATTTAAGTTCTTGCTCCAGCAACTCTTCCCTTTACAGTTCTTATTTGATGTTCCTCTAGCATTTGGGGGAGCGTGGTTTCTGTTCTGGTCAGCTGTTTGTTTGTTTTACCTTGAGACCACTCAGAATCGTCTATAGTGATAATTAACATTACCAAAACACTGTATATCACATGAATGCTTTTACTGTCACTATTTTAAAGTAATCTCCACTCCCAGTGTGGGTTCGAACTCAAAACCCTGAGATCAAGAGTCACATGTTCTACCGACTGAGCCAGCCAGGTGCCCCTATTGTCACTATTTAAAGGACTTATCAGGGGGCGCCTAGGTGGCTCAGTTGGTTAAGCATCCAACTCCTGATCTCTGTCCTCGGGGAACCTCAAGTATCAGATGTCTAACAGCGTTTGTGCAGCCAGAATGCTGAAGCACACCCAGCTCAGGCTAAGGTGCTAGATGAATCCGTAGGGAGTTGTTAACCTTGGCCCTTACTTCCAGCCATGCGGAGGGGTGCTGTTTTCCAGCAAGGTAGTTATAGCATCCTTTAGTAGGTATGAAGAACTGGACACTTACACCTCATCAGCAGTGGGGTGAACATTAGCGTCTTTGCAAAATAACAAATGAACTTTATTAAGAATACATTCCAACCCCGAGCATAGATTTTGAATCTCCTCTGTGGTTTGTGATAAATCTTGCCTTTCCTTTACTTCTCAATCTTAGAAGAGAGTACCACAGGGAAAAGGTTAGAATGCTTCTATACGTATATGATTCCAGTCTGGAATAAAAATACATGTAATCTTATACAATGAAAATTAATTTTAGATGTTTAGTGGTTAATTAAGCAAAAGGTATGCTTTATGACCTTTTTTAATATTTAGAAAGTATATAGAACCATTTAATATTTTAATAAAGACAGAATAGCTGTCGTACACAATGTATAATTTTGGAATATTTTACTTTCTAAAATTTCCTCAGTCCTTACAGTTAAAACACAACATCCTGGTAGAGTTGAAATGGATACAAATTCAGAGATTGCTTTGGTACTTTTTTTTCAGTTGTGGTTAATCTTTCTCTGGGGGACAAAAAGTGGAGTCTTGAAAATGAATAAACAGAATATATTGAGATCACTTTATGGACAGAGTTGAAAAAAATTGGAAAGAAATAAGGAGGAAACAGTAGCTGTTTGCTTTCTCTAGGGAAATAGTTGTTTGGTAGTCTGCTTTGACTCCTGTGCTTTCACTAATTTTCACATTGATGAAAAGTACTTATAATTGCTATTAAACTTCATTATCTAAATTCACCCCAAATAAAGGCAACTTCTAAGAACAACAGGGTAACTTAAAAATGTCCACGGCTAAAGAAACAAGAATTAAAAGTGAAGTAACCCTCTTAAAATAAGCTTTTTATGTTTCACAGATGAATCAGCAGATGGCTGGCATGAGTATCAGTAGTACGAACCCAGCAGTGGGTTTTGGCCAGCCCCCCAGCACAACAGCAGGATGGTCTGGAAGCTCATCGGGTCAGACTCTCAGCACACAGCTGTGGAAATGAAAACTGCAATGCAAGTTTCATCCAGAACTACCACCTGACATTCCTTGCTAAAATGCATCTAGTTCCCCTGTTTATTCATGTACATATATATTTTTTTCTTTTTCCCCATTTGTTCATATTAAGAATTATCTGACTGACCGTGTTGGTCTGTACTGATTAAATTTGATGTGAAAAGCAGGTTGAAAAACCATTTTATGTCAAGGGCAGCTGCGCTCATTTCCCATGATTTCATAAACCACATTATTTGAGAAGCTGCTCAGTCAACTTGCATAATCAGTTTTACTCTCAATAAAATTATAGCTCTAATGTCTGCATATAAGGGAAGTAGTTATCATGTTAGTAATACCTCTAACAGTATAAACCCCACCCCCAAATTAGCCAGTAATCCTGTAGGAAGGTACTGTATGAGCAAACGTTTAATCATATAAATAGAATGTAAATGTATCACTGAGCACTGTTTTCTAGTGTATCAAAATTCTTTTATTTCATCATTCACTTCACTGTGCTGTTGTTATAATGTGCTTAACAGGGAACGTGGTTAGTGAAAGGAAGATAAACCTGGATGTTACTACAAAACTTAGTTTAACGAATGTTTAAAGAACTCAAATTTTATCTGCCTCTCTTGTAATTTGGATCTCTTCTTATGTACATAGTGCTGATAACCTGAAGACCTTTCTCTGCACTATATGCAAACAGGGTAACTAAACAAAGCCACTTTCAATCCTTGAAGGTATATCCAGGTTTATGACAGTAATTGTGTTTACATTTTATGGTGCCTAGTATTGACAAAATGTTATATCCCTATATTAAACAGATGAATCCATAGACCTTTTTATTTTTGTGGGTTTTATTTCCTACAATGTATACTGCCACCAACCTTACAAAACTTAACATTGCAAAGTGAGGAATTGGGAACATTTAGTTGACAAAATGCCTGCCATTTGTCTCTAAAACCTGCTCAGTTCTACCAATTATAAGGCCAAATGGGAAAAAAAAAAAGTACGTAAGATACTCACAATGGTATCCTGCAGTGTCACTAGCTGTACTGTACAAAGAGCCTCCAGTTTAGTTGTAGGGAAGACATGCAGAACAAAGGAAGACAGAAACATACATTTGATACCATCCCATCAGCTGTGTGAACTGACAAGCTCTGTGGAAACAGATGTCCGTCCGATGACAACACAGGCTGTCGTACGGAAGTAAAGCGAACAATACCTGAATCCTCTGCAGCCTGACCTCCGAGCTCCTCTTCCGCGTGCACTAGACAGGCGAACCGCACCAGCTGCTGCTGCCGTTTATACCTCAATTCTCACGGTGTCCAGGCGGTACTTTGGCTCGTTGGCTAGATTAACCTTCTCTGTCCGAGTGTGCCACACGAGAACCTGGAGGGGAGGGAAAGCTTTTGGGTAGCCACGCTTCTTAACGCTAACACTCAGCAAGGTCAAGCAGCACAAGTGAAATGAATACCTTGGTGCAGTTACTGGCTTTTGGTTCCAGTTCTTCAACTGTTGTTATCTGTTTTAGAAAATCAGATTCTTGCATCCCTGGCTGGGATCCACGACGCTTAAATACGGCTTTTGGATTGGACAAGATGACTTGAAGACTTACAGCAAATCCTTTGTGAAAAGTTAAAAAAAAAAAAAAGACTTTAAAATAAAATACTGGTGTACTTCTCTTTTTTTCTGTAAAATTTCGGACACATCAGAAATTTTTTTAAATACCAAGTATGTGTCAGGTCTTGGTTCACCAAGTTGAATTAGGCGCAACATGCATCACAATCTCAAAAGGAAAACCGATCATTACGATGTAGTACATTCAGTGTCATGACAAAGGTGTATATGTGAGGCTGGGGTTGGGGGGGCAACGTTGCTAATCGGCTGCTCTTTCATAGAGGTCATCACACCCCAACATTCAACACTCGGAATTAAGAACTAAACGTAGTTGAAGAGCATACAGACTTACCCGAACTACCCTCCGGGTATGAGAGAGCCCCGCCCAGGTCTCCTGCCTGTTGGTTGACGTTTTTACGTGTGCTCTTATCTGAACCAGCACTGCTGTGATTTACTTTGAGTTTAGAAGACTAAGGAATAGAAGTCAGCTAGGACATGAAAAATATATAATCATTTGGTTTAAATTTCCAATTTGGTTCAAACTGACAGGGGTGGGGGTTTTGGAAATCAGTGCAGGAGGTATCTGTCCATTTGATAAATTTGGTTTTGGGGTTTCATTTTTTTAAGGAAACGAATGTCAATTTCCTTCAATGGTTTGGTCATAAAAAATCATTACTATTTAAATCTGTAGTTTAACAAACGCTGTGTTAAAGGCTTAGCCATTAAACAGTCTACAAGCTATCTCAGTAACCAACTGTACAACCTTTGTAGTTGTTTTGAAAGTCTGAAGCCCTGGACCTCTTCTCGTAAGGACTAAGCTGACACTGTAAAGTCAGACACCCTCCCAGAATTAAAGCTGTGAGAACCAATCTCCAGGAGCATTTCTTAGCAATATTTTGTCCTCTTTTACATTAACTGAATTGATTTATGCTTGCAAAAGTATAATTAGCAAAGTAAGTACCAAATGATACCAGGCAGTAATTGGGGAGTTATGAGAAGACCACAACAAGCATTCTCATAACGTCTCCACCTGCCGGACTGGGCCAGTCCCACATCTAGACCCTGCCCCCTTTACAGGAAAACCTCCCACTAAGTCACCTACAAACACAACTTGGTAATCACATGCTGCGTGAGGCAGAATAAATAAAGCCTTAGCCTGAGGACTGGCCCCAGTATCTTCCACCAATCCTGGAGGGAGGCAGCACATTCTAGCAGAAGGAACGCTGAATTTGGAATTAGAAGCTTTTTTGTGTTTGCCCTGATCCTTGTACTTGGGACACTGGCCAAGTCACTTAACCTTTCTTGATCCTGAAACTTTCCATTTCCTCATCTGCAAGAGGTGTGACACCTTTTCAACTCAGTGTCTGATGTAAAGTTAGCGAATGGAAAAACGCCACTAACTGCAAAGCAATCTTCAAAAGGTACTACAGTATATAAATAAAAATACCGTTATAAATATTATGAAAGGCAGGTGGCATTGGCCACCATTTACAGTTGGAAAACGGGGTTGACGACAGGAAAAGGGTCTGTGAAAGCGGTGGCAGAATCAGGCCACCTGCATCTCACACCACTTGGCTAACAAGTCTGAAGCCTTCCTCAGCTAAAACAGCCACAGACCTCTTCAGCAAAAAACCAAGTTTCAAATTCACACATAAAAAGTGACTTTTCTAATAGGTGAACTCAGCTTTTAGTGTCATGAAATGCCTTGCTGCTTTTTCTATAGTTGAGGACCTGCCCTTCTCAGTCACTGAAGATCCTGGTATATTTTTCACATGGCTTCTATGTACTATTTCCCCATTCTTATTTAAAAAAAAAAAAAAGGATCCAAAAATGTAGACAAGTCAGTATGAAAATGCTATGAAGCCACTTTGATTTCCTTCATTTTCCCTTGTCTTTAACACATTCATCATGGTGGCCACTGAAAGATACAAGTTAAGTGTATTTTCTTGCTTTCCTTGGTTCAGGAATATCCTTCTAGCTCTTAAAGCAAACGTACATAGCACCATGTACAACTTCTGCAGGCAAAGCTGACGGCTGGCCCTTTCCCGGCCTCACTGGGGGACAGGGTGCACCTGGCAGGCCAGCACCCGGGAAAGAGAGGTTAGTGGGTGGCTTACCACAGTAGCAAAGTGGTTTTCTCTTTTCTAATACAAAAGGAGGAGGTAGGCAATTCAGATACTCTTCAATCTCCTACCTTCTCCACTTTCTTCACCACGCCCCTGCTCAATGAGCACTTCAAGGAAGGAGGTCACAGCATGTAGGAACTGCACACTAACTAGGCCCAAACTCTGGGTTGCCTTTCAGGGAATCATCTGACCTGCTAGGAAGCTGAGGGAGTTAGAGGGTTCTTCCTTTAAAAGCAGCACAAAGAGTTTTTAGCTCCTTAAGCCACTGCTTCCAACCCAAGATAGATATTTCGGGTTTTCTTAATTTCCAAGTATTTATGCCTCAAGTATTATATGTACCTTTCCTTTTTTCTAGTGAAATTAATTTAGCTTTAAAGATGTTGGCAGTAGTTTTTCAGATACTAGGAGCCTTATAAAAATCATGGGAGTAGCATTCTATGTCCTACAGATGTATAAAAAATAAAATCCAAATTAAAACGGGTTATCCACTCTGAACAAAGGTCTTCCTGACTTCTTCACGTGAAGGAAAGATAGGATGGAGATACTGCCTCCTATGTATGTTTGTATTGCCCTGTGTGTGTGTGTGTGTGTGTATGCATATGTGTGCATATACATGTGGATGTATGTAATAAACTCACGTTACACATACTGTATATAAACATAACCTAACACATTTTCTAGTACCTAGCAACAAAAATTCAAAATGCCTGAGCTACAAAAATTACCAGATGTACCAATAAGCTGGAAAATACAACCCCACAATGAGAACAAAAATCAGTCAACAGAAATACAAAGACATTAAAACATTATATATAAACCTCATATGTCCAAAAAGGTAGAGGAAAGAAGGAGCATTGCTAAGGAGAGATACAGAAGATAGAAAAAAGACCCAAAGAGATCTCACCGTTGTGAAAAATATACTGGCTGGTATTAGCAGCTGATAAGACACTGCCGAATAAAAGAGGTAAGGTTGAAGACATAACAATAGAAACTACCAAAAGGAAAACATGTTCAAAACATACACACAAGTCACAGAAACTGAATGAAAGGTGGAAAAGGGGGATAGAAAAAACATTTGATCAATAAGGATATGTAAGACTTAACCAACTTGACCTGGCGTTTATAGGACATTCCATCTAACAATACAGAATACATAATCCTTTCAAGTACACGTGGGACATTGCACAACATAAGTAAAATCTCAAGAAATTTAAAAGAACTCAAATTGTACAAAGCCTTTCTCTGAGAACAATGGAATTCAAACAGAAATCAATAATATGAAGATACCTGGAAAATCTCCAAATATTTGGACAGCAAACAATGTAATTCTAAATAAATTATGGATCTAAAAGGAAACCAAAAGGGAAATGAAAAAGTGGTTAACTGAATGAAAACAAAAACAAGAATGCGGGATGCATCTAAAGCAGTACTGGGGGGGGGGGGTGCCTGGTTGAGCATCTGACTCTTGATTTTGGCTCAGGTCATGATCTCAGAGTCCTGAGATGATTTATTGTTGGATTCAATTGGTTGGATTCATGGCACTCAATCATGACCAAGTGAGGTTCATTCCAAGACTGCAATGTTGATTTAACATTTCAAAATCAATCAGTATAATTCACCAAATTAGACTTAAAAAGAAAAAAATATATAATAGATGGAGAAAATGAACTTGACAATATCCAACATCAAGTTAAGATTTTTAAAACTCCACTCAGCAAACTGATAAAAGAACTTCCTCAATTGATAAAGGGCATCTACAAAAAGACAGTGTTAAAACCTTAAAGACTGGAATGAAGCAAGGTTGTCTGCTCTCAATTTTTATTCAACAGTGTACTGGAGGGCCTAGTCATTACAATAAGGAAAAAACAAAAACCAGACAAACTGGAAAGGAAAAGTCCAGTCCAGCAAATCTCTTCCTCCTTCAGCCATAGTTAAAAGCAGCAGTAATGCTTATCAGTTCCTACTATTGTGTATCAACTTTGTCTCACCTCCATATACTTGTCCCACTGGCATATTCTCTTTTCTAACTACACATAATCTAATCTCAAGCAAGGCTGTTACAAACCAAAACTATTTTTAATTCCCAAAGGATAGTTTTTGGCAGCCAGTAAGAAGTCACAAGAAAGATACTAATGGCCTTTTTCTCCTGACAGTCACTCTGGCTAATGGTATTAGAATACTGGGTTCTTGACACACTTCTACTACTGGCAATAGGTATCAGGGAATTTCAAAAGTCAGTCTCTACTCACCTGAAATTCAAAAAAAAAAAAAGATAACAAATTCCAAATGAAAACGTACACATGTAGGGGCACCTGAGTGGCTCAGTTGGTTAAGTGTCTGCCTTAGGCTCACGTACGTTGTCTCCTAATCCAGGAACATAGGATGTCTTCCTACTTATTTAGTTCTTTAATTTCTCTGAAGAATGTTTTCTAGTTTTTACAAGTCTGATACTTTTGCTAAATTTATTACTATTTTATTATTTCTGACACTGTTGTGAATAAAATTGTCTTATAGCTTCATTTTTCAGACTGTTCGTTGCCAATGTATAGAAATGCAATTGATTTCTTATGTTGATCTTGTATCCCGCAAACTTGAATTTATTTACTAACACAAATAATTGTGTATTTTTTTTAAGGAGGCTCCAATGCAGGGCTTTAACTCACAATGCTGAGATCAAGAGTTGGACACTTAACCAACTGAGCCACCCAGGCACCAACCCCCCCCTTTTAAAGTAGGCTCCATGCCCAGCATGGACCATGTATATGTATTCTTGAGGATTTTCTATGTAAAAAAACAAAACAAAACAAAACATGCTATTGATAACTGAAGATACTTTTACCTTTTCCTTTATTACCTGGATGCCTTTTATTCCTTTTTCCCAACTAATTACCCTGGCAACCACCTACACTACAATGGTGAATACAACCGTCAAGAAGGGTCATCCTTTTCACGATTTTAGGGGAAAAGCTTTCATCTTCAGCTATTAAGTATGGTAGTTTTTTCCACAGATGCCCTGTACCAGATAAAAAGATGTTCTTTTCCATTCTTCATTTATCGATCTGTTTTTATCATAAAAGAATGTTGAATTCTGTCACATACTTTTTCTGCATCTATTGATTTGATCATATGGCTTTTGTTGTTTGTTCTACTGATACGGTGTATTACATTTACTGACTTTTGTATATGAACCAACCTTACACACGGGGATAAATCCCACCTAGTCAAGGTATATAATCCTTTTTATTATAATGTTGCTGGATTAACTCCACTGGTATTTTGTTTAGAATTTTTGCTTCTATATTCATAAGGGATATTGGTCTGTAGTTTTTTTTTCTTTGTGATGTCCGGTTTTGGTATCAGGATAACAATGGCCTAATACAATGACTTCAAACATGTTGCCTCCTTACTATTTTTTTTGAAATGTTTGTGAAGGATTGGTCTTAACTCTTCTTTAAATGTTTGTTAGACTTCACCAGTAAAACCATCTGGACTTGGGCTTATCTCTATAGAAATTTTGTTGATTATTAATTCAATCTATTTTTATAGGTCATTCAGATTTTCTATTTCCTTTTGAGTCAGTTTTTTTTTTTTTTAAAGCAATCCTCTACACCTACATGCAACATGGAGCTTGAACTCACAACCATAAGATCAAAAGTTGCATGCTTTGCCAACTGAGCCAGCCAGGTACCCCTTGAGTCAGTTTTAATAGCCTCCATTAATTTGTCCATGTCATCTACATTATTTAATTTGTTGGCATACAATTTTTCATGGTTTTCTCTTACAGTCTTTTTTAAATGGTAGTAATGTTCCTGTTTTCATTTCTGATTTTAGTAATCTGAGGCTTACCTCCTTCTCCTTGGGCAATTTAACTAAAAAGTTTGTCAATTTTGTTGATGTTTTTAAGAACAAACTTTTGGTTTTGCTGATTTCCTCTACTGCTTTTCTATTACCTATTTCATGTATTTTGGCCCTAATCTTTATTTCCTTCCACTGCTTATTTTGGATTTAGTTTGCTCTTCTTTTTTTTTTTTTTTAAAGATTTATTTATTTATTCAACAGAGATAGAGACAGCCAGCGAGAGAGGGAACACAAGCAGGGGGAGTGGGAGAGGAAGAAGCAGGCTCCTAGCGGAGGAGCCTGATGTGGGGCTCGATCCCGTAACGCCGAGATCACGCCCTGAGCGTGAACGCAGACGCTTAACTGCTGTGCCACCCAGGCGCCCCTAGTTTGCTCTTCTGATTCTAGTCTCTTACAGTAAAAGGTTAGGTTATTGGTTTCAGATCTTTCTTTTTAATAGAGGCATTTGTAAGTATAAATTTTCCTCTATGTACTGCTTTAGCTGCACTAAGTTTTAGTATGTTGTGCTTCCATTTTCATTCATCTAAAAATATTTTTCCAATTTCCCTTGTGATATCTTCTTTGACCAAGTGATCATGAGTATGCTGTTCAATTTCCACATACTTTTAAATTTCAAACTCCTCTCTGGTAGTGATTTCTACTTTCATTCTAGCATGGCCCAAGAAATTAAGACTCGTTTTATGGCCTAACATAAAAATTACTTTATGTTCAATTGTGCATTTGAAAAGAATGCATATTCTGTTGATGAGTGGAGTGTTCTCTAGATGTCATAGGTCTCCTTGATTTACAGTACTCTTCAAGGCTTCTTAGTTTATCTAATTGTTCTATTATTGAAAATGGAACGTTGATGTTTGCAACTATTATTGTTGAGCTGTATTTCCCCTTCAGTGCTGTCATTTCTGCTTTATATGTTTTAGGGCTCCATCATAAGAAGCATATATTTTTACAACTGTCGCATCTTCATAAAGGACTGACACTTTTATCATTATAAAAGAATCTTTCTGTCTCTAGTAGCAACTCTTTCTGAAAGTCTATTTTGTCTGGTATTCATATAGTCACTCCAGCTCTTTTCTTGGTTCCTGTTTGCATGGCAGGTCTTTTTACATTCTTTTGCTTTCAACCTATTTAAAATGTTTTCCTTGTAGAGAGCATTGTACTTAGATCATGGCGTTTTTTGGTTGTTGTTGTTTTTAATCCATTGTGCCCATGTCTTTTGACTGGATTGTTTGATCCATTTATATTTAATGGAATTACTGGTAAATTAAGATTTATATCTGCCAGTTTGCAGTCTGTTTCCTATATGTCTAATATCTTTTCATTCTTCTATTCCTCCACTACCATCTTCTTTTGCATTAAAAGGATATTTGTTAGTGTGTCATTTTGTCACTTATCATTTCTTGTATAATATTTTTTGAGTGACTTATTTAGCAGTTGCCCTGGGGATTACAATTAGCATCTTAACTTCTAACAATCAAGTTCAGATCAATACCAATTTCAATAGTACACAAAAACTTTGCTCCTACATAGTAGGCTCCATTATTCTTCCCCACTTTGTGCTGTTACCACCAAATAACATCTATGTTGTGTATCTCTCAACCCTAATTTCTAATTACTGCCTTATGCAGTTGTCTTTTTAATCAGAGAGCAAGGAAAAAAGAGAGGTAAAAATTACACTGTACTCTCTTAAAAACTTATCCACACATTACTTTTACTGGTGCTCTTATTTGTTGGTGTGGATTAGAGTTACTGTCTGGTATCCTGTCATTTCGGCCTAAAACATTCCTTCAGTACTTCTTACAGGACATATTTACTGATGGTAAATCTTCTTAGCATTTGTTTATCAGGAATATCTTAATTTCTCCTTCATTTTTGAAGGATACTTATGCTAGATATAGAATTCTTGGTTGACAGTATTTTTCTTTTGTTATTTTGAACATGTCATCACACTGCCTTCTGGCTTCCGTGGTTTCTGATGAGAAATCAGCTGTTAATCTTGCACAGAGTCTCAAGATCAGCCAGAAGTGAGAACTCAGGGCCTTTTAAGGAGGTGTTTTGTTTTTCTTTTCTTTTTTTTTTTCATAAACATATGCACTGCTCTGATCCCTGTACACAGACCTACACTACCACATGGCCTTCTAGAATCCCAGAAATATGTCAGAGCTTTTCAAAGCCCATACATAAATATCATCCAAGATTTTTCCTCTGAATTTTTTGATTATTTTATTGTTTGCCACAACTGTTATCATTGCCTCAGAGAGCTGCAATGGTGAACAATCAACATTTAATTTTTGTTTTTGTTTAGTTTTTGTTTTGAGGATGTTGCTTTCCTTTTTATTTTTTTTAAAAATGCTCCCAGGAAAAGGCTGTACTGGGCAAGATCTGACTGAGGTCAGATAAAGCCAAGCTTTGAGAATGGCAATTTCTACGACCTATTAGGTCAAATAATGGCAATTCTCTTAGAATGGAGCTTTGAATGAGTTCCAACCCATTCTTCCTTCCCAGTGACTGCTAGGATGAATAGCTGAAGATTTTCACCCTGATTGCAGGACTCTTGGTTTTCAAGGCCACCATGGAGCTAGGTAGAAAGGGATGGGAATAGGGAAAGTTGAAACAACATAACACTCACTGTTATTACCAACATTTAACCATTTTTCTTGAACAAACACTCCTCAGATTGAGATACACTTTGGATTAAGTACCATAGTTGTGAAAAAGTTGATTTTGACAATTTCTGACAGTATTCTCATTGTTTCTATATAAGACAATATTCAGAGGTCCTTTACTCTGTCATTACCAATGATGTCGCCATTTTTTTTTTTTAAATGCCCAATCCCATTATCATGATTTGAGGAGGGTAAGAATGGAAGAAGCAGCCACAGTAATGTAGGGCATGAAGGTTAAAAATGGAAAACTGCTGAGAAATAAAAAAATACCTTGAGACAAATGCAAATGGAAATACAACATCCTAAAACTTATGAGATGCAGCAAAAACAGTTCTAAAAGGAAGGGTCTTAGTGATAAAATGCCTACCAAAAAAACAAAGATTTCAAACAAACTCCTTCCTCAGAGAACTAGAAAAAGGAAAAAACAACACCAAAAGTTAGAAGAAGAAAGTAAACAGCAAAGATCAGAGCAGAAATAAGTGAAATAGAGACTAAAAAAATAATAGAAATGATCAGTAAAACTAAGAGCTGGTTCTTTGAAAAGATAAACAAAAGTGACGAATCTTTAGCTAGAATGACCAAGAAAAAAAGTGGTCTCAAATAAATAAAATCAGAAATGAAAGAAGATATTACAGTTTCTGGCACAGAAACAGAAAGGATAAGAAACTACTATGAGGAGCGCCTGGGTGGCACAGCGGTTAAGCGTCTGCCTTCGGCTCAGGGCGTGATCCCGGCGTTATGGGATCGAGCCCCACATCAGGCTCTTCCGCTATGAGCCTGCTTGTTCCTCTCCCACTCCCCCTGCTTGTGTTCCCTCTCTCGCTGGCTGTCTCTATCTCTGTCGAATAAATAAATAAAATCTTTAAAAAAAAAAGAAAAAAAAGAAAAGAAACTACTATGAACAAGTATACACCAACAAATTGGACAACCTAGAAAAAATGGACAAATTCCCAGAAACATACAACCTACCAAGAATCATAAAGAAATAGAAAATCTGAATAGACCAATGACTAGTAAGGAGATTGAGTCAGTAATCAAAAATCTCCCAACAAAGTACAAGAGCAGATGGCTTCACTGATAAATTTTACCAAACGTTCAAAGAAGATTTAATATCCTTTGCAAATGCTTCCAAAAATAGAAAAGGAGGAAAAACTTATAAACATTTTATGAGGCCAACAGTACCCTGATACTATAACCTGACAAGGACACTACAAGACAATTACAGGCCAGTATCTTTGATGAATATAGACGCAAAATCCTCAACAAAGTATTAGCAAAGAATGAAACAATACATTGAAAGAATCACATGATCAAATGGGATTTATTCCAGGGATGCAAGGGTGTTTCAACATCTGCACCAGATGTGATCCACCAGAGTAAAAAATGAATAAAAATGACATGATCATCTCAATAGATGCAAAAATAATATTTGACAAAATTCAACATCCATCTGTGATAAAAACTCTCAACAAACAAGATGTAGAAGCAATGGATCTCAACATAATACAGGCCGTATAAGACAAGCCCACAGCTAACATCATACTCAACAGTTAAGAGCTGAAAGCTTTTTCCCTAACAAGACAAGGATGCCCACTCCCACCACTTTTATTCAAAACAGTATTAGAAGTCTTAGCCACAGCAATTAGACAAGAAATAAGTCATTCGAATTGGAAAAGAAGTAGTAAAACTGTCACTATTTGCAGATGACATGATACTACGTATAGAAAATTCTAAAGACTCCAGCAAAAACTGTTAGAATAAATGAGTTCAGTTAATTGCAGGATATAAAACTGATATACAAAAATTTGTTGCATTTCTACGCACTAGTAATGAACTATCAGAAGGACAAATTAGGAAAACAATCCCATTTACAACTGCATCAGAAAGAACAAAATACCTAGGAAGATTTCAAACTATATTACAAAGCTGTAATAAAAACAGTATGGTATTTGCATGAAACAGATACATAGATAGAAGAAACAGAATAAAGAGCCCAGAAATAAACACATGCATATATGGTCAATTAATTTATGACAAAGGTTCCAAGAATATACAATAAGGAAAGCACAGACTTCAATAAATGGTCTTGGGAAAACTGGATAGCCACATGCAAAAGAATGAAACCCAACCACTATCTTACACCATACACAAAAATTAACTCCAAATAGATTAAAGACGTGAATGTAAGACCTGATTCCATAAAACTCCTAGACAAAAACATAGATTGTAAGCTCCTTGACAGCAATCTTGGTGATGATTTTTTGAATCTAATACCAAAAGTAAAGGCAAAAAAAGCCAAAACAACTAAGTGGGACCACATCAAAATAAAAAGCCTCAGCCCAGCAGAGGAAACCACTGGCAAAATAAAAAGACAACCTACAAAATGGGAGAAAATATTTGCAAATCACATTGCTAAGGGGGTTAACATCCAAAATATATAAAGAATTCACATAACTTAATAGCAAAAAACCAGAACAATCTGATCTAAAAATGAGTAGAAGACCTGAATACACATTTTTCCAAAGAAGACATACAGATGACCAACAGACACATGAAAAGATGCTCAACATCACTCATCATCAGGGAAATGCAAATCAAAATCACAATGAGGTCACCTCACACATCTTAGAATGGCTGGAGTCAAAAAGACAAGAAATAAGTGTTGGCAAGGACATGGAGAAAAGGGGACCCATGTGCACTGTGGGTAAGAGTGTAAATTAGTGCAGCCACTATGAAAAACAGTATGGAGGTTCCTCAAAAAAATTTAAAATACCATATGATCCAGCAATACCACTTATGAGTATTTACAAAAGAAAATTAAAACTAGCTCAAAAAGATCTACGCACGCATGCCCCCACATTCACTACAACGTTATTTACAACAGTCAAAGCACAGAAGCAACCTAAGTGTCCACTGATGGATGAATGGATAAGGAGGTGCGGATACATACACAATGGAATATTATTCAGCCATAAAAAAGTAGGAAATCTTGCCTTTTGCAACAACGTGGATGAACCCTGAGTGCATCAGGCTAAGTGAAATAAGTCAGAGAAACACAAATGCCAAATTATTTCACTTATATGCAAAATCTAAAAAAAAAAAAAAATCAAACTCACAGATCCAGGGAACAGACTAACGGTTTGTTAGTTAGAAGTAGGCAGATAGAGGGTGATCAGAAGGTACCAATTCTCAGTTACAAATTAAATAATTCCCGGGGATGGAATTACAGCATGGTGACTATGGTTAATACTATATTGTATATTTAAAAGTTAAGAGAGCAGAACTTAGTTCTCATCACAGAAAAACATTTTTTTTAAAGATTTTATTTATTTATTCGACAGAGATAGAGACAGCCAGCGAGAGAGGGAATACAAGCAGGGGGAGTGGGAGAGGAAGAAGCAGGCTCCCAGCGGAGGAGCCCTATGTGGGGCTCGATCCCAGAACGCCGGGATCACAGAACGCCCTGAGCCGAAGGCAGACGCTTAACCGCTGTGCCACCCAGGCGCCCCCACAGAAAAACATTTTTAACTGTATGTGGTGATGGATGTAAACTAGATTTACTGTAGTGATCATTTTGCAATATATACAAATGTTGTACACCTAAAACTAGTATTTATATGTCAAGTATATCTCAATTCATGAAATGGAAAATTGCTACTTATTTTTTTTTTCATTATTTTTACCTTCCAGTCTTGGCATCTGTGAACAATCCAACTGAAAAACAGATGTGTTAATAGTGTTTCAGAAATCACTCTCACTATACTTCAGTCACATGGAAAGCAAAAAAAGAAGGCTGTATAAAAGCAATGTGTCCTTTACTTACTCTCATGTCTAAATTGCCACTATTTCATGTAAATGTTTAAGTACAGATTTTCACGGTCCTAAGCCTGAATACTCAAGAGCTATGCGTGCTCCTAGGGGGCAGGCAGAATTACACTTTTCCACATTTATTTCCAATTACACTTAGAATGATTTTCTGCTAGTGCCGAAAAGGAATGAGAAAGCATGGCCTGGCTGTTAAATGGATCTGTCAGTCTGCTCCAGAATATGGACTGAAACTTTATGACTGCTTCCGGGTTAACCTTCTTTATTTATTTATTGGTCCAGTTTTTAAAACGCCTCAAAAGCCATTTAGCAGTCATTGTTCTTTGTGGAAAAAAATAAAACTCTCCTCATTTCTAAGACATGTTATTTAATCTATAAACAATTCATTTAAATCTTTACTCTGAAAACAAACCATCACAAAAACCTAAATCTTCTAAGTAAACTGTCAGGATGCTGAATCAGAATGGAAAGAATCGAAGATAAATTAAGACGGCTTAATTAACCGAATACTGAAAATATCCATGATGGATTTTTTTGTAGGTTGGTGGCAGAGAACTAAGGCATGCCGAAGGCTGAAGTTCAGAAGTGGAGAAGTGGTTCTATTGGCTCAACAGCCAAAAGGACTCTGATGGGAAATGAAGCGTTGTGTATGTTGAGAATGGCACAATCAACAGGGTTGACAATGTCTGATTAAGAATCACTGTCTCATGCTTTATTTCACCTATGAGATTTTCGTTATCCATTATCCACTGCTTTACATTATCCACGAATACTACTGAATGTGTCACTAAGCCACTCTATTCCAACCGAGAATATACAGAACTGGAAAACATATCTGTGTTCCTATTCCTCAAACCCCAGCACATACAAGTAAAATAATTTTTCAAATAACAGAAAATAACGAGTTAGTGAGAATATGGAGAAACTGGAACTCTCGTGCATTGTTGATGGGAACGTAAAATGAGGCAGCAACTGTAGAAAAAAAGTACAGCTGTTTCTCAAACAAACAAAAAAGAAATCAAACATACAATTACCATATGGTCCAGCAATTCTACTTCTAGGTGTATATTCGAAAGAATTCAAAGCAGTGACTTACGGTTATTTGTACACTCATGTTCATGGCCTTATTCATAATAGCCAAAAGGTGGAAACCCAACTGTCCATCAATGGATGAACGGATAAACAAAATGCGGTCTATATATACAACGAAATACTATTCAGCTTTAAAAAGGCATGCAATTCTGACACATAACCATAAAGACATCATGCTAAGTGAACAAAAAAGGACAAATAGTGCATAACTCCACTTACGCGCGGTATGTGGAATAGTCCAAATCACAGAGAAAGAAAACAGTTGTTACCAGGGACTGGGATGGGGGTGGGAGGTGAGACATTAGTGTTTCATGGGTACAAAGTTACAGTTTGTGATGATGAAAAATTTATGGAGATGGATAGTGGTGATCAATGCACAACGTGAATGTACTTAATACGACCTTGTACTTAAAATAGTTGAAATAGTAAATTTTATGTTAAGTACATTATACCACAATTAAAAAAGATTAAACTTGCCTTCCCAGTGAAAACAGTCTCTTAGAGTGTTGGTGGTGCTTTTCAGTTGTTATAGTTTTTAAAACTCCTCTCCTATGCTCAAATTCTCTTCTTCCTTGACCCATGGAAGTGTTTTCTATGGAAAAAATTTTATTGAACATTCTAACTTTTTCAGCAGGGGGCTATCCTACCTCCAACTTCCAGATGAGACTCAACGGGTGGCAAGGGAGGAGGCCATGCCTACGAAAGGGAAGCAGCTTCTGACCACCTACACCAGCCATTCTTAGTTCTAGTTGCACTTTTTCATCCCTTCAGACTAAAAAGAAAAAAAGAAAGAAAAAAAATACAGACACACTAGGTGCCACACCCAGGGATTACGGCTCAATTGATCAGTGATGATGCCCACATGTGGAGGTTTTCTCAAAGCTTTCCAGGTAATTCTGATGTGTAGCCAGGTGTAGACCCACTGAATTAGACACTCCTTAGAGAGCTCAACATCCCCTTTCAAAAAACTCACCGTAAGAAATAATGGCAAGGGAGCCTGGGAGGCTCAGTCTGTTAAGCATCTGACTTCGGCCCAGGTCATGATCCCAGGGTCCTGGGATGGAGCCCTGAGGTGGGTTCCCTGCTCAGTGGGGAGCCTGCTTCTCTCTCTCCCGCTCCCCCACCCCCACCGCTTGTGCTCTCTCACTCTCTCTCCCTCTCAAATGAATAAAATCTTAAAAAAAGTAATGGCAATTAGGAATAAGAAGCTGTTAAACTTAATTTTGATAATCCTTACACCAGAAATAAAGACAAGTTAGAATTCATGAATTCATCAAATGTTTGTGCAAGCTACTACTGTCGGGGACCGTGGCCAGGCCAGAGATGTGGGCAGAAGAGATGACCCCTCTCCCGGTGCAGCTCCCGGGCTCCAGGAGCAGAGGAAGCCCGGCGCGGGCAGGACACCAAAGTGAGCACCGCCCGAGGACAAGTGCATAAGGGCAACATGTGGGAGCAGCTTCTATGATGGATGGAAAAATCGGGAAAAACTTCCCAGAAAAAGCTATCCCTATACTATTAATGAGTTTTGAAAGGGAACTAGAAATTAGCGAGGCAAACCTGGGAAGATAAAGTGACATTCCCTTTTCTGGAAGGCAGTGCGTGCCGCTCTGGATTACCCTGGGCCCAGGAGCATGGGGCGATGCTCGGCTGACCTGGTGGCTGGTCACGGTCAAGTGATGTGAAATGAGGTGCACTCAAGTTCACAGCGTCTGGGGTCGCGTGATACGGCTGCTCAAGGGGCCCAGGAAGAACGCCCGCTAAGTTCAGCTTCTGAAGCCAGGGCAGAGACGTGCGTGCTAGTCACGGCAGCCCACGGCGTGCCAAGGAAAGCCGGCAGGCGAGCCAGCCCCCGGGTCAGCCACGCCCAGCACCAGGCCTTCGTTCTCCTTTGTCCTCACACGCTGTCTGCCTCTTCAGGAGACTCCAATGAAAACGTATCCCCAGATGCTCTCCACAAACTCTTAGGAAAGTCAGGGTGCTGAAAAGGCACGTTTCTCCCCTCTTGACCGGATTAGAAAGCGTGAGAATCATTCTTTGAAATCCTTCCCCACGGGCCATCAGTAATTATGAAATGATTTTTCATCTGGGAAATTATGAAAATGAGCATATAGCCACTTCTCAACTTTCCGATGATCTTTTTGTTTCGTTTTTCTCTTATTGATCAGCCTCTTCCTGGAGTACTGCATCTAAAGCAGGGGCCGCTGTTTATCTCCACACGCCGTCTCGCACGCTGAGTCCGTTCGCTGAGTGGTGATGAGCACGGGCCCACCAGCCGGGACAGAGAGAAAGTCCACCATGAGCCCGAAGCCAAGAGTTTGCATGTTCCTAAGTATTACCTTCCAGAATGATCTGAAATAGCTCTATGTGGTGAGAATTCAAACCCTGACAGAACAGCAGGAACTCCCGCAGTATCTGTTCTCCTTTCAAGCTCACAACCCAGAGGGCAGGTGGCTGGATCCCTAATCTCTAGGTGGGGAAACTGGGCCAGTACGCCTGCTGTGCCCAAGGAGAGCCTGGGAGGCAGCGACGCCCCTCCCCCGCAGCTACCTGCGGAGCTCTGGTCACCGCGGTCATCAGCCACACACAGCACTGAGCCAATTCCCCTGGACAAACCCAGGTGACGGGGGAACACAGACACAGTCTGATCTCGCTTCTTGGTGAAGAGACCACTCGCTCAGGTGTCTGCAGTGTTGTTCCAAGGGCTCTGCATTTGAGGTCTTACTCTGTGAGGGATTCCCTTCCCCCCGTCCTGCAGAGGAAGGGCACGGAGGCTCAGAGCTAAGGACTTGGTCACTGGGCACTAAGCGGGAGCGCCATCGCCGGAGATGCGCTAACCGAGCTGGATCACCGAGCACCCTCGGACCAGTGACTTGGCGGGTCCCGGCCTCCACTTCCTTCTATTTAAAGGAGGACAAGAGCGCTAGCACGTCCCTTGCAGAACCGAGTGAAGACGAAATAAGAAAGCTCCCAGAGCACCATGGATCACCTGACGCCTGGTAAACACGCCTGGTGCGCGGCAAACGGTCATCAGTCGGCCTCCCACGCAGAAGCGGAAACTTCGGATTTTCAAAATCCTTCGTCCCAAATGCTTTATTCACTAAAATTCTGAGGGATACCACTTCACTTCCACCAAGCCCCACCTGAACATGGCCACCCACCCTCAGCTACCCTGGACAAAGTCCCCTGATGACGGGCACACGGATGCACAGACGCTCCTGACCCCGCACGGCCGCGGTGACCCAGCACAGATGCACTCGCGAGGACAGCACCGAACACGCCGGGGAGGCCACCAAACACCTGCAAGTCTCTAGAATGTGCCCCATTCCGGAAATAGATAAGAAATGAGCACGTCTCTAGAATGCACCTCATTCCGGAAATAGATAAGAAGTGGGCAAGTCTCTAGAATGCACCTCATTCCAGAAATAGATAAGAAATGAGCAAGCCCCTAGAATGCACCTCATTCCAGAAATAGGTAAGAAATGAGCAAGTCTCTGGAATGCACCTCATTCCGGAAATAGATAAGAAGTGGGCAATAGACAGCTTTTCCCCTCACACTCCACCACCATCCCTGTGGTGCTCTAAGTTCTCAGGACAGAATCACCATGCCCCTGAAGCTGTGACTCTGTCCCAGGGAGCCCACACACCACTGCAGTGACAGTCACACTGCACCAGCCTAAGCACAAGGTCCCAAGTCGGTCCCCAGACCCTGCACTGGAAGGCACCAATATGACACCCTGTCTCTACTGAGAACACTAATTTTATCTTTCTTATACAAAATAGTCACATATTGAAAACAACACATTTAATTTACAAATGGTCTCAAAGTGGCAAGGTTATTACCTTCCTTTAAAAAAAAAAAAGATCTGAGAGAGAGAACAGGAGTGAGTGCAAGTGGCGGGAGGGGCAGAGGCAGGGGGAGAGAATCCCAAGCAGACTCCCCACTGAGCAGGGAGCCCAGACGCAGGGTTCAATCCCATGACCCTGAGATCATGACCCAAGTCGAAACCAAGATTCGGACGCTCAACCAAATGGGCTGCCCCACACCTCTCTTTCGTGCAGTATTTGTATTCACAAAGCAAAGGAAAACATTGCCAATTCTGGCTATGTTCATTTGGCTTTGATGATCTACCAAGAAAGGGTTTGCCAAGTAAATTAATCCAAACAAAATTCCTTGTCGACAAATATCAAGACAAAGAAGGCCCTGTGTGACCGCTATTTCTCGAGAGCCCAAACTCCACAACCCTCCATAAGGACAGCACACCCACAGTGAATCCAGAGCCCGGAAACTTGTCAAGGAATGGGATTTTCTTTTTTCCCCAATATGAAGATTCTTATTTTTGTTATTATTTGCCTATTTTTAGACAACTGGTATTCTGGTTAACAGAATGTTCTAATTACCTGGAATCACCATATACTTCTGCACTTAAGTTACAACTCAAAGTATAATTCAACATATTAACAATAATTAAAACCAAAATTAAATTTAACATACCCACTATTATCATACCACACAATATTGTTAAAAAGACCAAAAATTCTGCTAATTTATGGGCAGAATCTGAAATGGCTTGTTAAAATTTCATAAATAGGTAATATCTCTTTAAAGGCCTTCTGTCACCTCCGACCCCCTGCACCCAGGCGGCCACGCCACCATTCATGCCTCACCTGCCACCACGTGGTTCTCAAATCACACTTGCAATCCCGTCAGTCCCCAACTCAAAAATGTCACAAATCCTCCAATATCTACAGAAATGAAGACAAATTTCTATTTCAGCCATCAATCCTTACAGGCTGACCCGAGCTTGCCTCTCCCCCAAGAGCTGCATAGACCCTGGGGTCTGCTGTTCCCTAAACTCGCCCTGACCTGGGCCTGCAGGTAAGGCACCTCTCAAGTGCTACCTCTTCCACGATGCTTTTCCCAAACTGCCCTCAAGAGCAGTTCTCTTCTATTAAATCGTAAACCCAAAACATTCCGTTCATACCTCATTTTCTATCTCATGGGACAGTAAGTTACATATTTATCACAGTTATTCGCTCGCTGCTAGATACACAACCACTTGGGGGCAGGCGCTGTGTGTTTCCTACAAAGTCCATGCAGCCCCACAGTCAGTAAGTGTTTGCGGACTTCAGCCCACGGTGCTCCTCCCGCATTACTAATATTCAGCAGACGGCCAGCCTCCAACAACCAGCCCCTCCACCTTCCCGGGTCTCGGTCTCCTTGCTTATCTCACCTCCTTATTAGGAATTAGAGGTGATTCTGCTGAGACGAACTTGTCCATCTGAGTTCCCAATCCCTCCCACCCCCCCATCTCCTCTCCTTTGGGACTTCAACACATCTCTTTTTCTCTCAAAACTTCAACTTGTCTTATTTCATTAAAAGAAAACAAAAAAGCAGTTCTCCTACCCCTTGAAATGGCTACCATCTCTCTTCCCTTCTCAATCCTGCCACGTTTCTTGAAAGAGTTGTTCCTGGCCCTCCTGCCTCTTAGTGGTGCTCGCCACCCCCAGCCCTGCACCCACCATTTCACCCTACTTCCCCAGAGGTCTCTTCTAAAGCATGGATCTGATTTTCAGTTTAAAAAGGGCCCTTTACATCTCTAGAGGCTAGAAACTACTGTATACTGGAAATGGGGATAAGCCGTAGGGATGGAGAAGCTAGGTGTCAATAGAAAAATAAAGTATAAATACAATGGCCCACGTACAACCTCAATCCTTGGAATCAAAACTTGTCAAAACTCACAGCGCCTTAGAGCTGGACCTCAGAAATCATCCCACCCTTCCTCTACCTTACACGTAGCTCCTTGCAGCCCTCGCAGCTACTCGCTCCCGGGACATCCTCTGTAATCACTGTCCTGCCCAAATGGAACCTCCCCAATCCTTTCATGGACTTCATTTTTAAGTTACAGCAATGTTTCCTCACCTGAGAGCAAAAACAGCACCTGCCAAGACCAACACGGCAAAATAAAGACGGACACAGAGTCAAACTCCCTGAATGACATGAAACGTTACAATTCCAGGGTCGGACACTCAAATCAGCTTCGAGTGATGGGCTAGGCGGTGACTTCACAGAAACCCGGGCGGGACAGACCCTGGCAGCTTCCAGGGAAGGTGCTCGCCACCCCCACAGCAAGACGCTTGTGGAAATGCGGCCCGTGGGTGAGGCAGCATGTTTCTCACTCGGCTCCTGGGAATCCAGAAGAGGCCCAGGCCCCAGGCGGTCCTCACCCCACAGACCGTTTCCTGAGCAGCGCTTCCCTGACAGTCCAGAGGCCAGCAGGACACTGGCCCAGACACAGAGTGGCTGTAACTTAAAAATGAAGTGAAAAGTACCATTGGTACGTGAAGGTCCACAAGGTCTTTCCCTTCCTCCCACAGAGAATTCATGAATCTTATGTGAAACGTAAACAAAGCTGTGAATTTTCAAGTTTTAGAATGAGAACTCCCTCCACATCAGAATCATTACCTGATCAACGAAATCACTCTCACTTAAAGGCTTTCAAAAATACTAATAATTTACCAAAAACTAATTTGCAAAGCAAGTTCATGTGTGAAGAAAATAATTTAGCATGGCAAAACCTGTTTTCTTAGAGACAGAAATTTTATTCCTATTTTGAAACAAGGATAATTAAGAAACAGGCAAATCATTCATATTTTATGATAGTTCTTATATTATGCTTTGAAAATATATTGAAATGCTTAGAAAAAAGCCAAACATCAGTCATGTCATAAAGCAAAGTCTACCAGGGAATTTAGCAGTAAAAAGGCATCAGATATCTTGTCACAGGCCAGGCCTAATGCATAAAACCCACGTGCCTTTCTTGAATTTTAGATATGGATCCAAACTGGGGGGAAGCAGTGCAAATATTCCATGGCTTTACTGGATACTCGATCATCTACGTAAAATTTCTCACAACAAAATCCAGGAAGACGTATCCAAGTTGTCCTCGCCTCGAAGCTACCTTGCAGGGCTGTAGGCAGAGATCCTACGTGCAAGGAGACACACCGGCAGATCTTGTGGGGAAGCAAGGCTCTGGGAAAGGTAAGGACCAGACACCGAGCAGCGGGCCGCTTTAGCAGCCTCGACTCCTCACTTAGGAACCAGGCACCTGGGCTTCTCTTTGAGCTTCCCGAGGATGGAAGCCAGGAGAAGGAAGAATACATCAGAGAAGACCTCAGGGGTCAGACATGCTACAGCTCATCCCACACACGGGGAAACTAAGCCCTGGGGAAGCAAAAGACTTTGCCTTCTGTTCTCAACATTTTCTGCTCAAAGTTACACTTCCTCTCAGTAAGAAACCAGATTCTCAAAAGACACAGCCTTCGAATTTCAGAGTCATGAACTCCCATTTCATTGAGGAAAGGCCTTTTTGGGAATCCTCAAGACCTTCCAAGTATGGCTGACCTTCAGGTAAATGGTTTCTTTGAGAGGCCAGCTCAGCTCTGAGGCTGCAAGAACCGAAGACCAAAGGGTAAAGCTTGTGTTGGGGAGGTCAGGAAACAGAGGGGAGAGCCCCGGACAGGGTGGCCAGGGAAGGGTAAGAGCTCCAAACTGTCCTTGGGGTCAGAGACACTGACACACATTTCCACAAAACTGGCACTCGGGAAATGTCTGTTAAATGTCGGGTAAAAATATCCTAGTTTGTCCCCTCCCGTGATGCAGGGCGGCAGATCCGCCACAGTGCCGTGCACGAGAACTTCCCCCAACAACTCCTACCCCAGCATTCTTCCTACTCTTGCTCCCTTAAATTCACAGGATTGCCAGAATAGAAGTAATGAATCCAGTTCAGAACACAGCCTTCATCCCCTCAGGATTCAGAGTGTAGAGATTTTGACTGCAGTTGGGAAATACACACAGAGGACTGGCCAAGCACAGGATGGCAGACAGATAGACAGACAGAGCTGTGTTCCAGAGTTGAAGATGGATGAAATTAGTCTTGAAGCTTCTCTGCCTCCATCTTCTGGGTTATAAATGTCAGTGATTTTCTCGCCTCTAAGCCTCACGTTTTAAACCGCATCCTACCAAAGTTACCATCCTTCCAAAGTTACCTCGTTTTACAGAACCCACAGAAAATCCGTTGCTTTATGACAACGTAGCATTTTGGGATTTGTGGACTACTATAGGTCTTACTCAATTCAACAGGTTGGTCAGAGAATAAAAATTAAATTTTTTAGAGGGGGGAGGGGCAGAGAGAGAGAGTCTTAAGCAGACTCCATGCCTAGCGCAGAGCCCGACGCAGGGCTCGATCTCACAACCCATGAGATCGTGACCTCAGCCAAAATCAAGAGTCGGACTCTTAACCAACTGAGCCACCCAGGTGTTCCAGAGAATATAAACTTTAAAAGACAGTTATACTCAGTTAATAAATATTTGAAAAACCAGAAATCCAATTTTATGTTTCAGCTATTAAATGTATCAATAAGTAGCAAATTTATCAATAAGCATTAAAATGATTAGTTTGTCAATTTCACATCACTGTTAAGTTTATCAATAAGCACGTGATATACTGAAACCAACTGGACTCCAACAGAGGGGCACCAGAAGGCACGGGCAGCAGCCCCTGTGAGGAGGGGCCAAGTCTGGTTCCCACCACTGACCCGACACCCAACCCAGCACGTGGCACGTAACATACGCTTGTTGAAGAGATGGCCGCATGGACAGCTGACAAAAATGGAACAGAATGACCACTTCTAATCACGCACAAAGTCCATTCCTACTTGAATTAATCAAAAAGCCTGCTTTGAAGGTTTATTATAATTTATCTGCTGAATATAATACGCTCTAGGGTCTTTCAAAGCTTCCTTCCTCCAGGACGCTGTTACAAACAGGATCACTGGAAAAATAATCAGGGAGGAGCAAATGTCACCATCCACACTCCTCACCTGCCATGTCGATGGCAAAAGGCCTGTCTGCTCTCCAGCCGGTGTACCAGCCAACGACTTTGCCGTTTTCCACCAACGGACGTTCATAGCGTCGCCCACCAACCAGGCCCACTGGCCAGACAGAGACTTTGCGTGTAGTTCGCATCTACAAAAAGGGGAAAGAGATGTGGTTTAAGTTTTCTTACAGAAAATAACTTGAGGGAGGAAAGAAATGTGAACCACACAGAAGAAAGGGGGTGAGTGGGGGGTGGGGGGGGCGTAGATTTTCAGAAGCTGAGGGTTCCGAACAGAACCCCTCTGCTGGCAGACTGCTGCTCGATGCGGGTCTGCTTGGCGCTGTTGGCCGCCTGTCACAGCGTCATCTGGCGGCTCAAGGCTTAAGAGAAATAAAGTGGGTGTCAGTATCTGAACATCACTTATTTGAAGCTAAATTGTGACTATCAAAAATATTTTCTATTTGTTTCAAAATTGAATCTTCAAACTTTGCATCTTCGGAAGTGAGAGGGTTGACTTCCCTTTAGGAAACTTTATTGCTCAGTAACAGCAAAAATTTCACTCAGGGAAGCCACAGGAGTTGCCTTTCTATGAATTTTCTATTTATATAGACACAGAAATATTGGCTGGGGGTGTTAATAATGGCATCCAGATACAGAAAAGATCCCCGGCATTCTCCAAAGAGACAAAAAGAAAAACGTACCCTACATTCTGCCTTTCAAGGAAAACTGGGCCCATGCAGGCAGCTGGAGAAGCTGGCCCTCTTCCAGCACACACTGCGGTATCTGGTGGAGCGCTGGTTAAAAACAGGCCTGAGCTGAAAGTGATTTGCTGAATTCTTTAAGGGGAAAGACATGTTCACGAAAAAGCTTGCTGACATTAGGGCAGCACCTTAGGGGAAAAGCACCACCACCACCACCTTCTAAGACACATGTCGAACAGGACCATAAGCAACCCACAAGACACCTTTGTGCAAACTAGAAGCTTGCCTTTTCTCGGGCACACACGTATGTGGGGGCCGTGGCTTGGCCATTAAAATACAGGCCGATTTCAGCTCCACTCACCCTCTTAGCTGCGGGTGTCCTTGGGCGTAACCTACATAGCTACATTTGGTGGGCCTGTTGTAATGACAATTTCAACACCAAAGGTTTTTTTTCCCCGCCCAACACCAAATCTCTTTTATTTGCTATAGAACTGGGTTATGATCCAAAAGAAAAAATAAACTTGTGGGACTTCATGAAGATAAAAAGCTTCTGCACAGCCAAGGAAACAGTCAAAAAAAAAAAAAAACCTAAGAGGCAGCCCACGGAATAGGAGAAGATATTCGCAAATGACACTACAGATAAAAGACTGGTTTCCAAGATCTACAAAGAACTTCTCAAATTCAATACACGAGAAACAATCAAATAAAAAAATGGGCAGAAGATATGAACAGACACTTTTCTAATGGAGACATACAAATGGCTAACAGACACATGAAAAAATGTTCAAAATCATTAGCCATCAGGGAAATTCAAATCAAAACCACACTGAGATACCACCTTACGCCAGTTAGAATGGCAAAAATGGACAAGGCAAGAAACAACAAATGTTGGACAGGATGTGGAGAAAGGGGATCCCTCTTACACTGTTGGTGGGAATGCAAGTTGGTACAGCTACTCTGGAAAACAGTGTGGAGGTCCCTTAAAAAGTTAAAAATAGAGCTACGCTATGACCCAGGAATTGCACTACTGGGTATTTACCCCAAAGATACAGACATAGTGAAGAGAAGGGCCATATGCACCCCAATGTTCACAGCAGCATTGTCCACAATAGCTAAATCGTGGAAGGAGCTGAGATGCCCTTCAACAGATGACTGGATTAAGAAGTTGTGGTCCATATATACAATGGAATATTACTCAGCCATCAGAAAGAACGATTACACAACATTTGCAGCAACATGGACAGGACTGGAGGAGATTATGCTAAGTGAAATAAGTCAAGCAGAGAAAGACAATTATCATATGGTTTCACTCATTTATGGAACATGAAAAATAGGAAGATCAGTAGGAGAAGGAAGGGAAGAATGAAGAGGGGGTAAACAGAGGGGGAATGAACCACGAGGAACTATGGACTCTGGGAAACAAACTGAGGGCTTCAGAGGGGAGGGCGGTGGGGGAATGGGACAGGCCAGTGACGGGTATTAAGGAGGGCACATACTGCATGGTGCACTGGGTGTTATATGCAAATAATGAATCATGGAACATTGCATCAAAAACTGGGGACATACTGTATGGTGACTAACATAATAAAAAATTATTACAAAAAAAAAGAACTGGGTCATGATCAGTTAACCAATGGTTAAAATAATGATTATCAATCAAGGGGTTTTTTTTAATGAAAGAAAAATTATGTACTTGGGAAATACTTTCAAATATAATTCAAATGGAAAGTCTTATTTTTAAGATTTTATTTATTTATTTGATAGAGCACAAGCAGGTGGAGCAGGAGGGAGAGGGAGCAGCAGGCTCCCCGCTGAGCAGAAAGCCTCACCCGACGTGGGGCTCAATCCCAGGACCCTGGGATCATGACCTGAGCGGAAGGCAGATGCTTAACTGATTGAGCCACCGAGGTGCCCCTCAAATGAAAAGTCTTATCATTAAAGAGTACAAGTAACTAGAAGCTCCCATTTGCCAGGCATTCCAATTTCACTTATTAATCTCCCACCTCACTCCAAAAAGATTTAAGGGCATGAAGCATATCAGGTAATAAAGATCTCACTGTACTGGTCTTCCACAAATCTGGAATTCTTTTTATAATCTATTACTTTCTCAGTAAATTAATCACCATTGCCTTATTCTCATACTAACTTATATGATTTTTAAAAAGTCCTACTGAGGTACAACTCATTGTAGAAAAGAGTTAATAGTTCGGAGACTACTGTCTAAGAGACTTGCTTATAGGGCTGGCCCTTGGCTGGCATCTGGGAACGTGGCTTTTCAAACAGTCCCTATGTTGATAAAGTTGTTTTGCCCGCCTGGGGGCTCTGAACACGTTTTCCTTTTGGGAATCTGAAACACTGGCAGGCAGGAGGTGCCTACGGGACCAGTCCCCCTAAAGAGCCCTGAATGTTACATAGGTTTCCCAGGGCATAAACGTCGCACACCTGTGGTGACAGTTCTGCCGGAGGGAGGATGTGCAGGTGTGATCCCTCATGGGAGGGGGAGAACGTAGGGAGTCTGCACATGGATTCCTCCACGCCCTTCTTCCTGGTGTCTTTCCCTCACTGATCTGGCTGTGTATCTTTACTGTGTCACTGTAAAAAATCTAAGCCACAAGGACAACCAAACATGCACATGTAACTACAGAGAGCGGACTATGTGTCCTAGTCAATCGCCAGACACATGGCTGGTCTCGGAGGATCCCTGAAAGAATGAAATGTAATTTTTAAAGTGTAAAGTCTGATACATTTTGATGTATGTATGTAGCCACGAAACCATCACCCCAATGATGAACATATTCTTCACCCCGAAAAGTTCTCTTGTGCTCGTTTTGAATCCATCCCTCCCATCACTCTCCGCATCCCCGATCCTCCGATCTGCTCACCCCCTAAACCACCGATCTCCTGTCCCGGAGCACTAGTTTGCATTTCACAGAACTCTGCACGAATGGAATCACACAGCAGGTACTGTTTTTTTCATTTGGTTTCTTTTACTCTGTACAACTAGGCTCCGTGTCAGCACAGTGTTCTGTCGCATGGCTGTGCCACAGGTTGTTTTCGTTTTTACCCATTTGCCTGTTGATAGACATCTGGATTGTTTCAAACTTCTGGCTATTACAGGCGAAGCTGCTGGGAACATCCGTGTACATAGGAACTTCACTTTTTTCCTTTTTTTGATAGATACCTGAGAGGAATGGCTGGATCACATGGTACGTATACATTTAACTTTTTAAGAAACTACCCAATTCTTTTTCGAAGCGCTTGCTCCCTTCTACATTCTCACTAGCAGTGCAGGAGAGTGCCAGCGACGGCCCATCCCCCACACCTCCTGCGGTCAGTGTTCAATTTTAGCCATTCCCCCAGCAGCGCCTCACTGTGCTTTCAATTGGCATTTTTCTTTCTTTCTTTCTTTTTTTTTAAAGATTTTATTTATTCATTTGACAGAGAGACAGCCAGCGAGAGAGGGAACACAAGCAGGGGGAGTGGGAGAGGAAGAAGCAGGCTCATAGCAGAGGAGCCTGATGTGGGGCTCGATCCCATAACGCCGGGATCACGCCCTGAGCCGAAGGCAGACGCTCAATGACTACGCCACCCAGGCGCCCCTCAATTGGCATTTTTCTAATGACTAATGATGTTGACTACCTTTCTTGTGCTTATATGCTATCCATAATCTCTTCTTTGGCGAAATACATGTTCAAATCTTTTGCCTGTTTTTAAAAACTTTATTTTCTATTGAGTTTTGAAAGTTATTTATATATTCCACACACAAACCCCTTCTCAGATGATTTGATTTTTAAATTTTTATAATTTTAGTATGATAAATATTTTATATTTACAATTTATAAATATTTTACCTCAGTTTGTGGCTTGTCATAATGTTCGTTCTCATAATAACGTGTTTTGAAAAACAGAACTTCTAATGTTGATAAAGTCCATCTAATTCATCAATTCGTTCTTTCATGGATCATGCTTTTGACGTATCTAAAAAAAATTTAAGATTTTATTTATTTATTTGACAGTGAGAGACAGCCAGCGAGAGAGGGAACACAAGCAGGGGGAGTGGGAGAGGAAGAAGCAGGCTCGCAGTGGAGGAGCCCGATGTGGGGCTCGATCCCAGAACGCCGGGATCACACCTTGAGCCGAAGGCAGACGCTCAACGACTGCGCCACCCAGGCGCCCCTGTATCTAAAATTTTTGCCTAACTCGGGACGTGTGGGTGGCTCAGGGGGTTAAGCGTCTGACTCTTGGTTTCAGCTCAGGTCTTGATCTCAGGGTCTCGGGCTCACGCCCCCCCAGGCTCTGCATGCAGCATGAAGTCTGCTAGAGATTCTCTCCCTCTCCCCCTGCTCCTCTCCCTGCAAGTGCTCTCCTTCTCTCTCTCCCTAAAATAAAAGCTTTAAAAAAATAAAATAACTTTTTTGCCTAACTTAAAATCACAAGAGTTTTTGCCTCCTCTCTACAAGTATTATAGTTGTAGGTTTTAAGTTTATGATCTATTTAGGTTATGATCTATTTCGAATTCATTTAGGAGTACCGTATGAGAGACTGCGCCACGCAAGCACTCCTGAAGTTATTTTCTTTCTCCTCTTTGCATATGGATATCCAATTGTTCCAACCACAATATGCAAATGGATACGCGACCGTCCCAGAACAACTGAACTGTCTTCGCACCTTTGTCGAAAATAAGTTGCCATAGTCGGGTGAGTTTATTTAGGGACAGTCTTCTCTGATCGACTGGTCCAGGTGGTGGTCTTGATGCTAACACACTCTCCTGATTTACTGGCATTATAATAACTCTGGCAATCGGGCAATGTTAGTCCTTTCTGCTCTTCCTCATCAAAGTTGTTTTGACTGTTCTAATTCTTTTTCTTTTTCATATGAGTTTCAGATGCACTTGTCCATTTTAGCAAATTTTTACTGAGATTGCATTAAATCTATATATCAATTTGGTGAGAACTGACAGCTTAACAAAATCGGGTCTTCTAACCCAGGAATATGGCGCAGCTCTTCATTTACTTAGATTTATTTTTAATTTTCCTCAGCAATGTTTTCGTGATTTAATTCTTGAATCAATACTAACATTTAATGTTTTGTGTCCTAGGTCTTCTCCATAGGTGGGGAAAAAAAACCCAGAAAGTTTATTAAATTTCCACAGAAATATAGCCCTCTCCCCAACTCACTCCACCTTCAAATTCCTGTGCCTCACACACTGCAGAAAGTGTAAACCTTTCTGTTTTTTTATTTTATGTATCAAACATGCCAAACATATGAAAAAACTAAAATCTAAACATATGTGTTTTTCCTAAATTGACACAATTGCTTTATATTTATCTAGAAGGCGCTAAAAATAGTACTCTGTTCTTTTTTGGTATTTCCTTAAAACGTGTATGATTTTTCAGCTCCTAAACTGCTTCTGCCCAGAGCACTAAATTTTCAGATCTGCTAAACAGACGCGACCTCGGCCTTGTGTGTCCTCCTGAAAATGCGAAGGTTGTGCCCTGCATGCATCAGGTACCAGAAACATTCTTGATAGGCCCCGGTGGGAACTGCAATGTGGACCACGTGTACCTGTGCCGGGCAAGGGATGAGCTCACAATCAAAAGAGGAGGACAGACAATAAACCAACAGAAGTTAAAAATGTTTTTAAAATAGGATCGGAGAAATCACCATTAAAGAGAATAATACACCATAACTATGAGACCAGTAGCATAAGGGAATTAAATATGGCCGAGCACATTTTGTGGCAGGCTTGTCCCTTAAGCAGGGCCCTGAAACACATGTAGGATTTGGCCCGCAGACTTCAGAACAGCCTCAGGTTCTAGGTAATGAGATGAATCCAAGCAGCAAAACTTCACACTCCTGCACGTTTCTTGCTAGAAAATGCAGGTTTGGCTTAACACATTCCAAATTTCTGAGAGCGGCTCAGAGCTAACACTTACTTGTGTTTGATTTTTTCAGAGAATTGGGTGTTCAAAGGTGAGGGAGTGACTATTTCAGCACAGGTGATATGGCAGGATTATGTTTCCAAGTATGCTAAATTAAAAAAAAAAAAAGTTTGTCATTTCAGTAGTTTCATACTTTGGAAAGATCTAGATGCCCTTGCCATGTGTGCACTGCTCAGAGCGTCAATGTGGAATGCTTCCTCAGAGTTAGACATGCGGCCCCCCGGTACACCACCACTATACTACATAGAATGTGCCAGACATTTCAAAGGAAAATAGCACAGCTATTTACAGAACTTCTTCATTTCACCCCTGGGAGCTATCCTTTGTTCTGTGTCCTTTTCACTCAATCTATGCTCTTTAAGGATTCCTTGGCAGCCACCTTCTTTTCTGAGAAGGGAGAGAAAGATAACAATGACTGTTACTATTAAAAGTAAAAGCACTTTCATATAACTGGAATATTCTCAGTATTTAAAAGTTTTGTTGCTTTCTTAACACAAAATAGTCGTCACGTAACAGGCACAACTTCAAGTGTCTGGTGTGAGCCCAATCTAACACAGAGGATTAGATATGGAGATAGAGAGGAAGCAATTCACATATTTCTAAGAGTTAAAGTATCACTGATCGGTCCCCAAAGCATTCTCTTCCTATTTATTCAATGTCTATTCTCCCACCACGACCTCAGTTAAATAGACAGGCTTGAAGAGCGGTATTAACCAGCCCAAATCGTGGGCAGAGTCATTTCCATAGACCCCACGCTACAAGGGACAAAAAAGATACATCTGGTACATCTCCACATGCCTCCTACATGCCATTTAAACTATCCCAGGGCAGGGGTGCTGGCGGGCTCAGTTGGTTAAGCATCTGAGTCTTGATCTCAGCTCAGAGCTTGAACTCAGGGTTGTAAGTTCAAGCCCTGCGACGGACTCCACTCTCCAATGCTGTGCAGACTCCTTTAAAAACAAACCAAAACCAAAAAAACCAAAAGCCTATGTCAGGGCAGGTGGTGTTGTTTATCGTCATCCTCTCCAGGAAAGGAGGGAGGCAGGTAACCACTTGCCACGCCTGTGTCCGGCGACCCTTACCAACAATCAGCTCCCGGAGCCGACTATTTTTTCTGCAGCTTTACATCATTTCGGTCTCGCCGTGGGGGGACAGCTAAGAGCCAGCTCCAGGGCCTGGAGTACTTCAGATCACACACAGGTGATCGTCAGAATGCCCTTAGAGTAAAGCGGAACAAGTTGAGCAAATGCCTCTAGATCCCTTGAAGACATACCATTAAGGGGCAGTCTCGTCTCATTTTTTCCAAAGGGAAATGAATACTGTTCTTGATCTTCTGAAATTTAAAATGCTATAGGGAACCTCAAGGAGAATTACAGTAAAGAATGACACTCTGTATCCTTCTTTAACATTTCAGTGGGAAAGAAAAACACGCTAAATCCAACAGCGTCCAGGAAACTGAAGACACGAAGGAAAGAACAGGACAAATATAGGGAAGGAATACAGAAATGATAACCTGGAGCTGAGCGTCCCTCTCCCATCTCACTGTCCATAAACATCTGGTATTTCCAACACAGAAGCTACATAACATCATCCAACATACCCATAAAATTCCTTGGGAACAAGTTTGAACTAAGGTCATATCTGCACTTTCTCTTTCTTGCATCTGCTCCCTAACATTTTAGCTTCCATTTCCTTCAACTAATGGACACTTGGCTCAATGCTATTCATTCCGGTGTCCTTCAAAAATCTTTATATCGCCTTAGATCTTTTTTTTTTGCCTGATTTCCATATACCCCAATTTCCACAACATGAACTTTTGAGGTGCATAAAGTATCTAAAAATTCTAGAAAGCAGAAATGTTCCTAATGTTACATTCTAAACCCATCTCCTATGTCATTGGGTAGAAGATCAAGTTTAACATTTCCTCCATACCTGTTTTTCACTAAACATCTATCACACAATGTGTGTCCGGTGCTGTGCGAGGCCCTGAGCAAGGCTGACAAGGTTCTCGTCTACCAAGCCAACATTCCAGGAGAGAAAAAGCAATGACATATCGAATTGCAAAATTAGTTACTTAATTTCTATGCTGATAAGGGCTGTAAGGGAAGGAGACAGTGGAACAGGAGCATGTTATAGAGGCTGGGACGTGATCTGCGATCTGCTGAAGCTTCCGTGAGGACATCAGCATGAGCTAAGCCTAAAGCCTGAAGCATGAACCACTGTGGACAAGAAGACCAAAAATATTCCAGGAAGAAAGGAACTCAGGTACATGGGCCCCTAAGAGGAACATTCCCCTGCATTTCTTTAAAAAAAAAAAAAATCTATTATTGTGGATGCTGGATGTTAGGAGTCAAGTGTCTCACTGTTGGAGATAAGCAGAAGAGAAGGCTAGAACGATCCATGTGGTTACAGATTAGAGGTGGAGACATAAATATGAACCCACGTTTAGCTGAACCCTGAGATGGTTATACAAATCGAGATCCACGTGGGATAGTATCACACATACATCTCCTTGCTCTATCAGCCGACAGGACCCAGAAATAATGGACTCCAGTAGCAATGAGCCCACTCGGTGCCCAGATCTTGGTTTCTAATACCATACTCTAGTAAAAGGAACCAGAGCCACTTGCAGAAGTAGCTGATTCTAGGTCCGGGGCAGAAAATATACAAGACATATCCCAAGGTATCTTTACAGCCAGAGAGTAAGGAAGTGCTCAAAAACAAAAGCAAATAAAAAGCTGCACATTGATGAGAGCATATAAAAGACACACAGGAATCAACTGAAAGAGCTCCAGTTGGCCTAAGCTGGTACAATGTGAGCAACAAATTAAGGAGTATTAGATTATACCCTAAAGCATAAAGTAAATACTAAATACTAATATAACCTGAAACACATAAATGATTGGATAAATAAGTAAATGGGCAATAGACAAATCTCCTGTTCAGAAACATTCCAAAAAATTTGTATAGATAACCCCCCAACGAGGAGGTGGAACACACTCCTTAGGCAGGAGTTGCACACAGTAACTTCCTTCCAAAAGAACAGCCTGGAAGGAAGTTTGGAGTGGGGGAAGGTGCTTTACAGTAAAGAGCTCTGAGGAGACCTACCTCAGCTGAATGATGAAGGTCAACATCAACACCGATGAGTCATGTCGATAGTCCATATCCTTCTTATGATATACTGAGAAAGGCTATCTCCGTGATCTTTCCTAATACCATTCCTCAATACAAGGAACTGGGGTCCCTTGGAGAAATGGCTGATTTTGAGAGTGGGGCAGAACATACACAAGGTAGGCCTCAAGCATAAAGCACCAGAAAGTAAGGAAGTGTTAAAAAACAAACAAAAACCTCAAGCAAGGCCTCATTGACGGAGGTTTGTCAAAAGGACGCAGCCAACCAAGAGAGCGCCCAAGGGCCAGAAGCAGAGCCACCTGAGTCACAAAGTCATGCTGATTCTCTGTACCCCAGACATGATGTTATGAACATAGCACTTACCACTGTGGTCTTCTTCCTGAAAACCCACAACCCCACAATCTACTCATGAAAAAGAACATCAGACCAATTCCAATAGAGGGGCACGTTAGAATACGCTAACCCGCACACCTCAAACCGTCAAGATCGTCAGCAACAAGGAAACCCTGAGAAACTGTCACAGCCAAGAAGAACCTGAAAAACATGACAACTCACTGTCTTGTGGTATCTAAGATGGGATCCTGAAACAGAAAAAGGCCATTAGGTACAAACCAAGAACATCTGAATAAAGAATATAGTTTAGTTAATACTGGTTTGTTAATTGTAATACAGGTACTATACTAATATAAAATGTTAATAAAAGAGGAAACTGGGTGTGGAATATAGGGAACTTTCTAGTATCTCCTCAGTTTTCCTGTAAATCAAAAACTGTTGTTGTTTGGAGAGAGGGAAGGTGGGACAGTAAGAGATGGGGGAAGAGCCTGTGCTCACCACCTGCCAGGGACAAACCAAGGCAACGCCATATACTGCAGCTCACTCCAAAAATGACCTGAAGTCTGGGGAACAGACCCTCCACAGCTAAAGTCATAAGGAGAAGTGCACATCGAATAGGATAGGGGGCAGAGAGGCAGCTGGGAGCCAAACCCCCAGCATGGCTACCCACGGGCAGGAGGGACATCGCAAGCATGAGCAGCAAAGGGACCGAGCCCCACGCCAGGAATGCCCAGCCCTGAGGACCTGCACTGGGAAGATCAGTCACCGTAATGTCTGGCTTTAAAAGTCAGTGGGACTGAACTCCCAGAGAGCCAGAGGGGCTACAGGAAACCCAGTCTCTGTTTTAAAGAGCTAGCACACTCTATCACTCTGAACGAGACCCAGCACAGAAGCAGCAGTTTGAAAAGCACCTGGGTTACAAATAAGATTTACTGACTAATTTTTAGTACCTGTGCCACAGAGGCAGGGATCTGCGGGAACTTTCTCCAGGAACAGAAGTGCTGGTGGGCACCAGTTTTTTTGCTCTCTTTCAGCCCACATATCCAGTTGCACATGTAACATTATACAGGATTGACCACACGCTAGACCACAAAATAAGTCTCAATAAATTTAAGATTAAAATTATATTGTTCATCTTTTCCAACCAGAAATCAATTACAATAAAAGAACTAGAACACAAATGTGGCACTAAACAGCATGATACTAAACAACCAAGGGGTCAACAAAGAAGTCATAGAGAAAAACAAAAAGATATCTGGGACAAATGGACATGGAAACACATTGGTTCAAAATCTTTGGAACACAGCAAAAGCAGTTTTAAGAGAAAATTTACAGCAATGTAGGTCTGTCTTAAGAAACAAACAAAATCTCAAACAATCTAAACTTACAACTAAAGGAGCTAAAAAAAGAACAAACAAAGCCCAAGGTTGGTAGTAGGAAAAAATAACAAAGATCAGAGGAGGAATAAATGAAACAGAGACCAAAACAAAACACAACCAGAAATGATCAATGAAACTTAAGAGCTAGTTCTTTGAAAACATGAAACTGATAAGCCTTTAGCTAGACTCAGGGAAAAAAAATACTCAAATGAAATCAGAAATGAAAGAAAAGAAACACATTCAAAATACACCAAAGAAATACAAGGAATTATAAGACTACTACAAAAAAATTATATGCCAGCAAATTAAACAACCTAGAAGAAATGGATAAATTTCTAGACACACACCATCTTCCATCCAGAATCAGAAACAAACAGAAAATCTGAACAGACCAATTATACTAGTAACAAAATTGAATCAATAATCAAAAAAACTCCCAACAAACAAAAGTCCAAGACCAGATGGCTTCACAAGTGAATGCTAGACAACTTTGAAGACAACTTAATAACTATCCTTCTCAAACTGTTCCAGAAAATAGGAGAGGAGGGAATGCTTCCAAATTCATTCTATGAGATCAGCATTACCCTGATACCAAAACCAGAAAATGACACTACAAAAAAAGAAAATTACAGACCAGCATCTCTGATAAACATAGAAGCAAAAGTTGTCAACAAAATATTAGCAAACCAAATTTAAAAACACACTGAAAGTGTCATACACCACAATCAAGTGGGATTTACTCCAGGATGCAAGGACGGTTCGATATACGCAAACTGATAAACGCACATTAACAAAATGAAGAATAAAAATCACGCAGATGCAGAAAAACCAACAAAACTCAACATCTCTTCATGACAAAAACTCTCAACAAGATGGGTATAGAAGAAACACACCTCAACATAACAAAGACCATATGTTACAAACGCACAGTCTACATCAAACTCGAGGGTGAAAAGGTGAAAGGTTTCCTCCAAGATTAGGAACAAGACAAGCATTCCCATTCTCACCACTTTTATTCAATACAGTACAAGTCCTAACCACAGCAATCAGATGAAATAAAAAGCATCCGAATTGGTAAGGAAAAAGTAAAACCATCACTATTTGTGGATAAAATGATATATATAGAAAACTATAAGACTCCATTAAAAAAAAAACTGTTACAAGAAATGAATTCAGTAGATTTGAAGGATAAAAAAGTTATCAATAGATGGAAATCTGTTGCATGTCTATACACTAATAACTAGCAGAAAAGAAATTAAGAAAACAATACCATCCACAATCGCATCAAAAAGAATAAAATACCAGGGTGCCAGGATGGATCAGTTGGTTGAACGTCTGCCTTCAGCTCAGGTCATGATCTCAGAGTCCTGGGATGGAGCCCCGCACATCAGGCTCCCTGCTCAGCAGGGAGTCTGCTTCTCCCTCTCCCTCTGCCCCCACACCCCTGCTTGTGCTAATAAAATCTTTTTTAAAAAAAGAATAAAATATCTAGGAATAAACTAAAGAGGTTCAAGACCTGTACTCTGAAAACTAGGATATTGTTGAAATAGAAGATGACACAAACAAATGGAAAGATACACCATGTTCATGGACTGGAAGAATTGTTAAAATGTCCATACTACCCAAAGCAATCTACTGATTCAATGCAATCACCATTAAAATGCCAATGGTATTTTCTCACAGAACTAGAAAAGATATCCTAAAATTTGTATGGAACCACAGAAGATAGCCAAATTGCCAAAGCAATCTTAAGAAAGAAGAACAAAGTTGGAGGTATCACAATCCCAGATTTTAAACTATCCTACAAAAGTGTAGTAATCAAAAAACAGACACACAGATCAATGGACTAGAATCAACAGCCCAGAAATAAACCCACACTTATATGATCAATTAATCCAAGACAAAGGAATCAAGAACATACAATGAGGAAAAGACAGGCTCTTCAATAAATGTTGTGATAACTGGACAGCTACATGCAAAGAATAAAACTAGACTACTTTCTTATATCATACATAAAAACAGTCAACATGGATTAAAGACCTAAATGTGAGACTTGAAACCATAAAGCCGCTAAAAGTAAATATAGGCAGTAATCTAGTGGACATCACCCTTATAACATTTTTCTGGATATGTCTGCCCAGGTGAGGGAATCAAAAACAAAAATAAACGAAGGGGATTACATCAAAAAGTCTTTTGTACAGCAAAAGAAACCATGGACAAAATGAAAAGGCAAACTAGTAAATGGGAGAAGATATTTGCAAATGATATATCCAATAGGTGGTTAATATCCAAAATATATAAAGTTGTCCTACAACTCAACAGCAAAAATAAACCAAACAATCTGATCTAAAAATGGGCAGAGGACCTGAAGAGACATTTTTCTAAAGATGACATACAGATGGCAACAGACACATGAAAATATGCTCACCGCTAATCATCAGGGAAATGCGAATCAAAACCAGAGTGAGGTATCACCTCACCCTCATCAGAATGGCTAGTATCAAAAAGACAAGAAATAACAAGTGTTGGTGAGGATGTGAAGAAAAGGGAACCCTTGTGCACCGCTGGTGGGAATTCAAGTTGGCGCAGCCACTGTGGAAAACAATATGGAGGTTCCTCAAAAAACTAAAAATAGAGGTTCCTCAAAAAACCATACAATTTCCAGTAATTTCACGTCTATATTTACTTGAAGAAAATAAAAAGACTAATTAGAAAAGATACATGCACTTCTCTGTTTACTGCAGAATTATATTAGCCAAGATATGGAAGCAACCTAAGTGTTCACCAATAGATGACTGGATAGAGAAGATATGGTATATATACGTGGAATATTACCCAGCCATTAAAAGAAAGAAATCTTATCATTTGTGACATTATGGATGGACCTAACAGGTAATATGCTAAGTGAAATAAGTCAGAAAAAGACAAACACCTTATGATTTCACTTATATGTGGAATCTAAAAACCAATCAACCAAATAAAAAACAGACACAGACTCATAAATACAGAGAAAAAACTGGTAGTTTCCAGGGGGGAAAGAAGTAGGGAGAGAGGTGAAATAGGTGAAGGGGATTAAGAGATACGAACTCCCAGTTGTAAAATAAGTCACAGAGATGAAAAATACAGCATAGGGAATATAGCCAATAACCCTGTGTTAACGCGGTATGGTAACAGATGGTAACTACACTTCTCGTGGTGAGCGTTTTATGTTTATATCTGTTGAATCACTAAGCTGCACAACTGAAACTAATGTACACCCACTACAGTGCAATTAAAAATAAACAAAGCTGATCTAAGAATAAAGTCCATTACTTAAAAAAAAGAATTCAAAAGTTTCTAAGGCATCATTCCTTTTCCATCCACCCCTGTCAGATATGATGCAGACTTATTCTCTAGCTTGGGGGTCAATTTTTCTCTCACTTTTTGTGCTCTTATTTATCGTGCAGACCAGAGAGGCATGGGGCCAAATGTGGTCCTGCAGGAAAGTTTGGTCTGGCCTGCACAGAGATGTCGTGTTTTAAATTGAGACATGTTAAAATCCAAAGATCTCTGGCCTCTCTGCAAACTCGGCAAGCTGGGCTAGCATTACATACTGTAACAGTGCAAGTGCGAGGCTATGTAGCCCTCCCCTGTTGTCCACGGTCCCCCACTGCTCATATCACAGCCCCAAAGCTCAGTCTCAGTGTCAGTTACCATGATTATCAGTTGGTGCTGTCACGGGAGGTATCATCTCCAAAGTGGGAAACTGAGAAACATACCAAATGGGCCATGCACTTCAAGAAACAGGGAGGCAACATGTTGTATGTATGGAAATGAGAGATGTTCCTGTATATTTAGTAGACAAAGTATGTATACAAAAGACACTATTAGAAACATAGGAACTATAAGAAATATATGAAAAAGGAACATAATAAAAAAACCTTAATAAATGAAATAAATCAGGCTGTAGTTTCAGTCCTTTCAGTTTTAATACCAATTAAGTAACTGCTTATACGTGCCCAACTTAAGTATGTTACATGCTTAAAAGCACATGAATTTGTGAATCCTGGTATGGACTGTCTGGGAGGAGCCAGCTTGGGCTCTGCTTATTATAAAGCTATACTAATCAAGACAATGGGATACTGGTATAAAGACAGACAGGTAAATAAATGAAAGAGATTAGAGTTCAGAAGGAGTTCTTCCCACAGATGGCCGGTTGATTTTTTTTTTTTTTTTTTTTTACGAAGATGCCAAGGCAATTCAATGGGGGAAAGAATGTTTTTAACACACAATGCTGGAAGAATCTGGCATCTATCTATGTCAAGAAAAGGAAGGGAAGGGAGAGGAGAGGAGAGGAGAGGAGAGGAGAGGAGAGGAGAGGAGAGGAGAGGAGAGGAGAGAAGAGAAGAGAAGGAAGAAAAGAGAAGAGAAGAGAGACAAAAAGAGAGAAGAAAAGAGAAGAGAAGAACGGAGAAAAGAAGGGAAGGAAGGAAAGAAGGAAGGAAGGAAGGAAGGAAGGAAGGAAGGAAGGAAGGAAGGAAGGAAGATGAACAAACAAACAGAACTTCAATTCCTATGTCTCACAAATGCATAAACACTCAAAGTGGAATCATGGACCTAAATACAAAACCTGAATTTATACAACTTGTAGAGTAAAATACAGGAGAAAATCTTAGAACATTTAGGGCAGGCAAAGATTCCTCAGACAGTACCTAAAAAATGTGAACTTTAAAAAAAAATCAGAAATTGAACTTAAAATTTTCTACTCTCCCAAAAGATACTGTTAACAATTTTTTAAAAGTAAGTTACAGGGGCACCTGGGTGGCTCAGTCGTTAAGCATCTGCCTTCAGCCCAGGGTGTGATCCCAGGGTCCTGGGATCAAGCCCCACATCGAGCTCCTCCGCTATGAGCCTGCTTCTTCCTCTCCCACTCCCCCTGCTTGTGTTCCCTCTCTCGCTGGCTGTTTCTCTGTCAAATAAAGAGAAAGAAAGGAAAGAAAGGAAAGAGAGGAGGAAAGGAGAAAGAAAAGAAAAGAAAAGAAGAAAAGAAAAGAAAAGAAAAGAAAAAAGAAAAGAAAAGAAAAGAAAAGAAAAGAAAAGAAAAGAAAAGAAAAGAAAAGAAAAGAAAAGAAAAGTAAGTTACAGACTGGAAGGAAACATCCCAATACATATCCCTGACAAATAGCTTATATTCAGAATAGACAGAATTCTTACAGTTCAATTAAAGTCTAAAGGATGAACACCATTAACCACTGTCAACATTAAATAATTAAAACATGGGTCAAAGATTTGAACAGACATTTCAAAGAAAAATGAATGAACAATTAGCACATGAAAAGATGTTCTCTATCATCAGTCATTAAAAATAAAAATCAGCAAATTAAAGCCAACAATTAAAATCACAAGATACCATTATACACCCCCATCAGAATGGCTAAAATGAAAAGACTGACAATACCAAGTGATGCTGAAGATGTGGAGTAACTGGGTCTCTTATACATTCCTGGTGGGAGGATAAAATGGTACAACCACTTTGGAAACCAGCGTGGCAGTTTCTTATTAAGTTAAAAAAATATACTTATCATATGACCCAGCATTTCTAGGTATTTACAAGAGAAAGGAAAGTGTATGTCCTTATAAAAACCTGCCCCTGAATGTTCTGAGCAGCTTTATTCATAATAGCCATTAGCTGGAAGCAGCCCAAACATACATTGGCTTGTAAACAAGTAAACCATTTGTGATTAATCCATCCAATGGACTACTGCTCAGCAATAAAAAGTAACAAACTACTGATATTCACAACACGGATAAATCTCAGACACAATGCTGAGTGGAAGAAACCAGACAAAAGGCTACATACTGTCCTACTCCAATTATATGAAATTCTAGAATAGGCAAACTGATCTATAATGATAGAGAGCAGACCGGAGGCTGGGATGAAAACTGACTATACATGGTTATAAGGTGACAGTTACAAGGGTGTGTTTGCTAAAATACAGCAAACTCTACACTTAAAATGAGTACATTCTATCACAGGTAAATTATACCTCATAAATACAACTCAAAAACAGAATAAGTAGAAGGTTTTGACATGAATTCATGATTAAAAGACCTAGAAATATCAACATCCCAATAGCAAGAAATACATCTAACACCCTCAACTTAGTTTGTAAATATCATTCTCCACTAAAAGGAGTCAGGGCTGCTTGGAAAAGTGGCCGATTCCAGGACTGGCACAAGGAAAGTATGAGTCTAGAATGCTCTGTGCCAGAAAAGCAAAGATGTGCTCAAAGACAACAAAGGATAGGTGGAGTGAAGACAGAAGCAGGTCTGAAGGGTTGCTGGCCGATTGGGAACAATCTGACATCAGGAAGGAGGACTCTGACGGATTAAATAAACAACACTGGGGGGGGGGAAGGGACCAATAAGGGTAAGGTTACAGGTTGGGGTGTATGTGTGAGAGAGAAGCTGCTCTTTAAGAAGGACCAGCTAACAGAGGGGAAAAGAACGGCACAGTAAGAAAATAACCACGTCATACCTTCGATGTACTAATTCAAGCAAGAACGTTCACTGGATGTTAGAGCTCTTGGGTAAAAGTTGAGAAACAAGACATTCATCTACCTCCGAGTATCAACCTACGGCTTACCTAGTAAACACAAAAGAAAAATGTGTCTTCACAACGGAGAGATTTGGGGGTCACTGCCTTGACCCAGTGGTCAAGCTTGGTGTCACCACTTGTAAGATGACCTAACAACATATGCCACCCCACCGACTGCAAGAGAGGGGGATGAGGTCATCCATGTGGTATTCTTGCTAAAGGGGTCTGGCCTGATACATTTATGAGGAAACAGATGACGACCAAATGCAGCTTATTGTGTGTGTGGACTTATCATCATGGTCAAACCTATGAACTATTTACATTTCTACTTTCCTCAAAGCTTCTAGGAAAGTAGGCACTGTTGCAGCAAAGAATCCCAGCCTAAGAGTATAATATTATGGCGACGATATCAGACCAGAAAAAAGGGTTACTACTTCGGAGGTCCCCCACCCCACAAGAGCCCATCCTCTCTCCAGCCACCATTGTTAAAATACTTTCCTTCTAAAAATTTCAAGTAAGTTTCATCTATTCTACTATCCCTTGTATAGATCTATATACTTTAGTAAAATTTGATATTTATTGAAAATATGAACATAATTGCCGATGACCGTGAATCTTTATTCAGATGTATCAGAAAGTAAAACTTAAATAATATCAAACATATAGTTAGGTCTGCAGAAAAATTCTGCAAACATGCTAATACAGTTCAGTATTGTAAGCTGTTGCCCCCTTTAAAACGTGATCCTTTTGCTACACATTCCCCCAAAATGTGACAAGAGTCCTGAATTCTTTAATGATAGAGAGCATGTCTGTGTCAGTGGTGTTCAGCACGTGAAAGAAGTGTATCCAACGGTAGATTTTACTCAGTACGGGTCTCTAGAGCTCTAACCAATACCTGATGGCTGGTCTCAGTTTTGTACCAGCCTTTTCATGTGACTGACAGACTCATATACAAAGAAGATAATCCACATTTCAAAAAAAGTTATAAATACTATGGACTTGAAACCATTAAAAAAAATCAGTGTGGTCTCAGAATATGTACTCTGGTGCTGTGTGTGTGTGTGTGTGTGTGTGTGTGTGTGTGTGTGTGTGTAGAGGGGGATACTGGGAGCATATATTGGACCGTTCAACTTCTTTTCCATCATTAAAGGTAGCAGAGTTCACTACAACAATGGCGGCATTGGCCATGCTCGATTTGTCGATTTGTTTTCCTGAATGAGTACAGACCCCAAAGATTTTTTGCTCTAGTTTGCTCAGAACAATAAGTATGTGAGAAAATTCCAATTCCTTCATTTCTGTTTCTTAATTTCTCCATATGAAAACCAACTACCCACCTCCCATTAGTCTCATGGAGAAAAGTTGTGCTGGTGGTGGGGGGAGGTCTTTAAAGTACTGAGATATTCTTAAAAGATGCTGGTTATTGGTTATCCAATTGGTTATTGGTCATCCAGTTTCAGCATTAAGTATGTTCTGAGACACACACACACACTCTTTTAAGACAAGTTCTCAGAAAAACACATACTTCATCTCTTTCCCAGGCATTAAGATGTAACCTCTCTTTTCACAGAAATGGAAAGTAATAAAATACTCTTTGTTTTATTACTCGTCAACCCTGTTGCCTTGTCCCTTGTTCCAAGTAAGATCCTTCTACCTGAAGGTTTCTTTCCCAGTATTTAATTAACATCTAATATTACTTCAAAAAAGGATTTAAGGCATTACAAAGATACACACATAAAAGAAAATTAAACAGAGATGACTGACAATCAATAGCTTTCCTGTATATCAGCAAATATCACGGAAAGTAGCATTACCACAGCAAGAGCAAATATGGAGCGTTAGGCATAAACTTATTGAGAACAGTGCAGGAACCATCGGAGGGAAATTTAAAAACTTTATTAAAAAACAGAAATGATGTAAATGAGAGCAGAGAATGACCGTGGCAGAGACTGTTGGTTGCCTACTCAATAGCCACTCTCCTCTTCCTTGATAGCTGAGCTTCAGTTTGGTTTAGATGGTAACCAGCTAACATGACTGAGAAGACAGTGACCCCTCTCTCATGCCAGGGGTAAATTCTCACCTGCCAGTGATTAGTTTGAGTATTGGCAGTTCTGGTCATCGGAAGAACTGTGCTTAGCTGCTTCTGGGAAAGGTTCCCTCACTTCCAAGAGACTCCTAAGTTCCTCTTCCACCTCAGCACATAGTCCTGTTTAGATGTGATGGTGGGAACTGTAGTGGCCATTTTGTAACCAGGAGAAGGCAAAGACAAAACTAACATTCTGAGGATGGCAGTGGTGACAGATGGAAAAGACTCTGGACCCTTGATGACATAACTGAGTTGTTCAGACAACCTGGAAACCTGCTTTACATCTGAACTTCCTGATGAGAATGTGGCTCCTTGTTCACTACAGCCTAGCCCCCTCCTAGGCTCACAGGAAGACTCCATGTCTCAGCATTCCTTGCAGTTAGGAGGGAGTCATGAGGCAGATTTTGGACCGTGGGATACAGGAAGAAGCCATGTAAGTCAGATCCAAGTCTGGTCCTTAGAAATAACCTCTGTGGATGAATTCTACCAGACATTTAAAGAACAGTTAATACCTATTCTCAAACTATTCCAAAAAATAGAGGAAGGAAAGAAAGCTAGGAGGCCAGCATTACTATGATATCAAAACTAGACAAAGACACTACAAAAAAAACTACAGGCCAATACTCCTGATGAACACAGATGCAAAAACTCACAATAAAATATTGGCACATGGCATTCAGTAACACATTAAAAGGATCATTCACCACAATCCAGTGAGATTTATTCCAAGGATGCAAGGACTCTTCAATATTCACAAATCAATCAACATGACACATATTAACACAATGAAGGATAAAAGTTACATGATCCTCTCAACAGATGTAGAAACAGGACTTGACAAATGTCAACACCTGTTCATGATAAAAACTCTCAACAAAAGGAGATTTCAAGGGAACATACCTCAACATAATAAAGGCCATACATGAAAAACCCAACACTAACATCACACTCAATGGTGAAAAACTAAAAGCTTTTCCTCTAAGATTAGGAACAAAACAAAGATGTCCATTCTCACCACTTTTATTCAACATTGTACCGGAAGTCTTAGCTACAGCAATCAGGAAAGAAAAATAAAAGGCATTGAAAATAGTAAGGGAAACTCTATTTGCAGATGACAGGGTAGCATATATTGAAAACCCTAAAGACTACCAAAAACTGTTAGAATAAATTAATTCAGTAAAGTTACAGAATACAAAGTGAATACAGAAATCTGTTGCATTTCTATAAACTGATAATGAAGTGGCAGAGAAATTAAGAAAACAATTCCGCTTACAATTGTACCAAAAATAACAACTAGGAATAAATTTAACCAAGGACATGAAAGACCTATACTCTGAAAATTATAAAACATCGACGAAAGATATTGAAGATGACATAAACAGAAAAATATTCCATCCTCATGGATTGGAAGAATCGATATTGTTAAAATGTCTGTACTACCCAAAGTAATCTACAAATTCAATGCAATGCCTTATCAAAATTACCAATAGTATTTTTCACAGTAGAATAGCACTAAAATTTGTATGGGACCACAAAAAACCACGAATAGCCAAACTAATCTTGAGAAAGAACAAAAGCTGTTACCATCACAATCTCATGTTTCAAACTATAATACAAGTTTTAGTATTCAGGGTGCTTGAGTGGCTCAGTCGGTTAAGCATCTGCCTTCGGCTCAGGCTCCCTGCTCAGTGGGGAGTCTACTACTCCCTCTGACCTTCCCCTGTCTCGTGCCCTCCTCTCTCTTTCTCTCTCTCTCACTCTCAATAAAATCTTAAAAAAAAAAAACAAACCCCACACAGTTTTAGTAATATAAACAGTCTGGTACCAACACAAAAACAGACACATACATCAATGGAACAGAGTACAGAGCCCAGAAAGAAACCCATACCTATATGGCCAACTAATCTACGACAAAGGAGGTAAGAATATATAATGTGGAAAAGACAATCTCTTCAATAAATGGTATTGGGAAAAATGGACAGCTTACACACAAAAGAATGAAACTGAACTACTTTCTTAACACCATATACAAAAATAAACTCAAAACTGATTAAAGACCTAAATGTGAGACTTGAAACCATAAAACTGCTAAAAGAAAACACAGGCAATAATCTCTTGGACATCAGCCTTAGCAACATTTGTCTAGAGGAAACAAAAACAAGGGAAACAAAAGCAAAATAAACCATTGGAACTACACCAAAATAAAAAGCTTTTGAACAGCAAGGAAACCATCAACAGAACAAAAAGGAAACCTAGTAAATGGGAGAAGATATTTGCAAATGATATATCCAATAAGGGGTTAATATCCAAAGTATATAAAGAACTCATACTATGCAACACCAGAAGAACAAATAAACCAATTAAAAAATGGACAGAGGACCTGAATAGAAGCAGCCATGTGTTACAGTTAGTGCAACGACAGGATGGAAGCACTGGGATGTCAGAATCACCAACTCTGCCCAGAGAGTCACCAACCCCCAGCAAACTTCATAGGGCCAATCAAGAAGCTTTTACTCTCTCAAGCTTATCGGATGTCAGGCTTTGCCTGCTGCAGCAGCCAGTACTATTCTGCTAGGAAAGTGAGATTATATGCTCCCTGCTTAAGCCATTTTTTTATTGTTTAGGTTGGGGTTTTGTAACTTGTAGTCAACAGCTTTCCATTTGTTAAATGTGCCATATTCTTGGACCAGAAGTCTCAAAAGTACATAGGGTTCTTCACATTCATGCCTAAAGTAAAGATCCCTGACAATAGCCCTCTTGGCCATAGCTATTCTGGGCTGTTAGTTGGGTTCGGCGCTATAAAATCTTGAACGCTGAATCAGGGGAAGATGTGGTATGAATTTAAGAAGATAAATCTAAGGCTTCTAAGGAAGGCATGTGCCTGAATGAAGGAGGGTAAGGAGCATCAGGGACATATTCTCCAGGAAGTTGGTCCTAGGAACTGGATTCTGTCATTTCTGTGCAGAATTCACATTTACAGGGACTTAATTCACAAGAAAGTAGGAATGTTCCATTTTGGTATAGTCTTTGACTAAACAGTCTCTTCGAGCAGAACTAGAGTTTAAATTTTTCCATTGACTAAAAAAGCATCAGAGTGCTATGGTGATCGATACAATGAAGTACCTCATGGCAAGTTCTAATTTCCAAGTAAATAAAGTAAAAAAAATTTATGAGAATTCCAATTTGAAAAAAATAAAGTTTCACAGAAAGAAATAATAGATTAGAGATGCACACAGCAATAAACATAGATCTTTAAAATATGGCACAACATGGAGAAATACAAAGAAAAATCTATTTCACAATGTCATTTATATACACTAAAAGTACTGCATACAAAATGCTGAACATTTCACAAGGATACATACAAATAAAACCCACAACGCACATTTTAGAATAGATGCCTGAAGATAAGCATAAAACAAACAAAGAGAACAAGGAAGGAAACTTGCAATGATGGCAACAGCAGGTTAGGACTGGTAAGTATGATCAACTCTACGTCTGTACTTGAAACCTAAGAGAAAGAAAAATATTTTCAGGATCTCCTGAAAATCTACTCAGAATATGTGACAAATGAATAAAAGAGAAAGAGGGAGGGAAACCTCTAAGATGACAGAATTAAATACTCCCAGAAACTAATTTTTAAAATTTGATAGAACTTTCCTTAGAGTAGTAAGTAGACTCTGTAGCCACAGTAAAAGGTTTACAAAGTTATCGTGACAAACTTTACACTGATCAAAAAAAAAAAGATTGGGGCACCTGCCCGGCTCAGTCAACTGAGCATGCAACTCCTGATCTCAGGGTTGTGAGTTCGAGCCCCACACTAGATCTAGAGATGAAAAATAACATCTTAAAAAAAAAAAAAAAGATAAAGGTGGATCTTGAAACAAAACCTTACCAAGAAAGCCCGATTCTCTCTCTCTCTCTCTCTCACACACAGCAGACACTGTTTACTCAGTACAAGACTTATCACATAGTCTATTTAAACAAACTTTTGTTTACATATTAAGCCCTTAACTTGGGAGAAGAGTATCAAAAAGCAAAATGAATAAAGAAACAAGACATGCTTTAAATAGAAGAACAGAGATAGCATAAAAATAAAAGGATACAGGGGCACCGGGGTGGCTCAGTCAGTTAAGTGTCTGCCTTTGGCTCAGGTTCAGGATCCTGGGATCAAGTTCCACATCGGGCTCTTTTGTTTAGCGGGGAGCCTGCTTCTCCCTTTGCCTGCCTCTCCCCACTGCTTGTGAGCTCTCTCTCTCTCTCTCTCTGACAAATAAATAAATAAAATCTTAAAAAAAAAAAAAAAGTAAAAGAATAGAAAAAGATAGACCATGCAACCAGTGAGCATATGAAAGCTACTGTAGCTATATTAATAACAAAGTAGTTTTCAAGGCAGATTATCAGAGATGAAGAAAATTTCATAATGATAAAAGGGTCAATTCATCAAGAAAAAGCAAAAATGTAAAGGTATATGCACCAAATAACACAGCATCAAAATACATGAAGCAAAAAACAGGTAAATCTAGAAGGAGAAAGGCAATTTGGGGATAATGGCGGAGTAGGAGGATCCTGAGCTCACCTCCCACAGACACAAGATAATAGTTACATTTATGCAACTAACCCTGAAGACAACTCAAAGACTGGCAGAACAGACCTTCCATAATTAACTGTAGAGAGGAGGCCACAGGGAAAAGGGTAGAAGTGGTGGAGACATAGTTAGGAACCAAATCTCTAGCAGGACTAACCACAAATGGGAGGGACATCATAAGCACAGAGAAGAAAATCCGATCCCACACCAGGAACCCTTGGCACTAGGGACCTGCACTGGGAGGATGAATCCCTATAACATCTAGCTCTGAAAACCAGCTAACTTCAGGAGCTAGAAAATCAGTAGGCTTAACTCTGAGAATGTCATTAGGTGACAGGAAACTGAGTGCCCACTCCCAAAGAGCCAACATCATAACAACTCAGCCCAAGACTTAGCACAGAAACAGCAGTTTGAAAAGTACCTGGGGTATACATGAAAATTTATTGACTACTCTTAGAACGTGTGCTGGAGAAGCAGGGATCTTTAGGAGAGTTCTTTGGGAAGAAATGTGATGGCAGTTGCCATTTCTCTTCCTGTTCCTCCAGTCTAGATAGCCTGACACTTGTAGGAGCCAGGACTAACTCCTTCGATCTTGCTACCTCCTCAGGCCCCATCCCTACTCCTCTGCAGATTGCCCCATCCCTACCTTCCTGAGCAGGCACCCCTTCAAAGCAGATCCTACTCACCACCCTATAGGTAACCCCAGCAAGGACCAGTAACACTTCAAAGTGATTCCTGTCCTGGGGAAGGGAGGAGATAACCTTAACACAGCAGTGTGTCCATAGTTCCAGAAGCCCAGGCTCTTAGCTGGTTGCGCAGGGAGCAAGCCGTGCCTTCAGTGCATCTGTGCCACTCCCTGCCCTTTGGTGTACCCACAACTGCACCAGAGAGGCTAACTGCAGACAGAGAGGCTGACTGCTGGCCCCATTTACCAACAAACCTGTGGTGGCCTCAGCCCTCACGACAGCTTAGGGAATAAACCCTGACCAGTGTGCCCGCAGCAGGCAAAGCAGGTCACTGCAGCCTGCTGGGCTGAAGACAACAGCAGCTCATCCTTGACAGTAAGTACACACAGCCCACACAAGGAACATCGCTGGAGCTACTCCTTCCGGTGACCAGGGGGGATTGAGCTATAGGTACCACAGAACCTCTTGTACACAAGGCCACTCCTTTAAAGACCAGGGAATCTAACTCACATAATACATAGAAACAAACACAGATAGCTAGACAAAATGAGAAAGAATAAATGAAAAATAATGAAAAACTGAAAAAGACAAAACCACAGTAAAAAAGCTAAACTAAACAAAGGTAAGCAAAGTGCCTGATAAAGAATTGAAACCAATGGTCATAAAGATACTTCTGAACTTGAGAAAAGTGGATGATCTCAGGGAGAACTTCAACAAAGAGAAAATATTAAAAAGTAATAAAATAAACAAAAAAAAAAACCAGTCAGGGCTGAAAAATTCATTAACTGAAATGAAAAATAGAGGGTATCCACAGTAGATTAGAGGATGCAGAATGGATCAGACAGGATAATGGAAAGCAATGAAGCTGGACAGCCAAAAAAATTAAAATTTAAAAAAATTAAATGAGACCATGTTAAAAGAACTCACATCAAGTGTAGTAAAATTTGCATAATAAGGATCCCAGAAGGAGAAGAGAGAAGGGGGAAGAAAACTAATTTGAAGAAATAATGGCTGAAAACATCCCTAATCTAGGAAAGAAACAGACATCCAGGCCCAGGAATCATAAAGAGTCCCTAGCAAGATAAATCCAAAAATCCCACATTAAGATACATAATTAAAATGGCAAAAAGTATTGATAAAGAGAGAAGTGTAAAGGCAGGAAGAGAAAACTGTTACATACAAGGGAAGACACATAAGGCTATGAGCTGATTTTTCTGCAGAAACTTTGTAGGTCAGAAAGAAGTGGCATGATATATTCAAAGTCCTGAAAGGAAAAAAGCTACACCAAGAATACTCTACCCAGCAAGGCTATTATTCAGAATAGAAGTAGAGATAAAGACAAACCACAGTTAAAGGAGTCGATCACCACTAAACTAGCCTTACAGGAAATGTTAACAGAAACTCTACAGCTAGAAACAAAGGCAATAGAAAAAAATAATAATGAGAAGAAAATTATGAAAGGAAAAAATTTCACATATAAAACCAAACAAATAGAAGTAGTAAGGTAATCACTTTTAAAGGCAGTATAGAGGTTAAAACACAAAAGGAATAAAATCAGCTACATCTACAAAAATTAGTCGAGGGATACATAAATTAAAAGATGTAAAATATGACATCATATACATAAAACGTTAATGGGGAATTAAAAATTTAGTGTTTTTGGGGGCGCCTGGGTGGCACAGCAGTTAAGCGTCTGCCTTTGGCTCAGAGCGTGATCCCGGCGTTGTGGGATCGAGCCCCACATCAGGCTCTTCTGCTGTGAGCCTGCTTCTTCCTCTCCCACTCCCCCTGCTTGTGTTCCCTCTCTCACTGGCTGTCTCTATCTCTGTCAAATAAATTAAAAAAAAAAATCTTTAAAAAAAAAATTTAGTGCTTTTGGAATGTGTTCAAACTTAAGTGACCACCAATGTAATACACACTGCTATACACATAAGATGTTATTATAAGAACCCAATAATAACCACAAATCAAAAACCTGTAATAGATACACAAAAATAAAGAGAAAAGAATCCAAGCAAAACACTAAAAAAAACCATCAAACGATATGGGAAGAGAGCAAGAAAATAAGAAAGGATCAGAGAACTAAAAAAAATAATCAGAAATCAGTTAACAAAACAGCAAAATGTGCAAACCTATCAATAATTAGTTTAAATATAATGGACTAAATACTTCAAAAGACACGACTTGACTGAATAGATTAAAAAAAAAAAAAAAAGATCCATCTATATGCTGCTCATTTTAGCCCTATAGACACATATGAACCGAAAGTGAAGGGATGGAAAAACATATCATGTAAACAGAAATGGAAAAAAAAAAAAGCCAAGGTAGCAATATGTATATCAGACAAAATAGACTTTAAAACACAGACTATAGTAAGAAATAAAGAAGACCACCACATAATAATAAAGAGATCAACCCAGTAAGAAGATATATCAATTGTAAATATCTATGCACCCAACATAAGAGCACCTAAAAACATAAAGCAAATATAAACAGACATAAAGGGAGAAACGAACAGTAATACAATATGGGACTTGAATACCCTACTTACATAAATGTATAGATCATTCAGACAGAGAATAAGGAACGAGTGACTTTGAAAAACAGACCAAACCAGATGGACTTAACAGATAGATACAGAACATCCTATCCAAAAAGTGCGGAATATACACTCTTTCCACGTTCACATGTAACATTCTCCAGGAAAGATCACAGGTTAGGCCACAGAAAAATGTCTCAAACTTAAAAAGATTAAAATCACATCAAGCATTGCTCCAATCACAGCAGTATGAAACCAGAAATCAGTTATAAGAAAAAAACTTGGAAAAAAACACAAACACATGGAGGCTACTCGACATGCCACTAAATGCATAGGTCAACCACAAAACCAAAAAGGAAATCAAAAGATACACGGAGACAAGTGAAACACAGTGGTCCAAAAATCTCTGGGACACAGCAGAACAGTTCTAAGAGAGAAGTTTATAGTGATACAATACTACCTCAAGAAATAAGAAAATCTCAAATAAGCAACCTAAACTTATACCTAAAAGACCTAGACCAAAAATACTAAACAAAGCCCAATGTCAGTAGAAGAAATAACAGAAGATTAGAGCAGAAATAAATGAAACAGAAAAGATCAGTGAAGCCAAGAGCTATTTTTTGAAAAGTTAAAATTGATAACACTTTAGCTAGACATCAAGAAAAAAGCAAGAACTCACATTAGGACAAAATGAGAAAGAAATACCGACAACATAGAAACACAAAGGATTATAAGAGATTATGAAAAATTATATGCCAACAAATTGGACAACCTATAAGAAAGTGATAAATTTTTAGAAACATACAACCTCCCAAAACTGACTCAGGAAGAAATAAAAAATTTGAATAGACTGATTATTAGTGATGAATTGAACTGGTACTCAAAAGCTCCCAACAAACAAAAGTCAAGGACTAGATGGATTCACAGATGAATTCTATCAAACATTTAAAGAAAAGTTAATACCTATTCTGCTCAAACTATTCCAAAAAACAGAGGAAGGAAAACTTCCAAATTCATTCTGTAAGGACAGCATTACCCAGAAAACAAAACCAGACAAGGACATTACAAAAAAAAAAAGAAAACTACAGGCCAATATTCCCTGATGAACATAGACGCAAAAATCCTCAACAAAATATTAGCAAGCTGAATTCAACAATATGTTTAAAAAAAATCATTTACCACAATCAAGTGGGATTTATTCCAGGGATGTAAGGGTGGTTCACTATTCATAAATCAATCACTGCAATATATCACATTAACAAGAGTAAGGATAAAAAAACATATGATCTTATCAATAGATGAAGAAAATGCAACTGACAAAATGTAACATCCCTTCATTATATAAATGCTCAACAAAGTGGGTTTAGATAATGAAGGCCATATATAACAAACCCACAGGTAACAATATTTCATGAGGGAAAAACTGAAAACTTTTCCTCTAGCAACAGGTATAAGACAAGGATGTCCACTTTTATTCAACATAATAATGGAAATCCTAGCTGCAGCAATCAGACAAGAAAAATAAAAGGCACCCAAATTGTTAAGAAAAAAGTAAACCTGTCTCTATTTGCAGATAACATGATAACACCTATAGAAAACCAGAAAGACTCCACCAGAAAAGTGTTAGAACTACTAAATGAATTCAGTAAAGTTGCAGAATATAAGTTTCAGTACACAAAATTAATATACAGAAGTCTCTTGCATTTCTATACATTAATAATGAAAAAGAAAGAAGAAACAATTCAATTTACAACTGCATCAGAAATAAAATACCTAGGAATATTTTAAACCAAGGAGGTGAAAAACTTACATCCTGAAAACTGTAAGATATTGAAAGAAAATGAAATGACACAAACATGAAAGTTATTCCATGCTCATGGACTGGAAAAATTAGTATCATTAAAACGTTAATACTACCCAAAGCAATCTACAGATTTAACGCAATCCCTATCAAAATACCAATAGCATTTTTCACAGAACTAGAATAGTCCTAAATTTGTGTGGAACCACGAAAGACCCCAAACAGCCAAAGCAATCTTTAGAAAAAAAGAACAAGACTGGAGGTATCACAATCCCCAATTTCAAAGTATACTGCAAAGCACCAGTAATCAAAACAGGTTACTACTGACACAGACACACAGATCAATAGAACAGAGCCCCCAAATACACCCAAAACTCATTTGGAATCTCAAGGGACCCCAAATAGCCCAAACACTCTTGGAAAAGGAACAAAGTTGAAGGACCCACACTTCCTGATTTAAGCACTTACTATAAAGCAACAGCAATTAAAGCAGTGCTACTGGCATTAAGGCAGACATGTAGACTAATGGAATAGAGAGCCCAGAAATAAACCATCACATATACAGTCAAATCATTTTTGACAAATGTGCCAAGATCATTCAATGAGGAAAGAACAGTCTTTTCAACAAACGGTGCTGGGAAAAACTAGATATGCACATGCCAAATGAAGCTGAATCCCTACCTAACACTATGTACAAAAATTAACTCGAGGGGCGCCTGGGTGGCGTAGTCATTAAGCGTCTGCCTTCGGCTCAGGGCGTGATCCCGGCGTTATGGGATCGAGCCCCACATCAGGCTCCTCTGCTATGAGCCTGCTTCTTCCTCTCCCACTCCCCCTGCTTGTGTTCCCTCTCTCGCTGGCTGTCTCTGTCAAATAAATAAATAAAATCTTTAAAAAAAAATTAACTCAAAAGAGATCAACATTAATTACCTAAATGTAAGAGCTAAAATTATGCAACTATTAGATGAAAACAGGGGAAAAGAATGAATTTGGTGACAATTTCTTGTACACAATACTAAATGCATAGGCAACAAAAATTATTACTAAACTTCATCAAAATTTAAAACTTTAGGGCATCAAAGGACACTATCACCAAATAAAAAGGCAACCCTCAGGATGGGAAAACATATTTGCAAATCACATATCTGATAGAGGATTTATATATATATATAATATATGAGGAATTCCTAAGACTCAACAAAAAAACAAAAACCAACCAAATTAAAAAATGGGCAAAGGACATGAATAGACATTTCTCCGAAAGCTATGTACAACTGTCAATAAGCACATGGAAAGATGGTCAACATCACTAATCATTAGGAAAACACAAATCAAAACCACAAGGAGATACCCCTTCATGCCCATCTGGATAGCTATTATAAAAACAAAACAAAAACAGAAAATAACAAGCATTGGCTACGATGTAGAGCAATTCACACCTGTGTGTCTTCTGTTGGTGGGAATGTAAAATGGTGCCACTGATATCTAAAATAGTATGCGGGTTCCTCAAAAATTAACCATAGAATTATCCTATGACCCAGCGGTTCCACTTTCATTATATACACACAGAAAAACTGAAAGGAGAAACTTGAACAGATATCCATACTACAATGTTCACAGCAGCACTCACAATAGCCCCCCTCAAAAAAAAAAAAAAAAAAGCACGAAATTTTGATATATGCTACAATGCAGATGAACCTTGAGGATTTTATGCTAAGTGAAATAAGCCAGGCACAAAAGGACAAATATTGTATGATTCTACCCTACATAAGATATCTAGAATAGTTCAATTCGAACGGAAAGTAGATTACAGTTTACCACGGAGGGGCAAATGGGGAGTTATTACTTAATGGGTACAGAGTTTCGGTCTGGAATGATGTACAAGTTCTGGAGATGATGAAGGCAGTGGTTGCACAGCAAAGTGAATGTATGTAACGCCACTGAACTGTACACTTTAAAATGGTTAAGACGGTAAATTTTAGGTATATTTTCCCATAATAAAAAATTACATTAATATTTAATTTTTGCTTCTCTCCCATTGCTCTTCACATTTAGGGAAAAGAGATATAACAAGAAATAGAGACATTTACTTTTAAATGTCACTGGATTTACAAGAGCCAACCAAATGAACACCTACATATGAAACTACAGGACAATCTATGGATTTTCAGAGGAAACCGAGGGTTGCTGTAAAAACCTTATTATCGACCACAGAAACCACAAGCATCATCAACCCAACTTCTTAATGTTTGTTTTTTAAATCCTTACACAGAGAAATCGACCTGAAGACTGACAGAACTTCACAACTGAAGGGAGAGAAGAGGCCACATTGAAGAAGGTGGGAAGTGCAGACATGGTTTAGGGGAGAAATGGGGTCACAGGTGGTACAGACCTGAGGGAGCCGTGGTCATAGAAAAGAGTGAGATAGGAGCATGCGGGGGAATGCACAAGGAGATCACTCCTCCAAAGCCATTGGCTTGGAAATCGAGAGGCTGAATTTGGTGAGTTCTTGTAACCAGTAGGGCTTAAAGCCTGGAGTATTAAAGGTCCGCCAGCTTGGCTAAGACAAGGCCCGGAGGACACTGCACTGCTCCCAGAGAGAAGGCAGGCAAACTACTGGGGGGCACATGGTGTGGAAACAGCCATCTGAAGAATGCCTGGAGCACAGAGTGGGGAGATGATTCACTCAGAGCATGTTCCTGAGAGGCAGCATTCATGGAGATGCCTCTCGGAACAAAGGAGCCGGCTAGCACCATTTCACTCCCCTGCCCCTCAGCATAAACACAGAGCCACCTGAGGGAAGCAACACAGCACAGACACTGGCTGCTTAACTTGCTTACACCAAGCCCCATCCCCCAGCGCTCTAGTGCGACTACCCTTCTCAGTCAAGTTTACCTCAGTCCCAGCACAGCAGACCCCTCCCCCAGAAGACCAGCATGAACCCATGCCCAAATTGCATGTCCCAACCAGACATTTCTGCATAGCCTCAGTCCTTGTGGAAGTGGTGTCAGGTTTTATTTCACAAGCAGACCAGAGCATACCTACTTAAAACTCAACACATTTAGGCCAGGGACCAAACACTGCCCACAGCAGGAAAGGAGAAGCAAGGTAAGGACTGGCCTGAAGGACAGAGCAGCCAAAACACAACAGCAGAGCACACGCAACACACACCAGAGGCACTCCTTCAAGTGCCAGGCCCTGGGCACTACCTGACCTCTTCTTCATAAGGCCATTACTTTCAGGAGGAGACATAATGGGCTTTTCTTTTCTTTTTTTTTTTTTTTTTAAAGATCTTATTTATTTATTCGACAGAGATAGAGACAGCCAGCAAGAGAGGGAACACAAACAGGGGGAGTGGGAGAGGAAGAAGCAGGCTCATAGTGGAAGAGCCTGATGTGCGGCTTGATCCCAGAATGCCGGGATCACGCCCTGAGCCGAAGGCAGACGCTTAACCACTGTGCCACCCAGGCGCCCCCATAATGGGCTTTTCTAACACACAGAAGAAGGCAGAGACTTGGACAAAATGCCAAGATAGAGGAATTTATCCCAAATGAAAGAACAAGATAGAGCAATGGCCAGAGATCTAAGAGAAACAGATATAAGTAACATGCCTGTAGAATATTTAAAGCAACAATCATAAGAATACTTAATGGGCTTGAGAAAAGAAGACATTAGGGAGCCCCTCACCACAGAGATAAAAGAGTTAAATAAGTATCAGAGATAATGAAATAAATAAGATTGGAGATAGGCTTGAAGCAACCAAGAGCAGGCTGAAAGAAGCAGAGGAAAAATTAGTGACCTAGAAGACAGAATAATGGGAAATAATGAAACTGAATGAAAGAAGAATTATGCACCATGAGAATAGACTTAGGGAACTAAGTGATTCCATCAAATGTAGTAACATTAGGGGCGCCTGGGTAGCGCAGTCGTTAAGCATCTGCCTTTGGCTCAGGGTGTGATCCTGGCGTTCTGGGATAGAGTCCCACATCGGGCTCCTCTGCTGGGAGCCTGCTTCTTCCTCTCCCACTCCCCTGCTGTGTTCCCTCTCTCGCTGGCTGTCTCTCTGTCACATAAATAAAATCTTTAAAAAAAATGTAGTAACATTAATATTATAGGAATCCCAAAGGAAGAGAGAGAAAGGGGGCAGAAAATTTATTTCAAGAAATAATAGCAGAAAATGTACCTAATCTGGGGAAGGAAACAGACACCCAGTCCAGGAGGCACAGAGAAGTCCCATCAATACCATCAAGATATACTGTAATTAAATTTGCAAGATACCGTGATAAAAAATCTTAAAAGCAGGAAGACAAAAAGAAGTCCTTAACTTACAAGGGAAAACCCATACAGCTAGCTGGAGATTTCTCAACAGAAACTTGACAAGCCAAAAGAGAATGGCATGATATATTCAACGCGCTGAATGGGAAAAAACCTGCAGCGAAGAATACTCTAGCCAGCAAGGATATCATTCAGAATAGAAGGGGAAATAGTTTCCCAGACAAACAAAAACTATAGGAGTTTGTGACCACTAAACTATCCCTGTAAGAAATATTAAAGGGGACTCTGCAAAAGGAGAGACCAGAAATGTCGAAGAAAGGATCAGAGAAAATCTCCAGAAACAACAACAAAACGAGTAATAAAATCCGTAAATACATAGCTATCAATAATTACTCTGAATGTAAACAGATTAAATGCTCCAATCAAAAGACAAAGGTGTCAGAATGGATTAACCCCCCCCCCAATAAACAACAAGATCCATCTATATGCTTCCTACAAGATACTCATTTTAGACCTAAAGACACCTGCAGACTGAGAGTGAGGGGGTGGAGAAACATTTATCACTCAAATAGATGTCAAAAGAAAGAGTAGCAATACTTATACTGAACAAACTAGATTTTAAAATAAAGACTGTAAAGAGAGACAAAGAAGGGCATTACATAACCATAAAGCAGACAATTCAACAAGATATAATGATTATAAATATTTAATGCCCCCAACATGGGAACACCTAAATATATAAAACAATTAATAGCAAATATAAAAGAACTAATTGATAACATAATAACAGTAAGGGATTTTAACATCCCACTTAAATCAATGGGCAGATCATCTAAACAGAAAATCAACAAGGATACAATGGCTTTGAATGACACACTGGACCAAATGGACTTAACAGATACAGTCAGAATATCCATCCTAAAACAGCAGAAAACAAGTTCTTTTCAAATGCACATGGAACATTCTGCAGAACAGATCACATATTAGGTCACAAATGAGGCCTCAACAAATACAAAAGGACTGAAATCATACCATGTACCTTTTCTGACCACAATGCTATGAAACTAGAAATCAAGCACAAGAAAAAATTTGGAAAGACCACAAATACATGGAGGTGAAACATGCTACTTAACAATGAACAATTCAACCAGGAAATCAAGGAAGAAATAAAAAAATACATGAGAACAAATTAAAATGAAAATGCAACAGTCTAAAACCTTAGGGATGCAGCAAAGGCAGTCCTAAGAGGGAAGTATGTAGCAATAAAGGCCTACCTCAAGAAGAGAGAAAAGTCTCAAATGACATAACTTACATTTAAAAAAGCTAGAAAAATAACAAAGCCTAAAGCCAGTGGAAAGAAGAAAATAAGATTAAAGCAGAAATAAATGATATAGATACCACAAAAGCAACAGAACAGATCAATGAAACTAGTAGCTGGTTCTTTGAAAAAAGTAATAAAATTGATAAACCTCCAGATACACTTATCAAAAAGAGAGGCACCTGAGTAGTCGGTCAGTTAAGCAGCTGCCTTCAGCTCAGGTCATGATCCCAGGGTCCTGGGATCGAGCCCTGTATCAGACTCCCTGCTCAGCAGGGAGTCTCCTTCTCCCTCTGCCTCTGCAGTTCCCCCACTTAAAATCTTAAAAAAAAAAAGAAAAAAGAAAAAAAAGAAACGAGAAAAAATTAAACAAAATCTCAAATGAGAGAGGAGAAATAACACCACAGAAATACAAACAAATATAAGCAAAGACTATGAAAAACTACGCCAACAAATTGGACAACTTGGAAGAAATAGATAAACTCCTAGAAGTATACATCCTACCAAAACTGAAACAGGAGGAGAGAAAACTTGAATAGAACAACAACCAGCAAAGAAATTAATCAGTAATTTAAAAACTCCTAACACACAAAAGTCCAGGGCCAGATGGCTTCACAGGTGAATTCTACCAAACATTTAAAGAAGAGTTAATAGCTATTCTTCTCACATTCTTTCAAAAAATAAAAAAAGGAAGCAAAACTTCCAAATCCATCCTATGAGGACAGAATTACCCTGATACCAAAACCAGATAAAGATTCCACTAAAATACAGAACTACAGGCCAATATCCCTGCTGAACATGGATGCAAAAATTCTCGGTAAAATACTAGCAAACCAAATCCAACAAAGCACGAAAAAAATCAGTCACCATGATCACCTGGGGTTTTTTCCTGGGTTGCAAGGGTGGGTCAACACTCGTAAATTGGTTAATGTGATACACCACATTAATAAAAGAAACGGTAAGAACCATATGATCCTTTTAGTAGATGCTGAAAAAGCATCTACCAAACGTCTGTTCATGATAAAAACCCTCAACAAAGTAGGTTAGAGGGAACATGACTTCAACATCATAAAGGCCATATATGAAAAGCCTACAGCTAATCTTATCCTCAAAGGGGAAAAACTGACAGCTTTTCCTCTATAATCAGGAACAAGACAGGGATGTCCACACAGTAGTGGAAGTTCAAGCTACAGCAATCAGACAGCAAAAAGAAATAAAAAGCATTCAAATCATCAAGGATACTGATACTTTCACTATTTGCGGAGAATGTGATACTCTGTGTAGAAAACTCAAAAGACACCATCCAAAAAAATTGCTAGAACTGATAAATTCATTAAAGTCACAGGATACAAAATCAACATACAGAAGTATATTGCATTTCTATATACCAATAATGAAGCAGCAGAAAGAGAAATTAAGGAATCAATCCGATTTAGAATTGTACTAATAACCATAAGATACCTAGGACTAAACCTAACCAAAGAGGTGAAAGACCTATACTCTGAAAACTATAAAACAGTGATGAAAGCAAAAGGAGAGGACACAAAAAAATGGAAAGACATTCCACGCTCATGGATTGGAATAACAATTATTATTAAAATGTCTATACTACCCAAAGCTATCTACACATTTAATGCAATCCCTATCAAAATAGCAACAGCATTTTTCACAGAGCTAGAACAACCAATCCTAAAATTTGTATGGAAACTCAAGAGACTCCAAATAGCCAAAGCAATCTTGAAAAAGAAAAGCTAAGCTGGAGGCATCTCAATTCTGGACTTCAAGTTGTATTACAAAGTTGTCATGATCAAGACAGTATGGTACTGGCACAAAAACAGACACACAGATCAATGGAACAAGATAGAAAACCCAGAAATGAACCCACAACTATATGGTCAATTAATCTTTGACAAAGCAGGAAAGACTATCCAATGGGAAAAAGACAAGTCTCTTCAACAAATAGTGGTGGGAAAACTGGACGGCAACATGCAAAACAATGAAACTGGACCACTTTCTTGTACCAAATGCAAAAATAAATTCAAAATGGATTAAAGACCTAAATGTGAGACCTGAAACCATAAAAATCCTAGAAGAGAACACAGGCAGTAACCTCTTGGACATCGGCCATAGTCACCTCTTTCTAGATAGGTCCCCTGAGGCAAGTGAAACAAAAGCGAAAATAAACTATTGGGACTATATCAAAATAAAAAGCTTCTGCACAGTGAAGGAAAGAATCAACAAAACCAAAAGGCAACCTATGGAATGGAACAAGATATTTGCAAATGAAATATCTGATAAGGGGTAATTATCCAAGATATATAGAGAACTTCTAAAACTCAATACCCAAAAAATGACTAATCCAATTAAAAAATGGGCAGAAGACGTGGATAGGTATTTTTCCAAAGAAGACATACTGATGTCCAACAGACACGTAGGAAGATGCTTACCATCACTGATCATCAGGGAAATACAGATCAAAACCACAATGAGATACCACCTCACACCAGTCAGAATGGCTAAACTCAACAACACAGGGAACAACAGATGCTGGTGAGGATGTGGAGAAAGGGGAGCCCTCTTACACTGTTGGTGGGAATGCAAATTGAAGCAGCCACCCTGGAAAACAGTATGGAGGTTCCTCAAAAAGTTAAAAATAGAACAATCCTACAATCCAGCAATCGCACTACTAGGTATTTATCTAAGGAATACGAAAATACTCATTCAAAGGGATATATGCACTCCAGTGTTTATAGCAGCATTACCTGCATTAGCCTAATTATGGAAACAGCCCAACTATCTACTGACTGAGGAATAGATGTGGCATGTACATACAATGGAACATTAGCCATAAAATGAAATGTTGCCATCTGCAATGACATGGATGGAGCTAGAGTATAATACTAAGCGAATTTAGTCAGAGGAAGACAAATACCATATGATTTCCTAATATGTAGAATTTAAGAAACAAAAGAAACAAGGAAGGGGTGGGGAAGAGAGAGGCAAACCAAGAAACAGATTCCTTACAAGACAGAACAAACTGAGGGTTACCAGAGGGGGAGTGGGTGGGGATGGGTGAAACAGGTGATGGGGATTAAGGAGGGCACCTGTTGTGAGAGCACCCGGTGATGTATGGAAGTGTGGAATCAATGTTGTACACCTGAAATGTTACACTGTATGTTAACTGGAATTTAAAGAAAAACTTTTTAAAAATCCCTGAAGAGGAAAACAAGAGCATAAAAGTTAAAAATCACAGAGCCTACCTTCTCAGTATGTCCAGCAGGAGTGAAAGGTAATAGGTAAACAGTTAAATAGAACCATTCAAGAAAAATGAAAGCAATTAATAGAACATGAGGCCCAAATACCAGCTCCAATGACTGTGCATAATAGAACTGTTCCGCAAAGCAAGGCTGCAGCACCCCCAACAGAAAAAGACTCCCCTGGGAGGTCTCCAGCACTTTTGCCAGTGTGAACAGATGTAGCTGAGGAACTTTCCAAAGTTATAAAAATATCCCCAAACTGTCATTTGACCTTTAAAAATGACACTGGCATTTCAATCTTGCAATGCCAAGTTTATTTAGATGATAAACAACACATCCACACATGGATCGTACTTAAATTCCCATTCCCGTCGGCTGACAGCAGCATCTTGAGGCCACAGAGACTGTAGGGGTTGGTGCCGTTATGATGGCTCAGGGCTTTCTGACATTCTGCCTTCCGGGCCCTTTCCACCGCTCCTGTGGCCACCAAATTCTGATAGAGCATATGTCCAAATCGATAGGGAAGTTGCCCTATTTGCCCACTTTCCAGGTGTATCAGCTCACTTAAATGTCACGACTACTACCCACATTTGTATCGGGCCCTGTAAGGCGGCTATTAGGGCTTTTCCTCAGGTGTAAGATAGGCAGCCTCAGAGATCCCATGAAAATTAAATAGCAGCGTACACACCCAAATACTCGGGCAGGGCCTAGCACAGAGCAAGCCATCGGAAAACAGGAGCCAAGTTTCCCTGAGGTCACGCACACGTTCTCCAGCTCCTAACTTAGTGCTCTTTCTACCAAAACTGCAGTTTTCAGACTTGGGGTGCATGGTCCCTGAATAAAGACTCTCGTTGGAATATTTGAGCACACAGCTCTAAGGGAATAAATTCCCAGACCCTCGGCATTCTTACTTGCTTTCCTAAAACTGAATTCTCGGGTAGAGGGGCTGGTTCTTCTTCCCTCTGCTCCTCTCTCACTTCACAAAAAAGGGCCAACTTCTCATCCATCCTGAATCATATTAAATATACTGTCCCACCATGCTCAAATCTCTAGGGCACCAACCAAAGGTAATTAGAACTATTGTTGTCTTTATGAGAAAGATAATGTCTTTAATGAATGGGTAATAAATCCCTTTGGAAGGCAAGAGGTTTCCAATTATTTGCTTTCAACAAAATTGAAGGAGACCTAATGTCATCAATAGATCATTAAATATTTTTTGCTGAGAGATCACCATATGGTTTTTGGCTTCGAGCTTGAGAGTTCAAAAAACTGAAGACAAAACCACTACAAAAATGCTTTCCATCTTATTTACTTCTTTATGTAGACAAGGTTGACCTCATGAGAACAGAATTATGCTAAACCCCATCTCATTCCAGCAATCAGTAATATTCATCAGTGAATAGATACCAATAATAAAATGCTCCATCCATATCATTAAGAATCCAATTTCCAATAAACGTAGCTTTTATGCTTAAGAGTTAATTATCCAAGTTGGCAACATTTATGGGTTTTTTATTACAAGTGAGTAACAATTTTACAAAAATGATATGTACTCATATGCATGACATTTATGTTTGATTACTTGTTTACTGCTACCAATTGTAGTGTTAACTCAATCTTAACGAGTTTTTAAGACCTTAGTTTATAGCCATAGGAATTTTTTAAAAATTTAAACTCTATAATCATTTTTGTTACCGCAGATATGTGTGACTAGAGGATCAATAAAGGACCTTGAACCTCAAAATATTATGCTAAGATAAAATTCTGAGGGAGAACAAAAATAGAAAAAGGAACAATATAAAATTTCTGGATGTTACTGAGAAGTATATTTATCAAACGATGTTGATATAAAAACTGTTCTAGTTTTTATAATATCCACTGTATGTAGTTTTCATTAGTAAATGTCAGTATTTATAATTCACTAAAACTTAAATGCTTTGCAACCATTTTAAGGGATTTAAAAAATTTAGGGGTGCCTGGGTGGCACAGTGGTTAAGCGTCTGCCTTCACGCTCAGGGCGTAATCCCGGTGTTATGGGATCGAGCCCCACATCAGGCTCCTCTGCTGTGAGCCTGCTTCTTCCTCTCCCACTCCCCCTGCTTGTGTTCCCTCTCTCGCTGGCTGTCTCTCTGTCAAATAAATAAATAAAATCTTTAAAAAAAAAAAAAGTTAGACGTCAATTTGAAAACATCCTAGAGAGTGCATAATTTTACTAAATTTTTTTAGGAGTCATATGAACAGAAAACGGTGATGATCATTGCACCAGGCTCCTGGGTGTGACCACAACTCTTGTGAGAGACGGACCAGGAGGGTGCAGGGTCTATGAAGAAAGAACAGGGGCAGTACTGACAGCATTTGCAGGCAAGGAGGCAATCAGGGGACCCTGTGGGTAAACACACACACACTCCCCACACTCCAACTGCTACATTCCCCATTCTGGCAGGAAATAAGCAAAAAGCTTACAGAACTTCTGAAGCTTATGAAAATGTAAGCAATGTTTGAAAAAAGAAACAAGTTCGGGGTAGACTTCCTAATAATTGCCAGTCAGCTGAAGGCCAGCTCAGTATCCCAGTTAAGGCTGGAGGGGGCCAGGCACAAGGGGAGGCCATCATAAGGGATCCTCTCTGCCTTCTGCAATCGGCGCTGGAAAGACGAATTCTGACCTTCCCACCCCTAGCAAATGACCTTAAAAATCAAGCTATTGCTTGTAATCATGTGCTTTAAAAATAGATTCATTGCATTCTTCCCTTTAATTTACGCTCTCCTTTGTCGCATACTCTCTCTGATTCATTCATCCACGCCAGAAATCATCCATCCTGTAACATGCTCTGGGTCCAAGCTAGGTCCCAGGATGGCCAAGTAGCTAAAAATCACTCCTTGGACCTGCTCTGAGCTACGTGCAGGCCAACTTGCTGGCTTTCACACACACATTAATCAGCTTAGACCTCCTAACCCACAGGAGCGTCAGCCTTCCACCTCCTCTCAACCTAAAATGTTCTTTAAGATGCTTTTTACTCTCTTGCATCCTCCCAGGACTTTTTGTAGACAAGCCCCGTTTAATGCTTGTTCCTCTAAGCACTGTGGTAACAGCCAGGGGTGTAATTAAGACACCCAATTTAGGTAGTTCCACTTGGGTACAGACTAATTTGGGAAAGTCAGGTACTTGCCCCTCCTCCTCGCCCCCAGAAACACAGTCCAGATCTCAGAAACAGAGTAGAGACATCTAACCCCCGAAACAGGGCAGCGGCTATTTGATAGACCTCTCCACAGGGACAGTCACCCACAGAGGAGAACGAGGGAAGAAGAACTCATATTTATAACTTGCCAATAGGTCAGTACTTAAACAGCAGTCCTATGAAGCAGGCAGCTCTTGCCAAAATCCTGCAACCACTGAGCGGGAAAGCTAGATTTGAACACAGCATTGCTTGACTCCTAAGTTCTTACCTGAGCTCCCCACCGGCCTCCAGGGTGAAAAGGCCTAACACTCAACTACTTCATAAGCACCTTCACATACATCCTGCCCTTTAAATGGGCACTGCCAGGAATGCTTTGCTACACAGGCAAATATTCATGGGCCTTCTCTCGCTCTCCTTTTTAGCATGAAAGCTCTTAGAGTCAGCATAGGGGCCACATTTATCTTAAGTTACTATTTAAGGGGTGCCTGGGTGGCTCCGTGGGTTAAGCATCTGCCTTCAGCTCAGGTCATGATCCTGGGGTCCTGGGATGAGCCCCGTGTTGGGCTCCCTGCTCAGGGGGGGAGCCTGCTTCTCCCTCTCCCTCCCTCCTCCCACTGCTTGTGCTCTCTCAAGCACTCTCACTCTCAAATAATAAAATTTTAAAAAAAGAAAAAAAAGAATGAAGGTGAAATAAAGATGTTTTCAGACAAAGAAACAAGCAAATTTATGTTTTTTTAAAGTTACTATTTAAAAGGCTCAATATAATCCTAGACACACAACACAGACTTCAAAACTGTTATTTGACCAACAGTCTCTGTTCAGGGCTCCTTTCTGGGAAGAGATTCCTTCTGTAAGAGAGCCCCTCAACTTCTAAGCTCCCGATAATTCATTCACTTATTCAACAAATATTTAATAAGCATTTACTACATGCGACATGGGAGGCTCTGCTCTGAACGCTGAAGATACAACAATGTGCAAAAAAAAATCCCTACCCTTATGGGGTTTAGATTGTAGTGGGAGAAATGGCCAACTGAAATACAAAAACCACATTATATAATGTGATCTTAAGCAGTATATAAAGAATCCACAACAGTGTACCTTTTCCTTGATACAACTAGATGTACAAATATTTATATGTAGTTTTTCTACTAATTTACTCCTCCACCATTATCCAAGTTCTGTTTAAAGAGTTATAGGTCAAGGGGCGCCTGGGTGGCTCAGCTGTTAAGCGTCTGCCTTCGGCTCAGGTCATGATCCCAGGGTCCTGGGATTGAGCCCCGCATCGGGCTTCCTGCTCGGCCGGAAGCCTGCTTCTCCCTCTCCCACTCCCCTAGCTTGTATTCCCTCTCTCGCTGTCTCTCTCGGTCAAATAAATAAAATCTTTAAAAAAAAAAAAAAAGTTAAAGGTCAAAGATTTGCCTGATGGGTGATCTGAAAACTAGATAGGAAAAAATGAAAGCATGTTCCTTACACTGCTATATACACACTTTTCAAAGCCACAGATTCACACAAAAAATGAAGACTTCTCTTTATAGGACAGGCTTGGGGAGAGAGGCTAAGTCTTCTCCCAGAACTAAGTGTCTCACTTGGGCCGCAGGAGATGGGCACGCAGCTGCCCACCCCTCCATCCCATGCCCTGCTCTCTGGACAGTCACACACCCTCTTTGCTCAGGTTCTTTACCGTGGCTCCCTCCACTCGGAGCGCTCTTCCCCCCTGCCCTGTCACCCACGCGGCCCCATCATCCTTTAGGTCTCAGCTCACATGTCACTTCTACAGTCACTCCACGTGACAACCTACAAGCCCATTAGCGGCCTCCGCTCTGTGCTCCCAGGCCTCTGCATTTCTCCCACAGGCACGGATCCCAGCGTGCATATGCAGTCCTGACACCTGACCTGTGAGGACTGGGAGGCACCCTCTCTGTTCGCAGGGGCAGTACTCCCTGCCTGGACAAAACATAGTGCCTTGCACACAGCAGATGCTCAATTGACATTTGTTAAATGGAGAAGGCATACTAATTATATTCAAATATCTCCTCAGTGTGGCCATGGGTAAGCTCAAGCAGGTGGAAGGAATCTTGCAGGGCCATACACTCTCACTGCTAACATACAATCGTCTTAGATAACTGTTTCTCAGTTAATGGAGAACGTTCAGCATTCAGCACACTCAGCCTTCAAGGGAGAGAGGAAGATACAATTTATAAATACCTGCGTTTCAGACTGAAGGACGAGGGTCTTAGTTTCTGCATGTAACATACATTACTATTTCAAGTTCTCTTTCCATTGCTGGAGATTGATTGGGGGGGGGAGCCCCTCTTTTAAGTTTTCAGTTATTTTGAAGGAAAGACCAAATAATCAGACTCGTGGTAGACAACCTAACCACCCTCCTCAGCACAGACCACTCCAGGGTTTTCCCAACACGCAAAAAGACCCAACCAATGATTTATTCATTTTGGTTTGAACCCAGGGAATATTCCTAGTCCTAAAATAAATCACAGACAAGAAAATTAAGCCTTCTATCAACAAGTGACCAGTCTGGTGACCCCGACAGCGTGGGCCATTGATGGCTGGCGTAACCAGCACACCAGATGAAGGTTCCTACATCTTCGTGCTGCAGGGAGGAGCTGCCAGTGCGAGAGAGCAACCAGCAGGTGTCCGCAGCCTACCTGGGCTTCGGCTCCTCCCACGTGAAACAATTCTGGACTGTCCCTGACCTCCATGCTACCCTCAACAATTTTTCTTCCATTCAACTCCACCTGTCCTGAAAAGATATATGCTCAGTAGCTATAGTGGCTGATGTATATATATCAAGGGAGGGAAAACATTTTAATATTTTATCTTCTTGCAGAAATGATCCTTTTTCACAAGAAATCTTGTTTAAAAGCACACATATTATAATACATATATAAAAGACTACAGTCTATATACTAACTTAGCCGTTTTCACCTGACTTGAAAAAAGAGCAATCTGAAATCCAATGGGCTATAAATGAGATTGTATAAGATGAAATAAAATGTTCATAAGATCAAATAATATTAGGGAAAAAAAGATCAAAAAGGAAAATTAGAAGTTGATGTGTCCAAGAAGACAGACCTCAGTTTCAGTGTGGCAGGGGACAGCAACAATGTTAGAATACTCCTGTTGAGGGGCACCTGGGTGACTCTGTCAGTTAAGCAACTGACCCTTGATTTCAGCTCAGGTCATGATCTCAGGGTCATGAGATCAAGCCCCACCTTGGGCTCTGGGCTCAGCAGGGAGTCTGCTTGAGATTCTCTCCCTCTGCCCCTTCCTCCACTCTCTATCTCCCCCTAAAATAAATAACTCTTAAAAAAAAAAAAAAACTCCTGTTGATCAAATGCTTTACGTACCACAATGACGTATCTCCATCCAACTGGACATGTTAAATGAGATAAGCCGCAGGAAGGTAAAAAATGTAGGCTTAGGGGCACCTGGATAGTGCCAGGTGCCAGTCAGTTAAGCATCCAACTCTTGGTTTCGACTCAGATGGTGATCTCAGGGTTGTGAGATGGAGCCCCATGCTGGACTCCATGCTCTCTCTCAGCCCCTCCCCCGGAATAAATATATCTTAAAAAAAAATTAAAAAGTGCAGACTCTAGAACCAGAGGACTTGGGCCCAAATTCTGTGTCTGAACAGCTGTACCACCTGTTCAAGTTACTTCCAGGCATTTCTACTCAACTATGAAATTGGGATGCCAATTATACCAGGGTAAATGACTATAATAGATTCATGCTGCCCTTTTAAAAATCTCTGTGCTCACCAAAGACCTAAATATCAGCAATAGGATGAAAGAATAGAAATATACTAGTACCTACCTTCCAGGGGCTATTGTGAGGAACGAATAAGTAAAAACACCTAAAACCCTCAGGGGGGTTCCTGGCCCATAGTGAAGTGCTCAACTGATGTCAACTACATTCTGTTTGTATCCATAGTAAAGAGTATTTTAACATTTATTTTAAATTATGCACAAGAATTACCAGGCATGAACAATGGATTATCTTCGTTTATTGCTGTGAATTGGAAATCTGTTCTAAACCTACCTACTTACTTACCTACCTACAGACTGGTGTAGCAATTTTATTTGTGTTTTGGAGGGAGGACTTGAGATCCATAGAAAACCTAAATATCATTCTTCAACGGCATTGCAAGTCAAGTACATAATGTGTTAACTATACGGACTGAGCAAATATTTCCTCAGACTTCAAAACGTTTGAATAGACATATCTGAACATTATTGAATTCTGTACCCAGGAAAAAAAAAAAGCACTACTTGAATACCACCTGGAATAGTTAATGAATAAGACCACTGACTTTGGTTCTTCTATTTTGCTTTTGTAGCATGCCTTAAAAGCAATTACTATTCCATTACTGTTCACACAAGAGAAAATTTACCAGCTTGTAATTTAGAGGCAAGTGGAGTAGACAGAAGAAAATGGAGTCACCCACTATAGTTTCCAAGAAGCAGGAGACAACAGTCTAAATGTTTAAGAGACACACGTTCATTGCACCAAACAATAATCCAGGCATGTTTTCATGTCTATTCATGAGAAAGGATAATCAGGGAAAAGTAGGCTGGAGGACAAAGAATGATGGAAAAAGACAACACGGAGAGGCAGAAGAGAGAATGTCTTTTAAACCCAAATTGTTATTTCTGGTCCATTAAAATATCAAAATCCAAGTGAAAACTGGTCTTCATAGAAAACTCAAAAATTAGCCCTAACTCAAGTACCGTGCACCCAGGGAGAACACGGAAAATCTTCAGATTTAACACTGACAGACTAAGAAAATTCGCTGCAGTTTTATACACACAGTTTTAGAAAATTCTCACGTTGTATCAGCCCTACAACGTGATTATTAATAAGGTTGTAGACGGGGAGAAATAAAACACAATGGGCACATTTCAGGTAAAATCGTCATTTTATGCTACACCTAAGAGATTCTTTTAGGTTTCTTCACGTTGACAAGATAATTACCCTACACTAAGTAACTGGGTCAAAGGTAAAAGTAAAGGTAGCTCTCTGGTCTCCATTCAGGAAACACAGGCAGGACTTAGTCCTTGAGGGGAAGGGCAAACATGGTAAATTTGAATATCCTTTCGATTGTGGCTCCAATAAGCTGCATATAAAGAGGGGAGCATACTGATGCTTCAGAAAGGGAACGAGACAGAAAATTAAACCTCAACTCCTCCACCTGCCCAGCACACAAATAGCTTAACTGCACCCAACAGAAAATCGAAACAAAGGGCCTCTTTAGTTCACTGCTTGCCAGAAAGGCATCTTCAAGATGCCTTCTCATTAACTGAGTCCTCTCACGCCCCCCCTTAAATGTCTCACAGTTGGCCTGTCTTCCAGTCTTTGCTCATTAAAGTTAAAATTTTTAAAGTTTTTCTTCTTGCTGGGAAAGGACTGTTTGTTAACCTTTCGATTCAATTGATTTCCAAAAGGTGAAAGCAACTTCCCCTGAAAAGCATCAGCTTTATTTTTTTTAAAGATTTTATTATTTATTTGACAGAGAGAGAGAGACAGCCAACAGACAGGGAATATGAGCAGGGGGAGTGGGAGAGGAAGAAGCAGGCTCCCAGCGGAGCAGGGAGCGCAATGCGGGGCTCAATCCCAGGACCCCAGGATCACGCCCTGAGCAGAAGGCAGATGCTTAACGACGGAACCATCCAGGCACCCCAAGCATCAGCTTTATTTATTTTTTTTAAGATTTTATTTATTTATTTGACAGAGACAGCCAGCGAGAGAGGGAACACAAGCAGGGGGAGTGGGAGAGGAAGAAGCAGGCTCCTAGCAGAGGAGCCTGATGTGGGGCTCGATCCCAGAACGCTGGGATCACACCCTGAGCCGAAGGCAGACGCTTAACAACTGCACCACCCAGGCGCCCCACCAAGCATCAGCTTTAAACTCAGGAAACACCGCACGGTTTTCTAGCAAAGAACAGAAGTCTCATTGATAGTGTTATTGAAAATGTAACTAGATAGTCACATTTATCTGCAGTTGTGGCTTGTATTAAAGTAGCTTAAATTCTTCACAAATAGGCTTTTCCAGAGGGTTAGACAGATAGGGTGTTCCGACAGGCAGGATTACCTGTGATCTGTGGGGTAAAGCCCCCTCCGTGCCACAGAAAGAGCAGGAGAAGCTGCTGGGATACTGCAAACCTGAAAAACCCTGTCCATCTCCAATGCACAGTCCAGTTTCTGTGGCTACCACTCCCGCTAAGCGTCATTAGCAAGTGGATGTGGCTGTTAATGCAGTGTTGTTCGATGCAAATATTTCTTTCCTGGCAGCATAGCTCAGTTGAGAGGGGAGGCTGAAAATCGGTTAGCTGTATGGAAGAAGCAAGCAGCTCTCCAGTTACCAGGGAGGAATAATTGAACACAGATTGCCTGTTGCGCCTTTAATTTAATTTGGAGACCTTTCATCTTTCAGTTTCCTTCATTTGCAGCCAATGCTTAGCGAGCTAATTTGTACCTGGTTCATTTTCCTCCTTTTATCTTATCGACATTAACATCAACCATGGAAATTAGAAGCACTATGAATAAAAGATGAAGCCTGACTTGGGACATTCTCTCCTTAAGTACCGTGAATGACTTAAAAACTAATTTGTGTGTATGCACAATATGGAGGACTGAGATCTATCCGCCTCACCTCTACAGCACCCTTGACGGGCATCTTCCCTTCCCCCAAGGAGTTGCAGCTTTTAGATGTTTTATCTAGTCCTACCTGTTCTCCAAGAGAGCCAATGCCTGGACTATAACGCACATGGAACCATCTATCTTAGAACTGGTATAAGGTAGACCATCCCATTACTGCATAAAACCAAGGATGCATAAATCCCACTAACCTGACTTTTTAGAGAGTTCGATATCGCTTGCCTTACAAGGAAAAGAACGCACTGCAAAAAGGAAAACTAAATGTATCAACATATATGCATGGCGAACAGATGCCACTCTGTCCAAAAACACTGTGTGTGGGGGAGGATGAGAGGGGGTGGAGAAAGGGACTAGCCTTGAAATTACTGTCTGGGAGTGGCCTCTCGGAGCTACAGAATTTCAATTCCAAGCGTATCATGTGTATGACGTTTTTTTAAACAGTCCTTCTGTCGTATATTTTGTACCACTTGGAACCTCTCCATGAAGAAGAGCTGCACATGCTCTTCAAATAAGTTTGATTTTTTCCATTACTTCCAACTGTACAAAATTTGAGTGTCTTGTATGTTTTGCATGTTTTTCCCTTTTTAGTTTCCTCTGGGCCAATACTATTTTCTTCTCCTCACCCTCTCCTCCTTTATATTCTCTTTCCAATGGACCAATGAAATGTCTACTGGGATTTTTTTCTTGCTGCTCAACATCCCCCACAAACAAGTCTTCCTTTCAGTTCGGGAAGCCTCAGAGGAAGACTGTGCTCAATTGTTTCACTGCCTGTAATGCCAGCTCTTCTACTCATCTAACCCTCACACCAATAGGCTAGAACCCGGAGATAAACCAAAACTCACACCCCTTCACAGCACATCCCCCTAAAAAGTTGATTAATAATGATGTGCATTACATATACAAGACCACACATTTTTACAGGTAAGGCAACTTAAAAAAAATACTTCGGAATTTAAAATTATGGTGTATTGAAACGTAAAGGTCTTTGCTTCAGAATACAAACCACTGTATCTTTTGGGGAAAGAGTATGTAAGCAGGATCAACATTAAAGCCCAACTTAAAAAAAATCAGATTATATCTCTAATCTTGGTTATAATAAAGACAACCCCCTGCACTGTCGAGCTTATCTATTTCTTCTGAGGAACATGGAAAAAAAGCCCTACATTGCAAAAAAGATGGAGAAGGATGGAAAGCAATTACTGGTCCTTTTATTCATGGAGGAGAGGATGAATAGAAATGAAGGTGGCAACTGCCCTTTAAAAATGGGATCCTTAAAAGCCACATGGACAGAAAAATTAAACTGAAAGGGTACAGAGTCACTCTCTCCCAAGGTTAAGAAAGCCAAACATTTATTAGGATGAAGGTGTGGGGCGTTTGTGTTTACTAGACACACAGATTCTCCAGTCTACCTGGCAGGAAGGGGGGGTGTGATGGAGTCTCAAAAGCAGGAGGTCAAGGAATTTGTGTAAGGAAAGCAATAGTCCCACCAAGTGTCAAAGAGTCCAAGTTTTTGTTTTTTTCCAGGTATCTTTGTAAGGAAGAAAAGTGAAAACCATGCACTCTGGACTCATTCGCAGAGCACACACAAATTGCAAAATACTAGCCTCAAGAAGTAACACCTGTCTTAACCCCCTGCTGGCTCTGTGCACGAGTGGCCTTCCAAGGGAAAAGAGCCATTTCGGGGGCAGGGGACCGCGCTGCTCCCAGGGCCTCATAGGGAGCACCATGACACAATGGGCAGGTGCAAGAGAGGCTTTAGGGAAAGTTGAGAAAAAGAATGGGGCTGTCCGCCTGATAATTTGGGCTGCAGAAAGACATAACCACAGGGCAGAACAGTCTCAACTCATTTACCAAAAGTTTTCCTTGAAAAAGAGGCAATCTTCAGAAGCAGGGCTTTTGTGGGGTGCAGGAAGACACAGAGGTTGGACCCACATACACACCTCGGAGAAGTTACTGTTTTCACTAATAATCATTTCCGTGCCATCGGACTATAAGAGAAATTTGTCTCTGGGGTGATTCTTAGTCACCATCTCCACCTTCCTCCCCATATAGTTCTAGACTCGGGAGTACACCGACCTGCCCACTGAGCTGGGACCTTCCGCGACCGGTTCCTGAGAGCGTGCCTCCCCCCTGCCCCCGCAGCGACTCTCCCTGCCATCTGGGCTCCATCCTCAAGTTAGCCAGAGCCTCGTTCCTGGAAATCCTCGCGCCTCACCTGTGCTACTCCCTCGGCTCAATCTCAGGACCAGGTGGACTGTGAAGCCCCTGGCCACACGCCCTCCCTTGAGCCACAACAGTCCTTTGGTCCACTCTCCACCCTCAAGGCCCGCGTAAACACGCCAGGACCAGCGGAAGCTACAGGCTGCCCGCGAGAAGCGCTCCACCTGTAGTCGCGAATGGGAGTACGGAAAACTGAGAACTCCCAAGTGCAGCCGCAGCCGGGCCGGCCCCGAGGCCCCTCCTGCGCGTCCCCCACCCCACCCCCCAAGCTGGGGCGGGCCGGCAGCTACCTCCTGAAACAGCTCCAGGCTGTAGGTGTTGTCGTCGTCGGCGAAGAAGAGCACTCCGGACTGCGCGCGCTGGTGCTGGTGCCTCTGGCGCAACCAGGCGAGACCGGCGTTACGCTGCTCCGTGGCGCGCGGCAGTCCCGGCCTCTTGTAGCGCCGCGGTGTGGGCACGTGCAGGTGCGTGCTGGGCAGCCCGGCCCGCGCCAGGAAGCGGCTCACCAGCTCGCTGCGCGCCGCCGCGTCCTCCACCAGGATCCAGTGCAGCTGCGCCACCTGGCGGAAAGTGTTGGCCAGGCGGGTCAGCTCGGCTTTCTGCACCGGGCGGCTGTAGGTGGGCGTGATGGCATAGATGGTGGGCAGAGGCGGCTCGGGCCGCGGCCGTGGCTGTGGCCGCGACTCGTTGCGCTTCTCCCAGCCGCGCCCGGGGCCAACGTCTGGGCCGCCCCTGCGGAACGGGTGTCGGGCGCCCCCGCGGCCCACCGCGTAGGGAGAAAAGTAGGGGCGCGGGGTGAGCGGGGGCGCGGGTCTGCGCGTGTCCACGTCGAGCATGATGATGACGATTAGGATCCAGGGCAGAAGGATGAAGAAGCGGCTGAACAGCACGGACTTCATGGTGCGCTCTTCCCCGGCCTCTCGGACGCCCCTAAGAGGGGAGAGATGGAGGACCCCAGGGCGCAGTTTGGACGGCGGCAGCGCCCGCACTCAGGAAGCCGGGGCGGGTGCGTTCTCCATGGGGTCTGAGGACGCTGCGGGGGCCGGGAGCCGCGGGACTCAGCCCCCTGGCGTGGGAGATCCGCGCAGGTGCCGAGAGGCTAGGGCTACAGGGAGTGCAGGCGGGCTGGCGCTGTCCCCCGGTCCCGGTGAGTCGGCGGGAAGCGGGACTCTGTCCAACCGCGCGCTGCTGGCCCCGGAGTTGTGCCGAGCGCCAGGAAAGCGGTGATCCCCAGCCGCTCTTTCTGAAGAGTGGGAGCTGGGAACCGGCCCCAGGGCTCCTAGCCACTCCCGTCCCGCGGCGCTGCGGGCAAAGGGACTCCAGCGGTGTGCTCCCAGTGCGCTCTCTGGGGGCACCTTCGAGGGCGGGAGGCAGGCGCTGAGGGCTTTCCTTCGTCACATCCCAGCCGGGTTGGCGAGGACCGGGAGGGGACGCCGGAGATCTTGTGCCCCCAGCTCTGTTGGCTCGCCGCAGCGGAAGCCTGCACTCCCGTCCTTCTCTCTTCTCTTCTCAGAACCTCTCCCGGCTCCGGCAGCAAGATCCCAAAGCAAGGAAAGAAAGAAAAAGCGAGGGGGCGGGGGCGCTGCAGACTCCAGCGTCCTCCCAGTCCTCCTGTGGGAAGACAGCAGCGCTGCTACTGGCGGAGAGGGGCTGCGAGGGGGAGGTTGCGAGGGGGGCCCCGGCTCTCCGCGGGGTCTGCCGCTGACGGCCCCGAGAGCCGGCTCGGGAGGCGGCTGCTGCACCGCCGGAGGAGTCGGAGGAGGGTCCCCGCGGGGCTGCACGACCTGCGGGAAGGGCTGGAGGCTCGTTCGCTCATCTCCGCGTGCTCTTAGCTTTCTGAAATACTGCAAGGTCTTTAGAGATCAGCCAGGAAACCCCATTCACGTGCGGAAAACTCGGGAGACCTGGGGGGGGGCTGAGGGGGAAAGGCGGAGAGGGTAAAAGATCCCCCGCCAGCTGCGGGGTTAGTGTGCTGGCGTGTGTACCCAACAGCGGCAGCAAAAAGCGCTTTCACTGAAAGGCAGAAATAAAGAGAAGCCCTGGGAGATGGAGGGGTGCCACGCATAGGTGTTTGGCATGTGAGATGGTCCATAAGAAAGAATCCATCCAAATCGTTGCTGCCTGCCTGCAGTGAGATCATGGGGGGCGGGGGGGGGGGCGGGCGGGGAGGATTCCTAAAACTCCAGCTGAGTATGTTTAACTTGTTTTTCCTTCAGTAATTTGGAGTCACATTTCCTCACAGTTCGCTACCATCAGAATTATTCCGTTTGACCCTCCCGACGATCCTTTTAAAGAGGCCTGGAAAGTAGGATCACCTTCATTTTATGGATGAGGAAGCTGAGGCTCAGAGTTTAAAGGGATTTCTCCGAGGTCAGTAGCAAGTGGCCAAGTGGAAATAGAAACGTGGGTCCCCGGAGTCTAGCCCGTGGCTTCCTCGCTGCTCGGCCCGAAGAAATCACTTTACGCACAGCCCGACCGGGGAGGGGTTGGCCCTCCTAGATGTATAAACATGGTGCAATCAAAATCAAACAGAGTACGAAGACATACAGAACCATGACAGTGCCTGGAAGACGAGTAAACAGCTGGTGCTTAGTTAGGACTTTTTCTATCTAAGGGACCTACTAGCTGAGTCCCTGGCTGTCTATAAGGTACCGGGCAGAAGAGGGGCCAGGCTTCATAGTCACCTCCCAGAGAGGGGCTTGCAAAAGCAGCAGGAAAGCCTTTCTCCCGCCAGCCCATGATAAATAATTTCTGAGCCCATCTTCTCTAGGTTGTTTGTCTTCCTCAGTCTCATTCACTAATAAATCCTTCCGATTGCGCATTCCGTGTGAGGGCTTGCTGGAGAGCTCTGGAGCTGATAGCCCACCCCACCCCCAGCCTTTTTAAGAATCCTCAATTTCTTAGCCCTACTATTGCTGCTATCACCGGGTGTTGGAGCGTCTGTGAATTTCCCTAACTTCCTGCTAGAGTCTGAAACCTGAGGGTGAAATTTATAGTGTTAACATGCACTCCCTCCCCACCCTTCCACCGCAAGGGCTAGCCTTCTGTCCCGACCTCCCTGTATCAGCCACAACTCCTAGTATAAACTCAGCAGATTAGTGCATCCTAACATAGGAAATCATGAATCCAATGGACCCTTTTGCTGATTCTCGGCTACCCTAATGGTCCCCTGAATATAGCACAGCTTCCTGAAAATGTGTCCTGACCAAGCTTGGGGGTGCCCTGCCTGAAACCAATGTCAGTATCTTGGGGCAGTTAGGTGGTGAAGGGAACCCAGTAAAGCCTTTTCTTAAACACTAGAAAACAGCACACACCTGAGGACCCTTGCAAAGATTACTGGAGTCTCGTTCATCCTACTGGAATTTTTAATGTAGTTGAAGAGAAATGCCTTGTGTGTTAGCGGGAGTGAAGCTCAAGTGGTTACTGAATTGTATTAAGAAACTTCACTAATCTTTGTTAGTCAGGAATTCTTGGTTATTCTTACGATTCCTAAAAACCCATTCCTAATTGCTTCTTCTGCAGCAACGAGGGCTATTCACAGATGAGACACTTTAAAATCAATCAAAGTTAGGGGTGTCTGGGCCGCACAGCGGTTAAGAGTCTGCCTTCAGCTCAGGGCATGATCCCGGCGTTATGGGATCGAGCCCCACATCAGGCTCCTCCTCTATGAGCCTGCTTCTTCCTCTCCCACTCCCCCTGCTTGTGTTCCCTCTCTCGCTGGCTGTCTCTCTGTCAAATAAATAAAATCTTTAAAAAATAAAATACAATCAAAGTTTCGAACTGGAGATTTTAACTGGTGCTCAGAATTCACAGGTGTCATACAACACAACACTTAACTAGCACATTCACATTAAGGAGGTCACTTCATCGTTTCTATTATCTTTCGTCAGTATTTGCATCCAGGTTTACCTCATTCAAACATCTGTTAGGGGCATCATGGTTCTTAACGTCAGGCCGACCTTGGTTTGATTCCCAGCTGGGCCACTTGAGCAACTTTAGAAAGTCGGCGAGCCTCTCAGTTTCCTCACCTGAAAAATGGAGTTAATAATACATACTCCGTGGAAATCTTGTAAGGATTAAATAGTATAAATTAGGTAAAGTAGTTTGCAGAGGAGCGGGCATTAGGCAGGCAATGAATGGTATTTAAATGCAGGTAACATTTGTTCAAAAGAAGATCTTAACCCAGGAGATCTTGCAGAATCATCATCACACAGGAATAAAAATGAGATCCATTTGAAACAGGACTGACAATGCCTCTAAATAGGGCCCCCGCCTGTCAGGAAGGTGTCAGTGTGTGTGGTAGTCTTCCCCCATTTGAGGTAGGGAGGGGAATAAAGAAATATTTACCCCAAATACAAGGTGCAGCTTGTCATGCAATAAGGATGACATGATTCCAAGTGACATTTCTTTCAAATGACTGAATATGCCATATTGTTTTACATTCAGTGACTCAAAAATGTGAACCCACATCTTTCATGATCAAATCTGAGTCAAGAAAAAGATACAAAATTATTAAGAATGTCCATTTGAAGCATAAAACCAGGGTAAAACACTTTTAAGTGCAAAAATGTATCATGCTTTTAAAATATTTAGAGAGTTTATCAGGCACCAGAATGGAAACGACTCCTTTTAGTGGAAGCTTGAAGAAAATTTTTTTCTTCATTTTTATGAAGCATAGTCACTGAGTAGCTGTAGTACTTTTCCATATAGTCTATGATATTTTTACATAAAACAATTTAAACTTGATCTGTGGCTGATAATGAAGGTTGGTGGAAGTCACTAGAGTAATTAAAATAATTACCTAACTTCAGAGCTTCTGTACATCCTCTCAGTGTTTATTTTCATTTAATCTCTCTAATTATTTGTGTAACAAAGTGAGCATTGCTTCATCTGTACTAATGAAGCCTTAGATTGCTGGCATCAGCCACAGCATTTCATCAGCATTCGGTTGTTGTTCTCAGATAAACAAAGGTAAAAAAAAAAAAAATCCCATCTGGGGAGTTAACAAAAACATACCGTATAATCACTAAACATTTCCATTTTGCCTTGATGAGTAATATGCAACTGTAACTTCTGGAGCAAAAAGATTGCAGCCCGATTAGTGCACTGTATCGAACTGATCCCATTTGACATTTGAGCCTGGGGTTCTGCCAGTGTGACTAAATCAACCTTCAAATGAGCATCTGGGGACATGCTGAATATTCTTAGTCAAGTAAGAAAGAGATCAAGAAGAAAATCTGTACACAATTAAGTATTTGTAAATGTCTATATGATGACATGGGTATGCAAATCAGGTTGTAAAGAGAATCAGAACGAATTCACGGGCAAGTAATAATGTCATGTGAAGGTATTGATAATCAATACCCACAAGTATGTGAACATAACTTTCTGTTAAAATATCAGACATGTGAAAGAGTGACATCCAAAATAAATAATTCTAACAGCCTCAAATTCCAGGGATACATGACAGTTTCATTGATAACTGTCAGAAAAATGACATCCAAACCACAAATTAAATGGCTCATTTGGTTTATTTTCTTGCATCTGGAGCCTCTACAAATATCACGTTTGGCCTAGAATTGTTCTAAATTATAATGGTTCCTTAAAATTTTAGACATTTGCAGCTATTATGTACAAAATGTGGTGTTAGAAGTAATTTGTTGAGTAAAATCCCATTTTTATATGATAGGTTGGGATCAAGGTTATTCAGTAAAAGTGGTTTTCTAGAAAAGTAGAAATTGGCAATTCATCCTAACATTTTCACTGAAAAATAATTCTACTCAGTTTGAATAATAGCTGAAGGTAAAACATGCCAGTGTTCCTCCTTTTCTTTATTAATGAATTAGGGTCCACAAAAACCCAATAAAATATGTATAAAGACGTACTAGCACCCTTTATATCTTTTCCCTTGCTATTTTAAAAATTGGCATTTACATTAAAATGATAATTTGTTAGCAATAGAATTTTACTGTAAAACTACACAACCTACCTTTCATGGTTGTTACGAGAACCAAAGGAGATAATGTAGATTAAAGTACTTTAAACACTACGGTTTATACACGTAAAATAGAGGTTATTGGCCATGAGCTGATAATTGAAGCTGAGAGATTACACATGGGGTTCCTTATATTACTGAGCCTACTTTAACACATTTCAGAATTTCTATTATAGAAAGTTAAAATGCATAAAATAGATGATTATGTATTACAGTTTGTTTACCAAGAAAATACTGATGCCACAGTCCGGGAACTGAGTTGGTAGATTTCCATAACTCATTGAATCAGTCTCTGAGCCCTGAAAATAGGTCAGTTCAGTTAAATGGTTATGTCCTATTTTAGGGGTCAATGGTGGATGTAGAAGTGGGGGGGGGCATCTAAATTAGGCCTCAGATAGTATGAGCAGCAGGTATTTAATGAGGGGCCTTTCTATAGAAACAGAGGAAAAACAAAGGTTAATGATGAAAACAAACTATAAACTCAGTTTTTGAGTCCAGAGGGCCCAAACGTCAAGATTTTTAGATGTTGGGCTTGAAGCAGCTTTAGATGGTGGGGTGAAGGCAAGCAGTGGCAATCCGATTAATTAATAAATTAATTAATTTTATTTTATTTTTTATTTTTTAATTTTTGGTTTCTTTAAATGTCCCTGGTGGTGGCATCAGATATTGTGATGAACTTTCTGAGTGACTTACGTAGCAGCTGGCCTGAAAGTTATCCATTCATGATCTGTTGTGGTGATTTCTTTGAAATGTGTATCAAGTCATTCAGCTTCAGCTTGCAAGGCTTCAAAAAAAGGGCAATTTTAGTTTTTAGTGGTGCCAAGTCAGGAGGGTGGGGGAAAAACTGGAAACAAGCATTGACAAAAGGGACAAAACAGCAGGAGCCAGTTTACGAAGAGGAACAAAACTTAAAACCAACAAACACAGCCCCGTCCAACAACCCCCAAGAGTATGTTGTAGTTTATATTGAAACGTAGAATTTCCTGCCTAAGATTACCCCCATTTTTATTAAAGATAATTGAAGAAGACTAATTTGTTTATAAGACAAATTTACTCCCATTAAGTTTGGCCTATTTACATCAGTGCAACAAGAACAATGAAATATCATATAGGCTCTTTTTAAGTCTACTTTGCTGGAACCTTAATAAAAAAAATCTCAGATTGAGATTTTAAAAGTTTAGTTGAGTTTAAAAGCCTACTGAGGTTGGGGCACCTGAGTGGCACAGTTGGTTAAGCGTCTGACTCTTGGTTTTGGCTCAGGTTGTGATCTTAGGGTCGTGAGCTAGAGCTCTGCGTTGGGCTCTGTACTCAGTGCTGAGTCTACTTGGGTTCTCTCTCTCTCTCTCCCTCTACCCCTCTTCTCTTTCTCTCTCTTTCAAAAATGAATAAATAAATCTTTAAAAATAAAATAAAATAAAATCCTACAGACATTAATAAGCCAAGTCAGGAACTTGCCACCAGACTTTGCCTACAATACCTATAGATTTGGGTAAATTCCTCTCTTTTGAAGGTCCCTAGTAAATCTAAATTTTTCCTGAGTATGCCAGGAAGTGCCCTTTCTATATACCTGTAAGGTTGGCAACTCTGCAAGCATGGTATCAAGCTGGGATTTCAAGGGATTTTATAAGCATTGGCTCCATAAAGTGAATCTGAGTTCCCTAACTCTGTCTGATCATATCGAATTCTATGCATGTCATTCTCAAATATGGCATCCCAGTCAAAACCTTAGTAATACTATGATGTTTCCAATTATGTCCTGTTATGGGATGAACAGATTATTATTGAACTTAGGCAAACAACTAAATTGTCATGAAAATAAGAACAGTTAATAAGCATTTCCAAATTCTGAAGGGATCAGGTAGAGAGAAAACATAAATGCTTCACTTCTGTTTACAAAGGTATAATCTACAAAACTGCTTCAAGTTATAGATAGTTTAAGAGAAAAGAGAAAATGAAAATTTTAAATCTGGCAAACAAAATATTTTTTTAAAAACTCATGTTTTAACAAAAAAATAAATTAAAAACATATAATCAGTTTATTTAGTCCCATGTAGTTAATTCTTGTTCTGCTTGATCTTGGGTTAGCAGTTCTATGACTCAATCGGTTACTCCATTAGATTTCTAAAAAAAAAATTTTTTTTTTTAAATTTATTTAAGCAATCTCTACACCCAAAATGGGGCTGGAACTCATGACCCCAAGATCAAGAGCTGCATGCTCTGCCAACTGAGCCGGCCAGGTGCCCCAGATTTCTAGAAATTCTTATTTAGTTTAGTGGTTTGATTTTAAAGTTACCAGAACCCGTATTCCAGGGTATTTGTCCAAGTCTTTTCCACAAATCTCTTTGAAGCACTTTTGATTGCAGTTGATTGCAAAAGTGTTCAGAGAAGCATCAGAGTGAAAAATAACTATCTCTGAATGACAAAAGACTCAAAAATAGCTATGGTTAAAGATCTGGTGAGAGTTCATTTTGATGTAATTTACAAAGAAATTTGGTTGTTTCTGTGACATTTAACATTTTAAGATAATAATTAGAATTATGACTCTATATGGATAGTAAGGACATGGACACATTTTTATGGATTTTATACAATCTTTGAAATACTTATATCAGTAGAATATACTCGTACAAATACAACCTAATGAAGGTTAAACACCACTTTTATTTGACTATGTTTCCCATGTAATTTAACATATCAAATAAGCCTAATTAGTTTCACATCTCTCCTTTTATAAGGAGAGAGAACAAATCTTTTGAAATTTTCCAGGGACCTTTTAGGAAATCCCAAAGTTAGTTTGAGGTCAAAACTACTTTATTCAGAATTTGATTTTGGGAAGTTTGTCTAAAATGTTAGAAAGTTTTGGGGCACCTGGGTGGCGCAGTCGTTAAGCATCTGCCTTCGGCTCAGGGCGTGATCCCAGCGTTCTGGGATCGAGCCGCACATCAGGCTCCTCCTCTGGGAGCCTGCTTCTTCCTCTCCCACTCCCCCTGCTTGTGTTCTCTCTCTCACTGGCTGTCTCTGTCAAATAAATAAATAAAATGTTAAAAAAAAATAAAAAATAAATAAAATGTTAGAAAGTTTGAACACTTGATTAAGCAGATCACAGATCACTATGAAAACTATCCAGTTATCCACCTAACCAAAGTGACAATAAAAGATTTTAAAGGCAAATACAGGAAGTAATATACTTAAGGGAAAAAAAAACAATTTAAGCTTTTTAAATATTGAGAAGACTGTTTTAAGTAATCTAAGACCTAATAAAGCTAACATGACGCACAGGAAGTTCTTTTGATAAAACACACAATCTTTCTCCTAGGCAGATAACTCAAAAGGTAAAGGAAAACGTTCTATAATCTCTTAAATTAGGAGACCAATAATCTAAGAAACTTTGTCATTTTAACAGAGAGAGAAAATTAAATACTGGTTTTGTATCAGTATATTATTAAGCTCATTTTAAAAACCTTATAAACAAATCCATTTAATCTTAGTCGGCTTTGACTTTGGAACATACACTTTTTTTCCCCATAAATCTTCTGCAACTTTCTATAATCATTTAGGTTCTGTCCTACTTTTTCCATTTCTCAATTCTTGAACAACCAGTCATTTCATTTTAGGACAAAATTAGTCCCTTTTCCCTTAACAAAAAAATGTCTTTCATACATTTTGTTTTCTTCTGTGATCAAAAATGCATCCCACTTTCCTTGCAAACTTTGCATACAAAATTGTCTCTCTTCACTCTTAAGGTTTCTAGTACTTTCATTTACATATATAGATTGTTTGTCATATACTAGCATTCTGTGGCAAACCAGCAAATTTTATGAATATACAATTTCACAATTTATAGGTACCTATTTTTTCATAGTATTATTTTCCAGTGTGACAAAGAAAAAAAAAATGTTCATTAGAAGACGCGAATATCTTTTGTCTTTTTAAAACTTAAGGAGTCAAAAATAGATAAACTTGGGGTGCCTGGGTGGCTCAGTTGGTTAAGTGTCTGCTTTCAGCTCAAGTCATGGCACCAGGGTCCTGGGATTAAGCCCTGCATTGAGCTCCCTGCTCAGCGGGAAGCCTGCTTCTCCTTCTGTCCCTCCTGATTCTGCCCCCCCCCCCATGCTCTCAATATCTCTCTCTCTCAAATAAACAAATAAAATCTTTTAAAAAATATACTTATGTTTAGCAATTATGTTTTAGTATTTTATCTTATTTGGAAAGGATCTAGATAGTCAATGAATATCAATCATTTAACTTAACTTAGTATAACTTTAAGGTTTCAAGACACCAGAAGATTTTAGAAACTATTTTTATGCAGATATATCTAACAAACATAATCATTATTGAAAAAGTTCATTTATAAACTTTTCTCCCACTTACATCCATTTAATTCACTTATTTTTCATTTCACTTAAGTATTTACCTTAGTTATGCTTCAATTACTCATCAAAATTTCATGAGACATTAAACAAAGCAATCCATCATCTTAAGTTATTTTTCTTGTAGACAAATCAGGCAAATATTTAAAAAACAAATCACAGAAGCAAAGAACCTAAAAGTTAAAACGCATGGTTTTCTCCAACTCTTTTTTTCCTGTCATGCTTGACATACATTAAGCAACTTATCTTCTACTGTATGTTTTGTTCTTAGGTTGAATTTATTCATTTACAATCTTAAAAACATCTAGGAGAGATAATGTAAGCTTACTTGACTAGTAAGCCCAGGTAGAAGAATTTGTATGCCTGTACTATATTTAATGTTAATAATTCTTAGAAGACATGCCTATTTTTATTAAGCCAACAAATTTAAACTAGTTTTTATTTACTGAAGATTATCCCAGATCACGTGGACTTGAAAAACACTGGGGCTCATTTCTGTATTTCTGAGAGCTTTATGAACACTTCATTTATAAATTAAGTGCTACTTTTATATTAATATAGTGCTTATTTTTCTTAAGCCAATCACACAGAGCTTGTTTACCAATTAATTTTGCCAAATTCATCTGGAGGTAGAAAAAAGTATTACATGTACAAAACATATATAGACATAAACATACAGACAATTGCAAAAAGAGATCCTATAGTTTTAATTCTAAATTTAAACCATGAATTAGGCATAAACACAGAAACACATAATTTAACAATTTATGTAAGAGTTGGTTCTCATCTTTGCCTTATTAATTTTTTTCTTTCAATCTGATCTTCTCAATAGGTAACAAGAGGACATTTGTTTAAGATGAGAGATCTCTAAAAAATCCTTTTAAATATAAAAGTCCATGTCTTCCAAAGTATATCTGTTTCAATGTGACTATATAAACCAGGAAGTAAGCCTTTTAATGGCTTAAGAATCACCAGGCCTTTTAATAGATTAATGGTGGTCTCAAAGGTGTCCCCAAAGATGTTGCAAAAGATGCAGCCCTCCCAAGACCCAGAGTCACTCCCAAGACAGCCAAAAGAAAGACTTAGACAACCCCAAGAACCAGTAACTGTTGGTAAAATGCTAGCCACAAATGTGCAATCCTCAGTGCTGTTCCACCAAGTTCCCAGGGCCCCCCATCTGACGGTTGGCTGCCTATAGCCGTGGGCCCAATCTGTACACCCCCGCAGACGGAAAGCCAAACCAAGTTCTCAGTACACAAGGTGAGACAAAGAGGAAAGTTCCCAGTAGGGAACAGGGAGGGTACGATACCCTGGTAGAGATCAATAGTCAATGGGTAAACAAAACCAAATTCACAAGTCACAATCCGAAGAATTACATTTTGTTATGTCTTTTAAACAAATGTTTTTTTTCTCCTGCCAATCCGAACCTGGAAAAGAAGGGACAAGGAGAAATTTTTACCTTCTCTTTCAATTAGAACTACAGAGATCTGGGAAAGCTGACTATAGTAAGAATTCTTCTGCTGGCTTTTGTCAGTTCTCCCAGGACCCCATCCTGGGGGGTCCCAGTTTCTGGACAGAGTGGTAGTGGGGGCATCTCAGGCTTTTACAATCACATCCTTATCATCCAGAAACTGTAGGGAAGGCAAAACTTCGGGTCTCTGGCAGGCTCTGAGAATTAAATAGACATAAAACTGATTAACAGGAGAAAAGCATCCCAACTTATTTAATATGTTTTACGTGACACAGGAGCCCTCATCAGGAAATGAAGACCCCAAAGAAGTGGCAAAACCTATGGTTTTATACCAGATTGAACAGAGAGGCATTGTGGAAAAGTAACTAAAATATATGGGGAGGCTAAGGGAAGATAAGAATTATTTTTAACAAGGTCTGTACAGAATTTCCTTAGCCTCAGATCTTTGTCTCTGGTGATAAGAATGTTTCTTTCCTCTTGGTATAGGGAGGACATCTTTCACATGGGAGTTCTACCTCCTGTTTTCAGCAAGAAAAGGGAAGCATCAGAGGTGCTCCTTGTCCCTGTTGTTTTTCAAGTGCCTTTAACTCTAATGCCAAAGTGGCATATTTTTCAGTGGCATATTCCACCACCCTTCAGAACACTGTAACAAAATCGCAGACACTGGGTATCTCAAATAGCAAACATTCATTTGTCACGGTGTTGGTGGCTTCTAAGTCCAAGATCAAGGTGCCAGCACATGTGGTGTCTGGTGACAGCTCTCATCTGAGCTGTTGACTGCTGACTTCTCATGGTGTCCTTAAGAGGCAGAAAGGATGAGAGGGCTTTCTGGGGTCCCTTTTGTAAGAGCACTATTAGCCTTCCTGAGAACGCTACTCACCTAACCTAATCACAGACATTTAGTCTATTGCATAGGGTGAAAGAAGTTTTACTGTATCTTCTTAAACAAAAAAGTATCTCCTGTCTCAAACTAAATCTAATCTCTGTAGATAACCACATGTTATATGAGCTCCCCACCTCCAAAATATAAGAATTAAAATAGAACATTGTCAATATTTTAGGTGCAGTTTCTTCTAAATACGGTAGGCCATTGGCCTGAATGAGTTTGTTTTTATTTTCACAACGAATTAATTTATGAGCTTACAGTGAGACAATTGAAGTGCCTACATTTATTAGTTTCTATTTCTTGAGTTTCAAATTAAGTAGGACGTGGCTTGGGCATGTATTCAGTGTTCTAAGTGGAATATGAATCCCTCAAACAAAGTGAACGGGGCATTAGTCCCCTCGTTCCTTTGCCCATCAGGAGTTTATAGCTTCAGCCTAAGAATTTACCCACACAGATTTAGTCAGAAAAGGAGCTCATTAAGAAGACTTGATTCTGAAGCAGAAATAGCATAAGGGCTGCAAAATTGAATCCATTATTTTACAAGAAAAGTGTTTGGAATTCTATTCAAATAGAGCGCAATTAAGCCAGCCACACCACCATTCCCGAAGTGTGGTATCATCGCTTACAGTCACACTTCAACCGACTAAAAATGGATACCTCAGATTCCAAGAGGCGCTGTCACTCTGTAGGGTCTGGAAGCTCTTGATCACTTAGAAGGTGGACGTAGTAAGGCACAGAAGCCGAAGTGTGGGAACAGTCTCGCAGGCACAGTTACCTGAGACCCAGGTCAACTCTGTCAAGCGGGTGGTGGCTTGTCCCTCCTCATCGGGAAAGAAGAGCTGTCTCAGAATGAGGAGACCTGAGTGAGTTCATATCCTAGACACCCACTCACAGTTTACCTATCTAGACTTCTTCCTCACTTGTCAAGTGAATATGATCACAATACTTGCCTCCTGTCATCATTCCTAAAACCGAGAGATGCTGTCTAAGCGCTACAGGAACCAGGTTCTGTCCAATGCGCTCCATATACTTAAACACAACAACCCTGTGAAGTACGTACAGACAGCGAGACATTTTTCTAAGGTTGCAGCCGGTAAGGATCAGAAACTGAATTTGAATCCAATTCTTTTTTTTTTTTTTCCCCATTCTTTCCACTATGGCTGTTTTCCACAAACGTAAAAGAGTTGAATGGATAAGAGGAGATGTGTAAATGTAAGTTATTTCAGAATTTGAAGTCCTTGTGATGACATGAGCTGATATATGTAAAACCCTTGGAACAATAACATAGTAAGTATTCAGTAAGCATTGGCTGGTGCTATTATGGTGACGGTAATGCAGGTGCACTTTTGGCCTCTGAACATGCAAGGAATCACGACAGTTAGAATAGGACTGATTTGCACACATTTTTAAAAATGAGCAATCAAGTGGTCATTGTTATGCAAAAACACAAACTGGTGGAACAAAGAGGCCAGGGTTTGAGGTCAGAGATCAGGGTCCCAGTTTTGGCCCCTCCCAGTTTTGTCACTCATAACAATAAGTACTACCTGAGGGGTTTTCATGAGGATTAACTTTCACAGTGTGTGTGAAATCCCAGTTGTAATTGGCACAACGTTAAGAAAATGCTAGTCAATATTTAGAGAAGGTAATCTCTTTTGGGCCTCCGGATTTATTGATACTCTGTGTTTCCCCTTTGTTGCTGCCAACATCAGATTCCTGGTAATTAGAGAGAGAAAGGGGTATTTACCAGACCAACTATAACAGATGTAATATGGTATACAACTAGCTGTAGGTTCAAAGAAATAGTTCTTTTCTTTTCCCACCTTTTAACAAGGGCAATTGACAACAGGAGAAAAAATCTCCGGTAATATAAATTTTATTTATTTATTTAGTTAAAGATTTTACTTATTTATTTGAGAGAGAGTGAATGAGAGAGAGAGAGAGCACAAGCAGGGGGACGGAGAGGGAGAAGCAGAATCCCCACTGAGCAGGGAAACCAACGTGAGGCTGGATCCCAGAGCCCTGGGATCATGACCTGAGCCAAAGGTTGATGCTTAACCGACTGAGCCACCCAGGCGTCACTATTGTTATTTTTACTTATAGTCAATCTGTGCCTGTAGACTAAATGTTTATGTCCTCCTCCAAGTTTGTATGTTGAAGCCCAATCCTCAATATGATATTTGGAGGTGGGGCCTTTGGGATGTAATTGGATTTGAATGAGGTGGTAGGGGTGGAGCCCTCATGAAGGGACTGGTGCCCTTCGAAGGAAGGAGGGAAGAGCTAAGAGTTCTCTTTTCAACATGTGAGGCTATCCTAAATCAGCACTAGAATCTGACCATGCTGGCACCTTGATCTCGGCTTTCCAACCTCCGGGACTGTGAGAAATACATTTCTGTTGTTGCTAAGCCACCTAGTTTATGGTATTTTGTCAAAGCAGCCTGAATGGACTAAGGCAAGGGCCAATAAGACCAGCCAGCTCCACCTGCTTCACAAGGTTGATATAAGGGTCATACTTGTTAATGTTATACAAACACGCTTTATAAATAATAATGAGGTACTAAGCAATCTTACGTTTCTGACACAAGTAATAAAAACGATGCCTTCTTTCAAGTTTCGAACAGCTATAGACATATATATAGAAGTTATACAGGAGAGGAGGGAATGGCAGAGGGAAAGTTGTAGTGGAGAAAGGGAGAAAATTGAAGAGAGAAGGCGCGAAAGCTGTGCTGGCCGGTAGGGTAGCCCTCTGCCAGCCCCAGGTCGCTCCTGAGCACCCGAAACGCAGCCACTTAGAACTGAGATGTGCTATATGTATAAACTGCACATGAGATTTCAAAGTCTGAGTACAAAAAAAAAAAAAAAAGAATGTGAATGATCTCATTAATTTTTATATTGATGATGGGCTGAAACATTTTGGATGTACTGAGGTAAATAAAATGTATTATTATTAATTTTCTCTGTTTCTTTCTATTTTTTAATCTACTAATTTAAAATCCACATGTGGCTCCTCTCATACTGCTATTGGACCGCGCCGGGCTCCAGAAAGAGGGGAGGTGGGCAGGGTGCATGCACGGATGTAGGGAAGAGAGAACGCAGTCAGTCGTGGGATTAAACAGATCCACAGAACATTCACGCAGAACTGAGTGTTAAAGTCTACGGTAGAGCTCCATTTTGTACCGCCAGTACAGATACGAATAGGAATGTGTCACCACGGTATTTTCCCAGCCTACCTGGAGCCAGAAGAAATGAAACGAAACTTTAGATCTGGCCCACAGGTCAGAACTTTGTAACAATTCCTAAAATTAGGAACTGTTCATATGCTCTCCTTTTGTTTCTCTCCCCCCACCCGCCTTGAAAAGGACACTGTGAACCAAACTATACCTACTCAAAATAGCTTTGAATAAGGCCCCTGTATGGATAGTTTCCTGTCCCCACAACCTAGCACAGAGATGGCACATTAGTATGCTTACCGTGTGCCTTTTCTAGGTGCTTTACAAATGCCTGTAAGGAAGATTCTAGAAACAAATAATTAGTTCAACCACTAAGAGATGCATCCTATACTATAAAAAGAGAAGCTTAAAGTCTAAGCACTCCTAAATGACCCAGGTCATAGGCACACAGCTGACCGCCTGCCGCTGCTTGACGTCTGGGCCGCTAAAGCTGCACAAAAGTGGAGTTCTGGTTAATAAAGGGACAGGACCTGCATTGACAGAGATCTGCTTCCCCTCTCCCTAAAAAAAAAGGGCCAGCCTCTGCTGTTAGACTTAAAGGTGAAATTTTGTCAGTATTAAAGCCAGGGACCCAAAAAGGCCTAACTCTTGCCTATCTCTGTGATTCCCAAGGAACAATACACAAGGAGCAACGTGTGAAGACACACACACGTGTTAATACTTGGACAACTACTGCTACTGCAGAGCTGAGCTCGAACGCACAGCCAGGTTGACATTTTTGAAAAGGGCCCCCTTCCCCCATCCATGTAAATCTGGGGACCTTTAGCATAGGCACATTTGAAGGGCGAGGCAGGAAGGAGACCAAGCCTGGGGCAGTCCAAGAAAAATCTAGTCCCCTATCTACTGGCTGCGCGCTCCCAGGAGAGGTGGGGGGCGGGGTTTGCTTGCCCGGCTGGGCTGCTTCTCCGGGTGGGTTTCCCGCGGGATGCTGGAAGCTGAGCTGGGAGAGGAAGGCAGAGCCTAACTGTGCGTCTGCGGTGCAGGACCTGCCCATTAGTAATCGAGTCCCCGCGTGTTCCTGTCTCAGGCCACCAGATCAGCACCCGCGCCTCCAGAGTGAGCTGGGCTCGGAGATGAAGCCCAGCGAGGTGCAGTGGATTTGCGAGGGCTTCACTGCTTCTTTCCCAAGTGGGCCCGGAGGCAAGCGCAGCTGAAAGGGGTGTTGTCAGCCTCCTCCAAGGCAGTGAGAAAAAGGATCTGTCTGGATCAAGCCTGAGCAGGAGAGGCTGGATACACAAAACCACTCCACCGGAGACTTCATTAGGATTCCATAGCACCTCGTCACTGCTCTCAGCTGGGTTTTCTCTCTCTCTCTCTCTCTCTCTCTCTTTTTCTTCTTTCTCTCTTCTCCTCTCCCTGCTTCTTTTTACTTGTTTCATTGCAAATAGACTCTTCTACACATCAGAATTTGCCAGTTTAGTGATGCCATTGTTTTAGCAATAGATTTTTATTTCTAATAAACAATATTTAGTTAGTAGTTATTATGTGCCACTCTGCTAAGCACTTTGAACATGTATGTCGTTGACTCCTCCCAACAATACCACCCCTTTACAGATAAAGAAACTATGGCCCAGAGAGGTCATTTAACTAGGGGCGGTGCAGCCTAACAGGAGCACAGGCCTGCCGGAATCCACCACCCGGTTTTAAGCTCTGGCTGTGGTGCTTTATGTAATTTGCCTGAATCTCTTCCATTCGTTCAGGCCTCCTGCTTCCATCTTACCTTTTACTTATGTTTTAAAAAGTTTGCTCCTTTTCTGTTTTCTTTCCTTCTCTTTGTTCTTAATTCCTTGTCTTATTCCTCTGATAAATTTACCCTCACCCTTTATTATCTTATTTAAAATTTCTCCTTCCTCCTCTTCCTCCCCTTCCTACTCTTAACACTTTTATTTTTTAAAAGTAGCCTTTTGGGGCGCCTGGATGGCTCAGTCGGTTGAGTGCTTGGCTTAGCCTCAGATCATGATCCTGGGGTCCTGGGATCCAGCCTCGTGTTGGGCTCCCTGCTCTGCAGACAGTCTGCTTCTCCCTCGCCCTTTGCACATACCTTCTCCCACCATGGTCGCTCTCTCTCTAATAACTAAACTTAAAATCTTAAAAATAAATAAATGAAAAGTATCCTTTAATTGTCTGTGGTATAAATACTGACGTGGTGAGAGTGGTAAGGCCATACACCACCCTCTTCTTTCCCCCTTCCTACAGTGGTACTCCCATCCCCTCGGTGGCAACGATCCTCTAACTTGAGCACGCATTAGAACCACGGGGCTGCAGGGCTTGCTAAACCAGCTGGTGGCTGAGCCCCAACTCCAGAGTTTCTGATTCAGCAGGGCTCTGTGTGGAGCCAGGGAGTGGACATTTCTGACTAGCTTCCATGTGATGCTGGTACTGCTAGTCTGGGGACCACAGTTCAGGAAGCATTGTTCTATGGAGTTCCAAACACGTTCAGAGTAGGTTCTCTTAAACTCCTTCCTTGGTTCTCAGGAGCCTTGCAGGTCTAAGTCTCTATCTGGGTGGGGTTTTGCTCTTAGGGAACTATGATGCTTCCTGAAAGTCATATCAATTGTGATTTAAAAACCCCTGGTCTCTGGTACATGAAGTCATTGAAGTTTGGGCAAATTATGTCAATGATGTCATGCGCCAGAACGCAAAGTCCCGTGGGCAGGTAAGAGGTCACTTGCAGATACGGACAGATATGGAGGAGAGCCAGTGCGGGTCCTGTAGTGGTGTTCCTGACTCTGAGCACCATTTTGACAGTGGCCTGATTCCACATTGATTACTTTCTTTAGTGGCACAACTATAAGAGAGGGTCTTTAGTATGTGGCTCCCTCAGCTTCTCCTCATGAAGTCCAAGAGAAATCAGCTTGAGTGAGTGTCAAATCTGAATAACTAGCTCATTTATGCTTATGCTCAGTGGTTATCTTAACTAATTAGGATCTAGACTGGGCTTCCCACGCCTTCTCAGAAGTCGGGGGTATAAAGGCAAGGCAAGGCAGGAAAGCAGGAAAGGCATTAGGATTCTGGGAGACATCTGAAACTGGGTTTCTCCATCCCTCTGGAAGCCTACCGAAGGAGGTGAGAGCACTGGAAGTCCCTTCAAGATCAGACCAAGTCTCCAATTTGGGCATTTTTCTACCAGGAGATACGTGGGTCCCCTCACAAGATCTTCTTATGATGGGCTTTGTCCGATTGGCTTCTGTTTAACCTGGTTGTTGTTGTTTTTTAAGATTTAGTTTATTTACTTGAGAGAGTGAGAACAAGCAAGGGGAGCAGCAGGGTGAGGGAGAAGCAGGCTCTCTGCAGAGCAGGGAGCCCGACTCGGGACTCAATCCCAGGATCCCAGGATATCATAACTTGAGCCGAAGGCAGACGCTTAACTGACTGGGCCACCCAGGCGCCCCTAACCTGGTTGTTTAAACCTCCCACCCAACCTCAGAAAGTCCCATCTAACCTCACTAAGGAACTGTTCTTCAGCGTACCTGTGCCCATTGTCCTCCTCCTATTTTATTTTCCCCATAATCCTTGATAATCTTTGGTGTTTGCCTGGCTCACCCCACTGCCAGTGATATGGTTATAGGATCCCCAAATTGTTGCAATAATAGAAGGAGCTCAGTTCATAAAATTGCTCTGACTTCCTATACCAATTGCAAATTTGGAAATCCAAGGCCATCCTTGGGTTCAACAATTCACTGGAATGACTCAAAGAACTTTCTGAAAGCTGCTATTCTCATAGTTCTGGTTTATTAGATCTAAAGGACACAGACTAAACACTGCCAAGAGAAGAAGCTCATTGGGCAGAGTCTGGAATGTTCCAAAGATGGAGCTTCCAATTTTCTTCTCCTCATGGAATCATGGATGGTGCTAATTTCCTGGCATTGATGTGTGATAATACACATGGAGTACTGCCAACCAGGGGAGCTCACCCAAGCCTTTGTGTCCAGATTCTTTATAGGGACTCTATTATAAACCTGGTTAGTCACCCACAAGGCTGACCTCAATCTCCAGACCCTTGGGACATTGAACTGATACCCCCTGACTGAAAGTCCCCACCCTACATCACACTGTTGCTGTGACTCAAAGCCTCCAGGTAAACAAAGACACTTCCATCAGACAGGGTTTTCCAAGGGTTTCGAGACTACCTCTCAAGGTTTAAGGGCAAAGGCCAGACATCCCCTTCAACAAAGTTAAACCCTTTACTGCACAGTTACCAAGACCAAATCTGTGTGATGCTATGTCACTGAGAGCAGCAGTGTTTGGGGTGGCAAGTCACAAAGTTGGCATTCCATCCCATCTTATCCCAATTTCCCTAAGAAGATGTCAAACTTACCCTAATTTAGGGTCTAAACTTAACTGGTAACAGAGTAACTGCACTTCAGGTAACTTCTCAAGGGGAATAACTTCATTAATCAGAAGTTCCACTGAGAGAAAGGATGTTTCTGAAGGATTGCCAGATGGAATCCATATATGCCATAAGGCTGGGTCACCTCTGGAGGCATTGCCTGGCCCAGGGTCTCATATAGGCATTCTTCTATCTCAGCCCCCTGAGTGCATACATTATAAAATATATCCTATCTTGCAGGGAGAGACTGTTATCAACCTTTAGGATCCGTGCAACTAGACATTGCCAGCTACTTGGAACAAATAAATACTCTTATGTGCTGTATAAAATAGAAAATGAGCTCAATGTCATGTCACTGGAAGTGCTGTTCCTACAACCTGCTCATTTGGGAAGACACATCGCAGATCGAGATTCTGACTAATTAGAACACCAGGGAATTCAACCAATCAGATCTCTGCAATGCCCTGATTACTCCTTGGTCTTGGTCATCACACAGATGCCAGCTCTCAAAAGTCAGTTACTAAAGGATAGTGGTAATTAATTTAGCACTCCCAAGCAATATGGGTCAACTGAAAAGGAGAATTGCCTGCAGTTATGACAAATATCCCCAAATATCTCTGTTAGAATATGTCAAGGGCAAAATATATTAGCAAGGTTTACAAAAAGGAAAACAAAAACCAAAAAACAACTCTGCCCCCCAGTTTGGAAGGTTATAAGTTTCTCATATAAAACACAAAGCCTCATTGGGCCCCCGCGCTCAGCAGGGAGTCTGCTTGAGGATTCCCTCTCTCCCTCTACCCCTTCCCCTGCTCTCTCTCTCTCTCAAATAAATAAATAAATCTTTTTTAAAAAAAGTGTAGGAAGTAAAAGTTCTCTATCATTCTACTTTTGCCCTACCTCCCCCATCCCCCACCACAACAAGTCTCCATCCCTCAGTACTAAGCTTAATGGTGTCTTTGAGTCACATCTGAGAGTGCACCTTCTACCTATCACAACTTGTCTTTGCCGCAGTTCAGGCCATCAGAGAGCTATAAACGTGAACTGCATTTACGCTCCCTTCCTGTATTTGCTTTTGCCACACTGCCCTCTGCTCAGATGCAATCAGTCTACCCAGACACTTATTATGAGACCCAGGAAACCATGTCCATAATTGCTGTACAGATACTGTTGAAATCCTTGTTCCTTACTTGATGGTATTCTCTCAGTGAAGACCTACAAGAGAAATTTGTCTCTAGTTTCTCAGAACTGGGAAGGGTTCAGCTTCTCCTGATTTGTTTTCATCTAAAGGACTGTTGCAATTGCTATGGCCACATAATAAGTCTCCCTAAAACTTAGAGAGATGTAAAATGGTAATTTATTATGCTCATGAATTCTGTGGGCCAGGAATTCCAAGAGGGCCTGGTGGGGTGTCTTGTCTCTGCCTAACAGTGTCTGGAGTCTCAGCTGGAAGACACGAAGTCCAGGAGTAAGAACCTTCTATAGGCTCATTCCCTCATATGTCTGATGCTGGATGTAGCTAAGATCTTTACAGGTGCCGTTGGTAGAAAGACTTAATATATACCTTCTCCATGTAGCCTGAGACTCCTCACACATGGTGGCTATGTTCCAAGTGTGATCCCCAAAGAGAGAGAGCTAGGTGGAAATCGTATCATTTTATGCCTAGCCATGGACCTCACATAGCATAATTTTTATTCCTTTCCATTTGTTGAAGCAGTCACAAAGTCATTCCCCAGGTTCAAGGAGAAGGGAAATAGAGCCCACTTCTTGAATGGGAGCAGTAAAGTTCCAGAGAAACATGAGGAATGGAAATATTGCTGTGTCCATTTTTGGAAAACATGATTGACCACAAGACCTTCTGATACATAGTCTTCTCTATACACTAACTACTAGAAATCCTAGAGGCACATTTGTGGCAATTCAGTGAGGGTTCATGACTTCATGCTAGGCGTGTGTGCATTCACCTCCCTCTGGCTTCATATCGCTTTTCTCTCCTGATTTTCCTTTGACTTCATTCTCCTCATCAACTTTTATTTTATCTTGCAGTCTTTTTATGTATCTTTTGAATCACTGCAAATAATTGGGAGAAAACTAAGATATAAATTAACTAAAATAGACCTCCAAGAAAAAATGATTTCTAAGTATCAAATTAATTTCAACAGGGAGAACAAGAACATGACTTATAGGAGTCAAATCCCAACAAATACTCTGTTATCCAAATTTCAACCTTAACTTACATTGACTTAGAATGGAAACCTGGAAGAGTAATTGATTTTTTCAAGTCAATTTTTTATCTCTACAATGGAATAGTTTTGATTCATCAACTGGAAAAGTATGTTAAATAAGTGAATCCATTTCGTAATTGTTCTGCAGTTTGGAAATATGAATCTTGAACAGTTCTGCAATACTTATTTCATCTACTTAAAATATTTTGTATTGCACCACTTAAAAAATAATATACTTTTTCTGAAAAGGTAGGCTAAGAATTCATTAAGATTCTTGGCATAACTTTTTACAAAGAAGATAATACTATTTAATTTTTCAATGAAGCAATTATGTAGTCTTCCTATCTTTTCCACTAAAGATGAGATATTGTATAATTCTCCCATGGCATAATTAACATTTTATTTGACACATCTATATTAGGGATTCCTTATCTATGAAGAGCAATGAGTTTTATTAAATATGTCATCTACCATATCAGATTTGTTATAATCAAGTTTCATTTTGCTTCATTTCTTGCTGCACTACTTCTGGGCTACAAAACCAATTTACTCCCCTGCATATAAATAGGTTATTTCATGAAAAGGTAGCTACTGTAACTATTAAATGCAAGATCTACCATAACACAGACTGCAATTGCCAATTTTGCCACACCTAAATTAGGAAGCTAAAATGTGATTATACTGTAAAAGGGATTAATTTAACACCTTTGTGATTGTTTCCCGTGGACGTCCTTCAGTGTAACTAGAAGTTCACAGCAACAGAATTCTCCAAAATAGAGGAGTTAATGTTCTGAAAACACATGAAGATTTATATGTGAAACATGGAGTCTTTTGTGGCTTTACCATAAGAATCAGAATTAATTACTTCAGGTTTTACTGATCTTTTGGGGAAAGTTTGAAAGTTCGAAGACAATTGAGTAGGTCTTTTACAAACAAAGTTAGTTAGAACAGCAATCACATGACTAATAATCACCATAACACATCAAGTCACTGTTCCCTTTACACACCTTTCAATTTCCTGCTTTGTTAAGTTTGTTTCTGCTGCATTGAAATGCCCTTGTCCATCTCCTGCTGGAGTTCTACCCACGTTTCAAGGCTTAGATCCCATCTCAAAAACTGCAGGATCTGGAACCAAGGTAGGTTCTCTCCATTCTTGCACTTTGGAGACTGCGCTCATCAGTGTATCCTTGGCTTAGCATTTTATGTGTGTTTGTCATTTCCCCCCAGCCTCCTCCCAGCTTCCCCCTCTTCAGTAAGTTCCTTGTGGGAAGCGCTGTATCTTGTGTGCTTTTGTCTCCTCCACAGCACTCAGGCCAGGGCTCTGCACATAGAAGGTGGTGAAAATTGTTACTAGAATTATTAACTGAGGTTTGTGTGCCCATGAAGTTGACATGAAAGTATGTAACCCCAAACCATTATGCGATGATAGCTATTAAGGTCTGAGCCCACTGTCTTGCTAACTCTGTGTGTGTGTGTGTGTGTGTGTGTGTGAGAGAGAGAGAGAGAGAGAGAGAGAGAGCATTTGGGTTGCATTCTGAGCCTCTTAATACTCTCATTTGTTTGCTCCCCTTACATGCTCTCATTTAGGCAGCAGCAGTGGCTTTGGAGAATAGGTGAAGAGAGACTGCTGTCTAAACAGTGCTCTTCTGCCTTCAGTGACTTCTCTCCTCTCCTCCCCTCACCTCTGGCTGGTTTGACTACATGCTTGGCCTTTCCCTCTGTTTTGCACCATTAGTTCACAATGGGTTTTCAGTTGGTCTGCCAGGATCTTAACCTGTTCCTTTCTTAGGAAGCTCCTTCTGGTGGCCACACCAGGGCTCTGCTCTGGCTTCCAGAGCCCCTGACCCTTCTTACCAAGGGTGGGAATCTCAATTTTCATGATATTCTAAGTGATATTAGTGGAATTCATTAATTTTGGAATTAATGATATTAATATCTCAAAATTATGATTCTAAGTAAAAATGGATGAAGATTTTTCCTAGAAATGGGCCTTATTATTATTATTTTAATTTTGCATTAACTAAGTTTCTGCAGATTAGGTTTTTACTTTTTTTTTTTTTTAAGATTTTTATTTATTTATTTGCCAGAGAAAGACAGTGGGAGAGGGAACAGGGAACACAAGCAGGGTGAGTGGGGGAGGGAGAAGCAGGTAGGCTTCCCGCTGAGCAGGGAGCCCGATGTGGGGCTCGATCCCAGGACTCTGGGATCATGACCTGAGCCAAAGGCAGACACTTAAAAACTGAGCCACCCAGGCGCCCTAGGTTTTTACTCTTGCGGCTCTTTTTATACTGTATGAAAAACAGACAATATAATCTTCTACAGTGAAAGTGTTTCACAGTGACAAGAGGAAGGGTAAATGGCATCCAGTGGGCAAAGTAATGTGTTCATGTCTCTTCACTCTGCACTCTGATTCGGTAAGACTAGGTTTTTGTGGATTGGAACAGACTGGCTTCTGGAGACACAAGCCCCACCCCACCCCACACTCAGCTTCTGGCATTTTATGATCTATAAAGATTATTGAAAATTTGTTGGCCTATTTAATTTTCTTGTTGGAATCTCAAAGGCCCATTTTCAGCTAATGTTAATAGGTGCTTACTACCCTGAGCACAATAACTCTATTTGGTTTTCTGTGAAATGAAACATTATACAACAAAATGCTGGGCTGCTAAAGGCTTAAAGACAAAAGTACAATTTACATCAGCAAATGTGAAGAGCTTTACCGTCTACTTTTGTGCTTACCTCATTCCCGGCCTCAGCTTAAACTTCCTACTTTCTTAAACCTATTTTGAATGTATTCGATTTGGTTGTATTACTTGAATTTCATAAGTAATCAAATCTTTTTCTGGGTACAAGGTAGGTCGTACACAAACAAATTTCAGAAAGCAAAAATATAGTAGTTAACATTTAAGAACCATATGAAAATATTCTCAAGAGGGACTAAGCGTATGAGGCAAGAAACAACAATTGCTGGAGAGGATGTGGAGAAAGGGGATCCCTCCTACATTGTTGGTGGGAATGCAAGTTGGTACAGACACTCTGGAAAACAGTGTGGAGGTCCCTTAAAAAGTTAAAAATTGAGCTACCCTATGATCCAGCCATTGCACTACTGGGTGTTTACCCCAAAGATACAGACGTAGTAAAGAGAAGGGCCATATGCACCCCAATGTTCATAGCAGCAATGTCCACAATAGCTAAATCGTGGAAGGAGCCGAGATGCCCTTCAACAGATGACTGGATTAAGAAGTTGTGGTCCATATATACAATGGAATATTACTCAGCTATCAGAAAGAATGAGTTCTCAACATTTGCTACAACATGGACGGCACTGGAGGAGATAATGCTAAGTGAAATAAGTCAAGCAGAGAAAGACAACTATCATATGATTTCTCTCATCTATGGAACATAAGAACTAGGATGATCGGTAGGGGAAGAAAGGGATAAAGAAAGGGTGGGTAATCAGAAGGGGGAATGAAACATGAGAGACTATGGATAGAGACTATGGACTCTGAGAAACAAACTGAGGGCCTCAGAGGGGAGGGGGGAGGGGGAATGGGATAGACTGGTGATGGGTAGTAAGGAGGGCACGTATTGCATGGTGCACTGGGTGTTATACGCAACTAATGAATCATCGAGCCTTACATCGGAAACCGGGGATGTACTGTATGGTGACTAACATAATATAATAAAAAATCATTAAAAAAAAAAAGAACCATATGAAAATATTCTCAAGAGGGACTAAGCATATGAGAAAACTTTCATTAATCCTAAGTTGGTAAAGAGGCAGTTCTGGTCAAGTGAATGTATAGTTAAGTCAGAGCTAATCAGAAGATGGTTGTGGTTCAACTGTTGTTAAGAATCTTCCTGAAATTATCTTGCTGCTGTTTTAGTCTACTGAGTGGAATGTACTGAACATAATTGATTTTTTCTTAGGTGACTAAGGCTCTCACAATGGCCCAGGGATGGCATTGTGAACATTAATTTGGATTAGACTGTAATTGGAGACACATAAGGTTTAAGAGAGGAAGCTGAATTTATACTGACCCCAGGACAAATTGTAAGCCGATTAAAAAAAAAACAAACTAAATCTCTTCTCTCAGTTTGGTTGTCAGTCATTCATTTCTTTTTCCTAATAGTAACTGAGAGCAAACAAAATCCCCCTAACCACTCGCTCACAAAGAAACACAAATGTTTAATCAAAGACTTGGTGTTGAGGTCACTTTACTGATTAATTTCATGAATTATTTTGATTGAGATCTTATTATTTATAGCTTTGGAGCTGTGGCACTGCAATTACGGGTGAGAGCACTTGCTTCCTACAATGGAATGAGAAACTTGGAATGACCCTCTCATCCTCAATGTGCCTTTGAAAATTCAGTAAAATATTGCTTGGGAATTTTTAAATTAAGAAAATTATGTATTTTTAGTAGAAACAATACATTAAAATTGCGCAAAAGAGGATAAGAAAGGAATCTTATTCGCCAAAGCACAGGATAATTAGAGACTAGTGAGAATATTTAGTCTCTAACAAAGAAGGGAATTTTAACTGATTACTGGATGGAGGTAGAAAAGGCAGGCCTCACGCATGTGGTGGTTGGGCATCTGGCATTCTCAGTGATTCCCCATACAGGTACACATTCGAACTAAAAGAGGAAAGGCCTCTTTTAGTGAGGAAATTCTATAGGATGGATTAGAACGGCCTCAGGATATAGAAAACTTGATTTAACAAGCTTGCTTGGTTTCTCTGGTGATCTCAGTACTGTCTAGGTTTCAGGAGGCAGGGAATTAGATGCAATGAGGGAGAGAGAGAGAGGGAGGGAGAGAGAGAGACGAGATGGGTAGAGATCAATGTGTCTGTAGTGTCTAGAGTGTGATCTCACAAGTGTGCACGTGTCAGAGAATGTACTGTTGGCAGGTTTGACTGGGAAGTCAACATATCGAGAAATGGCACAGAAAAGAGCAGAATCTGCAATGATAGAGTCACCTAGGAAAATTTATGTACACACTTTATCTGCACTTGTTTTGTAATTTTTTATGAGTTGGTCAGTCAGATGTGGTCACAGAGGAGACAGAGGAGAGGATCAGGAAAAGAGTTGATTACATGCACAGGTTCTTGAAGCAGGAGGCACAGCAGATGCAGGGCCACATGGGAAAGACGTCAGCCTGGTCAGGAGGCAGATGACAGGAGAGGGGAGCATGTAACCCTAACCTTTATTGGACTTTCTCCTGGAAAGGTAAGGCAGGGCAAGGACAGTTCAGGATCGGCTAGTTTGAATAATTTTGGTGGGCTCTGGGCTATGAGGGTGTCCTGTATGTGTCTGGTATCTGGCCCTGGGATGATTAAGGTAGAGGAATATTGCCTCCTTAAGTATGTGGGCCAGATAGAGGAGGTATGGCTTTCTTGACCAGTTAGTTTGCAAATCAAAGGCATGTGCCCAGGTACCTTATGGTTTTTAGTGCAATCGTAAATGGGATCAATTTACGATTAATTTCTCTTAATTTCTCTTTCTTCTGTCTTCTTGGTGTATAGAAATGCAACTGATTTCTGTGCATTGATTTTTATATCCTGCCATGTTGTTGAATTCCTGTATGAGTTCTAGCAATTTTGGGGTGGTCTTTTGGGTTTTCCACATAAGGTATCATGTCATCTGCAAAGAGTGAGAGTTTGACTTCTTTGCCAATTTGAATGCCTTTTATTTCTTTTTGTTGTCTGACTGCCGAGGCTAGGACTTCCAGTACTATGGAGAACAACAGTGGACAGTGGGCATCCCTGTCTTGTTCTTGACCTTAGGGGAAAAGCTCTTAGTTTTTCCCCACTGAGAGTGATATTCACTGTGGGCTTTTTGTAGATGGCTTTTATGATATTGAGGTATGTTCCCTCTATCCATACACTGTGGAGAGTTTTAATCAAGAAAGGATAGTGTATTTTGTCAGTTTGCTTCAATTTAGAGGATCATATGGTTCTTTTCCTTTCTTTTATTAATGTGATGTATCATGTTAATTGATTTGGGGATGTTCAACCACCCTTGCAGCCCAGGAATAAATCCCACTGTTGGTGGGTACAGCCACTCTGGAAAATAGTATGGAGGTTCCTCAAGAAGTTAAAAATAGAGCTTCCCTATGACCCAGCAATTGCACTACTAGGGATTTACCACAAAGATACAAATGTAGTGATCTGAAGGGGTACCTACACCCCAATATTTATAGCAGCAATGTCCACAATAGCCAAACTGTGGAGGAAGCCCATATGTCCATTGACAGATGAATAGATAAAGAAGATGTGATACACACAGACAGACAGACAGACACACACACACACACACACACACACACACACATGAATATTACTCAGCCATCAAAAAGGATGACATCTTACCATTTACATCGACATGGATGGAACTGGAGGGTATTATGCTGAGTGAAATAAGTCAATCAGAGAAAGACAATTATCATATGGTTTCACTCATCTGTGGAATATAAAAAATAGTGCAGAGGATTGTAGGTAGGGGAAGGGAGGGAAAACTGAACGGGAAGAAATCACGGAGGGAGAAAAACCATAAGAGACTCTAAACTCTGGGAAGCAAACTGAGGGTTGCTGGAGCGGAGATGGATGGGGGGATGGGGTAACTGGGTGATGGCCATTAAGGAGGGCGTATGGTGTTATGAGCACTGGGTATATGCAACTGACGAATTACTGAACTCTACATGTGAAACTAATGATGTACTATATGTTGGCTAATCGAATTTAAATAAAAAAAAAAAAAACAAAGCAAAACACAAAAGCATGTTCCCAGCTGGCCCCTTTGCTGTCTCTATGAATTGGCTAGCCCTGGGAGGGGCAGTCTCTCCACAGCCAGAAAGGTTCTTCAAGATATCAAAATTTCAGAATTCATAAGAAATTAAAAATATATACAATTCAGCGCAGAAGGTCATCACTGAGAATCAAAACATAATATACTGAAACCAAAGTCTATATGATAGATAACACGAGATATCAAGCAGTGGTTAAATGGCCATCCATACACCTTTTCATGACTCAGAGAAGTGCAGGACATTTTAGACGGGATCTCTGACGTGAGCGTGCCGGCGTGCCTGTGTGAGCTGAGGTGTTACCACCCCATGCATAATCTTTGTTTTCCTAAACTTTATTTATCTAAATAGAATATTCTTAGTGGTAATAAATGCACAGATACATGCATTTTCCAAGATAAAAGGTACATATGTTGTAGGGCTATTATCTTTCCCTGCCTTTGTGGAAAAGGTAAGTAGACTACACTTTAGGTAAGTTCTCTGAAAAGGTTGTTTACTATTGTTTTAATGTTTGAGGAAGAAGAAAATACGCATGAAAAAATACGCCTTAACATTCTATAAATTCTATAGCTAACTACGTCCTCTGAGTACGCCTGTGTTTGCAACAAATCATATCCAACCATGCCAAAAAATTTTTTTTCACAGCTTCCCTCCAAATGGCATTACGATGTTTATGTCGTGCACAGATAGTAAACCGAGTAAGCAAGTACTGGAAAAGCACTGATTGATGCCTGGCATAATTTAATCTTCTATTTTAAACATTTGTCTTGATTTGAAAAATTGACATCTTCTCCAGAGAATGTTTCTTTTCACTCATCTCCAGGTGTGTCATCTGAAAGGCCTTCGTGGGGGTTAATGACAGACTGGAGCTGAGCTGGTGAGTAATGCGTATCTAATCAGAAGGTACTCTTTGTTCCCCCAATCCTTCTGCCTTTGTTCGGGTTCTCTTTCTGCCTGATAAACACGGTGTGCCCTACTTCCTTCCAGAAAAGCTACTACTCTACCAAATCTGTTTGATATTTTCCTTTTATATAATGAAACATTGATCATGACAAGGGGAAATAAGGGTTCTCCCCTTTTCTTCAACCACTGGAAAACCCTAATTGGATAAATGTATTGTCCCAACTCAGACGGTAGAGAAGTAGTAAGGGTAGCGGGGTCTACTGATGGTTAGGGTATGCTTTTGACAGCTGCATTTTTTTTTATGACAAACATCATTTAGATTGCTAAGAATTGCTCTAGGTTTTCCTGTTAGCTAATTCAGATGAAAGGATATAAATAACATCGTAGAAGCCGCATGAGATAAATAGAAACCAAGAACATATTGCTGTGAAAAGAAATGAAATTGAGCTATATATACACCAAAGTCCCCATAAATATGACATCTCTGAAATATACGTACGATTATAAATGCAATTCATTTCAAAAATATCTATATCAGAACTTCTACCTCCAAAATGAATGTTGTCACCTTCAGAACTGTGGCAGCCGGGTCCGTAGACTACTGGCTTTTAAGCCTGCATGAGTCAGGCCTTCGTTCTGGCATCACCACTCACGACCAAGCCAGCCTCCCTACCTGGGCCCCAGTATCCTTGATTATTAAGTGGGGGGAAGAACGCCTGCTTCTCAGGGGGACTCGAGGACGAAAGGCAAGTGCTCAAAGCTGTGCTCTCTGGTATTCAACAAGTATTAGCTCTCTATCCCTCTGCCGTTTAAGAATAGAATGGCTCAAAATACAAGAGCGAGAAAGAGCAGGAGAGGCTTCTGCTGTCTCCAGAGACTCTACTGCATTTATTTCAATTAGCCCCGTTTGAACACCTAGCTCCTGCTGAGCCCAGTCCTTCTGAGAAAAGGTGGGTTTGAATACTGGATACTTTCAAGAGTAACCAAAGCCAATTCTTGTGAATGTAGCGAATGATGGAGTTTGGGTAAATGGTTTGGGGTAACATAACATACGCACGCATGCATACACACAGCACTGTGTGCTCACGCATGTGCGTGCACACACACGAGCACATCTACAAGTGTACACTCCTTTGTATACACCGCCTGACCATAATGAGACAGATTTTGTGTATCTTGCAAATTATTTCTCCAGGCGTTTCCAACAAGGTGTTAGCTTCTGCAGCACTGCCCTTCCTCCCGGTGAAGGCCCAGTCTGGTGGGCAACTGGCTTGGCAGTGGCTTCTGGGGGGCAATTCCTGCATGGGTTAAATGGGAATAATCATACCTTCCTGGCCTACCTCAACTTAAACGTTTAAATGGGGGTCACAACAGCAAATCAATGAGCTAAATATAAAGTGCTATAGAATTTATTAATGGTGGGTAGGAAAAGGACATTAGACGCCTAAGCTCTCCATTTTAGACATAGAAAGTGAGACCCAGAAAAGCGTCAAGAACACCAGCGGCAAGTGGCTGGAATTTGCTGAACCTGCCACATTGATGAATGGGAACACAACTTAGACATTCTCACATTTCCAGCTAGAAGTGGCCACAGGCCATCAAGAGTCAGTGGCTGGGAGTCTTCCTGGTTCATACAGAGATGTTCTACAAAGTTGTGTTCAATTGACTTGCAAAAAACAGAAGGGCCCTTAATTTAAAGAATAAGGCCATAATAAAAATATATATATTGCCATTGTCTTACCTTCAGAGTCTCCATGTAATCAGGTGTTTGGTAGTTTTTTTGTTTGTTTGTTTAGTTGTCAATAGACGTTTTTCCCCCCAGTTTTATTGAGGTATAATTGGAATACAAAAAAATGCACATAATGTATACAATTTGTATGTATACAAATGTATACAATTTGGTGAGTGTGAACATATGTATACTTTCATGTTACCATCACCATTATTAAGGTAATAAACATATCCATCGCCTCCAAAAGTTTTGTGTCTCTCCCTTTTTTTGTAGTAAGAACACTTAACATGAGACTTAGCCTCTTGACACATTTTTTAAGTGCACAGTATCTATTGTTCTCCGTGCAATCCTTGTCGTGCTCTTTGATCCATATCTTCAGGCCGTCCTTGAAATGTTTCCTTGTGTTTCCTGCTTTGACTGTATTTCTACTCTGGTGGAATGCAGGCATCACTGCTACCATCTCTCGACACAACATTTCTTCCGCAGACTTCACGGATTTGGACTAGCTGGATTTTCTGCTAAGTTCCACCTTTAAATTCACTTCACATTTTTGTGTTGGCTGCCCTCTCCCATGAGGACTTCTGTTTGTATCACATTTCTTTTCTCTGACATGGAAATCAGCAAACAAGTTTGCCGCGGACAAAGGTAAAGCATCGCAATAATGGAGAAGCTCACATAAAAGGAAAATTGATGAATGCAGCAGCATGTGTTTGTGATTACATCAAAGGCAGACTCAAGGCTGCCTAGCAATCCACCCTGATTAACTGTTTTCCAAATCTTGATATTGTACAAAGTAATTGACAACGACAGGGACAAGGGAAAATCAGAAGCAAAATCGGGTATATCAGTGGCAGATGGTTAACAAGACAAATTGCCCAGTGTCTTCCAGAGTTTCCATATTTCTAGAAATGATCGTTTCTATGACCAACCCTATTTTCACAGGCAATAAAATAGTTTCCAGTATCCAGAGGGTGGAAAAACATTAAGTTGTTAGTAGGAGAAGATCACCCGGTCTTTACCACCCGTAAAGATGGAAGGCCAGTTTTCTGTTATTCTGTATAATTACACCTTCTAAAGTCAGTGTTCCAAACTCACAGATTGTCCCGCAGTTATATTAAGTCCCTATTTTTTTCAGTAATAATGATGTTGAAATTAATAAAAATAATCATCATAGATGAGAAAAGCCAGTATAGCACGTGCCAATTATTATACCAGGCATTATTTTGTATTTGTTAAAATTGCTAATTCTCACAAGTGTATTCAGTAGGAATTATAATCTCCATTTTATATATGAAAAAAACTAAGGCTCAGGGTTGTTAAATCCTTTGCACACAGGTAGTGAGTGTTGGCGCTTAGACATACCCTAAATCCTCTGCTATTTCCACTCTGCTATGACCTCCCTTTATTCTTGCTGAAACTCCATGGATTTGCAAGGAGATAGCACAGCATAAAACATTTTTTTTTGGAATTTATTGCCAATATTATTCCAGTATAGTCAGGTAATTAACTTAACAATATAAAGCCAGTGAATTCCATTATTAAGACAGAAACGGGAAAAAGGCTATGAGATTTAGACTCAAATGATCTGGTCCTGCCATTGATCAGCCAGGAAATTTTAGCCAAGTCACTTAATTCCACTGAAACTCGGTTTTAGTAACCTTTAAAAGTAATGTGTTTTCAAAGAGTTTTGTGATGATTAAATAAAGTAATATGAACCAAGAAGTTTTTGCAAGTTTAAAAACTTTATGCAAATGTGGGTTATTAGTATTAAGCAGAAAGAAGACTGTGTAGTAAATCTGTCAGAATAAATCATCAGTAAGATTGGGGGGCCAGTTGAGGTTTCTAGCCAACACCAGATGAAATGACTGAACTCTGTACCCTCTTGTTCTCAGTCCTACAACATGGATGTATGCTTGTTCTTTTCAACATCTTTTAGCAATGTCATCAGTTCACTTCTCAAGTCCAGTGACCATTTACCGAGGCTAAGGGCACAATGGAGTTATGTTCATGGCTGCCCAAATCAACAGGGAGAACCTGGGCGGGCACCGAGCATCACAGAAAGAGAGGCTATGGAGGGTGCAGTAGACTGGGACGGCACAGGCGGCCCTGGAGAGACATCTGGACTCAAGGCTTGACCAGCACAGCCCTGCTACTCATTGACAGAATGCTGGGGCACAGCCCTGCCAGTAACAGAAGCAGAGATGTGCTTCTGGAACAGGAAATCAGAAGGGACACTGCAAAAGTACCTAGAAGAGCCAACCAAAGGTAAGGATTTCCAGGTGCCCAGAACGGACACCTTGGTCAGATAGGACAGAATAGACAGCACCTTGGTCAAACAATAGCTCCGCCCCCCCCGAAATAAATTCATATCCTCATCCATTTTAATCACTTTCAAAGACACTAAACTTTGAGGGATGAAGAATAGAAAAATAGGTGGTAGGACTGAAGTCTTTATGGTTGATAATTTGTATGAATCCTAAGACAACTAAGACATAAAGCAGAAAACAAGAACAGGTTTATTGCTATTGTAGACATGAACCAAACATTTGCGTTGCTCATCCCTTAACTAAGGCCTTTAGCCACCAGCGAGGTGTGCCAGACAGCTCGCACTGACAGTCCCTCACCTTCCTGACATAGCTTAACCGCAGCAGCTGACAAACCACGGGAAAAAATCCATGATAAATGTGGTCTACAATGAACTTTATAATTCTACCATCTCTCTCTCTCTGTGTCTCTAAACACACACACACACACACACACACACACACACACACACACACACACACACACTCTTTCTCTCTCTCTCTTTCTCTCTCCCCCATTCCCACCAGTTCATTGCTCAGGTGCCAGAGAGACAGGTTGTATCAGAAGCAGGGGGCTCATCCCTGCCTCAGAACTTTTTCTGGGCCACCTCTTGCCTGCCCCTCAGGCATTCAATTCCCTTCTAAGGTGCATCGTTAATCTTTCCCTTTTTTTCCCCTTCATTCCTGTTTTCTCCTTGAGGTGAAAACATCCCAGCGAATTTGCATATTTGGCTGTCCTCTGGAGGTCTTGGACAGGCTGTAGTGACTGGGTTGGAACCATTTTCTCTTCTCTCACGGATCCCATAGATGGAGATGGAGTGGGTCGGGGATTTCACTGCTGCCCCCGGGGAGGGAGTAACCAAATCAATAGCCCTGTTGCTGTTTCCATCTGTCAGGGTGACATGCCAACTGGCTAATGTTGAATTATTGATACTCCTTCCCAAAGCGAGTTAACCAAACAACTCAAAATCAGTGAAAAGGGGGCGGTCAATTGCAAATGAGGTTAACTCCATTTTGTCATGTGGACAGGAAGCTGATGGCTGCCTCCAAGCCAAATCTGCCTGATTTATGTTATCGCTGAGAGAGGCTCTCAGTGCCACAAAGGGAAAGAACACAACAGAACAACAAAATTAGCCTTTTTGCCAAAGAGGATTCAGATGGCTCTCCAAATGGGCCACATTCACTTGTTAACCTCCAGTCCCCTCCCCCAGCAAAATTTGAATAGTGACAACCAGAGGGAATGTTCTCTTATAGTCAAAAGAAATGCCAAGATTTCCTTGACTAACTGGGATCCTTCCATGAATTTGACCTTCGGTCCTAAGGAAAAGGTGATTACTGGAAATACAAAAGCTCACCTCTGACTAAATTCCTACTAATTTTCTGCTGGGTTTAAGATACTAGAGCAATTAATGAACCTGAGAGATGACAACCGGTAGGTTTTACTGAGCAGTGTCCTGGGAGATCACAATACATTCTGTTCTGTATTCAGTGCCGTAACTTATTTTCTTTAAGGAGCGCATTAATTGTGATGCACTGAGTAAACAGCTGCTTTATTTTATACACAGAGGTGCCAGGAGGTACTTGTCCTGAAAGTGTGTAAATAAATAAATGGGCATGTTGTGTATTTCCATTCATTCGGATGGACCTTTTATTCAAGTGCCTGCCAAGACACATGCACAGACCAGAATGTTAAAGGATTAACTTTCATAAATTTTAAGCATTCCACAGCATTTTACCTGTCTCTATGTTTCACTCCTTTCTCCAAACCCAGTGAACTGTTACAAACACGGCTCTGCAGCACCATCTAGTGGACAGGAAGAGGGGTTAGTGCACAGATAACTAGCTATAAAATTTGAAAGTCAAATTTCAGGTACGGCCCAACCCTCTGGTTCCTCATGGAGTATCCCAGTCACACTGGGAGCGGAGTGAAACAGGAGTAGGGTGGCGGACAGTTGCTGCAGTGTGGCTGTAGGGCAGGGCGGGGAGGCTGCCACCAAATGAAGCCATGCATTGATCAGTGCATTTTGATCGGTGGAGAAATCAGTTATTAATCAACCAAAGAACTATTGATTTCCCAGCACTGTCCCAGCCAGAAATCAGTGTATCAGCTGTTACTGTTAACAGTGTGTTGGGAAGTTACCCACTAGCAACTCTGCCCCTGGCTTCGGGGCGCAGATCATTACAAGATGGGAGATCCTGAACCCTCCGGAGGGGAGCGGAAGGAGACAGAAGCATTTTAGAGGAAACACAAAACTAATTTGCATTTTGTAGTTCAAAATGGGGCTAGTCATTATTAATTCTCTTTACAGAAAAAGAATGTGAAAACTGCATATTGATGGCATGTGGGTTCTTCTGCTTAACTAAAATGAAATTATTAGGACCAAGAAAAAAAATCAATAATCAACGAATATTTATCAAATGCCTGCCTACTACCAGGCACTCCTCTAGGGGGAATGAACATTAAAATCCCTGCCCTTTATATTAGTATTTAATACTCTGTGTCACAGACACAGGGTGCTGCCACCCTCGGAACCCACATTTCTCTCATTTTGTATAAATACACTTCAGAGTTCTACTAAAATACTATTATGGTATGAGATAGGTTTCTTAAAAGAGAAACAATAACCAAACACATTCAGCTGAGCTGTTTGTTTTTTCTCCTATGTCGGTCTTTGATGCGATTTTCCTTACTGAGAACAGTAAATGGGCCTTCAACAGTTTTCTCATGGCAATTGTCCTTTATAGCCAGCCTGGACACAATTTTGGACAAATGACCACAAAGTCATCAGGCCCTTAGACAAAGTCCAGTTTCCTAAAGTCTTGCTTCACGGGGTCCACGGTCAAAAAAAAAAAAAAAAAAAAAAAAAGAAAAGAAAAGAAAGAAAAAGAAAAAAGAAAAGGTTTGGTATTGGGGTCTGCCTAGCTGTCTCCAAAAGTGAGATTTCACACTCTGTTCTTTGGGGGACAAGAGCAGTTGTCCAACCAACCAACCCTGCAAAGGGTTGCCATCTGTGGAGAGTCTAGTAATTGAGGGACAGCTGAAGAGTGGCAGGAAGAAACATTATGGATAGGACTGTAAAAAGCCAGGTGTATGATCTGTAGAAGTGGGGGATAGATGTCTATGTTCCAGACACTGAGGAAATCAGGATGAGTCAGGTCATTTCCCTGCATGCGAGGCACTCCTTATCAAGCAACCGGGAGAAAGACGCGCAGGTAATTACAGCGTAGTGGGAGGACCGCCAGTGGCATGAACATGGTGCTTTCGGGCCGTTCTCAAGCTGGAACATCTATCAGTCACCTGAGGGCTTGTTAAAGAGCAGATTGCTGCACCCCATGGCCAAAGGTTCTACCTCAGTAGGTCTGTGTTGGATTCTGAGAATTTGCATTTCTTTTTTTTTTTTTTTAAGATTTTATTTATTTATTTGACAGAGAGATAGCCAGCGAGAGAGGGAACACAAACAGGGGGAGTGGGAGAGGAAGAAGCAGGCTCCCAGCGGAGGAGCCCGATGTGGGACTCGATCCCCGAACGCCGAGATCATGCCCTGAGCCGAAGGCAGATGCTTAACGACTGCGCTACCCAGGCGCCCTGAGAATTTGCATTTCTAACAAGTTTCTGGTGAGGCTGACACTGTTTGTCTGGGGACCGCTATTTTAGAGGTGGAGAACTAGGGACGGCTTCATGGAGGAGGTGACATCTCTGCTGGGACTTGTACTAAATGTTAGGAGTTTGGCAGATAGAGAGGGGTGTGAACATTCTAGGCGGGGACTGCTGTGAGAAGGCACATCTGAGGGTTGGTGAGCCCTACGGGGTCTTTAGAGCACTGACTGGGGAAGGGGAGCGGGCCCAAGCCACAGACTGGGGCAGTTCTGAAGGGCTTTGGGTGCTAGGTGCAGAGTGTGACATTGTCCCATAAGCAATATGCAGCTATCAGAGGTTTTTCAGGGAAGTGACACGATCAGATTTGTTTCCTAGAAAGGAAATTTGTCTACCGTTTGAAGGGAGGAGAACCGCAGACAGGACAAGCAATTAGGAAGCTGCCTCGATGGTCCAGGTGATAGACAGTAAGGGCCTTCACTCAGGTTATGCAGTAGGGATTAAAAAACAGGAGCAAATGAGAAAGAGATTTAGGAGGCAGGATCAATTGTAATTAGGGATAGAATTGAAGGTAAAAGGTGAAGGACGGGCTGAGAATGGGTCTGTAAGCTCATGCTGAGGTACCAGAGCGGAACGTCTCAGTAGAGGTTGAGATACTGTTAAGATAAAGAGCAGTTTTTGAAGGAAAACGGTTCATTCAGTTTTGGAAAGATTAAATTTAAAACATTAAGGGGGGGCGGAGAAGAGAAAAAAGAAAAATGAATGGGGGGACAGTGCCTTTGTTAAACTTAATGAAACCAAAGGATTGGAGCTGGGTTGACATTTATCTTTGTTAAAAAGAAAACCGGAGGCCCAAAATGGTGTCACTTAGGCCAGGTCACCAAACCGAGGCTTAATGCCTAATCTAATTGTGGTTTCAACTGTCCCCAGAAATGTAGTCTTCACGGGCCCATCAGTCGTTTTCCAGGGAGCACCTGGGCCCTCTCCAGGCCCCTCTCCAGGCCTCTCCCCCAGCCTCCACAAGTAGTCCAGGGGATCTTGAGGATAAGAGCCCCTGCTCTTCCTCCTAAGGGAAGATGACCTCTTTGCCTGGAGCAATTCTTTCTTTTCTTTTGCTAATAACTTCCTTGGCCCTCTCTCCTTCCTACAAAAACCTTCTGTACTGTCCTCCTTCTCTGAGTGCCCCTCCCCTTGCTACATGGGTTGCTGGGGGATTCTAGAGTGCCTTAATAGAGGCAGTTAGATCCTCAATTTAGTCAGTTGATTTTTCATCCTTTGACATATTCATCCTTTAAATACTAAGCCATAGAAAGATGGACTCCCATTTTCCTTTTAACATAGACAACTGAGATCCAGGAGTTCACATAATTAGGTCTACTTTTTAAAAAAAGATTTTTATTTACTTATTTTAGAGAGAGAGCGGGAGCTGGGGTAGGGGCAGAGGAAGAGAGGGAGAGAGAATCCCAAGCGAACTCTGCGCTGAGCACAGAGCCTGATGCGGGACTCAACCCAGGACCCTGAGATCATAACCTGAGCCAAAATCAAGAGTCCTTGCTTAACCAACTAAGCCACCCAGGCACCCCAGGGCTACTTAAAAAAAAAAAAAAGTTCAATGCAGTACTCACATACACACTACTTACAATATGCTTAAAATATCATTGGAAAGATAAAACAAGGACACTCGAAATAATAAAATGAGACTTTAAATACATATCAAATGAGTGATTTAGATACAGGTGAGATTTTACCTCGAAACGGAAAGCTTCAATCTTCCCCTTCTCCTTTATTTAATCTGCCTCTTTTCTCTGACACTCACCAACCAGCTATCTTTCCCCACTTGTTCATTCCCTTTGGCCCGCAAAAGGTCTGAGCAGAAAATACCATTGGGCTGTAACTCAGCTATGCTCAGAGGCCTAGGAAATTTTAAATGGCAGGGAGCTGGAAGTCAGCCTAGTAAGAGCTGCGCTACTCAGTTCTAATGACCACGTGAATCACCCGGGATCTTGTTAAACTGCAGACTGTGTTCTCTGGGGCCTGAGATTCTGCATTTCGAGCAAGCTCTCAAGCTATGCCTCAATGTGTCCATGTATACACTGAAAGCAAGGTGCTAGGGCACTGTCAGCCTATAGGCTTTGGGGTTAAACTTGAGATAGAATATTGCCCCAGTCCGTTGTTAGGTGGTTGACCTTGGACAAGTGATTTAGCCTCAGTGAAGATTTCTTCTTCTCTAACAGTAATAACTTATGGGGTTGCTATTTTCTACGTGCATTCTGGCATCCTTGGTGTCCTTGAAGATGGCTCTTATGCACAGGGAAGATTTTTTTCAGGGACAATTTCGGTCTTAAAAATTATTATTTAGGGGCGCCTGGGTGGCACAGCGGGTAAGTGTCTGCCTTCGGCTCAGGGCATGATCCTGGCATTATGGGATCGAGCCCCATATCAGGCTCCTCCGCTATGAGCCTGCTTCTTCCTCTCCCACTCCCCCTGCTTGTGTTCTCTCTCTCGCTGGCTGTCTCTATCTCTGTCGAATAAATAAAATCTTTAAAAAGAAAATTATTATTTAATTTAAGCTACAGATTCAAAAAATTAAGGGCTTGGGTGCAGGAGGCAGCTGCTATGTTTGAGACTGTTCCACCACTTGCTCTGGACCTTAGACCAATGACTTATCCTTATACACACCAACTCATTTACTCTTCACCGTGACCCTGTATGGGGACCGTATTCATCCCCAGCTGGGCCTTAGCTTCCACTTTTCTTTCTTTTTTTTTTTTTTTTAAAGATTTTATTTATTTATTTGACAGAGATAGAGACAGCCAGAGAGAAGGAACACAAGCAGGGGGAGTGGGAGAGGAAGAAGCAGGCTCATAGCGGAGGAGCCTGATGTGGGGCTCAATCCCAGAACGCCGGGATCAAGCCCTGAGCCGAAGGCAGACGCTTAACGACTGAGCCACTCAGGCACCCCAGCTTCCACTTTTCTAAACGAGGAATACTAATTGGGTGCTTGTGAGGAATAATTGAGTTTCTGTGTGAAAATCATTTGGAAAAGGCTTAGCACATCAAGACCTTGTATCACTCAGTCCTTAAGCCTTTAGGGGCCACTTATAAATCTTAGCTTCTGTTTATAAATCTAGCAAAGTTTGAGAATCATTTGTAAAGTAGCATTTACAACTCAAGTTGGTTCTGGCCACCGGCGAGGGTGTGTACGTGTGGTCGTTTTCTGCACACCACCAAGCACTTCTGGGACACCAGCTGGGTGTCCTGCAAGTCCTCTCACGGCTGCCACCACCTAACAGAAGCATCAGATCGCACAGAGAAAGGGCTCACCCCGAAGCACTGACCTCCAGCCCCCTCTGGATGCCACTTGCAAGCAGTCGCCTATGCTTCTGAGTGACCTGTCACGGAGGTTCCAACGACCTCCTCCTTGGGTTTGATTAATTTGCTAGAGCAGCTCAGAGAACTGAGAAACATTTTACGTACTAGGCACCAGTTTGCTAACACAGGATATAACTCAGGAAGAGCCAGATGAAGAAATGCGGAGGGTGAGGCTCCGGCAAGGGGCTCGGAGCTTCTGTGCCCTCGCCTGCTCTGCCCGGGACCTCCAAGTGTTCACCAACCCGCAAGCTCTCTGAACCCAGTACTTCTGGGTTTTTACGGAGGCTTCATTAGTCACGACTGATTAAAATCACCGGCCTTTGGTGATGGAACTCACTGTCCTCTTACCTTTTTCCACGGAGGTCGTTATGGGTGGGACTGAAAATGGTTGGTTCCCTGGGACCAGCTCTCTCCTTCGGAAACTCCAGGGCATTTCAAAAGTCACCTCATTCACATAATAAAAGACACCTTTGAGGTTCTTCTCAGGAAATTCCAAGGGTTTTAGGAGCTCTGTGCCAGAACCCAGGACAAAGACCAAACCTGTATTTCTTACTGTAAACCACAATATCACAACAGCTCAATTTGTCCTAACACTTTAAATTGCATTTATAGGGGCACCTGGGTGGCTCAGTCGGTTAAGCGTCTGCCTTCGGCTCAGGTCATGATCTGAGGATCCTGGGATCGAGCCCCACATCGACGCCCCCCATAGGGCTCCGTGCTCAGCAGGGAGTCTGCTTCTCCCTCCCCTTCTGCCACTACCCCTGCTGGTGCGCTTGTTCGAGTGTGCTCTCTCTGTCAAAATAAATAAATAAAATCTAAAAAAAATTGCATTTATAAATCCAGTGCTCCTCATTTTAAGGAATTCATTTGTCTATAAAACACATGCTATCAAGTACCTGAATAATTCTCATAAATCTTAAACTTTGAAGTTATAATTGTGGGATTTCAAGCAGTGGCAGAGCAATGGTAACGGAGGATAGTGGGAAGAAAGACAGGCAGGGGCAGGGGCCCCGTCCTAAGTTGAAAACTACCCTCGAAAGGAAAAAGACCCCACCCTGTTACTCTACGCCACCCTGGAAGGAGCCCTCCACCCTTTCCCACGTGAACAACTACCTGAGAGGTAGATGACCACACAGACAAAACCCCGACTGGGTGACAGGCACAGGGAGCATTTATCAGATTAAAACAGCCCGCCAACATTCTCATAAAAAGCCCTAGACTTAGAAACTCCCACGGCAACCCTCTTGGGTCCCCTCCCTCTTCAGGAGCTTTGTACTATCACTCAATAAACTTGGCTTTGCTGCCCACCACTCCTAGTCTGGTCTCCCTCATCCTTCTTCCAAGCCCTGTGACTGAGAACCTCGGGCACTAAAGGAAAAGAAACCCTGAAACAATGGGAGTGATAAATGTGGTCTAGGGGCACAGACAATAAAGAGGTGCATTATCTGTAGAAAATTTAAAAACAATAATAAAACCAATTAAATGTTTATTAGTTTGCTTTTTATTATTACTATGCACTGACATGCTAAACACATCTGTGATCCAACAGTCCTCTGTGCTGGGAGGGACCGCTCCTGTTGTCTGTGCCTCTTGGTAGGTCTACCTTGATCTTAAGTTTTCTTGAATGTTCCAAAACTACTTAAAATCTTAGGCAAATTCTCCTTTACTTTTCAAATAAAAATAGCAAATCTAAGTTGTCCCTAGGCTTATCTGTTAATTACTCTAATATATCATTAAACATTATAAAGTACCAAATATTCACTAATTTTTTTCCTTAAATGTAGTTCAAAATATTAATACTATAGGTTTGATTTATATCACCACTTACACATTTAATTATAGATTTTCCCAGGGTTTTACCATGTTGACTCAATAATGAAATACTTGTCATAGAAACAGAACAGTGTAGTGGGTTAAGAGTATATATTTTTGGGGTAGACTATCTGGCCCTGCCACTTACCAACCGTAACCTTGGGCTGGTTATATAACTTCTCTGTGTCTCAGTTTACTCATGTATCAAATGGGATACTAACAGCAAGTAGCTAACTCGAAAGTCACTAATTATTATATTAAACTGTTAGCGTATGTTAAAAATTGACTATATCAGCTTCGGTCTATTTCTGAATTCTCTATTTCATTTTATTGACTTATCTATTTTTAGATCAATACCACACTGTCTGGATTATTGTAGCTTTATGTTAATTCTTAAATCAGATACTGAAAATTCTCCAGTGTTGTTCTTTTTCAAAGTGATTTTGGCTATTCTTTACTAACAAAGCTATCTGGACCTGAAGTTTTCTTGGTGGGAAGGTTTTTAATTTTAAATTCAATTTCTTTAACAGATATAGGGCTAATCATATTTTAAAAATTCCTTATTGTATCAATTTTGGTAATTTGGGTCCTTTAAGGAATGTTTCCATTTATTGTAAGTTGTCAAATTTATTGTCATAAAATTGTTTAAAATAGTTCCTTATAATCCTTTTAAAGCATACGTATTTTCTATAGTTAGGCTCCTTCTTTCATTTTGGGTATTGGTATTTGTAATTTGTATTTTCTTTCTTTTTTTTCTGGATTGATCTTGCTAGGGATTTATACATACTGTTAATCTTTTAAAAGAACCACATTTCTGTTTGGTTGATTTTCCTTACTAATTGTCTATTTTTTGTTCCACTGATGTGTTGATGTCTGCTTTCCCTATATTATCTCCCTCCTTCTATTTACTTTTTAATAGTTAGCTTTTCTTTTTCTAATGTTTAAGGAGGAAGCTTAGATCACTGACTTTAGGCATTTTGTGCTTCAAAAATAAGCAAATGAAGCTATAAATTTCCCTCTAAGCACTATTTTAGATGCATTCTGCACATTTTTGTATGTTGTATCTTAATTTTTATTCAGTTCAAAATATTTATCTTGTGATTTCTTTGATCTATGGGTCATTTAACCGTACGTTTAATTTCCAATTATTTTTCTTCCCGTGGGCACTTAACTTTTCCCCTTCGGACAGTCTCCCTGTAGCTCCCTTATCCTGTTGCACTTGAAGTTCTTTTTGCATTTATTTAAGAAATGGAGAATGGGGCTGATGCCTGCAGGATAAGTATTAAGCTGATTATGCAATTCAGATGAAGTATTTTTGATTGAAAAGTGACTCTGTGCTCAACATTGTGATTTTTTTTTTAAAGATTTTATTTATTTATTTGACAGAGAGAGAGAGCAAGAAAGGGAACACAGCAAGGGGAGTGTGAGAGGGAGAAGCAGACTCCCTGCTGAGCAAGGAGTCCGAGGTGGGGCTGGATCCCAGGACCCTGGGATCGTGACCTGAGCTGAAGGCAAATGCCTAACGGCTTAGCCACCCAGTCACCCCCACTGTGATCTTCTTTATCCATAGCTTCTGGGACCAGCCTCACAACTAGAGACACAGATGTCCTGGGATCTTTATGGTAAATGTTTCTGTATTTATAGGGCTGAAGTCACCTGTATCACACTCTGGGGAAGGATTTCTCTGGTTGATATTGCTGACATACTATCTCCAGCTTTTTTTTTTTTTAAGATACGGTGATACAGAATCTAATAGTTTAAGGGACTTAGGCTTTACCTTCCTTCCCCCGAGGGGAAGAAATTCTGATATGGGCTAAGACAAGAGGAGTCCCCAGGGCCAACTGTGACTGGCCCCACTAGAGGAGTGAGCGGCTACAGGTAGTGCCCGGTTGTAGGTCTGCGGAAAGTGGCTCTAGAGTACGCTGCTCAGCCTTTCTGTCATCTAGGCCTTTCCATAAAGTCCAGGAAACAGTTATCTGAATAGGGTGGAGAACACAGACTGGGTGAGGAAGGTCTGGAGGACCTGCTCTGACCCTCCAGAGGATTTGGCTATAAATACCCCTCAGGAGTCTATCAGATCAAAGCAATGGGTGGCTGAAGAAGAAGTAGGTTGTTGCCATCATCTCTACCACTAAAGTGACTTTTTAAATAAAGTTTTTATCTAAATTCAAGTTAGTAACCTACAGTGTAATACTGGTTTCAGGAGTAGAATTTAGTGATTCATCACTTACATACAACATTCAGTACTCATCACAAGTGCCGTCCTTAATCCCCATCCCCCATCTAACCCATCCCCCACCCACCTCCCCTCCGGCAACCTTCAATACTCAATTTGTTCTCTATTGTTAAGAGTCTCTTACTGTTTGCCTCCTTCTTTTTTTTTTTCCCTTTCCCCATATTCGTCTGTTTTGTTTCCTAAATCCCACATATGAGTGAAATCATATTGTATTTGTCTTGCTCTGACTTATTTTGCTTAGCATAATACACTCTAGCTCCTTTCACATCATTGTAGTTGCAAGATTTCATACTTTTTGATGGCTGAATAATATCCCATTTGTGTGTGTGTGTGTGTGTGTGTGTGTGTGTGTGTGTGTACCACATCCTTATCCATTCATCAGTCGATAGACATTTGGGATCTTTACATTGGCTATCGTTGATAATGCTGCTATCAACATCAGGGTGCATAAACCTTTCGAATCTGTATTTTTGTATCCTTTGGGTAAATACCTAGTAGGGCAATTGCTGGGTCATAGAGCAGTTCTATTTTTAACTTTCTGAGGAACCTCCATACTGTTTTCCAGAGTGGCTGCACCAGTTTGCATTCCCACCAACAGTGCAAGAGGGCTCCCCTTTCTCCACATCCTCACCAGCATCTGTTGTTTTTTGTGTCCATTTTAACCATTCTGACAGGTGTGAGGTGGTATCTCATCATGGTTTTGAATTGTGTTTTCCTGATGATGAGTGATGCTGAGCATCTTTTTAAGTGTCTGTTAGTCATCCGGATGTCGTCTTTGGAAAAATACCTAGCTGTGTCCTCTGCCCATTTCTTAACTGCATTATTTGTTTTTTGGCGTTAAGTTTGATAAGTTCTTAATAGATTTTTGATACTACTTTATCAGATATATCATTTTCACATGTTCCATAGGTTGCCTTTCAGTTTTGTTGATTGTTTCTTTTGCTGTGCAGAAGCTTTTTATCTTGATGAAGTCCCAATAATTCACTTTTGCTTGTTTCCCTTGCAATGTGTCTAGTAAGAAGTTGCTACGGCTGAGGTTAAAGAGGTTGCTGTCTGTTTTGTCCTCTACAGTTTTGAGGGTTTCCTGTTTCACATTAAAGTCTTTTATCCATTTTGAATTTATTTTTGTGTATGGTGTAAGAAGGTGGTCCAGTTTCATTCTTTTGCATGTAGTTGTCCAGTTTTCCCAACACCAGTGGTTGAAGAGACTGTCTTTTTTCCATTGGATATTCTTTCCTGCTTGGTGGAAGATTAGTCGACTATATAGTTGTGGGTCCACCTCTGGGTTTTCTATTCTGTTCCATTGATCTATTTGTCTGTTTTTGTGCCAGTGCCATACTGTCTTGATGACTACAGCTTTGTAATAAAGCTTGAAGTCCAGAATTGTAATGCCTCCAAGTTTGCTCTTCTTTTTCAAGGTTGCTTTGGCTATTCAGATCTTTTCTGGTTCCATACAAATTTTAGAATTGTTTGTTCTAGCTCTGTGAAAAATGCTGGTGGTATTTTGATAGGATTACATTGAATGTGTAGATTGCTTTGGGTAGTATAGACATTTTAACAATACTTGTTCTTCCAATCCATGAGCATGGAATGTGTCTTTCCATTTCTTTGTGTCATCTTCAATATCTTTCATCAGCATTTTAGATTTTTCAGAGTAAAGATTTTTTTTTTTAACCCCTTTGGTTAGGTTTATTCCTAGGTATCTTACGGTTTTTGGTGCAATTGTAAATGGGATCGGTTCCTTGATTTTTCTTTCTGCTGCTTCATTATTGGTGTTTAGAAATGCAACAGATTTCTGTATGTTGATTTTGTATACTGCCACTTTGCTGAATATGTGTATCAGTTCTAGCAGATTTTTTTTGGTGGAGACTTTTGGGTTTTCTACATAGAGTATCATGTTGTCTGGAAACAGTGAAAGTTTGACTTCTTCCTTGCTGATTCAGATGCCTTTTATTTTTTTTCGTTGTCTGGTTGCTAAGGCTAGGACTTCCAGTACTATGTTAAATAACAATGGTGAGAGTGGACATCCCTGTTTGTTTCTGACCATAGAGGAAAAGCTCTTAGTTTTTCCCCATTGAGGATGATATTAGCTGTGGGTATTTAGTATATGGCCTTTATGATGTTGAGGTATGTTCCTTCTATCCCTACTTTGTTGGGGGTTTTTGTCAAGAATGGATACTGTACTTTGTCAAATGCCTTTTCTGCATCTTTTGAGAGGATCATCCTTTCTTTTATTAACATGGTGTATTATGTTGATTGACTTGCAAATATTGAACCACCCTTGCAGCCCAGGAATAAACCCTACTTGATCATGGTGAATAATTCTTATGATCTAGTGTTGGATTCGATTTGCTAGTATCTTGTTGAGAATTTTTGCATCCATGTTCATTAGGGATATTGGCCTGTAATTCTCCTTTCAAGTGGGGTCTTTCTCTGGTTTTGGATTTAAGGTAATGCTGGCCTTGTAGAATAAGTTTGGAAGTTTTTTTTTTGTTTTGTTTTGTTTTGTTTTTGTTTTGCTTTGTTTTAACAGTTTGAGAAGAATAGGTATGAACTCTTCTTTAAATGTCTGGTAGAAGTCCCCTGGGAAGCCACCTGGACCAGGACTTTTGTTTGTTGGGAGATTTTTGATGACTGATTTGATTTCTTTAATGGTTATGGATCTATTCAAATTTTCTGTTTCTTTCTGTTTCAGTTTTAGTAGTTTGTATGTTTCCAGGAATTTGTTCATTTCTTCCAGATTGTCCAATTTGTTGGCATATAATTTTTCATAATATTCTCTTACAATTGTTTGTATTTTTGTGGTGCTGGTTGTGATCTTTCCTCTTTCGTTTGTGTTTTTATTTATTTGGGTCCTTTCTCTTTGCATTTTGATAAGTCTGGCTAGGGGTTTATCAATTTTATTAATTCTTTTGAAGAACCAGCTCCTACTTTCATTGAGTTGTTCTACTGGGTTTTTTTTTTTTGTTTGTTTGTTTGTTTCTATATCATTTATTTCTGCTCTAATCTTTATTATTTCCCTTCTTCTGCTGGCTTTAACTTATTTGCCGTTCCTTTTCTAGCTCCTTTAGGTGTAAGGCTAAGTTTTATATTTGAGACTTTTCTTGCTCCTTAAGGTAGGCCTGTATTGCTGTGTACTTCCCTCTTAGGACTGCTTTGCTGCATCCTAAAAGTTTCAGACTGTCAAAATGAAAACATCATTTTCATTTGCTTCCTTGTATTTTTAAATTTCTTCTTTAATTTCCTGGTTAACCCATTCATTCTTTAGTAGGATGTTCTTTAACCTCCCCGTATTTGTCATCTTTTCAAATTTTTTCTTGTGGTTGGCTTCAAGTTTCATAGTATTGTGTTCTGAAAATATGCATGGTATGAATGCAATCCTTTTGTACTTTTTGAGGGCTGATTTGTGAGCCAGTAGGTGATCTATTCTGGAGAATGCTTCACGTGCATTCAGAAAGAATGTGTGTTCTGCTTTAGGATGAAATGTTCTGAGTTTATCTGTTAAGTCCAAGCGGTCCAGTGTGTCATGCAAACCGATTGTTTCCTTGTTGGTTTCTGCTTAAATGATCTGTCCGTTGCTGTAAGTGGGGTATTAAAGTCCTCTACTATTATTGTAGTGTTATCAATAATCTCTACTATTATTGTAGTGTTATCAATAATTTTTTTAATGTTTGTTCTTAATTGATTTATATATTTGGGTGTTCCCAAGTTGGGGACATAAATACTGACAGTTATTAGATCTTGTTGTTGGATGGACCCCTTCACTGTGATATATATAGTGCCCTTCTTCATCTTTGTTACAGTCTTTGTTGTCCATTAGCATGATAAATGGTTCTTTATCCCCTCACCTTCAACCTGCAGGTATCTTTAAGTCTAAAATGAATCTCTTGAAGGCAGCATATAGATGGGTCATTTTTTAAAAATCTATTCTGATACCCTATGGCTTTTGATTAGAGCATGTAGTCCATTTACATTCAGAGTGATTCTTGATAAATATGAACTTAGTGCCAATGTATTCCCTATAAAGTCATTGTTTTTTGGAGATTTTCTCTGTTCCTTCTAGTCTTTGTTGCTTTTGGTCTTTCTGTCCCACTCAAAGAGTCCCCTTCAATATTCTTGCAGGGCTGATTTAGTGGTCATGTACTCCTTTAGTTTTTGTTTATCTGGGAAACTCTTTATCTTTCCTCTATTCTGAATGATGGCCTTGCTGGATAAAGTATGCTTGGCTGCCTATTTTTCCCATTCAACACGTTGAATATATCATACCACTTTCTTCTGGTCTGTCAAATTTCTGAAGAGAGATCTGCTGTTCACCGTATTTGTCTTCCCTTGTAGGTTAGGGTTTTCTTTTCCCTTGCTGCTTTCAGAATTCTTTCCTTATCTCTGTTTTATGCAAATTTTACTATAATATATCTTGGTGTTGGCCTGCTTTTATTGATTTTGATGGGAGTTCTCTGTGCCTCCTGAATTGGATATCTGTTTCCTTCCCCAGATTGGGGAAGTTTTCAGCTATAATTTGCTCAGTCTTCCCCTTTTTCCCTCTCTTCTTCTTCTGGGAATCCTATGATATGAATGTTTTTATGCTTTATGGAGTCACTGAGTTCCCTAAATCTACATTCGTGATCCAATATTTTTCTTTCCCTCTTCTTTTCAGCTTCATTACTTTCCATAATTTTCTTTTCTGTATCACTGGTTCATTCCTCTGCTTCATCCATCCTGTGGTCATTACATTCAGTCAGTTTTGCATCTGGGTTTTAGCATTTTTTTTATTTTGGCCTCATTTTTAGGACTTTTATCTCTGTGTAAGGGACTCCCTGGTGTCTTCTATGCTTTTCTCTAGCCCAGCTAGTATCCTTATAGTTGTTGTTTTAAAGTCTGGTTCAGACGTATTACTTATATCTGTTTTGATTAGATCCCTGGCCATGACCTCTTCCTGTTCTTTCGTTTGGGGTGAATTCCTCCATCTTGGCATTTTGTCTGGGTCTCTGTATTCTGTGCATTAAGAAAGCCTGTTATGTTTCCTGCTCCCTAGAGTAAGGGCTGTATTAAGAAAAGGTCATATACTGTCCAGGGCCTGGCACTTCAGGAAGTGTCTTTGATGTATGCTCTGTGCATTTTGCTGCTGTGTTTTGGCTGCTCTTTCTTACAGGTCAGTCCTCTGCAGAGTTTCTCCTTGCCTGCAGTGGGAAGTGTTTGGACCCCATCCAAAGCGTGGTGATTTTAAAGTCAGTGTGCTCTGGTTTTGCTTGTTAAAAGAGGCCCGATGCTATTTCCACTAGCACTCTGTGGTCAGTAGACTTGGTGCATGTGGGGGGTTTGTGCTGGTCTTCTAGTTCTCAGGCATACTTGCCCTAGTAAAGAACCACCTGCAGAGCTCGGGGGGAATAGGACTTGGTGGAAGTGGCTCAAGCCGCCACTGTGGGGTGCTGTGCTGCTCACTGAGGTCCATCTGTGCTTCCATGGTGTGACCTCTTTTCTTTCTCTAGTTGTGCAGTTTGTTCTCTCAGTCTTCAGGTAGATTTCCTGCATATTCAGAATGATTTGATATTTATCTAGCTGTGTTCGACGGACGAGGCAAACATAGGGTCCTGCTACTACTCCACCGTCTTAATTCTAACATTACTTTAAACAGTTTAACAAACATTTTAACAAACAACTGGAGTAACAGCTTATAATAATAGGTGACAGTTATTGAGCACTTTCTATGCACAGGCACTATACTAAGTCTTTCATATCTTACATTATTTAAATCGCAGAAACCCCATAAGCTAAATAGTATTGTTACCGTCCCCTTTACATTTGAGGAATTAAGTGACTTGCCTCAGGTCACTTGCAAGGACATTGTCTTCAGACATGTTTGTATCTGATACAGCTTTTTAAAAATGGAGCACTTTCCTCCCCATCTTGGGCACCTGGTCACTTTCTATAGTAAAGCCGACTTTGTTTCTGGGGCAACTGGAAGTCAAATATATTTTAAAAGTTCTCAATAGAATAGACATCACAATGATTGAAACATTTTCTTCCAATTGTGTGCTCTCCTTACATGGCAAAACAAATGATGCAGAAAAACTCAAGACATTCTTGACAAGCTTCACATTGACAATGGGAGAAAGCACACTTCCAAATCCCATTTGTTTCTCCACTGCATACTAATCCCAGAGTTTATCAGTTGAATTTATTCCCTGAAGAATAACTCCAGACTTAAGAATTCATTCTTAATCCTTTAGGGGACATTTTCATATCCTGCATTAATAATCATAAGAATTCAGTAGCAATGTCACCAAGAGCCCTCAGAAGATCATTCTGTTCTCTCACACAGAGACAGGTTGATAATGAACAGATAAATAGAACCTTGAAAAATCAAAATTTACAACATAATACTTGTCAGTCAAACATGTTTTCAATATGATGGCTCTAATAATGTACTTCCTAAGCATTTATTATAATATTAAATAGACAAGCAAAATATTGGCAAGAGAGAGTCAGCTACACTTACCCAGAGTTTCTCCTTTAGTAGCAAACTCCTGGATAGAGGGTTAGCTTTATGGCTACAGGACCTGAGCAGTCATATAGGGCCCAGGCTCAGAAGGGCCTTTGCCTGCTTTAATGCTCTGCTGTCTTCATCATGAAATTCTTAATAATTTTATCTCTGAGCTTGCTTTTTATAAATTAGGTCATATGGGACGATGGAGCATGCGTGTAAGCAGAGATGTATGCAATATGCATGTCTATCATTTCTGGACACTCATCTGCATGCAGTGTTTGTGATGCTCCATGGGCAGAGAATTCCAGCGGACCCACTATACGTGGGAGCTCAGGAGCGTCAAAAGAATACAGGTAAATGTGTTATGTATATGACTAAGTGGGAACGCAGACAGTCCCAAGAGTCTACATTTTCCATTTGAACCAGAACTTGCTTCAAGGGTAGAAAGAAGGCAATGGTATTCTAAAATACACGAATGACCAAGGAAACTAACCATATCCTTTTTTACTCATGTCTCTTCCCTTTTCACTTACAGAGACATTAATGACATAGAGGAAGGGGAAAGATAGGTGAACCCACAGTTCCTTTCCTTATTCATCAATAAGCTAAAGTTAGAGATTGTTGGTAGAATGCGTGAGTATTAAAAGTGAAATAACACAGTTGAGTTAATTTTGTGGAGCATTTTTACGGTTCTGGTAAGAACAAAATACATATGCATGTATGAGCCACAAAATATGAATTGCATAATTTCAGCAATTCTGCATATGAGTTAAATGCTTTTATATTTGCATTTAAACTGCCATCACACAATATAAAGATGAATCGTAAAATGTATGCTAATAATTTAAAATTTTGATTTTTTTTCACTTTGAATGATATTACATAATAAATCCATAACAAGCCAAGAGAGAGACTGCAGAAGGAAACAACTTTATGTTTTCATACTTTTAATGACACATTGAACAAGGGGACCTACATTTTCATTTTGCACTGGGCCCCTCAGATTACATAACTGGTCCTGCCTGAATGAGCCATGTCTCTGCAGCCTGCTAGCAATGACCAATTTCGTACTTCCTTACTTTTGGTTCCAGCTGACCATTCCTGGTTTTTTCTGCTCACGTGTCCCTGGCTATCTATAGGTGGAGACTTGCCCATGCCTGATCCTGGAATCATATGAAAGCTTCCTGATTAAGGCAAAGTGTTGGCTCAGTATTGTTAGAAATGAGACGGCAGTCCCAAAATGGAGTTGCTTGTGCTAATCTCCATGTCACCCACCGAGACTTAATTAACAGTTTCAGCCTCCCCCAGGAATGGGATCTTAAATCAGTCATTCTTGAATTACCGGGTCAACACTAGTGAGGTAATCTGCCTGGTTGACCTCTGTCATTCCCTAAAGAAAGGTGACCTTGACACAAACAATTAGCACTTAGCTAGGATAACTTCCTTGTCCCACCCCCTCCCGCCTATAAAGGTCTTTTATTTTGTACGGCTCTTCAGAGCTCCTTTCTATCTGGTAAGTGGGATGCTGCCTGATTTATGAAACGTTGAGTAAAGCTAGTAAGACATTTAAAATTTACTCAGCTGATTTTTTTTTTTAAACCATATAAAGAACTTGCATGATGGTGGTGCCTAGGGCCAGACCATCTGGTTTCTGCCTTCCACCCCCACGGAGTATGAATTCCTCGTCCTTGTGGCCTTCCCCAGCTGCAGACTTGCTGCTTGCACTGACGTTTGCTATCTAGGTCTCCCCACGTTGTCTTACTGCCTGGGTCTGACCTTGAGAAACTGTATATTCCTACTCTACTGAAACCCAGCTTCCAGATTCCCTGGTCCACCATAACCACTTTTTAAAATTACTTTACTTTACTTTACTTTTGAATAGGTCATACAGACATGTGGCACAAAATTCAAAAGGTACAAAAAAGTAAACAATGAAAAGTGAAACTCTCTAAACTTTGCCTCTGACTCACTTGTACTCATCCCTGAAGTCAGTTATTCTAATCAGTTTTTCTGTATGCATTTCCAGGGATATTCTGCGTGTGTGTGAACACACACACACACACACACACACACACATGCATGTATGTATGTAACACATATACACATATACATATGCATACACATATGTATATAAATATATGCACACACATATATGTATATATATGCTCATGTCTTTAAAAAACACAAGTGGAACATTTGTACTTTTTTTAAACTTAAGAATATATCTTGGAGGGGCGCCTGGGTGGCACAGCGGTTAAGCGTCTGCCTTCGGCTCAGGGCGTGATCCCGGCGTTCTGGGATCAAGCCCCACACCCGGCTCTTCCGCTATGAGCCTGCTTCTTCCTCTCCCGCTCCCCCTGCTTGTGTTCCCCCTCTCGCTGGCTGTCTCTATCTCTGTCGAATAAATAAATAAAATCTTTAAAAAAAAAAAAAGAATATATCTTGGAGATTCTTCCATATCAGTACATATTGGGCTCAATTATTGTTTTTAAGGGCTACGCAGTGGAGCCATTGTCTCTGAAAGACATTGAGATTGTTTCTAATATTTTGATATTTCAAACAATGCCTAAATGAATTTCTTTCTTGCACATAATTTCACATGTTTGTGAATATTTATTAGATGTGGAATTGCAGGATCTAAGAGAATATAAAATGTTAATTTAGACATATATTAACAAATTGCTCTCCATATAGGTTGTGTTGATTTACACTCCCGTCAGCAGTGTATGCAAGTTTGTTACTCCATGCCTTTACAAACATAGCGGATCTTTGAACTTACAGCTCTTTGCCACTTTGACAGGCGAAAATAGTATCTTTAGCATCTTTACCTATAAGTAGATGTGCAGGATGATGGAGTGCAGATATAGTTGAATCCACTAGGTAATGTCATCGTATGGGGCGGACTTCTATATCCTTGCCAATGCTTCGTACTATTAGACCTCTAACTCATTCCAGTGGATGAGGGGGAAAATAATGTTTCATTGTGGCCTCAATTTGATTTCCCTAATTACTAATAAGGTCGAAAAATTTTTCATTCCTCCTGGACCATTCTTGGTTCTTCTTCATCAATGAAAGGCCAGGTTGTGCCTTTTGCCAATTTCTATTGGATTGTCTTTTTTTTTTTTGTACTGATTTTTTTTTTTAATCCTCTGGTATTATTCCTTTGTGAATTATATGTGTTGCAAAAATTGTCCCTAACTTTGTGGTTTGTCTTTCTACTCTCCTTAGGCTATCTTTCCATGAACTAAGAGGTTCTTAATTTTAAATTTGCTTAATACAGCAATCCTCAATTTTATGATTTATGCCTTTTATGCTTATTTATGAAATCCTTCCCTGCCTTAATGTAATGTAAAAATGGTAAATTCTTACACTATCTTCGAAAAGTGTTACAGTTCTGCGTTTTGTATTGAAGTCTTTAATCTGTTTGGAATTGAATTTTTATATAGTGAGGGGTAGGAATTCCATTTCATATTTACAATATAGACAACTAATTGGCCCATTACTTTTTAATGCACAATTTATTGAATAGTTTCTCCTTTTCCCACTGGTCTGCAATTCTCTTACTATCATGAATCAAGTTTTCATATATGTGTGTGTCTGTTATGAGCTCTCTGTTCCCTCTTATTGGCCACCTTGTCTATGCCTGCCCCAAAAATGCAGTCTCTTAATTACTATTGTTCCATGACAAATCTTCAGATCTCATGGGATCAATACCTTGAGCTCATTCTTTTAGTGCTTTGCTCCTCCATATAAATTTGAGAGTTTATCAAGTCCTCAAAAACTCCTGTTAGGATTTTGAATGGAATTGCAGTTAATCTATAAATCAACTGGGGAAGAACTGGTATCTTTAAAATACTGAGTTTTCTTATAGAATTTTATGTATATATTTTTCTTGAAGGTCTTAAAATAAAATTTTATAACTTTTTTCGTGATGAACTTTCATATATTTAGACCTTTCCTTAGATACTTTATATTTTGTTGCTATTGAAAATGGTATCTTTAAAAACCATTTCTAACTAAATGTGGCCAGTGAATAGGAAAGCAACTGGCTTTTTAATATTGGTTTAGTACCTAGCAAGGTTGCTACATGATCCTGTGTTTTCTATGCAGAGAATTGTATCATTTGCAAATAATGATAGATTTGTTTCTTCCTTTTTGGTCCTAATACCTATAGAAAATGTTGAATAAAAGTGGTGATAGTGTGAATCGTTGTCTTGTCTTTGATCCTAAAGAGAATGTTTTCAACATTCTAGGATAAAGTATATTTGCTATTTTTTTGTATACACTCCTAATGAGATTAAGGAAGTTCTCTTTTATTCCTGGTTTACCAAGGAGTTTAATTTAATCTTCAGTTTTATCATTGTGAGAAGTCATACACTTAGTATATTTCCAAAAAATTACCATATTTCTAAAATCTCCATTCTTGGGGTGACTCAGTTGGTTAAGCAGCTGCCTTCAGCTCAGGTCGTGATTCCAGGGTCCTGGGATGGAGCCCTGCAGCAGGCTCCCTGCTCAGCGGGGAGCCTGCTTCTCCCTCTCCCCCCACCCCCCGCCCCCCGCCATGCTCTCTTTCACTCTCTCTCTCTCTCAAATAAATAAAGTCTTAAAAAATAAAAATCTCCATTCTTTCCTCTTTTGCCTCCATCCTACTTTTTGTTGATGAAATGGGTTTATATTTACACATACTTATAATACACTTACACATTTTCTTATTTTCTTATATAATATCTTTAATTGATATTTTTATTTGTATCTATAAAAAGTGAGGAATGGAGTGTATTACATTATCTCTCACCATTCATTTCTCTTTTCCTCCCAGGTTGTGTTAGCTTTATCGTGGTAATATTGTCCATGTTAATAGCATTTAGATTCTGTTTTTCAACCATAATCCCTATATTGGTTTTAGTTTTCTCCTTCTTCTTCTTCTTCTTCTTCTTCTTCTTCTTCTTCTTCTTCTTTTTAAGATTTACTTATTTTAGAGAGAGGGAGAGTGCACGCATGCGAGAGAGTGCCCATGTGAGCTGGGCGGAGGGGCAGAAGGAAAGAATCTCAAGCAATCTCAATCTTAGTTCTCCTCTGAGCAGGGTTCAATCTCATGACCCTGAGTTCATGACCAGAGAGGAACCAAGAGTCGGACACTTAACCGACTGAACCATCCAGGTGCCCCTTTAGTTTTATTTTTGTAGTTAGGGTTTATAGCCAGTCTGTCCTTTGTAGTTTTGTCATCTTCTGTTGGGCTAAAATGTGTCCTCTAATAATTTCTTCAAGAAGTACTCATGGCAGCTACATTCCTGAAATTTTTTTTTCTGGAAAATAGTTTGTTGAGTATAAATTCTTGGGTCATATGTTATTTCTTTAGTAACTTTTTGGGATTTTGAGCTATTATGCCATTTTCTAGGATCTCAGGCCAAAATATCTTTTTCCTTTAATAGATGAATTGAAGGTTTTGCCTTGACGTCCAAATAATTCTTTTATTATCTTGGAATGAAGCATGAGAGACTGTGGACTCTGAGAAACAAACTGAGGGCTTCAGAGGGGAGAGGGGTGGGGGAATGGGATAGGCTGGTGATGGGTAGTAAGGAGGTGCACTGGGTGTTATACGCAACTAATGAATCATCGAACTTTACATCAAAAACCAGGGATGTACTGTATGGTGACTAACATAATATAATAAAAAATATTATTAGAATAAAAAAATAAAGTCAAGTAATATTACCAAGATAGGGTGGATGGTTTTGTGTCACTATTTTTTTTTTTTTTTTGGAACATGGCACATGCTTTCACATGGAGGTTCAAATCTAGCTTTTATTTTAAAAAAGTGTTCTTGAATATACCTTTAAGTATTTTTCTTTTTGTGTTATTTCAGTTAGAAAATTTGTTTTGAATGTGGGCAGGAGAGAACTCTGTTAGATCTCCTTTTTCTGTGTTCTAAATTTATTATTTTATTTGCAATAATTTTTTATTCTTCCTTTCCATTTCATTTGTTTCTATTTCTCAATCCTGTCCTCTATTACCTTTTTGTTGGTTTTGGTAGTGTCTCTTATCTTTTGGGCTGTTCTCAGTGTGGTCCTCGTTTTTGTAATGATTTTGCTTTGCTCGTCTTTCTTGAATGCTGCTCTTCCTCTTGTTGTCTTACCACGCTTCATCTTAGTTCTTGTGTCTCTGCTTGAGCTCCCACTCTACAGTGACAACTGCTTCTCAATAAATTCATGAATTCATGACGATATATTTGCCCACAATGCCATTTGTCTCAGGGCAACATTTTCATAATTCCGTGTTTCAAGAATTCTCCTTATGTTATAGAATTCTATGTATGAATTGCCTTGGTCTTGATTTCTCTTCTTCCTAGATATTGGCAGCTGCAAGGCTCTCCTGAGGTAGTTAGTAGCTCTTCTCCATCCTGTCTCACCGACCCGCTACTTCCTACATTTACAGCCTGTCAGCATGATTCTTTCCTTATTCCTGCTCTAATTTTCCTTTGTGCGAGCTCACGTCGATGTAAGCTCTTGCCACTCTCCCAAACACACCCTTCCTTGTTATTCCATTTAAGAGGTGGTTGACTTTGCCTCTCAGATGGTACCACTTACCTTAGGAATTGTGCTTCTCCCTTGGTTTGAGCTCTGTAGCCATGGGCACTCTATCGTAGCATCTTTCAGTGCTCATCTTGACCTTCAATGCATCCAACTGCTCTTTCTTTAACACTATAGCATGGGTTGTATACACCTTTTACTTTTACCGAAGAGAAAATTTGCATTTCTGTCTCTCATACTCCTTATTGCTTTTAGATGATATTTAAGAGAAGAAAGTAAAAGTACTACCTTGACTCAGCCATTTAAAAACTTTTTTATGGGCTTCTCTGACTTTGTTGTTGGAACGGTCTTCCTGGGCCTATCTTCTGCTCTGCTCTACCTTCCAGGCTTGTCTCCATTGCTCTGGTTCAGAAAAAATTGCATTCCCAGGCTCTTGCCACCTGAGTTGGAATCACTGACTGTTGGACGGGGCTATGAAGAATGCCTTTGGGAATTAATCAGCGATGATGGATAACAACCTTGCCATTTAAAAGAAAAGAAAATGTGTCAGTACTTTTAGTCACTCTTGAGAAACCTAATTAGATATTGAAATAGTCTTATGGGATCTGAAAGCTCTGTATTTTTATATCAGTCAGTAGAAGAGCTTGCAGCTTTCTCCTTGAGACATGTCCAATCAGTTTTCAACACCTAGTTCACTTCATCCAGAGGCTCACGGTCCAATGATTTTCTGCACTCAAGGTATCACATCCTGCCTGCCAAACTCATAATGGGATCTCTAGTAATTTTCTTATGTAAGTGCATAGCGATGACTCCCTAAACTAGGACTAGTACAATCAAGGCCGTATTCTTATTACTCTCATATGTGACCCCAGTCCGAATTAAAAAAGAAAAAAAAAAAAAAAAGAAGAAGAAGGAGAATTAGAGTTGTAGCTGTCGGCTCAGTGCTGTGGGAAGAAACTGGCCAGTACTGGCCAGGCTGATAAGGGACTAGTCCACGTTTCTTTCTGTGCCTTGGTTGTCTCTGTGTCTTAGAGGAAAATAGGGAAGGAAAGTGCATGGGATACTTTTCTCGTGCTGATGAGTGGTATAATGTAGTGCTGAGAAGTACAAGCTCTGGGGTCAGACTGCCTGGATTAAAGCCCTGGCATTGCCGCCTACTCAAAGTGTGCTTTTAAGAAGTTCATAATTTCTCTGTGCCTAGCTTTTTTCTTCTTTAGAAAAGGGATAAAGATGCCAATAATACCACCTCATAAGATTTTTTTTTTTTTGAGTAGTGAAGCCAATAACGTACATAAAATGTCTGGCAGGTAGTACTTAGTAAATACATATTGCTATTGTTATGATAAAGCTTAATCTTATCTTTTTAATGAAATACAAACGAGAAGGGCCCAGTTCTTAATACTGAGACTCAAGAGGAGGAGGCATGGGTGAGAGGAACTAGCAGGTACCGTCACACAGCTATAGGGAGACCGCATGTCACAGATTTGCGGTGTCTCACTTGGCTGCTTTCTCTGCCCGCCAGGGCTGAAGGCTCAGACAGCCGCACCACCAGCTTCCAACCAGCCGCTGCACCTGCGTTTGCTGCAACTCTTGTCAGTTTCGTAACAATTTCACATACGGTTCTCTCTTTGCCCTTTTCAACAACCCTGTGTGAGGGCCTTGTCATTCCCATTTTACAAATGAGACTTACCCAAAATGTGACTCACCCAATATCGTGCTACTGATAAGAAGTGGAAGCTGTTTTCAACCCAAATCTTCCCCTTTTTTCTGTGCTCACTTTACTAAGCTGGCTGCGGAGGTGTTTGGAATTTGCCTACAATGGCCTCTAATAAAACATAGTCTCCAACATGCTTCTCAAACTTCAGGGTTTGTAAGGATGATCTTTTAAAATGGAGCTCTTCACTGTGCAAAAGCTTTTTCGTTTGATATAGTGCCATTTGTTTATTTCTGCCTTTGTTGCCCTTGTCTGGGGAGACAGATCTGTAATTATGTTGCCAAGACTGATGTCAGAGTGCTTACTGCCTATGTTTACTTCTCCTATGGTTTCCAGTCTTGCATTTTAAGTTTTTAATCCATCTTGAGTAATTTTTGTGTGTGGTGTAAGAAAGCGGTCCACTTGCATTCTTTTGCATGTAGCTCTCCAGTTTTCCCAACATTTATTGAAGAGTCTGTCTTTTCCCCATTGTATATTCTTGCTTCCTTTGTCAAAGATTACTAAAACTAATATCATATTGTTTGTCAACTACACTTCAATTAAAAAAAAAAAAAAAGAGAGATTCTTGGAAATACCACCAGAGAGTCTGAGGTTTGGGAGGGGCCTGGGAATTCTGTCATCTGAATGGACCCAGATGTCTATTAGCGTCGTCCAGTATCCCAGTCTGACTGTCACTGCATTTGACTGCCCTTTCTTTAAGACTGTAATTTGGGGTTATGTACACTATTTATTTTCACTAAACACAGAGTCAGGTGATTCTGTTCACAGGTAGCCTAGGAAACTATACTTGCCAGGGACCAAGGATAAGTAAAACAGACCCAAACTTCCTTGAATCTTCATGGAGTTCACATACAATGAGGAACGGACAAATAAACAATCCAATGTCACACAGTGTGATGAGACTGTTAAATGCACCTGGAGAATATGCCCATTTGGATCCTGTCCCTTCTAGGATTTTTCTTGTATGTAGTTATGTACGTATTCCTATGTTTGTCATTAGCACAATCTGGGAGAGGCTTATCTAATTTTGTGTTTGTGAAGGTCTGATATTAGGCTGCTCTATTTTATGACCCAATTTGTGCTTTAAATTACATAAAATTCCTATAAACTTGACACAAACCTAGACCAGTATACATGTGAAATTTTTTTCTCCTTGTGTATGTACATCATTTTTCGTTAGCTACTGCGAAGGGATGTGAACCATTTCCCCTAGTCATCTTGGATGATAAATACCATGACCATTTGTGTCATCACTGATATTACTTATCAAGTGCCTTTGCTTATCTGTATTATCTAATTCTCATAACGATTCGCTGAGGTAGATACAAGAATCATCATGTCTGTTTTACAGAGAGGAGGCAGAGGGTTGGGTTGGCTTTATCATTATTGCCCAGCTGGTCAGTGGTAGAGCTGGAAGAAAACCTCGTCCTGCTGACTCCTAATGCATTGCTCTATTCATGGTCCTGCATAGCAAGAGAAATCAGCAAGCTTTGAGCAAAGCTGTGGAGACTGGAAAATGCCTAACCTGGAAAGGGCTTCTGTAGTGTCGCCATGGGAATCCGGTCATCTCCACTTAGCTGTACTGATCAATGACCTGCTCTGCCCAGTCCTTAAAGCTGTGTTTTGAATATTTATGCTGGTAAGCTAAGCAAATTGCAGGACAGAGAGCAGCAAATACACCAGGCGCATTAAGCATGAGTAAAATGACCACTTTTAAAAGTGGTTTATGGGTCTCACAGGGAAAACACACACATGGATAGAAAGAAAAGCAAAACCAACAGCTTAGTGCCTTAGAAGTCCATCAAGAAAACTTACCTGAAGCAAGGACTATGGCCTCTATCAGAGAGAGACTAAATGTCAGTGTCTGTTTCTATCATTTTCTTCTCTTAGCAGTTTTGACCTTCCTTTCATAGCATAGTGGTTAATAATTATGTGTGCTCTTTGGAAAGTAAGCTAATTCTTTCCTTGCTCCATATGATCATGCTTATTTGGATACCTTTGACATACATAAAATACTAGAGAGAGTTGAAACAAGTTTGTGTGAAGTGGTTAGCAACACACAGTTATTAATGGACAGACTCATTAGGGAATTTAAGATATAGTCCTGGAATAAATAGTGTCCAAAGCTGGTATAAGCCCTGTTTGAATATTCATGTTACCACCAAACAGCTGCAGGTAGACAGTGCAAGATTCAACGACCTTAGAGGGGGCTTCATAGTGACTAAAGTAGTTGTATGAAAATCAATAGAGTGACTACAATTACCAAGTGCATTACTTCAAATATATTAGGAGCCATAAATCAAACAGGTCAGCTGCAGAATAATGATGATGTTATGTACAGACAAGAAAGCATGGTATCAGCTGAGGAAGTGGCCACGATCTTAGCCTAGGGTTTCTGAGGAACAGCAGTAGTTGCTTTTTGTTTGTTTGTTTGTTTGCATCACTCTTAAGGCAGTTTATTACAATCGTATGAAGCAAAATATACAATTTTGTAATCACTGACAGACAGTTGGAAGGGAGAAGAAATCCAATCATGCTGAAAGATTTGGCTGGAATAATTGTCTCTACTCAACCAACAGAGATTGGCTTGGCTGGGAGTGCATTTGTCAATGCCGTGTACTCCCACACAGCACGATAGAGCTGAGGATGTTCCAGAACTGCTAAGTAGCAAAGTGCCTGACATGCTAATTAATTTGAAACTTGGAATGCCGGGTTGGAGGGACTGCAGAAAACATTTAGCGTGACCACTCCCGTGATGCTTTCAGCTCTTCTACATCCCGAATTCTGCATGTTCAGGCCCATGAACCCCTCTCCAGCAAGGCAGCCCATTCTATCTGTGACTGGGGGGATGTTCTGAAACATAGTTCAGTTCCATTGTAGCCCCACAGCATCATCTTAAGTATTGAAGATTGACTTCATGTCGGCATCTCCACGGTAAACACCACTAGTTTCTCCAGCTGTTCCTCTGCTTTCATGCTTTCAACCCTTCACTTTTCTGTTTGAGCTTTACTAGACACACTCTGGTATTCATGTCCTTCTTGAAGGGTGGTGCCCAACATGGAATATGGTTGGCCTGACCACTGCAGAGTATAGCTGTACTAACACCTTCCTTATTCCTGGTATCTCATTTTGGATGAATAGTGAACAATTCTGGCTTCTAAACCCTATAGATTATTTGCATTGATGAAATTATACCGATTTATTCATCCAATATTTGTTGAGCACTCACTATGTGTCAGACACTGTGCTAGGTGATGGGAATACGTACATCTGTCTGCAAGGACTGTATAGTACAATAGAACAGACTATTATAAATGTGGTTAATTTGATAATGGCATGAAAAAGGCTACAGCAGGGAAAAGAGTGGGGCTTTAGTCAGACAGAAAAGGAGTACCTAAACCAGCCTGGGCTAGCAGTGGGGATGGCAACTGTGGGACTGGAGAAGACCCGAGGGCTGGGTAGGTCTTCTGGGAAGACCTGGGGCTGGGCTTGGCTCCCAATGAATGATGGGAGTAAGCAGGGGGTAGAGGGAGGGGAGAATGGCATTCGAGGCATGGAGATTAGCAAGTGGCAAGACTCAGAGACAAGAGCAAAAAATAAATACCTGTACAGGACTCCAAGTATTTAAGTCTTAATGGTGGGGAGTGCTGAGAGATGAAGGAAGAGGCTTGAAAGGAATAAAACATAGTCATGCTAAGGGGTTTGGGTTGTATTCTGAGCTTAATGAAAAAGCCTCTAGGGGAGCAGAAATGGAAAACTCCCAGACCCCTGTGCTAGCCCAGCAGAGATTACAAGACCCGGAACACAGACACTGGGTCTGGGTGAGATGTCTTTCTGTGGGGCTTCCTCAGACAGCTCTATATGGTAATATACGTTGTCTTGGGTGCTGACCTCATTGGGCATATGAAAGGCAGTGAGCCCACAGTTCTCTGGTTCTCTAGCCCTGTGGTCTTCTCCCTCTACATAGCTGCTGAGACCAAAATACTTCCGGTATGCCTCCATGACGTAAAAGAAAGGAAGTAGGAACTGTGTTTGCCCATATCCAATGGACAGTGTCTGTATCTTTTACCCTGCTTGTGGGAATAAAGCAAAGTAAAAATAATTCAAACTCAATCCAAGTTTTCATTCTTGCCCATTTACAACTCTGGACTTGACTGTATAGTGTGGCCTAATCCAGAAGGGAGGTAACACATCTGATTTCCTGGACTGGAGACTGTGAATTTGTAGTAGCATCTGTCCATGAGAGTGTGGGGTACTGTTCAGCGGCCATCAATGGCCCGGATGGGGATGGCAAGAAGGTTGATGCTTTTCTGGACAGCAGAGAAGGACCAGGGAGCCAAAGGAGCTGAGAGTGTTGATGAGCGTGGTAGGCTGAAAAAAAAATAACTCCCTAAAAATATATTCACTTCCCAATCACTGAAATCTGGAAATATTACATTATATGGCAAAAGATGTGGTGAAGTGTCTTGAAATGAGATGCTCATCTTAGATTATCCAGGTGGGCCCTGGTGTCATCACCTGTATCCTTATAAGAGAGGGGCAGAGGAAACTCTGGTACACGCACAGAAGAGAGGATGGTGTGAAGATGGAGGCAGAGACTGGAGTTACATGGCTACAAGTCAAGGAAGGCCTGGAGCTCCAGAAACAAGCAGAGAGGCACTGAGCAGATGCTCTCCCAGAGTCTCTGGAGGGAGTGTGGCCCTGCTGGCACCATGATTTCAGATTTCTTTTTTCCTTCCTTCCTTCCTTCCTTCCTTCCTTCCTTCCTTCCTTCCTTCCTTCCTTCCTTCCTTCCTTTTTCTTTTCTTTTTTTCTTATTTGATTTTATTTATTTATTTGTCAGAGACAGAGAGACAGAGCGAGTACAAGCATGGGGAGCAGCAGACAGAGAGAGAAGCAGGCTCTCCGCTGAGCAGGAGCTCAATGAAGGGCTCCATCCCAGGACCCTGGGATCATGACCTGAGCCGAAGGCAGATGCTTAACTGACTGAGCCCCCCAGGCGTCCCTGATTTCAGATTTCTGCCTCCAAAACTGTGAGATAATAAATTTCTCTTCTTGTAAGCCTTCCGGCCTTCTAAGCCTTTGTGGTATTTGTTATAGCAACCACAGGAAACGAATACAGTGAGAGAGGGCTTGACGCGGGGGACATGGAGCCTCAGTTAGATACAGAAGATGGCAGAGGTAAGGAGTCATTGCTATAATGGGAGAAAACGAAGATCTTTATGCGGTCCTGGGAATAAGGGAACAAGACAGAAATCTGGTTGGAGAGGTGGCTGTAGTCAGGAAGAGTTTAAATTTCAGAGATGGAGTTGAGGAGAAGAAGGAAGTGAGAGAATAGGGTTGTGGCTGGGTTTACAGATGAACATTGGAATCTCCCAGCTAATGGCAGGACTTTCACAAAGAGGAAGGCTGTTAATCAGATGCCAGAGTCCTCAAGGGATCAAGAGGAAGTGAAGGGAGGTAACAGGTGCAGGGTGGGAAGATGCAGAGGGTTCAGGATGGTAGAGCCAGAAGGCAGGTGCCTCAAAGGAACCTATTTGGAATTTTATTCAAGATAGATGAATCATGGTCTTGGAGAGACACTGGAACAAAGGAAATACCCACTCTGCTTTTTGAGTCCAAGGTACATGGGATGTTGGAAAGTGTGCAGCTTGTACTCAAGGGACCTCCTGGAGCAGGGGACTATGTCCACTGGAGAAATCCTGGCACCCATGAAGGCCAGGACATAAAGAGAACATTCATGAAGTGATTGAGGATGAACGGGTATTTGTTAACATGTAATGTGATATATCAATTAATGCAACATATAGCAGCACTTGAAAACTACAAGCAAGTCAGGATAAGCCTGATGAGGCCTAATAAAGTTGGAACATTTCCAAAATGTGCACAGGTGATACAAGCACTTCAGTACAGCTCCAAATTATCCAGCTCTAGGCCTCATGGAGAAGGATGAATGAGCTCCCTCAGGAATTTTAGTAATAGGCTAATTTTAATTAGTTTATGAATATCAAATTTTAGTAATCATCAATAACTAATTTAGCAAGTTTACTCTAAGTAACATTTTCAAAAATATGGAAAGGAAGGGCTATGGAATTGCTTGCCATTTATTTGTCTCTGAGCATCAAAGCAAGGACCTGCAATTTGGGAACACTTGGAAGACTCTCAGGAGGTCTCTTGTAATTCACAGTAATTCTCCAGACTGAATAGCCTTGAATTAATTTGCATTCTTTTGCTTTGTCCCTTAACCAGTTACAAGTCACAAAATTGTACTTATGCCTATTCCTCATTTCTCTTTCTTGTCCACAAATATGTCATGAGAGACTTTGTTAAAGCTTCCTCAGGCACCATCAGCTTGAGCCAATATATTAGTGTATAAATAATATCTACTATTATGCACTTTACATGGATCATTGTCATTTAAGCCTCTGGATATCTCTGTTAGGAGGTATTTTAGTGCCACTATCTTATGGATGGAGAGACTGTGAAGCTTAGGGGAGATAAGTAATTTACACAAGGTCAGCCTGTGAGTGCAAGAGCAGGGTTCAATCCCAGCCAGGACTTCAGAAACCTTGTCCTTGCTCATTCTGCTGAAGAGCTTTACACTTCCTGGAGGGTGTAGAAATGGGAATGTGTCTTCAGATAAAAAAAAGGGCTCTGTTCTTCCCTTAAGCCCAAAGGCATTCCACTGGAGACCCAGGTGCCTCAGCGTTGATTGCTGCCTGCAGCCTGGCCCAGCAGCTGCATGGCTCCTTGGGCTGGGGCAGCTCCTGCATTCTCGAACAGTGCCTCTCCTCTCCCCGCAGTATGGTTGGCATCCTGAGCTCAGGGTGCTCCAAGCCCAGGCACCAGGACTGACACCTCCATTTGGGAAACTCCTACAACTAGGTCTCCTACCAGCTGAGAGAGTGGGGGTTTCTTCCTGCTGCCATCTAGGTTCTGGGGCTGGGAAAAGTCACATAGTCTCTTCCTCTCCAGAGGGAGCTGTTCCTACGCACCTTTTCTCTAGGGCTGAGGCTTCTCTCATCTTGTCTTCTACTTATTCCACTTCTACCAGTGTCCCCCTCCCTGTTCCTGTCTTTCTCAGTCTCTTTCTTTCTCTTTGTCTCTTTATTCACTACCTTGTCCTCAGTCTAAATTCAGCCCACCCTTCTCAGGGACTCTTGTTACACAGAGACAAGATTTGCACTATATATTCTTTTCTTATCAGTCTAGTAACCCAATTTGCACAGGAAATGTGGTCAGCCAGTTAATAATTGTTCTTACTCTGAATCCATACTGGTTCCTTGTGATCCGATCTTCCTTTCCTAAACCTTCCCAAATCATCTTTTTGAGAATTAATCCTAGAATCAATCTGCAGTTTATAGGATTAATATCTACAGTTTGGAGAATTTCTAGTTTTGTTAAATATTAGAACAATGTTTGCCTATCATTAGAGCTCCAGCCCAGGCGGTGGATCGGGGATCTTGTCTGAAAGTTCCTTCTGTGTTCTGGGGTGTAATTCATCATGGCCTGAGACTTAAACCCATTGAGAGCAGACAGAAGCTATCTGAAAATCTCTTCATCTACCTCAAGCTTCCAATCCCTCTTAACAACACTTGCTCTATCCTTGTTGGGAAGATCATTCTCACTGACAGAGAAGCCTGAAGTAGACTGAGTGTTGGGGGCTGGCATCTGGTCACCCGGCAGCACTACGTCATGCACCCCAAATAGATAATTTGCATTCAACTCCTGGAGCCTGTCTACAGTAACCCTTTTAGTTATAGTTGATGTAACTGATAAGAACCAGAACCAAAATCCGGGTTTCCTGACTCCCAATCTACACACTTTTTTTAAAAAATTAGGTTTTGCTAAGAGGTTCTCAAACTGTCTAAACAGATCAAACAGATTAGATACATTTAAGACTCCAGATCTTTAAAGCATAGTCCAGTTCTTTCTCCTTTAAAGAACTTTATCGGGTGCCTGGGTGGCTCAGTCAGTTAAGCATCTGCCCTAGGCTCATGTCATGATTCCAGGGTCCCTGCTCAGTGGGGAGCCCGTTTCTCCCTCTCCCTCTGCTGCTCCCCCTGCTTGTGCTCTCGCTTGCTCTCTGTCAAATAAATAAAATCTTAAAAAAAAGAACTTATTTATAAAATTGATCTCATACTATGTAAAAAACAAATGCAACACTCAAAGATTGAGGAAAATAGTAAAGATGATATGTTGGCATAGGTTTTGGCATAATTGGGGTCTTAGCTCTGTCAGGAGACAATGATCCCATTCTTTGAACTTACGACGTAAATTGTTAGGATAACCCTTGAAAATTCATTCTTTAAACCTCAGCTTGAAATAAAAACATAGCTGAATGCAGATATGATAATTTGTTATTTTATCCTAAAATCACATACCTTAAAAACTATAGTCTTCCATAAAACACTCCTAGCAATTGGGAGTGCTAAGGACTTCATCAGTGGACACACCCTGGCATTGATGTAAAATGTGGACAAGTAACAAATGATAGGGGTACTGATTTCCCAACACAGACGTTTTCTTGTCTTTCACAAGAGGAACATTCAGGTTCACCTGATGCTGATCCTTGTAGAGGACCCAGAAGCCTGTGCAGGAAAATCAAATCCTGTCGGATGATGTACATATAAAGCTATGACTGCAGAGCAGAAGAGAAAGGGTCTCCTCACCACCCATGGGCTCAAATCTACCTTTTTCTTTGAAATCTATGGGTAAACATGCCATTATAATTAAATTTTCCTCTTTAATATTCACTGGCACTTTAAATAATGGAAGAGAATAATAGACTAGATTAAGAAATAAGCTGTGATTGCTGTGGCAGGTAGAATGTCTGTGAGGGATGTTCTCCATTGCGGAGATGGAGGGGGCCATGTAGCAAGGACCCGAGAGTAGCCTGTAGGAGCTGAGATTGTTGCTTGGTGGACAGCCAACAAGACACCAGGATCCTCAGTCCTACAACCACAGGGAAATGAATTCTGCCAACAACCCGAGGGAGCTTGTAAGAAACTATTCCCTAGTCGAGATTCTAGATGAGGACATTTCTAGCTGACATCTTGATTTCGGCTTTACAAGACCCTGAGCAGAGGACCCAACTAAAATGTGCCAGACTGCTGACCCCTGGAAATGGTCAGAAAATAGACTTGTGTTGTTGTAAGCTGCTAAGTTTGTAATTTGTTACACAGCAATAAAAAATAAATTCAAGTGTGCTCTAGGATTTTCCCTGTAATTAATTGGATTTTACTTAGGTTCATTTAATATTACTCTGAGCCAACTAGATGGATAAAGCAGCCTTAAAACAGCTGTTACAGTGGAAAGCCAAATTGGGATTTAAAGTTGGTGTGAAAAACTTAAAAGAGCTTTACTGTTCCTATTAGACAAGCACAGTGATTATGTGCATGGACATTGGGATCTGAATCCTCTACTCTGCTACTTATGGGGAGATTGGTTAAGTTACTTAAGCTTTTTTCTAAATTGAAAGACAGATATTTACCTTGTACACTTGATGTGCAGTTTTAGTGAAATGCTGTATTTTAGCACAGTGCCCAGCACAGAGCAAGTATCTGATAAACTGTCACTATTATTAATATTCTAATCAAAAAAGGAAAGGCTGAAAGGATGGTAAAAGACCATGACAGCAAGAAGGAGAAAAAAAGCAAAGTGTGTACAGGCAAAAATGCATCTATATGTAAGCTTTTGCTGTGGGTCACCAACTATCACAGGTACTCAGCAGCCAGATTTTATTCATGGGAAAACCTTCAGAGAGCCTGGAGATAGAGCGAGTGCCATTTTTTTTTCTGCAGTGAAATAGATTGCATCCTAGGTTATGTGTCAGTCACCCAAGGCCTATTCAGATTCTGTTCCTGTTTTGAATTTAATGCTCTGCCTATCTCACTGAACCCGAGGCCACTCAAAAGTGAAGCTGAAACTACAGATGATCAAAAAGTAGAATACACAGATAGAAAGGGAAGTAAGTCACAAGATGTGTCTTTCAAACCTGACTCCATTGGCGGTCTCTGTTTGCCAGGGCTGGGGAGAAAGAACGGCTCCATTTTGCAAGGCTTTGGACATCATCACTAACAGTGAAAGCATGTCTATTTATAAGGGACTTGAGAAATGCAAAAAGAGAGAGAAGAAAGGAAAACTTGATACACATAGATTTTTTCCCTTAAATTTAATGGCCTCAATGCATTGTATTTTTCCATATATTGGAAAGGAAATAACATGGGAAGTTAAATCTGTTAATATTTTATGTCCATATATTTTTAGATATAATGTGGTTATAAAATGGAAGACATTTGAATGAGATTTAGTGAATTTAGTGTTAGATTCCCAGATAGAATGTGCAGGTTTTTTGTTTTTGTTTTTTTTAATTTCTGAAAACTCTTTAAGATGTCACATAATTCTCTTCTGGCATTCAAAGGCCTTCATTTTGTTTCAACAGTATCTGTACTATGGTGTCCTCTATAGGGATATTAAATGTTCGTTTTCTCTAACAACAACAAACATAGGAAAGAAAATGTAATTTTAAAATTTTCATCTAACACAAAATATTTATTACTTAGTATATGTCTTATATAATAAAAAAATTAAGAATTGAGTAACCCTCAAGGATTAGTTCTTATCTTATTCTTTTAGTATCTTTACCTCAGCCTTGTCCAGACACCCGCTAGCGGGCAGTAAGTACCCAAGGAAGGAATGAAATGTTTCAGACTCTTGTACCCAAGAAGCAGGCTGACCTGGTGGAAAAAAAGAACTGGATTGAGATCCAAAGCCCAGCTGCCACCATAGCATAGCCTTGGCAAAGTCACTTCCCCTCCAGGCTGTAGTTTCCTTCTGTGAAAAATAAGATGGTTGCTCTGTTCCCTTTCAGCTCCAACATACGGGAACTTAATGAAGCAAAGAAAATTCCCTGAAGTAGGACAACAGTGTCTTGTATGAATATGCAAGAGAATAACAACCATACAACAAGGCAGACTTTTGGAGTGTGTGTGTGTGTGTATAGAAGGGTACTTTTAGGCTAACTCTCAATCTTTTTGACAAAATCTGCTTCAGCGATGTCAAAGAGCTATTGAAAATGCTCCATTTAAAAATGTCTCTTTTCTTCTTCTTGCAAAGGTTATCTATTATCTACTGGCAATCATTTGAGAGGGTATTACTTACAGGGAACATGTATTTGTGGGAGTGTAAGTCTGTGTGTGTGTGTGTGTGTGTGTACGATCAAACCCTTGTGTTGTTGTAATTATGACCAAGGGAATCATCACCATCAAACTCCTGGGGCAACAACTCACAGAGCCTTAATATTTTTTGTTTTATGTCTGAAAAGGAGGGATGTGGAAGAGTGGAAACGACTCATTTCCAGCTGCTTTTGTCCTTAGGTATAAAGCATAACAGTTTTCAAGAGCAAAGGAGGAATGTAAAGGGTGAGCATAAAAGGAATCGCTCTTTGAAAACTAATGGCAAGTGATAAAAATAAGTTACTAAAAGACAGAGCGCCTTTTGATTCAGAGCAAGCTTTGATTCTGACAGCACTGGCTCTTGCTGGAACAAGCACAGAGAAATGAGAGCCTTGGCTATTTCAACCCTTAGACGCCTACCCCAGAAAATCCTGCTGGAACCAATTACCAAGCATTTTATAGATTCCTGCCATAAGCTCTGCCAAAGATGCCATCTGCTCAGACCCACCTACCACTGACCTGTTGGTTTCCTAACCCGCTCAGGTACTGGTAGGATGCAGCTGCCTAACACAGTCTGCGTGCCCCCAACCCATGCCCTGAGTTAGTCTTACAACGAGACGGCTTAGATAGCTAATGGGTCAGACAGACTACAGTGCATCCTGAAAATGAGGTCACACAAGCCGCCAGCCTTCCAGTCTCTCCTGGGTAATGAGCCGCTGGGAAATGCATTGAATGGGTCCACCTTTAAAGAGACACAGACAAATACATCATTTATTTACCACCACGGCTTATACCTGATCATGGAGAAAAGCTTTCAAGATGAAAAATTATAAAACAGGATGCTGTGAAACAGAACTGTAATTCTCATGTTATTTGGAATCAGGTCACTGGAAAGAGAGCCCAAGTTGCTTCTTAGACAAATGGCTTGAATGTAAAAGGGAGTGAGAATCTCGGATGCTCCAACTCACGTCTTTCCCCACAAACATTGATCCTTTTGAGCTTTTTGTTTGCTGAGGAAGATGCGAATGGCTCCTTTGAGACATTCTGAAGTAAGGAAGGGTGATGAAAAGCACTTTGGGGTGGAAACAGCAGACTTGGGTGGGCCTGCTGGTCTACTTATTATTAGCCCTGTCACTTGCAGCCAGTTTCTTAACTTCTATGCTTCTCAGCATCCTGATCTAAAACAAAGGTGAGAGTACCCTTCCCTGCCACCTCATGGAGTTTTGAAAATTGAAGAGATAATATGTATAAGAGTCTGAGCACTCTTCCCTGCCATGCTGCAGAGTACAAGACAAGCGTTGAACGTTATTAGTCCTGCAAAGTCATTTGTGTATTGCTCAGTGAAAGATTCTTAAAAAATAATATCCAGACTCTAAGATCAGCACAAGAGAGACTGTGTTGACATTAATAAAAGCTTAGATTAAACGAAACCATTTCCTTGCCTAATCCAAACTTCCCGGTGGCCAGGATTCACACACCCTTGAGTCCCTCTATGGGGCATTTGCTGTATTCGGTGTGCTCATGGGACATTTAAAGCTTCTCCTTCATATGTCCATATTTTAGGCATTGACTTTGGAGATTAAGCCGGCAGTTCTCTTCAACCCCAGCCAGTAAATTAATAGGAAAATACTTCAGGCTTTTTAGGATTTCTTGAGGTTGTAATAATTGTCATTTATCTATAATCTCTGGTCTCACAAAACATATCTTCATTTTCAAAATTAACCACAAGATTTCCATGGCTTAATGGGGAGTGTTGCAAAAATAGGCCTTTTTTTTTTTTTTTTTTTTTGGGGTAGGTTCCATGCGGGGCTTGAACTCATGACACTGAGATCAAACCTGAGCTGAGATTAAGAGTTCAATGCTCAACAACTCAATTGACTGAGCCACCCAGGTGCCCCAGCAAATATGCATTTTAAACAGACATTTTTAGAGAGAGTAGTATGAAATATGTCATATTATATCTTAACTCATTTTTGAGTCATGAAACATTTGCAAAATGATTAGATCCCTGTGAAATAAATTGATGTGTCCTATGCGACTGATGCAGGTACTAAGTGTAGAAATTCTGACTTGGAACTCTGTGTAAAATTAAAGTCCCAGTCATGTTTTTAAAACATTAAGACTTGGGTGATAGAAAGCAAAACTATGAGTGTTTCAGAGGAAAGTCACCATCTTTGAAGATCACTCTTTTGAAACCAGAATTTAAATTTTTTCACTAACAATTGAAAACAAGTCTATCCTATGAAAATAGAAAATAAGTACATATGATTTCAAAGCCACAAGCTTGAAAATATATGCCAGGAAAAAACAAAGTTGTTTCTGTTTTATTACAGATTCTTAGGTTGGATGTAATCAACATTTGTTTTATTGACACTTTTGCAATTTAATTGCTGCTATAGTCCCTCTCTAAAGAATAAGCAATTGGCCCTCTATATTATTAAAATAGCTAATCTACATCCCAGCTTTGTCATCCTTTCTTGCCAATAAGCTTAATAACATTTCTCCCTAAAGGAGCATTTGCATACTCGTAGTATGTAAAATATGGGAATTGGTATATAGAGCTATAATTGAGGAAAAATATTACTTTGCCCCCATCTTTGGAAGGGCCCCATTTGAGTGTAACTTACATTCTTCTCTAGCATTATCCCCAATCACCCTCTGTGCCATCTGGAAAGTAGGAAGCCCTGCTTTCCAATATGTGCACTGATGAATATATGTTCTTGGAAATTATCACAGTCTCAGATAAGTAAAGGGAGCCCCTCTCAGCCCCTTTGCTCATCTAAAAAGCAGAGCTTAGTTGTAAATTCTAGGACCCAAGTGGCTCCTTATAACACTCACAGGCACGTGCTACCTAACCCGTATGTCCTACCAACGATGGGACAAAGTAGCCCACCTGGGTATAAATTGAGAAATCAGTTATGAGAGAATTCTGATCTTCTTTTAGTCTTGAGTGAGTACGCCATCCACACATCTAAGGAGGCAAGAGATCTAGATTTAGAACTGCAGAACTGGAGGGAAGCTTAAAGATTAAAGTCCAACCCATTAAACAAAGTAACTGAGGTCCCACAAAATTAGGTGGCCTGCTCAAAACCACAGAGAGAACATTTAGTGTTGGCAACTTTCAGGTATTGATTTATATTTCCTATCTTGGAGACTTTACTGACAAGTTTCCATAAAGGAGGAAAAACATTCTATTAGAAACCCATCAAAACCAAGCAACCAGCCAACCAGCCAACCAACCAACCAACTTACCAACCTGCCAACCACCCAGCCTGCCAACTTGCCTAAAGCTCCTTGTTTACATGTGTGAGAGAACATAATACACATGCCTCCACAGTCTCAGAGTGGCCGTGTGGAGAGAGAAGGGGCTATACATAAGAGCTTGTGTGTGCGTATCATCAACACTGTATAGGATATTCAATTTCCTCAGGAGTAGTCATTATTCCTTGAGGATCCATGAATAATATGTAGGCATAGATAGCCAGTGCAGTCAGTTTTCAAATGATTTTGAGATCCTATTTTGCAACTTCTATTCACAGCTTTCATTCGTGTATGTGTATTCCCAACATTGCTATAAAATCTTGCATTTCTATGGCTCGACTGGGTCTTATGTTAAAACTTTTTCATTGGAAGTAGGAATATAGAATTTGTAACAGATAAGAACTTACAGTAACTATAATAATAGTTGAATAAAATCAGTAAGAAATTTGAATCTGCATATTTTGAAGGTCAAAGTAACAGTTGGTGTTCACATCACCTATAATACCATATAATACCATTATCATAAAGTCACTGTTTTCCATTTTTGCACATTTTGGGGTGTGCTCAGAAACAAATCAAATTTGTTTCTTCTGGGTGTATTCTTTTTCCCTCCACTCCCTATAGCTCATATGATCACAAAATAACCAGTCAATTTTGGGGGGGACTAGTTTTTTAAAAACGTATTAGTATCCCAAAGAGGTATTATAGTGACAAAAACAACTTACCCCCTTTTGACACCATTTTTCTCATGCAAACTGTGTAACATTCTGCAAACTGGTGTAAATACTATACTGGTGCTTACTTCTCAAGGGCATCTGGTTCTGCTAAGCTGGCCCCAGCCTATTTGTTGTATAGCCGTAATTTCCCTAACTCTAACGATAAGACTACTATTAAATTTGAATAATAACATATTGTTAAGGAACCCAGACTGAAGAAAAAGTAACTGCTTAATTACTAGCTCAAAATCATGCCCCTAGAGTGAATAAATTATGAGTAAACAAATTGTATATATAACTCGGCTTTCAAAAATCAGCCTAAATCAGTTGTTTTTTGGGAAAACTATAATACTCTAACCATCCCTCAAACCTTGTCTTTTTGGGTTAAGGTGACATACATGTTAAGTGTCTCAAGTTAGAAGGCCTCAGAATAGAGGTTTTTATAATGCAGTATGTATAAAAGGGCCAAAAGCCCTTAGCAAAATCATTCTGGTAAAAACAACTACGATAAACACTTTTTCGAATACCATTGCTTAGGCATTTTCATTATTGAAATGTCTTGACTGATGCATAATCATAAATAATTTATTACTATGGGAAGGAAACCCTAGGGAGAGGGAGGATGCGTCCCTCTCTCTCTCTTTGTGTGTGTAATTTTTTTCTATCACAGGAGCCTATATGGATAGAATAATTTAATCTGATATATTCTTGTTTCAGAGTGATTAATTAATGAAGAAATCAATAAATCCAAAATGTTCTAATCTTGAACAGCTGTCTGAACATATGGAAGAACATGAGAGAACACTATGCTGGTGGTTGAGGGGCTGAAAGTAAGAAGAACAGGGAAGAGAGAGAGTACCATTCTGGAAGAAACTTATACTTGTTAATTCTAGTAGGAATTCTGTAGGAATTATAGTAGGAATCCACCACCTTCTTACCCCCAAACAAACAGCACTTTAAACTCTCTTTCCTCTCCTCTTGAATTGGTATATTTACTATGATAAAGCTTTTTTTTTTTTTTACACTGTAGGTGTAAAAGCATGTCACACAATAATTTAAAGCTATGTAAGAGATCATTATTTAAGACTTAGAATGAAGGTTTTGAATGCTGATTGCTGATTGCTACCTTATCTTTGAAGTTTCTTTGTCTTAGTTTAAAGAGGAAATGCCGATTTATGCTGTAGAGATGTCAGTGCCGGGGGTGAAGTGAGAATGATATGCATAATGTGCTATTGCACATTTCCAGTTTCCTGGTGAAATTGACTATGATAGGGTTGAAGTTCTCAGGGTACTTAGAATCATCTAATTCAGACAGACTACAAGATGAAAACAAAAGTGGTTGCTGGATGGGGAGGAAGTGAAGGTGAGTGATAAACCACACTTGTGTCAAGAATCATGATGGAAGATAAATTCACTTGTGAGGTTTAGGTTGATCTAAATCCTTGAAAATATTGACCACTAGCTATTAGAAAGTATAATAGTGAGTCAGTTTTCTCCAACTTTGGATCTTAATCTTTCATATGACACTATATTGGGATAAATGGAACTTGAAAGTACTGAGCGTCTATGTCTGGCTTATTGTATATTCATTACATCTGAACTAATTGGTGAAATGTACTTCCACTCCTCACTTGAAATACACTAAATATTTTATATATTCTACATTTGAAATGGAAGGACCTACATGCGCTCCAAGAAAGCAAATTCTGGATCATTTCCAAAAAGTGATAATAACAACATTATGTGATCATTATAGTCATTTGTAAATATAAGTATGATAAATGTACCAGCTGCTTGAATGAACTTAGGACTGTTGCATCTTATTAATGAGGGAAATGGTTCATTGCAGCACTTGGAATAATGTAAGCTCTGCTTGGTTGTGACCTGTTAATTGATCAGAAAATCTAAGCAGAGTAAATCTAAATAATATCTTCCTACACAGTAATTTAAAAACCACTTACTTGTTTCCCATACTGTCTCTGATTATTGATTTCAACATATAACAGGATGTGGGACCATTTAAATGACTTTCCATTAGGTATCATTAGCTGCATATAAGGTGCCAGGGTTCATCCAGAGACATTAGTCTCTGGAGAGTATCCTGATGCCATGGTTGTTAGAATGCACTTCCAAATGATATTCAGACTTTTTTTTTGCAACTTCTGTTTGTAACTTTATTCAGATGAATGCATCATTATTCATGGTATTACTACAGCAATTTTGATATACTAGTCAGGCTGGACCTTTATTATGATTTGCGTGTGATATATAATTTACAGAACATTATAACAGTAAAAATTGTACACATTAAAACTAGTGGAAAGTATGAGTCAAAATTTTGTGTATTTTGAAAGGCCCAGGAAAAAATGGCCTTCCCTTTTGTTTTCATAGTCAGTCAGTAAGCTATCTCAATGCTTGACCTGTACATTATAGTGCTAACAATTGCAGACACCGCTGAGAACGAAGACTATGACCTTGCACTCAGATGAGAAGGGGCAGGCTAAGTGTCTCCTTGAGCAACTAGATTCTTTTCGTTCCAAAACATGAAGTTGTCCTCAGCCTTGTTTTAGGTTCCCCATTCAGTCTCTGTGTACTGAGGCAAGTGGATGAAAAGATGATGGACTGGTCATTATTTTGAATCATCTCTCTTCTTGTACTTCTACTCTCCATTTAAAACATGAGCAGTGATGACCTCAAATGAAGTGTTTTTACTTTAAATAGGACATTATAACCACATAGTTCATCTTTCTAAAAAAAGCATTAAGTGAACAAATGCTTTCATCACTGTGAAGACAAAGAGGGTGTATAGATACCTTAATGAGACTCATTCCTTTAATATTGAGTTCCTTTTGTTCTGGGCCTGCCAGCTCTTGGCCCTGGGCCAGTCTTAAATCCTGTAGTGCACCGGAAGTGCTTCCTGTGGCTTCTGGAGCCCTGGCTCTCCCCTGAGTGCTCTGCGTGCTCTCCAATTTAATCCTCACAGCAATCTCATGAGGTATGTGTTATTGTCATCTTGTCACTACCTTAAATAAAAATCGATATATCAATTTCAGTTGCTCATCTTTTCATATTAAGAGCTATGTGTATTTCTTTCTTTCTTTTTTTTTTTTTTAAAGATTTTATTTATTTATTCGACAGAGATCGAGACAGCCAGCGAGAGAGGGAACACAAGCAGGGGGAGTGGGAGAGGAAGAAGCAGGCTCATAGCGGAAGAGCCTAATATGGGGCTCAATCCCAGAATGCCGGGATCACGCCCTGAGCCCAAGGCAGACGTTTAACGACTGAGCCACCCAGGCGCCCCAAGAGCTATGTGTATTTCTTTTTTTGTGAACTGTCTGCTCAGGTTCTCTCCTTTTTTCTATTGGATTGAGCTTTTTCTTTTCAGTGTGTGGGAGCCCTTTATATGTTAATGAGATGAGTTTGGTATGTTATATTAGTGGCAAATATTTTCTCAATTAATTTGTCTTTTGACTTGGCTTCTTATTTTCTTTTACCAAGCAGATATGTTTTTGTGGGCTATGAAATAAAATGTATTGATCTTTTATTCTATGGCACCACGGGCTTCCTTTAATGTAAAGTGAAAACATATAAAAAAACACCTGTACAGGAGATGCATAAAAACCATAGGTTTTAACCTGCTCCAACGTGTATTATATTTTCCCCAAAGAAATTGATTTCTGCACAGTGTGTGACTTGAAACTGCCAAGAAGGTTAATGCCCTAGGCCTTGGCTACAAAGTAGGATTTAAGCCTGTAGAGTTACAAAGCCAAAAGATATTTATCATGGATTTTTGGAAGGTCCCCCTCCCCTCCCTGGGAGCCATTCTGCATTATGGCTAAGCTTTCAGCCAAATGTTCATTTTGGGGAGCAAAGGATGTAGGAGAAAAAAGATAGGCAGTTTAGAGAGGAATCTGCCAGCGGAAATTGAATCCTATTTTCTTTAACAAAAACCTTCGTGAGAGGTTTTAAGTAGACCAGTTTTATCCATGAAAAACTAAGATTCTTCTCCAGATAACAATAATGATAACTATAAAAAGTGCTTTGCAGACATTTAAAATTTAATCCTCACAACAACTTGATGAGTAGGTAACATTAGAATCTTTATTCTGCAGACGATGTGAGGCTTAAAAATGTTCAGTAACTTACCCAAGGTTATACAGCTAGTAGTGAGAGACAAAGTTGATAGTCTAACACAAATGTCATCTGATTCCAAAGACTAGGATCTTAGGTACAATCCTAGCTATCTCTTTGGTTATAGAGAGGTTAGCCTAATTTTTTGAGGCCAAGTTGCTTTTAACTAGGTAATTGAGCTTTGAGGGGGAAAGCATGGCTATTTCTTTATCTACTGGTGGCATCAAAGTTCTCTGAGGTTGTTTTCTTCATTAAATAGTAATAAAAAAGGTGCTCTGGCAGGTGCCATATTCAAGTCTGAGTTACTGTGAGCTGTGGAGACAGCTGCTCTTCTGTTCATCTTCACGTTCCTGGGGTCTAGCACAGTGCCTGGCATATATGTAGTCAATGATGCCTGCTGAATGAATAGATGAATGAATCCACTCTCTCCTCCTACTTACAAAATTGATCATTTGGTTTTCAATTTATTTTTCACTAGTTAATACATTTACATGGTTCAAAATGCAAAAGACACAGAAGAGTATGAAGTATGCCCTTTGCTCTCTCCAACTATGTTCCATCTACCCAGCTCCCCTCTCAGTAGGCAATCTTATTATTGGTTTCTTGCATATTCATGCATAAATTTCAAGCATATTTAAGCAAAAATCAATATATATCCCTTTAACACAATCTGATTCTTAAAAACACATATATTCATTATCACAATGTAAAGGCTTATTGAAAGTTTGAAACATGTTAGAAAAGTGGAAGGAAAAAAGATCTAATACCTAGATAATCCATTAGAAACATTTTGGAGTATTTCTCCATCTATGGAAGTATTAGCTACCTTTAGTTACTCTGTTTCGTGTGCTTATCCCTGACTGTAAGGCTGACCCAGGGGTTAACAAGGAACAGCTAAACAGCACACTCTGGTAAGTTTCAGCGGGATTGCTTCTAACCCTGCCCCTGCGGTAGACAGGGCATCGCAAGGTCACACATAGGAGGCCACTATAAAATGGTGACTTCTAGGGACTGAAGATTCTCATTTTCTTCCGTAAACCATGGCAGGATAAGGACATGAAAGACCCAGTTAAGTATTTTGCTGCAGGCACCTTGAGGGGGAACTTTTGCAAAATCTATTCACATTTGCAGAGATTAAGTCAGGAAGGATGAAGATTGGAACGGCTGTATGCAGAGACTGAGAACACCGCACAGTTAGCCTGTCAGCTGTAATAAGTGAAAATTCCGAGTCTATGTGGGAAAGCATGTATCAGTGGGGATATATGCTGGTGTGAAATGGAGAGATGTATTAGTGGTGAACTGCACAATGACAGAAACAGAGAATACCGACCAAACCTGAATCTTCAGTTTGTTTTTTCAAGCTAAGTGTTACCGCAAGCTGTTAGTGTTCTAATTGGAGGGACTGGTAATTTACACCCCCTACCTCCTGTATAAATATGTTGGGATAGTAGATGAAGTTACTGTGTGTGTGTGTGTGTGTGTGTGTGTGTGTAAGCCCACACATACAGAATTTTAGTACAGTTGACATTTTCCATGGGCTCAACCAATTTTCAAACCCATTACTTTGTTTGTTTGGTTTGTTGTTTTTAAGATCAGGATTAAAAATCCACTCATGTGTGGATCAGAAAGCTATCTGGATCATGGGAATACAAACAATTTTGGTAAACGTGACCCCAGAATGGACAGACCAGGTAAGCTGCAGCCCTTGTAAACTGGTGTCTGAAGACAGTAGAGCTCTGTCTGGAAATGCCACAAGCCACACAGGCATTCTCTAAGGTTCTGTCTCGTAAAGCAGCTCTCTTAACTTTCAGCTTCAATGAATTGAGACTAATATGTTCAGTGAAAAGAGCTGAGACATTCTTACTGTGTGAGAGTGTAGAAAATACCCAAGCAGTAAATTCACAACAGGAATGTTACAAAGTAATTGCTTCCACTCCCCTAACCATTACCCCAGCGCCTCTCACTGCACTGTGGTTGTTGATTTATTCCTCTGCCACATTAACCTAATAGCAATGTTGTGAAGGCTGGGACCCCAGGGCCTTAAAGAGCGTCTGGCACATAGTACCTGTTCACTAAGTATTTGTTGAGTAGATATTGAATACATTTGCATTTTTAAAAGAAGAAATAGGACAGTGTGGATGATGTACAAACATTGCTCTAGTGACCTCACATAAATGATAATCTTTCTAGTATCTCCTCACCCTCTTCATTACCTATCCTTTGATCTTCTTTTTTTTTAAAGATTTTACTTATTCGACAGAGATAGAGACAGCCAACGAGAGAGGGAACACAAGCAGGGGGAGTGGGAGAGGAAGAAGCAGCCTCCTAGCGGAGGAGCCTGATGTGGGGCTCGATCCCATAACGCCGGGATCACACCATGAGCCGAAGGCAGATGCTTAACCGCTGTGCCACCCAGGCACCCCTATCATTTGATCTTCTGAACTGAGATTCTTTGGGGCCTCTGGTTTACTGTCTTGAATTACTTCCATCTGTTCTAATAACCTTTGGAAGATTAATGTTTCTAAGTAACAGATTTAATCACATTACTATCCTGCATAAAAAGGTATCCTTCGCCTTGGCACTCAAGACCCTCTGCAGTATATCCCCCACTGTTTCTGTTTTCTGGCTCGCTGAGAAACTCAGATCCTATGGTCCAATGAGGCTGGGCTGTCTCGCCATTTTCCAGGCAAGCATCACACCTTCCCACATGCATGCCTGTCACTGTCTGCACGTGCCTAGCGAAATCCCATAGTGTCTGCCATATGAGATCCGTCAACCCCTTTGCCATGTCTTGCATCATCACCACCTCTTCCCCACCGCATGTGATCTCTTCCTCCTTTGCCTTATGTTGCAGCTTCTCACATACTTGTCTCATTCTCCTCACTCTTGAATTACTGGAATCTAGAGAATGTGCTTTGCTTATCTTTCTATTCCCTGTGACAGTGCTTCCCACATTCCCGGAAATAAGACTAATGTGGGGACCTTCTGATTCAGTAAGTTTGAATTGGGCTTCAAGGACTTAAAAAGAAGCGTTATGGATGATTCTTAATATCAGGTAAGTTTGGGAAACTTCTCTAGAGCTCTGAGCAAAGCACCTTACGAAGACATTAAGTAAATTCAACTCCCTGTGTCAAAGGCGTAGGCAGCCCCATGTATATACAATATACAAGAAAACATTGTCAGGTTTACACTTGACTTTGAGCATGCAACAATATTGCAGGAGTAGTTTAATGAAACTCTCATGGAAGATGATAATTTGAATGTGGGAACAATAATCCAATTCTGGACAAACATCCTTTCTACTGTGTAGCATATGGGCACAATCACAGAAAACGGAGTAGGTACAAAGCATCTTATTTAACATTTCATTCAGAAATGTTCAAATAAAGTTGTTTATTTCCTTGTAAAACTAACAGTCACGGTGGAAATAATTAAAATGTTCATTTTCTAAAGGGAGCCTCTGAGGTCTCATTTATTAGCCCATGGTTTCCTCACCACTCCACTTCCTTAAAATATGGAGCTTAAGAAGCAAAAGAAATTTACCACCCAGAATATCACCTCATGGCATGTGGAAAGAATTGAAGACACGTTTAGAAAGAAGACATTTAGAAGAACACATTGCCATTTGGTTTTGAAATATTGGATTTTACTCATCCTTCTTTTGTTCATCCACTTGACCTTTTTTTTTTCCTGGTTAGACATCTTTTCTTTACAGCAGGAGTCTGCACGCTGCCTTCTGTTTTTGTGTGCTTTGATTTCTACTTGCCCCTACCAGCGGCCCAACTTTTTCCTTATAACTGAATTCAAATTATTCAGTTTGAATAATTTCTCATCTCCATTTCACCTCCATTTCCTTTTTTTTTTTTTTTTTAATTTCGGAAAAACTTTCACACCAGTCTTCTTTCTAGGTGGTTGGGAGACTTATAGACTAATTGCCCTTTCCTTAGTGCCTTTGTGGTCCAAACATCTTGGTGAAAGCACCAAGTCATATGGTTTAGAACATAGCCCTACCTGTGTGTGAAGTGACTAATGGCCGTTGTCCTTAGCAAGAGCCAGTGGATGAGAACAATTAGAAGGTATGGAGGGGGTGGGGGTGGAGAATTCTGAGGCTTGATTACTCTGGGATGTCTATCTACTATATTTCATTCCTTCTTTAGTTACAAATAATAATTTAAAGGGCAACCCTCTTACACTGTTGGTGGGAATGCAAGTTGGTATAGCCACTTTGGAAAATAGTGTGGAGGTTCCTCAAAAAGTTAAAAATTGAGCTACCCTATGACCCAGCAATTGCACTACTGGGTATTTACCCCCAAAATACAGATGTAGCGAAAAGAAGGGCCATATGCACCCCAATGTTCATAAAGCAATGTCCACAATAGCCAAACAGTGGAAGAAGTCGAGATGCCCTTCAACAGATGAATGGATAAAGAAGATGTGGTCCATATATACAATAGAATATTACTCAGCCATCAGAAAGGCTGAGTAAACATTTGCATCAACATGGATGGAACTGGAGGAGATTATGCTAAGTGAAATAAGTCAAGCAGACAAAGACAATTATCATATGGTTTCACTTATTTGTGGAACATAAGGAATAGCAGGGAGGACATTAGGAGAAGGAAGGGAAAAATGACAGGGGCGGAAAACAGAGGGGGAAATGAACCACGAAAGACTATGGACTCCGGGAAACAAACTGAGGGTTTTAGAGGGGATGGGGGTGAGGGGATGGGGTAGTCTGGTGATGGGTATTAAGGAGGGCATGTATTGCATGGAACACTGGGTGTTATATGCAAACAATGAATCATGGAACACTACATCAAAAACTAATGATACTGTATGGTGACTAACATAATATAACAAAAAAATATTTAAAGGGCATTTTCTTGGCAAATATATTTCTCTATTATGGTAGTATTTATATACATATGAATTTTTTCCGTAAAGAAACATGCAAGTAGTAAATTTATTATCTAAAAATGATGTGAAATAAATAATATTACCAACCCCAAGGGGTACCTAGACATAAGTAGGGCAGACATCCATGAAGTATTCTGGATTTTATTGTTGCCTTTCTTTTTCTTATTCCTTCTTGACCTTTACCTACGACTGGGAGGACCCTCTCACGTTAATGTTTGCAAGTCCAAGGCAGGAGAATTAGTGGAGTGTCAATACGTGCATTTGAGCTAAATGCTTCAAAGACAGGAGACAGAGACGGTTATGAGACAGGGACGGGAGAAGTATGGAGCTAATGTCAGTTGACAACAGCTGCTGTGCCATGCTGGGGAAGGGATCACGTCTACTGCCAGCCACCATCTTCTGGAAATCTGGTTGCAGCTGGCACAAACCCAGTTCTGCAGACATTGTGAGGCCCGCCCAGAGCCTGCCTACGGTTTTGGCTTAGTTCTTTTAATTCTCTCTATGCCTCTGCCCTCCTACAGGGTCCACACATGCTGCCTCAGTCTTGGCCACATTAACTTGGGTGCAAAGCCCCGTCCTGTTTCAGTTATTTGTTTTTTAAAACCAGATTTCAAACACTGCCTAGATTTCAGTCACTTTCCAGAGAGTTTAGGAATTGCAAGGAGGGGTCTAATTAGGGAATGCTCAGCCTCCCACCATCTCCCTGGTTCTTCCTTTTTCTCTCCTCTTTGGTGCAACTGAAAAAAAACAACATTTTTTTTCTCCATCTTGCATGTTCTTTGCACAGTCAGGCTCCCTTAAGGGGTGTATCAATATGTCTCCTTTTGAGCTAGGGATGGTTTTACCTTAGAAGTGGGATTTGAAATCAGCTTCAACCTTCGAGGATTAATCAAAACATTCCCCTCCTATTGGGGCATCTTTAACTGATATTAAATGATGGTATAAGCAAATGTTTAATAGGGATGAGGAAGCAGCACAGGGATGAGACACTGTAAAAGGATATTGAAGTTAAAGTGAGCAATGAAAAAGGTTAAGAGCCAATGACTCAAACTATTAAATAAAATATATAGCTATAAAAAAGATTGATATGAAGGATATGGGGAAGAAGGGGTGTGTGTTTTTTGCTTTATTAGTCTCTCAGTTAATTCCACAGACCGACTTTGCTCCCTTTTCATCTTTTCAACCTTCTCTGAACCTTTCCCCCACCTCTTTTTTCAAACTAGGCTATTTGTCTAGATAACAATCTAAATTTGAGAAATCAAATAATTTTCTATACTGGAACATAGGTAAACTTCTCATATCTTAAAGATGATAGTGAGTGAATATGAACTTTGAAATGGTACACAATTCAGGTATTAAAGAAGATTTGTTCTGGAAATGTAAGTTGAACAGAACCAGTAACAGATGGCTCAGCATCAGTGGAAGGTATTAAATGAATCTTTAATTGGTATTAAATACCTCTTTCTTCTGCGGGGAGCAAAGGAAAAAGGAGATTCACAAACACTGAAATGACTTGATTGTCTGAACACAGCCATGGTGTCTTTTTGTTTATCAAGATGGCATATGTTTTTCTCATCATTAAATGGCCACCAAATTGTGTTGAAACCTGAAAGAAGATTATAAACCAGAACCTGGGAGTGTGTAGGAAATACAGGTGGGTGGGAACACCAGCTTGGTTTTCTGGTCCTAGCTCTGTCACAGATGGTGAGGCCTTTGGTGAAACAGTAAACTAGTCTCTGGTGCTCTAGATTTTTCATCTATAAGTTGGTAAAATCCCTGCCTCCCTTTCTCAGGGGGCCAATGAGCACTGGGGGTAGTCAAATACTGTGAGGTCTTTAATTTACAAAACTTTTCCCTTAAAATATGGCCATCATGGATAATCAATATTCTGAAAAGCTGTGATATAAAGGGCAAATTCAGTAGCCCCAACAGCTCAACTCTGTGTAGCTCCAAGTTAATGTAAAATGATACACATTTAGGGTTTTAGTCATAAATGTTCAGAATGAACATTTTATGGCCATGTATTTGAGATCAAACAGAAAAGTTTTAGAAATAAAATGAGCTAGATTTTCCAATGGTCTGTGAATGTTACAGTTTTTCTCTTTGTTTTATTTTTCAATTTTTTCCTTACTTAACTTTTCCTTTTCAGTATTTTGTTCTCCTAGGCTGTCAGCCATCAAGGTCTCCTTTTTACCTTTTGAAAAGAAGTAGGGATAATTGACAATGAGGGCTATAGACCCAATCATTAGAAAGGAACTAGGATTTGTTTCTCTTGCCTTGGTAAAATCACAATCTCAGATTAAATATATTAAGTCATTGTTATAATTATACTGTGTTTTTTTTAATGTAGCTCTCTGACTATCTGCATAAAACCAGAAAAAAAATCTGATAGATAGTATGTTTTTAGGGAAGAAATTCTCAGCAGAGACATTTCCATTTAAGTATAATTAACATTAATCTGTAGAAAAGTAAATGGCAAAAATGATTAATTTATTTTCATTGTATTCCAGTTTTTCTAAGACGATTATCAAGCAAGAACTGTGGAATTTGCTTTTATTAAAAAAGATGGACACACTCTACCTTTTATCATTTAAAATTGCACTTGATAGTGTATCTGGAAATGAACAGTATGTCATGGACCAGATGCTGGCAGCAAAATAGCATTTCTATAAGTCTGCAAATATTAAACTGCAGATTAGAAGATGATCTTGAAAACTTTAGGGTTATTATTTCTCATAAAAATTATGAAAAGGAATTAAATTAGCATCTTATTTAAATGCAAACCAAAGATTTTTAGTAACACCTGCCAAGACACAGGATTACAAAGGGAAGCATTTTCAGTTAACCGCTTATTTTGTTCTGTAGCACCAATCTTGGGTGACTATTCATTACAATTCATTTTGAGACATTCTTTCAACAAATCAAGCAAAACAGGAGGTACACAGGATAGTCTATAAGAACTGCTCAGAAACACTTAAATAATAACACTTTATTAGGTCCTATCAGAAGATAATGAAATGTTCTCACCAAAATAGAAACACTTGGGCTCTGACCCAGGTTCGGTCCTTCATTATCTAATGCTTTATAATGAGGGTAATGCGTGTTCTCAGAGCCCTTCAGCTCCTATAGAAGTACATGCAAAGAATAAACTGTCGAATTAGGAGCAGTAAATGATGCAGACAGAGTGTAGGAATATCTGAACACCATCATTAAGCAAAAAATGCTATATGTTTAAGTGAATATACCATGTATTTATTAGGCAAATATTATGTTTAGTTTCCAGTTCTTAAAGAGCTGGAAGGGCTTAAGTAGGGCTTAATATAGCAATGGTTAGACATGGAATTTAGGACAGTTAGGGCCATTGTTATTTTTTTTTTTTAAAGATTTTATTTATTTATTTGACAGAGAGAGACAGCCAGCGAGAGAGGGAACACAAGCAGGGGGAGTGGGAGAGGAAGAAGCAGGCTCCTAGCAGAGAAGCCTGATGTGGGGCTTGATCCCATAACGCCGGGATCACGCCCTGAGCAGAAGGCAGACGCTTAACCGCTGTGCCACCCAGGCGCCCCCATTGTTATTTTTTTGATGGTGTTTTTTACTGAAGTTCAAGATATATACTTAAATTCAAGCAAGGCTCCTCATGAGCAAAATATACCAGGGATACACTATCTCTTATGGAAGAGAAAAATTTTATGTGCCACACTCTTTAATATGACGTCAAGAAATACTAGGAAAATTCTTATTTCCTCAGCTCATTTGTAAGGAACACATGTCCCCTAGTTAGGTGAGGTCCCACCTGATACAGTAGCTATTGTGAAAATGTGTGTGTCTATCATGGTCGCTTGAGAAGCCACAGGTTCAGTGTGCTTTAGTGCTTACAGGTGAAATTTTCAGAATCATTGATAGTGGACAATAGAGTACAAAAGCTTGAAGAAACTTTAGGGACTATCTGAGGCAGCACCCTTCTCCTCTCTTTCTCCTTTTCACACTTATTTTTTACACTTTTCCCCCAGATGAGCGCACTAAGGTTCATAGGGATCAAAGGGGTTAAGTGATTGTCTCAGGATTACAGAGGTTGTCAGAAGCAGAGCTGAAACTAGAACCAAGGTCTTCTCTTTTGGAGGCCAGACCCTTTTCCTTAAAACTCTCTGCTCTATAACACAGTTCATAGCATACACAGCGGTAGTTCCCGGCAGGGTTTTTTGCACGAATCGCATATGCTCATTTATACTCTTCCCCAGAGTGTGTGCAAAGCCATTTCCAGAAAAGTTGCATTTCCTTTTTTCATGAAGTGTAGTTCAGATGTTAGAAGTCATGTGGGATCATCATAAGAATTACTCAGCTGTGTGGCCTTCCAGAGCTTTACTTTTTTCTTCCTTCCTTAATCAGTTGCTTCTCAAGCTATCTGGTTATTATTGTCGTTGTCATTTTTCAAATTGCCAGTGTTCTTCTGCATTTGAGTTCTATGACATTTGGACTTATTTATATCCCCATGAAGGAGTCAAGGCTACTTACTGATCATGCACTTGACATTGCAGGAGTGTCAACTCGCTATAAAAGTCTCTGAATGGTTGCCCTCAACTTCTGCACTTGACAAGTTGGGGAAAAGTAGCAAATAGTTTGCAAACCAGCCCTGGCCCAGGACCACACTCTGAATAGCACAAGTCTAAGAGATGCACTTATAAATAAGACATCCCCAAGTAACACAGGAGGGACTCAGGCGTTCTCTCTTGCACCAAGCTCCTCCCCACCCTCACTCTGCGCTTAGCAGATGGCATTAATTTCTCCCTAAAAAAGTAGGAGCTCTCAAGCAGGGACCTGCTTCCTCTTCATGCTCTCTAACCCCAGATCATTTTTCTAGATAACTAAACTTCTAGATAAATATCCTCCCTCAGCTTTAAAGAGGGAGGTGTCCTTTCTTAAATCTAGTTGGGTAGGGTGATTAAGAACATTTTCTCTGGAACCAGGCTGCCAAGATTTAGGCCCTGATGTTTTCTCTACAAGTTGTGTAATTTTCAGCTGTGGGACCTTGTACTTGCATTTCTTTATCTGTAACGAACTTAAAATAGCACCCTGTGTGTGGTGAGTACTCAATAAGTGTTAGCTATTATAATATCCAAGACTAACCCTGCCCTCTGAGCTCTGGATCTGCTCCCCCACCTGCTGCTCAGGGACCTGATGCTATCAATAACAGCCCTTTTCCCTGGTAACTTCAGTCTGCCATGCTTGTGGTCTTATATTCCTTCTATTCACGTTTAATGCCTCCCCCATCCTTTTGCAGTTACTCCTCAGAAAAGAAAATCTAGACTTAGTCCTTCTGCTTCCTTACTTCTCATCTATTCTTTTCTTCTCTCATTAATTTAAAAAATTCAGTGTGTTAAAGGAGGCAAAGTGTGTGTGTTGTTTTTGTTTTTGTTTTGTTTTGTTTTTGAGACAGAGAGTACGTGCAAGCAGGTGGAGCAGTGAGAGAGGGAGAGAGAGAATCCCAAGCAGACTCCATACTAAGCATGAAGCCCAAAATGGGGCCCAGTCTCATGACCCTGAGATCATGACCTGAGCCAAAACCAAGAGTCAGAGGTTTAGCCGACTGTGCAACCCAGGTGCTGCAGAAGAAATATGGGAAATTCAAGTCAGAACAGCTAGAAGTGGATGGATGTTGGGCTCAGAGTGAAGAAAATTAGCTGCATTAGGCACAGATCTAGCTGGACACGCTTGAGAAAATCAACCCCTTTGATGAGGTGCTTAGCATCTGTCATGATTGTCTCTTGGGCATCATTAGTGGCTTTAGGCTGAGTCCCCTCCCCAGTGATCCCGTTAGCTGGAATGAGATGAACATGCTTGGAGGCAGACAACTTTGTCGTTCATGACTTAACCAATAAAATGCGCTTCAAATTTCAGAGGTATTGACTTGTTCCTTACAAAAATCACTCTTATTTGGAGTTTTTGACATAGAACTATCTTGAACCATTCTAGAGACTCAAAATTTTCTTGGACACATATTTCACTGTAGGATGGAGGCTTTCCTGACAGTCCAAGGCAGCACAAAGCAGAGTTTGAGAAAGGTGAGTGTCGTCATTGTCTGCCCAACATAACTGAGGCATGACTGACACCTAAGAAAGAAGAGATGAGACCTATCCCAAAAGACCGCTGTTGAAGCTGTTTGTTGCTTCTCATTGCTTCTTCTATCTCTGATCTTTCATTGGGGACATTTTTATTGTGCCTGAAGAACAACTCTTAGTATTTTATTTGCTGATGACAAATTTTCTGGTCTCACTTTTCTGAAAATATTTTCATTTTACACTCATTTGTGAAGGATATTTTTACAGTATATAGAATTATAGGTTCACAGTTACCTTCTTTTAGCCCTTAAATACATCATTTTATTTTCTGGCTTCTATTGCTAGTTCTTAAATTAAGAACTAAACTGTCAGCCTAATTGTTGCTTTTTAAAAAATAATCAGTCGTTTCTCTTTGGCTGCTTTTAGGATTTTTCTCTTTGTCTTTGGCACTTGTATTTTGATGTGTTTTGAAAACCCCCCCCCTTTTTTTTTTTTTAAGATTTTATTTATTTATTCGACAGAGAGAGACAGCCAGCGAGAGAGGGAACACAAGCAGGGGGAGTGGGAGAGGAAGAAGCAGGCTCATAGCGGAAGAGCCTGATGTGGGACTCGATCCCAGATCACCGGGATCACGCCCTGAGCCGAAGGCAGACGATTAACCGCTGTGCCACCCAGGCGCCCCAAAAAACCCCTTTTTTTATTTACTCTCTGGAATTTGTAATTCTTCTTCAGTTTTGGCTTGATATTTTTAATCAGTTTTAGAACATTCTCTTTGTCAACACCTCTTCAAATACTGTTTTAAACTCATTTCCTGTCTTCTCTCCTAATAGAGCCCATTTACAACTTCCCACTGTGTCTTTAATGTCTCTCTACTCTCTTCTGCATTTTTTCATCCTTCTTGAGTTTCTGTAGTTTATCTGAGTAATTTCTTCTTACTTACTTTCCAGTTCACTAATTTCTTTTTTTACCTGTGCTCAATCTTCTACTAAATCCATTCACTGAATACTTCATTTTGGTTTTTGCATTTTGAAGGCTAGAATTCTCATTTCTTTCTTTTTTGTAGAGTTTCCAGAACTCCACAAAAATTCTGTTTTATTTTTTATCTCTTTCAATATAAAACCTTAGTTATATTACAGTTTATGTCTGATGACAAAAATATTTGATTGGAGCCCCTGTGGGTGCAAATATTGTCCCCCCTTTTGTTCTTGCAGGTTTCAACCATGTTGCTTTATCTCCTCGTGTACCATGTTATTTAAAAAATATTTATTGAAGTATACTACTCGAGCAGAAAAGTGTACATGTATATGTACAGCATGTTAAATTCCTACAAACCAAACATATCTATGTAACTTGCACTGGGATTAAAAATCATAGCATTACCAACACCCAGAAGCCCTCCTTGAACCTTTCTAGAAACTATTTCTTCATTCTTTCCTCTTCTACCCACCCCCGAATAACTACTTTTCTGTTGTCTCATGGTATGGATGAGTTTTTGCCTGAATTTTGGACTTTATCTGAATGAAATAATGAAGTATCTTTTTTTTTTTTTTGGTTTTGCTTTTTTTTTTTTTCACTTAACACGTTTGTGAGCTTCATCAGTATTATTTTATGTAGTAGCCATCATCTGTTCATTTCCACTATTTCATATTCTATTGTGTGAATTTGTCATAATTTATTTAGCATTCAACTGTTCATAGTTTTCAGTTTGGGTCTTAACAAGCAGTGTGGCTAAGAATATTCTTATATATTTTCTGATGAATATATGTACTGCCTAGTTACTTTTGATTGCTAGGTACTGTGTCAGCAAAATTTTTTTGTAGGAATTGTAGAAAAATTTGACACTTAGGATGTTATCTCTCTCTAGAGAAAATTTACATTTGCTTCTGCCTAGAACAACCTTAATCTAAAAATTGGAATGATTCTAGGCTGAGTTGCTGTCCCTGCAAGACCCTGTCCATGGCTGGATCACTCTGCTGTTTAGAGAGTTGGACTTTGTGGGTCCTAACTCAAAGTTAGCACCCCACACCTGATCCCACAGGACTCTCCTTTCTAAAACTCCTCTCTTTCTTGTTTTTATTCCTCAGCTGGCTCAATCCTAGTTGCCTGCTACTTCTCTGGTTACCATGTCTCAACTTTCTCAATCTCATACATTTTCTGTGGGTGAGCATGCTCATGTCTTCAAGATCCTTTCTTCTGAACTCCAGAGCAGTATTTTCTCCTGCTTCTTGTATGTTTCCAGTAGATGTCCTGTGGAGTTTCAAACTCAATGGTTCCAAAATGGGAACTCATCATTTCCATCAACTCTTCTAATTACAGGCCTCATTTTAGGAAATGGCCCCACTATCTCCTTAACCGTCCAAACCAGGGAGTCATCTTAAACTCCTCTTTCTCATTTCCCTCATTCCATCAGTCTCCAAGTCTACAGATTTTGGCTTTAAAAACACATGCAACTTTATGTTTTAAAAAATATTTGAGCTCAAATACTATGTGTTTGGCTATGAGATTCACAAAGCAATAAAACAAATGAGAAGATACTTGGAAGGTATTCAGATGGCAAGGATGGGACTTTGTGAGCATTCTGTAGGCATGGATGGCTCACACTATACTAAACCTCTCAGAATGCTGCTGTTTAGTATCTAGTCAAAGAACCAGACACTTTCTATATTCCTCCTGCCCACATACTCTATTAAAATACATACCCGTCTCCTAGGCCTCCATTATTCTTACTGTTCACCCCATCTGAGTCACCAACTCAATGCAATGTATATTTCAAAGCCTGAAAATAACAATTTATGTATAACTTGTAAATGCAAGTGCAGAAGGTAGCCTCTGTGTTGATGAAGTCTTTCTCTATTTCTCCTTTGGCTTTCCTAAATTCTTTTTTTAATTGAAGTATAGTTGATACATAATGTTATCTTAGCTTCAGGTGTGCAACACAGTGATCCGACAAGTCTATACCTTAAGCTATGCTCACCATGGTTAAGGGTAGTTACCATCTGCCACGATACAAGGTGTTATAATTGACCCTATTCTCTGTGCTGTACTTTTAATCTTCGTAGCTTATTTATTTTATAACTGAAATTTTGTATCTCTTTATCCCCATCTCTTGTTGCACCTGCTCTCCCAGCCCCCTCCTGCTGGCAACCACCAGTTTGTTCTCTGTATTTATGATTCTGTTTTTATTGATGTATGTTTGTTTGTTCACTGTACAAAAGCTTTCTTTTTTGATGTAGTTCTGATACTTTATTTTTGCTTTTGTTTTCCTTGCCTAAGGAAACACATCCATAAATATGTTGCTAAGGCTGATGTCCAAGAGATTATTGGCTATGTTTAAGGTCTTTTATGGTTTTAGGTCTCATATTTGGTCTTTTTTTTTAAATTTTATTTATTTATTTGACAGAAATAGAGACAGCCAGTGAGAGAGGGAACACAAGCAAGGGGCGTGGGAGAGGAAGAAGCAGGCTTCCAGTGGAGGAGCCTGATGTGGGGCTCGATCCCAGAACACCGGGATCACGCCCTGAGCCGAAGACAGACACTTAACGACTGAGTCACCCAGGCGCCCCATCATATTTGGTCTTTTAATCCATTTTGAGTTTATTCTTGTGTATGAGGTAAGAAAGTGTCCAGTTTAATTCTTTTGCCTACAACTGTCCAGTTGTCCCAACACCATTTATTGAATAGACTGTGTTTTCCCTATTTTTGCCTCCTTTGTTGTAGATTAATTGGCCATGTAAGTGTGGGTTTATTCCTAGGCTCTGTTCTGTTCCACTGATCTATGTATCTATTTTTGTGCCAGTACCATACTGTTTTGATTACTATAGCTTTGTGATATATCTTAAAATCTGGGATTGTGATACCTTCAGTTTTGTTTTTCTTTCTCAAGATTGGTTTGGCTATTTGGGATCTTTTGTGGTTCCATAAATATTTTAGGATTATTTGTTCTAGTTCTGTGAAACGTTTTATTGGTATTTTGATAGGGTTTGCATTGAATTGGTAGATTACTTTGGGTACTATGGCCATTTTGACAATATTAATTCTTCCAATCCATGAGCATGGTATATTTCTCCATTTGTCTGTGTCATCTTCAATTTCTTTCATTATTGTCTTATAGTATTTATACTACAGACCTTTCATCTCCTTCATTTAATTTATTATAATTAAAATATAAATATAAATTATAAATACATTAATTTTAAGTATTTTATTCTTTTTGATGTAAGTGTAAACAGGATTGTTTTCTTAGTTCTCTTTCTGCTACTTTGTTATTAGTCTATAGAAATGCAACAGATTTCTGTATATTAATTTTGTGTCCTGCAATTTTACTGAATTCATTTATTAGTTCTTATAGTTTTTGGTGGAGTCCTTAGGGTTTTCTATATATAGTATCATGTCATCTGTAAATAGTAACAGTTTTATTTCTTCCTTGCCAATTTGGATGCATTTTATTTCTTTTTCTTGTCTGAGTGTTGCAGCTAGGACTTCTAGTACTAGCTGAATAAAAGTGGTGAGAGTAGACATCCTTATGTTGTTCCTGATCTTAGAGGAAAAACTCTCAGTTTTTCATCATTGGGTATGATGTTAGCTGTAGGTTTGTCATAAAGGGGCTTTGTTATGTTGAGGTATGTTCCCTCTAAATGCACTTTGTTGAGAGTTTTATAATGAGCAGATGTTGAATTTTGTGAAATGGTTTTTGTGCATGTATTGAGATGATTATATGGTTTTTATCCTTCATTTTGTTAATGTGATCTATCATGTTAATTGATTTGCAGATACTGAAACATCCTTGCATCCCTGGAATATATTCCACTTAATAGTGGTGAATGATCCTTTTAATGTGTTGTTGAATGCCATTTGCTAATATTATGCTGAGGATTTTTGCATCTATGTTCATCAGGTATTGACCTTTTTTTTTTTTTTTGTACTGTCTTTGTCTGGTTTTGGTAAATAGGGTAATGCTGGCCTTATAGAGTGAATTTAGAAGGCTTCCTTCCTCTTCTATTTTTTTGAATAGTTTGAGGAGAATAGGTATTAAATTTTCTTTAAGTGTTTGGTAGCATTCACCTGTGGCTATGGTCCTGGAATTTTGTTTGTGGGGGTTTTTGATTACTGATTCAATTTTGTTACCAGTAATCAGTCCATTCAGACTTTCTATTTCTTCTTGATTCAGTTTTGGAAGGTTATATGTTTCTAGAAATTTATCCATTTCTTTTAGGTTTTCCAATTTGTTAGAATGTAATTTTTTGGAGTAGTTTCTTATAATCCTTTGTATTTCTGTGTTGTTGGTTGTTACTTCTCCTCTTTTATTTCTGATTTTATTTATCTTAGTCCTCTTTTTTTGTTGCTGAGTTCAGCTAAAGGTTTATCAATTTTGTTTATCTTTTCAAAGAACCAGCTATTGGTTTGATTTTTTTCTATTGTTTCATTTAGTCTATTTTTCATTTATTTCTGCCTTGATCTTTATTATTTCTTTCCTTCTATTAACTTTGGACTTTGCTTGTCCTTTTTCTAGTTTCTTTAGGTGTAAGGTTAAGTTGGTTATTTGAGATTTTTCTTGTTTCTTGAGGTAGGCCTGTATTGCTATAAACTTGCCTATTAGAATTGCTTTCAAGGAGTCCCAAAGATTTTGGACCATTGTGTTTTCATTTTTCTTAGTTTCCACATATTTTTTTTATTCCCTCTTTGATTTCTTCATTGACACATTGGTTGTTTCATATCATGTTGTTTAGCTTCCACGTGTTTGTGTCTTTTTTCAGTTTCTGTTTTCTTTAGTTCTTTTTCTAAGGTTTTGTGTTATTTTTTTGTTTGGAGCATATTCCTCTTTGTTTGACTTTCTGTATTTGTGACTATGAATTTGGCAGGACGTCTACTTCTAAACTTGAAGGAATGGCCTTGTGTAGGGATATCCTCAGTGTAGGCCATGTGACCCTGGTAGCTTTAGCTCACTGGCTGGAGCTGTAGCAGGCATGGGCTGGATTTTGGGGTACTTTGAGCTCTGGCCATCCTGGTGGGATGGCTGGAACTGGACTGGGCACAGGCTGAGGGGTGTCCCAGGGCTCTCCATGCAGACAGTGCCATGGCAGGACAGCTGAAGCTGAAATGAATGCAAGCTAGGGGATCCTGGGGCATTCTTTGCAAGGGATTCCTTGGTGGGGCAGCTGGAGCTGAAGTGGGCATAGGCTAAGAGATCTGTGGGTACTCCGTGCAGGAGGTGCCCTGGGGAGTCATGTGGAGCTGTGGGTGAGATCCTAGTGTGTCGTGGAAAGCTTTGTGTCTATGTGGCCTTGGTGAGATGACTGAACCTGTGGCTGTCCAGGGATGTCCTGGTTTGTGTTGCACTAGGGCTGCCTCAGTGGGGGAGAGGGTGAGGGCTGGGGCTGGTGTGGGTTAGGGGCCTGGGGCTCACTAAGGCAGTCAGCCTGCTGGGGCATCCAGACGTTCCTCCTGTCTGCACTGTCAAGGTGGAGAGGGAACACAAACAGTGGCACTCACTTGACCCTCCAACCCAGGAGAGAATTCCAGCAGCTCCCCTACCATTTGGCAGAGTTCTAGGGCTGTTTCCTTTATATTTTAGTTGCTCTTTTAAACCAAGGCTTTTTTTTCTGTGCCCCGGGGCATCCAGGGCTGGTGTGGGAGAGGGACTAGAGCTCACCCAAGAGCTCTAGAGCTGGTAGGCCAGCTGAGTGGCCCAGATCCTGCTCCCATCGACGCTATGACAGTGGATAGGGAATGTAAACAGTAGAGCTTGCAAGCCCATCTGACCCAGAGAGAGTTCCAACCATTTGCCTGAGGGCTAGTAAATTCTTACGTTGTTTATACCACAGCATTCATCATAAATTATATGTTGTCTTTTTTACTGATAGTTTCAAATGCATTAATTTTGCTTCCACAACTTGAGAGTTAGCTTCCTGGTAGGGAGGGGGTAGGTGGATGGGTAAAACCTGTGTTTTCCAGTCCTTTGCATTGCTTGGTGCCTAGCATGGGCTTGGACTGTATTGGGTGCCTGGTAACCATTTGTTATTTGACAGAATTAATTAACTTATAAAAAATTGGAATCACTCAAAACCTATAGGATTTTGACTCTGATTCATAAAAGAAGAGAAAACTTGTTCATGTAGAAAAATTGCCTTCTCTGCCTTTCTAAGTAAGTACCAATGAACATGTCTTGGGCTCTTAGCAAAAACAAGAATTATACACAATTCATGCTCCTTAAGAACTTGTAAATGGGGAGAGAGGACAGTTACACATCAAAATAATTACTGATGTAAAATCAGTGGCTTCTACTATACTCATGTTCATAGAACGACTTACAGTTTCCAATTGCTCTCATATTCTATTATGAAAATGATTATATCTGGGGTAATTTCATCACATAAGCATGTAGTGACATGATTGCCTTTGAAAGATTCCTTTTAAGGTCCACACACAAGAAAATATATACCATCAATTACCATAATGTAAGAAAGAAATCAGATATCCACTGGAAATGGCTTCTTTAAAAGGATTCCTATGGGGGAATAACATGTTATGTGGGATTTGTGTTAGGCCCATGGGCAGCATGGTGCCAAGGGAAGAAGCCTGGACAAGGAATCAGAGCTCCTGGGCCATATCTGACTTCTACCAATTGCTGTTATGATCTTGAATAAATCATTTACGCTGGCAAATTTTTAACCTTATTCATCTGATAGAATACATATAAAAGAATTTCATAATCAGCTAAGTACCATGGCAGTACAAGAGAGTCCTTACTGGGAGCCTCAGTCAGTACCAGGGATGTATTTATGAGGAAGGACTCTGCAGTCAAGTGGCCTGGATGTTAATCTCAATTAGCAAACTTCTCATTTTCTCATCTGTAAAATGGGATTATAATGATAGTACTTACGTCACACAATTGTGAAGATCAAGGAAGATAACACATAAAAAGCACTAGCACTGCCTCATACATAGTAAGATCTACATTGTCATTAGCTATTATTATTGTTAATTATTTTATGTATGATCTAAAAATAGCAGGTAGTTTGAAATGTTACTGATATGCTGAGAAACACCTGGTTAAAGAATGAAACAACCCGTTAAACAATTATCTTCTGATCTATAGGTTACATTTTTAGGGACATTGGCAAGGTCCCTATCTTCCTGGACTTATATATAAATAGGATAGGGAGAGACAATGAGTAAACAAAGAAATAAACACATTAGGAAATGACTAACATGGTGCTATGGATGTAATGAACAGTGTGTTGAGGCTGCCGTCGTCGTGTGGTCAGAGAAGGCTGCTCTGAGGAGGGGATGTTCATGCCAAGGCCTGAAGAACGAGAAAGAACCTGTCACGAGGAGATGGCGGCAAGAGAGGGCTAAGACAAAATCCCAAGGAGGGTAGAGGTTTGCAGACTTGGGGACAGGAAGGGGTGAGCCAGCTGGAGCATAGCGTGGATGGGAGGAAGTATTCATTAAGGTTGGAGAGAGGGGTTAGTTTACATGAAGCCTTTTAGGTCATGGCAAGGAGTTGGATTTTATTCCATGAGTATCAAGGAAACTTTGAAGCATTTGTTTAGGGAAGGGATCAAAGAAAGCAATATAGAATATTTAGTTATATATGTCAAAGGCCTTTCCAGATGAGTGTAAGTAATAAACAATTAATTTACAAATTATTTTGTTCAATTAGCAGGATTTGGTGACGTTAGACCAGTTTTCAAAATAAGTTTAACTGATTGCTATTAGGACCTTAATTAAACGTAGTATTTAACACAGGTACACTAGATTTAGCTGACTTTTTGCTTTGGGTAATCAATGCATTCTTAACCCATATTATTGGTGTAGGCAGAAACCACCACATTGTTTATGCCACCCTAGGACATTTAATCTCACTGCAGGGCACCCTGCAGTGAAGATTAATAACTTCTCATTTGTCAGACTTAAAAGGGAGGGGTTGCTTTTGGTTGTGAATAACAGAAGACCAGAAATATAGAGCCTTAAACACATGTTGGCTTATTTGTTGTTATTATATTTTGCTTCATGCAACAAGTCCAGAGTAGGTGGTGGTTCAAAGGCTCAAGTTATATAAGAGTCCACTTCTTTGCAATTCCTTGATTTCCTCCCTCATGGTCCCTGGGTGGTTGCTGCAGCTCCTGCCAACATATTTATACCCCAGGCAAGAAGAAAAGGGTAAGAGAAAGTAGTGGTGACTGTGTCAGGAAATCAGACTCTTAGATGTGCGCGGAAATCTTCTCCTTCTACCTGTTTGGCTTGAACTTTGTCACAGGGTTACCGTTTTTAGTCAGAAAAGGTGAATTTTTAGTTTTAAGCAGCTATAGTAAGGAAGAGAAGGAAATGAAGTTGAAATGGGTTTGAGTGAGCCGACTGATGTTATTTTTCACAGTAGGGTTATTTCACAACTTTAGTTCCCCCTCGCAGTAACAAGATCTATATCAGATACTGAACTGCTCCATGCTCCTAGCATGAAAAATGACATCTGGAAAGGGTTATCTTGGGAGATAGTTAAATAAATTTTCCAGCTGACTATGAAATTTGAAAGTGAAGGTAAACATCTGCATCAGGTAGTAAATAAAATTTTAGGATTGACTAACTTTCATAATTGATGCCAGATTTCAGTGATTACAGTCCCACATATAGCCAGCCATCCATTTACATGATCTTTGTACTTGAAAGGGTGAGATACTTGGCTTCACTTAGCTATATAATAAAGCATCCTGACGCAGAGGTGCAATTGCTTCCGAGTGAGTTGGGCGCTTTGGCTGAACCTCAGCTTGTGTATTTTCATGTAACTTTAGGGTATTGTCCCTGTGATTTATTCTTGGACGGAAAAGAAGATGCAGGCTCCAGATTTTACAGTATCTGGAAATGCCTTTAAAAGGGAAAGGGAAAGCAGCTAAGTAGCTAGAACTATAACAATTATAAATCCTAGATAATGTCTTTATAGAACAATGAAAGTGATTTGGCAGGAAGCTAATAGATTAATCAATTTTTAAAAATCAAAATTGATTAGCCAGTGAGTGCAGTGGAAAGTGTACAGCTGAGATATTATCTCAACCTCCACCACTTCCTGTGTTCTCTTGGCAAGCTTCTTCAACGGTAAAACAGGGATAATAATGGGTACTGGACTGGACAGTGGATATTTGGCCACACAGCAGCCAAATACCCCTTACATTTGAAGGGATTTCCAGAACAGGTGGGAGACAGGGTTCCTTTCCTCCACGAAAAGGGACAATATTTCCTTTTTTTGTCTTGTAGAAGCCAGAATCCCAGGCAGCAAATAGATTTTGCTGAAAATAATCATGAATTGCTTCCTATGAGCACAGTGTCCTCTCTTGAGGACAGGCCTAAAGATCGGCTGGCCATTAGTTTTGAAAAGGGGTTGATGTAGAGTCCAGAGTCCAGGTGGGCCAGTGTCCAGGGTGCAACGGCAGCTGCTCCACAGGCAGTTTTGGTGGTAGGGTCTTGGCCGTGCCTTTCCCTGCTTTGTTCCTGTTTGTTCCTGGTTCTCTGGGCTTCAGGTAGTCTCCCCAAATATCTGCTTGCTGTCAGAGTTTCTTTCTTTCATTATTTGTATTAATATATAATTTCATTTATTTTATTATTTTATTTTTTAAAATTTCATATAACATAACATTATATTAGTTTCAGGTGTACAACATAATGGTTCTCTATGTGTATATATTTAAAAATGATCACCACAGTAAGTCTAGTTCATATCCATCACCACACAGTTACAAAAAATGTTTTTTCTTGTGATAAGAACTTTTTTCACTTAACATTTTAAAAATTTCTTTTAATTCCAGTGTAGTTAACCTACAGTGTTCTATTAGTTTTGCGTACAGTATACGGGTTCCAACAGTCCCGTATATTACTCAGCGCTCATCAGGATAAATGTACTCTTAATCTCCTTCACTGATTTCACCCTTCCCCCAACCACCTCCCCTCTGGTAAACATCTGTTTGTTCTCTATAGTTTAGAGTCTGTTTTTTGATTTGTCTCTTTCTTTTTTCTTTTGTTCATTTGTTTTGTTTCTTAAATTCCACATACGAGTGAAATCATATGGTATTTGTCCTCTCTGACTTATTTCACTTAGCATTGTACTCTCTAGCTCCATCCATGTTGTTGCAAACGGCAAGATTTCACTCTTGTTATGGCTGAATGATACTTTGTTGTGTATATATATGTATATATACTACCTCTTCTTTATCTGTTCATCGATTGACGGACACGTGGGCTACTTCCGCAGTCTGGCTATTGTAAACAGTGCTGCAATAAACATAGAGGTGCATGTATCCCTTCAAATTAGTGTTTTCATGATCTTTGGGTAAATACCCAGCAGTGTGATTCCTGGATCATACGGTAGTTCTATTTTTAACTTTCTAAGGAAGATCCATACTATTTTCCACAGTGGCTGCACCAGTTTGCATTCCCACCAAGAGTGCACGAGGGTTCCTTTTTCTTCACATCCTCGTCAACACTTGTTGTTTCTTGAGTTTTATGTTTTAGCCATTCTGACAGGTGTGAGATGATATCTCATTGTGGTATTGATTTGCATTTTCCTGATGATGAGTGATGTTGAGCATCTTTTTGAGGAGGACGTTTAAGATCTACTTTCTTGGCAAATTTCAAATACGTGATATGGTATTAATTATGGTCATCATGCTGTACTAGACTGAGTTTCTGATATTTGTAACAGGGAAGTCTAGCTAGCACTGGGAGGAGCAGGGGTGTACAGATGCGATATGTGCCGCCCAGCCCCTCTGCAAGGGAGGCCCGTGGCCCGCTTTCTGCTGGTGCTGCAGGGTGAGGCTCAGCAGCAGGGAGCGAGCGGCTCCTGTTGGACGGTTGTCAAATCCCTACTTCGCTTTGTGCTCTGCACCATTCGCACATCCTGAAGCGTTTAAAAATCCGTCCCTTTGGGATGTTCATTTTTACAAGCATTTAAAATGCTGCTTTGAAATCTTCAGTCACTTCATTAAAAGACTCCTTTGGGGGGTGCCTCAGTTGGCTGGCTTAACTAATGGCCACAAGCAGTGGTGCTTTGGGGCACTTTTGACTACCAGGAAGTCCATCTTTGCTGCGTGTAAAGCTGTTATTTCTTCAGGCAATAAACTAGCACAGTTCTTGAAAGTATCAAATATGAAATTACGTCCCCCTCCAGATCAGCCATAGCAAGTGAAAATATATCCTATTTATTTTTACTAAATTTGAATAAGAACTAACCTTTGTACTTTTTTGGTAGTCAATACGTATTTGGTGATTAATTCAATCTCAGAATTATGGGGGAAGGCGAAGTACATATATTAAGCTCCACAACACACCAGGTGCTGTGCCGGGTGCTTCCATATACTCTTTACATAATCCTCTTAGCAACACTGAACAGGATACAGCATTATCTTCGCTTTACAGACAATGATCTGAGATTCAGTTTATTTAGAAAACGAAATTAGTTCAAGGTCCCTCAGCTAAGATATGGTGGCACAGGGATGCCATACATGTTAGCCTGATTGTAAGACCCATGTCTTCTCATTCATCTGATCATTGAATATTCAGTGGGTAACTAGCTTGTAATAGAGATAGGGTTAAATAATGAGTAAGTATCTCTTCCCTCAAAGAACTCATTGACTAGAAGGTGAGACAGACCCCAAACCAACAATATGTATACAACACAGTGTGGGTGATCCATGCTAGAAGCCCATAGAGGTACAGGGGAGGGACTCAGCTTAAATGGTGGGCATGGAGGGCTTTACTGATGAGTGAAGTCTGTGCTGTGGCTAGGAGGAAGATTAGATTAGGGGTCAGCCAGGAATAGAAGAGAGAGATGGATCTATCCATCTATCTAATCTATCTGCTATGGACTGAATGTTTGTGTCCCCCCTCCCAAACTCATATGTTGGAGCCCTAGCTCCCATGGTGCCTGTATTTGGAGACAGGTCCTCTAAGGAGGTAATTAGGTTAAATGAACTCATAACGGTAGGGCCCTGTCTGATAGAATTATCAGGGTCATAGCTGGAGTGGACTTTACTGGATCATGTAATTAAATGGCCTTATTTTCCAGATGAAAAGACAAAGACCCATAAATAAACAGTTTGTTTAATGTTACTCAGCAATTACTGACTGAGACACATGAGAACTCATGTTTCCCCGACTCAACTCAGTGCTTTCTGGATCATACTGGAGTAACCTAGAAAGAGGGCTTGATGTTCCCATCTAGGTCACATCTACTTCTACTGTGGAATACAGTTTTCCCTCTCTGCATAACAGTTAGAAAAAGAACACATTCATCTCTATAAAGCTTAATGGAAAATGATACTCTTTTTGCTGGAGATGCTTATGGTGTGGATGTTTTTACTATATATATATATTTATGATTTCTGAATATTAAATCAGTATTTTTAAGTAAGGGATACTTGTTATTTTTAATTGCAATCCTTCCATAAGCTTTTTTTGCAAGCATAATTTTTAGTGTAGGCAGTTGTTTTTTCTTCAAAGGATGTTACTAACATCTCTTATTTTTCTTAGTGTCATATATTTGAACAGCAGGGTCTGCAATTAAATAATTTTAATTATTCATTTGCATTGCATGTGAAGTGGCACTTTATGTGGAACCAGTTCTTTCAGAGTCTGTTTACTCGATATCTTATTTCATGTGCTATTTCCTAATTATTAAGAGAAAAAGGAAATAAATTACGTTTGTCATAAAATCTGCAGAACTGACCACAGGCAATTTAAGATCTATAAACCTTTAGTCATGGCTTCTTAACAATCAAAAGATTAGCTTGGGGGAAGAAAAAACTTTTGACCGGAAAGGAAACTCATGTTCTCAGGATGTTATGGGGCTCTTCCCCTACCCAACTTGTGGGTACACTTATGTGTCAATTTGGTTGACTTCAGTGTGCCCTGGAAAGTCACATTCTTCTGGCAATTAGTAGCTAATATGTAATGTGAAGTGGTATCACTAAGCATTATTAATTTTATAGGGATAATTTAAATAAATAGACATCAGGTAACCAAAAACAAGGAAAGAAGATGGTAGTTTAACAAGGAAGAAATCCATCAAGTATTGACTAAGGAGAAAAGATTTGAGTTCCAAAGTGAGATGTATTAAGGGATATAGAAATTTCCTGGATCCCACAGGCCTTTTGGTTATAGCCGAATGAATCTGTCAAAGCAGAGGAATAGCGGGGAGGGGGTGGGGTGGTAACTGAAAAGGATGATTAAAAAGGAAAAACAAAGTGAACAAATTAGCCTCTCTTGGCTCTTCACACTAGGTTGTTCCCTTGGCAACTGTGTCCATATCCTGTACCTCTTCATAATACCTACCACACTCTGAAGTAATTGTTTAGCGTCTGTTTTGCCCTGCCTGTCTGTGTTCAAGTCTCCGCCCCTTACTAGCCATGGTATTTTGGCCAAGTGACTTAATACTCTTTGCATCCTTAGTTTCCCTACCTGTAATATGGGGATAATGAGATAGTTACCTCATGGGTTAGTATGTGTAGAAACTTAGAACACCACCTGGCTCAGGGTTAACCCAACAAGGATAAGGACTGCTTCTGTCTTGTTTCCCACATTATTTCTAATTCTTTAATACCATGCTTGGCTCATTGTAAGGCCTAGATAGTTGTTACTTACCAATGACCCTAGGCCCAGTAGCCATCTAAAATATCCAGTGTTGGGGAGCCTGGGTGGCTCAGCTGGTTAAGCATCCGTCTTTGGATCAGGTCATGATCCCAGGGTCCTGGGATCAAGCCCCACATTGGGCTCCCTGCTCAAGGGGAGTCTGCTTCTCCTTCTCCCTCTGCCCCCTTCTGCCCCCCACTCATGATTTCTCTCTCAAATAAATAAATAAAGTCTTAAAAAAAATCCAGTCTCAACTATCCCCTACATACATCTCAGGAGCTGATCATCTGTTTCCTTCTGTGGAACCTCCATCTTCAACTCAGGGCCTTTGAAGTAGATGGTGTCCTTTGGTTGAAAGTGGGCCTCAGGGACAGTCTGGATTATCTCCAAATACTCCTCCTGGGGGTCTCTGCTTATCAGATGAAGGTGGTGACTCAAGCCCATCTTTTCCAGAGAGGCCATTTGATCTTTCTAAGAAACTGGGAGCTTCTACCTATGTCATGAATATCCTTCTGTATGAAGTACTTTTTCTAGTTAAAAATTTTTTAAAATTTAAATGACACAGTATTAAGTCAAATTGCACAGACATAATTAGGATGAAAGGAAAGTTACTTGCTCCAGTTGTCCTGCTCACATTCCAATTTACAGAAGCAACACTGTTTTGAACGATTTTCTGTTTTAGTCATTATCCCTATAACAGCACATTAAGTATGTATCTTTCTTGATTTTCCGTTTTTGACTCTAGATAATACTTGCTGATTCCCTACTATAAAGATAAGGCTTTACTTTTCTTATGTTATCTTCTCTGCCTCCTATCACCTCACTCCAGTGTTTGGTAGTTTTATTTTTTAAATGCTCTTCTGTCCTTTGAATAATGTTTCTGTCAGAGTCATTTTTTGCTGATGGTTTACCATGGCCTTTCTTTCTTTCTTTCTTTCTTTCTTTCTTTCTTTCTTTCTTTCTTTCTTTCTTTCTTTCTTTCTTTCTTTCAAAGATTTTATTTATTTATTCGACAGAGATAGAGACAGCCAGCGAGAGAGGGAACACAAGCAGGGGGAGTGGGAGAGGAAGAAGCAGGCTCATAGCAGAGGAGCCTGGTGTGGGGCTCGATCCCATAACGTCGGGATCACACCCTGAGCCGAAGGCAGATGCTTAACCGCTGTGCCACCCAGGTGCCCCTACCATGGCCTTTCTTTTATGGTAATGGGGATGCCAGGTGATTGTTGCTGCTGGTGTGTCACACCTGCTTCCTGACAGTGGATGAGATTTCCAGCAAATAAGGCATCACTCTGGGCACACTGCATGTACTCAGATCTTGAGGGTAGGGTGTGCCCACTGGTAGGCTGGCTTAAAAGTTCAGGTTTTCCATGTTGCTGCAAATGTTGGGGACTGAAGGAAATTATGCTAAGTGAAATAAGTCAAGCAGAGAAAGACAATTATCATATGGTTTCACTAATTTATGGAACATAAAAAATAGCAGGAAGATCGGTAGGAGAAGGAAGGGAAGAATGAAGGGGGGCTAAACAGAAGGGGGAATGAACCATGAGAGACAATGGACTCTGGGAAACAAACTGAGGGCTTCGGGGGTGGGGGTGGGGATTGGGATAGGCCGGTGATGGGTATTAAGGAGGGCACATATTGCATGGAGCACTGGGTGTTATACACAAATAATGAATCATGGAACATTAAATCAAAAACTAAGGATATACTGTATGGTGACTAACATAACATAATAAAAAATTACTATAAATAACAAAACAAAACAAACAAACAAACAAAAGCTCAGGTTTTCCAAATGCCAGTATGAGGATGGTTTTCCTTTGAAGCCCCAGTACCCATACCTAAAGCCTTTAGCTTTCCCAGATGGTTAATTCAATTTCTTTGGAGAGGAGCCCTCTATTTTGCCTAGGGGTAAAATGCTCCCCCACCATGGGTTAGTGCTGGAGTGGGGATGAGGAGTAAAAAGTAAAATCAGGCTGGGGAATCTGGAGTGTGCAGTGGTCCCTCCAGTGATTTTCAGTGAACCCTCCTCCCATCTCACCCCGCCACTTTTCACTCTTGTTATACACCAATACATCATATGAGTTCAGAAATTTACTTGTGGTCCAGAATCCAATGTAAAGAATTGAGAATGATGGAATCAATAACTGAGGTGGAAAATAACTTCAGGCTAGTTTAGTGGGTCATTCCTAGATAGGACCCTAACAACAATCTGAGAAATATGAGATCTGCAGGTATAGGCCAAGGAATAAGTAAACTTGAATGTGTTGAAAAGAGGAAAGTTTCAAATCATTATAAATGGAAGCTTAAAGATACAAGCAGGATGACTTATCACACTGAGGCTTAAGTTAAAAAAAATTATTGGGATCAACAGGATATTACATAGTCATTACTGACAAGCATCACCTTCAACTCTGGAGCTATAAGAAACACAGAGCCCACTTAGCCAGACCCTTTACTGCACAAAGAGAAAGATGAGACATAAAAAGGTTAGTGACGCCAACCTTTAAGCCACATCTTAATCCCACTAAGCCCATTAGACTGTAAATGTAGACAGCCTGGAATCATTTTACATCTCTGCTCCAGCCTTCCTCGTTACACATTTGATTCATTTCCAAGGACGAAAGTGTAAATGTGCTTTCAGGATGTTGACTGTTCAGTAATTTATGTAAGGCTGTAAACACATTTCAGCACATTTAGGAAACAGATTTTCCTTAATTTTTTTCTATAGTGTAGTCTCCAAACAATTTCTGGTCAATTAAAACCTCTTGTGATCAATGGTATTGTCAATTCCGTCTTTTTTAATTTTCAGGAAAATCTATCCTAAAATGCATTTCTTACCATGCATTCATGTCTAAGAATTACCTTTCTACTATTTTTGTCCATATTGCAAATTTTGCCAAAACCATTTCCTCTTGTCAGCCAGAGCTCTAACATCATCATTTCTCTTATAAAATATTATGTCATCCATCATCATTAATGTCACCCATCTCCTCTTTATCATGTTGATGTCTTTCTTGTATACACAGCTCTTTGATATTTTGAATCCTCCCTGCTACCATTTCCCTATTTTAACTATGTCTCTGTAATACCAAGGATATAGCACAGTTTTGTTTTGTTTTTTTTTTTTTTTTGGAGAGACACCTCATAGGAATAAATCTTAATACATTTTTCTAGCAATGACTAGTATAATAGACATTTCATTTTGGAATTTACTTCTTTCCTCTTGTCTCAGCTTGACCTTTCTTTTTATTTTTGCCTTTTGCATTTGCCTGTAGATGTATTCCTGATATCTAGGTTCTGTTTTTCTATATTTCTCATTTTTATATCATTTATATAAATAAAGTCCATAAAATTATTTCCTAGATTAATCACAGGATTTCAAGGTTGAAGGAATGATAAAGGTCTAGCTCATAACTCGTTGGAAGCTTGAATTTTCTTGATAATATCTATCAAACGTTTATACCAACTGTGTTGGAACAATCATTGTCTCCCAAGTTAGTTTCCTACAGCTTGATTTTAAAAAATTCTTCCTCACATCGAGTCAAATCTATATTATACCAAATTACTCCTTTCTTTGCTCTCCCAGAAGGTATCCTTTCCTCAATATTTAACACATCTGACCAATAATGATGCTATTTTCATGTCTTTTTCTTTCAGCTCTTGTAAAGGGCTCCTTTACTGTTTCCAAAATTCACCTACTCCTCCTCTCTCTTTTAATGAACATGATTTTTAATTTGCATCATTAAACTGTAAATTATGTAATTTTTCTAACAAATTAGAAAGGTTATGAGACCAAAATCATATAAAAATATCCATTTAAGGCATATTTCTTGAAAGAAGTGATCGTATGGCAAGAATGAATTAAGGTTTGTAATGGGAAGACAGAATAGCCTCATATAAACTGCATGAATTTTCCCCCCAGACACTATATCAGTGCTTTGTTGCTGTCATAACAAATTCGCACAACCTTAGCAACTTAACACAAATTCATTATAATTCTGTAGTCAGAAATCTGTTATGGGTCTCACTGGGCTAAAATCAAAGTATCAGCAGGAATGTGTTCCTTTTTGTAGGCTCTGGGTAGGATCTGTATCCTTGACTTTTTCAGCTTACAGAGGCCGCCCCTGCATTTCTCATGGTTTCAGGTCTTACATTCAAGTCTTTCATCCATTCTGAGTTAATTTTTTGTGTGTTGTGTAAGATAGTGGTCCTGTTTCATTCTTTTGTATGTAGCTGTCCAGTTTTCCCAACACCATTCACTGAAGGGATTTGTCTTTTCTCCATTGTATATTCTTGCCTCCTCTGTCACAGATTAATTGATGTGTAAGTGTGGGTTTATTTCTGAACCCTCTATTCTCTTTCATTGATCTACATGTCCATTTTTATGCCAACACCATATTGCTTTGATAATTATCAATTTATAGTATAGGAGTGTGATATCTCCAGCTTTGTTCTTTCTCAAGATTGTTTTGACTATTCAGGGTCCTTTGCGGTTCCACATACATTTTGGAACTATTTGTTCTAGTTCTGCGAAAAATGCCATTGGAATTATTTTTAAAGATTTATTTTTTTAGAGAAAGAGAAAGTAGGGTGGAGGGACAGAGGGAGAGAGAGAATCTCAAGTGGACTCTGCCTTCGCTGTGGAGCCCGAAACAGGGCTTGATCTCAAGACCCTGAGATCACCACTTGAACTGAAACTAAGAGTCAGCACTTAACCAGTGGTGCCACCCAGGTGCCCCTACCCTTGGAATTTTGATAAGGATTGAACCGAATCTGTAGATTGCTTTGGGTAGTATGGATAATTAAACAATTCTTCCAATCCGTGAATGTAGAATATCTTTCCGTTTATTTGTCATCTTCAATTTCTTTCCTCAATGTCTTAGAGTTTACAGAGTACAGGTCTTTCACCTTCTTGGTTAAATTTACTCCTAGGAATTTTATTCGCTTTGATGTAATTGTAAATGGGATTGTTTTTTAAATTTCTCTTTCTGATACCCCATTATTAGTCTATACAAATGCAATGCATTTCTGTATGTTAATTTTGTATCCTATGACTTTACTGAATTCATTTATTAGTTCTGGTGGCCTATAGGATTTTCTATACACAGTAAGCACGTCATCAGCAAATAGTGAAAGTTTTATTTCTTCCTTGCCATTTTGGATACCTTTTATTTCTTTTACTTGCCCAATTACTATGGCTAGGATTTTCAATACTATGTTGAGTAAAAGTGGTGAGAGTGGACATCCTTGTCTTGTTTCTGATCTTAGAGGGAAAGCTTTTAACTTTACACCACTGAATATATTAGCTGTGAGTTTGCCATATATGGCCTTTATTATGTTGAGGTATGTTCCCTCTATTCGCACTTTGTTGACAGTTTTTATCATAAATAGATGTTAAATTTTGTCAAATATTTTTCTGTATCTATTGTGAGGATCATATGACTTCTTTCTTTAATTCTTTTAATGTGGTGTATCATGCTGATTGATTTGTGGATGTTGAACCATTCTTGCATCCCTGAAATAAATTCCAGTTGAACATGGTGCTATATTCCTTTTTAATCTACTGTTGAATATGGTTTGCTAATATTATGTTGAGGATTTTTGCATCTATATTCCATAGGTATATTGGCCTTTTCAAATTGTGGTGCTCTTGTCTGGTTTTGGTATCAAGGTACTGCTGGCCTTGCAAAATGAGTTTGGAAGCATTTCCTCCTCTTCAATTTTTTGAAAAAGATAAGTACTTAATCTTTGAATGTTTGGTAGAATTCATCAGTGAAACTTGTGGGAAGTCCTGGACTTTTTTTTTTTTTTGATTACTCAGTCTCTTTATTAATAATCAGTCTATTCAGATTTTCTATTTCTTCGTGATTAAGTATTGGAAGATTGTTAGTTTCTAGAAATTTATCCATTTCTTCTTGATTGTTTAATTAGTTGGTGTGTAATTGTTCATAGTAGTCTCTTATGATCCTTTGCATTTCTGTGGTATCAGTTGTAACTTCTCTTTCATTTCTGATTTTATTTATTTGAGCCCTGTCTCTTATTTTCTGGGTGGGTGTGACTACAAGTTTGTCAATTTTATCTTTTTAAAGAACTAGTTCTTAGTTTTATTGATTTTTTTCAATTTTCTTTTTAGTCTTTATTTCTGCTCCGATCTTTAATTCTTTCTTTCCTTCTACTAACTTTGGTCTTCATTTGTTTTTCTTTTTCTAGCTTCTTTAGGTGCAACATTAAATTGTTTATTTGATATTTCTCTTGCTTGTTGAGGCAGGGCTGTATTGCTATGAAGTTCCCACTGACAATCACTTTTCCGCATCTCATAGATTTTGGTATGTCGTATTTCTGTTTTCATTTGTTGCTAGGTATTTTTTTTTTTAAAGATTTTATTTATTTATTTGACAGAGACAGAGACAGCCAGTGAGAGAGGGAACACAAGCAGGGGGAGTGGGAGAGGAAGAAGCAGGCTCGTAGCGGGGGAGCCTGATATGGGGCTCGATCCCATAACGCCGGGATCACGCCCTGAGCCGAAGGCAGACGCTTAACCGCTGTGCCACCCAGGCGCCCCTGTTGCTAGGTATTTTTTGACTTCTGCTTTCATTTCTTCTATGACCCAGTAGTTGTTCGGTAACATGTTGTTTAATCTTGACATATTTGTAGTTTTTCTGGTTTTCTTTTTGTAATTGATGTCCTGTTATATACCATTGTGGTAAGAGGAGATGCTCAATACAATTTCAATTTTTATAAATTTATTGAGATTTGTTTTGTGGACTCACATGTGATCTATCCTGGAAAAAGTCCTATTTATACTAGAGAAGAATGTATATTCTGCTGCTTTTGGATGGAATATTCTCTATATGTCTATTAGTCCACCAGGTCTAATGTGTCATTGAAGGCTATGTTTTCTTGTTTGTTTTCTGTCTGGATGATCTATCCATCGATGTAAGTGGGGTGTTAAAGTTCCCTACTATTGTTGTATTGCTATCAATTTCTCCCTTTATGTTTGTTCATATTTGCTTTATGTATTTTGGTGCTCCTATGTTGGGTGCATACATATTTATAAATGTTATATCTTCTTCCTGGATTGACACCTTTATCATTGTGTAGTGACCCTTTTGTCTTTTATTGCATCTTTTTTTAAAGTCTATTTTGTCTGATATGAATATAGCTACACCAGCTTTCTTTTCATTTCCACTTTCATGGAATATCTTTTTTCCATCCCCTCACTTTCAGTCAGTATGTGTCCTTATTTCTAAAGTGAGTCTCTTGCAGGCAGTGTATAGATGTGTCTTGTTTTTTATACATTCAGCCATTCTATGTCTTTTGATTGTAGAATTTAGAATTTTATACATTCAGACTATTTTAAGTTAATGGCAATTTAAATTTTGAACATACTCTAAAACTACATTTTTTACCCTCCCTCAAGTTTCGTGTTGTTCATGTCACATTTTGTATCTTTTTATTTTATATATCCCTTAATTTTTATAGTTTATTTTACTGCTTTTGTCTTTTAACCTTTATAGTAGTTTTATAAGTGATTAATCCACTACCTTTATTATATATTTACCTTTTCCAATGAGATCTTTACTTTCATATGTTTTGTTGTCATTAATTAGTGCTATTTCTTTTCATATTAAAAAAGTCCCTCTAACATTTCTTGTTAAGTCCTGTTTAGTAATGATGAACTTCTTTAGCTTTTGGATGTCTGGAAAACTCTTTATCTCTCCTTCAATTCTGATAATCTTGCCGTGTAGAGTATTCTTGGTTGGAATTATTTTCCTTTTAGCACTTTGACTATGTCACACCACTCCTTTCTAGTCTCCAAAGTTTCTGCAGAGAATTCTGCTGATAGCTTTATGGAGTTTTCTTTGTAAATAACAATTTTTCTCTTGCTGCTTTAAGATTCTCTCTTTAACTTTTGATATTTTGATTATAATGTGTCTTGGTGTGAGTCTCTTGGTTCATCTAATTTGGAACTCTATTCCTGAATCTAGATGTCTGTCTTCTCCAGCTTAGGGAAGTTTTCAGCTATTATTTTTTTCTAATAAGATTCTGCTCCTTTCTCTTTCTTCTCTTTTTGGAACGCCTTTTCTTCTCCTTTTGGGACATTCACTCATAATAAAAATGTTATTCTGATTGATGTTGTCTTATAGGTCCCTTAAGTAATCTTCATTTTTTAAAATTCTTTTCTTTTTGCTGCTCTGGGTGAGTGCCATTGTTTTGTCTTCCAGCTTGCTGATCTGTTCTTCTGCCTCATACAGTCTGCTGTTGAACCCTCTAGAGCATTTTTCAGCTCAGTTATTATATTCATCAGCTCTGTAGCTTCTGTTTGGTACTTTCTTATATTTTATATCACTTTGTTGACGTTCTCACTGTGTTCATCTATTTTTTTGCCAAGTTCAGTGAGCATTTTTATGACTGTTACTCTGAATTCTTTATCAGGTAGATTACTCTTCTCTGTTTCATTAAGGTCTTTTTTTGAGGTTTTGCCTTAGTCTTTTGTTTAGCACATATTTCTCTGTTTCCTCATTTTGCTGGACTCTCTGTGTTTGCTTCTACATATGAGGTGAAACAGTTACCTTTCTGGTCTTGAGGGAATGGCCTTGTGTAGGTGATGAACCTTTTGTTCAAACTTGTCCTAGCTCTTGGTTGTCTTGGAACCTTTGTGATTGTCTAAACCTCCTGATTTATTCTTGATATGTCCTCATTGTTGAGGGAGTGCCAAGACCTGTCAGTGATTCCAGGGGAGGAATCTCATTTAGCATCTAGTTTCAGGCTGATTAGAAGCCAGACCCTCAGGCAGCAGCTTTTAAAATATGCAAATATATACAGTCCTTTGGGCCTGCAACTGTAATCTCTGCTGACTTCCAGACCAGATCTGGAGGTGCTCATGGGCGACAGTTACAAAAATTGGGCTTCAGATGAGTTTATAAGCTCCTTTCTGGGAAGTCTCATCAAGATACGGGCCAAGGGGGGGGGGCACAGGATGGTGTCCCCCTGCTTACATTCCCTGGGAGCACCTCCTTAACCCCTAGATGTGTGGGAAACCTGAAGCCTGTCCCTCAGGCAGAAGCTCCACGCTAAGTTAATAGGCCTTTTTCACAGGAAGACTGGATAGTGTTTCAGTGTGCTCTTTGTAAAGTGTTCAGGGGTAGTGGCCTGCCAAGAACAGTCATTTTGATTGTTACATTCCCAGGGAGCTCAGGACTGCCAGTCTCCTTGGCCACCAGGGCCAGGCAGTTGAGGGGCATCCCCTGTGTGGATTGCCCCCACCTGCTGGCCTTAGCTACACAGCTGGATAGTGTAGGTGGTGGGGCACGCTTACAGCTTCAGAAAGGTAAAGGGAAAATATTTTGACTCTCTACAGTCTGCAGCTACACCAGGAAATGCAGTGGGAGAGTGCCTTGTCTGTGTGCACATGCCAGCTTTAGGCTGGGAATAGGAGAATGGAATGACCACTGGTGCTCATCAACTGCCTAAACTCACTGATTTTACTACGTAGTAGGAGAATGCTGCAACTCTTTGTGCTCGCCGGCCCCAGCTAAGGAGCAGGGGAGTGCTGCAAACTCCTGTGCTTTCCTGCTTCAACATGGCAGTGGGATAGAGCCACCACTGTTCTAAATTAGCAAATGAATCTCTTTCATGTATAGTTTGGATGCTCTTCAAACTGCTGGGGTTGTCTTTTTTCCCCCTCTAGATCTTAGGGTGAGTGAGATTGTATGTGAAGCCTTTAAAAGGGGAATCTCAATTTCCTATAGTACTTTCGGTCTTTTGGATGTCAGTGCTGTTGGTTTTCTAAGCCAGTCATTTTTGGGGCTCATCTCTCTGGTGAAGATCACAGGGGTCAGCGTTCCTGATGTGGGGCACCAACCGCTTGCTCCTCTGATAGAAGCACTGTATTGGTGAGATTCCTCCTTACTGTGTGTTGTGGGTGGAGTTTTTAGTGAAACTAAAAATGTGATACTGTCTTTTATTGTTTGTTGTGGAGAAGCAGTTCTTCTAGATTTCAGATCTTTTTTAGAGGGAAATGATCCACAGTAGCTATAGATTTGATATGCCCACGGGAGGAAGTGAGTTCAGGATCTTCCTATGCTACCATTTTGCAGATATACCTCTTTTTAGTTCTCTGAACCAATAGCTACCAAGTACTTATTGTTTAAAAGGTATTATGTTACATATTATGAAAGATGCTAAGAGAACTGAAAAGTATGTTGTATAAATCATCTCTCCTGGACGGAAATCTTGCGCATCTTCTTCAGTTTTCTCAGTAATGCCTCTTCCTTCTTTCCCGCACTAGTTGGCCATACACTTTTGGACTTGGATGAAACATCACGTTGCACGCAGTGGTGCTGACTGTCACTAAGGATCCACACTGGATCTGAGCCATCGCTGAGGAGTTAGTTACTGCAACTCCAAAGTTCAGGGGAGTAAGCCTCCAGTGGGGTAAACCTTGCTCAAAGGGAAAAGGGGGATTGGAAGGGGTTGACGAATAATCCCCCCTCCTTTGTCTGGCATTTGGACTACTCTTACGGGCAGTTCCTCCTTAAACTTACTGAATAAGTTCTAAATGCTGAGTGACTCTGCGCCTGCTGAGCAACTTCTGTATTTCTCCATAACTAGCTGTGAAGCAATGGCTGGTACAATACCACTTTGAATCACACTGCCCTTCTTTTCTCTCCCTCTATCCTCACCCTTTGCATTCATTACCTTGTGCTTGCATTTCCCAAATTGTTAGAAACCTCATCCTCACTGTAGGCTCTGTTTTCTAGAAGAGTGGGGCTAAGACACCATCTAATTAGGCTTTATCCAAATATCAGGAAATTAGAGAGACAAATGTTCCCAAACTCATGAGTGCTTTTTCTATTTAATAAAAGCCTTAAAATGATGGTAAGAGTTAGTCTTAAACATAAACTATAATCTTACACATACAAACATAAACTATGGATAAACAGAGAAACACGCTGAGGGAAAGTTTTAAAAGAAACCCATAAAACTGCCTTCCTTTTCACAGGGTTTGCTCTTGTGCTGAACTTCATTAGTTATCAATCGCTACTTAATCTTGACTTTCTGTGAAGGATGAAATCCTTTATAATCTGTCCTGTTATTTTAAAAAAAAAGGATAAAAAATACACTCACTTCTGCAGGCAACATGCTTCTTTTGAAATCCTTATTTTTCTAAACAACGGAAGAATCCTGAATTTAGAGTGAGGATTTGAGTCTGGCTTTTTGACTTCCCATCTATAAAAAATGGAGGAATTGCCTTCTGCAAGGTGAGGAAACTGAGACTCAAGGAGAATTAACTGTGTAAGGTAACACCAAAATGTGGACTTTTTGCCTAGTATCAAATAAACAGCTTTTGTAAGATTTTCCTTATAAAGCCTGCCCCGGTGTCTATAAATGTCACCCGCATATGCGTCCTTTTACTGATTGGTTATCAGCTCAGATAAGCCTCTCTCTTGTCTTCCTAACCAGGTTGTAGGGGCTTGTAGGCAGGTTCTCTCTTGTGGTTTTATTTTATTTTATTTTTTTTAATTTTAAATTTTTAAAAAATTTCCCACATGGTCCAGCAGAGTGTCTTTTATAAAGTAGGCACTTGATAATGGTTGACTCAGTATTGGAGATGACTGGCAATGATCACTTACACAGTAAATATTGAATTTTAACTGAGATTTTTAAATATCCTTTCTATGTGTATATGTTGATCAGAGGGTGAAATCAAGAATACAGTGATATTCTCTGCATCCTGACTTTGTCAATTTTCTATTCAGTTCTGAAGGTCCTATGGACATGACCAAATGGGGGAACATAGCATATAACTCCACATCCAGAAGAATATTCAGGTGCATGTTAAAATGTACCTGTACCCAATGGTAAGTGAAAGCAGAAGAGCTACATGGTTTGCATCATGGGTGGCAAATGTTCTTTGTCCTATGTTATACAAACACTTCTAGAAGGCTTATTCATTTAGTTTTACAAAAGTTGGCGCAATAGCCTGAACTGAACAAAATATGTGTTTGCCATTTTTATTTCTCAAAAGTAGCAATTTAAATTGTATTATTCTTAGGTGATATTTACTTTGGTTAAAGCATGCATCTTAAAGCAGACAATTTTCTTTTAGTCAAAGTGGGATTGATAGATAGTTTTAAAAATAGATCAGCCTATTGTGCATGTCAAGCTATAAAAATAGAAGCCAGATCTATGCTTGACAGATTCCAAAGATAGTCTTCAGTATGATTAGCTAATGCTCACGGTATTGCAGGTCTCTTTAATATTAATGAACCACTAATGTCAATGTGAGAAAGTGAGCAAAGAGCATGCAAGCTTTTTAATATAATCACCCAGGCAGGCAGCAGTAAGATTTACATTTGGGATTTTGCAGTAATTAGAGAAATACTCATGAATAAGCATATGTTAAAATACATCCATTTTACAGAATCTAGTGTTATATGTTTGCTACAAGAAGAAAGATAGGTGACTACTACAAATCAAGAGTTGTTACTTTCCCTGAACTTGTTTCAATAGGTTGAAAACATATTTATCTGTACTGTAAAGGCATCTAATAACTTCTGTATATGAACTACCCAGATGTGTTGAAATTCTACACTCTCTGCATTGCATCCAAGGATGTCCCTCTAAACCATGACACAGGATAAGTTACTCATATGTGTATTCACTGCTGATGAAGAATCAGAAAGAATGAAGTCTACTTGGTTTTGATGGTCTCTTCATTGCTCTCTTACTCCGTCTCTTACACATCAGGGTTGTTTGCAGATGTTTATCAGAAGTTGCTTAAAGACGTTCTCTTCCTTCATTTTGAGGAAGCCTAAACTATTTGAGTTTCTGCTAGGAGTCCCTGAGGAGGGATGGTAAGGGCAAGCCACAAGCCTAGGTTGGTCCCCTTCTGAAAAGCCATACTGTGTATGCCATCACAACATCATTCAGTATTATCATGTCATATTTGCTTATCTCTCTCCCCCACTGGACTATATACTTGTTTAATTGTTGAATAAATGAATGAATACTAATATGACTCTTCCTTCAAGACTTTTTGGTTTCTAGAACTTTTTAATTACCTTTCTTATGATAACATATAAAAAGGAAAATTGTATAAGCTCCTCAATATGCTTAAGTGGTAGGTATTGAGAACTTCTGAGAAAAGAGAAATAATATTTATCTAAAAATATTTACACAGTAGCACTGCTGGTGTTCCTACAATAAATGAAATCCTAAAATTCTGTTGAGAACTTATTTTGGCTCATGTGCAGCCAGGTCTGAACTTACTACTATTTCCAAAATTTTACCTATTTTTTCATGATTATAAATATAATATCTGTTATTAAGAAATTTATAATACATGGGGAAATATTAAAAATGACCATAATCTCACCAAGAGATAACCATGCCTATTTTCTGTTCTTTTAGGCTTTTTCAGTGTTACGTGTGAGCATATGTGTGTATTCTCACATATATTTTTATAAAAACACTGTCTTACTTCATATATTGCTTTCAGACCCAGTTTCTATTCTTAACCAACTGTGGTCATCTTTCCTTGTGAATATAAGTTTACCTGTACATTATAACTGTGATGATTAAATAGTATTCCATTATGTGGATGTATATTTATTATTGTAAATGTATTTATGAATTGGCACATTTATATATTTACATATTTGTCTAATTATTATCTTAAAATAACTATCAAGAATATATAATTAAAATAATTTAAAGATTAAAATAAGAAAATTATTATGTTAAAATAGCTTTTTTATTTATAGTTGTGGTCTTTTGGTCATAAAAATACATGTTCTACATTTTGATACGTAGTACCAAATGTTTGTCCAAAAAAAATTGTAGCAGTTTATGCTCACCTCCCAAATGGAATGTAATAAACTTACCCATTTCTTCACATCATTAGCCTTAATTGGCTATAATTATTCTTTTGCAGCTTTTTCAAACTGGTAAGTGAAAAAGGGTACTTCTTGGTTTAATTGCATTTCTTTGTTTACTACTGAGGTTGAACTTCTTTCATCAAATTTTTTGGCCATATGCAGGCTAAATTTTTAGTTTAACCAATGATTTCGTTAACTTTTGGCCAATGTTTGTTAAAGAAACAGAACTTTCTGCCAGTCTCCCTGTACCTCTCCTAATTGCAGCCCCACCCTTATTGTAACTTTTATAATAATTAGCATCTTGCTCTTTTTGTAGCTGTGCCACTACTGTGGACATTCCTAAACAATGGAGCTTGTTTGTGTGTATTTGAACTGTATATGAATAAAATACAACTGCATGGTTTCTTCTTTGGCTCGCTTGTTTTGCTTCGTATTGTGTGTGTTGGTTCATTGGTAGAACTGCCTATGAAAGAGAAAGTGGAGACTCTTTCTTGGTTGTAAGGATTCTCCACTAGTTTAGCATAAACTTTCTTGCAACTGTAGTATGGTCTGTGACTCTTCCTACCCAAATCTTCCTTCACCTTCTTCTTCATACAGTCCAACGTGCATCGTGACCTGCAGGCTCTCCCCACTCGTGTTAGTTTCCTTGGGCTGCTGTAAAAAACTGTCACAAAGTTGGTGGCCTAAAACAACAGAAATTTACTTTCTGAAGTTCTGGAGGCCAGAAGTCTCAAATTAAGATTTATTTTTCTACCCAAGTTTGGGAATAGGTTTTCCATAATGCCAGTGGGCCTCTTCCTGAGGAGACCCTTAAAAGAGGCAGGTGAAATTTATTTTCAGGACAAACTAAGCTCCTGTCACTGTAGCTGGACTCAAGGGCCATGTCTGGTACTCAACCTCCCTCTCCTCGTCTGATCATTCTAAATTTCCATCATATGCAGCTGTCACCTCAGCAGGTCTTGGTGGCTCACCTTTGGAAGGTGGGATTCAAACCTTCATTCTTGAGGGATCTGAGTCCTTGGTAATCACGTGTTTCGCAGACTGGGGTTGCTGTACATGCACATCCCAGATGTGTGTATTCTCCCTGAGGACACAGTGCCATATTGAGGTCTCTGATTGAATGTATATGCTGCATCATGAAAGATGGCACCCCATCTGTCAGTGTTGCATCTGAGCTGGCACTTTGGGCTTGCTCTTAGAAAGCCATTCTTGTACTCTATGAGGCTGACTGCTTTTGGTTGGTCTGGTATGTGCTACAACCAGTGGTCCTGGGCACATGTTCTATGTTCTTGTGAAGAAGGTAAGGGAGTATGGTAGGCTCCATTTACCCCGCTGTCCAGATCCATTTTCTGTTCTGCCATGCCTTACTCTAAGACCAGGAGGTTTACCCTTTGGGATGGTATCACCAGGTTGGATTCAGGCAATAGGGATAGGGTGGGTGAGGAGAAGAAGCATGAAATTGAAAGGAAAGTGGAAAAAACATTTAGGAAAATTTTTTTCTACCAGACTTTCCTGTTTTGGTACAATTATGCATGACTGTGTCCCTTTATGTGCTCCCTCTCTCATTGGACTCTCTAGTTTCAGCATTTCCTAAGGGTGGTAACCCCTCATCTCAATGTTTTCCTTAAGTTTGCTTCAAGTTGGATACTATGTTATGTGGGTTCCAAGCCTGTGGATCATGCATCACGTAAGCCTACAGATAGTGCTGCTGGCTGTGGTTTTGAGGACAGAAAAGACAAAAGAATACACGGAATAGGTATCTATCACTGTGAAGGTAAACCACTAGCTTTTCCAGGATGGAAAGGTTCCATATAGTCAACTTGTCACAAGAAGCCTATTGGTCTCTTTGAGAGATAAAATACACTAGTGATTCAAATTGGTTTCTGTTGCTAGCTGGTGGGCATTCAGAGGCAGCAATAACTAGTTTGGCTTTGGTAAGTGGAAATCTACACTGCTGGGTCCATGTCCATCTTGTACTCCATTCATTTAGCCATCAAAGCCAGTTCTGGGGTGGCTGATGACTGGCCAATGTTAACTGGCGGAGTCATTTTGTCTTCTTAGTTATTTACTGCCTCTTCTGTGGTGGATGCTCTCTGGTAGTGTTAACATATGACACAAAAATCTCCATACTTTGTGCCCATTGCCATATGGCAATCCCCATGCCTCTTCCCCAGACTCCTTGCCTGAGGAATGTATTAAATACGGTTCTTGTGGATGAGCAAATGCAATAAAGAAAATTCTAGTTTTATATAAAGTTGAATAGTTCAAGACGTTTACAAATGTAATAACATAGGTTGGTAAGTTTAATTAAAGTTGTGATTACTTAAAATTTAGAAAAATCATATTTTTTATTGTTAGAAAACACTGCAAGCCTTCTGTCAATGGGAGTATGATGCCAAGAGAGAGAGGAGGAGACTGAGAACTCTTTCCTGGGTAGTTACCAAGCCTGAGTCCTCATTCTAGCTAAGCACTGCCAACACAGGCATAGGAATGAACAAGATAAAACCAGGGTACAAAGCCATATAGGTGTATGAAGCTAGAGAGGATATGACCTGAATTTGAGGCAAAGAACTCTCAGTAGTAGCTGCCAAACGAAAGCAAGAAGGATGAGCCCACTCTTTTAAACCTCTCTCTTCCTATCAGCTAGAATAGAAGGCTTCTGGGCCTTTGGAGTAAAGAAGCTTCTGGTTTGAGGAATATGCCATAAGGGACCCTGCTAAGGGCCTTATGAAAAGGCACAGTTGGAGCAAACAGCCTGCTGACAGTTGAGATTTGAATTTCAAATGCAGGAACTTCTGAAAGAAAAACAGTCTTAGTGCAACATAAATTGCTTCCAAACACTCAAAGACACAGCAGAAAGGGCAACAGAAAACCACATGAGGCAAAACAATTTTGATAAACTGTTATGGAATCTGTTCTCTTTTTTTTTTTTTTTTTGTATCCTTTAGTGCCCTGCCCCCTTCCTGCCCCAAGTCACCAAAAGAAGCAGTGAAATTAATTGAAACTGTGCATGAAGTTCTAAGAAACTCTGAGGAAGCAGGTATATTTGAAAACTAGATGCTATGACTGAATCAACAGTCTCTGTTGGAGAAATATCCCGTAGAGAGAGAAAAAGTCGTGATTGAGTGTGAAGTCAGGTGGTCAATCGGTACGTATTTAACTGGTAAAGATGGAAGTTGTGTCCTGTTAATCAGCTTCTAAGCTCTCCCTAAAGGCCCAATAAGGTGCATGCATAGTAGTTAATCAGCACATGTTTTGTCATGTTTTGTCAATCAGTCTGCAATAGATCTCAGACACCTTAACTGAAAGAACCTTTTTAAGCCTGGAAAAAAAAAACCCATTGGAGTATCTACCACTATGTGGCTAGGGTATGAAAGTGCCAACTGTATATGAGCCACATGCCCAGAAAGCACCAGAAGGTTAATTCTTTTCATAGAGAGGAAAATACAATTTTGTGGCCACATCTGAGGAACTCAGTAAAATGAGTTGGAGGGTGGGCTTTAGAATAAATTTGAAATGCACAGGCAGATTGCTGTTTTACCATGCCTGTTTACTTTGCGTTTATGTATCCCTACTGGTGACCCAGTCAAAGAGCAAATGTTGGATTCCTACATTTCAGGCTGCAGACATATTATTCTACCAGTGGGAAATAAGATTCTCACAGTCCTATTACAGGAAGCCAAATTGCTTCATCCCCAGAAGCCAGAGGATTTCACTAGCTAGCAGTGGGGAGCCCATACAAAGCTGTAATTTGCAATCTGAATCTAATTTCCAACCTCATCTAAAAAAAATGGAAATTAATATATTGAAGAAACTCACTGTATTACTAGCTAGCTTCCCCCCCAAATCCTTAAAATTTATGGGTAATCAATTTTTTAAAGAAAATTAGTTGGAGTTTAATCACTGTTTCCCAAATTCTTTTGAGTATACTAACTATGGTAAATATGGGTGAAGGTTCATCGTGCATATTAAGAAACAGTTCATCACATTACCCAAAGAAATGAGTACCTTTCAAATTTTACCAGCTTAGGAAAACAATTATGCCTATTAATAAAAGTGAAAAATTTATGTGAATTCAGCCTAAAAATAGACTGGTAGGAGAGCACTATACCAAAGTGAGATTGAATATAGGGGCTGTCACTCCCGTGGATGGGGAGAACGATGTGCATGAGAAAGGTCACACAGATCTAAGCTTTGGCTCCGCTCACCCGCACCAACCTCTTTCTAAAACTGAATTAATGAGCTGGCTACTGTCTCCAGCTTCCCAACCATAACAAGTTCACAGTGGAGTGAAGGAAAAGAGCAAGGGAAATTCACAACTGAGAAATGTCCTCTCATAACTTGAAAGGTGCCCTGTAGGCAAGACAAGATAAGGATATTATTAGACACATCTCCCTTCAGTGGTGGAGCTTGGAAATGAAGGTATAGGGTTAGCCTCAAAAAGAAAGTGGCAAACAATACCAAAACCTCTTCTTTTTAATTTCCGCACTTCCTATTTTGCTTTCTGGAGCTCTTAACAAATCATGAGAATTGGCCAAGTTGTGTTTTTCCTTCCTTTACTTCTTCCCAGTCTCTGCCAAACTTCAAAAGCTAAAAAGCTGAGAAATGATCACGAGTTGGACAGAAGGCAAGGAACTGAGTCTGAATAATTTACCAGCTGTTATTCAGTTCTGGGTAAGTAGAGCCTGGAGGACACATACATGGTAGAGGTCTTGTGGGGCCTGAAGCTTATATAATTGCAGGGAAGGGAGTGGGAAGAGCATTTTTTTTTAAGAAAAAGAAGACCCATTTATGAAATCAATAATAGGTACAAAAGTATACAGTTATTCAGAATGAGAAATCACAAGGCATTACAATTTTTTTTAAAAGCTGAGAAATACTTTCACATCTAGGATGTGTTATTTCTTGTTTCACTTACTGCACTAATTCTTTTCTGTCCTTACCACCACTGGAGAGGCTGTTATTGGGACCTGGTACATAATTTGTGGGGTATAGTGCAAAATGAAACTCCATGGGTGCTTGGTTAAAAATTAAGAATTTCAAGATGGAGGCAGCAAAGCATTATTTATTTTTTTAAAAGATTTTATTTATTTATTTGAGAGAGAAATAGCACAAGTGGAAGGCAGATGGGCAGAAGGAGAGGGAGAAGCAGACACCCCAGCTGAGCAGGGAGCCTGACATGAGGCTCCATCCCAGGAGCCTGGGATCATAACCTGAGCCGAAGGACCGAGCCACCCAGGTGCCCCGACAGCAGAGCATTCAACCAAGCACTGGGCCCAACTGAATGTGAGGTCCTATGTGACTGCACGATTGCATGTCCATGAAGCAGACCCTAACAGCATTGCAAAATACAGAAAAATAATACAAATAATGCAATATTTTTATTAATTATAGACTCACCTCCATGACAAGTTTCTCCTACATTTTCCTTTTTTTTTTTGGCTGCATATGCTTGATTGACACCTCATATGTTGGCTGTTTTGTAACATTTTTTAATTAAGAAGACTTGAAAGATAATTCTGTTTTTCCTTTAGCATGTTTGACTGGAATTTGTCTTTTTTTTTTTTTCTTGGCAGCTTAGAAAAGTTTCTTTTAGCATCACAACTCATTATGTTTCAGTTTTTAGGATTATTGTCAATTTTGGGTAAACTATCGTTAAGTTTCTTTCTCATAGGAGCTGTGAGATTTGTTTTCCACAGCTAGACTTTGTGCCAACTGTATGCTTCTGGTACCAGGCTCTCTAGGACATGTTCACCTTACAGTATGACCCCTGGGGGAGTTGGCACAAGGGTGGGTGGTGGGAGTACTCCTTGAAGTCATTCCTTCATTAGAACTGCCAGCAGTAACATGGAAGTGATATCTCTAATTGATTCCCAAATTCAAGTTCCTCTTGGCTGATTCCCAAGACACACATGGCCCCAATACCAACAGACAGGAGGAAAAATGTGATTAAGTTTGGGGGAGGGTGGAAGTCAAGGTGGAAAGAAATAGTACCCATAGCTAATTATCATTAAAATATCTCACTTTTGCAGATTTTATAACATGTGACATGGAAAGGGCCCATGCAAGTGTGACCCACATTAGTCTCTTAGTAAATCTGCTTCTGGTAGTAAAACATACCACATTGGCACTGGTAATCTACCCATTTAGGGTAAAATATTATGCCAGCTACAAAGCAGAGCTATGGAGCTGACTGTAATACAAACTGGGGGAATGGTGGTCATTATCTTTGTTAGAGGACAGGCGACTTTTACATTCCACATGGCAAGGGCTGCTGGCTGACCTTGCATGTTTTTTTTAGGAGCATGTTACCCCTTAGGTATTAAAGCAGACAGCAAGGGCTTGATGGGCAATGATACTGTAGAGTAAGATGGATGAAAAGCGCTTACTCATTTATTTGAAGTAAATGGCCACTTCTGAACAGATCATTTGGCATTTACTCCTAGAAAAGTGCTTGCAGATTTATTATACAAAGTGTTTCCCAGAAAACTAAAGTTCTACTCTGAAAGAAATATTTTACTCACTTCTCTAAAGGACTGGAATTACAATAACCAAGGATTGCACCTTGGAAAAGACTTAATTTGGCAATGCCCCTTCACATCATTAGACATCAGGTACCCAGGACTTCTCAGAGCTTAGCAGTGGGTGTGCTTCTCAAACATTGGTTTTACAATCCAGGTTCGAGAGACAGACAAAGGCAAGAGGCTATACAGAGAGGAAAGAGACTATAATGACAGGCCACCACAATGAAAGTGTCTTTAGAGTCAACTTTCAGTTCTTCGTGCTAGAGAGAGGAACAGTGATATGGACAGCTGAACATTGGGTAACCTGATAAGTTAGTTAGGGCCATGGCCTCACTCTCTGGGACAGATTCCATGGCCCCCCTTTCACCCCCATCCTTTTGGATTTCCCAGCTACCTTTGAGACTGAGGAGCTCTTCTTGAACTCCTTTCTTTCTTTGAATTTGCCTTCTCCACATACTCACCTGAACTCCTCTCGTGGTGAGTTTTTGTTCCCTCCATCTCCCTCTGTGCTCTGTGCTCTCACTGTGGTTCTTTCACCCTTTCTGCACCTCATGGATGCTCTCTGGGGCTTCTGTCACTTTAGCCTTCATTCCCTACCCTTCCAGTCTCACCAGATGGACACACTGGCTTTTATAGTTTCAGCATGCCCAAGATTGTCCTTTTCATTCTGTCTCCCCAGTCTTCCTGGTCACTCTTGTCAAAGCCTTGGGTCATCTCTACTCTTCCAACCTCTACTTCTGAAATCTCCCTCTCAACTGTCCTTTTCTCTCCACTTCCTATAGCATTATTTTAGTGAACCTCATCACTGTTTCACTGATTAAAATAATCTCCTAATTATTCTCTCTGCTCAGCCCCTATCATTTTAATCTATTATAATAGAATAAGATTAAATTATTATAATCTTCTAAATATTTCTTCTAGTTACAGCTAGAATACTACACTCCATTCTCACACACCTTCCATAAATTCCCACTGCCATCCTTCATAAAGTACAAAATTCCTTGGTATAAGCTTTGGGACTTCTCATAATTTGACTTTAACACATCTTTCCAGCATTATATCATACAACTCTTCCTTATTCATCTTTGGATTTAGTGGAGGAGGAATAAAAGGACAATGTACATCACAGAGTCTCCATGTGGATACCTGAGACCTGCCTAAATTTTTTATTTTCCTCGAAGCACCAACTAATGTTTTGATGAGAGATTTAATGAGAAAGGACATGTAGCTAGGTTAATGGCTAAGGAAATGAACAGAGGGACTGGGCCAATAATGAGCACAGATGCTCTTAAAAGGAACAAGGTGGATACACAGGCTGGCCTCACCCATGGAATGGGTAAAGCCCTTGGAAAAAGCAACTCTTCAGTTAGTGGCAAGCTTTGCAAATGTCCCTCAGCACTGTTCCTGGAACACCGAAATCTTATAAAAATTGTTATTAGTGAACTGACAATTTCTGCCTTTCTTCCTGAAAGACAGGGAAATGCTCCAGAATACCTAACCTGACATGCTTTCCCTAGATCTATTATCTCTTTCTTTGCACTGATATTTTATGTCATCTTTTGTGAAAAGCTAATTTTAAGGCAGTTTTCTCCACATTATTTTTTCTCAGAAGAAGGTCTGATTATGTGGGGACATAAAAGGAAGTGAGGAAAATGCATTAGGCAAAACTAAGGCTAGGATATTAGGAAAAAAGTGGCATGGTGATAAAAGAGAGACAAAAATCACTTTCCTTAAATTTTTTTTGCTAACTTGTTGGAAGAGATATGGTAAGTCCATATATATTCTTGATTTTTAAACATCCAAGCCCTATTTTGCTTTGCCTAATCTATTTACAACAGTTTCATATTTGTAATAAAGTTTACTTCTAACAAACTTATGTTGAGATCATACTCTATCCCTCTACCAGATCACACACACACACACACACACACACAACCCCACACACACTCACATATATTCACATATTTGAAGAAATGAGGTAAGTGGAGTCAGCATTTAAAGTTCCTTTAAAATCTATTGTTTTATATACATATATTTTAATTAATGATTTTATTTTTTATTTTTAAAATTTTATAAGTTTATTTTAATTGTAGTTTAGTTAACACAGAGTGTTATATTAGTAGCAGGTGTATAATATATTGATATATATTTTTAATTCATAGTGAATCCTCTTAGTTTAACCATATTGGCTTATACATAGGAAATGAGTTGTACTAGGAGGTACATGTAGGAAATGAGGTGCCAAGAGTTTTACCTTTAGGAGAGGGTATTTTGGTGTAGTTTGTATTTAATTAAACAGAAAAAAATTTTTTCACTTTGAAAAGCCACACGTATGCCTTAAAAATTAAAATACATGAACTTCTAGTTATAAAATAAATAAGTCATAGGCATATAATGTATAGCATAGGGAATGTAGTCAATAATATTGTAACAACTTTGTAGAGAGACATATGGTAATTAGGCCTATTTGTAATGTATAAAAACATTAAATCACTATGTTAAACACCTGAAATTAATATAATATTATATGTCAATTATAGTTTAATTAAAAAAAGGAGAAAAAAGGACAGTAAATTAAAGTATGTTGTGATTATTTGAATTAAAATAAAGGTCATTAAAAATTTCCCAGATTTAATAATTTAAACATCTTAAAATAATTTCAAAATTAAGAACACTAAAGTCATGTGTAATTATCTAGCCCGTTTAACCAAAGAAAATTAGTTTACCAACATTAATTAAGTCTCTTACTGCCATTAGGAGTAAATTAAGAATGTTATTAAATTGGTTTTACAAATGGGTAAATTGAGACAAACAAATATCAAATGAATTTCCCAGGGTTATAGTCAAGTCAGTGGAAATTGGAACCTGTGGATTTTAATTAATTTTTTAAAAAAGATTTTATTTATTTATTTGAGAGAGAAAAAGAGCAAGTGAGCATAAGCAGGGGGAGTGGCAGAAGGAAGGGGAGAAGCAGACTCCCTGCTGAGCAAGGAGCCCCCCATGAGGAGCTGGATCCCAGGACCCTGAGCCGAAGGTAGATGCTTAACTGACTGAGCCACCAGGGTGCCCCCTTAATTTATATTTATATGGCTGTAATGATTATTAAAGTGTGTTATCCTAAACATACCAGTTAATTACATTAGTTGTATAAAGAAAATATATAAAATCTCTCACTCTTTTGAGAATCATGTTTCTTCTCATAAACTTTTACAAAATATTAAGGCAAAATCAATATATTTCTCATGCAAAGTAATAAAAATATTTAAAAATTATTTGGGTACATAAAATGAAATTTTTTATTTGTGATAAGAATAGAAAATATTGATTAGTATAAAAACAGGTGAAATTTAAGATAAATATCAAGGAAAACCATGACCCATCTCTCTTTGATTGCCCCAGTCCACGAACATTATCAGCTCATGCTTTGCACCTTGGCTTTGAACTCTTTTATAGTGTCTGATCACTTGGGGATTCCCTTTCTGTCTCTGCTTTGGGATATTACTATTTTTAAGAGACCTTTTTTAGACTAATGTTAAATTTACAACAAAATTAAAAAGGAGGTACAGAGATTCCTCATATACTCCTCTGCCCCCAAACATGCATTGCAACACCTCCCCGCCCCCCGGCCCCATGATCATCATCACTCACCACAGCCATACATTTTCTACCAAGGATGAAGTCACATTGACACACTGCAACCACTCAAAGTCCATAGTTTACCTTAGGGCTCACTCTTGGTGTTGTATACTCTATGGGTTTGGACAAATGTATAACAACATCTCCCCATCATTATTATATCATACAGAGTAGTTTCACTGTCCTAAAAATTATGTGTTCTGTCTATTCATCTCCCCATCATCCCCATCTCCCCACTATTGGCAGCCACTGATCTGTTGTCTTCATAGCTTTGCTTTTTCCAGAATATCATACAGTTGGAATCATATGGTATGTAGCCTTTTCAGATTGCTTTCTTTTACCTAGTAATATGCATTTAAGGTTCCTCTTTTTTCATAGCTTGATAACTCATTTCTTTTTAGCACTAAGTAATATTCCATTGTTTGAATATAACAGTCTATTTATTTATTCACCAACTAAAGGACGTGTTTTGGTTGCTTCCAAGTTTTAACAATTATGAATAAAGCTGCTATAAGCATACTTGTGCAGATTTTTGTGCGGACATTAGTTTTTAACTCCTTTGGGTAAACACCAAAGAGCATAATTGTTAAATTAAATGCTAAAGGTATGTTTAGTTTTGTAAGAAACCACCAAGCTGTCCTCCAAAGGGCTGTATCATTTTTCCAAAGTTGCACCAGCATAACACCAGCAATGGATAGTGTCTGTTGCTCCACATTCTCTCTAGCACTTGGTGTTGTCAATGTTACAGATTTTGGCCGGTCTAATAGGTGAGTAGTGGTATCTCATTGTTAAATTTGCAATTGCCTGATAACATATAATGTGGAACATCTTTTTATATGTTTATTTGCCATCTGTATATCTTCTTTAGTGAGGCGTCTGTTAAGGTTTTTGGCCCATTTTTCAATCAGGTTGTTTGTTTTCTTATTGTTGAATATTGTGTTTTTTTCCCCCTATATTTTGGATAATAGTTCTTTGTCAGATGTGTCTTTTTTAAAAAAAGATTTTATTTATTTATTTATTTATTTATTTATTTATTTATTTATTTAAGAGAGAGAGAGAGAGAGAGAATGGGCAGGGGGGAGGGAGAGGGACAAGCAGACTCCCCACTGAGCAGGGAGCCTGATGTGGGTCTCAAGACTAGGACCCTGGGATCATGAGCCAAAGGCAGAAGCTTAACTGACTAAGCCACCCAGGAGTCCCTCAGATGTGTCTTTTGCAAATATTTTCTTCCTTTCTGTGGCTTGTCTTTTTATTCTCTTGACAGTATCTTTTGCAGAGCCGAAGTTTTTAATTTTAATGAAGTCCAATTTATCAATCATTTCTTTCATAGATCATGTCTTTGGTGTTGTACATAAAATGATATCACCATAGCCCAGGTCATCTAGGTTTTCTTCTATGTTGTCTTCTAGGAATTTTGTAGTTTTGCCTTGTACACTTAGGTCTATGATCCATTTGCTTTGTTTTTGTGAAGGGTATAAAGTCCATGTTTAGATTCATTTTTTTGCATGCTGATGTCCAGTTTCTCCAGCACCATTTGTTGAAGAGAGTATCTCTGCCGCATTGTACTGCCTTTGCTGCTTTGTCAAAGATCAGTGGACATTTATTTATTTATGGGGGTCTATGCCTTGACTCCCTGTTGTGTTCCATTGCTGTATTTGTTAAGTCTTTCATCAATACCACACCATCTTGATTACTGTAGCTTTACGGTAAGTCCTAAAGTCAGGCCGCATCAGTCTTCCAACTTTGTTCTTCAGTATTGTGTTGGCTATCTTGTGGCTTTTGCCTCTCCATATAAACTTTAGAATCTGTTTGTTAATATCCAGAACATAAATTGCTGGGATTTCAACTGGGATTGCATTGATGATATAGATCAAATTAGGAAGAATTAACATCTTGATAATATTGTCTTCAGACCCAAGAATATGGAATATATTTTTATTTATTTAGTTCTCTGATTTCATTCATTGATATTATTATTATTTTTTAATTTATTTTTAAAATTTCATTTGAGAGAGAGAGAGCACACAAGCAGGGGAAGGGTCAGAGGGAGAGGAAGAAGCAGACTCCCTGCTGGGCTAGGAGCCTGACGCAGGACTTGATCCTAGAACCCTGGGATTATGATCCTAGCTGAAGGCAGACACTTAAAGAGCTGAGCCACCCATGTGCCCTGATATTATTTTTTAAGACTTATTTATTTATTTCAGGAAGAGAGAGAGAGATTGTGCATGCATGCATGAATGGAGGGAGGGGCAGAGGGCAAGAATCTCAAGCAGACTGCCCCCACTGAGTGCAGAGACCGAGGTATGGCTTGATCTCACGACCCATGAGATCATGAGCTGAGCCGAAATCAAGAATTGGCCGCTTAACTGCTGAGCCACCCACGCACCCCTATCATAATAGTTCATTATATAAAATAGGAAGTGATTTTACAACATCCACTTTCCTTATTCTGTTTAGCCTTGTTTATAATGGGGTAAGCATTTAACAATATATAAACTTGTTATAGAACAAGAGTCTCAAGGAAGATGGCTATATCATGATGCTTTACTTAAAGGCTTAACTTTGCATAGAGGTCAAAAGGGCACCAAGATTTTAAAAATATTTTTCTTTTCCAGGGTGGGCAGTATAAGATAATATTAAATTGAGCAAATCTAATCCACCAGGTTATCAGACCATTAAGAAACAAATAAAACAAAACAAAGCCACTAGGACTTTATCTGCATTCCTCAGTATTATTTCCCTGGAAACCCAGAAGAGAAACAGCCTTTGTTTACCCTCTCACTTCAGATCATGTCCCCCTGGGTACCCATTTTCACAACACCCTGGACCTTTGCCTCTTGGTCCTTAACCACAGTTGCAATGATATACTTATGAAATTAATGTCTAACTGCACCTTTAGACAGTAGTCCCCCTTCGGTTGTATCTCTGGCTCAGTGCCAGGCTCTTAGTAGATACACAGTAAATATTTTTTTGAATGAATGTATTATACAATTATGGGTTGGCTGTACTATACCATATGATAATTCTTATAATGGAAAAAAAACTTTTCGATAATCTTTAGAACTGGCACAGATGTAAGAAGTGCAGTAAGTTTCAAGATAAAAAATTGTTGACTATCACACAAACTTTGCAGTTGATTTCAGATTCCTTCTGGGAACCAATTTGCTAAAGGAAATGACTGTCTCCTGTTTATTTCCTCTTATGTATTAATTTTGTTCTATGTTGTGTCTTTATTTTCTTTCTTCTGTCTTCCAAAATCTATTATTTGATTTTCTCTAAAGACAACTATGCAATGAGTTCATGCAAATACTGTTTCTAAATTACTCAATTTTTGGTGAACAAATATAGAAACAGAAACTCCAGGGAAAATCTATTATACATTTTTTTTGATCAGTGTATAAACCTTTTTATTCTTTTAACATCTAAAACATTGTTGGGGCTATTTATAATTCCGTATTTAACAATTCAACCTCTGAAAACTAACTCTCTTTAAGACACATTTACAATTGCTCCCTATCAATAAAATTATTACCTTTAGTTGACAGAAATCTGTTTGGTGAATCATAGCTTAATTTAGTACCTTTCCCTAGTATTTAGGTTTGAACCTTGGATTTACTGTGGCATTGGGGTCCCCTTATCACTATCAATAAGAACCCATACAATTTTATTTTAAAATGTTTTCAAATGAGTTTCAAAATCTTGTCACATTTAAAGAGAAATGTGGGAGCTTTAATGAAAGAAACACACTGTTTATAACATGCTGGGCAGATGAAAACAACATCCATTTCAACTGATAAAAAAACATAACATGGGAGGGATTTTGGTCAAAGGATTTAACCAAGATGATTACATAATGTGAGGAAGAAGGAATGAAGACTAGGAAAAACAAAAAGGTATTTTGAAAACTGATATCTCAACCTCTAATATAGGCTTATACGTCCCTGAGACAAGTCAATCTCATGCTCCTCTGGCTCTCAGAAATGTCATACTATGAAGAAAGATGCAAGGATGTTAATTTGCTCCAAGGTAAATTTAAAAAATTATTTATGTGGGGCACCTGGGTGGCTCAGGTCCCAGACACCATCCTCTATTTTGTCCAACTTTAACAGTGAAATTAGGGTAAATTTTGGGTTTATGCAAACTTCAGATCTCTTCAAAGCAGGCCAAGCAAACTCTCAAGGTGATGACTCACAAGAGAAAGTATCCAGGAAGGACAGCCTCCTTTAACTCCACCTGATGATCCGGTCCTACCCACTGAGAGGCCGGGCAACTACAAAGGCCTTCAGAAAAAAGTGCTCACCTCTAGCCCCACTGAAGTGATTTGACTAGTGTTGCTGGAAACATGGAAAAAATAGCAACCAGGAGTAACTTCATTCCTTTAATAAAATCATTTCATTCGAGAAACATATTGTGTGGCACACCTGGGTGGTTCGGTTGGTTGAGTGTTCAAGTCTTGGTCTCGGCTCAGGCCTTGGGCTCATGGGTTCAGGCCTCACGTTGGGTTCCATGCTGGATGTGGAGCATACTTAAATATATATATTTATTTATATTATATAGTGGCTTCCCCCATGTAACAGACATAAATAATTTTTACAAAAGATTTTGTTTATTTATTTGAGAGAGAGAGAGAGGGTGAGCATGAGTTGGGGGAGGAACAGAGGGAGAGGGAGAAAGAAAATCTGAAGTAGGTTCCACTCAGAGTGCAGAGCCTGAAGCGGGGCTGGATCTCACAACCCTGAGATCATGACCTGAGTCAAAATCAAGAGTTGGACGCTTAACCAACTGAGCCACCCAGGTGCCCCTAAAATGTTTTAAACAGAGGTCCTTGGCTTTGCAAATGATCAGAAAAATAGTGAAAATATTACCCTGAAAAAGAATGGATTTTATTCAAAAGAAAAATTACCAGGGACATGAATAGTAGCACAGAGCTTCCATGTTGCATCCACAAGACACCTTTGTTCTATGCAAACAGCTGGACTTTCTTTCACTGGCTGATCTTGGACTAGAGAGGTCTTTATTATGCAGTTCATTAAGGATGACAAGGTTTCTAAAAATTCCACTGAGGAGTCTTAGATTTCATTAATTAAGGCAAACATTTACTGAATGCTCATCATGTGCTGGCAATTTGTTAGCTGCTGAGGACTCAGGACAAATATTATGTTGTCTTTGCTGGGGAGTAGTAACCCACTAACTAAAAGCTCATAAAAAGAACATGTGGTGCCTGGTACGTACTTACAAAGTATAAAATAAATTTTTGTTTTTTCTGTAATAAGCACTACATCTTAAATTCTAAAAGAGAAATCAATTCTTCTTTACAAAAAATAATATTTTTCCTTTATAGACAAAGCATTCCCATTCTGGAATTATAATAGTTCTAGGTGTCTTGGGTGACAGAGACCTAGAAACTTCAGAAGCCGAAGTCAGGAGCGAACAGCTCTATGGAACAATGGTGTTTTCAAGTAAAGTTGGAGTTTCCAACAATGGTGCTGGCTCTCCCCTTGTCCCAGGAGTTCATGCAGAAGCTGAGTACGTGTGTTTCAGGGTAGAAACATAAATAAGCTTCCAAATAAGGAAGAAGTTGCATTTGGTGAGCTCTCAGATCCCTTCCTCCTCTAATAATTTGTCATTCTAAATCCTTGGATTAGGATGAGTGTTGTGTGTTGTGAAACTGTAGTGCTACTGGGAAGCGAAACGAGTGTGGGAGAAGTTAGTTGTCAAATATATATGGCAGTAAGTCTCGTTAATTTAGTTTTCACAGACTCTCTATTACCCTGCGTACCTTACAAAATTAATCAAAGCAATGAAATAATGACATTATTTGTTAAAAGAAACCTTTAAAATACCTTTATCACAGACCAGAATGGTTAAAATTCATACCTGGTTTCTAATTTAAGAGTAGAAAGAGGGCCTCTTAGAAAATGGGGATGACTAGGTAGTAATACACACTCTTGTAAATGAAAATCAAATCATCATAGTGGTGAGTTCATAAACATTCAGGATACCCTAGGGAGGTTTGACAAAATGAATTGTCACAGCCTACTTGATATTACATAAGGAAACATAAAAATTTATTTAATAAAACAGAGGTTTAGAATATTTTAAATGTTTTTTTTTAGCTGCAAAAATGAATTTTTGAATCTAGGTAAGTCAGGATAGTATATTTTGTGTAAAATTAAATTTTCATGTTTGTGGTTTTTAGAAGCCCCTAATAGATGTGTGAGCTCAGCAATACTGTACCCTTAGTAAATGTAACTAACAGCACTGAAGAATGAGAACAGTCCTAAATGAGATATTTTCCCCTCAGATATGGTATAATCAGATTTTCACTTGTGTGTGTCATTGCTTGTGCCAGACCACTGCACAGCCCACAGTGGGTTCTCAGAAAAGAGAGTTTAATATTAAATGAAAACATTTGCTCTCTCTCTACTTATGACTTTCATTTAGTCTCTCTTATCTACTAATCTATGCTCGGCCCCCTTCAATTCTTTTAATCATTTGGTTTGGGGATGCATTGTTGAGACAAAGGCAGATGGTTTATGCCAACTGCTCTTTCTTACCCTACAACCAAATAATAAAATGAAATTAACAATGGCTGGTGAGTGAGTCTATTTGAAAACCGAACAGCCCTGTTATTTCTGTGGCTCATGCAAACCAAACACCTAATTTAATGGATGGGCATCTCAGTCCCTTGCTCTCATGACTCAGGGTCACTCTGGGATTTTAGTGCTGGAGGAAATCATAAAGATCATACAGACCAGTGGTTCCCCAAACTGGCTCTGTTTTAGAGTCACCAGAGGAGCTTGTTAAAAATTTGTATTAAGGAGGGCACGTATTGCATGGAGCATTGGGTGTTATACGCAAACAATGAAGCATGCAACACTACATCAAAAACTAATGAGGTACTGTATGGTGACTAACATAACACAATAAAAAAAAAAAAGAGAGAAAAAAAACTTGTATCAGAACTCACTCCAGATCTAACAAAGTAGAGTCCCAAGCTTTAGACTGGCAATTTCCCCTGGTGATTCTGGTATGGGGACCCGTAGTCTGGTTTTACGTCTTTACTTCACAGAGGTCTAGAGGGATTGTGGATTGTGTGTCATGAATAAATTTAGATTTAACGGAATTAAATGACTTGTCCAAGGGTTTGGTAGTAACAGAATTAGGACCAGAACCCATGTGTGCTTGATTCCAGTTTTCTTTTCATACCACTAACCATTGCTATGGCCAACATCATTAGAGAGCACAAAATTTATATCCATTTGTGAATAAAAAAGTGCCCAGAAGTGTACATGGTCAGGTGGGCACACATACCTAAGATCCTTTGAGGTTTCTAACTGCCTTTGATACATCTTTCTCCAATTCTTTCCCTCAACATTTTAATCACCTCCTTGACAGAGTTCCTTGAACTCCATCTCCTTTTTGGCTATTTAATTCAATCTCTCTTAAGGCTTCCAAAGGCCATTAATCTATTTTCACTCTTTTTGTACCAAGACTGTTAATCACAGTAGGGCTGGTTATTGTGTTGTCTCACTACCTTCTGTTCTGTTCCTGTCGTCTAGTCTAGTGACTAGACATTTAGGCTTAGGTCCCCTATATTTATTTTCCAAGTGGTTTATCTTTTCCCTTATTATTTCCATGCCTTTCTATGTTTTCATCGACCTTTGAGATATTTCTTCCCCTTCATTTTGTAGTTCACTAATTTGGTTCTCCATAGGAAACTTCTTGTCCTTCAATTCATCTACTGAATGTTTTAGTCCTTAAATGTTTTGCCTTAAATATCTATGTGTCTCTCTATAATAATTATATATCTAACATATATAATATATATTTATTAATAGGAATTGGTTCATGTGATTATGGAAGCTGAGAAGTCCAAGATCTGCAGTTGGCAAGAGGGAGACCCAGGAGAGCTGATGGTATAGTTCCCATCCAAGTCTGAAGGCCTGATCACCAGGAGAGCCGATGTATAAGTTCCAGTCAGAGTCTGAAGGCAGGAGGAGACTGATATCCCAGCTTGAAGATGGTTAAGGCAGAGAGAGAATTCTTCCTTTCTTTCTCAGCCTTTCATTCTCCTCAGGCCTTCAAAGCACTGGAAGAGGCCCACTCACAGCAAGGAAGGCAATCTGCTTTACTCAGTCTACTGATTCAAATCAGTAGGGTTGAAAAATCAGGGTCGAGAAACACCCTCACAGAGACATCTAGAAATAATGTTTAACTAAATATCTAGGTACTCCATTGCCCAGTCAAATTGATAAGTACAATTAGCCATCACAAGTGCCATCAACTTGGTGCCAATTTGCACCTTAACAGACACTCAGCCTCCAAGTAAAGACAGTAACAAGGCCATAATCTGAGTAACATGATACAACTATACAGTGTACCACTGGAAACACACTAGTCCCTTCCTCAGAAGAGGCTACTCCCTAGACCTGCCTGTCACTTTACTAAGGATGAAAATAGGGAACATTTACAACTGTTTTTAAGCACAGAATTTGATTCTTTCACCGCAGTATAGTGCCAGTAGTAGACATGCTGTTACTGTCTGCAGCAAACATAGTGACCTGTATCTCAAATATGGGATGTCACTGTTTACCTGTTTTTCTACAAGTACTTCTCTAATGGAACCCAGTTAATTACGAGCTTCACAATCATCTGACCCAACTATGATTCCTTCTCTGGCCGTGGAGCCACCACCGACTGGGAGTGAGAGCAGTTAAGAGTGTATATGTAATAGTAGGGTGACCTGTGTACTGTGCAGTGTGTGTGGGGGGTAGGTATGAGCAGCATCCATGGTAGGTCCTGCAGAATCAGTGGGACTGTGGGCTCCATGGCCTGCAGACTCAGCAAGAGTGTGACAAGGACTGGGTCCCTGCTCCCTGACAGTGCCTGTTCAGAAAGAGTCAGGAGTTCTGCGTCTGGGCACTAACCTCTATCTCGTTTTGCTCCTTTAGTCCCTCCAACATATTTGCAACCAATTCTCTGGTATAATTCTGTTTTAACATTGTTCTTACTGATCACTCCATTTGAAATATACAGAAAGCTTTCTCTTTCCCTGGCTGGAAACTGATTGATATATTCAGGTAATGAAACTTGTAGAAAGGAGTCTTATTTATAATGAAGTTGACTGTGTTAAGGTAAGAAAAATAGAAGATTCCTCATAAGTTCATCAAACAGAGCTATGGGTCTTTTTATTTTTTTATTTTTTTATTTTTATTTTTTTTGAGCTGTGAGTCTTTAAAGCCATGCTTCATAGAAAATCCGCCATGAGCCGATTGTTTATTCTGTGGCCCACGTTAAGGTAAACTCACTGTGTGATTTCCTCATGTTGCATATCTTCTTTCTGGCTCCCCTTCCCCACTTGATAACCACCCTGTCTCTCATGGAGGCCATTCAGTGTGAAGACAGCTTGAATCTCAACAAAAGAGTGAAATTACAGAAAACACTGTATCGGTCACTTATACTATGACCGACTAGTAGAACAATTACTTTTAGTGCATGGTTATCTCCACTAAGTATTTTCTTTTTAAGCATTTAATCTCTAATTTGGGATTAAAAGCTTTTCCCATTAAAGGCATTTTAGGCATCAGTAAGATATTTTGTGTCCATGTACACCCCAGAGGATGCTGCGGAACCACAGTATTAGCAGAGCGAGCTCGAGGGGACCTGGATGACTCGTCCGCGATGTAGTTGCTTTTGTGTGAGTGTCACCCTGCTGCCCAGGGAAGACTGGGAAAGCGTGAATAGCGCCCTTAATCATTCATTCATGGGAAACGAAGAGTTGTTGGTCATGTCTATAGCAGCTCCTGTGCTCGGCACTTTGGAGACAACTGTGATTTCGAAGACAGACACAAATGACACGGCATACTAGTTGAGAGTGCAGTGATCTGCCTCCTTGGAGCTTTGGCATCTTGAGCGGGTGATCCTGAGTCTCAGTCTCTTCATCTACGGCCTGGGGGAAACTCGGATGTGCGCTGCAGTGAGCTGGGCCTAGTTTTCAACCCCTCCCCCTCCAGGCTGCTGGGGGCAGAGCATTTTACATCCCTTTATCCCCTACCTTGCCTCAATATAGAACTGCCTAGTAAGCCCTGAACTGAACACAATTCCTTTCCTCCTCTCTTGGATTCAGAGTGTCTAGATGTTTCTTTGTATTTTTCAGATACAGAGATTTCTGAGTTTCCAGATACATACATATATATATAGTATGTGCATATATATACATGCAGTCCTATTTAATGATCTTTTTCTTTTTTTTTTTTTTAAGATTTTATTTATTTATTTGACAGAGAGACAGCCAGCGAGAGAGGGAACACAAGCAAGGGAAGTGGGAGAGGAAGAAGCAGGCTCCCAGCAGAGAAGCCTGATGAGGGGCTCGATACCAGAACGCCGGGATCATGCCCTGAGCGTGAAGGCAGACGCTTAACGACTGAACCACCCAGGCACCCCTCAACTTTCTGTCATATCACCCAATTTAGCACATTCTTGGATTTAATATGGGATTTCCAGGTAGGATCTGGGGAAATGTTGGTGGCAGTTGTATATTCAAAACTTCCCAAATTAGCCTTTAAAATATAAAAGAACGAAATAAGGTCAAATTGCTGCTGGGAATATTTATATAACACTATACTCGTTTTTGAAATTAAAATAAATGTCTCTTCTAGCATATAGGCCTTAGTTAGGGATTTTTATAGCTATTTGACATCACTTTAATTTACAAAACAGACTCTATTTCCCGGTATTTGGATTTGTGCTTGCAGGCTCTTACGGTCAGCGACCCCCTAGAGCAGAGTCTGAGAAAAAGGCTGGCTTAGGTAGTTGATGTGGGACGTGAACTTGGAAGTGAAATGGGAAAGCCCAGGTGAGAATGCACCCCTGGGTCAGCACTGCTTTAGGTGGCTGAGGCTTGATGCCCCCAGAGTCCTTTTGGCATCAGGTAGGATTCTTATCAGAATTGCCCACCTGAGGAAAGAATGGGAGAAGCGTTTGTTCATCCCGGCCCCCACTGGTTGAGGGTTGCCCATAGGGTATTTAACCCCTTGCAGGTTCCTCTTGCACATGTGTGGGACTGAGTGGGCACCAATGCCAGTGACGGTGTGCATGCTGGAGGAGAGATAACTGTTTAGGTGGCAGTGGGCAGAGCCCCTGAGGAACTGTCCCCAGGGCTGTGGCTGCACTCAGAGGAGGCCAGGGAGGCTGTGGGGACAGATACCAGAGTGAACAACATGGGCTGCCAGTAGTTAGTTTAGAAAAAAATTTAGATCAAATAGGACAAAAATTATTCACAAGGAAAATAATCCTGCTTGAAGATGATATGCTTTTCTTGACTGCTAATATCTGTATTTCTATACTTGGTATAAAGACAACGAATCAGAATTGGAGAGATCATTGAGTCACTTAATTAAATATAATAAATCTGATGTTTTAACATTAGGTAGGGTGATTAATTCTGCATTCCCGTATCTAGCCTCATTTGGAACACACCCCTGGGGCACTTTATTCTTCCATTTATAAATTATGAACTCAATGAACCTAATATTTTGCTGATAATGGGTATATAATACATTAAGTCTTGCTTGCTTTAAACGGATATTCTTTTTAATAGCAATTAGGATGGGGAAAAATGTCCTTTGTTATGGTCCATCTGTATTTTCAGGCTTTCTTATAGTTTAGCTTAGTAATTATAGGGTCATTAATACAATACGAACACAAAACCCTCACAAATCTGAACAAAACAATTATAAAAATGAAAAGAGGAATGAAAGCTGAAATGAAAAGATATGGCAAATGAGGAAAATGAGCGTTTTTCAAGATAACTACAAAAAATGGATTTAGAGAAAAGGATACAGAAAGAAATCCTTGCATTGACACATCAGGAAAGCTATTCTGTGTTGCTTTGACTTTTATGCCAGTCCAAGCCCTCAATGGCTTCCTGTCATTTTTAAGAACAAGCTCACAGCAAATCATTCAAGGACCTCCACAAGCCAACCCCAGTCCACCTTTTCAAGCCTGTTTCCCAGAGGTCACTTGCAGGAACATTCTACTGAAACCCATCTAATCTGAGCACTCTACAAATATTAGCTCATTTAATCTGCATCCATATCTGCGAGGTACTGAGGTGCACACAAGGAAGTTACCTGCCCCAGATCAGCAGCTAGCAGGTGGTGGAGCCAGGATTCAAACCCAGTCTGGCTCCTGAGTCTGGGCTCTCCACCATCACATCCCGGGCTGCTGGCCTGCCCTCCCGACTTGCCCTGATAGCATTCTACTGCGGCTTTGCTTTCTCTCATGGAGAATGTGCTCTTTCCTTCTTTCTACCTTTAAATCCTACTGGCCCTTTAAGGGCAAATTCTGCCCTCCTCCACAAAGCCTCCCATGGCTAGACTGGTCCCAGTCCTCTTTTTTGAATTTATCGAGTTCTTTTAATTGGCAGAATGCATTTAGCACCTGTCACCTCTAGTTGTCACTGAAAATTATCTGCTGGCATATGCACATTTTACCCTAATTCAGGCATACCCTCATTGAAGATAGGCCAGGACCTTCTTTTTTGCTCTTAAAAATAAGTAGCTTTCACTTTGTGGCAGAGTCAAAGATCATGGGGCCAGAACTCCAGGGCAGGATGCCAGGGAGACTTTGGCGTGCTCACCTTTATGGGTTTCCTTGTAGCACCTACTACTACTTATGCTTTGTGCATAGTCAGTCCTCAGTATTCACTGACTTGAATTAAAGTTGAGAACTGTGATGATTTGAACTGCCATGATTTCATTTCTATTATTTATTCCAATGAAAGTTTAATGTATATTCCATATTTCCAAATAAATGCAGACTGGCAATTTTAACACCATATATGACAGGTAATTCTAAAAGTGCTCAGAACTGCAATGTGGCACTGGAAAGTTTCCCTATTTTCCTTTTATATGTAGATATTGCAAATTTCCAGTGGCCACATGAGAGTATTAATTATAAATATGTGGGCATATATATATATATATATATGGCACATATACATTTTCATACACAAACTTCCAGTGGTTCTTCAGAAGGGAAAATAGAGACATAGTTAAAATAAACAAAAATGGCATCTCTTGCCCATCTCTTGCCTGACACACTTGGTCTGAAAGCCAAAAATGTGTCTGTCTAGAGCCTGGCACGTTGCTGGGTCTAGTTTACTTCTCTGTGCTCTTGAAATCAGCAATTCCCAGAGTGAGGAAAGGCAGGTGACCTTGGGAAGCTGGCAGTGAATTTGGGAGGGCAGTTTTCTCACATCGAATTAACAGTCTGAATCTCAGCCCCTTCCTATCTTTATAAAGCTTAAATGTGTTTATTGAGGCCCATCTGTCGAAAATAACAATGGAATTAAAACCTATAGGTTTTTGCCTGCATGGGAGTGACCACAGCATGTGAGCCATATCCTTTGTCTCTGATTCACATTTACCTTTCTCCTTCACTAGAGAGCCCTTTGGGCAGAGGCCTGCTCAGACACCGCAGTCAGGCCCAACCAATCCCGGAAACCCTGTGTAACAACCACCGTCAACAGCCAAGAAATGGCTCTTTCCTAGGGTAGTTTCCTGACCCCACAAATATGTATGTGGTAAAGGTTCTTTTCTTTGATGTTTGATTATATCCTTTTTCTTCTACCTCTGTAGCAGTTCCTCTGAAATTATATCACCTTAGATAAAATAAACAGCTCTGAACACAGGGTCTGAGCTTAGTAATTTTTCCCACACATCCTTTGTGGGAGAGGTTCTCCTAGAGAGAAAACAGCCTTGCAGATATGTAGGAAAGAACATATGTAATTCCCAACTATGAATTAATGGAAGAAGAGAATTTATTTACTAACTTTCCACATCTTTGATAACCTGTAGGAAATTAAGTTATCTTGAAAGTCTAACAAATTTTTATTTTGGGCAGCATGATTTTGGGGGGGGGTGGTCAAAATTATTGACCTTAGGAAGGAGTACTCCTCAGCTATTCTAACTAAGGGGGTGTGACAAGGAAGATGCTTTCCACTGGCTACTAGGAATGTGTGTATGTGGTGAGGGTGGGTGGGGTGGTAAGGGTGGGAACTTAATTATTTCTCTTGATTATTTAACTTTATTATTATTTTATCTACAATTTAACTTTACATAAAGAAACTTTCTTGGTAGCAATAGGCATACCTATTAAAAAAATGAAGACTAATTGTATCATCCAGGCTTTTCAAACTATCTACTATTGATGTGACTCATCTGGGATCTTTTTGTTATTTAGTTTTTAATTTAAAAAATTTTTTTAAAGATTTTATTTATTTATTTGAGAGAGAGAGAGAGAGACAGAGATAGAGAGAGCACAAGTGGGGAGGAGAGGAGGAAGCAGGTTCCCCACTGAGCAAGGAGCCCTAAGCCGGGCTTGATCCCAAGACCCTGGGGTATTGACCTGAGCTGAGGGCAGACGCTTTACTGACTGAGCCACCCAGGCCCCCCTCACCTGGGATTTTGATACAAAGCAGATCTGGAATCAGTGGGTCCAGTAAGGAACCTGTGATTCTGCATTTCTTTCTTTCTTTTTTTCTTAAAGATTTTATGTATGTATGTATGTATGTATGTATGTATGTATATATTGAGAGAGAGAGAGAGCGTGCATGTGAGCAGGGAGAATCCCAAGCAGACTCTGTGCTGAGCATGGAGCCCCACATGGGGCTCGACCCCACAACCCCGAGATCATGACCTGAGCCAAAATCAAGAGTCGGTCACTCAACCGCTCAGCCGGCTGAGTCACCCAGATGCCCTGATTCTGGACAGTGAGGCCTGTGCTGCTACCCTTGCCTCCAAACCTTGGGAAGTAAGAAACCACACACAAGGCAGCCTAAGCCTTTACTTTTTAAAACATGTCATCATTATGGCAGCATTTGTATTTTTTTTTTTTTTTAGCCCATCTAGGGTGAGTTTTGCATAGGCAATAATGGTCTCTCTTCCTAGGGTTAGTGTGAGGATTCAGTGGTATCAGCCCTTGCTACTAAAAGTGTGGTCTCTAAGCCAGTAGCAGCACAGCCACCTGGGAGCTTACTAGAATTGCAGAAACTTTGACCCTACCCCAGACTGACTGACTCATCTGTATTTTATTTTATTTTTTATTTTTAAAGGTTTTATTTATTTATTTGAAGGACAAGGAGCATGAGCGGGGCAGGAGGGTGGGGAGCAGACGCCTGTCTGAGCAGGGAGCCGGTTGGGAGGCTCGGGCTCTGAGGCTCAATCCCAGGGCCCTGAGGTGGTGACCTGAGCTGAAGGCAGACACTTAACTGACTGAGCCCCTCAGGTGCCTCTCATCTGTGTTTTAATAAGATGTGGAGGTGATGGTGTATACATTAAAGTTTGAGAAGAACCGGGGCACCTGGGTGGCTCAGTCGTTAAGTGTCTGCCTTTGGCTCAGGGCGTGATCCTGGTGTTCTGGGATCGAGCCCCACATTAGGCTTCTCTGCTGGGAGCCTGCTTCTTCCTCTCCTGCTCCCCCTGATTGTGTTCCCTCTCTCGGTGGCTGTCTCTCTCTCTGTCAAATAAATAAATAAAATCTTAAAAAAAAAAAAAAAAGTTTGAGAAGCACGGATGTAGTCCAGACCGAGTAATTGGTGCGGAGTAAGCGCTCAGTAGATAGTAGCCATTACCCTTGAGTTCTTAAAACCATGAGTTACGTATATTTTTCTTCCCATTTTACAGGTGAAGAGACTGAAACACAGTAACAGGGCTAGATTCTAACCTAGATCTTTCGATTCCAAAGCCTGTGTCCTTAATACTAGAAACCTTTTCCCAAAAAGAAAGTGAATTTCTTGAGTAGTAAAGGCGTTGCTGCCTCTCACCTCGCCTTCAGCTCCCCTTATCTGTCAGCTGCAAAGGGAACCTTCCTGTTGAAAGTCCGATGTGCTTTTCCCCAATCAGAGTACCCCTTGTTCCTTGTCCTGCACACTTATATTCCAGGAAGGTTCAACGGAAGCCTATGTGCTATGTTAATCTCCCCAGAGTTATTTGCTTTCATCAGGGTTTTCTGAATGTAATCTTTTGCTCCAAAAATGTACTCCCGTGGGGAGAATTCTAGACTGTGTAGGATCGGTGAAGATGTATTTTAGTACATGTCTGTGCGTGTGTGTGTTGGCAGTGGCTGTGGGCTGCGGAGACCTCTCCTGGCATCCCTTAATCCCAACTCTTGGCAGACACTGGCTCCATTCATATGTAAGACCTGGGTGAGACTCACAGTAGTCCAGATTTTGGAGAGATGTTTCTATCGGGAAAAATCAAATCACAAATGAAAGTGGGAGGACAAGGAGAAGAAAGGTGTATCTGGACTGTGGCTCTGAAGTTTGACCAGAAATGTCCAGGACACAGAAGGACAGTGATTTTGGGGCCAGAGGTGTAGGTGAATAGTTGTATCATGGAGACTAATTGTGTCACCCTGATTATGCCATTTTAAATTTTAAATTAGATTTTTGTTTCTGATCTGGCTTTCAAGTTTTTAGAAACAGGCTAATAGGCTTACTAGGTAGAGTTAGCTGTGTGTCTTGATCTAAATTGCTTTATACCTAACTTGAGGTCCTTTTCAATTTACTCCTGTTTCTCACCTCATGGGCACTGATTGATTTAATTTCTTTCTGCATTTTTGCTAATAGGATGGACTTGCTGATTCTCTTTAGGTCTGTTTTGATATGATAGCTTCATTCAAAATTCGGGCTTTTAGGGGGTGTCTGGGTGGCTCAGTTGATTAAGTGTCTGACTCTTGATTTTGGCTCAGGTCATGATCTCAGGGTCCTGGGATCGAGCCCCTCAAAGAGCTCTGTGGTCAGCTCAGAGTCTGCTTGTCCCTCTCTCTCCCCCTTGTCCCTTCCCACCATGTCCCTTCCCCCACTTGCATGCTCTCACTTTAAAATAAATAAATCTTTAAAAAATAGAATTGGGGCTTTTATTTAAATTTTTTGTTTATCTTATGGTTTTGTCTCTTGGATCAAGACCACTTCCCAGATAATGAATTCAGACCTCTGGAGGGAAGCTGGTTAGGTGTCCAATTGCTTTTCATTCTTTTTCCTGTTGTTATTTATATTTTGATTCATCTATTTAGAGTTTCCAAATGTGTCTTGGTGTTGGGGATAGCATAATGTGGAAGAAGGTGATATTTTGCAGGGATATTTGGACAGGTGTGAAGTATGAAAAATAATTTGCTTTCTCCATTCTAGATCAACTTGGAAGGTCATTTATTTAAGACTAAAGTGTAATAGTAGAGACAGGCTGCCATTGGTAAATATAAGAGACTCAGGCAAATCTGGTACTCTGGTCCCAATGATTTTTTGTGAACAAAGTTTTTCTAGGCCATCATAGTGAAGAAATGGAGAGAACTGTTCTTGTTTGGAGTGTGTTCAAATTCTGAATTAAAGGGGCTCCAAGGTCACTATTTCTTCCCCTGACATCTCTCCTTCTTCAGCTCCCATGGGCACTTCTTCCCTTACATGTATATACACACACTTGTATGTACACATACACTGCTTTATTGTTAATACAAATGATTCTATAGACAGTTCAAATTTGGACATCTATGGCAATTCCTTTAACCACACAGCACATTGCACCTATCACATAATGAAATGTGAAAAACAAGGGTCTGTCATGTGGCACCGGCATTATACAATCTACAGTTACACTGTGCATGTATGTGTTTATTTGTGGTGCGGTGAATTTCAGTTCATGAACTTAGGTGGGCAAGAAATGTAACTTCACTATAACTGCACTTAAAATTTGAATTTTGAGCTTTGGATCTGCTGGGAGTGGGCAGAAAAGTCCTGACATTCCCCTGGAGTTCCCCCGCCCCCATACAACCTCCCTGGTGTTGCTCCATAATGCCAAGATCCTACCCCATTTTAAAATGCTGAGGTGGTGAACAGAGAATGGTTAGTAGTGCCCATATAGCTGCTGAAGTCCTAGTGCCCATGGCCTCTTCAGATCCAGCTTTCTGCTATCTGGGGCTACTCTTTGGTCATGGGAGTCCTTCCCTGGCCTGTCGATGGTCCTGTCTTCCCACACACACAGCACAGCTGCCGTCTCTGGCATCTGGCTATTTCTTTTCTTCTTTGGGCATCATGCTCCTTTTTTCCTCTTTTCCTCCTTCCAACCTTGAGGAAGCTTCTCCTAGTCTTAGAGAAATCCATCTTTCTTCATATTATGCCTGCTCAATCCTCTCCTCTTAGACTTTCAGGAGTGAAAGCTGGATTTATGCTGGAGAGCCCATTCACGCCCTTACCTAGGGTGTGGAACTGGACCTGAATGGGAGGGGCAGGGAATTGGTGAAAAAGAGGCTGACACAGAGAGCTATCTCGAGGGATAATACCTCAAAGTATCATTTCCATGCAATTCTGGGGTTTAGTTATGTATATTCCATTTGTAAGAACTATTGCCAATCACTGTACTGATGGCCTTTCCTTCAAGTTGCAGAGTTTGCAAACAGTGAGGAACCAACAAGTGTTTATCCATTCTCTGTCACTTATCAGATAGGCTATTTGGTAGAAGAGACACAAATTGTAAGCTGTGCAGTGAAATTACCTTTCTGTGATAAGCTTCTGAGGACAATTTATTTTAGGTGGTTGGCAAATATACTGTGCAAAGATGTGGATTGTTAAGTAACTATGTAGGGCCAAGTTTTTTTTTCTCTCCTAATAAAGCACTGAAAATCTTACCTTTTAAATATACTCCTCGATTAATGCAAATCATATCTGCAGCATGACAAATATTTTCCAAAAACAAAGAATTTTCATGGAGGGAAATCAAATCAGAAGTAAATGGATGGGTGTGAAATCCTTTCATTGCCACAATAATAAGATAATTTATGTAATACCTCAAGCATCCAAATCCTTTAATGGCTTTTTTTTGAAATATAAAGGACTGAAAAAATCAGTTATGCCTGTTCCCTCCTTCACTGAGTGTTTATTTGAAAAACTCCTTGTTCAGTTAATGTTCTCTTGAAAAATAATAGCGGCTCTGGCTGGGATGGAGAGACAAATTGTTTAGTGGTTTTCTTAGTGGTTTTCTTCTCAGAAATTTCTAGCATAGTTATGGGGGAAATGTTTTCTCAGCGATAAAGTTAATCCTCTTTTTCTCCCCAGTATTCTGATAATAGCTTATGATGTTATATTGTACTTCAAATTTTTAGCACTACTCCAAACCCACTGCTCAAACTTTCATCAGATTTCATTTTTTTTCCTTTTTAAATTGACCACTTCCCAGACACACCTTACCTCACCTCTGGGTATCTGTGGCAGCCTTTTCTCAAATGATCTGTGGTGAAGGACAAGTTTCCAAATCTGAACTCTCTATTCCTATACGAATTTCCTCACAGACTAGAAACAAGCAGCTGGAAGACTGGCACTGGCATATGTGCACACTTGGGGTGTTCTGGGGTCCTGTTCTAGAGTCCACTCTCTCTGCCCATTCCCCATACCACCCTGGATAGCTTCCTAAAATACTGCTTTCTGAACTGAAATCCCTACTCATCATCCCGGAGCTCAAGATTCTGCAACATCTGACAGCGTTCAGCCTGTGTCCTAGCCACACACCTCAGCCTCCTTTGTGGTTCTGCCTTTGCTGGAAAGTAATTCCTCAGCACCCAGCTAGAAAGCAACCTTTGCTCACTACACTTGGCTGCATTGATATCCAGATTGCCTATAACATGCTGAGCCACAGACACTGCTCTCTAATTGCCTTATTTTTTCGAATGGATTGCTTATTTTAATTAATGAGTAACTAATGAATTCGGTGGGCAAGAAGCATGGAATGTTTTTAGTCAAGGGATGAGGGGGGCAGGGAGCAAGGCGTCATGTGTACAAGGGACAGGGGTGGTGGTATAAGGGGGGACAGGAGGACAAGAATTTTTGAACTTGGGTCTTTAGGACTGCGTAAGTGATAGTCTTAGGGGAGAGTTTACCCCTGATTTGAAGAGGTATGTGTATGTATGTATGTGTGTGTGTGTGTCTGTGTGTGTACTTGTTCACAGAGAAGGGCATTTATGGAGAAGGGGAGATTTATGGAGAATTATATGAAGATCATACAATTTGTGTATAATCTTTTATTAACTGAATTTTTTTTCTTTTTCTGTTTTTTTAAAGCTTGTATTTATTTATTTGAGAGAGAGAGAGAGAGAGAGAACAAGCAGGGGGAGAGAGAGGTGGAGAGGGAGAAGCAGACTCCCCCGCTGAGCAAGGAGCCTGATGTGGGACTCGATCCCAGGACCCTGAGATCATGACCTGAGCTGAAGTTAGACGCTTAACCCACTGAGCCACCCAGGTGCCGCTCATAATTGAATTTTTTATTGAGAAAATTGTAGATTCACATCTGGATAGAAGCAATAATACAGAGAGAATCCATATACCCTTTATGCCGCTTCCCTCACTGGTCATATCTTGCAGAGCTATACTCCAGTAGCAAAACTAAGATATTGGCATTGATTCAAACCACCAATCTTCTTCAGATTTCTCTGGTTTAATGTGCCCTCACTTTTGTGTATGTGTCTATGCAAGTTTATCAGATGTGTAGGTTTGAGTACCCGTGGGCACAGTCAAGACACGGAACAGTTCCACCAGCACAAGGACCTGCCCCGTTGCCCTTTTGGAGCCACCCGCACTCCATTCCTCCAGCTTTACCCTGGCAGCCACTCATCCTCCATGCCTAAATTTCATCGTTTAAAAAATGTCACTTCAATGGGAGCATGCAGCATGCAACCTTCCAGGATTGGCTTTTTTCACTTAGCTTAAGTCTCTAGAGATTTATCCCAGCTGTACAGGTCAGTGGTTCCTTTTTCTTGCTCAGTAGTATCCTATGCTACGGATGCATCAGTCTGTGCAAGCTTTCACCTACTGAAGGATATCTGGGCGGATCCCAGTTTGGGGCTGTTACTAATAAGCTGCGATGAGCATTCGGATACAGGTCTTTCTGTGAATATAAGTTTTATTTTTCTGGGATAAATGCCCAAGAATGCGATTGTTAAGTCATTTGGTAGTTGCATGTTTTGTTTAGCCTTTTAAGCTCATAATTTAAAATTGTTTTTCTACTCCACGTATTTGTATTATGATGCAAAGCGCAGTTGCCTGCTCAGTTATAGCTCTGATATTAATACCTGAATAAACCATCTTTTCTTAGTCTTTTTGCCTTAAGACAAACTTAAAACTCATATCTCATTTTATACTTACAGCACGTCTATAAGCTCAGTGGCATTTTACAGGAAACCGAGACACAGAGACGTTAAGTAACTTGGGCCACATAGAGAATTAATAGCATGGTCTGAAGCAAATCCCAAGACCCCTAAAGTAGAATTTTTTAAACTATATGTGGTGACACATTAATGGGTCATGAAATCAACTCAGTCAGTCACAACTGGAATGTTTTTATAAAGAAAGAGACTAGACTAGAATACAAAATATCATAGTGCATTGCACATAGTAAGAATATGTACTGTGCAATTTATAAATAAATTTATAAATAGATGTATTGTGCAACTTATATATAAATTGGATGATAGTTAAAAATGCTTTCCTTACAGCTTAGTTGTTTCCATTAAACCCTGTATAATTCCCTTATATTATTCCTGTGCCTTACAAGGACATACGAAAAATCTAATTAGTCTAGAAGTTTAAGAGATAATTCTTGGTTAATATTGGTGTCAAGGTAGGTTTGAAAGGAAATCTCTTATCTATAGGAATTTGTCAAAATGTTTTTGTCACTTTATGGAACTTTATTTTCTTCATCACTTGAGGCAAACCTCATATAGTAACCCTTCCAGACTATAGGAAAAAAGGGAAGACTACCCAACTCATTTGATAAAATAAACTTTGATTTAAAAAAAAACCTTCTAAAGGTAGTACAAGAAGTTAGAAATGAGAGGACTTCCCTAAGGCCACACATTCAGAAACAGCTGGAGCCAAGGCCCAACTCCAAATTTTCTGATGCCTAATAATACGCTTTCCCTGAAATTGTACCCTCATTCTCTGGGTAAGATTCTAAGTAGCATATGGCATTTAGGATGATTTTGTTACGGACAGTCTGTATATGCCAGGGCTTTTATGCAGGGATCATTGAAGCTGCAACAAGAAGGACCAGGAAAGAAACACTGACTCTCTGCAGATGCTGGAAGGGCTGCCATGTGAGAAAGGGAGAAAATGTTTCTATCTTACAACACAAGGCAGAATTAGGATCAGATTTTGGCATTTAGAAGGAGGGAAACTTGTTCATCCCAAGGAAAATATTTCTAGGTAAGCTGCCCAGGAACAAAATAACTGCCTACCATGGTCTTGAACTATCCAAATAAAGAAGTACTCATTATCCCACCAGAAAACTATCTATTTGAGCTCCTGGAGACAAATTCTTCGAGTGGACCAAATGTTCTTTTTTTTTTTTTTTTTTTTTTTTTTTTTTTTTTTTAAAGATTTTATTTTATTTATTTATGTGACAGAGAGACAGCCAGCGAGAGAGGGAACACAGCAGACGAGTGAGAGAGGAAGAAGCAGGCTCCCAGCGGAGGAGCCCGATGTGGGACTCGATCCCGGCACGCCGGGATCACGCCCTGAGCCGAAGGCAGACGCTTTAACGACTGCGCCACCCAGGCGCCCCTGGACCAAATGTTCTTTAAGGTCTTTTTCCAAATCCAAGTTCCTAGGAATCTACTGCTAAATGACTTTCTCCCCTGTTAGTCATTTATCTCTGCAAATTCGACCCACGCACCATATTTCCTTGCAATCTGTTTAGAATTAAAGAAATGATTTCTAATTGAAACCTTAACTACCATGATTTTATTTCAAGTAGACATAATTTATCAAAAAACTGAGCTTAAGGGATATGCATTTTTTCTCAAAGTTTTTTGAATTGGGTCATAAATCAATTAACTCATGTTGCGGAGTAGAATAGAATGGGATGAAATGTGAAATTCAGTGTTATCAATGTGAAATGGAGACTTGCCTGATCATAATCCCCAAGAAGTAGGTAGGCACTGATACTACTCAATTGGAAATTCTGACAGAGAGAGGAAAACTGATTTGCTCAAGGTCATGGAGCTAATAAAGGATCACACAGCTAAGATATGGTCACACAGCTAACAAGCCCTGCAATTGCTAATGCTCTTTGGTGACTCCTTGAATAAACATTAAACTTTCCACGGGAGAATATGCATGAAGAGAAACATCTGACTTCCAACAAGAGCATTTTCAAGGGGTTATAAGTCCAATTTTGAGCTCTTATTTACACAATAAAACTCATTATCCCCTACTTTGCTTACTAAAATGTTATTTAAAAGAATAGAAGATTCTGCCTCCTTTCATGGGGTTTCTTTTCCTCAGGAACAAAAAGGAGGTTCCTTTACAGACAATTCTATCCTGAAGGCAAAACATTCTAAATCATAAGATTTTACCTTTTGGTCTTACATTTCAAACCCCTCTACAAAAGATATTGAAGTTCATGTCAAGTACCATCAGGAAAAAATGTGACTATAACTAAGATGTTAAAGCAGTAATTTAATGCCTCCCCTTTTACACTGTAGTGTCAATTAGGCAATTCTTATATTTCCTATGCTCTCACATGATTTCCACCTTAACTTACTGTACTTGAGATCAAGGTCCTGTCCACTGCACCAGAGAGGAGTGGATGTTGGCTCCGATGGCTGGCACATGTTGTTCATAACATCTCTGGACCTACGGTAATGAGAAAAGGTTTGGTTAGCTTTTGATTTAGAAAATTCTAGAGGCTTGAACAGGTATAGGATGGAGAAGTTGGTAATGTGAGAGTAGAGGCTATACCCAAGGGAATGACGTAATAAGAGAATGGGCTGGCCAGGTTGTGGTGAGAACTATATTTTCTTCTCTTGGATGGACTCCTCATTCTGCTGCTTGCTGAATGGCCCCTTGGACATTTTAAAAAGGGCACAATTGAAGAGGAAGATGGCAAGAAGGAGGAGCCAACCTAAACATCAAGCCTCTGCTACTGCTACTGTGTGAACTGCCTCCCTAGTAAACTAACTGCCGCATTGCAGGTCTGGGCTTCTGAATATTCCTTGCAACCCTACAGAGCATTCTGAGCAATTTTCAGAAATTGTTCTTTGGGGCTTAAGTTTGGTGAGAGGTTTAAGAAACCCCACATGTTGCCAGCAATCCCATGAAGCTACTAAGACAGATTCTAATTGGCATAGTTTACTAAGAACTGAATTCAAGAGATCATTGCTAAGGGGAACTTTGCTCTTAAGGTTGCAGCAAGTTGATCATGCTACAACTATAAGACACAGGGTGGGTTTTACTTGTTGGGGTGGAGGGGTAGCTTAGCTCTTTTGCTCTTCTTGCCCCTCCAGGTGAAGTTCTAGCAGCAATTTCCTGGTCTCACTCTTTAGAGGAGGAATTTTGGTAATTAAAGAAGTGAAAGTAGATGCTTATATTAAATTCTTTGTCTTTATCCAGAAATTTCATATAATTTCTTAAAGTTCCATTTAACTTTTAAACATTCTTGATCATTTTTATCATCTCTTCTCTGTTTTATTCTATTATTTTTTTAAAGTTGCAATTTTAAAATTATAGATTCACATACTGTTGTAAGAAATAATACAGTGAGACCCCCAGTTTCCTCCAATGATAGCATCTTGCAGAATTATAGCACAATATCATAACAGGATATTGACGTCGATACTGTCAAGATATAGAACACTTCCGTCACCACAAAAGACCGCTCAGATTGCCCTTTAGAAGCCATATCCACTTCCTTACCATCTCATCTCCTCCCTGTCCCCTGGAAAACACTACTCTTCTCTCCATTTCTGTCATTTTGTCATTTTCAAGAATTTTACATAAATGGAATCATATGTTATGTAAACTTGTGGATTGGTTTTTTTCACTCTATAATTCTCTGAGAATTCACCCAGGTTGTTGCATGTATTAGCAGCTCATTTGTTTTTACTGCTGAGTAGTATTCCATGATTTGGATATACCAAGGTTTGTTTACCCATCCACCTGTTTCGGAAAGACATCTGGACTTACTCTAGGTTTTGGTTATCATGAATAAATCTGCTATGAACATTTATGGGCAAGCTTTTGTATGAGCCTAAGTTGTGTCTTCTATTTTTTTTTTTTGGTCAGTTTTGCTATAGGTTTGTCAATTTTATTGATCTTTTCAAGCTCTTTGATACATTTACTTTCTCTATTACTTTTCCGTTTTCAATTTCAGTGATATCTGCTTTACCTTTAATTTTTCCTTTCTTCTCCTTGCTTTCCTTTTTTTTTTACTAGTTTCTTGAGGTGAGAGTTTAAAGGATTGATTTGATACTTTTGTTCTTTATAATATCTTCACTTAGTGCTGTAAACTTCCTTTTACACATGGTTCTAGTTATGTCATACATCTTTTGATATTTGTGTTTTCATTTTCCTACAATGTATTTTAAAAAAATATTCCCTTGAGACTTCCTTTTTTACTCATGGATTATTTAGAAATATGTTGATTGCTTTCCAAGTGCTTGGAGATTCTTTTATCTTTTTGTTATTGATTTCTAGATTGATTCCATTGTGTTTGGAGAACACACTCTATACTATTTCAATCATTTTAAATTTGTTGGCGATTTTTATGGCTCCAGGATATGGTCTGTATTAGATCTCTCTCTCTCTCTCTCTATATATATATATATATATATAGATATAGATATAGATATATAGTCTATATTAACCTATGTTCCGTGAGCACTTGAAAATATGTATTCTGCTGTTGTTGACTGTAGTGCTCTGTAAAGGTTGTGTTCTCCAAACCACAACCAATAATAGATGGAAAGGATCATTTACCACCATCAAGTGTGATTTATTCCAGGGATGCAAGAATAGTTCAATATCTGCAAATCAATCAATGTGATACAACACATTTGTTGGGGTTAATGTAGAGCATGAAATCAGCCATAATACCTGGCTTGCTAAATCTAACACAGAGGCCACTGGGGGTGAGGGAAGATTTCAGAGAAGGGCTAGGCCTTTGGAATGCTGAGGCCTTCAGGACCACTCTACCGTAGGAAAGCCCCCAGGGAGTTGCCTTCGAGGAAGCTTTCTTAGCCCAAACCACAGCCCTGGGATCTAAGAGTTGTATGCATTGTCCCCTAGGCTATGTTTAGCAGAACTTGTAGAACACACTGATTAGCTTGTTGTATCTTTCCTGTAAACAGCTCCTCCCAGTTCCAGTAAGACCACTTGTCACACACCATGTGCTTGAGAAACAGTGATAAGGATTTGTGATTATCCTGAAGGACCAATAAAAGTGGGAGCAAAGAAGAGCAAAGGGTCTTCATCTCTGAGCGCTGATCCCTCCTTGGCTTCTCCTCTCTTTCACAGCAAAGTTTGCAGTAATCTTTCATCCGTACAGGGAGTGCTGGCCATTCCCGGCAAGTGGTGACCCCGACGTTACTTTTTGTTTCTTTAAAGTGGCAGCAAGTAGTTCTTAAGACAGTTGCGCTGTGTAGATGTGCTTCAACATGAGGATAAAAATCATGTCCAGAGATGCAAAAAAACCATTTGACCAGATTTGGCATGCATTCATGACAAAAACTCTCAATAAAGTGGGTTTAGATGGGATATACCTCAACATAGTAAAAGCCATGTATTACAAACCCATGGATAATATCAGCCTTGATGGGGGAAAACCATGAGATTTTCTTTTTTAAGATTTTATTTATTTATTTGAGAGATAGAGAGATAGAGAGAGCATGAGCTAGGGCAGGAAGAGGGAGAAGCAGGCTCCCTGCAGAGCAGGGAGTGCAATGTGGGGTTCCATCTCAGGGCCCCGGGATCATGACCTGAGCAGAAGGCAGACGCTTAACCAACTGAGCCAGCTAGGTGCCCCAACCATGAGATTTTTTTGCTAAGATGAGGAAAAAGACAAGGATGTCCACTATTACCACTTTCATTCAGCATAGTTTTGGAGGTTTTAGCTATAGCAATCAGACAAGAAAACGAAGTAAAAGGCATCCAAATTGGCTGTCCCTATTTGCAAGTGACATACATAGAAAACCTTAAAGGCTCCACCAAAAAACTCTTAGAATTAATAAAAGAATTCTATAAAGTTTGTAGGATATAAAACTAATATACAAAAATATGTTACATTTCTATACACCAATAATGAAGTAACAGAAAAAGAAATTAAGAAAACAATTCCATTTACAAGGGCACCAAAAAGAATAAAATATGTAGGAATAAATTAAAACAAGGAGATGAAAGATCTGTAGTCTAAAAGCTATAAGACAATGATGAAAGAAATTGAAGATGACACAAACAAATGGGAAGCTATGCCATGCACATGGACTGGAAGAATTAATATTGTTAAAATGTTCATACTACCCAAAGCAATCTGTAGATTCAGTGCAATCATTATCAAAATTCCAATGGCATTTTTCACAGAACTAGAGCAAATAATCCTAAAATTTGTATGGAACCACAAAAGACCCCAAATAGCCAAAGCAATCTTGAGAAAAAACAAAGTTTGAGGCATCACAAGCTCAGATTTCAGGATATACTACAAAGCTATAATGATCAAAACACCAAGGTACTGGCACAAAAATACACATAGATAATAGAAAAGAGAGCCCAGGCATAAACCCAGTAATAAGTATTTAGACCATTTACACGTATAGTAATTATTATAGGTAGATAATTTTTACAATTGATACATAAACATTTAAGATTTTTAGTTCTTAGTGGACTACACTCTTTTCTCTTACCATGTTTCTCTTCATTTCTAATAATTTTCTTTGCTCAGATGTCTGCTTTATCTTAACGAATAAAGCTACTTCTGCTTTCCTTGATTAATGTTTGTATAATATATATCCTCCCACCTTTAGTTTCAACCTGACTATATTGTTATATTTGAAATTTCATGTAGATAGCACATAACTGAGTCATGTTTTTAAATCCACTCTGCCAATTTCTTTTAATTGGTGTATTTAGACAGTTTATATTTTATGTAATTATTATGTCAGGATTTATCATTTTAATATTTTTTCTCTTTAATTTCTCTGTTTTATTTCCCCCTCCTTCCTGTGGGTTATTTAAACATAATTTAAAATTCCGTTTTGATTTATCTATAGTGCTTTTGGTTTCTACTGATACCACAGGTGGGGGAGTTGTTACTGGATAACTGAGATGAAAGTGGATCCTTACTTAGCCTAGTAGGGATGTTTGGATGTCTTATAATAATAGTAGAAATGTAGACGTCTAGGCTCCCAACTTGGCTTTTGCTAGCATTGTGGGAGTGAGGCCATATTTTTTCCTGTTGTGTTTGACAGGAATAGCACAGTTATTATCAAAAAGTTTTCTGCCTTCCTAGGCTTCCCCTTTATTGGCTTTTTGCTGGAGAGAGCAGGCTTTTGCTGGAGCTCCCCCCTTTCCCCTGCCCCATACTCACTGGCATTTCTGGGTGCTAGATTCTTTAGCTCCAAAACTGGGATACATGAGGCAAAAAGAAAACCCAGGGAGCTTACCACCATATCAATCCTAGGTTCCCGAGGTTCCTAGACAGTCTGCCTTCTTCTCTCTACTTTTCATGGTCTTATGTTTGTTTTATACAATGACCAAGGTTTTAGTTGTAATTAGAGGATGGAATAGGGAAAAGTATGTCTATCCCATCTTCCTGGAAGTCCATTCTTCAATGTTTTAAAAAATATACTATTACATGATTACCTTGTAATTATATCTTATCTTGTATTTGAAATTCTTGGAGGGCTAAATCTCTTTTTTCCCCTGGGGACTTTCACTCATTGCCATTTTTTCCCTTATGCTTCCCTTACGGGTGACCTGATTTAAGCTGAGGCTTGGACTTACAATGAAGATGTTTATCTTCTTAGAGAATTTTCTTTTGCTTTTACTAGATGCCCAGATATGCTACCTGGGATCACTTTACATTCACCTAGTCTGTAATTTAATTTGGTTTAATTTAGCTTCAGTTTCACCTCTTCCTCACCGCCTCTGTCTCAGGTTTAGTCTCCTGATTGGAGTACCAATATAGGCATCTTTCCTTCTTACCCTTTTTTTTTTTTTGTATACAAACCTATAAAACCTGCTGTCCTTCCTCCCATGTATCTAAGTGTGTTTGTACATATGCATATTGATCAGTGCTCAGATTTTAGTTCATGGGTTCTTTTTAGAGGTTGAGAACCATCTTGCAGAATTTTCTTACTTTCTTTGAGCCTAGAAAGTCAATAAAATTATGTTTTATGAGATCCAGTTCTTTGTAGAAAAAGAGTTGTACTGCCAGAAGCTGAAGCTATATTTTTTACCTTTTCAAACAAACAAACAAACAAACAAACAAACAAACAAACAACACCCAGTCACATTTATTCTCAAAAGGCCATTGAGAAAATCTCATAACATTAGAGCTGCTTTTCCCAAACTATATTCTATGGAAATTTAATATCATTGACGTAAATGATAATAGGTCTTCCTCAAAAAAAGTTTAAATGTTCATGGTAAAAAATTGGAGTAAATCATGTATACTGTATCTTCTGCTGTTAGGAATACATAGCACATATTAGCATGTTAAAGGTTCCGAGAATTTGTGAAGTAAATAAAACTTTAAAATTGTGATTAACACTCCATTTCCCAAATTACTTGAATGTGGAATCTCACATCTTAATTAATTAATTAATTAAGGGGTATTTTTTCACATCCCACAGGACACTAGAGTTCTGTGAGACAGTTTGGTTAGTGCTGATTTAGAGTCTCTGCTTAGAAGCAGTACATTTAGAATGAGAAAATATCGTTCTAGTCCTGGCTTTGTTGAGCTGTAGGACATTGGGTGAGTGCATAACCTGCTTGAACCCATTTCTTTCTTTATAAAGAGGTTGAAGGAAATGGTTTCTAGGGTGTTTTCCAGCTCTGTCATTATCTTCCAATCAACAGAGTCACCAATGTCTCCTTTATAGTGTAAGGATGAGTGCTCGGGATAGTATTGGAAATGTGTGTTCACTGCTCTCCAGGCTTAAAATGCTCCTCACCTCCCCAGTACTCCCCTCTCATGCCTTTACACTGTAGAGGACCTGCCTTTATTGGAATTTCTACCGCCTCTTGTATCCAGGTTGAATATTTCTCCTCAGAGCTAGTTTTTGTTTTTTCAATCACTATCACAACCAGCTAGGCTAATAATGTGAGTGCGATGGGAAGAACCCATGTGTGATTGTACCTTCCCTGCCTGTGTTCATAAGATAGGCAGATTGACCTTGAACAACAGAAATTTGTTTAGTCCCTGATCTATTTTCCTAGATGTATTGTCTTATTTAAATATATTTTTTTTAGAGATTTCATTTATTTATTTGAGAGAGACAGAGAGAGAGAGAGCAAGCATGAGCGGGGAGGGGGGGTGCAGTGGGTGAAGCAGACACCCCGTTGAGCGGGGAGCCTGATGTGGGGCTCCATCCCAGGACCCCGGGATCATGATCTGAGCCGAAGGCAGACACTTAACTGACTGAGCCACCTAGGGACCCTAGATGTATTGTCTTAAGGTGAAAAGAGCACTCATTGAGTCTGGAGGTAGAAGGCTGGGTTTGAGGGCCAGTTGAAGATCTTGGCTCCCCATTTTTGCCTATCTGAGACTCTCAGTTTCCCCTCTCTAAAGCAGTGGTGATGCTAAATTGCTCCATCTACATTATAAAGCTCTTGTGTGGATCCAGGTGATAATAAATGGGGAACTCTGCTGTGTACTACAGAAGCTTTGCAAATGGAAGGTGTGTGAGAGGTGAATAACAAGTTTTGTGATTGTGGTTACTTGGAGTTTACAGAAAAATAGGTTGAAACAATAACTAGAGAGGCACATGCTGAGGCTATTTATGAAAAGAAAATCCAGGAGATAACAAGGTTTGTAAATTTAATTCTAGAGGTGCCTGGGTGGCTCAGTTGGTTTAGCCTTGGACTCAGTTTCGGCTAGAGTCATGATCTTGGGGTTGTGGGATTGAGCTCTGTGTCAGGCTCCGAATTCAGCAGGGAGTCTGCTCAAGATTTTCTCTCTCCCCCTCCATCTGGTGTACTCCGTCACACTTTTTCCCTTTAATAAATGAATAAATCTTAAAGAAAAATTAAATTCTAGACCTTCTCCTTGCCTTTCCTTTCTCCTGCTATCTTTTTATGTAAGAAGGAAAAGCATAGGAAACTAATTTTTAAAAAAGTCATGGGACTTTCCAGGTAAATAAAGATTAAAGAAAAGATGGGGCCAATTTAGGTTAAGACATATTCATATGCCAAAGTTTATTTTTAGTTGAAAATCCCGTTGGCCTTATTCAACTCAGAAAAATGAAAACTGATGACCTAGAAGTGAAAATTTGTATATCCTTCTACTTAGTCTCATAAGTCATTCAGTTCTAATTCCTTTGTGAATTCATGCAATCCTTTGCCAATGAATTAATGAATAATATTCTTCTAAGTGGGTTCCTATGAGAATGGATTTTTGTGTGTATAGCTTATTAAATCCTTTTTAATATCTATGATTTTACCACACTAATAAAAGCGTCAAACTTATGCCCTTGAAATGTAGAGGAAAAGTTATATGATTATTATTTCAATATTCAATAATCTTTCTTGCAAAAGCCACCATGCTACTATATTCTTTTGTATAAAAACAGTAAGTGATACAAATCCACTCCATTAAGCTGGCTTGGTGGGCAAAGACACCTTTAGAATCCTCATAATTGTCACTGCTTTCTGACATTTTCTCCATTTTAAGAAACAAGACTAAAGCAAAACAAAGAGAACTTACTCTAAAAGGACTGAGTCACAGCTTGGAACATTTCATGTTGATGTTATTTGAAATGGAAGTTGACAATTTCTGATTGATGAGGATGCAGAAGAAAAGCCTGTGTAGACCTAGTATCAGCACAGTATAGGGAATAAAGTATCAGGATGAATGTGGGCATGTCCTCTCCCCATCCCATGGCTCATTTCCCTTCTGGGCTCCCTGGTATGTAGGGTTAACATTCCATGTTCTTTGAGGATGGAACTTCAGTACCAAATGTTTGATTTGGAAGTCATGCTAGAAAAAGTATAAGACACATCTTCCTTCCCTCTGATTCAAATATCCCATTTTCTTTCTTTGCCTACCTAATTCTCACTTAACCTTCTGGGGTTTGGCTGACATCTGTCACCTATAATGGAAAGCAGTTCTAGACCTTGTGGCCTGAATTAGGTCCCCTTTTCTGGGTTCCTGGGCACCATACAGAACACTTATACAAAGCTATTTAATTTCCCTTAAATTTGCCTGTTTACTTTTCCCCCTCAGTTCCCACTCAAACACAACCAGCACTGTCCAGAACTTTGTGCAGTGACAGAAGTGTTCTAATTCATGTTATCCAGTGTGGTAGCGACTAGTCACATGTGGCTACTAAGCACTCAAAATATGGCAAATGAGACTGAGCAACTGAAATTTAATTTTATTTCATTTTAACTATATTCATTTAATTTAAACTTCTGTTAAAAGTATATAAAAATTCTATATATAAATTATAAATACTTTAAATTGTTTATTAAAATGATTTAGATTTAAATTTAAATAGTCACATGGTGGCTTTTGGCTACCATATTGGACAGCACTGCAATAGACCGTAAGCTTCTTGATGGCTGGGATTGCATCTCATTTACCATTATATTTCCAGTACTAGAGGACAGAATCCCAACACTTTCTGTGCACTCCAGAAATACCTGTTGACAACTGAATGAATGTCAGTGTTCTGGCCTTATTTCACTATCACATTTTGTTTGATAGCTGAGGCTCAGAAACCTGATACTGTAGCTGAAATTCTGGCTTTATCACTTAACATTTATTCAAGGGTGACTTAATTTCTCTGTGCCTCAGTCTCCTCATCTTTAAAATGAAGTATAAATAGTACCTACCTCATAGGGTTGTAATGAGCATTAAATGAATTTTTACATGTATTAATTCATTATTTAATAAATACATTAATTAGTGCTTAGTACAATAGATGGCAGATAGTAAGTTCTACCATGTACTAGCGATCATTATATTGATTTTGCAGTGTTGCCTTTTATTAAGAGAAGGAGTGAGAAAAACAAACAGAAGAAAATGAGAAGAAAATGAGGCAGAGATGCCTGGGGGAGTTCAGTTGGTTAAGCGTCTGCCTTTGGCTCAGGTCATGATCCCAGGGTTCTGGGATCGAGTTCTATATCGGGCTCCCTGCTCAGCAAAGAGCCTGCTTTTCCCTCTGCCTGCTGCTCCCCCTGCTTGTGTTCTCTCTCCCTCTCTCTGAAAAATAAAATCTTTAAAAAAAGAAAGAAAATGAGGCAAAAAGCCCACTCCTTTGGTAGAAAGTATTGAATTTTGTGCAAGATCATCTAAACTAAACACGTTAGGGATCTTTATGCATGCATTATTTGAGATTCAAATAAATATATTTAAATAAATATATTTATTTGAATTTTAAATAAATTTATTTATTTGAGAGAGCCATCAAAAGGGCTAAAGAGTAGAAAGCAAACCATATAAGACCTTTAACGATAGGGAACAAACTGAGGGTTGCTGGAGGGGAGGTGGGTGGGGAATGGGCTAACTGGGTGATGGGAATTAGAGGGCACTTGTGATGACCACTGGGTGTTATATGTAAGTGATGAATCACTAAATTCTACTCCTGAAAGCAATATTATACTATATGTCAACTGACTAGAATTTCAATAAAAACTTGAAACATGAAAAAAAAAAAGCTGCTATTCTGATGTGTCTCATATGGGATTAACTACAGTGTCACGTTGATAGAGCACAATAAACAATGGCAATAAAATGGAGCAACTTACTTACTTTATTTATTTATTTATTTATTTATTTATTTATTTATTTATTTATTTTTTAAATGGAGTAACCTTAGAATATAAAGGAAGTGACAAGTTTTAAGACAACAACCTTACTATCATTTATAATATAAATTAAATTTAATGCAATTATAGCAAAATGTATCTTTTTAAAAATATTTATTTATTTATTTTAGAGAAAGAGAGATGGGGGGGGTGGGGGGCTTGATCCCAGGACCCTGAGATCATGACCTGAACGGAAATCAACTGAGCCACCCAGGTGCCCCAGCAAAATGTATCTTATAAAGAATGTCAGTAAGGATGCTGACGAGAAAGACTTTATCTTAGAGCAGTCTTCCATTGCTGTCATTCTGAGCCAGCATGGTTGGCAACCAGGCTGGATCTCTGCAATGACAAAATAAATCACACATTTCTTCCCTAATTTGACATCTTTTTCAATACACAGTTGATGAGTGAAATTAAAAAATGTCTTAACCCTGAAAACGATTTCCTTCTTTATATTCAGATAGTTATTTTGATTTATTGATATGTCTGTCTTTACTTGGGGAAGGAGAATCAGATGGTGGCCTTGGCTTTGGAAACTCAAGCCATTCCCTCCCTATTTGGGGGGAATCTTTGGGCGTTACTATCTACTTTTTAGGATAAGAAAACTAAATCTCAGAGAGATGCTATTTGCCCAAAGCCACATGGTTTATAGTTATTTAATAGAACTGGAAGTAGAGCCTGGGTTTTGTGACTTCTAGTTCCATGAGTTTCCAATGAGTTTTGAGTTTAGAAGATACTGAAAGAAAAGAAAGAAGGAATAGAAGAAGAAATACCCATAAGAAAGTGCTACTTATTTCACTGGAATTTATCCTTTTATTAATCATAATGAGATTCTGGGGTAAGCTACTGATCCTCTCCTCAGATGAATGCACATAAAAGTATTTTTGCTAACAAATTTGGGTAATAATAGTTCCTGAAATTCACTGATGGACCCTTATTTAAAAATGCATAGTGTGGAAAGAATCCAATTTCATTTTAGGGCATTATAAATAATGCCTCAAAATCTCTGCACACATAGTCATTGCTGGTCTGAAATACCTGCTGGAAAAGGGAATACCCTCATGGGTTGAGGATAGATTCTGAACAGGCTTTATCATTCTCTATTACTGAACACAATGATTGTAGATTGTGTTGCTTCTACCTTCATATTTGATGTGGTCACGATGACACTCTACGAAGTTAGAATATAATGCCTTTTTTTTTTTTTGTCAATAAGGAAACATTATAACATGTTTCTCCTTACCAATAACCTTCAGAGTTAGGTAATGTTACCCATTACTACATATGTATATTTCAAAGGCATTTGCTACCTGGGCAGTAAAATATTCTAATTCCAAGAAGTAGAATTAGAAGATATATTAGCTATTTGGTGCTTTCAAGTTTATAAAATCGTACTAGAAGAAAAGCAAGACAAGAAAATATTTGAGATGCGTTTAATAATGCTGGTATTTTAGGAATTTCAGTAAGTTGCTAAAAGGAATAGAGAAATTATGTTAGGTAACCAGAGATCTCTTTAAGCATGGATATTAATGTTAAACATGCAATCCACTAACAGCAAGTTGCTGGTGGGAACAGTATAAAAATTTAAAGAGACATAATGAAGGTTTTATTTCTGGTTTAAGACCTCATTTTTATTTCCCACTGGGAAAATGTGAAACCACTTCTCAGAACAGTAATTTTAAATTGTGTAACTTAAGAATGAAATAGACATAGGGAAATCAGGGTAAGGAAATATGTGTCTTCAATACTTCCTTAAAAAATACAGTAAGCCATGTATTTATTTTATACCTTCCAAAATAAAAGAAAATAGCTCCAGGACAATTTGGATAAAATAGGAGTCATAGGAGTAGGTTTTTATTCATTTTAAGGGTATTGTTGGGGTCTTCTGAAGAATTTCATTTTCATTAATAAACTCAAGCTATCTTTCCTTGAAGCACAGCTATTTTCATGCTGAGGGGGAGAGACTGAACATTCATGTGTTTTCTCAAATAAGTACCTTCCTATAGTAGCATAGTGTAGCAACAGTGTTGTTCTTCCTTAGAAAAAAAACTATAAGCAGAATTGTCCATTATTTCTAAAGAATGCCATACTCTGGCTACCCCTGATCATGGTCCCTCTTTTTATAGCTTGATTTGATTCTCAGCAAACAACTTCCAAGAATACACATAAAACAGATGGACTTATATGTGAAAATACATGGGGGGGCTTTAATTGTAGTGGTTTTCTTTTCACAAAAGAACAAGGGGAAACTGTCTCTTTACACCAGGTTTTCTCAGAGCCTGATACAGTCAGTACAATTATTAACTCAGTTCAACACCTGTTGAGCACTTTTTATATGGCAGGCCCTGCACTGGTACTAGGGAAGCCAGCATGAGTAAGACCCAGTATCTGTCTTCAGGAACCTCAGGGGTGGAAGGCAAAAACTGATTCATAACGATATGATTTTGAGACAATGCAGTTGATGCTTTGAGAGATGTGTGCAAAGAGTATACTGAATATGAGAAGGCACCAAGCACAGCCTGGAGAGATAAGAATGCTTAGTCGGTCAAAGAAAAGGATGTCTTGTGGTGCATGAGGGTTTTATAAGCACATGTGCCAGCATGAGCAAAAAAGCATGAGGCTAGAAACAGCACAGTGCATATTGGAATCGCTGGGATAAGAAGAAGCTATGTGGCTGAAGAGACAAACAGAGTCCATGTTGCATTCCAAGGAAGACCACATACACCATGCTAACTAAGGAACCTGGACTTTATCCTGTACCTTTATCTGTTCATAAGAAAGAACCATGTAGGGGAGGTCTGTGGCAGGATTAGAGATCTGGAGGTCATCAACATGTTAGGTAGAAACTGTAAAATGAATGTGACCACTCAAGGAGTGTCTGTAAAAGAATAGACTGAAGAGAGAATCCTGGAGAACCCCAACAAGTAAGAGTCTTTAAAAAAGGATAAGAAAAAACAAAATAGGAGAACAACGGGATACCATCATGATAGAAGCTGTGAGGCGCACCCAAAAAGTCTAGTGAGATTAAACCAGAAATTGTATCTCATCATTAGGAGATAATAGTGGGTTAGTCTAAAACATTGATGGGTTAGTGGGAATGAGAGTCATATTGCAGTAAATTGAGAAGTGAGTGGGAGGTAAGTGTAGTCAGCTTGTAGAAGAAGCTTGGACAAGCATGAATGGAGAAAGCTGCTTCAGGGAGTTTGCTTGTTTTCTCTGCAGGAGAGCCCTGAGCATATTTAAAGGCTGATGGTGGGTGTTTGTGGAAAGGAAGGAGAGGGAATATTGCCGGAGCCATGTTCATGTGAATTTTGGAGGGAGTGGGATAAAGATTCCATTCTGATTAATTGTCCTTCAATGAGAAGAGAGACATGTCTTTCTCTAAGACTGACTATAAGAAAGAAAGAGATATTAGGGCAACTTTAAAAAAACATTTAAATAAAAAAAACTTTTGAGTAGATAATACCATTGTTCAAAATTAGAAAGGTATAAAAGGTTATACAATGAAAAATTTTCTCCCCATCTCTGCTTCTCATTTATTACCTTCTTAGAAAATACTTTATTGAACACCTACAATATGCAGGTACTGTTTCCCATGTTGGAGACACAACAGTGAACAAAATAGAGGAAGGTCCTGCTGACATGGTCCTTTTATTTGTGTACGTGTGTGTGTGTGTGTGTGTGTGTGTGTGTGTGTGTGTGTGCAAGAGAGAGAGAGAGAGAGAGGAGGAAGATATTGACAATAAGGAAATAAAGAGTCGTATAATATATAACCTAATACATATCAAAGTTCTTTGACAAAAATAAAGCAGTTATGGGGAGGTAGGCAAATTCTGTATTTTTGTAGTATTATCAAGGAAAGCTCTCTGAGAAATGGGTTTGCGTACAGTACTGAATGTGGTACAGAATAAGCTGAGAGGTTATGTTATGGAAGTCCCAGGCAGTGGGGGCAGGAAGTAAAAAGGCCCCAATTAGGGACATGATGGTGAGTTTGAGGAACTGTGAGAGGATAGCCTGAGCAGAGCTAAGGAAAGAAGTGGGAGAGACAACTCTTGGTCCTACAGAAGTAACAGGAGGTCTACAGCTTTGTAGACTTTAGATTATACCCCAACTTTTGAGTGTCTTGCTTCAAAATGGGGTTATGATGTAAATAAGACACTAAAAGATCTTGTTAAAGTGCGGATTCTGATTCAGTAGGTCTCAGATGGAACTTGAGATTCTGTATTTCCAACAAGCTCCCAGGTGATGCGGTTATTGTCAGTCTGCAGACCACACTTAGAATATAATGGTCTAGAAGTAGTAATGAGGACGCTTATTCTACTCCAGACTCTATGGACTTAGGGTATAGGAGAACAAACAGCTACTATTTGTGAGGTATGAGTATAAAATGGGGTGGCAAGTTTCAGTCAAAGTAAGAAGTTGCTGGAACATTCTGAGAAAAGGTTAAAGACATAGGTCATTTGCTAATATATTGCTGAGTTCTTGAGGGCACAATGTAACTATTCTGGGTAGGTAAGTGTGTGAGATTGGGTCAGATGAGGGGATGTACAGAATTTATGAAAAAGGCAGACAAAAATGAGGATGATGTGGCACCTGGAACTGCTCCTAGTGTTTGAGATAAATACAGATGTGAGGAAGAAGGGATTTATTCCTGATGCTCTTTTAGGGGAAAATGTACCACCAGTTCCAATTTTAGCCTTCTTCATAAGGTTAGTATTCAAGCAGATTGTTGTTGTGAGGTGGGGAGTGTTGTGCGTCAGGGGTTGGGGGTATTTCCAGGATCAGGAGGAGGTCTAGGGGTCTCTTCTGTGGTCCCTTTAATGGCAAGATCCAGACCTGGGGTGGTGCAACATTATCTGGAATGAATACAGTGTGGAAGACCCTATTTACATTCCTCCATGGCCGTATGGTTTCTCTCTTCAAAGCAACCAATATTAGTAGTCTCCTGTGTATTCTTTCAGAGCTATTTTATACAGATAAAAAACTCAATAGGAGTATAAAATATTTCAACAGCACAATTAACAAGCTTGATCTAATGGACGTAGAAAGAATATTACACCTAACAGCTGTGGAATGCACCATTTTGCTCCTTTCAAGGTCTCATGAAACATTTACACAGATTGATCCATACTGGCCCATGAAGCAAGTCTCAAAAAATTCAAAGGATATCACAGAGACTGTACTTTCTGACCATATTACAATTATGCTGGAATTTAATAACAAAGAGAAAAAGTCTTGAGGGAATCAAAATTTCTTTTCTATCATTAAAATTTTAGCTATTATTGATAAAGAAAGAGAAAAAGTCTATATGTTTGAAATCCAAGAAACACAGTTCTAAATAACTTGTGGTCAAAATAGAACAATATATCAGGAAATATTTAGAACTAAATGACATGGGAATTCCTTTACTAAAACTTATTGGATGCAGCTAAGGCAGTGTTCAGAGGAAAGTTTTTAGCCTTAAATACTTCTGTAGTTAAGAAGAAAAAATAAAAATTAATAAGTTAATCACCTATGTTCAAAAGTTAAGGGGAAAAAACAATAAAATCAACCCAAAGTAGAAATAATAATAAAGAATATGAATTTAATGAAAGGTAATACCAAAGTGTAATAGAGAGGCCCAGTAAAGGCAAAGGTTGATTATTTGAAGAGTACATTTGAGAAGCCTCTGGTAAATTTAAGAAAATAAAAAGGAGAAGACAAAAATTAGAAGTAAAAAAGACATATCTATAGATGATACAGAGCAAAATGATAATAAGAGGATATGATAAGCAACACTGTTTGTAACAGACTTGGACACATTCCTAGAAAAACATAATTTATCAAGGAAGTAATAATGGAGTTGCTTATGTTAAGCCCCACACCACCAAACAGTCTTAAGTTAGTTACAGTTTTGGCTTTCCCAGAAATGGAATCTTAAACCAGTCAATCAGAAATCACCTGATTAACACTAGTTAAGTAATCTTACTAGCGACCCCTGCCATCCTCTAAAGGAAATTAACTTTGCAATAACCAACCCACTTTTTGCCAATATAACTTTATTGTTGCTCCTTTCTGCCTATGAAAGTTTTTCATTTTGCACAGGTCTTTGAGGTTCCTTTGCTAGATTGAATGCTGCCTGATTTGAATTGTTTTTTGCTCAAATAAACACTAAAGAGTTTTAATATGCCTCAGTTTATCTTTTAACATATTCTTATGTCCAATAAGTTAATTGATTTGTATTTAAGTCTTCCTACTCAAGGTGTGTAGGCACAGATTGTTTTACCAATATATTCTAGCAAGTACTCAAAGAACGAGTAATTCCACTCCTACACAAACTATTCTGGAATACAGAGAAAGAGGGAACACTTGACAAACCACCATAAGAGTTTAGTTGTCATAATCTTGATATCAGACCTAATGAGGACAATTTAAGAAAGGAAAATCTAACTCATGAACTTAGAAGAAAAAGTCTTGAGCAAGTATTAGGAACAGGAGTCCTGCAATATATAAATAGGTAGGTAAGGAAGGAGGGGAATGTGTCTTAGAAAGAGGAAGAAAAAGAAGACAAGAGAAAGATGTCAAAAGCCCAGGATGAGGAGCTATCAGGAAAGTTGGTGGGTTGGTACTAAAAATAAGCTTCACTTCCTTTACAATTTTGACACTTCTTGCTCTAACATTACAAAGTGTGTGAAGGAAATACTTCAAACTTTTATCTTTGTTTATTCATATAGTTATTAAGCCCCTTCTATGTACAAGGTATACTGAGCTAGGAAATAAAAAAGGTATGCTCTGGGGCGCCTGGGTAGCGCAGTCGCTAAGCGTCTGCCTTTGGCTCAGGACATGATCCCGGCGTTCTGGGATCGAGTCCCACATCAGGCTCCTCCGCTGGGAGCCTGCTTCTTCCTCTCCCACTCCCCTGCTGTGTTCCCTCTCTCGCTAGCTGTCTCTCTGTCAAATAAATAAATAAATAAAATCTTAAAAAAAAAAAAAAAAAGGTATGCTCTGAGGATTTTGTGAAGAAGGCAGGGACATCTCCCCAGATTCCTCCATGAAACACATGGGACAACTAGGATAAAAAAACAACAACAATGGGCCACAAACAGTCTTCACAAAACTAGGTGACAGAGTATCCCCAAATTATGAGCAAGTAACGACAAATCACCAACAGTTACAAGACCTCCTGGGTGTTAACACCTGTCCAAGAGGAAGCAGAAAGAAACAACAGGATGTCTGACAAACCCGATGACTTCAAAATAGCAAACAAGCATTCACCTGAAAAACTCCGCCAGCCAAGCTGAGAAAAGCAACTGGAACTGAGAGGAATTTTCATGATCCCAAAATATCTGTGGTGAGGCACGGTGTGTGGTAAGACTGGAGGTGCTTGAATAGTCTGAGCTCCCTTCATTCTCAAAGCTACCAAACAAAGGTCCCTCCCAGGACAAAGCTGGGCGATAGTCCAAGCTGAGAAAAACTGCTGAGAAGAGAATCTAAATTGAACAGGTCAGGGATAATAGAGACCATGGAAATATAAAGTCCAGATCAAAGTGTTGAGGGAGAATAGAAACAGAAGATCTTAGAATTTAAGTGTTCATATTGTTGAATACTTTACAAATACCACCAGGAGAGGGTGGCCTAGAGACATTAAATTGGAAAAACTAAGCAAAGCCTCCTTTATAAAAGTTCAGAAAATCGAATTCTCTGTCAAAATAAGCAACAGAGAAAAGGAGAGGGTTCAAATCACATTTAAATTTATGATAGGATAAAAAGAAAGAATAAGGAGTAGAATCTCTATAGATAATGTAGGAATATGAGATGGATGTTCTCACAAAAATAAAAACTATAACTTAGGGGCGCCTGTGTGGCTCAGTTGGTTAAGCATCTCACTTTTGATTTCAGCTCAGGTCATGATCTCAGGGTGGTGAGATCAAGTCCCATGTCAGGCTCTGTGCTGGGTGTGGAGCCTGCTTAAGATTCTCTCTCCCTCTCCTTCTTCCCCTCCTCCTCAAAAAAACCCCCCAAAACCAAAAATACTATACCAATATTTCAAAATGAACTAAAAGGTAGAAGATCTGAAAGATGAATCAGTACGAAGAAAACTCAGTAATAAAGTGGTAGAACTCAAGAAAGAATAAGACAAAAAAGAAAATATGATTTCGGAGACTGACTAACTAGAAGCATAATACAAGAGCAAATACACACAGTAGGTAATATCTCATAACAAAGAGAAGATAAAAAGGAGGAAAAATGTAAAGATCAGAAAGAAATGAAGATGCCAGGGGCTGGGGCTGGGGAGGTGATACTCTGGGAATTAGTGCTTGATGGGTACAGGGTTTCAGTTTTGTAAGATGAGGAGAGTTCTGGAGATGAGAAGATGCTAGTGATGGTTAGTGATGGCTAGTGAATGCACTTAATGCCACTGAACTGTATACTTAGAAGTGACTAAGATGGTAAAGTCCATGTTATGTGTATTTTACCACAATAAAAAAAAATTGAAAGGAAAAGAAGAAATGACGAGTATCAGCAAGAGTGTGATTAATTCAGAAGACAGCAGAGAGGATCCCATGTGTGTGTGTGTGTGTGTGTGCCTGAGAAAATCAACCCAGAACAAATATGCAAGCAATAAGACCTAGTTATTTATGAGGGAAAGAAAAGTGGGTTATCAGCTTTTCAATAACAGTGCCTTATCCTGAAGAAACAGAGTAACATATTTAAGATGGTGAAGGAAAGAAACTGTGAACCAAGGATTTTATATTCAACTAAGCTGACTAAAGAATAAAGACAGCAAACTGCCATCAATGTGCAGAAACTTGGGGAATACCGTTTTTAGGAGCTTTTCTTTGGGGATAGACTGGAGCTTCAGACAACCAAAGCAACCAGACAGACATTGCCATAGAGATTGAGAGTGAGCATTAAGTATATATTTACACGGAGAACAAAGGACAAAACAAATAGAACACAGTATGCAATGGCTCTATGTTCTGACTGTATAGATACAATAATATTCTAAAAAGTGATAATGGGAATAGCATATGAAAAACATTTAAAATAGTTTTTCAGTAATTACGGTGGTCGTAGTTTCTGTATTGTAATTCTGAGACCGTTCTGTGTACCATGGAGAAAACATTCATTCATTCCCATTGTTCTTGACATCCAGGATTCTTGCTGCAGACCAAAGGAGATTTGGATGAAAGAAGAGTTTAAGTAAATATGGAAATTGAACTGGAAGTATCAATCACATGAGGAATTTTATCTTTATTTACTTATTATTTTTTAAAGATTTTATTTATTTATTTGACAGAGAGAGAGACAGCCAGCAAGAGAGGGAACACAAGCAGGGGGAGTGGGAGAGGAAGAAGCAGGCTCCCAGTGGAGAAGCCCGATGCAGGGCTTGATCCTAGAATGCTGGGATCACGCCCTGAGCCAAAGGCAGATGCTTAACAACTGAGCCACCCAGGCACCCCAAGGGATTTTATCTTTAAATAATAAATGTACGTATTTACATTTATAGTTATCAATGTTATGTATATGTTTGTCTCATAATTATTTACATATTGTACATGTAATTATATAGAATTATGATTATAATGGACGAAGCTAAGAAAGAGGTATATATTCTATAGGAAAGAAAAATAGATATAATGTTATCTAAGTTGCCAAGTTCCCTCCTTGTTCCTTTAGTCCTGGCAATAGTACCTGCTTTCTGAAGTTGTGACCTTTGTACACCTAAGAGTTCTCATTTATGCCTCTTAGTAGTTAACCATTGTTACCTAGTTAACAATTCTTTATATTAAATTTTACCAGCTGCAATGACTAGTCTGTTTTCTGTCTGCTGCTTGGATGCTGGCTGATACAGGTGGTGTTTGTAGCTGAGCCTATGGAATAGAATCAAACATTTATATGCATACTGCAGTGAACTGCTGGAGGTTTCTGAGGAAGCCAAAGATGTTCCTAAAACATTGTATCAGAAAGTTAAATGTGGCTGACTTTTTTTTAGAAGAGGGAAAGCCAGAAGGTAAGAAGTGCCAGTAAGAGGTAAAAAGAGGGATTCAGGGTGTTGACAGGGAAGATAAAAAGGAGAAGAGAGAGCTGAGAAAATGGAAGGAAAGAACAGGATTTAGGATTATTCAGAGAGGAAAGTAAATGTGATGCTGAAGCTTTTAAGCCATAGGATTTTGACGTATCAGAAACGATCATTTTAAGGCAAAGATATTGATAAGGACCCTGGGAGCTGAGTCTTGTCGGGAGGAAGGTGATGATTTGGGTCTTAGACAATGATAATGAGATATCTGGGTGAAAATATCTAGGAGGCAGTTGAGTATAAAGGTCTGAAGCTCTGGGAGAGGTCATTATCATAGCTCTGAGACTAATTATTCATTTACTCCTCAAAGGTACATTCAGTGTCTAGTATCTGGGTGCTGGTATTGAGAACTGACTCAGCACATTCATGGTCTCTGCCTTGGGAAGCACACGACCACGTGGCATATGTCCAATAAGTTACTCATTCTAACGTCCACCTTGTAGAGCTGACACGGAAGTCCTGAGGGCCCAGTTGGCTTCCCACGTTTCTCAAATATAAGTAACAAGGTCAGAAATTGAATTTGGGCATTCTAAAATACTTTGGTTTTACCATACCAGGCAGCCTCTCCGGCACGTTAGACACTTAATGCCGTCTTTCCTAGTCCTTGCAATTGAAGTGAAATCGAAGCTCCTTCTTGAGATGACTTCTGCAACAACTGAGGTGCTTTCTTTTCTATGGGAATTTTACTTTTCACAGACATCAAAGCCTTACTCTACAGGGTGATGCCACCGTGGTGGAATTTCAGAGACCAGCCAAGTCCTGATAGGCCCGAAGCTCTGCCTCACCAGAGAGTATGGGCTTCCTCCAAGGTCTAAGCACCCCTCTGCCTGCGCCCTGGGCATTCTTGTGGATTCAAGCCAAATAAAAAGAGAATTAGTCAAATGGTGAGGTGCCCAAGTACATGAGGATAAATTTCAACTCTTACTCCCCGCTCACTAATAAAAGCTAAAATTTTGCTGACAAGGAAACAAGAGACCCTAGTGTGTTTGCGATTATCTAGCCAACTAAGTGTTTTCTTACTTTATCAGATATTGAAAATATAGTAAAAAGGAATAGAAAATATATTGGTGTGTTTGGAGGTAGACAGTCCAAATTCCTTTTCTTTGGTTGCTTGAGAGCACATATGTTTCGATGAGACAGCCTGATTTAAATCTTGACCCCACTGCCAAGTAGCTTTGTGACCTTGGGAAAGTAAGCTAACCTCTCTGTGCCACAGTTCCTCACCATTGAAATGTGGATACTTCTTATGGTTGTTCTTAATATGTTCTAAAGTGCTTAGAACAATGTCTGGCTCCTAATAAACACTGTGTAAGTATTAACACTATTAATGTTGGAAAGTTTATTATGTCTGACATACCTGACTTATTTGGTTATTCCTGACTCTCCTGTCTGAGCCCTGGGCTAGTGGCTGCATAGATGATGGTCCAACTGTCACGTAATTTCACTTCATTTGGAAAGGCAGGATTTATGCCTATGAAGAGATCCACAGAGTGAGCATAACTAAAAATGCCAGCTGCATAATCAAGTCAATGCCTGCTGGGAGGGTGGGAGATGGGTGGGTTCTAATGGTGGAGATGACCTAGGACTACGTCCGTTAGAAAGCAGGTATGTATATGGTGGGGGCAGATATGGAGCATAGAGAGAAAGCGAGCAGTGAGGAGGGGGCTCTGGACTATGCTTATATGCACTAGAAGCATTGCGATAGAGAAAAGAGGAGGTCAGTGGAGCAGGTGGGAACTGTGTGACCAAGGGAAAGGAAGCAAAGAGACACTTGTGAGAGACACTGGCCAAGAAGGCCAGTCCCTAAATCTTTTTGATATGAGGCTATGCATCTAGGAAGAATAACTGAGTTGTCAGGCCCAGGTAGCAGGTGGAGTGATGGTACCATTTACCAAAATAGCAAAACCATGAAGCAGAAGCTGGCTTTGAAAGGGGAGCCCATTTACAGCTTCCCAGATTTGGTTGTTGGGAGAACTGGATGGGATACTGCAGGCAAATCACTTAGCACAGAGCCTGGCACAGAGTCAGTGCTCCAAATACGCCAGCTAACATCATCTGCTCACTCTGGGGGTTGCACTGCAGGCATTTAAGCATAATGCTAAGACATGCCGGCCACGAATGTACATATAAATATACATATTATATTTTTTAGCTTTTGTTTGGATACTTGGGTTCTTTCCCTGAAAGAAACAAAATATATTCTTATAGCTGCAAGATTTAACTTGAACTCTCACCATGATTTTAGCTATGATTAGAAAAATGGGTAATAAATAGACCATATGTGAGGACTTCCAAGACGCCCAAGGGAGGCAAATTAGCCAATATTCTGTCACTTTTCCCTCTGATTACAAGTCTCCCTTAGAGTCATTTTTTCCCACAGAGAATAAAGGAAAAGGGAAATCTTGACAGCCTTTGGTTCAGAAACAGTTGACGGTATTGTTAGAAAAAGTACATTTCATTACATGCTATAAAACTCGCTGAGCGTGCTGATGGCATTTATAGAGTCATGTGGGGGAAACGCCCGAGGAGTCCTGGCTGCTTTGGAATTCATTATATACAGTGCAATGAGTTTAATTTGTGAAAAATAAATTTAATAATTTGTTGACTTTTGTCTTCTTTCTAGACTCACTCCTTTGAGTTTTATTTAGAAAAGCACTTACTTAAAAGCCGCATGAATGTTGAAAGCAAGAATTGAAACTCAAGCTTCACACCACTGACTGCAAAATTACAAGCTATGGTGGGGAAGATGAGGTGTAAAGGAGCAGAGCAGGCAATTAATGCTTTTTTTTTAATGTATGTTTTCATTGAGAACTGGTACCCTTTTTAAAAACAATACATCAGCTGTTATGTTTATCTTCTTTCACTGTCAAAGCAAACTGAGATTCTAGGCTCAAAGAATACTAGAGCTGAGAGGTGGCTTGGCAACCCCACACTTTGCAGATAAGGACACTGAGGGGTGATGTGTTCCAGGCCACAGAAGAGCCCAGAATCTAGACCAGAACCTGGATCCTGCTGCCTACTTGTCTGCTGCCCCCCTCCCTTCCCCACCTCTCTGCCCTCACTGCATGCTCACTACTGGTAACAAGGAGGGGATTCTTTAAAGCATTAAAAGACTTCAGAATTGGAAGGGGCTTTTGAGAGCGTCAGCCTCAACCCTGTGAAGCTCTGGAGCTTGCTCAATGTTGGAGATAAAGGTGAGTGACGAGAGCCCAGACCTAGCTTCCTTGACTGAATCTGGGGCCATGTGTATTTCTTTAAACCACTCCAGATCAGTGGACTGATGATCCAGAGTTCCTGTCAAAGTAACCGCAGCAAGGCTCGTCCTCCTTAAGACTGGTGTACTTCATACTTCTACTTACTCTACTTCTCCAGGCCTAGAGATCTTCTCTGCAGACTCGAGGGACAGATGGGGCAGAGGGTTTATAGGCTCTTCTAGCCCAAATGTACTGCGCTTTGGTGACCCTGGATACAGTGCATGACTGAATTCCCTAGATTCGTTTAATAAACCTTTTGCTGCAGCAGATTCATTGTTTCTCTTTCAAACAACCCATGACATTTCCTGCCTCTGCACCTTTGCAAAACCATTCCCCTTTCCTGGAACTCTCTTTTGCCTCATCTTCATTGACTTGATCATGCTCCCTGTGGAATGTGAGTGCCATGGGAAGAAAGGCCTGTCCTGTTTGCTGCAGTAGTCCTCCACTAGGAACAGAGCCTGGCACATGGAAGGCACTTGGTAGAAGGTTATAGGTGCTGCTTGGATCCCATCTTTTGAAGCCTTATTAGACCGTAATTAGGAGCCCTTGATCCTCACCTGGGGGCTCAATCCTATCTTAGACTCTGCTCAGTTGTGACCCAAACAGAATAGTTGTCAGGGTTCTTGCCAAGAAAAGATACAACTTGGCATTGAATTAATTTTGCTGCTACTTGGGTTCTGACCTTGGGCCGTATCTCTGGACTCTTGTTTCCCACCTTTTTATGGTCTTCAGAGTGCATCTGAGTCTGATGATGAATCTTCCCCACCAGGTGGTGGTTTGGTGCATGTTATTTAACTTTATACTTAAAAAGTCATGCCATCGTTCTGGATAGCAAGTTCTGCCTACCAGGCTGGTCTTCCTTCTGGCAGCTGCCGTTGACTCTGTCCTCACAGTGTCTACCATACCCTGGGGGTGGCTGACTCTTGGTCTCCATCTCTCCCTATCCTGCTCTGGTTAAGTCAGTTACTTCATGATCCATGTCATGTTCTATGTAAGAGTCACTCTCTTGGTACCTGGCCCATCAGTGTCTGTTAAGATGTTTGCTTTGTGCTCTGTCCATGAGCCAGGGTTTTCTCCCTAAACGCCAGGCTGCTCTCTGACATGTATCCTCGGGGGTGCTGCCTGCTTGATTTATCGGTGTTGCTGATTTAGGGCTCCTCTCTTGGTGCTTTGTCTCCTGTGAAGTCACCATGCCACCAGGAGTTGAGTTGGCAAAGCCAACCACTGGCATAGATGGCCTCTGTAGTGTTTCATCATTGACTCCAGTTAGCAGAGTCTGCTGACTATCCTGGTCTTTCTCCCTGAGATGCGTCCCTCTTTCAATCATGTTCATGTTCAGGGAAGGGTGGTGGTTTCCTCATCTGGTATCATGGTTAAGAGATAGCATTCTGGTGCCAGAGTGCCTAGACACCAGGTGTATGGCTTAGGCAAGTTACTTAGCTCTAAGATTCAATTGCTTTACCTGAAAAGTGGGGGAGGAACGCAGGCCTTAACAGTAATTGTCTTGTATGGTCATGATGAGGATTCAATTAGAAGCATAACCAGCAAGTTTTGTAGCTCAGAGTTACTGGGCTCTCCTGCATACCTCAGCCCTCTGAACTGCTCTATCCTGTAAGCTCCCATAATACTTATTCTCTATACTCTCATTTTGCATTTAAAGATACTATATTGCAAATGCAGTTTCCATTTTTAGACACATGTCTTACATGGCCAGGTACATTGTCAGTTCCTTCAGTTAAAAAACTGTGCCAAGTATCACCTTATATCTCCCAAGCCTAGCGCGGTGCCCTGCATATAGCAGATACGTAGTAAATGCTTATTTTTATTGCTAGCATGAATAATCATCTCATTATCCTAAAAATCAAACATTACCATCCCACAAACTCTCATGAGTTTGCTCACCCCAGAGTTCATTTCCCTTGTTGATGGTGCATTGGCAAAGGATAAAATCAAGGCAGACAAAAACACTTATTAACTATCCCAGGGATTATGCAGGTGGCAGCTGTACTAGGATGATGTTCCTTATTAATGGTGTTCTTAGACTTACTTGCAGCAGTGGTTAGAAATAACAATGGTTATACTAAAAATCTGCTTTCCAATTAGCTCAGGAAAAAAGATGGCATCTGGGACTCAGCCAGTAGGAAACTAAGAGACTCACTCTGCAATATTTCAGAATACTGCTTCACTTGTAATGGCAGTCTCCTCTCTTCACTAGATAGGTTCAGACTGGTAAGTTTCCTGACACCAAGCGCTTTGATTTTACCTACCATTGACCAATAATAGAATGAAAAGTGGCACAAGTGTCATCAGTAAGTTCAATGTCACATCATCTTGGAGAAAGGCATTTCACACAATTAACAACTAAAATTTGTGAGCAGTTTTTTGAAAAAAGCTTATTTGGGTTCTGAGTTGAAAAGCAAAGACATTTGTGCTCAGATGCTGTAATACATCTGCAACGAAAGGATTAAAGGAGAGGAGTGAATCACACAAGGGAAGTTATTATGGGATATTCCATCATTTAGATTGGAGGCTACAGGTGGAGGTTGTGAGTGAGGACCTGAACTTGAAGGAAGGTCAACTGGGTTCTGCTCCTCCCCTTTCTCAACTGCAAAGGTGGCATTTCCTCTTTGTCTCTTTCTTCTATAAAGTGGGGGAAACACCTATTTTCCCGTTCTGTTTTCTCAGAAGGTTGTTGTAAAGATCATATATGGTAATATTAGTGAAAGAACTTTCTGGGTTTAGAAGTGCTAAAGAAACATAAGTCGAACAAAATGGTTTTGTTGACTACAGACCCCTTCTGGACCCAGTGGTCTTCCCACCGCCAGGCATGGCACCCTGGACAGAGTGGACAGTAAGGTGCAGGGTGCACCGTGCTAATGACTGTTATCATTTCTCTGGAGACAGAGACCGGCTGATCTGAAGGAGGGCAGGATATTTTTAAGAGGTAAGCCCTGCTTTTCCCTTAGATTGAATTTGCAAATTCTGATTTAGGGATCTAGAGGCGTTTGTTCCAGATCATGTAGAAAGGGTCCAGAGTCAACATGGCCAGGGACAAGACTTCTTCTTCTTCTTCTTCTTTTTTTTTTTTAATAATTTTTATTTTGTTATATTAGTCACCATACAGTACATCCCCAGTTTTTGATGCAATGTTCCATGATTCATTATTTGCATATAACACCCAGTGCACCATGCAATATGTGCCCTCCTTAATACCCATCCCCAGCCTATCCCAATCCCCCACCCCTCTCCCCTCTGAAGCCCTCAGTTTGTTTCCCAGAGTCCAAAGTCTCTCATGGTTCATTCCCCCTTCTGTTTACCCCCCTTCATTCTTCCCTTCCTTCTCCTACCGATCTTCCTGCTATTTCTTATGTTCCATAAATGAGTGAAACCATATGATAATTGTCTTTCTCTGCTTGACTTATTTCACTTAGCAATGGAATATTACTCAGCCATCAGAAAGAACGATTGCACAACATTTGCAGCAACATGGACGGGACTGGAGGAGATTATGCTAAGTGAAATAAGTCAAGCAGGGACAAGACTTCTATCTGAGAAACTCTTCTTAAGAAATCTCTGGGTGCACTAAGAAACAAATGCTTGTTTTTTTATGGGTCAGTCTTCTTTTTGGAGGAGAGAACTGAGAAAAAATGGACTTAAAATTACAAAGGGGATAATGTTTGGCAAAGAGGGAAGACGGTGATTTTTCTCAAGGAAAGAAAAATGTGACAGTAGAGAGAGCAAGGGAAGAGTTTTATGTCTGTTTCAGGGTTGGAGGTAACACAGCCCATTACCAGCAAAGGCCTGGGTAGACTTCTGGATATTTTTAAGTAGAAGAAAGGTAATTACCTTTCTGAGATGGCTTAGGGGCATTTCTTTTCAAGGCCTCTTCAATTTCTTTGCTGAGTCTATAAACTTTGTGAGGGAAAATAGAAATGTATATCCACTTCAAGAATAACATGACAAGCTATCTTTTACAGCAAACTCTTGCTTTCTAGAACTTTTTTTTTTAGTACTGATAATTCTAAGAAATGAAGGATAATATTAAAATTTGAGAGAAGTAGGTCATGCAAATACATTAGTAACTAATTTGTTAAGCTGTTATATAATTTCCCATTAGGTTAGCTGTCTTACTTGTTACTTCTAGAAATGTAGCCCCTGAATACTACCTCTAAAAGGATAGGAATGATGAAAAGCCAAAGCCAAATATCTCTGAGAGACAGATAATTTCAAACTTGAAGCAATCCATTGTCAAAATTCCCAGGGTTTTAGAAAGAAATTGCTAACATTTCTCCAAGAAAAATAGAGTTCAAAAGAGACATATAAATAACTGACCCAAACAATAGCCTTAGAGGGTCTCCAAAGACGCTTCCTTAGAGAGAAATGCCTATAACACTTTTTCAGAAAAATTCAAGTTTCTTAACAGCGCTAATAACATTAAGCCTTTAAGAAGTACTTTCCATCTACTAACCTTTGGGGGGAAAAGCCCCGCTTATCCAGAGGCAAGAAACAGTTCACACTAGGTGATCCATTAATCCCTGAACTAGGTCTATAAATGAAATGGTTTATAGAGAAAAGAATTAAAGAATTTACAACCTTTGTCAAAAACTCAAAGTAACTCCTGTTATTTCTCTGTTTCAAATAAAGATTCGTAGGCAGATATAACAGTAATGATTTTTAAACTAAAAAGTTTTCTGAGATTTTCAAGTAAAGGAATAAAGCTAGAGGGTCAAGCTTTTCCTCTGAAGGAAAAAAAAAGTAGAGTGGGAAGGAGAATATAAAAGGCACGCAGGAGAGAAGAAAAATATTTTGAGGCATGCCCACTAAAAAGTATTTACAGAGTATAGTAAAACTATTTAATCTCAACTTTTTATTACTAAGAGAATGGTTCCCTAAGCAAATTAATAGCATAAAGAAGATTCCAGGTAGGATCCAGAACTTAATTATGAGAATAAGTCATGCTTGTCATTAACAGCATAGTTTGCAAACCTAAAATGTCTCACTTGATGATTATGTGTTTACAACAGGAAGGTTGGGAACAATCCTACCTGACGATGCTTTGGTAAATCACCAGTTGGAGTTAAATGTTTATAATAATAATCATAGTCTTTTAGAGATTGGGAAATATAAAAGAAAATCTAAATTGACTCTACCTCTCAATGTATATATGAGAAAATGGAATTTCTTAGTGATATGATGTTTGGTTAAGGATTGCAGCTAGTTGGTTAAAAGGGTCTAGGATCATGTTTTAAAATTTCCCATTCAGGTTTCTTTTCTCTATCATAATGCTTAACTGAAATCAGCCATAGAATCATAGAATTTCACTCATGTTGGGAAGAGGCATTAAAATTCATGTTTTTGGTATCCTTTTCACTGAAGTATAACATACATACTGAAAAGTGTACAAGTCTTAGGTATACGGTAAACACACGCACCCCAGCAGAGAAACGACACATTACCCAAACTGCACAAAACCCCTTGCGCCCTTTGAAGTCAGAGCCCACACTGTATGACACAGTAATATATTTCTAAACCCAGCTGAGGAGTGAGCAAATTGAAGTCCACATTGGATAAATTTTATTTGTCCCAAAGCAAATTATTAGCAAGAATGTGAAACAAGGTCTTATGCTGCCAACTTCAGTTGTTTTTCCACTAAGTTAATTCCATCTAATTTAGCTAACAATATAAAGCCCAACACAGTGTAAAACTGTAGTAAGTGTGCCCCAAACATTTGTTGAATAAATTAATGAAATCATTCCTGAAGTTCCTTCTATTTCATACATTATTTCTGTGCCCTTGGTGTGTTTTTCTTGGTCTCTCACTCACATTGCAAGGTCTCATCACATCTTGTTGATGATTCTGGGCTGTCTGAGTATTTCTGAACGAGGTACTGTGAAGCTGTATGTGTGGGTGCTGTTGCCCTTTGTAGGGCTTTTCTCTAGGAGGGTTGAATGTAAGCCCATTTCACTGGGTGAACTCCCATGTCCATATTCAAAGAACTTATCTCTGGGGTTATTTTATTTTGATAGAAAGGAATCCTTCAACCACCTGGGGAAACATGAAAACTGTTAGATGTTTTAGAAACAGTATGAGAGAAGGAGTTGTGTGACCAACTCTTCATGCAGACTTTTACTAAATCCTGTTTTCGTTTCTACATCTCTTTCTCATTATTCTCTGGGGATGGCCAAAAGTTGATCTACTTTTTATTGTCACCATGCAATAACAAGTCTAAACAATGGTAATAATAAAACACTCTCCAACCTTCAAATATTAACTTGGTCTGGTTCTAAAAAATTGTAGTTGCTATTTTTTTTTCAACTTTATAGATTTAATTTACAAACCACAAAAACCCCTACATTAAGGGTACATTTGATGAATATTGGTAATTACAATTTGATGAATTTGGGGAACTGCATTCAAGATACTGTTCCATCCCTCTAAAGGGTTTTCTTGGCCCCTTTGCAGTTGATACTCTGATCTAACTTTCAGTCCCGGTCAGCCACTGATCTGCTTTCTCTTACTATGTTTTTTACCTTCTTTAAGAATTTCATATAATGAAATCAAATAGTATGTACTCTTTTGGGTTTTCTTTCACTTAAGATATTTTTGAGATTTATCCATCTTGTATATATTAATATTCCTTTTTTATTGCTGAGTGGTTTTTCATTTTTGGATATATCACGATTTGTTTATCCATTCACATGTTGGTCAACATTTGGGTTGTTCCAGGTTTGGGCAATTGTGGTTAATGCTGCTCTGAACATTTGGTGTAAGTCTTCATGTGGACATACATTTTCATTTTTTTTGGATAAGCCCCTAAAAGTAGGATCGATGGATCCTATGTTTAACTTTCTAAGATATGCTATGCTGACTTCCGGGGTAGTGGTGCCATTTTGCTTTCCACCAGCAAAGTTTGAGAGTTGTCATTGCACTACATCATCAACACTTGCTATTAGTATTTTTAATTTAGGCTGTTGTAGTGGTGTGCAGTACTATCTCATCTGGTTTTAATTTCATTTCTCTGATGACTTGTGATGGTGAGAATCTTTTCATGCTCCTATTTGCCATTTGTTTATCTTCTTTCGGGAAATGTCTATTCAAATCGTTTTTCTCTATTAATGGGTTGTTTGCCTTCTTGAGTTGGGTCTTTTTTATATTTTAGATAAAGCCTTTGTCAGATGTATTTTGGAAATATTTTTCCTAGTCAAAATTTGTCTATTTTGCTTCCCTTAACTGTGTCTAAGAATAAAAGTTTTAATTTTGATAAAATACATTTTATCAGTTTTTTCTTTTATAGGTCATGTTTATAGTGTCCTACTTAAGAAATCTTTGACCCAGGTCACAATTTTTTGTTTGTTTGTTTTCTTCTAGATGCTTTATAGTTACATTTCTTATGTTTAGGTCTATGATCCATTTTGAGTTAACTTTTATCTATGGTATGATGTATGAATTGAGGCTAATTTTTTATACAGATATACAGTTTTTTTCCCGCACAATTTAAAGACTAATTTTTCTCCATGGAATTACCTTGTCTTGGGAAAGGACTTGGCATATTCCGGAAATAGAAAGGAGGTCAGTGTACCCTGAATGTAGTGAAAGAGAAGGAGAATGATACACAATGATGTTGGAGAGAAAAATAGGGGCCAGACCTTGTAAGGTCTTATAAGTCTTTTTTTTTTTTTTTTAAGATTTTATTTATTTATTTGACAGAGAGAGAGAGAGAGAGACAGCCAGCGAGAGAGGGGACACAAGCAGGGTGCATGGGAGAGGAAGAAGCAGACTCCCAGAGGAGCAGGGAGCATGATGCGGGGCTCGATCCTAGGACCCTGAGATCATGCCCTGAGCCGAAGGCAGACGCTTAATGACTGAGCCACCCAGGCGCCCTATGGTCTTATAAGTCTTGGTAAGAAATTTGGATTTCATTCTGATAGTAATGTAATTGCTTCAAGCATTTTAAACATGGATACTGGATAATCTGATTTATATTTTAAAAAAGATAATTCTTCATCTGTTTGTACCAATCCAGTGAAAACATGCTGATGGAGGTCACTGATGACCATGCAGTAGTAAGCTGAGTTTGATGGAGTTTTATTGTTTCTCAGTGGGGTAAAATTTGACCCATAGCTCAGCAGTTCTTAAACTGCCAACCACACATTTGCCTTTTCCACTCTATTTGTAGGAGTCTATTTAAAACCAGAGCTAATGCACTTTTTTGAATGCCATTTTATATATTGCTACTGCCAGAAATTTTTGCCAGGGTTATCGAAAATGCTACCTGGTGCTTTATGTCCTTTTGGCTTCTCTTCCTTTTGCTATTTTGTTATTGCCAAGGTAAACACTGTGCTAATGCCAATAGGAAAAAGCTTAAGAAGACTTTTTAGTTATTAGACTGCATACCCCTTGGTGATTATCACTAGCTTAATTTGAACTATATGAAATTAACTAAACATGAGGAATCTAGGATAGCAATTTTATAATAAAGAAGATTTATACTGCACTGTGATCATCCACTGAACTTGAAAATGATTAAATTAGCTTAAATGTAGGGGCGCCTGGGTGGCAAAGCGGTTAAGCATCTGCCTTCAGCTCAGGGTGTGATCCCGGCATTGTGGGATCAACCCCCACATCAGGCTCCTCCGCTATGAGCCTGCTTCTTCCTCTCCCACTCCCCCTGCTTGTGTTCCCTCTCTCGCTGGCTGTCTCTATCTCTGTTGAATAACTAAATAAAATCTTTAAAAAAAAATTAGCTTAAATGTAAAAAAGGTTTTGATACAGAAAAATTTTATTCTCTATTAGAGTTGATTATAAGAGAAATTGTAGATTTCCTAATTGTAGAATTGGTTAATTTTGGCAAAATTTTGTTGGAGGATTGTTAACTGGTTGTTATAACTAGATTATCTTTTCTGTTTAATTCCAAAAGGCTCTTATTTATATCTGTGCTTAAACTTTAGTAGTTTTAGTATATACTTTCACTTTCAGAATATTAACTATATTGAAGTTAAGAGATTAAAAAATGAAAGTTAAATCAAGTTGAATAAATAGGTTGCTATTGTTTATTCTTTTAATGAGTTTTATATGATTAATATCAAACTATATAATTTGTCTATCAAACTATATAATTTGTCTAATATTGTAAGAATGTTGGTGAGGAAGACAGACACTTTATTAAGTAAAATATTGGTTCTACTCTTGATAATGTTGACATTCTTTAATTTTAATTTCTTGATTTTACCTCCGCATTAACCCTTTAAAGATTATTTTAGGTATTTAAATATAGAATTTAGTTTTAGTCTTCTAAAGTTTTAACATTTACTGAAATAACCTTTCTAGAATGGAGTTAGAAAACTTTTTTAAATTTTATTTTTTAATTAATTTTTTTAAAAATTTGAGTATACTTGACATACAATGTTACATTAGTTTCAGGATATAACATAGTGACTCAACTTTTCTATACATCATGCAATGCTTACCACAAGCGTACCTACCATATGTCACCATACAATGCTATTACAATATCATCGACTATATTTCTTATGCTGTGCTCTTTTATTCTGGAATTGGGAATTTTTTTAATTTAAAGAGATGCAGAGAAACTTCCATTTCTGTTGGACTAGATATTATGAAAATTCTCCCACTAACAGCCTGTAGAAATTATAAGATGAATATCTTCAAAACAAAGAGAAAACTGAAACTACAGTGGTAAGCTAGGACTAATGTCCTGATTTTTCTAGAGTGTCTATAATACTAGAAATAGAGGTCAAGGTTTTGACAGCTTCCTGAAGGAATAGGAGTTAAGACCTTTTGTCTAATAAGATGGGCAAATAACTAACACTCATGCATAAAGGTAGGATACTCAGAGGGCTAGACCCTCAGTGAATGGTTGAACTAGGAAAAGAAAATCATATCTTGGTGAAAGGAGTCAAAAGGAAACTTTAAAAGCCTTAGTCCTTGGCTTCATGTTGGGGAAAATTGTTCCCTAAAAGTTAATTACCAGTCTATCTACACATAAGCTCAGGGGTTGAATTTACAAAACCTGCACAGTTCAAGAAAAACCATTCTAACACTTTAATTTAAAGTGCTTCAGGTGGGTAGTGTACCAGAGTGGTAGAGCACTTACAAGAAGTAAATGCGTATTTATTTGGTGAAAGTAATTTCCAACTTGTCTTCTTAAAATTAAGGGCCACCAAAAAACACTGACACGCAGAAGAAAACAAGCTACAATGAGCAGAGTCATCAAAAACAGCAAACAGTAAATTAGATAGACTTGACCTAAAATCTGACACAGGATTGCAAATGTTGAAATTATGCTTAAAATGTTTCTGTAAAGAAAGAAAGAAAGAAAGAAAGAAAGAAAGAAAGAAAGAAAGAAAGAATATTGTAAATATGACCAAGGACTAAGATTGAGAATATTTTAACAATTATATAACGTTGGAAAGAAACTAAGTAGAATCTATAGAAATAAAATATATTTATTTAAATCAAAACTCTGTGGATGGGTTAAACATCAAACCAGACACAGCTAAATAGATATTCATAGACTGGAGAACAGATCTGAAGAATTATGCAGAATTTAGCACAGAGAGATTTAAAAAGCATGGAAGATGGGTTAAGAGATATGGAAAACAGAATGAAAAGGTCTAACACATGGCTAACTAGAGTTCCAGAACAAAAGAGTACTCAGAAGAGGGAGAGAAAATTTTGAAATATTTTTTAGAATGAGAATTTTCCACAATTGAGGAAAGACACAGAGTCTTAGATTAAGGAAAACAATAAATCCCATGGAGAACAAATAAAACTAATCAACCCAGTCACACTGTAGTCAAAGTGAAATCATCAATAACAAGATAAAAAGTAACTTACTAAAATAGGTGGACACCTATTTTCAAATAAAAGTTAGATTGATGTCACAGCAGCAAAAATGGAAGCCAGAGAAAACAAACACATCTTCAATGTGCTGAGAGAAAACAGAAGTTCATCTAAAGTTAGAAACTTAAAGTATCTTTAAGAATGAGGATTAAATAAAGACATTTTTTGGTAGATACAAATTAAAGGAGTTAACCACCATCAGACTTCACTAAAGGGATTTCTAAAGGATGTACTCAAGGTAGAAGTAAAATGATCTCAGATAGAAGGTCTAAGATTCAAGAAAGAATGGTATGTAAAAAAAAAAAAAAAGGTAAACATGAAGGAAAATATAAACTAAGATGGACTGTATAAAAAAGTAATAAGGTAAAATTATTAAAATTTTATACTAATAACATTTAAGATGAGAAGGGAGTTGTTATATGTTGAATTATTTCCCCCGAAAATGATATGTTGGAATCCTAACCCACAGTACCTCATAATGTCATTTTATTTGGAAATAGAGTCCTTACAGAGGTAATGCAGTTTAAATGAGGTCATTAGAATGGCCCTAATCCAACATGACTGGTGTCCTTACAAAAAAGAGAAATTTAGATACAGATAGCACATAGAAAGAAAACCACATGAAGTTGAAACTATGCTTACATGCCAAAGAATCCCAAAGATTGCCAGAAAGCCACCAGAAGCATTCAAGGCATAGAAAGATTCTTCCTCACAGCCCTCAGAAGGAACCAACCCTCTTGACACCTTGATCTTAGATTTCTAGCCTCTAGAAGCATGAGACAATAACGTGATTGTTTAGATTGCTCGGTTTGTAGTTCTTTGTTACAGCAGCTGTAACAAACTAATACAGAAGTGTTTAGAGTAAAATGTCCAATGTGATGAGAGTTCTAATAACTTCATATTATTTGCAAAAATAAAATTATACATTTTAAGGAACCTATATATGTTAAAATTTTTCTTGGAAGTCACTAAAAATGAAAATGTATCTTTTACTTCAATACAGAATAAATAGAATAAAAAATGAATTCTCATTGTATATATGGCTGATTCCACATCTGGGAAGGTACAAGATGATCCTGGAACATTTTCATACCAGAGAGCAAGAAAACCCTCAAAGATTTCTGCTAGCAGACTCATAAGCTAATCTGATTAGGCTATACTGGTCAAGAAAGGAAAATCTATATACCAATAAAGATAAGAACTACAGTGGATAAAACTTATCTAATATATTTAAATCCAGAAGTTCAAAATGATACTAATTATTTATGATTTATAGGAATAAGTGAACAAACTCAATAGTTAATTTTGGAGGGTTCTAGAGAATGATTTCATTATTTTGGAAACTAATTAAAATATGTCAAGAATTAATCCTAGCATCTTTTGGAAAGATGGTAGTAGAAAGATTCTGGTTTTACCTAGTCTCATGGATATACCTAGATAACACACACATCAGTGTAAATAACCCAGAAAATGACCCAAAGACCACCAGAACAGACTCTCCATGGCTAAATGTAGAGAAGAGGCCACAATGAAGAGGGTTGGAGGGGCAGAGACATGGTCAGGAACCAAACTGACCCATGGGAGGGAGGGATGTCACAGGCATGGAGTGGGGAGAGGGAGCAGGTCCCACTCTAGGCACTCCAGGCACCCCAGGCACAGGGAACCCACACTGGGAAGATGAATCCCCATAACACTTGGCTTTGAAAACCAGAGAGCTTAACTTCTCAAGTTCTTACAATTAGTGGGGCTTAACACCTGGAACTTTAAAAATCAATGGGCTTAGCTCTAGGAGAGCTGGACAGTGACAGGAAACTTAGTCCCCACCTTTAAAGAGACAGAACAACAAAAGCCCTGCTGAGATATAGGATAAATCCCTTTTGCACTGTTGGTGGGTGATTCAAAATGGTGCAGACAATGTGGAAAACAGTATGGAGATTCCTCAAAAAGTGAAAAATAGAACTACTAGTATCCACTAGTATACTACTAGGTATTTACCCAAAGAACGCAAAAATACTAATTCAAAGGGATACATGCCCTCTAGTATTTATAGCAGCATTATCTACAGTAGCAAACTATGGAAACAGCCCATGTCCATCAACTAATGAATGGATAAAGAAGATAGGATATATGTATACACACACACACACACACACACACACAATGGAATATTACTCAGACATAAAAAAATGAATCAAATCTTGCCATTTGCAACAACATGGATGGAGCTAGACAGTATTATGCCAAGCAAAATAAGTCAGAGAAGACAAATCCCATATGATTCCACTCATACGTATAATTTAAGAAACAAAACAAAGGCGCAAAAGGGAAAAAAAGAGAGGCAAACCAAGAAGATTCCTAACTATAGAGAATAAACTGATGGTTACCAGAGAGGAGGTGGGTGGGGGAATGGGTAAAATAGTTGAAGGGGATTAAAAGTATACTTCTGGTGATGAACACTGAATAAATTAGAGAATTGTTGAATCACTACATTGTACACCTCAAAATATACTTTCATATAATACCTACATATAATACTGTATGTTAATTATCCTGGAATTAAAAATAAAGAATCCTATATTTCCTAAAAGATATCTTGAGTCCTTATTCTATGCAAATATTTGTCTAGAGAGTTTCTTTTTATAACCCTATTCCAGAAAAGAAATGCTGAAGTTTGAAGAAATTCAAATATCACTATTTTAAACACTCCTAATGAATTAACAGAGGTATGTAATAATCACCAATGGCAGAAAAGACCACAAAAAAAGAGAGAAATCAAATGTTATATATGTTTTAGTTGAAGTGCAAGACACCTGAGATTGAGTTGAGAAAAAAAATCTAACCTAAAATTGACCAAGACTCTAGGTCTAGTTAATAATTTTTGGGAAATACAAGGAGATGGAGAAATGTGCTGAATACCACCTTGTGAATACAATAACAAAACCAGACCATAGGAAACCATAGGACAGATGACCCAGCATATTTAACACATTAAACTGAAATGATATGAAATAAATAAAATAAAATAAAATAATAAAATAAAATAAAAATAAATGGATGGAAAACATACAGATTAGAAGAGACTTAGAAGACCTAGCAAACAATAAGTATAGACCTTATTTAGATACTTGTTTTAAGTAAAAAAAGGTATAAAATCACCAGGGAAATAGGAACATTGAATGGACATTTTATAGTGTTAAATATTCATTTTTAAATTCTAAAGATGCAATAATTTGTGGTTATGTTAAAAGAAAAGCACTTTAAAATAACTTGTGACAAGGTGGTGGCTATGGTGCTGTTTGGGGGGAATGAATGAAGGTCTAGAGAATAACTGGCTATGTACTGGTAATTATCAAAGCTGGGTTATCAGTATTAGTTATTTATTCTTTCTAGTTTTATAGATCTTTGAAAATTCTGTAATACAAAAGTTAAAATGAACATAATAACAATTCCTACTTCACAGGGTGATAGAGTAAAAAAATCAATATATTTACTAGCACAGAAGTTCCCCTGTAGGGGCGCCTGGGTAGCACAGTGGTTAAGCATCTGCCTTCAGCTCAGGGCGTGATCCTAGCGTTCTGGGTTCGAGCCCCACATCAGGCTCCTCCACTAGGAGCCTGCTTCTTCCTCTACTACTCCCCCTGCTTGTGTTCCCTCTCTCACTGGCTGTCTCTCTCTGTCAAATAAATAAATAAAATCTTTAAAAGAAAAAAAAGTTCTCCTGTAATTCATACCCAATTTTTTAAAAGCCTTGATCAATTATATAAAAGAAAGAAGGAAAAAATGCAGCAAATTCAGGGGAAACAAGAAGCACAAAATAAGAAAATTTCAAACTTACTAACAGTTAAAAGCCAGTGTTAAAATTTATATGAAAGAGTAAGGAGTACAAGAGCATAAAGGAAATTTGAAAAAGAAAATAAATTTGTTTAGATGACAAATAAAACAGTGGAACAGAATAGGATGAGGAAATATTCCCAAATATCTTACTCAAAGATGATATATATGTCATCGTGGATTGGCAAGAAAATGATGAACCATTCCATAAAGGATGGGCTATTTAGGGAATTAATTTGGAACAATAAAATAAAATCCCAATTTCAGATCCCTATTTCATATATATATATAAAAAAAAAACTCTAAGTGGATTAAAGACCTGAAAGGAAAATAAAATAAAATAAAAATAAAAATTATAAATTCTGGGTAGTAAAGGATTTCTTAAACAAGCCCAAAACCAAAAAGGAGAAAGACTGTTTAGATTTGACAATTGTATTTTTTCCAAAATTAAAAGGGATTATGTTCACAATACATATTACTGATAACTGAATCAATAACATAGATAATTCAAATAATTAAAAAGGACTAATTACATATAAGTGAAACGGGCAAAAGAGTTGAATCAGCAACTCATGGAAGACAATACCTAAAAATAGTTCAGCGAATTCAACATAAAATAATGAGAGACCATTCACCCATGTGAGATTAACAAAATTTGAAAAGGACTGCAACTCCAGCTGTAACTGAGGAGGCTTAGTAACTCTGATCAGCAAATCTACTTCTAGGCATTTACCTACAGAAGAAAGGCTATACCAAAACTCTATCACATGTACATAAGGAACATATACAAGAGCATTCATAGCATCATTGTTTATACGAACAAAATACTGAAAACAAATGCCCATCTTTAGCAAAACTGATGAACAATTGTGCATAATCACACAATAGATTACTATCAAGCGATCAAAATTAACTACTGTCACAAATATCAAGATAGATGAATCTCATAAACATAATGTTGAGGAAAGGAACCAAATCACAGACTAAATAGGCATTGTGGTAATATTTATATGCAGTTTAAGCACTTCCATAAATCTATATAACAAAATTATAAAGAAATGCACTGGAATGTCAAATGTAAAATTCAGAATAATAGTTGTGGATTGGAGAGATGTGGGTATGTTCATAAAAGGCAATAAATGGGTTAGCAATATTTTGTTTCTTAATCTGAGTGGTGGGTGCATGGGTATTTATTATATTATCGGAAGTTTACATAGTAAAACTTTTATTATTAAAAATAATTTAAAAGTTACTAAGAATAACTTCTTAATAATAAACTATCGGTAAAACAGTTAGAAAATATAAATACATTCATTGAGTTTCTTAAAAGTGCTGGACACCGCTAGACACTGAAAGGAATATCATGTTGAACAAGAAAGACATAGTTTTTAGCTTTATAGACCTTAAAACCTATGTGGGAAGATAAACATTAAACAAATAGTTACTGTTCTAGATGACTTGCCATTCTCAAACATACAGTTTTTTTATGAATTCCTGCTTTCTCTCAACCTTGCCTGCTTTTCTCTTGACCCATCTCCTACTTTGTAGGTCTCCATAACCACAATGTTTTCTCTGATGTCTCCCTGCAGTATTGATCCAAATTTCCTCTCTCAGATCACTGTGCCCTCTTTTTTTTAACCTCTGAATTGCAATTATTAGTTCACCTTTCTGTTCCTGCCAGTAGTCTGTGAGCTCCTTAAAATAGGAACCATTTTCTAACCACCATGTGGCACACAATAAATGTTGAAAAACTGTATTTACATGTGAAAAGTAAAGTAGTAAGGCCTTGTGATTAAAAGAATACCAAGATGTTATTTATGTTTGCTTGTATGTGATAGCAACTTGAAATTGAGATGACAGCCTTAGTATTACATGCATTTTGGCCAGAACATACTATAAAAGATACACTGTCTGCTGCCCCATGACTAAAAAATTTCTTTTCAAGATTTCCTACACCAAATAATCTCCAATCGCATACACATTTAAGAAAAGAGTGAATCAAATACCTTAAAATCATAAAAACACAGGTGAATTTAATTTTCCATTATCCCTATTAACTGGAATCTGGCTTTTGCCCTAAGACTTGCTCTCACAAAGGCATATCCTATTTCTATTACCAGGGCCTCATTGGCTTTTATTAGAGCACCTCATCAACACAGGGAGAAAGACAGCAATTTGGTACGTGTAATTCAAAAGAATTTCTCCAAGACTTCTTTGAGGTAATATCAGAAAGTTCCCTTGATATCTACCTTAAAAGAAAATTGGATCTTAAATTTAACTCCACAGAAACACATCTTTTGAAGTATCACAAATAAAGCAGGTTTCCTGCCTGGGGACACTTGGCTATTGCTCTAGCAATTGCACTTACTATACTATGGAAAATGGAACATCACTACATTTATTTGTCTCAAAAATTGCCCTAAGAAGGATGCCCACTACCTCCACTATTATTTCATGTTGAATTGGGAGTGTTGGACAATGCATTCAGACATAACAAAAAAAGTAGAGGCACAAGAATTAGGAAAAATAAAGAAATAAAACTATCCTTATTTTCAATTTATGAGATAGTATTCTTGGAAAACCTGAGAGAATCAAAAATAAAATTAACACATACATAAAATCTGTGAAGTAATAGAATGCAATTTTAACATACAAAAATCGGGGCGCCTGGGTGGCACAGCGGTTAAGCGTCTGCCTTCGGCTCAGGGCGTGATCCCGGCGTTATGGGATCGAGCCCCACATCAGGCTCTTCTGCTATGAGCCTGCTTCTTCCTCTCCCACTCCCCCTGCTTGTGTTCCCTCTCTCGCTGGCTGTCTCTATCTCTGTCAAATAAATAAATAAAATCTTTAAAAAAAAATAACATAGAAAAATAAATAACCATTTAGAAGACATAACGGAAGAAAAACTCCATTTATAACAACAAAAAATATAAAATACTTAGGCATAAACTTAAAAAGAAATGTGCAAAATCTATATGAGGAAAACTTTAAAAATATACCTGAAATGCACAAAAGCAGATTTAATAAATGGAAAGACATTCTTCATTCTTGAATAGAATGAATCAACATAAAAGAGTTAATTCTCCCTAAGTTATTATGTAAATTAAATGTGATCCAATAAAAATCCAAAAAATTTTATTGTCAGAGTGAGATAATTTTTAAAAAAGATTTTATTTATCTATTTGTCGTGGGGGGGCACACAAACAGGGGGAGCTGCAGGCAGAGGGAGAAGCAGGCTCCCTGCTGAGCCAGGAGCCCTGCATGAGACTCAATCCCAGTACCCTGAGATCATGACCTGAGCTGAAGGCAGACACTTAACCAAATGAGCCACCAAGGTGTCCCTAGAGAATCTGATTCTAAAGTTCACACTTACAAATAAATATACCAGAGAAGCCAGGAAAGTTCTGGAAAAAAACAAAACAAAACCAAACAGAATAATTAGTTTTACCAATTATTAAACATACAAACACTTCTATAATTAAAATAGAGAGTACCATTGTATGAAAAGACAGATCAGTAAAAGGAATAGCATAGCAAGTTCAGAAATGGACCTAAATACATATCAAAATTCAACATATGAAGACTTCCTGGGAAGATAGGGGAGTTGGAGGACCTAAACTCACCCTGTCCCATTGAAACAACTAGATAACACATCAGTGTAAGTAACCAAGAAAACTACCTGAAGACTGGCAGAACTAAGCCCACAATTAAATTCAGAGAAGAGGCCACACTGAAGAGGGTAGGAAAGGTGGAGATGCAGTGGGCAGCTAATGCCTGTGGTCTGGCCATTGGAAGGAAGGAGCTGGGGGTGTAGAGAAGAGCAAGAAACAGACTATCACACCTGGGAACCTGCACAGGGAAGATGAATGCCCACAGCATTTGGCTTTGAAAATTAGAGGGGATGAATTTCATGAGTTCTCACAACCAGTGGGACTTAAAGCCTGGAACTTTAAAAATCAGCAGCTTGGCTCTGGAAGAACCCAGAGGGCAACAGGAAACTGAGTCCCTGCCCTTAAAAAGACAGCATGACAAACAGCCCAAGGAGATACAGTGTAAAAGCATTAGTTTGCAAAATGTCTAGAGCATATGAGAGGGAGAGTTGTTTACTAAATTCAGAGTACCCTGAGGGACAAAGGAGCTTGCAGATGCCATTTCCCTCCTGTGCCCCTCCAGCAAAATCACCTGGTCACCTGCAGGAACCAGTCCAACACCAGATTTCACTATCTAACTGGCTTACACCATGCTCTGCTCTTCACAGTTTGGTGGATCTGCCCCTTTCAGCCAGGCCTGCCTCAGTCCTGGCACTGAAGGGTTCACTCCCTGCAAGACCAGCACAACCTCACCAACACTGCATCATTTGACTGTGAGCTTTGTAGGCCCTGGTCTTGGCAGCTGTGGCAGGTCAGCTTCTGGGGAGGACAGTGCACCTTGTTAAAACTGCATCCCCTGCCCTCATGCACTTTGCAGAGTGGCCCTAATCTTCCATGATATCAGCAGCAGCTGGATATTCCCTGTGGAAGAGGACCAGCACCAATCTGTTCAAAGTATGTGCCCACCCACTACTTCAAGAGCAAGAGACATAGCAAATGAAGAGACAGAGGAATATGACCCAAATGAGAGAATAGGACAAAACCACAGCAAGAGAGCTAAGTGAAACAGAAATAAGTTATATATCTGATAGAGAATTTAAAGTAATGGTCATAAAGATACTCACTGGACTTGAGAAAAGAATGGAGGACATCAATGAGACTTCAACACAGAGATAAATAAGAACCAACCAGAAATGAAGAGCACAATAACTGAAACAGAAAATACACTAGATGGGATAAATGACAGGATAGAAGCAGAAGAATGAGTCAGTGACCTAGAGAAGAGAGTAATGGACAGTAATCAAGCTGAACAGATGAGAGAGAAAAAATTATGCAAAATGAGGATAGCCTTAGGGGACTCAGCAACTCCATCAAGTGTAATAGCATTCACATTATAGGGATCCCAGAGGAAGAAGAGAGAGAAAAGGGGGCAGAAAATTTATTTTAAGAAATAATAGCTGAAAACTTCTCAAATCTGGGGAAGGAAACAGAAATTCAGATCCAGGAGGCACAGATATTCCCCAACAAAATCACCCAAGAAGGTCCAAACCAAGACATGTAGTAATTAAAATGGCAAAAAGCAGTGATAAAGAAAGAATTTTAAAAGCAGCAGGAGCAAAGAAGTTACATACAAGGGAAACCTCATAAGGCTATTGGTGGATTTTTCAACAGAAACTTTGCAGACCTGAAGAGAGTGGCATGATATATTCAAAGTGCTGAAAGGAAAAATTCTGCAGCCAAGAATACTCTATCCAGCAAAGCTATCATTCAGAATACAAGGAGATAGAGCTTCCTAGACAAACAAAACTTAAAGGAGTTCATGACCATTAAACCAGTCCTCCAAGAGATGTTAAAGGGAACTCTGTGAATGGAAAGGAAAGACCAAAGCAGAAAAATATGAATATCTGTAAACGTCAGTCAAGGGACTCATAAAATAAAAGGATGCAAATTATGACACGATATACCTAAAATGTGGGGAGGAGAGGAGTAAAGAATAGGGGTTAAAACTTAAGTGACCATCAACTTAAGATAGACTGCTATATGCAGAAGATATTACATACAAACATAATTGTAACCACAAATCAAAACTGGTAATAGATATGTAAAGAATAAAGAGAAATTGAAGTATATCACTAAAGAAAACCAACTTATGGAGAGAGAAGAGGGTAAGGGAAGAAAGGAACAGAGAAGGTCCACAAAAACAAACACAAAACAACAAAACGGCAATAAATACATACTTAATAATTACTTTGAATGTAAATGGACTAAATACTCCAATCTAAAGACTAGGGTGACGAATAGATTAGAAAACAAACAAGACCCATTTTATGCTTCCTATAAGAGACTCACTTCAGACCTAAAGATACATGTGGATAGAAAATGAGGGGATGGAGAAATATTTATCATGCAACTGGATGTCAAAAGAAAATCAGGGTAGCAATACTTACATCAGAAAAGAATAGACTTTAAAGCAAAGTCTGTAACAAGAAACAAAGGGGCCACTGTATTATCACTATGGGAACAACTGACCAAGGAGACATTAATTGAAAATATTTATATCGCTAACATGGGAGCCACCCAAATACATAAAAGAGTTAATAATAAAAATATATTAAATAATTGATAACAATACAATAATAGTAGGGGAAATTAACATACCACTTAAATCAATGGACAAGTGATCTAAGCAGAAAATCAACAAGGAAACAGTGGCTTTGAATGACACACTGGATCAGATGGATGATAACCCCAATCAAATCGAAGTTTGGTACACTATAGAAGAGAATTGGCCTCAGGTTTTTTGTTTTTTTAGAGAGGGGGGAAGGAAGAGAAAGAGTGAGAGCAAGCGCAAGCAGGAGTGGGGGAAGGGCAAAGGAGAGAAAGAATCTTAAGCAAGCTCCACACTCAGCACGAGGCCCAACTTGGGGCTCGATCTCACAATCCTGAGATCATGACCTGAGCTAAAATCAAGAGTGGGGCACTTAACCAACTGAGCGGCCCAGGTGCCCAGCTCCTGAGTAAATTTTTGTGAGAGGCAATAAATGAATGAATGAATGAATGAATGAATGGTGAGGAGGAATATCCTAAAGAAGGCTGAGTAGAAATGAAAACTACTTCAATAATTGATTCTTGATTATATTTTAGAAAAATAAAATAGGCATGAGAGACATTTGAGAATGACTGAGGAAATTTGAATATAGATTTCAATTTTGATGGTATTACTGTTCCATGTAAATTTCCTTGAGAGTGATAATCTTATGGTATTGTGGTTAGGAAGATACTGTGTGAGAAAGGAAAGTATCTGTTTTTAAGTGATACATGCTAAAGTACTCAGTGCTGAAGTGTCCCGATGTCTGCAACTTATTTTTAAGTGGTTCCAGGTGGCTGCAGAGTAAGAAATACAGGAAAAAAAGGAAGTGGTAAACATGGCAAAATGTTAGCTGTTGGTGGAAGTAAAGAATATATGGATATTTTATGTACTATGCTTTTAACTTTTTTTGGTTTGACTTTTAAAAAAAATTAAAGAAAAACAAATCAGACTGCAAAAATTATATATATATATATATATATATATATATATTTTTTTTTTTTCCTGAGGGTGTTTTTACTCTGTTGAGCCTCCTAAGACAATTTTACACCATTTACATTCAAGCAGTATATATTCAAGTATAGCAACATTCCATTAGAGAATGCAGATTGGCCACATTCCAAATTACAGGAGTGGAATTTACATTTCCATTTTTCTGCTTACATTTCTCAGGGCTTCACTTCTCCCTTTCTCCACAGCAACACCCACTTTAATCTTAAATGCCCAGTTCTAGCTACAGAGGAAAACTATGTGACAGAATTTCCCCTAAGTCACAGAACCTTCTTTTCTTGTCATACCTCCTAAAAGGTCTTACATTTTCAAGGAGACTATGGAAAAGATAATAAATGATTTTTAGATTGAAAAATATTTTTCAGCAGGGCTCTTCTCAGTGTGCCTTAAAACACAATAGCCGTATTTGAAGACTTACTTACAAAGTAACCATTGATTTAAGTATTCTTGTATCTGATTGATGTAATTTCTTACCCTTTAGGTGCAATTAAAGGTAACTAGATTAGTAGTTTGCACTTCAGAAAATCATGAGCTACTCCATGGCAATTTATGGTCTCTAGACAGCTTGTTTCCCTAACTTTATTATTTTTTTAGGGTTTTTCTTTAAATGCACGTTACTTCTCCAAATGACAAAATATATGTTCTCCCCAAAATATATTCTCCCCTGTGTAGGGGAGAAGTGAGCCTTCATTTTGTAATTAATGCCCACTAGTCTGGCCAGTAAGATGAACTACCAGGAGATAGAACACTCTTAGAATCTTTTCTTTTACCAATTTTCTGATACCAATTTTGATCATCTTCTTGGTAAGAAATTAGACATTCAAAGCATTATTATCGTAGGGCAATGATTTTTATTCTGTTTTTATTTTGTTTTTATTCTGTTAAAGCTCAGAGCTTTCATTTTTGTAAATAATACACAGTCCTAAGGCATAGTGGAAAATGAAAAGGAAGTCTCTTATTCTTCCTTTTAATTTTTATCTTTTTGTTCATGATGGTACCTAACTCAAATCAGAATGTCCATCAAGGCTGGTGGAGTTATATGTCATCAAGCAGACATGTTTTCTAGAGAATGAAGTTGATATGATTTTTGTGATCCATTTTAAGAAAAATCATAAAAAGTTATTAATAAAGAGCCAAGTACACACGTGAATATTTATTTAGAATGAGAAAGAAGTGATGTCTAACTTAAGAGCTAATACCACAAACAGAAAAATCCTGAAAAATAACATATCTTTCTTATCGATCAACTGCCTAATATATATTTTTATTTTTTACTATAATCTCATCACCTTTTCCACAAAATGTCAATTTTGTAATAATTTTATATAAAGAAAATGAGACAGTAATTCAGTCTTTCACTAAGCACTGCTGATTGAAATTTACAGAATTCAATTTTTCAGAAACTTTCTCCTTCCATAATTTGTTATTGGTAATGTCATGAAATTTTAGGACTGTTGTCAAATTTGGAAAAATCTCTACCAAGTTTCTTTCATATATGAATTATAAGATTTCAGATAAGATTTGAATATTAATGGGAATGCAAGTTGGTACAGCCACCCTGGAAAACAGTGTGGAGGTCCCTTATAAAGTTAAAAATTGAGCTACCCTATGATCCAGCCATTGCACTACTGGGTATTTACCCCAAAGATACAGACGTAGTGAAGAGAAGGGCCATATGCACCCCAATGTTCATAGTAGTTCTGTCCACAATAGCTAAATCGTGGAAGGAGCCGAGATGCCCTTCAACAGATGACTGGATTAAGAAGTTGTGGTCCATATACACAATGGAATATTATTCAGCTATCAAAAAGAATGATTTCTCAACATTTGCTGCAACATGGATGGCACTGGAGGAGATAATGCTAAGTGAAATAAGTCAAACAGAGAAAGACAATTATCATATGGTTTCTCTCATCTATGGAACATAAGAACTAGGAAGATCGGTAGGAGAAGAAAGGGATAAAGAAAGGGGGGGTAATCAGAAGGGGGAATGAACCATGAGAGACTATGGACTCTGAGAAACAAATTGAGGGCTTCAGAGGGGAGGAGGGTGGGGGAATGGGATAGGCTGGTGATGGGTAATAAGGAGGGCACGTATCGTATGGTGCACTGGGTGTTATACGCAACTAATGAATCATCGAACTTTACATCAAAAACCAGGGATGTACTGTATGGTGACTAACATAATATAATAAAAAAATATTTAAAAAAAAGTGATAAGGAACAGGTTACAAAATACAGTAAGTGACAAATGCAAGGTATTGAACCATTTATATAGCATGCTACAATTTGTATAAAAAATGTATTTTTAAAAGTGTATATTTTTGCATATGCAAAGATTATTTTTGCAAAGGTAAGAAGAAAACTAGAAACAATAGTTTCCTATAGGGAGGTGTATACACACTCTTCCATACCCTTTTAATCTGATAAATTTTAAAGTATTACCTATTCACCAAGCCCCCCAAAACAAACAACAAACAAAAATTTTAACAAAACTATAAATTCAGAATTCTTTTAAGAGTCTCTGATATGGACATCCAAAACTGAGCTAAACATTTACCCTTTATTTATTTTTAAAAGATTTCTTTATTTTTTTAAGTGATCTCTACATCCATTATGGTGCTCGAACTCACAACCCCGAGACCAAGAACTGCATTTTGCGCTAACTGAGCCAGCCAGGCTCTCCTTACCCTTTTTAAATCACAGAGTGGTATCTTACATATACTCTTAGAAGCGGCCCTAAAAGTCAATGAAATGTTATATTACAACAAAAAGTTTAGCAGCAATCTGAGCTAACTTGAGGGAGAGCTTTAATTTGGGCTAATTAGAATGAACTCATGGATGCAGAGAGGAAACTGGATACTCAATTTATAAAGTGTTTTGCTTCTAAACTTATCAGAGGAAAAAAAATGGCTAGAAATGTATTACAATATTTTAGAACACACAAATTAGCTGTTCATTTTGTTCCCCAGAAATCAAATTTTCATTTAGTCACAACTCACTTAAAAATTTGCTATAATTCAAATTTGTACTATACTTAGCATGCATGGACTTATTTTTAAACAATAGCAATATACAAAATTTAGTTTTTGGAGTCTAATGCTGAAGAAATTTAGTTAGAACTGAATGAAATCTGGGTTGGAAATATATCGCCATAATATTAAAAAAAATATTACCAATGCTTCCGCCGGCATGAGGAAGGGCTCCAAAGTGGAAGGAATCAATGTATGCCTTAATTTTCTCCAAATCTAGAAAAAAACAAAAACAAAGTTAAATATCAAACATAATGTGTCATCTTACTTAGTAGCTTAAAAAAAGAAGGTACAAAAGCATTTATTGTTCAATAAAGATTAAAAAAAAACAAAACAACAACAACAACAAAAAGATTTGAATATTAAGTATACTTTTAATAGGAGGCAACTGATTAATGGAAAAATCTTCCACAGACTAACTGGAAAAAAACTTCCATAGATTAATTCCATAGAACAACTTCCATAGACTAATGCTTCCATAAAGCTCAAACTTCATTTCTCCTCCAGTACCCTAATAGTTCTAAGACTAGGAACTGTGGGCACCTTTGTGTAACATGCTGAATTGAGTCGTGGCAGGAAATGGTAGGGGTTTCTCTGGAAACAAATTCTGTGCAGAGTGGCTAGCAGTGATTTGGGATGCATGGAACTGACTATGAATCACTTTCGTATATTCTCCTGAACCCAACACTTTACAGAGGCTGTGGGGCTCCTGCCACTAGGGGCAGTACGATGGAGAAGTTGCAGTAGAAAATGATAATAGTTTTAACTGATTGCGATAAAAATATCTTACTTTTGCAAATTTTTCTAAAGCATATAACCATGTGAACATATTATCAGGGATTAACCTTCACTAGTTTCATAGTAAACCCATTTCTGGCCTTTACTACAATATAAAGCTGACCTTTTTCAAGTCCTTAGTAAAACTGTTGAAAAGCTAGGATTACAGGGATCATTCTCTGTGGTCCTCTCCATTCATCCCATGCTATGCACAGCTAAGTAAGAGCAAAAAGAAAATATATTTTTACTCTTCAGTTAGTGAATTTTTATATTTAAATTTGCCCATGTGCAGAGGTAGGGATGAATGAAATTAGCAAGCTTTTTTGGGTACATAGTGGTTATATGGCTTAACAACATTGTTCAGAAACTTAATTGAATTTAGGTGCCTCATAATTGTACAGAAAAACATTTCAAAGGACATTTTCAAAACTAATAAAGGTTTAGCATTTTATGGAAAACTTATTAGGTAGAAAGGAGTAATTATGATCTTAAAGGGAAATGGGAGAGATTAAATATAATGTCCACAAAGGCAAAAATATATTAGCATAATACTACAAAATCCAATAGAAATATTTGTTAAAAAAATAAGGGTAAATTCCATTCTGTGTATTTTCCCTTCTCCTAGGGAATTAGTTATTTATGTGGAGTAGAAAATCTGATGGGATACTTCCTTTATGAAGGAGGTAGCAGGTGGCTGTCTGTTGGAGTGTAAAAAAAAAAAAAAAAAGAATCATTTGGATGTAATTTGAAAAAAAACAATCAAATGACAAAAATACAAATGGAAAATCTCTTGGAAATTTTTCTGTGCAGAAAATTTTCTACGCAGTATTGGAATTAGAAAAGACAATAAACTATGTATCTAAGAAATTATAATTGCTAACCAAAAAGAAAAATTATTTGGTAATTTAGACAATGAAAAGACTCTTATCTTTCAAAATACATTCAATATAGTTTTCTTCTTTTCTCGTGGTTTTAAAAATGATTTACACCCAAGTGTTCCAAAGTATAATACATGCAATATTGCAATATTCTCATATTATAGCCCAAAGAAACTAAAAAAGATCAATTTTTTTTTTACCTGAGATTAGTAGAGTCTGATTAAAAAAACCTAGATCTTCTTGATTTTTTTAATGCACAGGGTGTTTGTGTGTGGGTATATGTGTGAGCTTTCACACAATAGATTGAGAATCTGAAAACTTATGTTTTATTTCTACTTCTCTCACAAGCTAGTTCTTTTATTTTAGGAAAATTACTTAAACTGAACCTCAGGTTTTTAAATCTGTGTAATGAGGATTGGACTATATAATATCTAAGATTTCTTTAAATTTCAACCTTCTATGAGTCCATGTATGTTTGATGAAATATTAGTATTCTTTTACACAGGAAATGGATCAAACATAATTTAGGCTACCGAAAAAATGAAAATAATGATTTAAAATCAATTAACATTCATGATATAATAACTAAAGTAACTAGTTTGTGAGTACTAATGGCCCTAAGATTATTTTAGACCTGCCTAAGGTTGTCATAGCCTACTCATTGACAAATCCCAGATTTATAACCAGTGTAGACCTATTTGCACTCCAATTTGTGTAAGCAACTGACTACATGATTATTACTTGTATGTTTCTTAGATATTCAAATTTAGGACATATAATGTCAAACTGTAGACCCTGCCTCTATCCCTCTTAACTTGGAAATAACAAGTTCCATTGTACTTCTGTCTATGGCCTCCATGATTCCAGCAGCTTGAATAAGAAACTTTAGCATCTGCCCTGACTCCTCTTCTGCATACCACCCACATTCAAGGCTAAGAACCCTATTTTTCCTCCCTCCAAACTATGCCATGAATCAGGTCGCTTCTCTTCATTTCCAGTGTGAGCATCCTAGCCCATAACAGCATATTTTCTCACTTGGGCTTTTGTAATCTTTTAGTGGCCTCCCCTGCTTCCACTTTTATCTCCTTATAACCAATTACTCTTCCAGCATTCAGAGTATGCAATAATGATGTTATTATTGTAAAAATGATATAAAGACATGAATTATTCAAGGAATACCACCATTTGGAAATGTTAGAAGAATATTATTATAAACTTCTCTTTATATATTAGATAGGTGAATAGAAATTATTTTATGGAGGGGCGGAAAAAGATGGCAGAGGAGTAGGGGACCTTTTTACAGCTGGTCCCCTGAAATGAGCTGGACATCTACCAGATCATCCTGAACACCAATGAAATCAGCCTGAGATGCAGGAAGATACATCTGGATCTCTACAAACCAACATCTCCAACGCTGAGTATTGAGGTACGAAGCAGGGAGCCGTGAATCCACGCACAGATATTGGAAGATAAATGGAAGGGGGAGGGAGCCGCCGTGCTTGGGCGCTGGGAAGCAGTAGCCACCTGCACTGGGGAGTGGGCCGGACTCATGGACCAGCACCCAGAGAAAGCAGACTGAGACCGTGAGCCCTGGAATACACACGTGACCAGACTGAAAACCGGAGCTCTGGAGCACACACTCAAACTAGACCAAAACCGGGAGTTCAGGAGTGCAACCAGATGGAAAACTGGCGCTCCGGAGCAAACTCGAACCACACTGAAATGGGGAGCTCGGGAGCGTGGGCAGGAACTAGGGGTAACTGGCGGTCTTAGAAGCACAAAGGACAGAGATGTGCCAGCCCTGGAAGTGAGGGCTGGAAGGGCAGCTGTGGGGGGCACAACCCGGGATGCTGCAGGGTTTTTAGCAGCAATCGACAGAAACAGAGTTAAATTGGCCAGGAGAGCTCATGGAGAGCAGACTGCGATCTCTCTGTTCTGAGACAGAGGCTAGGATATGGCCACTGCTGCTCTGACTCTCAGAAGAGTCACAGAAAACCACCAGGGAAAGCCGCCAGAGAACAAAAGCCCAGAAATACCGGTTCACATTGTGCCCATCCCCATCCCCCCTCTCAGGGGACGGGGCAACTCTACCCAAACAGGGTTGCCTCAGTATCAGTGTGGCAGGCCCCTCCCCCAGAAGGCAGGCTGAAAAATCAAGAAGCCCACATCCCTAGGGTCCCTATAAAACAAGTGTGCATTGCTTGGGTCCTGGTCAATAATTTGGGCTCTGTACATCCCCGCAACCTCTCCTCATCAGAATGACGAGGAAGATAAATCCCCCCCAACAAAGAAAAGATACGGTCTGTGGCCTCTGCCACAGAACTAATGGATATGGATATAACCAAATTGTCAGAAATGGAGTTCAGAGTAACAATGGTCAAGATGATGTATAGGCTTGAAAAAAATATTAACGAAAATATTAGCGAGAATATAGAATCTCTAAGGGCGGAAATGAGAGTGAATCTGGCAGAAATTAAAAATGCTATGAATCGAATGCAGTCTAAACTAGATGCTCTGACAGCCAGGGTAAATGAGGCAGAAGAATGAATTAGTGAATTGGAAGATGGGATGGTAGAACAGAAGGAAAAAAACGAAACTTGGCTCAAAAAAATCCAATCTCAGGGAGCACCTGGGTGGCTCAGTCGTTAAGCGTCTGCCTTCGGCTCAGGTCGTGATCCAGGTGTTCTGGGATCAAGCCCCACATCAGGCTCCTCCACTGGGAGCCTGCTTCTTCCTCTCCCACTCCCCCTGCTTGTGTTCCCTCTCTCGCTGGCTGTCTATCTCTGTCAAATAAAAAAATCTTTAAAAAAAAAATCCAAACTCAAGAATGTAGACTACGAGAGATACTGACTCAATGAAACGTTCCAATGTCGGAATCATCGGCATCCCCAAGGGGGTGGAGAAAGAGAGAGGTCTAGAAGAGATATTTGAACAAATTATAGTGGAGAACTTCCCTAATCTGGCAAAGGAAATAAGCATTTGTCTTCAAGACACAGAGGGGACCCCTCCCAAGATCAATGAGAACAAACCTACACCACATCACATCACAGTGCAATTCACAAATATTAGACCCAAGGATACAGTCTTGAAAGCAGCCAGGGGGAAGAAAATCCTTACGTACAGAGGGAGGAATATCAGAATAACGTTAGACCTGTCTACAGAAACCTGGCAAGCCAGGAAAGGTTGGCAGGGTATTTCCAGAGCTCTAACTGAGAAGAACATGCAGCCAAGGATCCTTTATCCAGCAAGGCTGCCATTCAGAATTGATGGAGAGACAAAGACCTTCCAAGACCAGCAGAAACTGAAAGAATATGTGACCACCAAGCCAGCCCTACAAGAAATATTAAGGGGGGATTCTATAAAAGTAAAAAGGCCCCAAGAGTGATACAGAACAGAAAGTCACAATCTATAGAAACAAAGACTTCACAGGCAACATGACATCATTAAAATCATATCTCTCAATAATCACTCTCAATGTAAAAGGCCTAAATGCTCCCATAAATGCCACAGGGTTGCAGATTAGATAAAAGGACATGACCCATCCATTGCTGTCTACAAGAGACTCATTTTGAACCTAAATATACATCCAGACTGAAAGTAAAGGGATGGAAAACCATTTTTCATGCCAATGGACTGCAAAAGAAAGCCGGGGTAGCAATTCTCATATCAGACAGATTAGATTTTAAACTAGAGACTGTAGTTAGAGATACAGAAGGACACTATATTATTCTTAAAGGATGTATCCAATAAGTGAATATGACAATTATAAATATCTATGCCCACAACAGGGGAGCAGCTAGATACACAAGCCAACTCTTAACCAGAATAAAGAGACATATAGATAATAATATGTTAATAGTAGGGGACCTCAATACTCCAGTCTCAGCAATAGACAGATCACCTAAGCAGAAAATCAACAAAGAAACAAGAGCTTTGAATGACATACCGGACCAGATGGACCTCATAGTATATACAGAACACTATACCCCAGAACAACAGGATACTCATTCTTTTCGAATGCACATGCAACTTTCTCCAGAATAGACCATATACTGGGTCACAAAACAGGTCTCACCCGATACCAAAAGACTGAGATTATTCCCTGCATATTCTCAGACCACAATGCTTAGAAACTGGAACTCAATCACAAGGAAAAATTTGGAAGAAACTCAAAAACTTGGAAACTAAGAACCATCCTGCTCAAGAATGATTGGGTAAACCAGGTAATTAAGAAGGAGATTAAACAATTTTTGGAGATCAACAAAAATGAAAACACATCAGTCCAAAACCTATGGGACACTGCAAAGGCAGTCCTAAGAGGAAAATACATAGCCACCCAAGCCTTACTCAAAAGAACAGAAAAATCTAAAATGCAGTTTTTATATTCTCATCTCAAGAAGCTGGAGCTGGAACAGAAGAACAGGCCTAACCCATGCACAAGAAGGCAGTTGATCAAGATTAGAGCAGAGATCAATGAATTAGAAACCAGGAGCCCAGTAGGGCAAATCAACAGAAGTAGAAGCTGGTTCTTTGAAAGAAAAAATAAGATTGATAAGCCAGTGGCCAGACTTATTCAAAAGAATAGAGAAAGGACCCAAATTAATAAAATTATGAATGAAAGGGGAGAGATCACGACCAACACCAATGAAATAGGAAGGATCATTGGAAACTTTTATCAACAACTTTAAGCCAATAAATTAAACAACCTGGAAAAAAAGAATGCCTTCCTGGAAACCTATAAACTACCAAGACTGAAACAGGAAGAAATTGATTTTTTAAACAGACCAATTATGAAGAGATTGAAGCAGTGATCAAAAACCTCCCCAAAAACAAGAGTCCAGGGCCTGAAGGATTCCCCGGGGAATTCTACCAACCATTCAAAGAAGAAATAATACCTATTCTCCTGAAGCTGTTTCAAAAAATAGAAACAGAAGGAAAACTACCAAACTCATTCTATGAGGCCAGTATTACCTTGATCCCCAAAACCAGGCAAAGACCCCCATCAAAAAGGAGAGTTACAGACCGATATCCCTGATGAATATGGACGCCAAAATTCTCAACAAGATCCTAGCTAATAGGATCCAACAGTACATTAAGAGGATTATCCATCATGATCAAGTGGGATTCATCCCTGGGATGCAAGGGTGGCTCAACATTTGCAAATCGATCAGTGTGATAGATCACATCAACAAGAAAAGAGTCAAGAACCATATGATCCTCTCAATTGATGCAGAAAAAGCATTTGACTAAATACAGCATCCTTTCCTGATTAAAACCCTTCAGAGTGTAGGGATAGAGGGTACATTCCTCAATTTCATAAAAAACCATCTATGAAAAGCCTACAGTGAATATCATTCTCAATGGGGAAAAGCTGAACACCTTTCCCTTAAGATCAGGAACACAACAAGGATGCCCACTCTCGCCATTATTATTCAACATAGTACTAGATGTCCTTACAACAACAATCAGACAACAAAAAGGGATAAAAGGTATTCAAATTGGCAAAGAAGAAGTCAAACTGTCTCTCTTCGCAGATGACATGACACTGTACATGGAAAACCCAAAAGACTCCACCCCCAAATTACTAGAACTTATAGAGAAGTTCAGTAATGTGGCAGGATACAAAATCAATGCTTAGAAATCAGTTGCATTTCTATACACGAACAATGAGACTGCAGAAAGAGAAATTAGGGAATCCATTCCATTTACATTAGCACCTAAAATCATACATTATATTGGAATTAACTTAACCAGAGAGGTAAAGGATCTATATTCTAGAAACTACAGATCACTCTTGAAAGACAATTGAAGAAGATACAAAAAGATGGAAAAATATTCCACGCTCATGCACTGGAAGAATAAACATAGTTAAGATGTCTATGCTACCCAGAGCAATCTACACTTTCAATGCCATCCTGATTAAAATACCAATGACATTTTTCAAAGCACTGGAACAAACAGTCCTTAAATTTGTGTGGAACCAGAAAAGGTCCCGAATCACCAAGGAATTGTTGAAAAGGAAAAACAAAGCTGGGGGCATCACGTTGCCTGATTTCAAGCTATACTACAAAGCTGTGATCACAAAGACAGAGTGGTACTGGCACAAAAACAGACACATAGACCAATGGAACAGAATAGAGAACCCAGAAATGGACCCTTGGGTCTATGGGCAACTAATCTTTGACAAAGCAGGAGAAAACATCCAGTGGAAAAAAGACAGTCTCTTCAATAAATGGTGCTGGGAAAATTGGACAGCTACATGCAAAAGAATGAAACTTGACCACTCCCTCACACCATACACAAAGATAAACTCCAAATGGATGAAAGACCTCAATGTGAGACAGGAATCCATCAGAATCATATAGGAGAACATAGGCTGCAACCTCTTTGACATCGGCCAAAGCAACCTTTTTCATGACACATCTCCAAAGGCAAGAGAAAGAAAAGAAAAAATGAACTTGTGGGACTTCATCAAGATAAAAAGCTTCTGCACAGCCAAGGAAAGAGTCAAAAAAACTAAGAGGCAGCCCATGGAATGGGAGAAGATATTTGCAAATGACACTACAGATAAAAGACTGGTATCCAAGATCTACAAAGAACTTCTCAAACTCAATACATGAGAAACAAATAATCAAATAAAAAAATGGGCAGAAAATATGAACAGACAGTTTTCCAATGAAGACATACAAATGGCTAACAGACACATGAAAAAATGTTCAAAATCATTAGCCATCAGGGAAATTCAAATCAAAACCACATTGAGATACTACCTTACACCAGTTAGAATGGTAAAAATTGACAAGACAGGAAACAACAAATGTTGGAGAGGATGTGGAGAAAGGGGATCCCTCTTACACTGTTGGTGGGAACGCAAGTTGGTACCGCCACTTTGGAAAACAGTGTGGAGGTCCCTTAAAAAGTTCAAAATAGAGATACCCTATGATCCAGCAATTGCGCTACTGGGTATTTACCTCAAAGATACAGATGTAGTGAAAAGAAGGGCCATACGCACCCCAATGTTCATAGCAGCATTGTCCACAATAGCTAAATTGTGGAAGGAGCTGAGATGCCCCTCAACAGATGACTGGATTAAGAAGATGTGGTCCATATATACAATGGAATATTAGCCATCAGAAAGAACAATTATACAACATTTGCAGCAACATGGATGGGACTGCAGGAGATTATGCTAAGTGAAATAAGTGAAGCACAGAAAGACAATTATCATATGGTTTCACTCATTTATGGAATATAAGAAATAGTAGGAAGATCGGTAGGAGAAGGAAGGGAAGAGTGAAGGGGGAGTAAAAAGAAGGGGGAATGAACCATGAGAGACTATGGACTCTGGGAAACAAACTGAGGGCTTCAGAGGGGAGGGGGTGGGGGGATTGGGATAGACCGGTGATGGGTAGTAAGGAGGGCACATATTGCATGGTGCACTGGGTGTTATACGCAAATAATGAATCATGGAACACTACATCAAAAACTAAGGATGTACTGTATGGTGACATAACATAATACAAAATTATTATAAATAAAAAATTATTTTATAAAAAGAGATACTATTTAATATGATAGCTTTCTACTTTTAGATTTTTAAAATTCTAAATTGATTAGTCATGATTTTTGGATTATCTATGCTAAACGCTGTGTATCCACATCCTGCCATGGTAAATGAGGATTTAGCTCACTTGCTCTTCCCTAAACTCCCCTCTCTCCCTCCTGCCACAGAAATTATTTCACTACTCTTAGGTATTCTTTTGATATTTGTAAACCCCAAAATATACATTTTCCCTTTATTTCTGTCCAGTAGTAACAATCTATCTTGACTCCTTACATTGTAAAATGAGGCCTTCAATTCCTCACCCTTGCATTGTTTTTATTTTCATATTAACAAGACTGAAAAAATTGCCTTCTGTGCTGTAACCACAGTTAAGTTTTCCATCTTTGCCTTTGTTCAGCTTTTAAAAGTTGGAAAATCAATTAAGCATTGCTTTACATTACTATAACTAGGCAAATGTGGTTCGTTTCTGAGCCAAGCAGTGATCACAGGCTAGCATATACTTTTCATGTACAGTGACCCTCTTCTTCAAATTTCTAATGGCCTTTTTTAAATTTAGTCAATCCTTACGTTTGTTCATTATTTCAAGGATACTATTAAATCTATGGAATATACCCCACTGTACACACCTTTCATTTTTTTACCGCATACTTATTTCTGGACCTCACTTCAAGAGTGATTTTGCCACACATTAGTCATGTTAGGTGTTCCCATCATTATTGTCCCAGGTTAGATTCATTGTTTCCTCCATCATATTCCTTTCTCATTCTTAGTTTCTTGTTTTCTCTGACCCATCTTAAGGAATGTTGCAAAGAAGGAGGCATGGGAGAGAAATTTTCTAAGTCCTTAGATATTTTAAAAACCTTTTATTCCATCATCATACTTGATTAATAATTTGCCTAGGTCAAGGCTTTTAAGTTTGAAATCAGTTGTCATCGGAATTTTGAAGGCAATGCTGCTTGCGTGCTAGCACTTAGTACTGTTACCTTTCCTCTCTGAAAATTTCTAGGATCTTCTCTCTGACCATGGTATTCTTAAATCTATCAATATTATGTTTAGGAATGAATGACTGTTGCACTCATGCTGGACACTTCCTGGGTTCTCTCACTTGAACACCTGTATTTATCCTAAGCTGTGGTATTTCCTATTATTTCTTTGATATTTTTCTTCTCCCTAATTTCTTTGTTTTCAATAGTCATACTAATTTTCTAACTGTTCCTTGTTATTTTACTGTTCCTTTTTCATAGATCCTATTCTTGCTATATACATGTGACATCTAATGTATTTTAGTATAATAATTAGGATACTTAAAAGTTCTTTTCCATTCCTTAATTTATCTTTCTTTCTCTGGGATATTTTACCTTGTTTATCTTGGTCTTTAAATATTTTCTCTGAAATATCAGATAATTCATAGTTGTTCATTGCTTTAGAATAATGGAAAAGAGAACTGGAAATAATGTGCAAGTGGCTTCCTTAAAGGTGAATGGGTAGTGATCTGGCCCTTAAGCTGAAGAATCCCTAAAATGAGAAGATAGGCTTTATTCTAAGTGTCAACATCTCTACTTTAGGTTTCCCAAACTATTAAATTTCTTAGAAAAGAATAGTTTCGTTTTGTTTACTTTTGATTTTTTAGGGTGGGAGGCTAAGAGTAAGTGAGGGATATGGGGTGACTACTTTTTCTTTACATATTTAATTAATTATTTGTATTTTTAAATGAACCTTAGGTCTCTATCCCACTCCTGTCACACCTGGTTTCCTTATAGCCAGAACCCTTCCTACACTTCCACCTTTCCATCTGCTTTTTGGACTTTCTGAAACTTACTGAAATATTTTATCAACTACTGGCCCTTACCTTGATTCATCCAATCTTATACTTTTATTATCATTTCAATCCAGTCTTGGGAGAGAGAATTGATCAACACATGTGCTCAGTCTGTCATCTTGAGCCACTATCAGAATCTACATTCTCTTTTTCATAAAAAGTAGTTTAATTTTACTTGACATTAAGACAGTAAGCATTTCAAAGTTTTATGACATTTATATTGTATTTTGTAACCTTAGTTCTATGTTTAAATGGATTTAATGTCCATCACTATTTTTTTTTTTTTACTACTTCTTCATTCCTAAGTTCTAAATCTTGATCCCCTCTTGCATGGATTTTATTTCAAGGAATTTATAAAAACACATGTAAGTGCTGTATTCCCTGAGTTCCTTCATGCTAGAGCAGACTATGTGTCTATTGCCTTTCAAACTAAAGAAACAGTTGGCTGATTATAGAAAATGTAGGTCACACCTTCTTATAATGCTGTGACAGTACTATCTTCAAGTATTCAACATGGCAGGAGACACTGCTTACCATGGTGTCCCTATTCATTTCTTGATTGGCTAGATTCCGTCACTGACTCATTTTTTTTTGCCCCTTGAGAAAGCAAATGCATGCTATCATTTTTTTTTCCTTTCACACTTAAGAGTATCTTTTTGTAGTCTTTATATTTGAATGGAATACTGGCTGTACACAATATTTTTGGATCACATTTCTTTTCCTTTAGAGTTTAGTAGAGTTTTCCTTTTCCTCCATTGTCCTCTACCCTGGAATGTTACTCTGAGAAGATTAAGGCTAGTCTGCCTTTGTTCTAGGTTATAACAATTCATCTCTGAATGCCTAAAGAATTTTTTTCTTGTTCTCTAAATTCAGTAATAACAAGAATATGATTAAGAGTTGATAGTGTTGGATATACTTCTCAGAATATGATATAAACTTCTGAGTTACAGAGTCTCTTATTCCTGCAGTTCAGGATTATTTTTCTATTTGTTATTGGAATCCTTTTTCTGATTCATTTATTGAGTTCTGTAACTCAGGGACATTTATCATCCTTGTGTAGTGTCATCTTTGTCACTCCTCCATAGCTATTATCTTCTATTTCCATTAATCTTTTTATCTTTTTCCTTTGATTTTACTGTGCTTACCTCAAGCCTTTTCTCTGTGTCAGTAATTTATTTTTCAGCCCTGTCCATTCAATTTCTTTCTGTATGTAATTTGTTTATTAGTTTTGTAATGGTGTTATTTTAGTTTCAATTTGTTTCCTTATATTTTCAATTTCTATTTTTATTTCATTCTGTGTTCTTATCATCTTACATTTAAGCTCTTATTTTATTCAAGTCATGTTCTTAATAAGCTTTTCTATGGTATGAAACACTGGTGAGATGTTTTCCTGTGTTATTTAGACTCTGGTTTCTATACAGTTTCTTTCATTTTTATATTTTGTTCTGTTTGCATAGTTTTTATGTCATTATACTTTCATCTTGTTCATATTTCTAGTAGATTCTGTATGTAGACTTTGTTTTTGTTCTAGTATAGTCTGGGTGAATTCTCCTTAAGTCCCTTCCCATATTCCCTGAGTCTAAGAGTCTTTCCCTACAAGATTTGGCTTGCGAGCTGGTTATTGAATTCTTCTTATTTCTCTGTGGCCTGAGGATTTTGGTGTGTGTGTTTTGGAAGATGGGTAGAAGGAGTAGGGAGAGAGCTAAACTGGGACTGGGTACAGCCTAGTTGTTCAAATAGTCTATACTTTTACTAGCTTTTTTTCTGATTTATGTTTTTTATTGAAGTGTTTGAAATCTCTTACTATATAGTTTTGGATTTGTCGATTTTATTTTGTAATCCTGTCAGTTTGCTCTGTCTAATGCAATGTTATATTATTAGGTGCCAAATGGTTTTATTGTCTTGCGAATTATTCTCTATTTTTTGTAATGTAACTTACTGTGAAATCTACTTAGCTTTTTAAAACTTTATGTTCAAATTTTCTTTTTTGGTGTTAGTTATGTCTTTTATAACCAGCATATATATGAATTTATATTATTGCTACTCCATCTGATAATTTCTGTCTTTTAATAGGTGAGCTTTACCTATCACATTCACTTTGATATTTTATGTGTTTGGGCTTATTTCTACTGCCTTCCTTCATATTTTCTGCTTACCATTCATTTTATTATTTTTTTTTTCTGTTGGCCTACCTTCTGTTGGATTGATAAAGTATTCTAAATTTTTCTTTTTCTTTCTTTCTTCTCCCCTCTTTTTCTTCCTCTTCTCTTTCTTCCAAATTCTATTTGTCCTCCTTTTGATTCATCTAGTTTGGAAGATATCAAGACTGTTTCTATTTCTATATTGGTTACCTAGCATTTGTCTTTTTAAACTTTATGTAGAACAAACATATAGAAATGAGTATATGCATAAGTGTACACCTCAGTGAATTTTCACAAAGTAAATACATCTGTGTAATAACCCAGATCAAGAAGTAGAGCATTACCAGCACCCAATGACCCCTATAATGTCCCATCCCAGATGCCAGTTTCTCCCCTTCCCTTCCTAGGGTTAATCACTACTCTGTCTTCCTTACCATAGATTAGCTTTGTCTGTTTTGAACTTTATGTAAATGTTATAATATGGCCTCACTGTGTCTGACTGCTATTGCTCAATACTATATTGCTACACAATTTATGCTGTTGGATGTAGTGGTGACTCATTCACTTTAATGTAGAGTATCCCATTGTATGAATACACCACAATTTATTATCCATTTTACTCTTGCAGCCATTTAAGTTGTTTCTAGGATTTAACAATGATGATTAATGCAATTTTGAATATTCTTGTTCCTTTCTTTCATTCACTGTTATGTTGGGTATACATGTAGGAGTGAAATCTTAGGATTGCTGAGTTATAGGCTCTGCACGCATTCAGCTTTAGTAGTTGCTGTCAAACAGTTTTCTAAAGTGGTTGTACCAATTTATATTTCCATGTATAGTGCATGAAAGCTCTAATTGCTCCATATCTTCACCAATATGTGGTATTACTAGTTTCTTTAGATTTTACCTATTCTCACAAGTGTGTATAGTTACACAATTTTCTACTCCCTGATGAATAATGATGTTGAGCACTTCATATGCTTATCATCATTTATTATCTTTCATGAATTACTTGTTCAATGTTCAAGTTTTTGCTCATTTTTAATGGGCTTTCCATTTTTATAATGCTTCACAGGAACATTTTATATATTTTAGATAGGAATATTTCGTCAGATAAAATATTGAAAGTATTTTCCCCAGTTTGTAGTTTTCTTGTTTACTTTTTTACTGGTATCTTTACATAAACATCTATCAACACTTTCCTTTAATAAGTTTTTGCCTGTCTATGGAGACAGACCCAGGGTGCCAATTTTTAGGGCCAGGGCAGACGTGGCACGGACTTTCCCATAAGTGCACACTAGATATACAAATTTGATCTCATTTGGGTTGAACGTGGGTGGCATGGTAAAAGTGGCTGGTATTGGATGAACCTGGATTCTGGACAACAAAAGAAAGTTGCACCTTTGCCTCCTTTGAGCTGAAAGCCAAAATTCTACATGGTGTTTTGTTATTACCATTCACATAGACATATACCTCCCACCTGCCCCAGAATTGATTTTTGTATCTTATGTGAAGTAGGATATCAAGAATATTTTTTTCCATATGGATAACCAATTTACCCAGCATCATTATTTTTAAAAAATTTCTTTTCTCATTTTTTATACTTTATAGGAAAACAAATGATCTTACATAATTTTATTTTCTTCCAGGTGTCTATTTGTTTACTCTCGTGCTAATACCAAAAAATCTAACTACTGTAACTTTGCAATATATCTCGATAACTCTTAGGGCAAAGTCCTCCAATTTTATTATTCTTCAAAATTTATGGGTTTAGTCTTAGTCCTTTGCATTTTTATAAATAGACAAATTAGATCTATTTGTTAATTTCCACAAAATACTTTAACGTTAATATATAAGCTATAAATTAAGTGTAAGTAAAATTAATTAATTATACATAAAGTATAATATATGCAGTAAGTTCCTTGACATCAGCCTTGGAAATGAGTTATTGGATCTAAGTCCAAAAGCAAAGGCAACAAAAGCAAAAATAAACAAGTGGGACTTATAGCAAACTTAAAAGCTTCTGCACAGCAAAGGAAATCATTAGCAAAATGAAAAGGCAAACCTACTGAATGAGAGAAAATATATGTAAGTCATATATATGAGAAAGCATTAATATCAAATTATATAAAGAACTCATACAACTGAATAGCAATAAAAGAATCCGATTCAAAATGAGCAGAGAATTTGAATAGACATTTCTTTCAAAAAGACGTGTAGATGGCCAACAGGCACATGATCAAATATTCAACATCACTAATCATCAGGGAAATGCAAATCAAAACCACAATGAGATATTCCTTCACATCTGTTAGAATGGCTAGTCTCAAAAAGACAAGAAATAAGAAGTGCTGGTGAGGATGTGGAGAAAAGAGAACCCTTGTGCACTGCTGGTGGGAATGTAAAGTGGTGCAGCCGCTATGAAAAACAGTAAGGGGCTTCCTCAAAAAATTAAAAATAAAATGACCATATGATGCAGCAATTCCACTTCTAGTTATTATCTGAAGGAAACAAAAACACTAATTTGAGAAGGTAATGTACCCCCATGTTCAATGTATTATTATTTATAATAGCCTAGATATGGGAACAACCTAAATGTCTACTGATAGATTAATGGATAAACAAGATGTATTATATGTATAACAATGAAATACTATTCAGCCATATAAAAGAATGAAATCTTGACATCCATGACATCATGGATGGACCTGAGTGCACTAATGCTAAGTGAAATAAGTCAGACAGAAAAAGACAAATACCATATGGTCTCACATATATGTAGAGTTTAAAAACAAACCAAGCAAAGAAGCAAACAAAACCAAGCTTATAGATACAGAGAACAGATTGGTTGTTGCCAGGCCCAGGAGTAACTATGGGTGAAGGGGGTCAAATGGTATAAACTTCCAGGTATAAAATAAACAAGTCATGAGGATATAATGTACAGAATACTGACTATACTTAGTAATATGGTATTGCATAATTGAAAGTTGCCAGGAGAGAAAATCTTACAAGTGTTCATTACAAGACAAAAACATAAAAAAAATTTATAACTATATATGATAAAAGATGTAATGAGATTTATTGTGGTGATCATCCACAATGTATAAAAATAGTGGATCGTTATGTTGTACACCTGAAACTAATATGATGTTATATGCCAAGTATACCTCAAAAGAAAAAGAGTAGAAGAGGGAGTTAAGATAGCAAAGTAGTAGGGGGCCCCATGCTAGCCTCATCCCCTAAACATAGCTAGATAAATATCAAATCATTGTGAACACCCAAGAAATTGATGTGAAGACTGAGAGACCAAACTGCACAACTAGAGGGAGAGAAGAGGCCATATTGTGGAAGGTAGGAGGTGCAGAGATGTGATTTGAGGGAGAAAAATATCATGGGTGCTGTGGAGGGGAGGGAGCCCTGATCAGAGACAGGGGAGAGAGAGAGAGTGAGAGAGAGAGAGAGGGAGAGCACAGTGCACAGGGATTGCACAAGAAAACCAATTCCTTCAAACCACTGACTGGGAAAATGAGAGGAGGTGATTATAATGAGTTTTTACAATTAGTGGAGTTCAAATACTGAAGTTGTAAAAGTCTGCACTGTGGCTGGTGTGGAGCCTGGTGGGCACAGCAGTGATCCTGTGGAGGAGGGCAGAGACCCAGGAGCAGATGGAGCCATCTGAGGATCTCCTGGTAGGCACTAGGAGAGATCTCCCCGTTCTTGGAGCACATCTGGAAGAGGTGGCACTACCTCTCAGGGCACAAAAGAGCGGGCAGGTGCCATTGCACTGCCCAGTTCCTTAGGATGTGGGCAGAGACACCTGCTGAGGGCAGCTAAACAAGATGCCCACTTTTTGCTGTGCTTTACTCTAAACTTTAACCAAGTACACATTGGTGTGACTGCCCTTCTGGGACAAACCAGCAACAGCCACAGTGTGGTGAGATCCTCCCCCAGAAGACCAGCACAAATACCCCTGCACACAAGTCTACTGACCATAGAGTGCTGCAAAGCTTCAGCTCTAGTGGAAATAGCGTCAGGCCTCTTTTAACAAGCAGATTAGACCGCACCTAGTTAAAACTTGCCACACATGAACAAGGTCCAAACACTCCCTACTGTAGGCGAGGAGAAACTCTGCAGACGACTGACCTGAGGGAAAGAGCAGCCAGAATACAGCAGCAGAGTGACCTAGACAAAACACCAATACAGAGGAATTCGTCCCAAAAGAACAAGAAAAGGTCATAGTCAGAGATCAAATTGAAACAGATGTAAGTAATATGCCTGAACCAGAATTTAAAACAACAATCATAGGGATACTTGCTGGGCTTGAGAAAAGCATAGAAGACACCAGGGAGTCCCTTGCCACAGAGATAAAAGACCTAAAAACCACTCAGACTGAAATAAAAAATGCTATAATTGACATGCAAAACCGACTGGATATAATGACCATAGGATGGATGAATCAGGGGAATGAATCAATGATACAGAAGATAAAATTATGGAAAATAATGAAGTTGAAAAGAAGAGGGAGAGAAAAATATTGGTTCACAACTTAGTGGTAGACTTAGGGAACTCAGTGACTCCATAAAGCATAATAACATTTCTATTATAGGAGTCCCAGAAGAAGAGAGGGAAAAAGGGGCAGAAGGTTTATTTGAGCAAATTATAGCTGAAAATTTCCCTAATCTGGGGAAGGAAACAGACATCCAAATCCAAGAGGTACAGAGAACTCCCATCAAAATCAACAAAAGCAGGCAAACACCAAGACATATTGTAGTAAATTTTGGAAAATACAGAGAAAAGGAAAATATCCTAAAAGCTGCAAGGGAAAAGAAATCCCTGACTTACAAGAAAAGACAAATAAGGTTAGCAACAGACCTATTCACAGAAACTTTACAGCCCAGAAGAGAGTGGCAGGATATATTCAATGTGCTGAATGGGAAAAATCTGCAGCCAAGAATACCTTATCCTGCAAAACTATCATTCAGAATAGGAGAGATAAACAGTTTCCCAGACAGACAAAAACGAAAGAAGTTCGTGACCACCAAACCAGTCCTGTAATGAATATTAAAGGGGACTCTTTCAGTGGGGGAAAAAAGACCAAAAGCAACAAGACTAGAAAGGAACAGAGAAAATCTCCAGAAACAATTTTACAGGTAACAAAATGGCACTAAATTCATATCTATAAATAGTCACTCTGAATGGAAATGGACTAAATGCTCCAATCAAAAGCCATAGGACATCAGAATGGATAAAAAATAAGACCCATCAATATGCTACCTACAAGAGACTCATTTTTAGACCTAAAAACACTTGCAGATTGAAAGTGAGAGGATGGAGAACCATTTATCATGCTAATGGGTGTCAAGAGAAAGCCAGAGTAGCCATACTTACATCAGAAAAACTTGATTTTAAACCAAAGACTGTAACAAGAGATGAAGAAGGGCATTATATCATAATTAAGGGGTTTATCCATCAACAAGATCTAACAATTGTAAATATTTATGCCCCCAACTTGGAAGCACCCAAATATATAAATCAATTAATAATAAATATAAAGAAACTCATGGATAATAATACAATATTAGTAGGGGACTTTCACACCCCACTTTCAGCAATGGACAGATCATCAAAGCAGAAAATCAATAAGGAAACAACGGCTTTTAATGACACACTGGACCAGATGGACTTAGGAGATATATTCAGAACATTTCATTCTAAAGCAGAATACACATTCTTTTCGAATGCACATAGAACATTCTCCAGAATAGATCACATACTGGGTCACAAACCAGGCCTCAACAAATACAAAAAGTTGAGATCATACCTTGCATATTTTCAGACCACAATGCTATGAAACTTGAAGTCAACCACAAGAAAAATTTAGAAAGACCACAAATACATAGAGGTTCAAGAACATCATAGTAAAGAATGAATGGGTTAACTAGGAAATTAAAGAAGAAATAAAAAAGTACAAGGAAGCAAATGAAAATGACAACATGACAGTCCAAAACCTTTGGAATCCAGCAAAGGTTCTCATAAGAGGGAAGTACACAGCAATAAAGGCCTACCTCAAGAAGCAAGAAAAATTTCAAATACACAATCTATCCTAAAGGAGCTAGAAAAAGAACACCAAATGAAACCTAAAGTCACCAGAAAAAGAGAAATAATAAAGATTAGAGCAGAAATAAATGATATAGAAATAACAACAACAACAAAAAACCCACAGTAGGACAAATCAATGAAAACAGGAGCTGGTTCTTTGAAAGAATTAATCAAATTGATAAACCCCTAGCCAGACTTATCAAAAAGAAAAGAGAAAGGACCCAAATAAATAAAATCAGTAACATAGGGCACCTGGGTGGCTCAGTCAGTTAAGTGTCTGACTCTTAATTTCTGTTCAGGTCATGATCTCAGGTCATGAGACTGAACCCCATGGTGGGCTCCATGCTGGGTATGGAACCTGCTTAAGATTTTCTCCCTCTCCCTCTGTCCCTCCCCCCTTGTGCTTTCTCTCTTTAAAAAAAAATAGTTAGATAGAATCATGAATGAGAGAGGAGAGATCACAACCAACACCACAGAAATACGAACAATAATAAGAGAATATTATGAAAATTGGGCAATCTGGAAGAAATGGATAAATTCCTAGAAACATATAAACTACCAAAACTGAAATAGGAAGAAATAGAAAATTTGAACAGACCCATACCCAGCAAAGAAACTGAATCAGCAATCAAAAATCTCCCAAAAAACAAGTCTCAGGCCAGATGGCTTCCCAGGGGTATTCTACCCGACATTTATTTATTATTATTATTTTCTTTATGTTATGTTAGTCACCATACAGTACATCATTAATTTTTGATATAGTATTCCATGATTCATCGTTTGCTCCATGCAATACGTGCTGTCCTTAATACCCATCACTGGGCAAAAAGAAGAGTTAATACCTATTCTTCTCAAACTGCTCCAAAAAACAGAAATGGAAGGAAAATTCCAAACTCATTCTATGAAGCCAGCATTACCTTGATTCCAAAACCAAAGACCCAGGGTGCCTGAGTGGCGCAGTCGTTAAGCGTCTGCCTTCGGCTCAGGGCGTGATCCCAGCGTTCTGGGATCGAGCCCCACATCAGGCTCCTCCACTATGAGCCTGCTTCTTCCTCTCCTACTCCCCCTGCTTGTGTTCCCTCTCTCACTGGCTGTCTCTCTCTGTCAAATAAATAAATAAAATCTTTAAAAACAAACAAACAAACAAACAAACAAACAAAAAAACCCAAAGACCCCACCAAAAAAGGAGAATTATAGGTCAATACCTCAGATGAACATGGATGCAAAAATTCTCAATGAGATACTAGCAAATCGAATCCAACAGTATACTAAAAGAATTATTCATGATGATCAAGTAAGACTTATTCCTGGGCTGCAAGGGTGGTTCAATATTCACAAATCAATCAATATGATACACCAGATTAATGAAAGAAAGGATAAGAACCATATGATCCTCTCAAGATGCAGACAGAGAGGGGGAAGCAGGCTCCCTGCTGAGCAAGGAGCCAGATGCAGGGCTTGATCCCAGGACCCCGGGATCATGACCTGAGCCGAAGGCAGATGCTTAACCCCCTGAGCCACCCAGGTGCTCTGCAACTTTTTTCTAGATATGTCTCCTGAGACAAGGGAAACAAAAGCAAAAATGAACTATTGGGACTTCATTAAGATAAAAAGCTCCTGCACAGCAAAGGAAACAGTCAACAAAACTAAAAGGCAACTTTGGAATGGGAGAAGATATTTGCAAATGACATATCTGGTAAAGGGTTAGTATCCAAAATATATAAAGTACTTCAAAACTCAACACCCAAAAACCAAATAATCCATTTAAAAAATGGGCAGAAGATTGAACAGACATTTCTGCAAAGAAGACATGCAGTTAGCTAAAAGACACATGAAAAGATGTTAGTCATCACTTATTATCAGGGAAATACAAATCAAAACTACCAGGAAATATCACCTCACACCTCTCATGGCTAAAATTAACAACACAGGAAATAACAGATATTGTTGATGATGTGGAGAAAGGGGAACCCTCTTATACTGTTGGTGGGAATGCAAACTGGTGCAGGCACTCTGGAGAAGGGTATGGAGGTTGCTCAAAAAGTTAAAAATAGACCTACCTTATGATTTAGCAATTTCACGACTAGGTATTTACACAAGGGATACAGAAATATTGATTTCCAGGGACACATTCATGCTGATGTTCATAGCATGTTCATAGCATCATTATCAATAATAGCCAAATGACAGAAGAGCCCAAATGTCCACTGACTGATGATAAAGAAGATGTGGTACATATACATACAATGAATATTATTCAGCCATCAAAAAGAATGAAATCTTGCAATTTGCAACAACATGGTTGGAGGTAGAGTATTATACCTAGTGAAAAAAGTCAGTCAGAGAAAGACAAATACCATATAATTTCACTCATACATGGAATTTAAGAAACAAGACAGATGAGCATGGGGTGGGGGAAGAGAAATGGAGGCAAACCATAAGAGAGACTCTTAACTATAGAGAACAAACTGAGGGTTGCTGGAGGGGAGGTGGGCACCGGGATGGTTTAAATGCATGATGGGTATTAAGGAGGGCACTTGTGACGAGCACTGGGTATTATAAGTAAGTGATGAATCACTAAATTATACTCCTGAAACTAATATTACACTCTATGTTAACTAACTAGAATTTAAATAAAAATTTGAAACAATAAAAAAAAAAGAAATGGAATATCTGATTCATGAATAAAACTGCTAAATATTAAGAAAAAAAGAAAAAGAGATACAGTATAGACCTTGAAACCATATCAAAAACTTTCTGCACTCTTAAAAATAGCTAAAGTATAATTTATTCCTAAAAATATCCGAAGTTACCTAGTATTTTATCCTCCTCTCAAACTAATAATCTAAATAAACATCAATTATAAGTTGAATATCCATTTCCCTGCACCTTGCTTTTTGTTGCCAAGTTATCTGTGTATAATATTCTAAACTGAAAGTTCCCCTTGTTACACTGAATATATTTCTCTATTGTTTAATGGCATCTATTGTTGCTGTGAGAAATCTGCTTGGTTTAATGTTTAATTACTATTTCTATTGGTAATCTGTCTTTTCTCCTGGTAGCTGGTAAGAGTGTCTCTTAATTCTTGATTTTTTTCTAGTTTAAGTATGATGGGTCTAGGTGTGAATATTTTCATAAATCCTGCTTGGTTCTTAGAGTTCACCTTCTATTTGAGGATGCAGATCTCTATTCAATTTTCAAAAATTCACAATACTTTTCAAACATTCCTTTTTTGTGATTCTGTTGTTTCCGTTTGGAAGTCTTATTTGTCTTTTTAGTCTATCCATTTCTTAGCACTTGGGTGACCATATAATTTATTGTCTAAATTAGGACATATTTGAGAGTTAAAAGGATTGTCCACTAGTAATTACAACAGGACAATGGATGTAAACTGGAACTCTACCAAGCATACTGGGGTGTATGATCTATTTAACATTTTTACAGATTTTATTCCCTATGTTATGATCTGGGTGAATCCTCAGTAATATTTTCTAACTTATTATTTTCTCTTCTATTGTCTCTGTTCCAAAGTTTACCAAATCTTTTGAATTTTTCAATCCAGTAGATTTTTAATTTCCAATATGTCTAGTCTTTCTGCTTTTAATTTGACTTATTTCATTTCTGTTTTTCATTGTTTTTATATAATTTTTAAATATAATTTATATAATTTTCATTTTAATCCTTAAGCATTCAAAGCATATTTATACTAAAGTTTTGGATAGATAGTTTCATAAATTTTTACCTGGAATGAAATTTTGTTGCAATTATTGATTTTTTTCTGGGTTACATTCATAGCATTAGAATTCTCCATGTGTTTTGAAATTTTGTTTTGCAGCCTAATTTTTAAGGACATTCCCCCCACTTCTTCTTTTCCTTCACACTTCTCTGTCTAGTGGTTTTATAGCTTTATTTTCTCAACTTCCTGAAACCCAGCTCTAACCCAGACAACTGTATAGAATTGCAGAACACCTGCCCATGGTCTCAGTAGGGCTAGGACATCAGGTTCTAGGCCAGGGGCAGTTGGCACAGTTCCTCAGGCGCATGGCGTGTTTGGTCCTTTTGCTTCTGAAGCAGTCTACAAAGTCATTACTGCAGGTAGTGGGTCCTACACATTTCCAACCTCCTTTTCCCAGAAGGAGCCTCACCTTGCACCTGTTTTCAAACCTGGCTCCAGTCTTCTGATTTCTATGGAACACCTTCAGTGTTCCTTCCCTGAGTTGCCAGCTGCCACTGCCTGCTTCAGGACCAGAGCCCAGCATGTCTGTGACCTCGGTTCCACCCAACTTTGGGTTTCTCTTCTATTTTGGTACACATCAATGCTTAACAGGTTTTGAACCCAGACAAGGCTTTTACTTTTATATCTTTATATACTTTTGCTATGTGTTAGATCGAGGAGGTACATTAGAGCAGGAACTAACTGTTCTATTTTGACCAGAATACATACAATTTTAAAATAAAGAAGTACACTGTATTTTTTTAAAACAAAAATGGGTGATTACAAAGTATCCAGACTTACCAAATTTGGAGGACATTTAGAGGTATGTATTTTTTTTTAAAGATTTCATTCATTTATTCGACAGAGATAGAGACAGCCAGCGAGAGAGGGAACACAAGCAGGGGGAGTGGGAGAGGAAGAAGCAGGCTCACAGCAGAGGAGCCTGATGTGGGGCTCGATCCCATAATGCCAGGATCACGCCCTGAGCCGAAGGCAGACGCTTAACCGCTGTGCCACCCAGAGCCCCTAGAGGTATGTATTTTTTGTACAAGTCTCTGAAACATTTTTGTAAATATGAGATAGTGGTAGTACTAACAGGATGAACAGAACCCTTTGTCTACAGGATGGTTTAAAATAACTTTTGCCAAACTGCAGTTATTTCTTTCCTAATTACATCGTATGGAAATCTTTTCTATTAGCTGAAGCATTTTCTGGTGCTTTATGACATTGTGACTTGGCTATTTTGAAATGAGACATATTTTATTCAGTTAAAAAAGACAAATATTAAGTTTTCCATGTAAAATAGTTATGAAATCTGCAGAAAAAAGAGAAAAAAAAAAAAAGAAAAGGAAGAAGGAAGAAAAAGCACATTTACTCCAGTGTTTTGAATAGTACTTGGCCTTAGTAAATATTTGTGGAAAAAATGAAAGGATAAGTATCTGAGTCTCACACCATTGCTGGTTATCCCTGAGTAGTCAAGGGAGTAGGGTAGGGAACATGTTGTGGATGGGACAGGGATAAGCGCAGCATGAGGGCTCACAGATTTAAGGTACTGGGTCAGGTGAGAGGTGAAGTGAAGTATAGAGTTAGTGTAATTGTCAAAGTATTTGTTGTTCTATAACTTGGTTGTAAAAAACAGTGATTTTTTTGATTTTGACATTTTTATGTGGTTGTGAGTTTTCTGAGTCACATCAAAACCATTATGCCAACTCAGCCACGTCTAACTGTCCTGCTTCCCATTTTGAGCCTATTTTACTGAGCTCTACTCATCATTCAGAGGTGAGGAGACAGGTCACAGTGTGAGGTTATATATAGATATCCTCCACACTGTGGAGGGAGCACATTTGGAGAAAAGAAGTACATGAGTCATCGCCCTGCTGTAGTCCCTGCATTGTGGAACCTAAAGGGAAGGTCCATTCAAGGCTATATTGGAATGAATAGCAGGTTCCAGCAACATAACTTTACCAATTTTTATGTCACCCAAGCCCCTAGAGGAGAAACAAGGAAATAGGTTGGATCTTAAAGAATTAGAGGGACAGAATGATTCTGGTTGAGTCACTGTGGCCTCCGCCTCAGCTCTTAGCCCCTGTGCATAACAGTGGTGGGCCTTCAGTTTCTAAATTTCTATGTGGGAAGCAAGTAAGGACTTCTCATTGGATCACTTATTCCCAAGACCCACTCCCAAGAGCAGAACTCTTCAATAACTACTGACTCAACTATTTTATCATATTGAAGGAAACAAAATAGGGTGTATGAGAGTATTTTAATATGCAAATCTCACTCAAAGTTTTCTCTGAGTCATTTTGTACTCTAATTTACAACATACTCTATAGCTCAACATAAATATATTCCCTTTAATTCTTCATAGGTTGACACTTGCTCTTATTGGCCAAAGACTAAATAGAACTTTGAGCAATCTCCTGAATAAGTGGGGAAACCAGTTCCAGCAGGTTCAAAGGACTCCTACTTAGACTGGTTTCTAGGAACTAGAAATCTGTATAAACACTGTGAGGAAGCTGAGCCAAGACTAAACCAATTACATTAAGTTGATGAAAATAAATTATGTTGTTTTTGTGTTATTTTCCCACTTCACTAGGTCTTTACTGCTAAGATTTGAGTCTAGGACATATTTTGGTTTTTGGCTTAGTATTATCAGCATCTGGTCTCTCTCTGTCCTTTCTCTTTTCCATTTTCTCCTGTTCCCTCCCACCAAAGACATATTTCTTTCCCATAATACCACTGTTGCTGCCACCTCTTTTATCATGAACTGTCCCATAAGATCTGACAGTATACCATACATGCTTGCTTCCTCAGGATGTGCCTAGCTTTGCTTCCTCTCCTTTGTCCTATGTATAGCTCGGCTATAAATATATTCTTGCCTTCATCTTCTCTACAATACCTCTAATGCTCCTGTAACACAAACTATTACCAATATAAAATCCATGTCATTTGTTTCTTCTTTAATAATCCTTGAAATCCATTTACTGGTAAAAATCCTTTTAAACCTTAGGAATAATACTCACCTATCACTATCCAGATTTTCTATATTTATAGATTAGATTATAATTATAGTGTCTTATTTTACTAGTTGTATTGATAAATAGCCCTATATAATTGTAAATAAAGCATTAGAAGTAGTCCCTTAGCCATCTCCTGTCCCAACAAAAAGTATAATTGTGTATTATATAATATATAGTATATTAAAACTATATAGCAGACATACACATATACATTTTCCCCAAAGTCCTTTCAGAATGATGTAACATAATAAATTTACCAAAAGACAAAATTAGGATGATGAGTGGCAGTTAGAAACTGGAAAAACAGCATTAATTTGGCAACTGATTAGCTATTTTTCTGTTGAGCAGAAGATAAGAATCCAACTCTGAAAAGAACTAAGTCCCCATCTTTGACATTAAGTTTCCTCAAATGTGCAGGTATTAAAAAGAATTATAATTGAGCATAGTGTTCCAAATTTATTACTTAGTACATAACATAGCAGGTACTAAATTGAATTGAAGAATGAAACTAAAGAAGATATCATAGGAAAATAAAGTGGAATCTTGTAAAATTAAAGACCCCGTTTTTCATAGAAATTGTTTAGAAGTTGCTTAACTAGGAGTGTGCAAGAAAATTGCAAAGTCTCTTTATTTTAGACATGGTTGTATTCACTGACATGCTTCAACCTGGTAATAAATCAGCCTGGGAACCTTTTACATAAAGGGATGTCACTATAAATTAGCTTTTACATTTTATCTTAAGTAGTATCATCATAAAATATTTAATCAAGACACTAAAGCTGTCAAAGTAGTTGGATAATTTGAGACCTGGTGTGTAAAAAAGATCTGATTCTTTCATGTTGGGATTTCTCCTTGTTATATAAATTTTGATTTGTGAATTTACTAGAACTTGCCATAGTAATAACAATAGATAACTTATTTACAAATTATAACTATAACAAATGTTTGGCAATCAGAGATACTATTTAAATACTTTGGTTAGAAACTAATCAGAACAGACTAAATTTAAAGAAAATAACACACCAAAATGCTTTGTCTTATTTTGCTCTGAAATGAAGAAGAAGCTATTCTTACCATGCAGATGTTTTTTTCTATTCTTTTTTAGTTTATCTTTCCATATATTTGTCAATTATTTCACATTTTTGAATAATAATAATGATAATGATAATTTGACTTTACATACAAGATAAAAATTGATCTTTTCCACACTCTTCTTAGGCAGGGAGAGTAGGAAACAGATAAAGAAACTGAAGTCTAGAAGGGTCACTGGGTGTCCCTTCTGTCCTGGCTTCTTATACTTCAGAAGGCAGCAAGAGCCCATCTTTTGGCTACTTGTCAGGATTACCATTTTGTTTGCCTCTTCCTAGTGGAGGATCCTTGCTTTTCTCTTCACTGGCTCTTTGACCCACAGGCTGCACCAGTTAACTATCGCCTGCCTCGGGCACTTCTTGACTTCTGTGACTGGTTTAGCTCTGCATTTCTGACTTTGATCTTTGCCTTTACTGTTTGTTCTCTGCCTCCCTGCAACCTCAGTGGCCATGAAAATCACTTCCTGCCATCTGCCCCAGTTCCTTGAGCCTATTTCAATCAGGCCAGCTCTGTCCAGCCTCCTACCATGAGAGGAGGATCAGATATCCTGCCCAGAGCAACAGAGTCTGGATGATAACACAAATAAAAGCACTTTTGCAATATGCCATTCAAATTGTTGAAGATAACAACCATCACAAATTCTCAACTATTTTCAGTCATTACCAGCCTGGCCACATTGATCAAACAAATAAATATTGTGAAGGTAGATCTGTGAATTTCTCTTACTTTTTAAAAGCTGAAGTAATAAATTCCCCAAGTATAGACTTCAAACAACATCTGTTGACTTAATTAGAGAAGAAATGCTTCAAGGATGAATTCTTTTCCTAAACTTGGTTGTCTTTTCAACAGATGATACATCTGAAACAATAGGTAGGGAGCAGATGTGGGATAGTCTGAGTCCTAGCTTGCATTTGGCAAAACTCTGACTACGGAGTGAAACCATTAAAGATGTTGTCAGTGAGACTGATGATGTTACGCATTTTGAAACTGTCCTTGACAAATTATATAAAATGCACAATTCTCTCCAAAGACACACCATGAATTGTAGCAAAATGTAACACATAATACACCCTTTTTCAGGGGCAAGAATTTTATTAGTTCACTAAGGCACATTCAGACTGAGTTAAGACAGATTCTGAAATAATTCTACTAAAATATGTCATTGTAAATAGTTCAGAATCAAATGGAAAAAGAAGCATGAATGTACTGAGAAGAGACTGTTTAAATAACATATGACCCTCTCCCAGTGTATGATTTCCCCTTCCATGTTGGAGTGGGGAAGGTGGGCCCTGCAGAAGCAGGTCCCAAGGATTGTGAGATCATGGATGAGAAACCTGAATCCAGAGTGCCAGTCCAGTGTTTTGATCTGAGCTTCTAAAGCAGGAGTGACTTGCCTTGTCTTACGAAGAAACCAGAGGCATCTTAGATGGATTGGGTCAAATTTCATCTCCTCTGCCCCCAGTGATTGATAAGTTAAAATATTATTTTGTATTAAAAGAGAAATATATATGACATATAATTTTAAATTCTTATAGACTTTTAAAATGAAGAATAAGAATTCAAAGAAATCTTGTGCTTGCATTGGTTGACCACCCCTCAACTAATGGCATGTATTTACCTGCCTTTGTCTTAAGGATACTTATATGGACATGCCGAAAAAGAACAGAAAGATAGCAAAAAATTGTGTATCTAAGTATGGAGTCAGAATGGACAGGCAAAGCACAACGTTAGGAAGCTTGGAGCAATTCCAGGGACCAAAGCTGAAATCCATGCAGGACTGAATAAGCTAGTTCTCTTCATTATTTCCTACCTGCCTTTTTTCCATAGAACTAAAGCAGAAAGTCATTGAGTCTCAGGGTTCAGAGAGACTTTTTAGGGCCATTAAATCCAATCTTCTTATTACATAAAAATTCCACAAGAGTTTTAAGAAGTAGTTTTCAAGTGTCTTCTGGAATACTTTCAAAGACAAAGAACTCATTATAATGTAAGAAAGCTTTTCTACCTTCCAAGAATGTGAATTGTTTAGAAGTACAGGATTGTTACAACACTAGTTTCTAAAAGTCAGATAGTAGGAAGAAAAATTGTCCTTAGGAATCTATTTATCCTGGCTTCTCATTCAGGGCTTGTTTTCACAAAACTTTAGTAGAAATACTTGATTATAAATTGGTCTAAAGGAAACTGACTTGGCAGCTGTAAGGGAAGTCCAAATTTAAGCCAGAGGGAAAAGAACAAATGACATCATAGGAAGTTGTGAAACCTAATTCAGTAGAGAGACAGGCAGAGTTATTGACCACAACCTAAGACAACTTATTTTTCAGTAAAAAAAAAGTGCTATGATCCACTAGTGGAATATTTCTTCCTTCTTCCCCTCATTTTCCCCTCCTGGATTCCAAAGTGCAGGTGGCCCAGATACACAGCATTACCTCAGAGGGGAAATATTTTAAAGCTATTGTCCTATTCTTAAATCAACAAAATTAAAGAATCTACAATAAATCATAAGTGATTCTAGTATTCTACAAAAAATTCCACAAAAATCCTACAAAAACAAAAATCACAGTGATTCTATAATTACCTCCAATTCTAGAGAGTCAATTGCATATCACTTTCCAAAAAATATATATATAGGACACTATTTTGAAATGACAAAAACGTTGTGCTTGTAATTAAGCAATGGATTCTTCTCTCTTATCAAGTGCAGATACTTCTGTAAAGATTTTATTTGTATTTTACACATAATAACCACCACTCTGGGATATCATCATCATTCCCCATTAATGCCATATTAACTGAAAATCTATACAAAGGTAGGATATGTATGAAAGTCAAACAAATTTGGGGGTTTACATACTGACATTTAGCTCCTGCTCACCAGCCACTTAAGTGAAGGCTTATAGTAGAATGTGCCTGGTCTACTAATATGTATAGAGATCTCAGTCAAAACTTTTATTAGAGAGACGACTGAAGAAAATCATCCTATTCATACAATAGCAGAAGAGACTCTAGTGATCCAAACCTTTTTAAAGTGTGACTGGACATCCTAGGATAAGGAGACATGTGAGAAATACCATCAGCATTAAAGAGAACAAGCAAGGCCAAAATATAGAAAACTGACTTGAGGAACTAATGATAATCTGAGCTATAAACTATTTTGAATTTACATATAATAAATTCAACCACTGTAATAGCCTTATGAGGTAAATACTGTATTATCCCATTTTGTGGATGAAGAAATTAAGGCACAGTGCATCCACAAACCTGGTCTCACATGCAGGGAACAATCTGCTTATTCTATAGTGTCCACTGAGTGAACCCCTAGGCCCACCTGGCTAGAATGGCCCCAGCAATTCTAAGAGAAAAGAATTCTGAGTGTGCCTCAGTGAACTAATAAAATAAAATAAAAAAGAAAACTAATAAAACTTTTCAGCTTCAAAACAAAAAGCAGAAAGCTACTTGGACTGGGCAAAGATCATGTTTAAAGCAGCAAAATTTTGCGATCAAATTATTAGCAGAAAAAGATAAACACAGTCTTTTCTACAACCAAAAAAAAGACTTCATTACTGAGCATAGTGTGGTGGAAGAATTGGAAAATAAATTAGTGGCAGGAAAGGAGGAAGAGCAAAAATCCAGCAACAGCTGGTCAAAATACGTAATGATGTAAAGAAACTCCAGCATTAGTTAAAAGAAGTGACACACCTAATTTTATTGAAAAGCTCAGAGAAACAATGGAACCAGTTGAAAATGCAATGAACACTTTTAAATAAGAGCAGAATTTGATATATGAAGAGCTTATTAAAGAAGAGAAAATAACTAATGAATGCCATATCCAGAAAAACTGACACATGGGCTTTGGGTCACTCAGAAACACACGAGCTTTCATAGCAATGTCAAGCAAAGTTCCTGTAGACAAAGTACCATCATATAATCTTCTAAGAGAAATATGGATTCTGAAAAATTCTTTCAGCAAACAGGAAGATGACAAGGGCAATGGACTATGATTATTACTAGAACTCTGTAACAGTGAGGAACAAACATAAAGAGAAGCCTACATTTATGGGAGAAGTTCTAGAACACTACCCTGGATGAACACAGGATGAAGTGCAACAGCATGAAAAATGCTAGAAAAATTTCTGACTCTAGAAGAAAGGAAAAAAAGTCTATTAAGAATTGGAAAACTAGGGGCGCCTGGGTGGCACAGCGGTTAAGCGTCTGCCTTCGGCTCAGGGTGTGATCCCAGCGTTATGGGATTGAGCCCCACATCAGGCTCCTCCGCTATGAGCCTGCTTCTTCCTCTCCCACTCCCCCTGCTTGTGTTCCCTCTCTCACTGGCTGTCTCTATCTCTGTCGAATAAATAAATAAAATCTTTAAAAAAAAATTGGAAAACTAAAAACAGCAAAAATTTGGGGATTTTCAAGTAAAGGCCGGATATACTTATGCTTCCTCATAATAAACAAGAAGATGATGAAAGTAAAAAGAGGAACAAAGAAGAAAATTGCCAGTTGAAGCTTGCAAAAAAAACAGAAAAGTATATAAATATCAATGAAATATGTTTCTTATACTTAAAAGAAGTTAAGAGAAAAATGTAGCAGAAGGAGCACTGATGTTAGTTTAAACTAAAGTTACTATTAGAAAGTTATGCCCAGGAGAAATAAAAGTAGGAAGAACTTTTGAGGTTTGAAAAGGAGATATGGGCAAAGGCAGAAACCAGGAAAAACACTGGTGATGAAATTTCCAGGTTTCAAGAAACAGATTTACGTAACTTTGGATCAAAAATTTTAGGTAGGCAAGGGAAGAGGAGAAGGCAGAAAACCACGAAGACTGGACAAATTAAGAGTGAAACATGCTAGTAGAGATCCCTCTAGGCTTTACTAATTTATCAAAGTTTGGAAAGAATGGACCAAAGATATAGGAACAAGTTCTGGGCCACTTCCGCATATTCCCCACTGGGCTTTTTCAACTTAGAGACAGGGACAATAGAAAACATGAGATAATGAACTTGTATACAGTTGACGAGAATGTTAGGGAAATACAGTGACGAAACATCTTTAAATAACACTAACCTCATCAGTTAATTATTAATTGTATTATGTGAATTATGTGTATATGTGAATTGACAGGTACGAGGTTCCATACTGACATTGCTGTGAATATTTTCTATTTATATTAAGAAAACATTTAGTTTATATGTTGGCCTATGACTGATGTAAAAGCTATTGAAATAAGTTTACATTACAAACATTACTTCATTCAATGCACAGCAAATTGAGAAGTTTGTTTCTTTATGGAATAACAGAATTAATTGGAACGATTTCAGAGTGGTATTTTTTTAAACCAAAAATCTGTAACTTTTGGAGGTAAGTTGGCTTGAGTAAAAAAAATGTAACGTTTTCTTTTTAGAGTTGTAACATAAGTTCATACTTCTTCTAAGTTTAACAAATTGATAGTTTGACAATTACTGCATTTTTGTATAAGCATTTTGTATTTGTTTGAAGCAAAAAAAAAAAAAAAAAGAAAGAAAGAAAGAAAGAGAGAAAGAAAATGAAAAAGGAAAGAAACGAAAACACAAAGTTCCCAAAGGAAACAAAACCATTACATAGATGACATTCAAACCCAGGCTGTCTTGCTCTAGAGTACCTCCTTTTACTATGCAGACAACCTCCAGTGGCAGAAAAATTTGAATAGCTAATATTCTACCCAAATACCTAATGGATACTGAGAAAGTGTTATAACCTTAAAAAAAGAACAAGAGCTCCTAGATGTTGAAAACGTGAATAAGTTGAATAAAACAATAAAAGGACCAGAAAACAATTTCTCGGAGCTACCACAATAGTAGTTGCAGGGGATTCAGTTTACGGAGGAGCCCAGATCTGCAGTGACGGAATCTAGCAGTCACTGCAGCCGTTCCCATGGTTATGGAGTCAGGTTGCTGCTGCTGCTACAAAGGGGTCTGCGGTGACAGCTACTTTTGGTGCCTTGGGCCACCTAAGGACACAACCTGGCAGCACCTTGCCTGCTGTGCCGGCAGCATCTTTTGCCTCCTACGCTGGGGATTCCTTGTTGTTGCTGAGGAACTTGTTGCACCAATAACTACACAACCTGCAATTATTGAGGAGTTACCCCATGGAAGGATCCTTGATCCAAAGGTGACGGGACTGGGTATGTACTCTTGCCCCTCAGAGGGACTGTGTGGAGACGCATAGCTTTCAGCTTCCTTTTCGAAGCTGTGCTGTAGGACCAGCCCTCAGCTTTTCACGAAGCTGTGGCCTTCTCCGTAATGCTCTTTCCTCTCTTGCTTCGCTCCCATTTGCTCTCTCTCCTGGTTCTCTGGCACTGCGCTTCCCCGTAGTAAGTTTTTACCTCAGGTGCTGTCTTCTAGGAGACCCAGTCCATGACCATAGCCTTCGAGAAGGGCAGAATCAGTCCCGAGGCATTACAGCCAGGACCACGCTTCCCAAGAAGCCTCATCTCGCGGGATCTCAGCTGTTCTGAGGCCAGCTGGGAGCCCTGGGATGAGAAACACCTGAGCGCCCGCGTACCAGAGGCACCTGAGCTCCTCTGTAAGGCGTCTGGCTCACGCCACTTATCAGCCACCCCAGTGCTCATGCAAACCTTGGCTCCTCTTGCCCCTTCGGAGCCACAGTGCAGCCGGCCTCACCTCCGGGGCCTGGCCAGGTGTGGGGAATGGGCTCTGGCCCAGAGGCTGTCCAGGAGCCAACCACTGAGGCCAGATGCAGGGCGGGAACCGTGCATGGGTAGGCTGGAAATCTACAGACTGCCAGGAAGGCTCACCAAGTGCTCAGAAAATGAATGAAAAAGACTATGTCTTAGACAAATCAGCACGACATGCTGAGCAACAAATAAACAAAAGGAACACATAAACAAAAGATTATAAAAGCTTCAACTGAAAAAAAAATGTCATTTACAAAGGAACAAGAATCAGTCTGGCATGAGCGCGCTTGGAATCTAGAAAACAGGGGGGCAATGCCTTCAAACATTACAATCGTCAAACTCCCACCCAGGGTGAAAGCAAAACAAAACAAAGAAAAAATTCAGACATGCAAAGAATTAGATAATTTACCCCATACACATCTTTTTACAAGAAGTTACCCAGGACTGGACTCCAGGAAAAGAGGTATATTCAAGAAAAAGGAAGACAGACTGAGGAGACAGTGATTTCCACTTGGAAGGGCAAAAAAAAAGAGAAGTTCTAGGATCACAGCTAAACGGACAACTAAAAACAAAACCAGCCAGATTGGAACAGGAGAATGGAAGTCTGGGTGAAAAAGGGAGCTGCATGAACTAGTATGATGTAGGGTCTGAAAATGGGAAGGCGGTGAGCAAGGCAAATGCTATGAGAAATCAAGAAAGCAATTTGAAATTTTAAGCAAAATACATAAGAAAGTCATTATCTAAAAATGAAGGAAATTATAATGTTAAATAATTTTAAGTAATTGGGGAGTATAAGAAAAGTTAGTCCATTTGACCTCGATGCTTAGAATTGTCCAACAGTGGCATAGGGTCATGAAATCAGGGAAGGAAATGCAATTCCAGCCCACTATTTGGCAGCATTATAATTTCCTTCATCGTGGACAATAATAACAGCATACTAATAATAGAATGCTGTTTGTTGGTTCCCATCGTTTAGCATGAATCTATATAAAGCAAGAGAGATATGGTAGAAGTATAAAATATAATGATAAAGTCCAAGTGTAGTCGACCCAAGATAGGAGATGGAAGGAGAGGGACAAAAGGAGTGTTCGTATTCTTATCCTCCAGAATAGGGAAATAAGAAATCCTGTTGAAGGTGGATGGAAAATTCAACCACGAGAATCAATGAGATTACTTTGGGATACAGTGCAATGAAAAGTGAAGAGGGATACCTAGGATAGAATCCCAAAGAATAGCAAAAGTTTAAAAAAAGAAAAGGTAGGCAGTTAGCGCAAACACCTGGAAGGCACCAAAGGGAGGCAGAAGGGCAAATGAAGGTATTGTGACAAGGAAGTGTTGGGGGGAGGATGAGCCCAACTGTAACCAATGCTGCTGAGCTCCCGCAAGATAAGGCCTGGGTGTGTCCTTTGGATTTGGCGGCAGGAAGAAGAATGCTGGGAGCTGTAGCCGCAGAGCCCTGTGTTGACAAAGAAAGTGTGGCACAGTAACAACAGAATTGGGTGATGCTGCAGTTTGGGAGTGAACGAGAGGAAAGGAAAAGGGTGGCAAACAAACAGCGATGTTGGATCACAGGACCATTTTGGAGTTGTCAGGTAGAGAGGGAGATGGACTCATTCAAATGCTGATTGGAAGGTGGTGGGGGAGAGGGAGAGGTTGAACCGGAAGGATCTGGGCCGGTGGACTCCAGAGACCAGAGCACGGAGTCCACTGAACAGGGAACAGGGCACTTCCTCCTCCGCAGCAGGAGGAAGGAGGTAGCAGATCCCGTAATCGCAGTCAGATGTGTAGCAGGCAGGAGTCTGGGGAAGTTCCTGTCTGACAGCGTCTAATTCCTCTATGAAGGAAGACGCCGGCCTGTGTCTGCTGAAAGAGAACAAGCGAGCAGATTAGGACTTGCTTTATTGTGCGATTTTTCCTCGACAATCCAGGGCAGAGACAAGGCAGGTGGAGAGCTGAGTCCATTCAAGATTGGGGTTTTGCCTGGTAGGTCCAAAAGGTACATAGGTAGTTTCTGGGAGCACAGAGGGAGGAAGGCAGGGGCAGGCCAATTAGCAAAAGGCTAATTTGTCAAAAGCTAATTTTGCAAATAGTGAAAAGAACTTCAGTTATGTAATGAAAGAAACTTTTTTAATGGAAAGCAGGAAACAAGAGGGTCATAAGTTGCACTTTGAATAATGAGCCCAACACAAATAATGTTTACATTCAGAATTTATTAACCTAATTTGGGCTAGAGGAAAAACCTGAATGCCCTCTTCTAAAGCTGGGCAATTGAAAATTCCAGAATGTAGGGATTCTGGAATTCTGTAAGCTCAGTCTTTGCAGACAATAGAGAAGCATCCTAGAGAAATAGGCTCGGCTCACCTGGGGAAGAAGCCTCGTGTTTAGGTGCCAATTGGGGCAGGAAACATCTGATTGTAAACTTCTATGGAACTATTCCACTGTGATGGGAAAGATGCATGAAAAAGTGGACTGTTCTAGAAAAGGGCTTGATATTCCTGGATGCAGCCAACTGGGCATTGTGCTTCCCTGGGCTCAGCTCTGCTCAACTTTTCTGGAATGGCGTTTTGGCAGCTCGAGTCCCTTCATCAGGCATCTGTGGGACCTTAATGATGGTGCTGGCTCAGGAAGAGAGCTATGCCAGGTGTTGATGAACTTTGGTCCAAAGACACTATGATTTTGCAATGACTGCAAGAGCTGCTTTTGACTTAGGTCCTCTAAGAAGGTCTAGCAGTCAGGATTCTGTGGCACAAAAACAAAGAGCTCCCCATATTAGGGTATGTTGAGGGATACAGGGCATTCCTGAAGGAGATTGAGATAGGTAGTGGTGCTCACTGCTGTCAAATACCCCATAAAATAGAGCTGACCAAAGTCTATCATTAGAGATTAATTTCAGCCTCTTTTCTTTGTTTGCCGCTGTTGCCTAAAGCTCAGAAGCATCATTTAGCAATACACTGACACATGCTTTTTGTACCAGAAGTGAGGCTGAGAGGAGAAGGAAAGTGGGGACTCATTCAAGTCTAAGGATCCTTATTCATTAGGACTCAGGGTCTATTTCCCTTCTTCTTTTTCTTCTGAAACCTCATATTATCTGGGTCTCCTTTGAGATTTTTATCTCCTTTCACTTGAACTATAGTTATTTATTTAAATGTCATCTTCTCTTACACTTTTGGCCAGATTTTGCAAAATGACTGTGTTGGGTACGTTTGACCTGCAGGTTTTTTTTTTTTTTCCCTTTTACCTCACATAGAACTTTAAAAAACCAAAAAAACTAGAATTGGTTACCAGATATAAAATTTAGAAGCCTTCACATAAAAATGAGGATCTATAACTTCTCTTAAAATATCAGAAGATCTGCATCACTGGCTACAGTTTCCCACATCTGAGGCTGAGTAGTAACTGTCCCTTTATTAGAGCACGCACTTTCCAGGACACCCCAGTCCCCACCCAGTTGCTTTGCCTACCTGTAATGCCTTTTTTGCCTCTGGAAATCTTGAGACTAGTTAGGAAAATATGATTGTAGATTGAGCGTGAGTCAGTAAGAACTTGGACTGCTCCCAGTGGCGGCTGGGAAGAGATAAGAAGGGAAGAACACAGGAAAGAAAGTGTAAAGAAAGAATTTTCAACATTTAGTGACCAATTCAGTATGGCTTGATGGGAAAGGAGTTGTGACCCTGAGTGGTCACATGGCCACAATAAGCATGGTTGGTAGCCAGTCAGATGCTTTTTACCAGATGGTGTACACATCCCCCAGCTGCTTTGAGAGTTGACTGATAATTACTTGCAGTTGCCCCCTTCTCCAGAAAATGGCCATCCATGAAAGGAATGAGAGCACTAACATTGGGACCACAGCCTTATTTAGTTTCCTTCCTTGAATCTCACTTTCTTTACTCCATTTTTTAAAAAGATTTATTTATTTGTTTTGTGGGGAGGGGCAGAGGGAGAGGGAGAGAGAGAATCCCAAGCTGACTCCTCACTGAGCACAGAACCCTATGCAGGACTCAGGACTCGGTCCCACAACTCTGAGATCATGACCTGAGCCGAAATCAAGAGTCGGTCGCTTAGCTGACTGAACCACCTAGGCGCCCCTGCTTTATTCCTTTTATTCTGAGAGTGCTTTCTCAATAAATCATGAACACCAGAATCTCAGTAAATTAGGTAGTTCTTGGGAACCCAGCCTTAGATAGTATTCATAACAGAATTATGTAGCTTAAACTTGGGAAATGGCTAACACTGGGGAGATAAGATCTAGGACTTCCTCCCCGTAGGGATTCTTTTATAATCATGGTTTTATCTCTAGCTTGGCAGCACAGGGCCTGGCATATACATTGTGCAGCAAATTTTATTTTGTTTGTCAAATGAATTTGATTTGGAGTCTATTGAGTTTGAAGCAGCAGCAGGGCATCCAGTGTGAGATATGGTGCATGGGAGCGGGAAAGTGATTGTGGCTGGATATTTAGGACTTTCACAGGGAGAAAAATAGTTCAAGAAGGAGGGAGTAATTAGTGTCAAGTCCAAATAAAATCTTGAGTTTTTCAACATAAAGCAGCCAGTATTTGTCTTTACCTCAATTAGGTACATAACTCCAATTACTCTAGATCAATGATTTACAATCCTTTGGTAATGTTTAGGCAAAATTTCAATTAGTGAGTTTTGCTCACTACTAGTAAGTAGGCCCAGTGGAAAAGATTAACATTCCATTGGAGAAATACTTGCGGATTTTGCTTATTTCTTCTGTATTTTATTCCCAAACAATTGAGTGAGCCATCTGAGATTCTTTTAGGACAAGGAAGTGTGTAAAGTAATCAAGTGTTTATTGTACTTACACTCGAGATTTATGCCTATCTCTCTTCATTACGTTAATTATATTTTTAAAAAAATAAAAATAAGAAAAAGACAAAAGCATTCAGATATTCCAAAGGTTACACTATTTATCTTTTCAAATACAAGTCTCCAGTATCCTAAGGAGGGTGGTTTTGAATGCTTTACATCTTGGTTTTCTAATTTCAACCCATAAACTGTAATTATAGCTCTTTATAACATGCTAAATAATTCCTCCCTGACTGCATGTTTATACCTTTCAAATATTTATAGACTGTCATCATTCCTTAGTCATCTCTTTGCAAAGTTGCACATATTTTGTTCCTATAATATTTTTCATAAATCAATCTTCTCAATACTAAGCTGCTTTTCTTAGTTCTCCATTCAATTTGTCTTCATCTTTTTAATATAGTGCTAATCAAACTTAAATGAGATATTTTGGGCTCAATTTATCCTAAGGTTGTTTAAGGGGGTTTAAAATTTCCTCACCTGGATTAGCTCCTCATTTGTATACATAGCTCAGAATAGTGCTGACTTTATCAGTGTTTGTATCATTTTACTTTGAAAAGTCATAACTAATTTCCCATGTAATGGCACTCAAAAATCTCTGTGCTGTTACTGTTTCTTCACTGATCGTTGAATATGCAGGAATTAAATGAGTTCAGAATATATTTCTATAATTTGCTTCTTATTATGCAATATTGAATCACAGTTCCAGCTTCTTAATACCCACAAACTATTATTATTTCTCATTGTCCCTCCAAATCAGTAATATCTGGAAGCTTAAAATATATTATTTTCATTCTAGATTGTTCAGAAAGATATTAAATTCTTTCTTGCAACTGCATTTTCAGTCTTTCAACATAATTATTTCTTTCCAACCAATGTTTCAGGTGACCTGGCTGTGTCATTATTATGACAATTTATTAAGACAGTTCCTTTTGCTTATTATATCTTAAGCATATCCCCCTGTAGATGGGATACTATACATATATCATAAGTGTAACGGGTATGTAAAAGTAATCTGAAATGCTTAATATTTTCTTCTTCAAGTAACATCATTCCTCAACAACCATTTCTTATATTTATATATTTCAAGTTTTAAAATATTTCATTTCCCTTCTTCAGTTTAAAAGCCTCATATGGCTTTTAGTGCCATACGGGTAGTAACATGGGTGTGGCCCCCGCCAGGCCCACTCAGTCTGACCCCACTCCACCTCCCTGTTCTCAGCTCTTTTCAGTCAAGCACTGTGCTCCACCACACACAATGGATTTCTGTGAAGACTTTAGAAGGATCCCCACAGAATTAATTCTTCCTTCTCCCAGGACTTGTTGCCTTAATTTGTGCCTCTCTAGAAGCCCTTGTTTCACTGAAAGCTTTACTGTTATTTGTATACGTTGTTGTCTCCCACACTTCATTATGTGAGTTTGTTTTTCCTCTGCCCAGTGCCTCATAGGAGAAGTACTTAAAAAATGTTGAATAACGGCAACCCCAGATTTTCTACCTAGACAGGTTTTTGCGTGATAGTCCAGCTGGAGAGAGAGCTGGAAAGTGGGGGACCTGTCCTCAAGCTGCATCAGTAGGGCAAACACATGACATTTACTTAGATTGCTCGTTTGAGAGTGGCTCTGGGTGACTTGATAGAGGTCACGGGGATTACAAACCTCTGTGCACCCGTTGGTGTTGGAAGCAATCAAGGAGGAAGGAAATGAGGATAGTCAGGCTCAGAATGGCGAAATGACTTGAAGAAGTCACTCTGTGACTGACTGGATTAAAAATCATGGGCTTGTGTTTTCACTCATGGTTTTTTCCCATGATTCATTATTCTGTTTTGCTTGGGTGTTTCTCTTAATGCCTAATTCCTATCTCAGAATGACATCAGACAGAGCAGATGACATTTTTCTACCCTTAAGTAGCCTGTTTGGAAAACAGAAACCACTCAAGGTTTTTCAAACGGAGGGACCTTTATAAAAGGCATCGGTTTCAACAGTGCAGGGAAGCCGATGGAGCAAAAGAAAGAAGGTGGGGTAACAAAGAGTTAGTGACTACAAGAAGTAGTTCCGGGAGGTTCCTCCCGGCTGGAGGAACGCAGGAAAGAGGCAGTGTTGCCAGACACAGGATGATGCTCTTCACCTGGACATTCCTGGCGGCCAGACACCACACCGCTGACAAATCCATTGGCATTGCTACTGCAGCTGCCGAAGGCCGACGGAGGGCACAGCCAGCTGGCTTCAGGGCTGCCCTTTTGCTGCTTCAACTGTGGACGGTGCTGGAGCTGCAGCCATCAGCCTCAGTCCCCAAGGCCAAAAGGCCACTGAAGCCTGAGACCCCCCACTGCTGTCAAAAACAGAATTTGTTAAAAATAAGATAAATTTGTCCCTTTCCTTCAGCTTTCTAATCTTCTCCTAGTGCCTCTTTTTGGAAGAACTTATCAGAAGTCATCTGGCCGAGAAATCAGGGAAATTTAATTTCCAGTGATTTAGGTCTAGAACGTGACAAGGTAGAAAAGAAACTAAGGGGAAAATGAGCAAATGAGTGTCACACATCCTTAATTTCACCAAATCTCTGGCATAATTCCAATTCTCTACTCTTTCCACCCATGAAATAATAGCAGCTTAAGTTTAAACATCAATACAACAAACTTCATAACAGGGTACAAGTAGTTTTGGCATGCACAAAATTTCCAGTTTTTTCTTTAGATCGGTGCTTCCCTCAATGTAGTCTACAGAACATGAGTTTGGGAAACTCTATGTACTTTATACTCACCCTTGGGATTGTACTCTTCATGCTAGTACACGAAAGTCTCTGAGAAGTTCATGGTCCCAACTGAAGTTGACATTTTTGACTTTGTAGTTGGTATTAATTAATTAATTAAGTGGTATTATTGCATACCAAAAATGGTCACAGTCCCTGCCGCCTGTAATTTAGGAGGGAGATGTAGGGAATAAAGCAGAGAAATGTGTGTGTGTGTGTGTGTGTGTGTGTGTGTGTGTGTGTGTGTGTGAATGTGTGTGTAATTTAGGTAAGGGTTATGAATGAAACAGGGTTCAGTGATAGGAAATATTATAAAGGGAGATGGACCTTATTGGATAGCATGTTCAGTGCAGACTCTTTAAGAAAGTGACATTTTAGCTGAGACCTTAAAGAGTGGCTGGAATCAGTCAGAACAGAGCATACATCAACACAGGGCCACTCAGTAGCCTATGGATCATCCCCGTGGGCAAACTGCTCTGGAACCCCGGTGAGATATGTCCAGAAATTGAGAATAAGCATTTGAAATATTTACAGTAATTTGATAGACTACCTTTATGTCATTAACTCTAAAAATAAAACATATTTCTTTTAGTTTTTTTTCTAATAGTTGATTTTTACTCTATTTTAGAAAGTGTCATTCCATGATAGATTGAAGAAGATCTGATCCTTCACCGCAGATAATTCAACAAACTCTGCTCTAGCTAAAGTAAACTTTGGTTGCAAAAGCTTTAAAAAAAGCAAAGAGGCAGCTGAGTTTGACAGGAGGATCATGACTGAAAGTGTAGTTGTGTGTAGAGCTTTGAGGACAAAAAAAAAAATAAAGTGACTGGATTTTATTTCAAGTGCAGTGGAAAGCTACTGAAGAATTTTAAATAATTTAAACAGATGCATGATATGATTTAGATATTTAAAACAATCACTCTAACTGCTTTATGAAGAACCAGCTAAAATGAAATAAAGATGTAAAATATGCTGATCATCTTGGAAGCTTTCAGAAGTTTCTAGAGAGATGATGATAGCTTAGACGTGGCTGTGATGGACAGGAGGGGGCTAACTGGGGGAGAAATGGCACATGACTCCTTAAGGAGTTGGAGGCAAATGGGGAGAGAGGGCTGGGAAGGGGGGCACAGGAAGAGGCTGAAGTTTCTCTGAGGAGAAGGTAAGGCTAGAGGTACACATTCATCAGCAAGATTTCGTTTTCATAGCCATAAGGACAGATAATATTGAATAAAATGCAAAGGGAAGAGTTGAGGGCTCAGAACTAGACACTAAGGAGTATCTTTGGTCTTTTTAAGGCCCTGGGGAGTCCAGGAGGAAGAGAATTAATTACCTCAAGGGCATGTTGATTCTTAGACATTCAGATTTGTGTCTAGATATCAATAATATTAAATTCCATTCAGTAAAATTACTGAGCACCTATACTACTTAGAAGCTGATAGAGGTGTAAAAGATAAAGGCCAAGCAAGACTCTTAAGAGCTTGCTATCTGGAAGGACATCTAGAATAGCTACACAAGTACAAGGCTTGTACTGTAAGTGCTGTAAGAGAATATAAATTGAAATGGGAATCTGGAAAGCTTCAGGGGGAGGTGGCATTGAGCTGGTCTTAAAGGAGGTGCATGAATTTGAATCAGTAAAAAGTATATAAAATGCGTATATACACATACATGTATTTATAATGTATATATTAGTCCCATGCTTACACACACATTTATATTTATTTCCACATCTTTATTGGTACATATATAGTATATATGTATATACATATACACACACACAGTAATAGCTGTGTATATTGTATATATACTATAAAAACTATATATATGTATATATACCATATAGTGTATACACACACACACACACACACACACACACACACACACTAAAATCTATGAGTTCGTATCTCCATTCCAATTCAAATCCAATACTACAGGGTTTATTCTTCCTCTGACAGAAGCCTGGCTTTCAGAGTTTATAATATATTTATTTTCTTATTTTTTAATTAAAATTTTCATTAACATACAGTGCAATATTGTTTTCTGGAGTAGAATTCAGTGATTCATCACTTACGTACAATACCAAGTGCTCATCACAACAAGGACCCTCGTTAATACCCATCACCCATCTAGCCCACCCCCCACCCACCTCCCTCTAGCAACCCTCAGTTTGTTCTCTAGTGTTAAGAGTCTCTTGGGGTGCCTGGGTGACTCAGTCGTTTAAGCATCTGCCTTCAGCTCAGGTTGTGACCCCGTGATCCCGTGTTCCTGGGATTGAGCCCTGTGTCAGTCTCCCTGCTCAGCGGGGAGTCTACTTTTCTCTCTCCCCCTGCCCCTCCACCCATCTCGTGCTCTCTCTTGCTCACTCACTCTCAAATAAATAACTAAGTAAAATCTTTTTTTAAAAAAAAAGAGTCTCTTATGGTATATTTCCCTCTCTCCTTTTCCCCCTCCTTCCTATATACTAATCTGTTTTCTTTCTTAAAGTCCACATATGAGTGAGATCATATGGTGTATATCTTTCTCTGATTATTTCACTTAGCGAAATAGGCTCTAGCTCCATCCATGTCATTGCAAATGGAAAAATTTCATTCTTTTTGATAGCTGAGTAATAGTCCATTGTCTGTGTGTCCAGTGTGTGTGTGTGTATACCACATCTTCTTTATCCATTCATCAGCCAATGGACATTTGGGCTCTCTCCATAGTGCAATTGTTGATAATGCTGTTATCAACATTGTACCCCTTCGGATTTGTATTTTGTATTCTTTGGGTAAATACCTAGTAGAACAATTCCTGGATCATAGGGTAAGTCTATTTTTAACTTCTTGAGGAACCTCCATACCCTTCTCCAGAGTGGCTGCACCAGTTTGCATTCCCACTAATAGCGCAAGATGGTTCCCCTTTCTCCACATCCTCACAACACCTATTGTTTCTTCTGTTGTTAATTTTAACCATTCTGACAGGTGTGAGGTGATATCTCATCGTGGTTTTGATTTGCATTTCCCTGCTGATGAGTGATGTTGAGCATCTTCTCAAGTATCTGTTGGCCATCTGGATGTCTTCCTCTTGAGCAATGCATATTCGATGCAAAATTGCAATGAATGTGGTAAAAAAAATACAGCATTTCCATAAATTCTTGCACATATATAAGTCATGAATTTCCTCAGAAAATTTTGTATCTCTGATTTTCACTAATAAGCTTTTAACTTATCCAAGAAGAAACAATCATAAGAGTTCAACCTGTGAAAAAATAAAATAAGAAGTTTCAATTCCAGACTTTTTGGCCAACAGTAGAACTCCCATGAGAGGACAAGGCTAAAGATATAGAATGGTGGCCATCATAAGGGAGGTTAGATTTTTTAGAGTGGGTATTATGCTAACTGATGAATTTCCTAAGGGAGACAGTACAGAGGGAAAAAAGAACAGATATCAAAGGAAATGAGAAGAGAATTAAGGAAAGATTTGGAGGTTATGTGAGGAGAACCAGGACAGTGTGGAATCCTGAAAGTGGTGGAGCAAAGGATTTAAAGATGGAATATGTCACCCAAGTGGTAAATACAGTGAGCAGAATGACAACAGCACAGAGATCATGAAGCTTATGCAATAACTTCTAACAGTTTTGGTAGAGCGGTGGGGGAATGGATACAGTTTTGGAGGGGGTGAATAATGGGACCGTGGAACCATACAGATCACTTGTCATTTGTAGAAGTTTGGCAGTGAATGGAAGAATTTAAAAAAATACAAATAGTAGCTATGGAAGCATCTGAGGAGGTTTACTATTTTTTAAAGCTAGGTAAGTGTGTGTGTGTGTGTGTATGTGTGTGTGTGTAAAGGTAGAGCCTGTGGAGAAGGAGAGATTGACACTGTTGGAAAAAGAGTGGTAGGTATTAAAGCAAGGTCTCTTAGGACTTGGCTGGAAGGGGATTGCAAAATTCTATTTCCTACCTCAATCTTCACTCTTACCTTCATCCTCTGGCTTTGTAACCAACCTGCACAACTGTTAGAACATTTCTATTTTTCTGAAAAACTACTGAAATACTCTGGGCGCAACTGATTTAATAAGTGGTGTCAACATATCTGGGTCAATTTCTTCTATTGAATTTATCCAGTTTTGCTTCTTCTCACCTTCAAACATTTCAAGTAATTATCTCAATCATCATCGATTAATATTCACTGAGAAGCTCCCTCCTTTTTGGGCATTATACACATTGCAGACTGATTTTTCTCTACTCTGAGTTCCTAGGAATGGCATTTTTAGTTATTTAAGAGGAACCTTGAAAATGTCTTTTTGAGAATTATTCTATATAGATTTCCACAATCTCAAAATGCAAGCCCAGTAATCTATTACACTCTGAGTTTTTTTGTTCCTTCTATTTTACAAAATATAAAAGAAGAAATTAAAGAGAAAAGTTTCCATTTAAATGGATTACTAGATGCAATATTATATGAATAGAAGGGTTGGTCAGGACCAATGATTCATGCAATTACTTTGGCAGGAAAAATGACAAGATGATTTAATAATTATTTTTTCAGTTAAAAATATGTTTATTTTCTTATACTTGGCAATTGTGGCTCCTGTACCTCAGATCAGACTGGGCTCTATCTGTGACTTCCCAGTGATTTCTGAATGACTGTATCTACAGCATAGACAGAATTAAAAGTGTCTCATTGACACTTAAGGAAATGCTTATTTTTGCTGTGCTTTTGAAACTCAAAACAAAATCACCCCTTCTGTTTTCATAACTATAATGATAGCTACAGATATCATATCATTGAAATTAATGAATGAATGTGTTGTAGTTAAGTCTATGGACTGCTAACAGATACCGATGACAAGTAAATTGGTGAATTATTTTCATATTAACAGTGTTTATTAACAAACTTTTGATGAAAGTAAGAGATATCAGTTTAAATGAACAATCAACTGCTAAGTTAGGCTTGTTTGTCCATTTATCAAAGTATTAGAAAGCATTTAGAAGTGCATATAATGTATCACCTCATATAGAAGGCTCTGAGGAAGAAAAATATCAACCCATTTGCTAATTTATATTTCTAACCAATGAAGGACTTGGGAATAGAGTTTTCCTCTGAGACCTAAATTTTGATTCAGCATTAAATGGACTGAGATTGAATGAGTGATTATCAAAAAGAGGAGTGGCCCCAAGACTTTCAAGGGAACCTGTCCCCTGTTCAAGGTACCCACATACATGAAGAAGATGCATAGTCAGCCTGTCAGTACTTAAACATTGAAATAGTCCAGCCAGTTGTTACATAGTCATGATCCCAGTACCCCAGTGCTCTTCCCCTCTCTCAGCTGCCCTGAAACTCCCCACAACCTAGCAGTTGGCAGAGCAGGGGGCCTCCAGGCCCTCAGCCTTCCTGCTGGCATTATGTGGGCTCTTAGGGGTTTGGAATATCCTCCCTGAATAAGCCACTCATAAACAGTGTGATCATTGATGAATCCTCAGAAAAAATAGAGTCTAAGAGGCACAGTGTGCCAAACAGAGCAGTGCCTGGGCTAGGGAACATACTCTTTCATTCCCCATCATAGGCAAGAGGAGGCTGCAGGCTTTGGGACCTTAAGATCTTTAAACATTTGAATTCTATATTGTCTCTGGGTTTGATTTCATGCTCACTGTGTTAGTCAGTGTGGGCTGCTATAACAAAAATACCATAAACAAACATTTATTTCTCACAGTTCTGAAAGCTGAAATTCCAAGATCAGCGTGCTGGCAGATCTGATGTCTGGTGAGGGCCTGCATCCCAGTCCACAGACGGCCATTTTCTCATGGTTGTAGGTACATGATGGAAGGAGTGAGAGAGCTCTCTGGGGAGTCTCTTTAATGTGGGCACTAATCTCATTCATTGGATCTCCTCCCTTGACCTAATCACTTCCCAAAGTCCTCACCTCCTAATATTATCGACTAAGGGCTAGGATTTCAACATATGAATTTTGGGTGACACTCATGAAGCCTGATGAGCAGACACTCATATATACACTAGGGATTGTCAGTTACGGTTCTCATCATGAATTAAGAATTGGTATTCTGGTTTTATTGACAGTCTTTTGAAGAGCTCTGTTAATATCAGTGAACATCCTCAAGTTAGATCAACTCAAAACAATGATATGCTACAGATTCTGAGATTGTATGGCTGGGAGCAGCCTCTCTTGTCTTGTTGAATTCACCGTGGCAAATGCCACCCAGTCAGTTCCCATGGGAAGAGACAGCCCTTCCAGTGATCCTGGTCTACTCACCATTGAAGAAGACGAAGTGAGAAGCAGGTGATGAAACCAGTAGAGCTGATGGAACCAAGCTCTTGCCCTTTCTCTCCCCTTCTCTCTACTACTAACATTCTGGGGGAAAAAATTGCATACATTCTACACCAGTAGCATCTACTTCCTCTTTCTATTTGAATTCCTTATTTTCACCATTTTACAGAAACTGCCCTCACCAAGGTCACAATATGGCAAACTTGATTACCTAGTTTTAGCTTTCCTCCAATGTGTTATCTCCTCAGCTTTTGCTATTAACCTTGAGAGCAAGGGATGTGTCTTGTTCACCATATTTTCACCAGTGTCTATCACAGATCACAGTGACTCGTTCCTAGGAAGCACTAAATACATTTTTATTGAAAGAATGAATAACTCTAAAACTCATCTTATTAACAAAAGAACAAAAATCATTCTTTTTTGTGCTGTCATAGCATTTTGTCATAAGATCTTGTATCATTATTTATATTTACTCATCTATGTTGAACTGAGAGCAACAACTGTATCTTATACATCTTTGTCTCCCAGCCTAGCACAGGGCCTGGCATATAATAGATGCTTAGTAAAAGTTTGTGGAATAAATAAAGTAGGTGACTAGTGTTGATTCAGCTACTCCAATAATTTGTAATAAATCACCCCAAGATGAATTGACTTACAACCATAATCGCTTATTTTCTCTCATGGTTTCTGTTTTGCCAGGAATTCAGGAAGGGCTAGGTTGGAGAGTTCTCATTGTTGGAGGGGAGATGTAGTCAGATCTGAGCTGGAGCGGTAGGAAGCTGAAGGCATGGCTGGGGCTGGAGAATCCACTTCCAAAGTGCCTCACTCAATTTTCCAGCAAGTTTGTGCTGCCTGTTGGCTGGGGCCTCTGTTCCTCTCTTTGTCAGTCTCTCCATAGGTCCCCTGAGGGTCTGCAAGTCATGGTAACTGGTTTCCCTCAGAACAAGCACTTGAGGAGACTAAAGTAGAAGCTGCAATGCATTTCGTGACCTAGCCTCAGATGTCACATGCTAGCATGTTCACCATACTTGACTGGCCACATGGGCCAGACCTCATTCAGTGTGGGAGGGGACTTTTCAAGGCCACGAATATCAGGAAGTGAGGATTACTAGGACTATCTTGGAAACCAGGTAGAATAGACGAAAATTTCAAAGTGAGACAAAGCTTCTACCTAAGCACTCTTCTAAAGGTAGTTGTAAGCTATGAAAGTAGAAGAAACAGTTGTGGCCAAATAAGATGGTGCCTCTCTTTGAAGAGACAGCCATCTGGATGGATTGTACCTTCCCTTGCCACACACACCATTCCTCAGTTTTTTCCTGATGGAGTTGAAGGATTATTCTTTAACACCACCCCCCTCCCTGTCCCAAACACGTAGCCCATCTCATTGAGGGCCAGACCAGAGTCTGGGTTTGGTTAGGGCTTACCCTCGTCTTTGGGCAGGAGCATGACTGGGCTCCTCTGGTATATTGAGGCCATCATCAAGTCCTGGAATAAAGTGCCAAATGCTTGCCTTTGGGTCTCGCAGCATCCCCGGGCTCAGTGACAGCACGTCTGCTGGTTCTCATGTGTCTTCTTAGGGGCACCTGTGCCCTGAGTAGCCTGGAGGAGATCCACTTCTACAACCTGCCTCTGGGAGTCTTTTCACATGATCAAAAGTAACTGTAGAAGAGAAGGGCAGGAACTCTGAGGAAGCCTGGAGGAACCCATGAGAATCACATATTCCTTGGCTATAGATTTATTATTTTTTTATAATAATTTTTTATTATATTATGTTAGTCACCATACAGTACATCCCTAGTTTTTGATGTAAAGTTCCATGATTCATTACTTGCGTATAACACCCAGTGCACCATGCAATACATGCCCTCCTTAATACCCATCACCAGCCTATCCCATTCCCCCACTCCCCTCCCCTCTGAAGCCCTCAGTTTGTTTCCCACTATTGGCTATAGATTTAATAACAAGCACCCTTCTGAGCTGGCTGAAAGTCATAATGTGTTTACATGTCCATTTCATATTCAGTTACTGTCATACTTTTAAGTGATCAAGTAAATTTAAAGGGCCAAGAACAGGAATTATATAAAATAATAACAAATATTTAATAGTAATTGGAAAAGGGGGATTTGGGGATACACACCTATTTATATTCATGGAAAAGAAACAATAAGTTTGGAGGTCATAGGTAAAATTTCTTCTTACTTTTCTTTTTTGATTCAGGTGAGAATTCCTGTATTACATAGTGTTTATATTGATTTTCTTTTGAAAATTTGAATGTTTTGTTTTATTTAAATGTGGCTAGAAATGATATTTTCAGTTTCTCTTTTTAGTATAGCATCTTAAATTGAATATAAACCCCAAAATGTGGATCTAAATGCTTCTGAATTATCCAAATAAAGACTCCAAACAAATGTTATTATTCAACAAAGGTTATTATTTTTTTCGATTTAAACATGGCTCTATTTTTAGTCTACAGGCTGAATTTACTTGCTTAGTTATGCAAATGGTGGTCTATTACCAAATTCTTATGTTAATTTCAACTTATCTCCACTGATATCTTATTATATGCTAATTCAATACTCATAAATTCTATGAACTTTTCCTTTTCTTTATTAATAAGGTTAGTGTGATTAGTACAAAGGACTCTAAGCTATAAAAACACTCAGTATTAGAAATGAATCTAGAGCTGGTCTTTGAAGGGTAAACCACTTCTTAGGAATAAATTAGTCCTTTAAAAATGTTAAACTTCTCTCTTAGCAGACCACCATATTGCATGGATTGTACACTGTACAGTTTTCACATTTAAATATCTCTGAAATAGGGTGCATCTTAGAGTTGGTTGCTTCTTAGACTCCATGAAATACAATACGTACTGCTTCAGGGTATTTATTGGCCAGTGCTCCAGTGGTCTGAAAAAGGCTGCAGAAGACACCTAACCTATGTAGCCAGATGGCTCCAGCTTCTCCAGTCTGTTGAGGATGTCAGTTATTTACTCCCTACACTTTTACTTTACTACAAAATAATAAAAACAACAAACAGTCCTATGAAAAATAATGGAAATAGAGTTGCTTTTGATAAAAGAGGGTTTTTTTTTATAACATGATTTTTTTTTCTCCATAGGTCTTACGTTCCTGGGAACTACTAAGAAGTTAATTCCTGAAGTTGGATAATATGGCCTTTGATCTACTCTTTCCTTTTATTTGAAAGGCTCTCAAAGGAAATTATATAGCAATAAACCTTTTTTCTTAACATCCCTAAAACACAATTCACTATTAAAAAACACTTTAAGATATGTCACATGTGTCTTGGGTTCAATTTTAAAAAGTTTCATTCCAAAATCCCCAGCTCCTCCTTACAACCGCATCACCCTTCAAGGACATGGCTGAAACCATGACAAGTTTGAAGACAGTTAACACTGGAGCATGGCTATGGTATCTGTATAGCTTAGAGTAGGTTCTGAATACACGGAGTTAGAAGTTATACTTTATAATAGGCATCGTTATAGTAGTTTCTCTTTGTTCCACATATACTTATATTATTAAATATTATTATATTATTAAACATTATTTATATGGTTAAATTCAATGCTCTTTGTAGATACATTAAATAGTTATTAGAGCTAACAGATACTGATAAATTAATATCTGCCTGGTACTGGCTAAGTGTTGAATTTTTTACATGAAGCAAAGATCTACTTCCTTGGTGTCAATGCAGGAGTGTTAAATACTCTCAAGAGTTAGGATGTTGAAAAAGTTTAGGTTCTTGGGTAGGGTAATTCCTGTGTACAGAACCAGGAGATGACAGATCTCCAGAATTTTCTTAAATACATAGACGGGATACAACATGATCAATTATTGCCTTAAACTTTCAAAATTATTACTTAAGGTTTTATAATACCTCGTGTAAAATTATGTTCTTTAGGAAATATATGGCACAGCTTAGCACAAAATCTACAGCTCTATAAAAATTTGATAAATTGGCCAAAAGGTCGTGGAAAGGTAAGGACTTAATTGTAGCAGTTATCTATACAGACACGTACAGGCTAATGCAGACACGTTTCACTGTGCCATCATCTACTGTGGTATAACAAACTACTGCAAACTTTAATGACTTCAAAATCAGTCATTTTATTATGTCGCTATTTTGAGGGTCAGGAATTTGAGCAGGGTTCTGTTGAGTGGTTCCTTTGTTTCACACGGCATCAATGGAGGTCACTGAAACGTATTCAGGTGGTGGATGGTCTGGTCTGGGGGAGCCAATAAAAGTCAGCAGGATTCAGCAGGGGATGCTGGAAGGCAGGGCTCAGCTGGGACTGGTGACCCAAAGACAAACACAGTGGCCCTTCCTGCATGGCAGTCTCGTAAGAGTTAAAATTCTTATATGGCAGCTCAGGGCTACCAGAGAGTATGTTTCAAAACAACTCAGTAGAAGATGCAAGTTTCATTGTAGCTTAACCTTGAAAATTCAAGACATTCTATTTTTGAAAATCCTCCATATCCTAGTTTCCCAAGCAAGCCCCTGAGGTCAGCCCCGATTTAAGGGGTGAGGAATTAGACTCTATCTCTTGATAGGAGGAAAGCAAAGAATATGAGACCAACTCTAATCTACATACAACTAGACCAACTGATGGAGCACCTGGGCATAGCAACTATCCTTAGACTCCCTCTGTCTGCGATCCTTATGGCTGGATGGACAGCACTTACTTCTGCAATGTGTTCTGGTTCTCTGCCAACGGAAGACGAATCCAAATCCCCAGATATGAGCAGTTGGATTCATGTGTTCTAGTGCTGCTCCATTTTTTCTTCACTAAGCCACTATGATCAAAAAAGTCTTTTTGTGTGTCTGGTGTCTATTATTCATTAGTTTTAGAGCTTTTCCCAGTCATGGACCACAGAAGGTCAGAGCTGCAAAGGACCCCAAGAGATAAAATCTGGTTGTGTTTTATAGATGAAATTTATAGCTAAAGTAGCTCTGTGACCTGTCCAAGGTCAGAAACTGATTAGGGACAGAGCCACCCACAGCTGGGATCTCCTGCAGCGTGCTTGAAGAGAGGCAATTTTGATTTATCTGTAGAATGGGCACCCTGTTTACCTGATTTTCCCCCTAGAAATAGACCACTGGCCTTGATTCAGTCTCCTATTGTATCATGCAATATTTAAAAAGAAACTACATATTTCAAGTACATCAATTTATAAGATATAATCTTATATATCCAACCTATTTTCTCAGTTCACATTTAACAAATGTTTACTGAGTACCTACCAAGTTCTGGCATGTATACAGACATGATTCCTTTCAAGAGGCTTTCCTTCCAGTTAAAAGGCCATAACACAAAGTTTACCATGACCACTTTGCCCTGGGCTACTTATTTGATCATGCTATTTTATCTTTAGGATATTTCTATAAGGCATTTTCCCTCCTCCTTTCATTTCCAGAATAGACCAAGAGGCCTACGATTCTGAGGTTTTATTCTACTCAGGGCATGGATTTGGAGTGGGTAATGGTAAAAGAATCCACAGATCAATGGGGAAGTCTAGCTGTTATTGCTCCTTTTGTTTCAAGAGATATTTGCTCATTACATGAGGTGACAGATAGCTTTGACTCTAGTCCATGGGGACTCTAGGTGACTGCCCTAAATACAGACAGTCGTGGTAGCTGGAATTTTCTGTTGATGTGGTGCCCTGTCACCATTAGCTTTTGTCTTCTTCTGCTGTGGCTCATTTATCTTTCTCCAGGATCAGCCGGGAGAGGACGAGGAGGTGTGGACAGGACTCGCCTGCTGACTGTGACACCATCTTCGACATCACGTCCACCCCAGCCCGCTTCTCCCAGAGCTGGGCGGGACCACTCTTCCCGCTCAGCTGGGAGGAGCCCCAAGCTGGTGGTCCTGCCCCGGGTAGGGGTGGAGAGGGGCGGGTGAACAGCAGACCCCCATCCTCCCCGGGAGACGTCAAAGGCCCAGCGAAGGCAGGCCTTCCGGGGTGGAAAGGGGGCAGTGGGGTGTGTGCCTGGGGCCGGGCCGGCGGCGGGGAGGCCGCGGGTGCGGGGAGCGACGGCAGTTTGCTCCTCGGGTCTCCCGGCCGGCGCCGGCTCCCGCGGGTGGGGAGGAGAAGGAACCAGATGGGCGGGTTCAAGCGTTGGCGGCGGCGGTCCCGGGGCCGCCGGCTCCTCCCCGCGAGTGTGCCTGTCTGCCGCTCGCCGCGCTGAGGCAGTGCGGCGGCGGGCGGGCCGAGGCTGCCGCCCAGCGCCCTCACCGAGGCCATGCCCCGGCCCTAGCGTGCCTGCCGCAGCCCGCGCCCAGCGCCCCGTCCCGCGCCCCGCAGCCCCGCAGCCCCGCGCCCGCCGCCGCTTCTTCAATGGGCAACCTGCTCGGCGGGGTCAGCTTCCGCGAGCCCACCACCGTGGAGGACTGCGACTCCACCTGGCAGACGGACTCGGAGCCCGAGCCCGAGCCCGAGGAGCCGGGGCCGGCCGGCGGCGGCGGCGAGGGCCCGGGGCCGGAGCCCGAGCAGCCTGCGCAGCCCCCGGAGCGAGTCGGCGGGCGGCCCCGCGCCAGCCCCGCGCCGGACGAAGACGCCGAGGCGGCGGGCGCCGAGCAGGTACGCGGCCCCGCGGTGGCCTCGGGCCGGGCCAGGGCGCCCCTGCCCCTTGAGGAAGGACGTCGCCGGGGATAGGAGCAAGCGCCGAGCGACCCCCGCGCACAGGGGCAGGGGCGCCGGGGGCTGCTGGTCCTCTGCGGCCAGACCCCTCCGCGCCGGCGGCCGTCCCGCAGCCCCGCGGACCCGGGGGCCTGTCGTGGCCGCGAGCGCCGGAGCCGTGCCCTGCCGGCCTGGGGCCTGACCGCGGGCACGACAAGGAAGTCCCTCAAGGCAGAATCCAACTTGAATGGGTGTTTTCTTTGCCTCTGCAGCGCAGCTGGGTGCTGCGAAGGTGGGGTGGGAGGAACCTGTCTAAAAATAGAGGATGGTGAAAACTGGTCTAGTGCGTGTTATTGGTAAAAATTACCCAGAATAAGGAGGGACTGCCCCTAAGGAGTAGCGAGCACTCTCCCCTACAGTGGGGTCTACAGCCATTAAAAGTACTGTGGAAGGTCCCCAACCGGAGTTAAAACGCCACAATTCTTACCCTAAGTAAGGCCTTTCAACTGAGTTCAGGGCACTCTTCAAAACTCTTGTATCATCCAGAGACTTGTTGATCCAACTGTGCTTAAATCATTTGCCTAATTCAATTTGGAGGAGAGGTTAGTAAAGAGAGAAATATCCTTTTAACCTCTGACTTACTGCAAATAATTCAGACAACTTTGAAAAGGAGGAACTGTACAGCCAGCCCTCTAAAGAAGTGCGCGTCTGGAGGTATTTAAGGTTTGTGGTTCTGCATTAGGCCCTCCTCTTTCTCAGCTGTGGAGGAATGAGAGTGAGGAGAAAAAAAATGGAGCCCAAAGTCAAATATGCCCACGGGTGCTTGGCTGGAGTAGAGGAGTCACCACCTAAATATTACAGCTAAAGCTGCCTCATAAATCTGGATGATCACCTCTGTGTAGGTCAGGAGAAAGCGAAGTCCTCGTGCAGGCTCTATGCTGAACATGTTATTTCAATCGCCTGCAATTTCAGGGGTTGGGGGGTTGGGTGGGAATTGCTGTTTTTCGTCCCCATTTTAGACAAAACTGAGGTTTAGAGAATATGAAAAGTTTGCCCAAGAACATCCAGGGAGACAATGAATGATGCAAACCCAAGTATGTCTGTAACCAACGTAGAACCTTTAACCTGTTGGAATTGTGACTCTCTCTCTGCTCCTTGTGTTCTGATTTGTGGATGGGTCATTTTGCATTGCGAATTCAACCCCCCTCCCCCAAAAAAGTATTAGAGACTGTATGCCAGTTTTCCCCTTTCTCTTGTTTCCCAATTAAGTAGCCTTCTCAAAGAATCTTGGGATATCAAAAAACACCAGCTTAGATTCAATCCATCTAAGTAGGTCCATCTATATAAAACAATTTGATAATTAATGTTTCAGTCAATTACTTGTGACCCCAGAAAATGGTGGACCACAGCAGCCATCCCTTTTCCCCTTCAGTGATTTATTTTTCTTGTTAGTGTCACCATTTAACTTCTTTAAAAAATCTCCTTTTTAATGTTGCTTTTTGACTATCATTTGTTGCCTCTCCCCATAGTCATTTGCAAGTACTGCTAGAACTACCTCTAGAACATATCCCAGTGTGGCGACTACTCACCTCCTTCGTTGCCCTTATTCCTAGTTCAAGTGAATATTTGACCAATGATGGCGCCTTTAAGTAAGATGGGCAAGTCTGGGGAAAAAGCATCATCAGAGGTTAAATCAAGAATTTTCTTGAATTTTATATCCTATTAGACATCCAAGTGGAATTCTTAACGTATCTATGGATGAAGCCTTCCAGGGCTGCAGTCATCAGCTTATAAGAATGGTGGTGTACAAAGTTGTGGGAGATACGTGGCCATTAAGGAGTGATGAGGAATAAGAACTAAACCCTGGACACTCCTCAATTTAGAACATATGAATAGGAGGAGGAGCCAAAGAGAAGACGGACAAGGGGAAACCAATGAGATAGGGAGAAACCAGGAGAGTTATGGCACCTGACAGTATTTCAGGAAGGAGGGAGACATTTAACTGGCCCAGTACTGCTGGGAAGTTGCCTGAGTTGAGCCTTGAGACATGGTTTGGTGAAAATGGAGATTTGTTGGTGACACTGAAAGAGCCATTTAGATGGAATGCCAAGGATGAAAGCCTGATTGTGGCACGTCATGGGAGAAGAGGAAGAGAAGACAGGGTTAGGTATGCACAGTTCTTTGGTGATATTTTACTATAATAGGGAGCAGAGCTATGGATCTGCATTTGAGGGGGGATTTGGGCCAAGGAAGGTTGTGTAGATACTATGTTTGTCTGCCAAGGGGAATGTTCCAGAAAGAGAGAAATTTTGATGATGCAGGAAATAGGAACAACATATTAAGGAACAAAATCCTTAGCTGAGCAGGTGAAAGGAGACAGGATAGAAATTCCAAAAGGAGCAGAAGTTAGAGAAACAAGGTCAGATGCTCGCAGGTTGGTACAGTTAGAGGTTGGAGGATGCAGTTATTCTCATGATAATCTTGGGAAATAGGTAGGGCATGAGTCATTATATTGTTTCACAGAAGGTAAAACTAAGATTCAGTTAAGTGGTTGGCTTAAGGCCTCACAAATAAGTAGCAGAGTTAAGACAACCCAAATCTTGGGCTGTTGACAGTTCGCCACAGTTCCTATCATGCTCCTTCACTGGAGCTGAAATGCATTCGTGGCTAATTAGTTGGACTTGCAGCCTCAGGCCTGGGATTCCAGTTCCTGTGCTGTCACCAAGCTCCAGGCCTTGTTCAACTTCTCTGAGCCTGGGTTACCTTGTTTCTAAGATGGAAACACTAAGAACTGCCATCCCGGTATGTCATAAAAATCAGATGAAATAATATACATGTAAGTGCTTTGTAAATGGAAAAGTGCTTTCTATACAAATGTAGGATGATGATTCATTTGGTTGTAGCTCAGGCTAAATAGATTCAGAAACTTGCTAGGCAGAGCTATTTTGAAACGTGTGGCAAGGACCAGAATTTAAGCTTTTCCTTGCTTATGTAACATGACAGAGTAGCTAATGTTAAACATCAGAGAATTTGGTGTTAAAGTAAGTATCTCTATCCTTGTAGTAATAGTGAGAATCACACCACTTCAAAAATGTGCGAAAATTGCTTGGAGGATGCTGATCTGTCAACACAGATGGGGGTGGAGGATGATGAGAAAGGGATCGGGAGGGTGGTGAAGCTCTTAATGAATATTCAGACCTAAACTTTGTCTTCTGTTTCATCATCGTCATCTGTCTTATTGTCCTTCTGCATGACGCGGGACACAAAGTACTTCCTTACACATTCTAACAGTACATATAGTTAGAGAATTGAAACTGATTACATTGACCCATATCTTACATTTTAAAAATTATTCATGGTGGTGAGAATTTTTAGAATTTAAGTAGTATGAATAAACTACCGCATATAAGTTACTACAATCTGAAGTTCATTTCATTTGAGAGCTTTTGCTACTTTGTATATACGTATTTTGAATTTGCTGATTTATGTCACCTTGTGTTATTACTGGATTCACAGATTATTCATGCTTTTGTGTACTTGTTATGGTGCTACAAAGGATGGAGTTTAGAAAGCTATTTAGTTTGTTTTAAAAATCCTCTTTTCATAAGTTTTATTTTCCTTCTAAGTACAGCTAAATGTTGCAAAGTTAATGACAGTTTTCTTTGTAGGATTGACTTCTTATCTTAACAATTTTTTTGTATTATGTATTCTAAAATAAATTTTGTCATAGAATCACTTGTGTGACCTCTGGCAAAGTAAATGTCTTAAATTCATTTTGAGTTCTATTTCTGATGAATATTGATCTAGAACATTTGGCCTCTATAGGCTCTTGGTTTTATTCAGTAAAACACCTTAGGACAAATGTTATTGGGTTCAAATCAGGCAAAAAGAATGCCAATAAATGCTACTAGGAAGCCTTATTAAAAGAAAATTTCTAATATTGTCATTATTCTGAACAGCTTGATACTTTTCAGGCGTTCCTTATGGATGTTCATTATTTTAAATGTTCTGGAGATTTCTCAGTGAGATTATCTTACTTCACCATGTAAATGGAATTTCATTTTTTATTTTAGGGTGGTGAGTCCACCGAAGCAACTGCCAAACCAAAGAGAAGCTTTTATGCTGCAAGGGATCTGTACAAATATCGACATCAGTACCCAGTAAGAGCATAGAACGTTTTTTCTAAAATGTAAAATATTTCCTGTTTTTTCTTATTTTGTGGTGCTAGTAAGCAAACATGCGAGAAGGGTCCTTGTGCCTTTTTTTATGTGTCCATATGCTGGAGATTGATTTATTTTTTTCCTTTAGCAGAACTTCAAAGATATTCGATATCAAAATGACTTGAGCAATCTTCGGTTTTATAAGAATAAAATTCCATTTAAGCCAGATGGTGAGTAATCTGCTGTCCTGGTAAAAAGCAAACTTTAAATAATAACATACACCTAGTTGTTCTTTGTTTGTTCTGTGGTCAGTACCTTCTTAATGCATTTGTTCATCGACTGGCTTTACTTTGCTATGTGGTCTAGTCTGATGTATCCCCAAAGTTTCAGACTCTAGACTTGTGAACATCCACTTGGCAAATTCTGGAGGAATAACTAGATTAGCAATACCTTCCCACCGCTTGTTCATGGTGGCTATTATCTGAAGGAGAGTGGGGGCCACTTCTATGAGAGGCAAAGAGATGAGATTTATAAATTTATAGAATCACAGAATATTATATTACTAGGAAACATTAGAGGAAATCAAATTAATCTTCCTCATTTTAAAGATGAGGTCACTGGGTCTTAAAGCTTGAATGACTGACTTGTCTGATCACTTGATTGTAGGGTTGGGTCTAGGATCCAGAGTTCGATATTCTTTTCCCACCACACCATACCCCCAAATTATTTAGGATATAATTGAAAAGTAATGTTTATATGAGAATTATCTTTCCTGTTGATTTTCAGAGTCAGGGGTCAGGGAGCTTCACCAGTCCCAGTCCAGTGTTCCGATATCCTGGGAAGAGAACTCCGGAGAGAGTAGATCTCCATTCAACTTTGCCAAATAAACTGCCTCCTCCTTCAGAACTGTAAAATTGCCCTGGCAGGATTTTCTAAGATTCTCCCCCTATAGGGAGAGGATGCGTTCACTATGGTAATACGCATATTTCACTGAGGCACCGTGCTGTGGTTCATGGCGGGCATCCTAATTTTATCCAGGTCAAACCAGCAAAGTTGGCTTCTCTCCTTCTCGCCCTTATCTCTGTGAGGTGACCAGATGGCCCTGGCTTCTGCTCTTTGCTCTTAGTGGAAGCTGAGCCAAATTCACAGCCATGTGAGTCGGGAATGAGGGTCATAGATTGCAAAGCTTTCCAAGTAGCAGGACTACATTCTTTGGTGAACTAACTGGAGGAAGGCTATCTGAAGGCTGAGAGGAGGAGTTCCTGTACTGTGCACTGAGAGATGTAACAGTTGGGAGTTAGGATTTAAGAACATTGTTGCAATGGCCAGATCCACTTGTCTTTAATTAATTTCTGGTGTCCCAAAAGTCTGCTCTGATTTAGGAGGAAACCTCTGGGTAAAAATGCTCTGCTGTATTTACTAGTGATAGAAACACACTGCTTTATTTACTAATTGAAATAATACTAATTAAATTATTGGTTTTTTAGGACCTGGGACAAGAAAACCTTTTGAAGAAATGCAATGATAGATTGTTAATTTGACTCTGACTTGAATTTAATAAAATTTACCTAAAGGAATGCCTTCAAATATTAAAAACGTTGGACATGACAGTATTTAACTGAATTATTTTTATATTTCCTTTTTTTAAAAAGATTTTATTTATTTGAGAGTGAGAGAGCACTAGAGAGAGAGACCAAGCACAAGTGAGAGTTAGAGGGAGAAGGAGAAGCAGGCTTCCCCCTGAGCAGGGAGCCCGACAACGTGGGGCTCAATCCCAGGATCCTGGGATCATGATCTGAGCCGGAGGCAGATGCTTAATGGACTGAGCCACCCAGGCACCCCTATTTTAGTATTTCTAGTAGTGAATTAATTAATTAATTAATTAGTTAATTTATATTATGTTCAGTTAGCTACCATATGGTACATCATTAGTTTTTGGTGTAGTGTTGAGAGACTATGGACTCCAGGAAACAAACTGAGGGTTTCAGAAGGGAGGGGGTGGGGGGATGGGGTAGTTGTGAATTTATTTTTGAGGTAGTAATTTAAAGTAATAACTTTAAGCACTGCATTAATTTTTTTGTAATCTTTACCACAAAATTTATTTTGAAATCTTACACGGTTGGTGTAGGGGTCAGGAGTTTTATCTAAGGTCACATAAAATGTTATTTTAGTTTATTATATAAATTACATAAACTCATCCAGTTTCCTCCCCAGCATATGTACATGTACACATACACCACCCCCCCCCACATACACTTGCCAATAAGCATAAGCCTGCAATGATGTATTGTAATTATTAAGCAGGAGGAGGGATAGTTGGAAGGGAAATTATGGAGTAAATGGTTTTAAAATGCTGATAAAGCCAGCGGTATGATCACAAACAACTTTTTACTTAGCCTTCCAAGAGTAGACTTCTACAAACTGGTGATCTCTGGTGAAAACAAGAATGAGATGAATTATGTTGTTGTGTTTTTTTCTATAAAATCGACTAAATGGCCACATAGTCAATTGTGGGGACCGAGACAGTATTAGAGAAGCAGGAGGGTTTTGTTCTATAGTTGGCCCTGGAACAGTGTAGGGGTAATGGGCGCTAACCCCGTGCAGTCAGAAATCCGTGTGTAACTTTTGACTTACCCAAAACTTAATTGCTAATAGTCTCCTGTTGACTGGAAGATTTACTAATGGCATAAATAGTTGATGAACGCATATTTTGCATGTGATAGTCATTACGTACTGTATTCTTATAAAAAAGTTCAAACTCATGTTCAAAGGTCAACTATACTAAGTTCTTACGGGGAGACAGTAGGATGTGGTGAAGAGGCCTTAGTTTTTGGAACCAGAAAGACCTGTGTTCTACTCCTAGCTTTATTCTTTTGTTAGTGCGTGACTTTGAACAAATCGTACAATGTCCTCATTAGTAAAATGGGGATGGTAGCACTGGTTTGGGAGAGTTTTGTGAAGATTAAGCTGGACGATGTATACTGTGGGTAATACGGATCCTTTTTCTTCCATTTTTCCTTCTTCCCTTTCCATCTCCTTTTTCATGCTTTTCTCCCTCTCTTTCTCTTCTCTCACCTTTCTTTTATTCCTTTTTTTTCCCTGGGCTACATTTCATTTTGATCCCACCTTGTATTTAAAGAACGTAGGACCATCTAGAGCAGGGGTTGGCAAACTTTTCTGTCGAGGGCCGGATAGTAAATATTTTCAGCTATGTGGGCCATGTAGTCTCTGTTTCAACTACTCAACTCTACTGTGGTAGTGTAAAATAACTAATGAAGTTGCATGGCTGTGTTCCAATAAAACTTTATTTATAAAACAAATGGCATAGTTTGTCAGCTTCTGCTTTAGAGTAACACTGTCTGGTAGAACTCTCTGTGATTTGAGGTGCCGTTGAGTTTTGAAAAATTAGGCCTGTTACATAACTGAGCATATGGCATAGGGTATTCTTCTTGGTATAATTTTTAGGTGCTATTAGTAAATTTCAGAGGTTTTACTATAAAGATTAAGTGGTTACATGTTACAATGCCTTCAACAATGTCTTAAATGTCTGGCTCATTTTCTAAATATTTACTACCTAGGTGTTTACATTGAAGAAGTTCTAAATAAGTGGAAAGGAGATTATGAAAAGCTGGAGCACAACCACACTTACATTCAATGGTCAGTTACATTTCTGTATCTTGAACCATGTCGTATTTAATCGTGTGTGTTTTCCAGATAACATTAATATAACAATATTATTTTTCTAAAAAATAGGCTTTTCCCCCTGAGAGAACAAGGCTTGAACTTTTATGCTAAAGAATTAACTACATATGAAATTGAGGTAATGCAAGCTCATTTCATTTTATAGGAGATGGCCAAATAATATTGCTATTTTATTGTCCTAGTAACTACTGAATCATTTCAGCTAACTTTTCCCCCCCCTTAGGAGTTCAAAAAAACAAAAGAAGCAATTAAAAGATTCCTCCTGGCTTATAAGATGATGTTAGAATTTTTTGGAATAAAACTGGTTGATAAAACTGGAAATGTCGCTCGGGCCGTTAACTGGCAGGAAAGGTTTCAGCATCTGAATGAGTAAGTAAAGCCCCCGCCGGTGCATTGGGGCCAGCATGTTATTTTTTCTTGGTTGGAATTCTCTGTGGAACATAGGAACAACTAATAGATGGGCCCCGGAATTTGAATTCAAAAGCTAGTCTGAAATGCATTTTATCCGTTGTTCTGTGTTCTAAAGTATAACAAAACAACAAGAAATGGATGAAATTGCTGGTAGGAATAAGGCCATTCCGCTTCAGAGCTCTTTCTTCCTGAAACCTCTCTACTGCCCAGGCCCCTCTTTATACGCGGTTCTTGGCATTTATGCTTCTTTCTTGTACACAGGTTTCCACATCCCCTCTGCTAGGTTGTGACCTTCTTGTGCACAGTCTGTCATTGAGCATGGTACCTTCTTAGATTACATCCATAAACTAGGCCTATGACATATAAAAGTCATTTTATAAGGCTGAGCTTGTGCCTATACATTGCTAAAAAAGAGGGAAAATTAGAATCTTCAGTATTTTGGTAAAGAACAAAAGCCCACTTTTGCTTACTAAATCCTACAACCTGTGAAGAAAATTTTTAACTTGGCTTCTTTGAAATTGATTTGCTGTATTCTTTTGCCTGGATATTTATAACTTTCATTAATACTTATACCCAAAGTTTATTTTTCTTATTATTTTCTTTGTATGCAAACTGATTTTTTTTTCTTTTTAATTATGGGGTGACTTATGAATGCTGGACCATTAAACCAACAGCTTTAAAGCATTTTTTTTTAGCACATTATAATTAGCTGAGTTGGGCAAGTACCAAGAAAAAACAAAGTAACCTAAGAAATTTTTCTTTGCCCAACAGTTTTGAGCATCAATTAACTGAATTTTTTGGTGTTTTTCTAGAACTTTCATCTTGGTTTGCTAAAATGAGTATAAGTATTAATGTTTAAGCCTTAAGACTTCTTTTTACTTTATTAGTCACAGTCAACACTATTAAAATGGTAGCTTGTACTAAAACACCGAAGATATGGGCATAAAGCTTTATGATCCTGATTAGAAGACCCATTAACTCATAACTCAAGTTAAATTTGATTTATAAAGGACACTTACCGCAGAAGCATATACGCCGCTGCCTGAGCAATCTGGGCGGCTGTCTCTGGACAGTTTCTAAACCCTCCTGTCATACTGTCAACGAAAGCTATACGCAAGTAGCCTACTGACGTGAAAGACAGCAGCACGACTATCATTGTAGGGAATCGCCATCCCAGCTTCTTGTTTCTGCTTGGACTAGCAATCTTGTTTAGTAAATGTTTGTTGAACAAACAATGAACAAAAGACGTTTGCCAGCTTAAATCCTCCTTGGGGTTTTATTTTCAGTTGCTCTATCCGATAGTTGGCAATAGAACCCTTCTGAAGGTTTTAGTTAAAATGATCTCCTGGCTTGGGTCAGGGGAAGGGAGCCTGAAGTAACCGTCACATTCCCTCGCCCCATTCAGATCCTTTTCTTTCCACCGCGCACTGTCTCTCATTTTCCTTTCCCTGGGTATTGCACAGAGCTTTTATTTGTGTTTTAATCTGTGTGACATCTTGAGTTTCTTAGAGTAGGCAGGAAACTCAATATATTTATAGTAGCCCAGCAGACAAAAAAGTATTGAATGAAAGTGAAATGAAGTAACGTTCAGTGAACAAGTGACCATGACTAAAAGAAGTGAAGTATTTTCAGACACGGGAGTACAAATATATAGAGCAACCACTCAGATGTATTTCTGATTTTATTTGTAATCACCTTAGATTGTGGAGCCACACTTTAGAGCCTGGATTTGCTTCTCACTTGTATTTGCCACCTCCTTGTTCTTGCCTTTTGTGTGTTCTCTCTTCACCTACCTGGTCTTCCTGACACCTGCCGTCCTGTTTACCACCCGCAGTCGGGAAGCGCAGCTTCTCTCTTTTATCTGCTATGCTCACAACATTAGGAGGTTTTAGCTGCTCTCTTCTCTTCCATTTTGTCTTTGTCATATTTATTTCGAATCCTACTGAAGGGCTCAGTTTCTTTCTTGTATACTTCTGTTCCATAAGCCTCATTTTCATTCTCTTCAACCCAAGTTTTTGTCCTGTTCTACTGTTATGTAAATATTTTAAATCAGAGCGTGTGTAGATACAGATAAATGTGTGCAGAAATTTCATCTTGGCCGTACATCTAAGACTGGATATGTGCAACTGACCTGGTTGCAATAGAGTAAATTTTGTTGGATCATGTAACTCATCTTTGGGATTTTTAAAGAAAAATATTCCCCCCACTTTTCCATACATCTCTTTCTCAGATTTATGAAGCAGATGTTGCTCAAGGATTTTATCACTGAGTTTTTGGAGACTAGAAACTCCATACTAACCTAAGTCAACTCTGCTGCTAATGGCACATTGTCTTAACCTCATTCAAATTCATGCTGTCTTAGAAGACTCTTCCTTCCTATTAAAAAATACAGATTCATAAGACTAAAACGTGTCTGCTATGTTTTACCCTTTGACCTCAAAGAGTTGAATATTGAGATAATACTTTTATGCTAAACATCCAGAAGAATGGGAATGATAAAACTGCTGGACTTGTCTTTTCCAAGGTTTGGCTAGCCTGAATCATTAAGGTTTTCCTTTTGTCCAGACAAACTTTCTTATTAAAATGTAAAACTGTGGAACCATCCCCTTCTGTCCCTCAGATAGTTCAACATCCTTCTTCACTTTCCCCAAATAATTTGCTAGCTCTTTGTAAGTGAAATACTCCAAGAAACCAAAGCAGGTATATTCCTTGCTTGTATAAAGTTCAATGTCTGGTGTATAAAATAGGTTTTAGGAAGTTAGAAGTAAGTGGTGGTTATGGTTGTGCGTCACTGTAGGGTCAATAAATACCCGGGCTGTTGATGATGCATGATTAATACACGCAGCTGAAGAAGCCTTGAGGATATGGCCAGGTATTTGTAATAAGGCAACTGTTGCCCAGTGACACAGGGCAGGTATTTTATGAATTGTGAGAGAGAGGCTTGGAAAGCCTTCATCTGATAATGGCCTTAGTTTGGGAACAGAGAAGTAATTTGGGGAAAAGGGCATCATTGGAGTCCATGCCATTATAAGCAAAATTTAAAATTCTCTGGGAAAAAGGAGAGAGAGGCCATGGGTGGAAGATAATTAGGTGATTAAGTTGGGATAGGTACGTATAGGTGGCCCTTAGTACCATATTTAAATAATAACAATAACAATATCACTTTTAAATAGTATCTAATGTTTTTTGAGTTCTACATGCCCTGCATATGTCTCAACTCATTTGATTCTTCTAGCACTCCAGTAAGATATGGGCCATTTCCCCTATTTTACAGATGAGGATACTGAGTCAGAGAGAGATACCGTAACCTCACGTAGCTGTGGGTGGTTGAGCCATGGCGCGAACTCAGGTGTGACTTCAAAGCCCACGCTCCTAACTATATTCTGCTACAGGAGTCAGTTTTGCATCCTTTGTTACAATTGTTCTAGCAAGGTAGAATGGTTTTTAATGCTTTCCTTATGAACTGGCTAAAATGGTGGATTTTGCTGACACTGTAAGTCATACCTTCAGCTGATAGCTGATGTTGCGTTTGTGCTTGGTACCAGTTACGTGTGGTGGGTACAGTATAGCTGGTGGTGTTGCAAATAATTGCTCTAGTAGTCACATCCTCAGAGCACTTAAACAACAATTCAGCATGAGTGGGAGTCAATTTTAGATGTAAATATTTTTCAAATACGAAGAGCTAAAGCAACAAGGGGAATTTATATTATATATTTGAATTTCACGTAGATTGGCATTACATTGCTGTATAAGGTTTTAATAACTTCTCGTTTATTCTTCCAATGGTGTCTAATATGGCTTTCAGTAAAGTCATTTGGTTGGAAATATTTTTCCAATACTTTTCTTTCCCCTGCTTTCCTTCACCTGATTTCCCCCCCACATTTTATCCAATCCTCTCTTTCAGGTCCCAGCACAACTATTTACGAATCACTCGTATTCTTAAAAGCCTCGGTGAGCTTGGATATGAAAGTTTTAAATCTCCTCTTGTAAAATTTATTCTTCATGAAGCTCTTGTGGAAAATACTATTCCCAATATTAAACAGAGTGCTCTGGAGTATTTTGTTTATACAATTAGAGACAGGAGAGAGAGGAGAAAGCTCCTACGTTTCGCCCAGAAACATTACACGCCTTCAGAGAATTTTATCTGGGGGCCGCCGAGGAAAGAACAGTCAGAGGGAAGCAAAGCCCAGAAAATGCCTGCCCCTCCCACCTCTGGTCATATCAGTCAAACTTCTATGCACAAAAAATCCAAGGACTCCAAAAATTCCTCCTCAGCTGTTCATTTAAATAGCAAAACAGCCGAAGAAAAAAGAGCAGCACCTGGAGGGGCTGCAGAGGAGACAGACAAGCCCAGCGCCGAGGAGTCCAGCAGTGAAGCTACCAAGCCGGGAACCACGGAGGACGCTCCTGCCGAAAATTCCAATTCTGAGCCCGAAAAACCAGTCACCAATCCCACAGAGAGGAAGGAGGGTGCAGCTCCTCCTGAAAAAGAGGAAGAAGGTGAAAATCCTAACAAAGACTGTGAAGATCCTGGAACTGCAGGTTCCCACGAAGACGGACAATTACAGTGAAGTATCAGAGAACCCCCACCCCAGCGTAGGTAAGGGGGGAGGAACTGTACAAGGTCTCCGGAAGAAGAGGTCACATTGCAAATTTTAGCCATCTGTGTTTGTGATTTCTGTTGTCAAGTTTTGTTGTTGGTTTTTTATTTTGGGTGACCATGAGTTAAATCTTCAGTAAGAAGTTTTAAGCAAGACCCAGTAAACGAATGTGTTCTGTAAGGCTTTTAGGATGTGATGTTTCAAATTCTGTACATAATTATTAGTTTTTAAATGACTTTCAATACATCTGCAAATAATCACGTAGTATTTGATATATCAAATAAATTCTTTGGGAGATTACAGTCAAGAGGATAAATTTCATTCTGTTGCCATGCTTTTTTGCCCAATTTATGGATTTATTTTTTAAGCTGGAAAAACAAATTTGGTCGTTTCAGATGTGTTCTGAAAGTGATTTGGACTCATCATTACAACACCTCAGCATGCTTATTTTTAAATTCTGGTACATGAAATTTATGTTCTCAGGGAGCTATAATCTCCCAGCCCATTTCTTGGCCCCACTGTCCTTTCCTCTTTCTCTCTCTCAGCACTTGCCCTCATTTGCCATTTTTGTCAGCCAACATGTGCTTTTCTAGGGAACGTTCAAGTGATCCCCTGTGCTGAAATTTAAATGGAACAGGGGGCACTTTCAACTGTATGATAATCAAGAATTTGCTTTTTTAAAATAATAAAAATGTTTTTCTCTGTTAAATGCTTAAGAACAAATTTTGATGCAGAGCCCAAGAAAAGGATTTTGCTTTTATAAGGCTGTTCCATATAAATTTGGTGCTTGTTTCTGAATGCAAATGACTAAAGAATTAAAAAATAAGGGAAGAAATTACTCATTTTTCAACAGCATGCTTCTTATACTGGCAACAAGGCAGTGGTCCCTAAATCCTTGACTGTCTGAGTGTTCTGTGGGCTATGAAATTAATATTATTGCTTAGTCCAGAGTATCTTTAAAAAAGAAAACAATTTGATGTATCTCTAACTTGTCAAACCTTGAAATTGAGAATAGATTTGAAATTCCATATCCTCAGGCTTAGCAAGCGCTTAATGTGTTGATGCTGGTTAAGAGCAAGTAATTTTATTTCCTGTACTACTATTACTAATTACAAATCAGAAAATAATCAGAAACGCTGTGGTGAGAACTTCAGAGCATACATACAAATACAGTTGAAGCAATTAATAGAAAAAAATTTCACTTTCATTTGGAGCAGAATTGGCTTTTGTGTATCTCTTGGGCTTTTAGATTCACTTTAACCCCCCAAGAATTTTTACTATGTCCTATTTGTTAGTTGTATCACACCGTCTTCTGTTACCTTTGTGATCAGGGGATTTCCAGCAGAGGATTTCTAGAGACTATATCAACAGTATGCCTTTAGAAATACTTTATTGCTTCGAAGTTTACACGAAACATCACAGTTGCTCAAACTTGACTTTTTAAATATGAATATTAGTAACCAAGTTGTATCTCCTACTCCAATTAACATAGAGCGTTTTCTCATTTTTGGTTCCCGTAATATCCCAATTTTTGCTTTCTTTTGTTTTGTGAAGGGAGCATAAAGATTCGGGAAAACAATTCTGCTTTTGCGTTTCAGTTTCTTTTTTGTATGGACCCTGTAATGTGGTGCTTGTAGCAATGTCCCCTAGCGCTAATAAACAGTTTTCCAGGGTTAGACGGTAAGAGTAGTTGTCACATTGAGCTGAAATGTAGGAACATGATTAATTCAAAATAGCTTACCAATTTTGAATACATGATAAAGTGTTCAGACTGCTTTCTAAGTGTAAAATATTAAAAATGTGTGACCAGATATTAAAATATTAATAAACAGTGGACAGAGACTAAAATAAGTGGATATAATCTGAATGACTTGGAAACTATAGTATATCAGAGCCCTTACGAGTAAAAACATTTCATTCAACAATTTAACTTTTAGAATATTATTCCTAATTAGGGGTTTGATTAGATTGTGCCAATTAATTTGAGAATATTTGGTCTCAAGGGAAAAACCACCTGGCTCCCATTTAAAACAGTGGCCTTTTCCCACGATGTCGTGTTTAAGATCCATATTCATATGTAATAGTATGATTCCTCTATTTAATCTGCAAATAATTTACGAGAGAATTCTTCAGTGGAGAACAAGTGAGGGGATGTCATTCCTTTTGCAGATAAACATTATGAGTGTCGAATTTTTTTTCTATGAAGAATACTTTGTACAATTAATAGTTTTTTAAATAAGATCTATAGATATGTATTTATGTGGGTCTCAGATATGAAACAGCCCTCTGGGTTTGACTCTGATGTTTTGTATTTTTAAAAACTACCATATGCTTGCAAGAAATTTATTGAGAAAGCTGTTTTAAAAATGCGGTGAAGCATGGCCAAATAGCTAGAAACATTATTGAATCTTTGCAAATATATAGACTTTATTGCTGTACCTTGGACTGCGAGGATATAAACATTGGCTATTGATAAAATATTAAATTGCATTTCATGGCAAATAGATGTTATATCGCTTGGTTAGTCTAGTACATTTCTAATATTTTGTGCTTTCATATCTCTAAGGAGATAATATATGTGAAAGTATTTTGAAATACTGTAAAGTGATATATAATTATAAGATATATTTCTGTACGGTAGAGAAAAAGTTTATAACATTAAAAATATTGTATCATTATACAGTTTCATGCTCATCTCATAAGAAACTCTAAATCATGATAAAAGTGAAAAATGTGTCTGCGTTCTCTAAATCAGGTCTAGTTCTCAGTTCAAAATTTATTTTGTATAGTTTTATTTTGAATTTAGGTTTTGAGACTACTTCTTTTCAGCTTCAAGTAGAAAAAAAAATGTACAACTCAGGAGTTACTAGAGAAGTTCTAAGATTTTTTTTGCTAAGTATTAAAAATATAAACATATGAAAATGTCATTTAACACCTATCGTTGTTACTGTTTCATATTTTGTTGTATAGAATTACCTACTTTGCTTCTAGCTTTTATGCTTTAATCTGAGTGAAAATATGATCTGGTGGAAAAGGAAAAACAGTGCAGTGTTCTGAGTTTCTTTAAAAGACCATTTTAGTAGGTAAACTTCCATATCAAGTGGTCAAAAACTGGTTGAACTGACAGAGACTATTTGGTTAACGGTTTAAAGTTAAATTTTCCAAGTTTAAAATAGAATTATGATTGAGTTTATACTTTATGGAGTAACTAATCAACCAGGTTTTTTGGTCTTTCTATAATTGAGGTTCTTCTAGAAGCTTTATTTTCTAACCTGAGAAAAGAAGGACATTCTCGATCTTACCTGAATGTAGCTTCATCTATGGGTCTTTTATGTCTATTTGGGCTGAGTGGGGATCCTTTGTTATAGGACTGGTTTTGAAGATTTCTAATCTGTTTTCCACTTAGATAATTTCCCTTTTGTCTTTTGGGGTATATGTGTTAAATATAAGGTAGGCTGGAGTTAGAATTGCTAGAGTCATTTCAAATGCAGCCATGGTTGTAGAGAATGATGACAGGTAGTCATCAGAGTATGGGTCAATCAGGGTCAATGTAGGATCTGGAAAGTTAGGAGTGACATATATTGGCTTCTTTCAACTTTGAATTCCGCAGTGTTTATGACATGAACAGATTTGTGTGGGTAATCTCTAGGGTGACAGTACTACCCTGCCTCCTTCCCTGTTCTAGTTATCCAGCCCACCCAGCAGATTGTGTTCAGGGACAGGCTGTGTTTTTAGAAATCCCTTATTACTGAAGTTAATAATAATATAGTTATAAATATGAATGCCTGGAGGTGTCCAGATGTGCCTTAACTAATGTAAATGGTTTTCATTCAGAAGTTTAAATTTTTACTCCGCTGTAAAATCTTGCCACAAGGAACTTTCCAAACCGTGAATATCAGTTATTTTAATGAATTTACGTTGGTGCTTTTTCATTTTGGAGAACTTTCCCTTTGTGACAATAGTATTAGTTCATAAGGAAGTGCACTTGCCACAGTGTTCAGCAATGGGTTGTATTTGACAAAAAGTGTTTACGGTAAGAAAGATTAACTGCATTGGTACATTTATTTATGCTCTTGCTTGATTTTGCTACATGCTATGATTTTCATTTAAACATTTCTCAGTTACTACAAGTAATATTTATCTGCATTTTACCCTCTTCTTAGCTGCAGATGGATGCAGAAAATGGAATTCTGTTAGAGAATTATTTAAAAGTTTAATTCCAGTAGATGGTCAGAGGACTCTGAAACCAATTTTCTTATTAGAAACATTTAAAAAGCACTGTTTTTGCTTTTTTTCCTAGATGAGAATGTTCTTTGTCATCTGCTTTTTTCCTGATCTGTTGAGAATTACTGTTTTAGTAATTTTGGGAAATAACTTCTTAATATGTTTGTTGCTTGAATTAAAGTTTTCATATGGAGGATACAATTAAGTACTTTGTTTTATGGCTTAAACTTTGCCTGGAAGTAGAGTCGAGAATGGGGACTAAGAATCAGGTGGGCGGGCATCTTGGTAAAGTGGAGCCAACACTGGGTTCCAGTCTCTCCAAAGGCACAATGAGTCCTCAGAGCTTCCTCGGAATCACTAGGGTATTGAGCCCCATTATCCCTGACTTCTGAAGAAGGCGGACTACCTTGGACTCCATAGACAATTTTAATAGGTACCAATTTGCACAAAATATGTTATAATTTGCTACTATTTTGTAGTTGTTTAGGAAATTGTGAGCAATTGGACACCTGCTATGTAAATTGTAGATGAATCTTTATAACTATCTTGGGAAATACTGAAACACCATTTCCACCCACCCCACCAGTTCTTCAATCAAAAATTCTTTTGGGTTGTTCTTTCATAGATACATATTAAAAAGCTTTTATAAAATGACTCAGTATATTTTAAAAATGAACTGAAAGGGAAAAGACATTGATACCTACTTGTTATGCTGAAAGACCTTGTTAAAAAAATCAGAAACCTTACGGAAATATATTTAAGCTATGAAGTTTATCATATTTTCATTTTTAAATTATAGCAGAGTTTATGGAACAGTTTACATTTTTAAATTATAGCAGAGTTTACGGAACAGCTTACATTTACATTACAGAGAGATTAGTTATATAATAATCTTGGTCCTAAGAAATGTTCCAGTTCTATACTCATTGGTCAAATGGGCATTGTTTTTTTCAGTGCTGATAGATTTAGTTTCAGGTGAAGAAAAGGAAAACACAAATGAAATAACAGATTAGAAACAGTAACAAGAAACTTAACTACAGAAATAAAGATATAACCAATGATGGGTTTGTACAAGTGACAGGATTATTGGGAGCAGATGAGGAATGATTTATAAGAGCTTTATGGTAGGGATGTGATTTCAGAATTAGCTCTATGTTGTTTGTGCTGAGGAGATCAGGGATTGGTGTGCAGACGGAATTGCATTAATCCTCTCGTGTGAACCGTGACTTCTGCCTACTCCACAGTAGACTGAAACCTTTCAGTAGACTGATAGAAGTAGGCAAATGATCAGATACCAAGTTTAATTTCTTTGCCAGTGTATATCAACATAGTGGTTTTACTAACAAGAAATTAAACTGAGGGACTGGCTGAGATAAGATTCAGTAATAAGGTTGTCCAGAAATGAAGTAACTCTCTCCCATAAAAGAGTTGACAGCATATTAATTGTGCAGTGCTACAATTAAGAATGAGAGCAAAGCATTAGCTTATTCTTTGACAAGCATTTTTTTTTTCATTTTTGTAAAAAGACCATTTACTCACTTTCCCTAAATAAGCTATTGGCCTTTTATTAGTATTACCTAAGAAGATAGATGGCCAACTGGGTCCTGGAACTATTTCCCTTTGGAAACTACTGTGTCCTTTGTATTTTAAGTATGTCAGGAAAATGGGTATGATTTTTTTTTTTTAAGATTTATTATTTATTTATTTATTTATTTATTTATTTATTTGACAGAGAGAGACAGAGAAAGAGGGAACACAAGCAGGGGGCACTAGTGGGAGAAGAAGAAGCAGGCTCCCAGCAGAGGAGCCTGATGTGGGGCTTGATCCCAGAACGCTGGGATCATGCCCTGAGCTGAAGGCAGACGCTTAACGACGGCGCCACCCAGGCACCCCAATGGGTATGATTCTTAACAAGATGTATGTTTTACTTCCCACCTAAGCTCTCACTGTCCTGCAGCTACTGGGTCTTTGTGCTCTCTGTTCTACTGCAGTATGAATTACAGAATGCTGTGCATGTCTGTTAGGACAAATACCATGTGTGTGTGGTAGGAGTTGTAACCAGTTTCTGGATCTGTATGGTACTATGAAACACTTATTTTATAATTCTGTAATTGTATGGCAGTGTTATGCCAAAAATGTATAAAGAACAATAGTTTCTGTTGCTGACTGCTGTATTTTAAAATATTGTTTCTGAAATAATATATTTAGAGTTCCTTTAGAGTAATTATTTTTTAAAAACTATTGCCAAATATACATCCTGTAAAATGAATAAAAGCCACTTCATCTTAGTTTAACATTTTAGCATTATGTTAGAGTACATTATATTGATTTTGCATGATTAAAATATTTTTGAAGAGCTGGAACAAATGACTTGCTGTTTTTCTATGATTAGACATATTTTTATGATTATCATGTGAGATCAACATTATTTCCTTTTATCTTGTAAAATAAATATTTTATTTTGAAGGGCGAAACCTTATTTGCATATGAAGTTATTTTCGTTGCAAGATTTTGGAGGGCAGATCGCATGTGTAAATACCTGGATGTTTATTATTTCTTTTTTTGCTTTTCTCTAATGCAAAGTTTAAAAAGTATATTGAACACAGATAAATGAAAGTGAATGATTAATGGAGACGATGTTTCTTCACTAAATAGGGCTGGTCTTTTTAATAAGTCTTTTTAATAAGAGTACAGTTGACACACACGGTCACATTAGTTTCAGGTGTACAAACTAGTGATTCAGTTTCTCTGTATGTCATGCCCACAAGAGTAGCTACCAGCCGTCACCATACAACGCTGTTACAGTAGCATTGTAATAAGTCAGATTTTTGACTAAGAAAAATGCAGTTGTGAGGTGAAAATGAAGAGGTTGCTCTAGATATCATGGGACAGTGTGGATGAAGATGAAGAGGGGCTTGGCTGCACTGATCTAGAGAGGCAGGAAAAGAGAGGACAGAAGAACTAAGAATAGACTGTGGTAAGAGTCAGAATGAAATGACATCGCACATAATTGAGAAACTGTTAGGGAAAAATAACAGCCACAGTGATGAGTGAGCATGATTTTAACTGCAGCCTTTGGGATGAATTGTTTAGTAGAGAGGAATGCACGCAATTACTGTCTTGAGGGAAGAATGGGCACATTCTGGTGATAGAGAAGCTTTCTTTTCCCCAAACTTTGAATGTCTGCAGGCAATGTAAAATCCTGAGAGATTGGAGATTCTCAGTACAGTGAGAAATTCAAGACTGAGTCTGCATTTCTTTAAGAGCATAAAATGTAATATGGGAGAGAATTTGGAAAAAAGATTTATAACATGGTCCTTATTTTAAAACCTCAAGTGGATGCAAAGCAGGCAAGCTGGTGTTCCAGGGAGGGAAGGAAATCCCAGCCTGGATAAAAGTAATGATGGGTCGTTTGGGTTCTTGTAGGTGATTTTATGCTTTGGCGATTAGGACTAAGGGCTGAACTGACACAGGGAGCATATAAGGATTATCCTGCCCTTGGGATTATCCCTGAGAAAATGTTGGATTAATTGGAAAAGCATTTTATTTATTTTTTTTTATTTTTAAAAGATTTTATGTATTTATTTGACAGAGCATAAGCAGGGGGAGTGGCAGGCAGAGGCAGAGGGAGAGGGAGAAGCAATCTTCCTGCTGAGCAGGGAGCCCCGATACCATGGGACTCAATCCCAGGACCCCGGGATCATGATCTGAGCCAAAGGCAGACAGACACTTAAGCGACTGAGCTACCCAGGCGCCCGTGGAAGAACATTTTAAACTGAGTTACTAAAGACAGAGATTAGAGAGCCAGCATGGATTTGACCAAATGATTCAGAAAGATTGGGTTTATTCATTTTGCTATACTAGTTACCACTCTACTATTTTTATAACCCCGGTGTATATTTAATACTACCAATGAATATATTAATATTTTCTTTTCAAATGGTGTATAATATTTTTGTTGTGATTGAAATAGCCTGTTTTATCAACTCTCAACTTTGGAAAAGGAAGATTCTAGAGGAAGAAGAAGAAACAAAGAAGTGGTAGATGATGTGAACCAAATGCGATCTGACAGCTCACCTTAGAAAGCTGAGCTTGTCTGAGATCTGTGAACGGATGACTTGACTCTTGTCAGAAAGAGAAGTTCAAGAAAAAGCCCTGAAGGAGTAAAAAGTGAGGGCAAAGAGGTATTTTGTTTAATGGAGCGGAGTTGACTTTCAGGCCAGAGATGGGGATCCACATGGCAAAATCATCACTTAGCGTTGGCTGTGTGGCTTCGGATAGGTCATGTAAATCCTCGGGGTCTTTGGTCTCTCATTGGTAGTAATATCTATTTTGTGAGTTTTTTGAAAGGACTTAAACACGAGGGACATATTCAAGATACTCCTTTACAGTGGCTGCTAGTATTCTAGAAGAAAATGAGATGTTTGGTCATGACATACGTCATGTAGAATTTATCTCAATGGAAATCAATCTGCTCTAATCTGTGTTTACCAGATTTACAGATAGAAACAGATGCCTTATAGTTTTAGTGTAGCTTTTACTAAAAAAGCTACCGGGTATGGAATTGATGATTTTATGTTAGATACACTAATATCAACAGTATAGAAAATTTCCCTCACTGTGAGCATGTGAATGCACAAAAGAGCCCTTAATTACTTCCTTAGTATTTTTTTGAGTGGGTTTCCCTTTTTTGCCAAGAATGAGCTGGAGTATGAGGCAGAGCTGAAGCCCTTTGACCTGGATCAGGAGATGATCTCGTTTATTTTAGGACACTACCAGTATTGGTTTTTATCAAAAGCAGAAAATTTTGATTTCAAACCCTCCGAATAGATATTTTCTTCATGTCTTAGTGGAAGGCACTTAATAGTTAACACTATTTAAAAATGTGTATGTAGTTAATTCTATGAACACTGTGGCCTACTTGTTATTGTTTACTTATAGTCAGAACTAGGAGGATGAACACTCTTGTGCCAATAAATATTCATCTTTCAAAATTCGAAACTGTAGGTATCTTCGTACTGTGAAATTAAAATGCGGTCACCATAGGTCTTGGGTCATTATCTTGTCAACCACTTATCCTTTCAGAATGCCACACACATACTTTAAATAAGATATGAAATAAATTCTCATGGCGTAGATGAAGCTGAACAGTTTTGTTTTCTTTGGCATTCATTTCGACCGGTTTCCCCTCATTTTTCTGTTTCAATGTCCATATATGGGAAGAGAAATCACAGACCTTTCTAGTTGGCAGTAAGTGCGGATGCTAATCTTCTAGGTAATGAGGAGGTGACATGACTTTCCTCCCTCTAATGCTGCAGACGCAAGGGCTGGAGGTAGGACCTAAGCCTCCTGGCTCTCTATTCATCGTGTTTGCAGCGGGTGGCCCCTTTTAACTCTCGAGAACCCTTTGCTAATTAGAATGGATTCAGAAGCATCAGTCTAGACAGTGGGCTGACCTATGCCGCAGGATTAATCGAGGACTGGAGTCCTCTCCACAGAAGAGTTTTTCTCACCGCTGAGCATATTTGCCACTGGCCATTGATCAGGTTTAGTAGGCTCTGAAGCAGGTTCAAACACTCGCACGTGGGAAAGAAACCCACTGAGGCTCTGGAAATGGACTTTGAAAACAGTCATCTCTGACCACGTGACTTCCTGTGCATAGTAGCTCCCTTAGATCTCATCTCCGGGGTAATGTGGAGGTGTCTGCGCGGCTGTCACCCTGACATTTCGGATCTCGCTGAAGGGCATCACTACCTCCAAACTGGAAACCAGGAGCTACTTCTGAACTTTCGTTTGTCGACACATCCAGTTTGGCAACAAATTCTGTAAATTTTACTTCTCAAATTTGTCCCTGCTCCACTCCCTCATTTGCATCCCCATTGTCCCCATAGGCCTTTATCTATTGCAAATGACTCCCAGTCTTCCCTCTGCCTTCCAGAGAATGCAGCCTTCGGGAGATGCTGCAGTACCTTTGTATCTAGGGCGCCCCGCATGGGGCTCGGCACATTATAAACACTCAGTAAACAATGACTGAATTAAAAAAAATGTTCAGCAGTTATAACTTGAAACAAGCCATGTACGTGTAGGGACAGTTATTTCTGGATCTATTTCTGAAATAAAATGTTTTTTTCCTCGAGACAAAGAGCCTTCAAAATGAGTTATTGTTATGATAAGTAAACAGATTTACATTGCAACATTTCTGAAGTGTTTAATGCTTTGACAAACCTAGATCATAGTTTCTTCCTGGTTTCTTGGGTCACTTAGAAACAAATGTCATTAATTCAAATTCAAGGTTAAAAAAAGGAAGAACAGTGCATGGTCCAACTTTTCCTGCTTGGCTTGAAATTTTAGGTAAGATGAAGTAATTTAAATATCATGTTCAGTGCATCCACAAAGTCCCTGTTTCCGTGCCTGGCTGGGAGCTAGATGCGTGGAAACAAACAAGCGTGAGCATGAGATGAAGTCTCTCTGTACGAAAAGCATCTGGAGCATTGGCAGAACAAAAACAACTCCCTTGGCGGTTCACAGCAGAGCTGACTTTTTTTCCCTCCGGTTTTACACTTTAGACCAAAATTCAGATTGACGGTGAAGGCCACACTTGAAGAAATGGCTTTTTCCCTTAATGTTTGATCTTCTGATAATATTCCTTCTTTGATGTGGGCTTTGCTTTTTCCTACATGTTGACAACCAAATTGAAATGAAAAAACTCACTTATCTTAAGCTTCCATTAAATGGACACCCTGTGGAAGTTTTCATGGATGGAAGTAAATGGTCATCCAAATTCTTTTAAACTTATGAGCATTCTTGATGAGCAATCCTCAGCAAGGCTTGCGTGTGTTGTACACTCAGGAAAGCTTGAGCTAAACTTGACTTTGTGAAAAGGGTGAGTCTTCATTTTGTTTGTTCTTTTTTAGCTTATTGTAATGAACTCCAATTATAAAAGTCTAGTGAGCTCACAAAGTCACTCACTCCAAACTCAGTCATGTGAAGAAAATGTACACCTATTTCGTAATAGCTCATCTGAGTCCCACCTCATGAGTCCCACCCTGATGATTGGTAAGGACATCTTAAACTTGCCAATGGAACTATTTCTATCACTTCATGTTTATATTTCTCCTTTTGGTTAAACATCTGAACTCCTCAAAATTTGAATAAGAACCAGAATGACCCTGTTTCTTTTGGGAAATTACTGGTCATTCAGGTCTTAAACCCTCCCTTTTTTTCTTGCCCAATATGGCATCTGGAGGTATTGATTAGGTGTACTAAATATCGTGACAGCAGAGGAGAACAGGAGAAAAGATTGCTGGGTGTTATCTGGATGCTCTCTGGGCACAACTGTAGAGTGGCTTGGCCAGCCTGCTCCTGGATGGGTAATTGCTAAAGTCCGGCTGGTCTCAGCTGGCTATTCGAACTTCAATCTGATGGTGCTCATAGTGGCCTTCAGTCTTGAAGTTCCTACAAAGAGCAGCCAAATGGGTCTTCTGTGACCATCTCAATTCCACTGCTCCATGCCATGGTAGAAATGGCTGCCAAAAATGTTCACCCAGAAGCTTCGGTGCACAGAAGAGTGTGTGACCCCAGAAAGCTTGGTGCCTTCCAGCTTCCTGATATATCTATGGACATTTTTACAGACTCTGATATGATTTGATTAAAGAGGTTATTTATGCAGAAAGCAGAAGAGAAAAGCAAATAACCCCTATAATAATAAACACAGAGTACTTTCTATTTTTTTAGTAGAATCTAGAGTTGGAACAAACTAGAAAATAGGAAGTCCAACACCTGAATTTACTTATAAAGAAATAGGTTTAAAGGGTTGCCTTGGATTCTGTGATGGATCTGCTGTTCACATTAGCTCTAACCTAGGTCTCCCGGCCCCTCAGCTCCATGCTTTTTCCATGATGCAAGGTTGCCTTTCCTATAAGTGCAAATTTTTATGTAGTTTCCTGAATAGATACAGGCGGAAAGATCTTCTGTTAAAACTAGATGCTAAAGTCTACCTTTGAATTCACTCTTTGGTTTGCATTAGTTAAATAATAGTTCGGAGGCATCTGTGTGAAAGAGATTTGGTTCTGTGATTTGAACCCCATCTCCTCTGCTTGTCCATGTGGCCTTGGGAAAGGCTACAAACACTTTCTGAGCTCCAGTTTCTTTCTCTGTAAAGTGGGAACAATATCACTCACCTTGGAGATGTCTGAAGTTATAGAACTGCAGTGTTTATTCCTGACACAGAGTAGTAAATATACAGTTATTGTTGTTGCTGTTTCTTGAATACTTGCGGTTTCTGAGTGGTTCTTTTAAAGCCCAAAATTTAAAAGCGAGGGGGAAGGAGGAAAGGGAGAATGGCAAGAATGAAAAGACACAGAGCCAGATCTCTAGATCATATTTTAAGATCGGTCTTTGATTTTTCTTTAGAATTTGTTTCCTGGTTACATAGTGACACCTAATCCTTCTTTATCTAACTTGATGGTTATGAGAAAAAAATGATATTACAAATAGAAGAAGCACTGCATAAGTTAATGTTATTATTATATTTATAATGTAATTATTTCAGGAATCTTGAATCATCTACTTTTTAAATTAAGGAAAATCTATAAAATACCCATCAGGAAACTTGGCAAGAGAAATAATATAATATTTAATGGTTCAGAAAGTTAGTTTCCTCTTTATCATCACTGTTTTTGTGTGGAAAGCAAAAAGATCAGTGGGGGACTTAGATTTCCCGTAAGTGTTTTCAAGAGAATTTTGTCCATCTAGGTAAAACTCTGCCGATAAACATTTCTCTCCACTCTTATCTTTAGGCCTCATACAAGTGCTCTGTAATTGCACAAATGCTGATTCAAACTAAAGTATGGGAATTCTGTAAAGAATATATCCAGCCCCAGGAAAAATTTTCACAGTGCCCACTGATATGATAAATCAGGTAATTTTTGAGTGGTAACTATACATAGATCTGTAGACTGGGAAATCTGCAAAAGAGCTGCTTTCAACTTTAAACACCTAATTATCTTGGTAAGTAGCTTCATTATTGACACCAGGCAGATTTGTCCATGTCTACATTCCCTCTTGTATATGTATTTATTGACATTCCTGCAGTTGGGGTGGAGGAAGCTTTCATGAAGAGATTTTTTTCTAATATGGCAGGGAATGCTCTCATTACTGGAAATGCTTCCAATTGGGAATTACCCTTCCCCATTACCACCCCTCCTTTACTACCATCAATCTGAAGAAATTGTTATTCTGGCAATTAAACTAATAAAACAAATAAATAATGGGCGAGATGACTTTCTGCAGTAGTCAACTTTTAAGACAGGCTGTCTGAAATACATAGGAATAAATTTAACAAAACATGTGCAAAATCTGTGCATTGAAAACTACAAAAGATTGTTAAGAGAAAGACAATAAAAAGGAAAGATACCATATTCTTGAACTAGAAAACTCACATTGTTAAGATGTCAATTCTCTCCAAATTGTTCTAGATTCAATGCAAGCTCAATAGAAGTCCCAGGACTTCTTTGTAGAAATTGCCAAACTGATTCTAATAGTTATATGGAAATGTAAAGGACCCAGAGTTGCCAAAATAATTCTTAAAAAGAAAAATAAACTTGGGACACCTGGGTGGCTCAATCTTTAAGTGACTGCCTTCAGCTCAGGTCATGATCCCAGTGTCCTGGGATGGAGTCCTGTATTGGGCTCCTTGCTCAGTGGGGAGCCTGCTTCTCCCTCTGCCTGCTGCTTCCCCCGCTTGTTCTCTCTCTCTGACAAATAAATAAATAAAAATCTTTTTAAAAATTTTTAAAAAAAGAAAAATAAACTTGAAGGACTTCCTTTTTTAAATTCAAGCCTTACCTGAGAGCTACATAATCAGGATATTGTGGCCTTGGGGTAAGGATAAACAAATAGATCAATGAAATGGAATAAAGAGTTTGGAAATAGACCAACATTTATAGAAAGTCAATTGATTTTTGACAAAGGTGACAAGGTAACTCGATGAGGAAGAGTCAATGGATAGTGCTGGGACGTCTGGATTTTTAAACAGAAAAAAAATGAGCCTCGACTCCTATGCCCACACTACACAAAAACACACCCCAAGTGTATCACAGAACTAGAGTAAAATCTAAACATATAAAACTTCTAGAAGAAAACAGAGACATTTTTCGAAATTTGAGGGGAGGCAAAGATTTTGCAGATAGAACATAACCCTATCTATAAAAACAGATAAACTGGACTTTACTAAAGTTAAAAAATTCTGCTCTTCCAAAGATACTACTAAGAAACTGAAAAGGCAAGCCACAGATCAGAAGAAAATATCTGTAATACATATATCTGAAGAAGGGCTTACATTGAGAATATGAAAGGGACTCCGACAACTCAAAAATAAGACAAATGACAATTAAAAAGGTGAGCAAAAGTTTTGAACAAAATCTTCACACAATACACACACACACCCTCAATGGCCAGTGAGAACATGAAAATAAGGGCATGAAAATATTATTAATCATTAGGGAAGAGTAAATTAAAGTCACAATAAGATGCTATTAAAAACCCACTAGAATGTTAGAATTTAAAAAGATTGACAAAATCAAGTGTTGGAAAGAATGTGGAGTAACTAGAACTTTCATACACAGCTGTTAGGAGTGTAAAATACTGTAATTATGTTGGAAAACAGTTTGCCAGTTTCTTATAAAATTAAACATATAATTCCATATGATTCGGGCTTAGGCATTTAATTCAAGAGAAATGAAAACCTATGTCCACAAAAAGACGGGCACACTAATGTTCGTAAAAGCTTTATTCACAATAGCCCCAACCTGGAAACAACCCAAACATCTATTTAGCGATGAATGGATAAACAATTTGTGAAGTATTCGTGCACCTTATCCAGCAATAAAAAAGGAGCAAGCTATTTACATGCAACAACATTGATGAATCTAAAAACATTCTGAGCAAAAAGGGCAGACACAAAAGAATGTGAACGAATGTGTTTGCTGTCTGATTGTAGATATATGTGAAGTTCTAGAACAGGCAAAACTATTCCACAGTCATAGAAGTCAGGTCAGCAGGTGCCTGAGAAGGGGTTGGTGTTAACTGCAGAGTTATGGGGGAATCTGGGGGGAGGTTGGTGAGAGAATTACTCTACATCTTAATTATGGTGATATATACAGATGTATATATTGTTAAAGCCCATCAAACTGTACCCTTAAAATAGGTGCATTTTATTATGTACAAAATATAATTTCATAAAGTTAAATGCATAAACAAACAAGTAATAAGTAAAATAGTCAAAATCAGGAAAGGTAGAGCCTACAAAGTCCATCTCACTTGGAGTAAGTGTGAAGAATCTAGGAGGATAGTCATTCTCTCTTTATGCTTTTATATTCTTCATAAGAGGAACCAGTTCCCACACCCTTCCCAGAGTTTCAGGTTTACTGCCTTTCTTAGCTCACAGTATAGTTCAAAGTCTTCATAAACATCAAATTAAGCAGTTGAAATTCAAATGCGTTTCTACTCAGTTCTTTTTCTGTCATTTCAATTTCAAGTATTCTTTGTTCTGTCTGTCAACTCAAGTGTGATATCTCCTGCTTCATCATATTTTGATTGTGGGATCTCTAATATAAGCATCTGGATCATGTTCAAAACAGGGAAAATAATTCCTTGAATTCGTTCCTTATTGGAAATCTCTTCCACATTTGTCTTGCTGTCCTACTTTCTAAGTAGTTTCTAACTAGTCTCCCTACCCCCAGTCCCTACAAATCACCATGTGACTTCTAAAGTCTTTCCTTGATTAAATCACCTGCCTTCTCACAACCCTTCATTTTGCTTACTAAATAACATCAGACTCACTAGTTTTCCCAGTCTGGATCCTTACTGTCTTTCCTAATTAATCTCCCACTATACCCCCTTGAATGACACATGTTCTAACTAACACTGACCACCAGTCATTCCTTGAGCATCTCCTTTCTTACCTCTACCCTTGGCTTTTGCTTTCTTTCCACTTGGGATGCTTCCCCTCCAACTTTGCCTTTCTAGTTCTCACTAGTCTTTGATACTAGGTTGCATGACCCCTCTTTGCCATCACCCACAACTGATTGGATTCTACCTACTTAAGCATTTTTCTTTTTTCTTGCACTTGCTGCTATATTAGATCATAAACTCATAGAAGGCTGGGGCTCAGTCTCTGATGACCTTGTCTCTCCCATAGCAGTGGCTTTGAATCTAGTAGAAAAAATACACTAATTGAATGAATATAAAGAATGAATCATGCAAGTTCATGTGGTTGAAAAGCAGATGACTGAGAACCAGAACTTCTATCTCCCTATTCCTCGCTCTATTACTTTTTTTACACCACTATGGTTGGGAAAATTTCCCACAGGACTTTGAATTGCCTCCAGGAGAAGGATGAGGAGAGCACATTGCTCTAGACATTTCAAATTGAATCCAAGAAGGTAGTAAAATTTGCTGCAGGGAATCATCCTAGCAGAAATATTAGCTTAGATGCCTTTTCTATTTCTAATCTCATATGGTAGTAGAGCAAATGGACTGTAAAGTCCCCTATGGAAATTGTGACTATTCATTAGATCTTTTCATATGCACTTTCTTTTTCTTTTTAAATGGAACCTGATTGGAGGCTTATAGCATATTTCGTATGTGGTCAATACTTTATGAATGGGTCTCAAACTTCTTTTGTGTTTGAGGAATGCTTTCACAAAACAGAATTTTGGATAAAGAATTTTTTCTTTATTCTTTTTTTCTTGAAATATAGTTAACTTACAGTGTTATATTAATTTCAGGTGTACAATATAATGATTCAACAATTCTATACAATGGGGACACCTGGGTGGCTTAGTCAGTTAAACATCTGCCTTCAGCTCAGGTCATGATCCCAGGGTCCCAGGATCGAGCCCTGTGTCTGGCTCCCTGCTTAGTGGGGATTCTGCCTCTCCCTCAGCCCCGCGCCTTGTGCTGTCTCTCACTCTCTCTCAAATAAATAAATAAATAAATAAAATCTTCAAAAAAACCCCGCCAATTCTCTACATTTCTCAATACTTATCAGGATAAGTGTACTCTTATTCCCGTTTGTTCCACCCAGCCTCCTGCCCACCTCCCCTCTAGCAACCACTAGTTTGTTCTCTGTATTTAAGAGTCTGGTTTTTTGTTTGTCTCTTTTTTTGTTTGTTCATTTGTTTTTTTTCTTAAATTTCACATATGAGAGAAATCATTTGGTATTTGGATAGTACTTTTTGAAGGCACTAGCTTGCACCTGCCTTTGGCATGGCACACTTCATAGGCCACCCTTTAACATCACAGTGCCATTTGAGAAGAATCGTATACCATCTTGGCCAGCTTGCTTATGTCATTGCATGTTCCAAGGAAAACACAAGTTTCCTTTGGTTTGGCTTGACATTCACTATAGTTCTTGTACCTTGCACTGGATTGTACCTCAATGCTCTGACCAGCAATACTAGAACGTATGTTGGCTTGGTTGTGGCAAAAATACATTTCTGTGTGGATAAAAATGTGATCATTTGCCTTTGACATGACACACATGTGGATATATGCTACTTTACAAGATCAAAGTTGAGGCATTGGTGCAAAACAGACATATCACATAGTGGAGACTGTTGGCTGTCCTCCAAAATTCGTCCTCTTTGTTTCATTGGGATAAAACTGTAGGTGGACACGTGGTTGTTCAACCACAGACCCACTTCCCACCTCCTTCCCACTCTGTGAAGAGCTGTGCCTGGGTCCTTGCAGTAGAATGTGAGAGAAATGACATGTGCTGCTCCTGGGTGTGGGCCTTGTAGCATGGGCGTGCGCTCTTTTTCTTTCACAAGTTAGGAACTTAAATGTGTCCACGCTCCAGCCTCCACCATGCAGCAAGGTCAATACCATAGAGCAGAGGTAGACACGCTTTTTCTGTGAAGGGCTGAATAGTAACTATGTTCAGTTTTGTGACTATAGAGCCTTTGCCTTACGGCCCAAAAGCATCCAAAGATGACACATTAACAAATGGGCATGGCTGTTGTCAATAAAATGTTATTTATAAATACAGGCAGCAGGCTGATTTGGCTCACAGGCCTGCAGTTTTCTAACTCTTGCCCTATGGTGAAGAGACTACGTAGACGACGAGGTGCCCGATGACCCTGTGGAGCTGCTCACCGGCCCAGGCCGCTCACCCCGCGACTAGTTATGAGGGAGAAATATCCCTCATTTTCTTTAAGCTGCTGTGTTCTTGTGCCTCTTCGGTCAACCCTTTGGCTTTCCCCTCCTAACCAGCACACATGAGCAGGCATTGTTGGTCTTCCTCAGACTCAATTTCCCATTTGAAAGCTGGAAACTTTAGCTGGGCACTAGGCATTTCAGATGGATTCCTCACTATGTCTTACTTCTTCTCCCAAGAAGGCTTTAAGTTATTCCTTCCTCTCTATCCATTTTATCAAGGAAGACAGATTGGTTTTCCCAGTAGACATCTGTCTATCTGGCGTGTTGTCTTATACTTTGTCGGAACCGACACAGGTATTCCCGGGATCTTCTGGGCTCTGCCAAGCTGCCTGGGGAGCAGAGTCATATCTAGATATAATATAGGAAGGAGGTAACATTTTGTGTGTGGGGGGAGCTTTTTGGTCCCTCCTCTACTCAAAGGTCTCTTTCCTCTCCTTAGATGTCTCTTCTGTACCTATAGCTAATCTTGGAGCATTGCTTTTTCCTAGCTGTAAATTAAAGTGACAGTTCAAAAAACTTCATGTCTTTTTTCCCCATTCATTTTGTTTTGTTTTGCTTTTTTTCCAATTATAAATTACATGACATTTAGAGAAAATTTGGAAAATATAAAGTTAAAAAGTTATAGACAGTACAACTCCCACACGTAATCATGGCTAACAATTCTGGTGCATTTTTGATTCCTTCTTGGCTTCTGTTTAGTCATAATTTAAGAAAACTCTTCAAAATCCAAAGGGATAAGTTTCAGTAATTAAAGCAAATGGATCTGGTGAATAGCAGCTGGCTTGGTCAGTTACTTCTGCCTGAGGATCAGGAAGGGCTTGATGGAGGAGGTTATATTTCAGTTAGGTCTTAGAGTACAAATAGAATTTTAAAGAAGAGTGAATAAGGAAAATATCCTATGATAAAAGAAAAACATGGAGGCATTAAAGTATCCATGTATATGAATAATTTAATGGCTGACTGTGGTTCTGAAGAATCTATTAAAATTTTGTGCTCCACTTTCCTTGTTTATGCGTTGGGAGAGTCATATTTGCCTTTTTATCACTCTAGAAAGTGGAATATGTTAAGATAATCCCTTTTCAAGTACTTTGAACTCTTCAAAGGAAAGACACCTAAAAATCTATAGCATGATTGAGGTATCAGATTTATGCCACTCTCCTGATCTAGCATAATTTTATTCACTAATATTTATTTTGTCATCCAGAATTTTATTCACAAGCAAAAGCTTTTAGAAAATTGTACTATTTTAGGTTAAATGAGAAAATCATTAGCTTAATTTTTCTTATGTTTTTTAATGTTTCTGACTGTGGTTATAATACCTCACAATAACTTATAAAATTAATTTTCAATTTCAATCATTTTTAATTTGACTGTCTCAAAATCAGGCTATATGTTACTCAAGCACCGCTCTTTAGTGTCATGAAAACAAATCAGCACTGTGTGTTCGAAAATAAACATTTTAATTGCAGACATTTGCAAATAGTTCAGAGTATGTGTTAATATGACATCTGTAACATTTCAGTTATTTCCGGTTCTCAGGTTTAAAAAAAGCAATCTAAAAAACAATAGAACAAAGGGAAAATATTGACAAGTAATCTGCTTAAAAACTCATATGAATACTTGGAAATGTCAGATCTTTACTCATTATGATCTTGAACTCCCAATGTTTTATATGATAAACATTCTAGCCTCTTGTTAGGTACTAAGTCATATAAAATTATACAGGATTATATTCATATTTAAGATTGTATTCTAATGTTCACATGGACTAAATAAAGAGCTACTTATTTAGACCTACACAAGAGTAATTTCACTGTCATTCTCCAAGTTGGATTTTATAGTTTTACTAATCAAAAGTAGGTTTATTTTTTAAAGAAACTGTAATTCAGGTGTGACAGGTATAGAAAATAAACTCAAGTGTGTAAGAAACATCTCAGTTCTTACTGCCTTTAAATGAAATGAAACAGACTGATTCCAGCCTCACCAGATTTCCAGGAAACCCAATCTCAATCAGTGTTGGGGTCCCTGATTCTCTTAGGATCATAGCATCTGGGAGGTTCATATGCTGTGGGGTAAGGAAAAGGGCCTCTACTTGCTAGGCCCTCATGGTCCCAGCTGACATAGCAAAGCGAAAATTCAAAATGTATGCTTCCTTGGGGTTTCATGGCTCTCTGTTGTGTGGTGAGGCCAAGGCTGCCAGCACCCCGGGTTCTCCGCTCTAGGCACACCACGGAGCCATGTTGTGGAGGTCTTGCTACATTTTTGCAGCTACACTGTGCACAGTGGTGTACTTTGCGCCCCGGACAAAGGGCAAGATTGAGGCGGTAAAGGGGCTTAGAGCCAGGCTGCACCCTGCTCACCAGGCCCAGAGCCCTGGTAGGAGGCTGATTCATTTTACTCTGGACAAAGGCACCATTTGTTCGAAAGCTGGGTTCCTTTTGGCTTACATCTGCCCGGAGGGATGCATTCCCCAATCGGCACAAAGGCTTCATGTGCAGACTAGCTGTGGCCCTTCCCTCGTCCTGGCACTGCCGCAGAGCCCAGCACAGGTCGCTGCCCCTCGCAGAGCCTCAGCTTGCTCATCCTCTTCCCGCTGCATGAGTCAGAATCCCTTCTCTCGGCACGGGTGACTCTGCAAGGCACTGTTCTGTTCTCTTCCACAACTCCTAGCACCATCTCTTTTGAGGAGTTAGGATTTTGCAAGAGTGAAAAGGCCTGTGGCTACTGGTGGTCTGCCTTTCTGCCCGGCCAAGATATCCGTGGAAAGGAATCACTAGGTCCTCCCTACTAGGCTGGAGCAGGAGACAGGTAAAAACTAAGAGTACAGTACACACCCTCATACTCAAAATCACCCACCACACAAGCATTCAGAGGAAATATTAAGTTATAATATTTAAGAACTGCTGCTCTTCCCACCTCTAAGGAGGAAGGACCAGTTCTTTGGCTGGAGAATCTGTCTCGGACCTGAGCAGTACCATCCAGGATGAGGACCAGTGCGGGGAAAGCCCAGAAGTCACCACAAAGGCTAAAAGAAAGGAAGGGGGGGATAAGGCAGAGAGGAGCCCCAGCAGAGAGGAGAACAGAAAAGGGATCCTGAGGAAGAAGTGGGGCGATTGACATGACAGTGGGATGTTAGAGAGAGTTGTCTTAGGAATGTATTGTGTGTTGTAATTCTTCCACCACTTTCTCCTCAAGAGACTAAGTGAAGAACTCATTGCTTTTCCAGGCTTTTTGGGGGTGAAGTTTAGGCCATGTTACCGTGCTGAGATTGTCTTCCAGGTGGCCTAGTATAGTTGGGCACATGGTCATTCTGCATCATCACCAGAGAGTGTGTGGTATCTTGCAGCCACGGACAGAAAAGATAGGATCAAGGACAAGCATTAAGAAGCACCTTTGAACTGATATACCCTTATGAGAATGGCTAAAATTAAAAGAAACATAAAAGGAAAATGCCAAGTGTTGGTTAGGATGTGGAAGAACTGGAATGCCTGTTCATTGATAGTAGTTTGTAAATTGACATAACCATTTTGGAGAACTGTTCAGGAGTAGTTATATATACCCCATAAAGAACATATATATATCCTATGACCAACAATCAAACTCCCAGGTGGATGCCCAGTGGAAGCACATATATGTGCACCAGAAGACATACTGTTCGCAACAGCCGCAAACTGCCCATCAAACCGACATTATAATTTAGAAACAAATTCTAATATATGCAGGAATGGAGCTCTGTATAGATCCTTTTTAACTCTACATGGCAATAGAGGTGATTCTCACAAACGGAATGTTGAGTGAAAGAAGTCAAATGCAGTAGAGTTCATACTCCGCGATTCTACGCATACAGAGCGCAAATACAGGCGAAGCGGCATCAGTGGGTTACAAGACAGGATGGTGGTTACAATTGTGGGAGGGTTGGTGACAAGAAGGAGGTACAAAGGCAGCTTATGGGGTGTTGATAATGTCCTCCTTTTTTTTTATTTGGGTACTGCTTACAGGGGCGTGTTCGGTTTGTGAAAACACGACAAGCGGTACAGTGAGTGTGTGTGCGCTTCTAGCTATGTGTCTCAAACTTCAATAAAAAGTGAAACCAAAAAAAAAAAGGATTTAAATTCGGGCACACTTTACATCCTGGCTTTTTTATAAGACTGTAGTTCTCTCATAAAACTATTGAGTAGGCACAGAATTGAATAATGAATCATTTGTATCTATCAAATCCTGACACAAAGAACTGAAAAATATAATTAGTTGAGAAACTTGGGAAACGAAATTATCTTTTCTTAAAGATAATCAACATCAGAGGTTGTCTGACATTTTTGTTTCTCCCACAGTAATGCAAAGATGAAAGCAAAGATTAAATGAGATCATATTATAAATGACAAGCACAGTGCCTTCCTACGGTAGAATCAATAAGTGGAGCTATCTTTATTTTTTTTTCTTAATTGAATTTATTTATTTGACAGAGAGAGAGAGCCAGCGAGAGAGGGAACACAAGCAGGGGGAGTGGGAGAGAAAGAAGCAGGCTCCCAGCAGAGGAGCCCGATGCGGGACTCGATTCAGGAAGGCCGGGATCACACCCTGAGCAGAAGGCAGACGCTTAACGACTGAACCACCCAGGCACTCCGCTATCTATGTGGTCCAGGCAGAGAGGACGTTTATCAGGACAATATGTCTCATACAGCCTGAATGCTGTTGCTCACCTGTACCTGAGGGCTCGGACCTGATGCTAGTCCTGGTGTGTCTTGGGGGTCCCCATGTAGTTTGTAGAAATGAGTCTGCTTTTAAGGAACCTAGATGAGCAGCTGGTGCACTCAACATTTATTGTCTGCTTTGTGCCAGGCGTCTTCAAAGCAGAGAGGACTGGAGAGAGGGGAGAAGCTGGTACACATTACTCGAGCCAGTGGTCTGGAAGGAGGCTTGGGCTATGTGGAGACTGTCTATCAATGCAAAATGTAGATGAAGTGTTTTTGTCTTTTTGGGTTTTGTTTTTTGTTTTTTGTTGGATGACCCTGGTTGTTGATGGGGTCTTTCTTTTTTGTTGTTGTTTTGTTTGTTTGTTTTGGTTCCTAACCTTTGAAGTCTGCAGTATTTCACAGAGGAGAAAACAAAGTCGCAGAAAGATTTAGTAACTTGCTCAGTGTCACACAGCTATTAAGGGGCCTGACCAGGATCTGAATCCTGAGGGTCTGACTCCAAAGGCTAAGATGTTAGCAATGAAACTATGCTGAGGACTTGGTACTTGTTCATGCTTTTGTCTTCAACTCCAAACAGGACAGAGCAGGATGGGCCAGCCTCCATGCAAAGGCAGAAGGGTTCAGATGTTAGAGATTAATCCAGACAGCAAATGATGTCTAGTCAAGGAGTCTTGGAAATCGCTGGTAAATGTTTTGCTGGAAGGTTTCAAACATAATTCAAGCTTATTTAAAAGTCTAAAATAGTTTCTATACAAACAAGAAAAGGCTCCATCCTAATCAGCTGGATACATATTAATATCAAGTAGTTATTTAAGCTATTCTCTCTTATTTGAAGAGTTTTTAATCAATATTCTGAGATAATATACTTCAGTTGCCATAAAACTCCTTTTTGCATTTTTTAGTAATTTAAAGTATTCTTCTCCCTGTCAACCAACATTTAAAATACATTTCTTTCATATTAGTGGGATTTTATGTGCCTGTTAAATACCATGTGGAAATAATCAAGCCCCATTATGAACCCAATGCCAATTCAATACCAATTTCGAAGCAGTTTACCCACTTAGTGTCAGCAGCTATGCACTTTTACCTTGTGGTTTAACTTTTAAAATCCCTTTGTTTTGAGTCCACTTCTTTGGTGTAAGTTAATTACTTTGGCAGGATCTGGACCATGTTGGAGTTTGTACCAGTGGGCACCAGCGTTCACTACAGCAGGTGGCGGCTGTGGATGGCACCGATGGTGTCTGGCAGGAAAGCTTAGTGTTTCCTGGCAGATGACTAGCTTTTTCTCTTTCCTTCAGGGGCTTCCATGGACTTTTTCAGGCTTGGGTTGGAGAGTTATTTCAGTGACTTAGAGAACTAATGCAGATTTCCCACTAGCTTTATTCTCTTAGCCAGGGAATCTAGTGCCTTGACCATGTGTGTAGCAATTAAGTCATTTGAGGAAATAACACAGCAAAGAGGAATAAAGCATGAAGGTGTGGGGTCCACAAAAGAAAAGGTGGTTAAGTCTGAGAAGGCAGCATTTAAAAACAACCCAAGTGATAAGAAGGGGTGAGCCGTGCAAAGACCTGGAGAAGAGCATTCCACAAGAGGGAAGAGCAGGCACGAAGATCCTGGGGCAGGAATGGACTTGATGTATTTGAAGAACAGAAGGAAGGCCTGAGTTTGTGTGTGTGTGCTTGAGTTCAGTGACATGAACTAAGGATGAAGACCAGCAGAGGAGATAGGAAGGCAGGCAAGAGCCATGAGGACTTGTGGGTGATGGTAATGAGCGTGATTCTTACTCTAAGTGCAATGGAGAGCCTTTGGAGAGTTTAAGTAGGGAGTGACATGATGCAAATTGTGCCATAAAAGATCACTTGGTTGTAGTGTAGATAATGGATTGTATGGGAGGAAGAGCGGAACCATTAGGAGGTTATTTGTATATTATAGGCAGGAGATGATGCTGGCTTTGGTGTTATCAGTGGGGGTAGAGAAGAAGAGAGTGGATGAAGGATATGTTTTGCAGGGAGAGCTGATAGGAATTTTGGATGGAGGAGATGAGGGAAAGATATGAAAGAGTAAAATCAAGGATGAGCAACTAGGTAACAGTAATATTTACTGAGATGAAAAAGACCTCAACTGTTCCTCACAACGGCACTTTGAGGTAGTTCTATTATCCCATCTATCTTATATCTCTATATATCTAACGTGTATCTATCCTGTATTATTCCTGTATCTATCACAAAAGAGAGGAAAATAAAACCTTAGGACTATGGGGTAATTTGGCCCTGGACATGCAATTAGAAAGTAGTGAGCAGGAATTTGAGCCCATTCAGCGTGAATTCAAGGTACCCTAGCCACCACTCTAAGATTACCTTTTAGTTACCAGGCAACAACTAGCATTGTCAACATTTTAAATTTTTTTTCTTTCAGGCTTAAGATGAATTTTTGTATTTTAAAACAGATCTGCAACATATAATTTTATAAATGATCTTTCCCATTCAACTAAGTGCCGGAACTAGGTTTTCTTTTCTATTTATTATGTTCAGTTAGCCAACGTATAGTACATCATTAGTTTTTGATGTAGTGTTCAACGATTCATTAGTTGTGTATAACACCCAGTGCTCATCACCACACATGCCCTCCTTAATACCCATCACCCGGCTACCCCATCCCCCCAGCCGCCTTCCTTCTGTAACCCTCAGTTCATTTCCTGGAGTCCAGAATCTCTCATGGTTTCTCTCCCTCAGCAGAGAAAGACAATTATCACATGGTTTCACTCATATGTGGAACATAAGGAATAGCATGGAGGACCATAGGGGAAGGGAGGGAAAACTGAATGGAATTAGGTTTTCATGTAAGAAGTCAGACCCTAAAGTTCATGCTTTAACCACTGTACTTTCCCTGTGAAAGCTCTGGATGAGTCCAGAGGACCTTATTAAAGTGATGAAATTCCAGGGAAATATACAGTGGACTTTGCTGGGAAATAGGGTTGGGAATTGTACCACCACTGGAGGCCAGGCCAACCCAGAGGTTTCAGGGTTGTGTACCTTCATGGCGTATCTGCTTCTTCCTGTGATTCCTATCCTTTTTCTTACTCTATGGGTCAACCACCTTTGCTCCCTATTATCTCTAACAAATGAATAATAACAGCCTCTGCTCACTTTCCACCTCTTCTCTGGCCTCTATGCTAACTCATGGCCTTCTAGCTCAGACTCTACCCTTTTGGCATACTATGTCTGTGTCCTGGTTTGCTATTTCTACATTTCTCAGGGAAGCATTGGCCTGACATAGTTTTTAGAGTGTGTTGGAAAATAACTCTATTAAGTTCTACGAAAAGCGAATTCATTAGAAACTATGGGTAGATCACAAGACCCCTGTTTGGGACTTCTGGGACTTAAGTATGTCCAGAGGTTCTCAGAAGCAGATTCTGAAGGACGCCCACGAATGTGCCAGCCCTGAAAAGTTCTTTTTCTTTTCAGCCTTTGTATTACATGGCCTGAAATTCAAGGCCCTTGAAAAGAGGGCCTGATTGGCTGAATGTAATTGACGTACCAGCCCTTAGCTACACCAGGCAATTTTCAGAAGGAAATTAGTTGAAGGAGCCTCCAGTGATGCCTCGATTCACTTTCCCAACAGGATTGCACATAATAAGGGAGATAATTACCTAGGAGGATATTAGGATGCTGGAAGAAAGCGGGGGATGAATGTTGGGTTGACAAAACAGGACAAATGTTTCACATGCCCAGTCCACCGTTTCCCTTACCGCAGCACACAACTCACCATCCGTTGGCCAGTCTATAAATGGCCATAAAGTTGTGGCCAGCCTTCATGCATTTCCAAGTAACATCTAAATGACTTTCCAATGATCTATTTTGAATTATTTATACTTTCACTTTCTTCTGTTTGCACATCTGAGATCTAATCACGGAAAATGACCATATTATAACCATTTATCAGACAACACTTTGGCATCATATTTCTTTATTGACAAATACTTCTTCAGCATTGGTCTTCAATTTACTACCGTGCCAGGTGCTATGGGAGCTGGAGAGGCACTGGATAAGATGTGGTGATGCTTTCTAGGTGCTTAGAATTGAATATAGGAAACATGATATGAAGTAAATAAGAGAATATAAAACAGTGCCTAATCAAAGATTAGAAGTACGTCTGCGTGTGTGCAGGGCTAGCAGTTGAGAGCCTCCCTGGTGCTGAAGTGAGAGGAGGTGTGTGCTATGTGTAATTTAAATCCAGGAGGAAATATTTTTGATCCAGGGAAGAGATTAGTGGTGTGGCAACTAGGTGACCTTTGCCCAGGCTATATTAATTTAAATTATTATTTTTTGCTGTTCGTTTGTTCCAAAAGGTAGGACGGAGATTGATTTAGACTATCCCTCCTTCTGTGTATAGTACAGAGATTTTGTCCCAGGGCTATTCCCTTTGGCCACAGTCCTGCTCTGCAGCTTTATAAAAGGCACAGGCCTGGCCCGCCTGTCTACTGCTATCTTTCCACTGCTAATGTCACGAGATGCCTCTGGCAGCATAAATAACTTTATTACTAAGCTGTTAAGTAGAGCAAGTTATTAATATTGCATGAATTGCATTCTATTCGTTTTTTTTTCCCTCTAATGGTGGGGGGGGCAGATCTTACCATAGTCTGGAAAATACATCGTTGAAAATGCTGAGTAGCATGTACTGGATGAAATGAATTAGGAAGCGCTGTTGTTCGTGGAAATTTTGATTGGAAGTTGGTTTTAATAAGTTCAGGTTTCCTTCTGAGATGCTCATTTTCTTTAGGAATTCCATGATTAAGGCAGCCTACCTCTCCGTGGTAACTACAAGGAATTGGATTTTACTGTGCAGTGTAAACAGATCCGGATCGATGAGATGACATTCTGAGCGTTATCAAGAGGCTTGTGGACTGCTTTGTTGTGAGAGGTAATTGACACTGAAAGCTTTTGAAAACTGAGGTTTATAGAGCAGGCCCATGTCAGTGATGTTTTGTTTCATCTGAGGCATTTGAATAAGACATTAGTTGGCGGGTACGCATACCGCTTTGCGAAGCTCAAGTTTAGGCAAGACATTAACCTCCTCTACAGCAAGCAGACGTTGAGTTAGGACGGATAAAAGGAAAATTCCCTCTAGATCAGTGAACCACTGTGAGGAGCGGAGGAAGACGGGGTCTGCAGATATCACAGACCGTGCTTCCTTTGATAGAGGTTTATTTATTTCCCTCGGGCCGTTTATAACCACATGTCAAATTTTCTCCCTCCTTGATGATGATCCTATCCTTTATTGTAAGTTGATTTAAAAACAGAACCCTCTGAAAAACTCAGGATGCTAGGTTCTAGTCCTGAATTTCCTTCCAGCTGACATGATTATCAGCTTTTTTTGTCCCCAGCGACAGAAAACACTCATATTATTGATTTGCATAATGCTGATTTCCCCATGGGGTTTCCTGGGAGTGGGCAATTCCTGACTCACTGCTGGGGAATAGACTGACACACTTCTCTCCCACTATCCAAATGTCACTATTTTATTAGTAGCAACAAACTACTGTGATACACTTCCAACTGGTTGTGGCCTCCCAGGTATCTTGACATCTGTCTGAGATCTGTGGCACTCACAGTTGGGCTGACCACTGTGAGTGAATGGCTTAATTTCTCTGTGCTTTATTTTCCCTACAAGAAGGCCCCTTCTAGTTCTGAAATTTTACAAGCACTCTCATAGAGCAGTAACCAAGCCAAATGAGGCCTCTTTGTATATTTCTATCATGCTAACATAAGACATTGCTTTACTTATTAAATCAGAGTTCTTCCAATAATGAATTCTAAATTTGACAATGGCACAGGGATATTATTTAGGCACTGTTATACTCACTGGCCTTTAATAGGGTTATGGCTACTCCCTTAAAAATATTCTAACTTCCTTTACTGTCCATTTTGGACCTATTAACCATTAATGCATAAACAACTATATTATGATATAAGTGTTAGTGTGGTATAAGCATAAAGTTTACATGTGCAATTCATCCCAGCCCTCAGGGCACGAGCCTGTAAGTTCTATGAGAGCCTGGCCTTCGGTCTGGTCTGGTCTTTTCATCTCCTCACAGTCTGGCACAGAGGAGATGGCCAACAATATTTGTTGAGTCAACTAACAACTTCCGCAATAATGATGATGTATACAGTAGTGGTGTCTTTCATTTTTTGTATTATTAGGCTCTTTTTGCCTGCATGGGACAGACACCCAACTTGCGTGAACGTAAGCAAAAAGAAAGATGCTACGGTGTGAGCACTCCTACGTGGAAGGTGGGTGCCTGTCCCCAGGACTAGTACCCGGGACCCAAATCTTTCCGTCTCCATCTCGCATCCTTGATTGGTTCCAGCTCCCTCTACAACTCATGGCTACAGGTAGCTCCTGGGTCACATTCCGTTTTCCCTTCAGAAGGGAACCACCTTCTTCCTTTATTGTCAGGCTCCAGTTTTTCACCCGGTCTTTGCTGCAAAGCGTAGGGGTGGGGCAGGGTTCAGCAGAAGGTCTTTTATCATGGATTTGTTAGTTCCTGTTGAAAAGCAGATTAAAGAAAGGAAAGCTTTAAAAGGATATTTCTTAAACATTTTAATGAATTAATTTGCCAATCTTTTGATGTAAAGCCAAGACTTTTTTTCTTTTTTTTAAACTCTGGGACTATTGTTTGGAGCTTTACCTTGCTTCTTGAAAAAAACAGATCTTCACACAACTTTTCAACTGTGATTTCTTTAAAATAGAGAAAAGACTTAAAGATATGTGCAATAAATCTGAATGTAGACTCCTTCTAAATGTTTAAGATTCCCCCCTCAGTTTTGTATAGTGCTTTTCCCCATGATTTATTTGACCTGTGTGTATGTCTGTCTGTGTGTATATGTGTGTGTGTGTGTGTGTGTGTGTGTAATTCATCTCTATTTTTCCCATAACTTTTGGGATACAGTTGACAAAAATAAAGCTTTCATTTCTGCTGCTCTCATTTATTGTTTGTTTAATATCTAATGAAATTACATACTTCTAGTACCTGTCAAAACTGGCATATAGGTATGGGAATAAATACAGTTGACTCTTGATTAGCCTACAACTCCAAAGGGGTAACTGAAGTATGCAGATTCCGACAGGTGCCAATTCACCACTGCTCAGTGTACCCTCTGCCAGCTGGTCTTGTTAGGAGTGGAGGGAAGAGCATCTGTTGCTAGGGTGATTTGGGTTTAACGAAGGTAACCTCTCTGTCTTTGAGTCCTCACAGTGTATGGAGGGACAGGCATGCACACGTAACCACGTATAGTGTAGAATGTGATGGGTGTAATAAAGATGTGTACTTTGAGAGCAGAGAGAAGGGAGTCACTATCTCTGCTTGAGCATAGGTCGGTTGCAGCTGCTTCTTTAAGACCAGCAAGGGGAGAAAGGATGTGGCGAGTACTGAATACCGAGTACCGAGTACCGAGGCAGTGAGATGTGAAAGAAAACGCAGAGTTTATGACCATGTCTAACTACTGAGGACCTCAGATTATTCGAACTGCAGAAATGCCAAAACAAATTATGAAAATTGTGGTAATTTTAAATGCTTACCTTTCATACATTAAAACCATTAACACACATAAAAAGTGCTGTTCAAAAGAAATCACAGGATTTATTTTAAAAAGCCATCCAGGCAGCATAGGCCTAGATGGAGCATATTAAAAATTGTATGATGAATGTTTGAATGACGAATATCTTGTCAGTGTATAAATGTGACCTATGTGTAATATCATCTGGAGATAAAGCAAAAGCTTAACTTTGAAGTGGTTATAAATGTTGACCATAGCCAAATGGCTCTTCTCCTTGCATGCCTCCTGGCTCCTATGCACCTGGAGCATGGCATATTAAGATGATTGCAAATTGAAAATTGTTGAGCATGGATGTGATGTAGGGTGTGTTCTAAAGAACCACATTAATCAAGCAATAATGGAAGATAAGAGAGAAATCATTAAGGACCTTGAAGCCGTGCTAAAAAATTTGGAATAAAGGTAACAGAGAACCCAATATTTCCCTTCTCTGAAAAAAGCAATTGGTCGTCACAAGCCAATATTGTATTTTCCCATTTTTTATATCATTTTCTTATAAGACTGTGGTGCTCTCCTAAAAGCACCGAACTATTGTGTACCCATCAGACTGGATAACAAATACTGAAAAATACCCTTAGTTGAGTAACTTGGGATGTGGAATGGTTTGGCTTAAAGATAAAATTTTGGCTTAGGTTGAATATGAAAAATGTTCAAGAAAATACTCACCATAGGAGCTTTGCACAAATTCTGATCTAGATAAAGTATCCTAGACTCTCACAGTTTCTGCCGTTCCTCTGCAAGCTTGCAGCATCGTCTTTCACTCTGACATAATCTACAAGGGATTTGGCCAGCGATGTCTCTCCCTATGGCGCCATATCCTTACCCCGGCAGGTATGGCTCATGGTGATGGATGTCATAAACATGCAGAGACAGCATGAACATAAAAAAGTTGTGGTGTCTCAAAGAAAAGAATAGGCAGAAAGACGCTATCTGTCAAAGAATGTGATGATCGAGTCTATTTTCTCATAGTTGTTAATAACTCCACGCTTTTTAAAGAAAAAAAGGAATATACTTCTGGAAACATTATCAGGGAGGATACCCTTTAATTGAAGGAAGTATATTTGACAGTAAGTCATGGATGGATTTTTACGAGTGATGAATACTACTATAATGAACACCCATAAGCTGGAAGAAATCATGAGGTAGCTGACAGCTTTTCAAGCATCAGAAGCTATCCTTTTAGCCCTGAGTCATAGAGTTTGATTCTTTCAGGGTTGGCCAGGCACTGACAGGACTAACATGTTGACTCTCAACACAATTGACTGAATGGATTAAGGGAGCTTTAAATATATACTTGATATTTTTAGGAGTCATGCAAATGCAAAATTGTTTGAAATTTTGATTTTTTACTTATCGTGATGAGTTTATTTTCCATACGGAATTAAAAGATCTAATTTAAATGATTAAATTACAGGATTGCAATTCAATTATTGATCAATAACATGACAGAATTTAAAAAGCCAGTGCAAAATGGTAGATGGGATAGAGGTAATGAAACGTGGAGGTCAAACTTTCAGATCTTTGCATTAATGATTAGACTCAGATGTCTGAATGGGCCCTGAGGTGATTATTTGTTTGGCCTTGTTTAAGAGATGCAATTGTGGGCTGAAGTTTGTGTGACCGTTCTCCACTTAAAACTTGTCCAGTTTGGAGTATGTTTCTGGCTCTGCCCAGTTTATAAAAGGGCTAATTGAATTTAAATTAAAAAAAAAAAAGAAAGAGAAAAAAGGGGAAATGTATCTATTCTGTTTACTAAACTCACGAATGGGTCATGAATGGAATGAAATGGAATGCAATGAAATGCTGTGAATGGAATTATAAATAAACAGACTGTTTCTACCTTTTCTAAGTTGTTTTACTTGAGATAAACTTTACATTATATTATGTGTTGCTACTGCCATTTACCAACACTTGTTTCACATGTACTAATCTATTTTTAGGTGAAGGTGGGAGTTCACTAAGGTCAATATTTTTTACTTACAGTAAGAAATTTATAGGGGCGCCTGGGTGGCTCAGTTGGTTAAGCACCTGCCTTTGGCTCATGTCATGATCCCGGCATCCTGGATCTCCCTCTGCCCCCGCCTCTCTCTGTCTCTCATGAATAAATAAATAAAATAAAAAAAAAAGAAATTTATATCAATGTATATAAATGTAAATGTATAATATAAACATATTTATAGAAACATCTCTAGATATAATATAAATATTATTTATGTTTATTACTTATGTACAGCATCTATATAAATTATATAAATATACATATGAAAAAAAGTCTCACAAAACAAACTTTATTCCTACTACTAGTAATGCTTTCCGACCACTTTTAGGAACCACTGTGGTGTGTAGGGTTCCCAAATCAGTGTGTCAGCCCCATCCTGTTAGCCCAATCTCATACAATTCCACGAAAGGAACCCTGTGCCAGGCAGCAAGAGTAATTCCATGCCAATGCATGGGGGGAGGGGCCAAGAGTATTGCCCTATGATCTATTCTACCTATTATTTCACAATTTTTAAAATGTCTTAGGACTCTCTAGATTGACAATTCCCAATCTTTTTTGCCTTTCTGTCTCTCCATTTGGTGTCCTGGGAGAGAGAATTTGATCAGCTGGGTTTAAATGACGTGTCTATGCCTGCACTAATCAGTTGCAGACAAAGAGAATAGGATACTTCTTTAAAAAATTATTCATTTTATTTAAATTCAATTAGCCAACATATAGTACATCATTAGTTCCAGATGTAGAGTTCAGTAACTCGTCAGTTGCATATAGCACCCTGTGCTCATCACATCATGTGCCCTCCTTAATGCCTGGCACCCAGTTACCCCATCCCCCACCCACCTCCCCTTCTGCAATCCTCACTTTGTTTCCCAGGGTCAAGAGTCTCTCATGGTTTGTCTCCCTCTCTGATTTCTTCCCATTCCATTTTCCCTCCCTGCCCCCATGATCTTCTGCACTGTTTCTTATATTCCACATGAGAGTGAAACCATATGATAATTGTCTTTCTCTGCCTTATTTCGCTCAGCATAATCCCCTCCAGTTCCATCCACGTCAATGTACTTGGTAAGATTTCATCCTTTCTGTTGGCTGAGCAATATTCCATTGTATATATGGACCACATCTTTATCCATTCATCTATTGATGGACATCTTGGCTCCTTCTATACTTTGGCTATTGTAGACATTGCTGCTAAGAAATAGGATCCTGTAGTCCAGGTATGATCATTTTCTATCCCCAACTTTCTGCATCAAGGGGGCTAATTCCAGCGGATGGGGATCCTGTGAGCCAAGTAGTCACCCTAGTTAGCATGTATTTAAGATATCAGTATCCTTGGGATTTTGGACCCCTCTTCTAAGTTCCTTCAGGGCTCTAGTCCAGGATACATTGACAAGTAGGAATTATTATCTGATTTTACTGGAGGAGAATCCAAGAAATAAAGGAGGAATGATTTACTCAGAGTTCCACGGGGACTCTGTGGAAGAGACAAGGCTAGATCCATGCCTTCTTACTTCTAGTGTATGGCAGTATGTTGCTTGTTCAACACAGTGGACTTAGAAACCTTATTGTCATTACAACTGCTTTGTTCATGTCATTCCTTCAAAAAAGCCAAAAAAAAAAAAAGAAAAGAAAAGAAAAGAAAAGAAAACCAAAACCCTACATATTTTCATTAGTATGATGCTCTTCAAAAGTTATGTTCCCTGCTACGTATTTTATGCAATGTTATAATGGCTTGTTTGATCATTTGCTCTGGTACTTATATAAGTCTAGCAGTCTATAATTTCCTGTGACACTCCCTTTTCCTTTTTATTAGATAGGGAAAGCATTTCCCTTCTTTCATCTTTAGACATGTTCTGTGTGTCCTTTATAATTTCTCAGAAAGATTGAATAGTGGCTCTGTACTGACAGCAGTAAAGCAATTTGTGATCCTTCAAAAAGATGCAGTGCAAGTAAAAATTATTACTCTGTGTTAACAAAGTAACATATGACACCTGATATATTTTATTCTGATCTTCCATGTCCATAACTCTGGCTTTTCTAGATTTGTGTCTATGAAAGTATATTTTAAAAATGTGCAATAGACATTGGTCAAGCTGGAAGCAAAGATTTTTTTTGCTTTTCTCTTTCTTTTTAAAAAATTTAGAGCCGGCAGGGTTATGCTGATGGGCATTCTGGGGAGCATTAAAAGCACTGGTTGAGGACTTTGGCAGCCCCAAGCTGAGAATTCTAATAACCCTTTCTGGGTCTGTGTCAGGATTCTGGCGTACAGATTTCTTAGTAAATATATAACACCCAGACAAGAGTCCGCACTTGGTCTAAATCATTATGATGACCAACTTACACTTGCTGACTACCCCGTTAAATCTGTACACTGAAGAGTAATGCTTTAAAAGTGCAGGTGTGTGTGTGTGTGTTTCAGAATAGATGTTTTAATGCAGAATGTAGATGACTACTTTTTTAAAAAAGAAAAGCTCCCAGTAGAGAAACAAATATAAGTAAGGAACTCAGCTAGTGGTCAGGAAGGAACTTAGCTGGAGGTAACAGGTCTGTTTTGTCAGAAGTTAGTATGTGATTGTCATCAACATGGGGAATTCTCTGGTTTCTCTTCAAAAGCCTGAGCACAGTTTTTAATGCGCCTCTGACCTTTATTCCCACTACCTGGCTCTCCACAGAGAGGGCTTCAGATAATTCAGTATTTTCTAAAACTTCCTGGATTTAATTCTCCCCTTCCCCTTGGTGACTGAAAAGATTGCAGCCTCTACATATGTTGTCCTTCCCCACTCCCCATCCCCTGGCAAAATCTCTTCTCGTAGTTTTCCAAGAATGAACTTAAGTTGCTTCCTAAAATGATTCAATACTATCAGGAACTGAGAAATCAATGGTACTGAGCAAGAAATTTTCTGCCAAGGTAATGGCCAAATACGTTCAAAGAACATTTAAGGGTGGAGGGAGAGAGTCCCGTATCCATCCCTTCTTTTTTTTTTTTTTTTTAAAGATTTTATTTATTTATTTGACAGAGAGAGAGACAGCCAGTGAGAGAGGGAACACAAGCAGGGGGAGTGGGAGAGGAAGAAGCAGGCTCCCAGGAGAGGAGCCTGATGTGGGACTCGATCCCAGAACGTCAGGATCACGCCCTGAGCCAAAGGCAGACGCTTAACGACTGCACCACCCAGGCACCCCCGTATCCATCCCTTCTTAAGCCTTTTGCTGCTCATGGATCTACTCTCTTCAGGGGATCCTGTTCTTCCCTCGAAGAACTTGCTTGTTCCAGCCTAACAGTGGACTATAGGGCTGTTCTGTTGATCTGCTAGTTCTCTCTGCAGAAGCTTTCCTTTTACCATTTAAAGATTTATGTATTAGAGAGAGAGAGTGAGGGGAGGGGGCCGAGGGAGAGGGAGATAAAGAATCTCAAGCAGATGCCACGCTGAGCGCAGAGCCTGACACAGGGCTCGAGCTCATGACGCTGAGATCATGATCTGAGCAGAAACCAAGCGTTGGATGCTTAACTGGCTGAGCCAACCAGGTGCCCCTCTTTTTCACATTTAAAATGAGCACAGAAACAAGATAAGCCCCCACAGGGAAGAATTCAGAATGTTTGGCTGAAGTTGTTAGCAGCAGAGCACAGAGGTCTGGGGGTGTGCAGGCAAATTATTTATCCCAATTTACCATAAACATTCCACTAGATTCAGGGGTAAAGTGATTACTTTCTGAGAATAGCTTTCTGCAGAGAACTGCTGTACGGGTCTGGTATTTCGGTGACACATATTAGATTGTTCCCCAGGGTGGGGCAGGAATATCTCCCTTAGGAAGCCATTACTTCCAGGTTGAGCTATCAACAAACCATTCCCTGTCTTTGGTCTAATTAAACTATACACATTTTGGGGGGGTTTAAAATAGAGAAGCTGACATGTCAGCAGTTATGCTGCTGACACACATGTTCTGCATATAGTTGATGTAAGTGGTGCTGACATAAACCTTCTCCTTGAGAACAGCTGCTAGAGGTGCTTTTTCCTAACTTCCTGCGGATTAACTTTAAGCATTGTCTGGGCTAAGAGCTGAGGCATCTACTACTGATATTCAGTCCTCTACTATGACAAATTAACCTATTGATTATTCAATTACTTATTTCTTTTATGCCCATAACTACTTCAATTAGAGCATGACTTCTTTTAAAGTTCAGTATTAGAAGAAGAATGAAGTACTGATCTTTGTCCCAGTGTTAGTTTGCTGGGCTTTAAAGATGACATTTAGTTTCGGGTAGAAAATAGAGGCATGATTGTTTGTTGTATAGAATAAGTTACATTGTAATACAGATTTCACGTTAATATGACTTTTGAAGGGTTGCGTTAACTGAGAGTTGCCACTGGTGAGAATTTTGTAGATGACTGTGATGAAAGCTATCGATCTTCTTCAGGAAGAACTGCATACACACTCAACACAATACACACAAATTTAAGGGGCTCAGGAACTCCTAAAGTTGCCCATGAACCCGAGGTCAAGAACCTCCTTCATCGGTTCCATTGATCAGAGATGGGCTTTGCCACCTATATCTGTGGGTACAGTATCCCAATAAGGCTTTTAAAAGATCACATCTTCATCTATCGTATCTTCTTATAATATTGATACTCAAGGATTTTGTGAGTTAGCAGGATCTACTGGCTATTGGACGTGAATTAGCTCAAGTCCTCAAGACCAAGCTAGTGTCAAGGCAGGATTAGATGTGCAAAAGATTCTTTGGGAGGAAATGCCAGTGAAGGATGAAAGAGGAGGGAGCAGGAGTTGGTAGGTGACCCTCTGGGCCTGGAAACTGATTTGACACTTGGGAAGAGTCTCAGACCACAGTGCTGTTCTAAAAAGTCTCAGCCAGGCCGACTAGGAGTCCCTGAGCAAAGTTCGCACGTTAGGAGAGTTGTGCCTGCCCCAGGCTGGCCTGGGAGAAGCGTGGGGGAAGCGTGAGGGAAGCGTGGCCCAGGCATGAGTCCTGGGGCAGACTCGGAGATGCAGCAGCTGGAGGCCGTCCCCATGCAGGACCTCTTGAAAGGAGGTCTAAGCAGTGGTCTTCATGGCCATCACAAGGGGTAAGAGGGTCTTCGTAGGTAGAGAAGTGCAAGTTCTGCTTTTTTCTCCCACTTCCTCACAGTTGATAGCTGCTGCTCTTTGGTCAGCGTGGCTCTGCCAGCCAACGCCTGCACAGGGACAGGTAATATGAGATCACAAATTTGTGGCTTGGTTTCTTGCCTCCCTACAATACCACAGCCACGTGAATTGTTCAATAAGGGGCTGGGGTGGCAAGATCATTATCCACAGAGGTTAAATACATCAGCTTTTTATCACAACCTTCACCTTTTGTCCTGGGGCACTCAGCAACAACGCTCCTGTTAAATAGGAAGGGACTATAGAGTTAAAAATTGCTGTTTAAGTGTAGAGCCCAGAATACTCACCAAAGTTTGACAGAAGCCATGCTAATAGATTCAGTGTCTCTGTTTGTAGTCTCAGTGGGATTAAGCCCAAAGATTGGTGTCCAGTTTTTTTCACTTCCCTCCCCCCGATCAACCCTGTGGCCTATCGGCCCCTTTCTTTCACTTCTACAGAAGACCCATGGAGGATTCCCTTCCGTAACCTGTAGAGCAGAGCCAGGCCTCTCTCCCGGGGGCGGGGCACGGTGTTCTCCAGGGGAGTGAGCTGTAGTAGACGTGGGCTGGGTGGGAGAAGAGGGCGAAGAGACAGGGACAGCGTGAGCAATGCTGAATAGAGCTCCTCTGTGGTAGGAAAGTGAAATGCTCTCAGGACTTTGGAATTTTTGATCATTCATTCACTCACCAAACAAAGAATCATGGGGCAGTTACTTTGTTTCAGACACTGTTCTAGGTGCTTGGGACCTGTAAGTGAACAGAATAAAAATCCCTGCCCTTTGGTAGCTTACATTCTAGCAGGGAGACATTAATATGTACCTGAACAAAATACATAAATAAATTATATCTAAATAAAGATACTTCCGTAAAGTGCAGCTTTTCTTAAAATTGCTTTTCAGCAGCAACTGCCTCATCTGCTACTACCAGAAGCAAAGTCTCTTTCCTCTGTTTTCTTTGCCCCTTTTAGGTTCTTTCATCTTGGCTTCCTGTTTCTTGCCCAGGGAAGGAAATAGTTCCTTTGCAGAAGTTCATCAAATATAATTTCCAGAAAGTCACTGACAGAGTAAAATGACCCTGTGTGTGTATTACTTAGTGAATATTTTTGATCTCTGCAAAGTCAGCTTTTTAACTGGATCTTAATACATTTCCCAAAACCAGTTCAGAAAATATATTGCAAACATAATTGGTTAAAACCAAACTAACACACATAGGTCTTCCGTTCTAAAATCAATGGCATTAACTCACCGAAGGCCCGCATGGCACTGGATGAAGACAGCCACAAGTCTCACTGATTATGATCTAAAATCCACAGATCTCCTCAGTAATAAATAGGGAATGGGACAATAAAAAGTACTCAACTGAGAGCAAGGCAGACATTTCAATTTTCCCCTTGCTACATTAAACAATACAGCCTGCAATCTAGAGAGACAGGAGGAGAGAGCCAAGTGAGAAATAATGACTTCAAGTGTGTAGGACTCACAATTAAACCCTGACCCTATTTCAAGGCCCAGCCCTAGATCAGTGGAGCATACACAAATCCAGCTGGATTTAATGGAAGTCTTTCTTCTTTTCTTTTTTCTCTTCTTTCTTACTTCCTCTTCTTTCTCTTTTTCTCTTTCTTTCTTTCTTTCTTTCTCTTTCTTTCTTTCTTTCTTTCTTTCTTTCTTTCTTTCTCTCTTTTTTGTGTGGAAGGGACTATTTAAGGTCTTCTGGGTTAATCTTTAGGGAAAAACCAAAACTGAGCTGATTCATATTTAGAATTAAATGATACACTTTAAAAGACAATATGAATGAATCATCAAACTACTTCCCCACCCCAACTCCAGGCCCATACATAGATTCTATTTTTAACTTCTTAAAGAAGCAAAATTTATCTTAGTAGCTGTGGGCGGTTGACTTTAATGAAACTTGATTAAGCCAACATTCAATTAAAAGACAATGTAGGTCACAATCAGAAATCATTTACAGAATGTATAGATACATCCCTCCTGCCTGTTATGACCAACATTCTCAAGAGCAGGTCATACTCCTGTCCTCAGTCCTTCTCCATCTCCATCCTGGCGCCATTTCCGTTCCCCTGTTCGGTGAGGCTGCTCTCCTTCACAATGACAGTGGCTCTATCAGTCCATCTCTGGCTCATCTTCCACGTTCTGAACTTTTGACCTCCCCTGCTCTTAGAATGGCTCTTTTCTTGGCTCCTGGGAAACTCTGTTTCCTTGGATCACTTCATTTGGCTTCTCACAGAGTCCTTCACTGCCTTCCTTCTTTCCTCATTTCTTAGAGGCAGAACCCCCAGATCCAGTCATTGATGCCCTTCTTATCAATGTCACCCACTCCATAGCTTCCACTGCTGTGCTGTAAGCCCTGAACTTTTCTTAAAGCATCATCTCCCGATCTGAATATACAACTACCTGCTAACCACCTTAAAATGGGTGTCCCTCTGCATGTCAAGTTCAAAGTCAGAAACAGTAATTCATTTTCTGCCCCCTTCCTAGTCTCTCTATATTTTCAGAATCACCTCTTTTTGTTCTGTCTCTTGGGCCAGAAAACTTGGTCAGATGATCTTTGAATCCTTCTTCTCTCTCATTCCCTACATTTAACCACTCAGCTACTTGAATCTATTCTGTTTTCATAGTTGTGAATTTCCATTCCCAATGTCACTTTCCATAATTAGACTCATATGAGACTTTCTGTCTGGCTTATTATAACAGTCTTTTAACTGGAATTCCTTTCTCTCTCTCCCTTTCTTTCTTTAAGAAATACCGATCTATTCCTTATACTGTGCAAACATTGTGCTGGAAGCTTGGGAAACAAAAGCAGTTAGAGCAGGCTCCCCCTGTGAAGAGCTCACAAAGCAGTGGGAAGGAAGGATGTGAACGATGCTCACTTCCGTGTACTCCGATGAGAACTGCACACATGGATGGTGTGTAGGTGACCCAGAGAGAGGTGATTCTTTTTTCAGGAAGTGGGCAGAGGGCCTTAACAAAGGGCTTAACAGAGAAGGTGGCTTTGGTGCTGAGATGTGGGAAAGGATAGGATTTCACCAGATGGAGAGTCATACGGAAGCGCATTCTGGGCCAAGGGAACAATGTGCACAAATTCACAGAGACATCAAGGTGTGTGGTGTGTTTAGCAGTCTGACGTCACTGAATGCAGACTGGGGTGCCGTGGGGACCGATGGTGAGTTGGGCTGGACTGTGAAGTGTCTTGAACAAGGTGTGTGGGTTCTGTTCTATAGGTTCTGTTCTACTTCCTGCATCTAAATAAATACCAGATTCTGAGTAGAATCAATAAACTGATGTGTGACTCTAATCTGTTTTCTCCAATGCCATGACTCTGTCTTATTTCTGCCCTTATTCGTGGGGGCTTTTGGCCAAAGTCCCCTTTATAAGAATGAGAACATTTCTGTATCCAATCCTCTGTGTTTCATTAATTATCTTTTCCTTTTCTTATAGAAAACAAATGGGATTTGGCAATATATGGCAATATCAGGATTTATGTGCAAATTTCCTAGAAGACAATCTACACACACACACATACACACACACACACAGATTTATATATATATATATATATATATATATATATATATATATATATATATATATATATATATATATATCATTAAATTTTCACTACAGTTCTGTGAGAAATGTCCCTATCCAGAAATTTTGCTTGCTTATTGTTTTACTGTTTTGGGCTACTACAGAATGGAGAGATATTTCCTCATTGGTCTAGCCCCAAATAGCATTATGAGTGTCCCATGATTTCTGCCACTCATTTCTGCCCTAAGGGATACAATGTAAAGGACAGAACACCTGCCCCTGAGCCCGATGTGAACGGGGAGCAAAGCCTCTGGCCTGCCTTTGCAGGAGGGGTAAGCCACACCTCCTTGGTGGGTCCCAGGCTTCTCAGGCTTTTGCAAACATGAGGCTGCTGGTGTCCACTGTATCCACTGTCACAAAAAATACGTGGAACTGCGGAACAATCCTTCATCCGGTTTCAAGATGTCCCTTGGTGTTGAAAACTTCTGTCTCATTATTTATTAGACAGAATCAAAGTAGGCCTATCTTAGAAAAGGTAACATCCCTAATTTTGGGAAGATTTTTAAACAGGCTCTCGCTATGCCTCACCCAGATTATTGTACTGTAAACTAATGATCACCTTGCTTCCTGTCCTTCTTCTTCTGTTTATTTTACATTCTACTCTCCGATTTTGCTGTTTAAAATGTGTATCTTCCACTTCTATGTGTAAACATTCCAGTTTACTTGCTGTCATTTATGGGATAAAGTCTAAAATCGCTTGGTGTGGCATACCTCTCTCTCCAGCTGCATCACCCATCTTGACACAACAGCAACAAATGAAAGATCTAGGAATAACCCCCAACATATGGAGGGACTGTATAATTTGTGCCTCTATCAGGCATTCTTGATGCACTTATGAGTTTGTTATGCTAAACAACCCACTGGGGAGCCTATAGATTGATTTCTGAAAGTCCCTAAACCTCCTCAAATGAATCTTACACATTTGAGTAAGAAATATATTAGAGCATTTTTTTTTTTTACAGGAGAATAAGCTCCACATCTTCTGTAAGATTTTTAAGTGGGTCTTTACAATCTCATGGTTAAGAACCATGCTAGGTCTATTGAGAGTCTGGGCACTTGATAATCAAATTTGATAGAATAATATACAAAATACGAATGGATGACAATGTTTTAGTCAGATCATCAAGTACAGAACCTCGTAATATGGAAACACTGAGGCCCAGGGAATTATAATAACTTGTCTGGATGATTTACACACCGAATAACAGAATTTAGATTTAATTGTGCATTATCTTCTCTATTGTTCACTGTTTCATATATTAATGTTACTTTTTTCAACTACAGTAGAATGGAAGCTACTTGAAGGCAGGGGCCTTGCCTTAAGGTGATGATGAGGATGATGATGAAGATAATATTGAAGGAAACTGATTAAATAACATGATTAAAGGCACAGGCTAATTGTTAGTAATCATCGAACCAAGATATAAGAAATATCCAGTGTTACGTAGTGCTACTTCTTACATATTTAGAACACTCAGTCTACCACTTAAAAATTCAGTATACCAGGCAATTTCCCTAGTAAATGTGAGGTTTTGTAAAATGAAATACTCTTGAAATGATGGAACCATGGATTTGCAGATCTGAGAACACTTTTGTTTTTTTCATGTTGCTCAGTTGATTTATGGAATGATTAAAGAGAGAAACTGCCATTTACCTAGGCTATCTTTTATTAGGCTACGGGAAGCAGAGCAACTTGCTTTACATTTCTGTTTAACCTTTACCAGATTCTTCAAATCCTCTCATTGTCTGTTTTACTGATTTATGAAGGGGTGTAGGAGTGGTTTTATTCTGTTAGAGAACTAAAGTGCCCTCTCCTGGCTTTTTTCTGTCATTACAGTCAAATATCCGTTAAGATAATTTAACAGAAAAGTTGTCCTTATAGAAATAAAAGCAATAAATTCATTCTGATAAAACTAAAACTATGGATTTTTATTATAAAAAAGGAAGTTATCATTGCCTAAGCATTTTTGAAACACTTACACATTTTATAATTTGATCTGCAAAGAAAATCCCAAATACTTGCCTTAATCATGTTTTGTCACTTATGTTTTAATCTTAAAAATGCAAATTGTACTTTATAAAGAACACTTTCAACTTTCAGCATTGGCTTTAATTCATTTTAGATACAGCTGAAATTTTTTACTACATTGACTAACACCTTTTTTAAAAAGATGAATCAAAAAGATATATTTCCAATTTAAGTGTTCGGGAGCACAAAATAACTAAAGAGGGCCAATCCCTATTTTATCAATGTAATTAACTAAATTTACTACTGAGAAAAGAATCTCCATCTTGTTAAGATGTCATGTGATTAATATTCTAAATAACTTCAAAGTAGAGCTTTTTACACTTGCTGCAAACTTAAATTTTGGCTAATAATGATGCATACCAGTTCCCTTCACTAAAAGACCTTGTGAGGTCAGATTCATTTTAACTGCTGTTACAAACAGCATCATTAAAGAATAAATAAATGTTATCTCCAAGTCTTAATATTCCAGTTATCTACGTGCTGAGAGGCTTCCGACCTGTAGAACACGTTCTTTTTACGAGTTCGTATATCTCATCACTTCAGAAACATTTCTCTCTGTCTTTTTCGTAGGACTATTCTATCACTGCCATGGTTTAAAAAATTTTCTAGCTGTTGGTAGCTATTCAGTTCTTGCACAAAGACACAAATCCTGGCTGCTGGCCTTTTTGGCATCTGCTAATATTTTCATAGACCTCAATTGAACTTTCAGTCTGTTCATGGAATTTCAGAGGCTGACAATAGTAACCACTTCTATTTGTCTTTTAACCCTTCACTTTTAATCCTTTCCACAATCCACTTGAAAGTCCTGTACTAGCCGGTGTAGGGAGAGAGGGAAAAGAAGAAAATCTAGGTTCCCTCCATAATGTTTGAGTCTCCCTTCTCTTTTCATCCAGAGAAAAGCAAATTAACCAAACATTCAAACTGGGGACGATGTGGTGCATAGAACTAAGATTAATACTGGATGAGCCTCAAACTTATAACACAGGCATCTGAGCCTCTCCTGGGTGCCAGAATTAGTCAGCGGAAGCAGCCATGAAAGCACATACAAAAAAGGGAAAATGGCTTAGCAGTGTGGAGCTGAAGCAGGCGGGTCCTGCCAAAGAGTAGTGAGCTCACACTTAACAAACTACAGAACTAGAAATTTGCCATAACACACAGGTCCTTCTTGGGCCTGTCAGTTAGGCACCTGCAACTTTTCTGAAGCCCTGGGAAGAATAGCTTTCAGTTTCCCTTCCTCACTGACACTTACTCCAAAGGAAGAGGCATGGCCTGGGGTTGGTGACTGTTCTGCCCCTGCTTCCCAAAGGTCAGCAGGTCTGGATCCGAGCTTGGACCATCTCCAGGCAGGTGGAAGGCCAATCTCTGCAGCGGTGGCTCTAGGTGAGAGGGCCTCCTTTGCCTAGCAGCCCTTCCTGGGGTAGGTGGCCCCATGGGCTAGGGCACCCATCATGGACATGCTGACGTAAGCTGTAGTCTCCAGGTCAATGCTACTGGTAATAAAAATGTTAGGTGGACACTTGGAAGATAATCAAGGGCCAATTTGTTATGATACAGTCTGTCTCAGATATATTTTCCCCTGCACTTGGAGAACAGACGTATTGTCAGCCAGTGAGCCTGTAGGGTGCGTGCTTGGCCAGTGAGCTTTAGCACATCCACACTGCGAGTCCTCTCAGCCAATGAAGTGTTTTCGTCTCTACCATGCTATTATGACTCTGCGCTTCTACGATGTGTACTGTTTAATTAGCTGTGGCCAATTTTTCTGACATTTGTGTTCTGGCAAACCTTTAGAACTATAATGTCAGACAAATGTATGGAAGTAGAAATGTGGAACCAATTGCAAATAAGAGAAGCGTACCATGATGCAAATTAAAATTGAGTTTTATATGGCCTTTAAAGGAATGTTTGCAGGAACACAGGATAAAAATAAGCAACAATTTGGAATTGGTGGAAGTTTTGTTTTGTTTTTTTAAGAAGATTTTATTTATTAGAGAGAGAGAAAGCACAAGCAGGGGGAGCAGCAGGCACAGGGAGAGGGAGAAGCAGGCTCCTCACCGAGCAGAGAGCCTGACATGGGGCTTGATCCCAGGACCCTGGGATCATGACCTGAGCAGAAGGCAGACACTTAGCCAACTGAGCCACGCAGGCACCCCTATGTGGAAGTTCTTTAAAGTCCTGAGGATCATTATAAACTTTATGGCAGCCCAGGGAGACTTGACTAAAAATCATGTTAATCATAGGTAGAAGAACTTGTGTACAGGTTCATAGGATTTGAGGAGGAGAACTAGTGTTGGATGCCAGAGACAGCCTGTCTTCTTGGGAACTAAGGTACCGTGTCCCAGCCCTGGAATCGACCATTTCTCCTAGAAGCCTTGGTTCATTTCAGTGGGACCAAGGTCTGGGAGCTAAGTTTGCTTGTTGCTACTCTGGTCTTTGCTGTCGGACCCTTTCAGTGAAGAGACCGATGATGCGTATGTACATGTATGCATGTGCCTGCATTTCAGTATAGAGACACACACGCATATACATATATGCATGCATATATATGTGCACATAAACATTCACATACATATTTTAGAAGTCATGAGTTTACACCAATTCCTCCAGTTGCAATACATTCCCAGAGGGTTCTTTCTTGCCTTCCAGCATTCCATCTTTGCATTTCCTCCTTCCATAGTGAGAACTCTAGTTTCCAACAACGTCACATTTACTCATTTGTACCTCTAAACCCTTTAGTACATCTAAAAGAGTTTCAAAATTGCTTTGCCTATGACATTACAATAAACAATGTACGAAGAAGAGTTTGGGATTTGTTTGTACTCTCTCTCCCCATCTACCCAAGATGGAGGGTATATAGTCAAATACTGTGTTTATAAATTATTTAGATTGGTTGTTCCTTCCCAACCCTCTCTCCCTGTCTCCCTTCCTTCCTTAAGTGTGGCTATAGTGTTCATTTGAAACACAGTTAGGTTCATGTGTTTCAGCTTGCTTTCAGTTTTAGCACTTTCTTTGTATTTTTATTGATTTAATTTTATTTTTGAATATGTAGAATACTAACATGATTTCAAAGGTCAAACAATATAAAAGGTATAATCGGAAATGCGTCACTGCTTCCTGTATTCTTTCTACCCAATTTCCCCAACCTTTTGTAGACAACCAATTTCATTATTTTCTGGTTCATGCTTCTCATGTTCCTGTCTGTAATGATAAGCCATGTATTTTAAAGTTTCCCCCTTATTTTTACACAAAAATTAGCACACTAAACATTTTTTTTTTTGTATTTTGCTTTTCTAAACAATAATATTTCCTGGAAATCATTCCGTATCCGCACATAGCACTCTTCTCGATCATGTTTCATAGCTGCGTAGTACTCCATTGTATGTAGGTCCCATCATTTATTCAACCAATCTTTTATGCTTGACAATGACAAATAACACTCTGTAAATAACTTTGTGCATTCCTGTTTTCATATTGTCTGTAAACAACGTGTGCATTCATATTTTCATGTTGTTGGAGACAGACGGTCAGGATACATTCATAGAGGGAACTCTGTGTTGTGGTTTGGTTTGGTTATATGTAGTTGGTTAAATATTGTCAAATTCCCCTTCTTAGGAGTCACATTTTTCATATCGATCAGCAATATCAGTGCTGATCAGTGCCTGTTTTTCCACCATCTCATCAACAGAGTATATTGTTAAGCTTTTGAATTTTGTCATTTTGACTGGTGAAAATAGATTTCCACAGGAATTTTTCTTCAATCCAAAGGAAGTCTTAATCAATTGAGGATTTAACCCTTTATCTGTGATGTATGCTGTGAATATTTTTTCCTAGTTTGTCAGATGTCTTTGACTTTGTTAATGTTTTTGCCAGGCAAAACATTTTATTAGTTTTTATCAGTAAATAGTCATATTCACTAACATTTTCTTTTATTGTATTTAGCATTTTAGATCATAGCTAGAAAGCCTCTCCTTATACATGGGTTTTAGAAGAATTCACTTATGTTTTCTTCTGGTACTTGTATATACAGTTTTACTTTTTATATTTAGATCTCTGATCATTTGAAGTTTATTCTTGGGTATGATGAAAAGAATGGCTCTGCTTTTACTTTTTTCCAAGTGGGTATCCAATCATCCTTATGCTGTATGTTGAACAGAGCATCTTTGCCCCAGTGATTTGAGATACCTCCTTTTTCATAAACTAGATTTGTATATGTAGTTGGATCTATTTCAGGAGGTTTACTCATTCCATTGGTCTGACGGCTCCTTCTTGTGCCAATACCATACTGTTTAATGAATGTAGCATATTTTTATACCTGGTAGAAGTTCTTTCTCTTGTCCCCCAATCCCCACCGTCACCCATCACCTTACAGATCTTCATATTCAATAATTTCCTAGCCATCCTTGTGTTTTTTATTTTTCATTTTTAGTTTTTAATAAAACTAAAATTTTAATCAACACAAAGGTGGCTTTCACTCTATCATTATTAATAAATCATACTAAACCTGGATTATGGGAACTGCATTTGTAAAGAGAAGAATGATAGCCATTTTATTCCTATGAAAAATACTTATTTCATCTCTTTATGAGGTGAGTATAGAAGAAAATTATTTCAGTTCAATACAGCTTTGAAAAAAATTAATGTGACTGCCTTATTCCTAATATCTTCTCATTCTTCTTACTTTCCATATCTCACCAATAACCCATTCCACCAAGGGGGAAAGAAAACCATGCCAACACCATGTTCTGGTGGAAATTTACAGTTGAAAACAATCTTTTATCTCATCACTCTTTGAATTAATAGAACCCTCCATTGTATGTATTTATGTTCCTAAAACTAACTCAAGATGATTGTAGTCCACTGCTTCTGCCTTGGGATTGTGTCTATACTGATGTGCCCCTACAGAAGCCAGAGAAGATCAAACCAGCACTGATTCCATCATGGTAAAGCATGATAGTTTAGATCAGAGTAAGCAAAACTATAGTCAGTTTCACCTGCTTCAAATTTTGATTCAAGAAATCATATCTGCTGACCCCAGTGGTCCACGAAGATCAATTATGTCTTAAAAATTCAGATTCTATGGAACTTCTGTTTATTGTCAAAGTACATTTTCTTTTGTTTGTGGCATAAATTAGTATTTAAAAAATTGTATTCCCCATCAAGTTTCATCAAAAACAGAGCCATTCTCTCCATTAATTCTGGAAAAATTTTGTAATCTCAAGTTCAAACCACATATTATAGTTGATCAATAGAATATTATACTCCATTGAGATAGTCCAAAGTTTTTACAAAATGCAGCTCAAAATCAGAGAGGGAGACAAACCATGAGAGACTCTGGACTCTGGAAAACAAACTGAGGGTTGTAGAATGGAGGTGGGTGGGGGGATGGGGTAACTCGGTGATGGGCATTAAGGAGGGCACGTGATCTGATGAGCACTGGGTATTATATGCAACTAATGAATCATTGAACATTACATCAAAAACTAATGATGTACTATATGTTGGCTAATTGAACTTAATAAAAATAATAAAAAATGCAGCTCACAAAATAGAAATAAAAAAATCAAAAAGCAGCTCAAAAGATGTGTCACACCAACTTAGGTACTCAATTTTATGTGCCAATGATAAGCCAATGGACCATTTCATGAAGGCTTAACTTTTCAATCAGAAGAGATTGCCTTCAAGATTAGAGAACTTTCATTTTAGAAAACTTTGTGATTATTATTGCTATTGAAACTTTTAAGCATTTTTATCAGACAGCTTAATGTCTTTTGTGAGTTACCATTTGATGTATTTTCCTGTTTTCTTCTGTTAAAGTCTCTGTCTTAATTATTTAGGAGTCGCATATTATGTCTATTAATCCTCTCACTGTCATAAGTTTTGCAGATATTTTCCCCAAGTTGTTGTTTTCATATTTGGTTTGGCATACTTTGATACATAAGGTTTTAATTATCTTTATTTATATGGGTCCTTTGTGTTGTGGATTTTTGAAAATTCCTGTAATGCTTGGAAGATTTTCTCCCATCTTCAGATCAAATAAATATTCACCTATTTGATTTTTAAAAAGTGTTTAACTTTTTTTTTTTAAGATTTATTTATTTATTTGAGAGAGAGAGTACAGCCGGGGGGTGGAGGGACAGAGGGAGAGAGAGAATCTCGTGCAGACTCCATGCTGAGTGCAGAGCCAGACACGGGGCTCAATCTCCCGATGCTGGGATCATGACCTGAGCTGAAGGCAGATGCTACTGAGTCACCCAGGTGCCCCTAAAAAATGTTTAACTTTTTAATCCAGTTCCAATTTATTTTGCTATACAGTATGAGATGAAGATCTAACTCTTTTTCCTGATAACCAATTGTCCTAGTACTATTTAAAGAATAATTTATCCTTTATTTGTGGATAATGATCTCGATCATAGACATAATTTTGTATGCAGGCTTTCTTTTCTGTTTTATTAATGTATTTGTCTATTCCTGAGACAGTACTATTCCATTTTAATTATTGTAGCTTTGAAACAATTTCAATATCTGGGCAAAGCAAGTCTCTCTCAGTATACTCTTTCAAAATTTTCTTGACTATTCTCACCCATGTTTTAAAAATAGATGAAGGTTCATATAATTTAATAGTTCTTTTTTGTCCAGAACATACCACATTTATTCATTTCATGTTCACTGACAGACTTAGTTGTTTGCTGCATTTCAATCTGTGTATAGTATTTGTATGTTTCCATAGGGGAGGTGTTGTGTCAGCTTGGCTGGTTCTCTGCTCTGATTTCATAAAGTTGAAATCATGGTGTCACTGAGGCTGATTCTCTTTTGGAGGCTCTGAAGATGAATCATCTTCTAAGATCATCTATTCTGTTGATAAAATTCGTCGTATGTGGTTGTAGGAAATGATGTTTTCATTTCCTTCCTGGCTGTAGGCTGGTGGTTGTTCTCAGCTTCTAAGATCTGCCTCCATTCTTGGCCAGTGACCCCCTTTCTCTGTCTTCAAGGACAGCAATAGCAAGTCAGCCATTCTCATGTTTTGAATCTCCCACATCACCCCTCTACTTCATTTCTCCTTTGCTCCTCTCTTCATCTCTCTGCCACTCTCTGTGTGTTTATTTCGTATACGACATTTAAGACCAACTTATCTAGCTTTATAAAAAAAGCCCATTGGAATTTTTATTGGGATCAGATTACATTTGTAAAGTAACTTAGAGAGAATTGACATCTTGATGATATTGTGATGTGCTAATAAAGAATAAGAGATGTCTTTCCATTTTTTCAGGCCTATTTTTGCGTCTTACAGAAGTGTCTTATAGTTTTCCTCATGTAGATTTTCAACATTTCTTGTGAAATTTGCTCCAAAATATTTCTGGTATAGAATGTTTTTAATATTGTTATTTTTCATAAGTACATTCATTTTGTTTTATTCCCTTTTCACCTAAGAACTATTTCATGCAAGATCTTTAATTTCCAGGTGACACGCCTTTTATTTTTTTATTTTTATTTTCTAGTTTTATGGCATTGTGGTCAGATCAATTTCAGTACTGCATTTTATGGTGATTATCAAATTTCTCTTTGTGTCTTAGAACAGTGGTTTACAAACTGTGGCCTGGAGGTCTGTACCCCTTGTAAATTTTTTTAAAAACATAAATGGAGAACTTACTGAATTATTTTAAAGTATACACAGAGTGTAACAATCATGAAGTTAGGAAACACCTCCACTCCCTTTTTTCCAGTGACAACTTCTTCTTCCCATTGTAGAGGAAACCAGTCTATTGACATTATGATAATGAGTTTCTTGCCTTTAGTTTTACCACCTAAATATAAATTTCTAAACAATATAGTTTCATCTTGCCCATTTTTTTATCTTATGAAAATAAAATAAGTTTTTAAAATAAAACTTTTAATTTTGAGATAATGAAGAGTACCATGAAATTGTAAAAGAGAGTACAAAGAGATCCCGTGTACTCTTTTTGCAGTTTTTCTTAGTGGCAGCATCTTGGAAACCTATAGCACAATTATCACAATCATAATATTGACATTGATACAATCAACCAATCTTATTCAGCAAGATCTCTAATATTCTTCTTTTTTCCCCCAGCACCACCTCATACCCAAGGAGTACAATCTCTTTTCTCTCTACAATCTTCCCCCAGAAGCACTGCCTCTAAGGCTGCTACTTCAAGCCCTGAACACTTTCAAGGCCCTTCCCTGTAGCTAGAGCTGGAAATTACCAAATTCCAATGTATGTCTGACATTTTTTTTTGCATGTCTCACCTCTTCCTATTGGCCCCTAACCCCACTTCTCTGTGCAAAAGGTTTCCTGGGATGGTTTGCAGGTATTAGAAGCTTTACTTTGTTAGAATTTTTTTTTTTTTCCTTATAAGTGACTTGAAAGTTGCAGTGTTTTCTGTTCCCTAACAATGTTTAAGTCATAGGTCCCTTGTAGTTGTATTTGCTCTGCTTGTTAATTGTATGGTTATTTTGGGAATGTCATGGGGGAGATTTGGAATCAAGCTACTGCTATTGTTCTTCAACCTCATTTAATCTCTCTAACAGCTTTGTGAGTACTACCACCCTTCAGTCCTTTGAATAGGAGGAAACTGAGGCCCAGAGAAGTTAAGTGATACCCAAGAAGTTGGTAAGTGGGACACTTGGGAATTGCTGATACACATTTAATAAACTCTCAGGGTTGAAGAGACTGTAACATTTGTTCCCTAGATCACTGCTATAATACAGACCCACTGTGGCCACTGAGATTTCTGCTTGAGTATCTCCAGTGGTAAGGAACTCATTGCCTCCAAATCTTTGGATTCTCTAAAATGGCTAAAAGCTTTTTCTTATGTTGTGTTGAATTCTACTTCCATGTGTCTTTGACTTTGGTTCAGGTTATGCCAACTTTGCGGATGGGGTCAACAAAGTTCAAATCTAAACCTCCATCCTTGTTCTAGTGCTTTATTGTTGGAAGTCAGAAATGCATTCTGCTCTTCAACAATACATTTTTGAGTCTCCTTTACCAAATGGTCACATTGTTTTAGACATGTCCTACTTAATTGTACCTCTACAGAAATGAACACAAAACTTCTTGGAAAATCTGACCACATAAAACAGAGTAGGACAATTTGTTCTAGCCTGGACATTATAACATATATTGATAAAATGTCATTTTATATATATAGTGTTTTTTTGTTTTGTTTTGTTTTACCATCATGTCACTCTATGAGTTGCAAAGGTAGTGGTTAGGACAAGCCCTAAGTCTTTTTCCACATCTGCTGATGACAAGTCACATGTCCCCATGCAGTCCTTGTATAGGTAGCTATCTGAGCCCCAAAGCTGGACTTCTACATTTATACCAATTCAGTTTCATTATTTCCAACCTGGCCTATCCTTCTTTTGGCTTGCTGAGATTTTACTGGCGTCTTGATTCATCTACTATAACACGCTGTCTTCTTGCTTTCTTTACAAAATAAATAAATAAATAAATAAATAAATAAATAAATAAATCCAACATATCTTTATCTTAGTAAACTTAAAAATGTGGTGTAGGGCAGGACTGAAACAGAGTCCTGTTGCCATTCAAATCTTTCCTCTAAATTAATGATTCTTAATGTAGTATGTTTTAAGATATGTAACAAGTTATGGGTAGAATATAACCCATCTTCTTTAGCTGTTTAATATTAATGCATGCCTACCTGAAAATGTAGTTAAACATTTGAAGACCTTGTAAAACTTAGGATTTTTAATTTTGATTTCGGATAAATGGGTCAAATAATTTCTTTCAGTAGGCTAAGTCTTCACTCTTTTGCTGTCTTTCTACGCCCTACCCTAGTGTAGTTATCAAAGAATAAAATTTATATACGTTCTTTTTACTAGTTACTATTATTTCATTTTAGTATCACCAGTATGGATAACATCACACACTTTCTAATAACTCTTTCTCAGCATGTATTGGCATTTTTATTTTACCTTACTGTTTTTTTCCTCCTCTTTAGGCTGGATGACATTCCGTTGGCCAACTGGTTGCCTCTAGGCTCCTTATGATAGATTGTGACCTAAACACAGGTTTATTCACTGAAAATGGAGGAATTATTATATTATTATTATTATTATTATATATGGTGAGCATTAAAGATTATTTCTAATTAAGTTAGCAATGAATATATATTTTGTTGAAGTATAATCAACATATAGTGTTATATTAGTTTCAGGTGTACAATATAATGATTCTATAATCATAATGTATAATCCATAATGTATAATAATTCTATACATTTTTCAGTGCTCATCAAGGTAAGTGTACTCTTAATCCTCTTTATTTATTTTACCCATCCCCCTCCTCCTACCTTCCCTCTGGCAACCACCAGTTTGTTCTCTGTATTTAAAAGTCTGTTTGTTTGTCTGTTTTGTTTCTTAAATTCCACATACGGGTGAAATAATATGGTATTTGTCTTTTTCTGATTGCCTTATTTCACTTAATATTATACCCTCTAGGTCCATCCATGTTGTTAAAAATGGCAAGATTTCTTTATTTATGACTAATATTCCATTGTATATATATCCCACATCTCTTTTATCCATCCATCTATGGATGGACACGTGAGTTGCTTCCATAATTTGGCTATTGTAAGTAATGCTGCAATAAATAAAAGGGTGTATTTATGTTTTTGAATTAGTGTTTTCATTGTCTTTGGGTATAAATACTCAGTAGTGGAATTACTGGATTATACAGTAATACTATTTTTAACTCTTTGAGGAACCTCCATACTGTTTTCCACAGTGGTTGCACCAATTTGCATTCCCACCAATAGTGCATTAGGATTCCTTTTTCTCCACACCCTTGCCAATACTTGTCATTTCTTGTGTTTTTTATTTTAGCCATTCTGACAGGTGTAAAGTGGTATCTTATTGTGGCTTTAATTTGCATTTCCTTGATGGAGAGTGATGAGCATCTTTTCATGTGTCTGTTGGCCATCTGTATGTCTTCTTTGGAAAAATGTCTATTCAGCAATGAATATATCTTACAGGAATTTATTTTCTGTAAAATTCTCCTACATAATACACATCCATGTAAGCTTGATACAGTGAATGACCATGCTCTAAATGGAAGCTCAAGATTTTTTTAATGAAAGTTTGTCACACTTAGATTTATATCAAATCCCCACTTCCAGAATGAAAAATCCAAAGGCTTACCGTAATTAAATAGGTCTCAGACCAAACCCAGGGCCTACTGGAAGAGCCACACTTTGCACAGCAGTGTCATTTCATCTAGCCTTTATTTGCCAATTGCTATTACCAACAGAAAATGCTGATGCTGTTCAAGTTATCAAGAAAGTCTTTATCCTCTAAAATATATTAAAAATTCATATATTGTAGATTATACAAAAAATGACTGAAAATGGTAACCCAAAACAAATTTGTATACTAACCATCACTGTTGAATATGAACAAAAATCTTGTTATATTTGAGATCTCCCAGATTTTGAATGCTTTAATTAACACATGAGAAAAATGTTCATGTCTTTAAAAAGTAATACTTTATAGAATGTTTTTGAAATGACAAAATTATAAGAATGAACAGATTAGTGGTTGTCAGGAATTAGGGATGGTGGAAGAAAGAGTGAGATCTTTGCAGTGATGGAATAGTCTGTGTGTTAATTGTGGTGGTGGTGACGTGAGTCTATACGTGTAATAAAATGGTATAGAACTACGCCCATACATTGTTTTCTAGACTTGATAGGGTACCATAACTTTGTAAGACGTAACTATTGGGGGAAATTGGGTGAAAAGTATATAGGCTCACTCCATCATATTATTTTTGCAGCTTCCTAAAAAATCTACAATTATTTCAAAATAAGTTAGAAAACAACTATACAATCTACAAGTTAACTCAGTATCATTCCACAGCTATTCACCAAGGTGAAATATATGCAAAGAAATTGCCTCTAATCATTTCTGTACTGAGGCAGGATTATAAACAAGTAAACATAAATAAAGTTCAAAAAAACTATTGAATGAAGGGTTAGGAATTTTGTGATTGAATGAATAAAGTAATCTTATGAGTTAAAGCAGCCTAACAGTCAATTTTCAGCAAGTAATAGAGAAAACCACAAGTCTTTAAAAAGGTAACTGCTAGTTTAGGGGATAAAGCTTCCTTTTTGTCTTTTTTCATCCTGCACAAACACCTACCACCAGCACAGCATTAGTCATTCAATAATTCAAAAAATGCAAAAGGTAGGATCCTTAGGGTCTTCTGTTTACTTAGGTTGCAGGAGCATAATCCTCAGGAAAGAGGTTCAGAACCTCTCATGTTCATTGTCACGGTAGTCAGTGCTACACAGCTAAGTTGTTTAGTGCACTCAGCAGATGGATTTGGAAATCTCCACAACTCTGAATTTAAACACAAGAACCTGGATAATTTGGTGATTGCATGAACACAGAAAGCAATGTATACATACATGATGGGGTGACTTTACAGAGTCATAGTGTCTGAGGGACAATTAACCCAAAAAAGGTGGAGTCATATACCAACTTGCACCATAAAAACTATAAGCACTGTCAGGAATTTGAGTAAAACTCAGGACAAATCATCCTTCCTTACCTAACATTATTGTTAACAGTCTATTGCCACAGTGTGAATCTCAGAATTAAGGAAGGCAGAAGAGGCCATTAGGTCATGATATGTAAGTTCCAGACCAAACACATGGACCAGAGAATGACAGGTACTTATCTTCTACATACATTCTTTTCTTCTACATACATGACTATTGATCTTGGATTAACCATAAATATCAGATTGTACTTTTTAGCACTTTCATTACTATCATAAAACTAAAAGGCAAACGAAGAAACTAAGTTCAGATTCCTGCAGGTCATGCAATACCAAGAGAGATAATAAATGGGAAAAAATGACCTATTCAGTCAGAGGGACCTGGATTTGAGACATATATCTGGTACCAACAGGCTATAGGAATTTGAGCAAGTTATTTAGGCAGATAATTAAATTTAGAGTAGACTATGTTATGGTTACAAATAATCGCCTTCTCCATCCTCAACCTGAATCTCAGGAGCTTACCAGAAGAAAAATTTCCTTTTTATGTCCAGCGCAGGTCCAGCAGAGGGCCACTGTCTAGCATAGTCAATGAAGGATCCAGGTGACAAAGGCCCCATTTTGACAAGTGTTTCACCAACACAGGGGAAAGAAACATGGCAAATTGTATCCAGGCCCTTATTGCTTCCCTGGTGCTTCTGTTCCCATTTCACTGACCAAAGCAAGTCATGCCTCAACTCAAAAGATATGGAGAAGTGCCAACTTCTCATGTGCCAGAAAGAGAGAACTGAAAATTTGTAAACAACCCAATGTCTTCTTAACAATCAACTTCAGTTTTGTCCCCTGGAAAAATTGAGATGATAATATCTAACTTAGAAGGTACTTGTGCATATCATGTAATGAGTAGGAGCAGATCTCTGGTGCCACGTGGCCCAGGTTGGAATCTCAGCTCTAATGCTTCTTAGCACAACTTTGGGTACTTTTCTTAATTTCTGTCACTTCGGAGTCCTCATTTGAAAAAACAGTATTCATGCCAATTATTTGTGAGGATTCAATCAGTTAATATAAGCAAACTGTTTAAAATAGTGCCTGGTGCATCGTTAAGGACACTAGGTATTTACTTTTGGCCCCTAACATGGCTTCGGGAACACAGAGAATCTTTAGTGATGATTGGGAGTCATCACGACAATGATTGTTACCTGAACTGAAGCCAAGCTTGCTGTTGCCCAGCACAGTCTTACTGATACTTGTGAAATAAAAAAAAGTCAGTAAAAATCTAATCAGATTCCACTGACTGAGCTGGAGTAGATTATGTAGAACTTAAAATGTTCACCGAAGCATAAATTTGTAGCAAGGGCAGCAGGTGCAGTCCCCACAAAACTAGTGGGGACCTCTTAGTTGTTTCCCACTGTTGTCCAGGGCCATTGCTGCGCTGGCTTATTCTGGAGATGACTGAATATTTGCGGAGTGGAATGAGATGGAAATGGCCCAGCCCAACTGCAGTGACTGCACTGTACTAACAATGTCTAATCAGAGTGCACAGGAAGGAAGGTGGAGACTTGGCCTCTTCAGCACACTCACATGACTGGGCTAGCAGCAACACTAAAACTGGACTATTTTAAAATTCAAAGGTGGTTTTAAAGACATGTTGCCTTTTTTTTTTTTTCTGGAATGTCTAGGTCCAGGTGTTTAAAGCATTTTAGTACATCTAGAAATTCAAAGCTTTCCAAGTGACTGAATTATACAGTGAAGTCCTGGAAGTTGGCAGATTCTCAAGTAATGGGCATTACCAAACTGCAGAAATAACTGTTTTACCCTATGAGACTTGGAGGTTAAAATAGGATGCATTTTTCTCTTTGAGTCAAAAAAGCAGCACTTTAAGGCCATACTTGGCCTTTTGGAGACAAAGCTTTGATGAACTCAACATTACAGAATGTTTGGCAGTCACTCTAAGATCATAGGGTATTTTTCTGGCCAGTCTGGAGGCAATTTTTATGCTTTAATTATGATTATTTTTAAGATGATCCACATCACCATATTTATCTCTTTCGGACCTGCAGGCTCCCAGGTAGTACACTACAGAGGTGTGTTAAACCCGAGACTCTAAAGTGTGTATCATTCAAACGTAACATTCAGAAGTAAATTATCTTTGAGAAAGTGTAAATTTATTTTGGACGGATGGGCATACTGTTACTTTAGTCACCATTAGTTTTCGTTGTTTGGGACAGTTCCAAACCTCATAAGACTGTCATTTCCCAGTTATTGTGACAACCAAAAATGCCGACACCCACTTCCAAACACCCTCGTGGGGCTGTCCTGTTCCCAGATGAGAATCATTAAGTGGAGCTCATTAGCACATGTGACTTGATGTGTGAAGGAGTCAAGGTTTCTTAGGTTTGGCTGAATATAAAAGCATCCTCAAACTAGTGTTTGAAGTTGAAGTCTTTTCTTAAAAAATAAATTTTAAAAGACAATTTTAACAACCACAGAACAGTCTTTTGTTCACAGAAAAGACAAAAATTCAATCACAATTACCATTCTAAAGCTGAAAAATAAGAATGCTAAATTTACAGTCTAGTTGTATATTTGACCTTGACTGTTAGAGGGCTTATCTGTTTCTAACCCAATCCTGGATTACCTGGCTATGGAAATACTTTAAGGCGAGTGTCTTAGAGAGAGTGTCTCTTTTAGTTCTCAAGTGGCTACTGACACCTATGTAATCCTGTGTAAGTCAGTTAACCTTTTGATGCCTTGCCCTTCCCTGGAACGTGTAACTAAAGGAGTGTAGCAGCATGGCAATGGCTGAACGCCTCTCGTCATCAGCCATTTAACTCTGATCTTTCAGTAATCTGGGGACTTGATGGAACTGGTACAGTGAGATTTTGAGAAGAATGGTGTTCTGTGAAATAGGACAGCATCTTGAAGGAAAGTGGATGTTTGCTTAAAAGTCAATTTGCTACGTGAACTTATGGGTGGTGGAATAGTTTGTGGCAGTTTCAGAGAATGCTCCTTAAGATGTGTGCTGTTACTATGTTTTGAGAGAAAGATTCTCAGGGAGAAAGAATTTCTCTTAGTGACTGCTTGAATTAAGAGTTCTACCTGTCTAATTCAAGATCAGATGATTTAATTTTTTCAATTTAATTTTAAAAACTTTTTATTAAACTATAATTCACAATCCGGAAAGTACAAAAATAAATTTCAGCTTGAAGACATTTCATGCGTAACCAGTACTTAGGCCAACATATTACCAGCATCCTAGGCGTCCTGTCCCTCATGTCCATTGACACTCATCGGTTTCCCACCCTGCAAGGTAACCATATTTGGACTTCTATCACCATACATATAGATTAGATTTGCCTGTTTGAAATTATTATAAATAGAAATATAAAGTATGTCTTCTTTTGTGTCTGGCTTATTTCATTCAACTTTGTGAAATTCACTGATAATTTCATGTGAATTGTAAATTGTTCATTCTCAGTGCTGTGGTATTCAGTCATATGAATATACCACAATTTAAAAATCCTACTGTTAATGGGCATTTGTGTAGTTCCCGAGCTGGGGCTGTTACAAATAATACTGCTATGAACATTCTTAGTCATTTCTTTTGGAGAACATTCTACAAATTTCTGTGGGGTAGAAAACAAGAGCTGGGACATAGAATATGGATATATTCAGCTTTAGTAGATACCACTAAACAGTTTTCTAAAGTGGTTGTCCCAACAAATGCTTCCATCTGCAGTGTTGCTCCATATCCTTGCCAACATTTTTTTTTTCTTTTTAATTTTACCCATTTTAGTAGTTGCATCTTGGCACTAAGCTGTGATTTCAATTTCCATTTACTTGATAACTAATGAGGCTGAGCAACTTTTTATGTTAACTGGTCATTTGCATATCTTCTTTTTGTTCAAGTCTTAGCCCATTTTTCTAGTAGGTTGTCTGTCTTATTAATTTGCAGGAAGTCTTTATTCCAGGTACAAGTTGTTTGGTATATTTGTTGTAAATATATTCTCTTACATTATCTTTTCATTTTCTTAATGATTTTTGATGAAGCAAATTTTTTTTTTAAAGATTTTATTTGTCAGATCGAGAGAGAGAGAGCAAGCAAGAGTGAGTGCACACAAGCAGGGGGAGCAGCAGGCAAAAGGAGAAGCAGATTCCCATCTGAGCAGGGAGCCCGATGTGGGACTCAATCCCAGGATGCTGGGATCATGACGTGAGCTGAAGGCAGACACTTAACTGACTGAGCCACCCAGATGTCCCGATGAAGAGAAATTCTTGATGTTATTTTCCAAACTGTTATATTTTTTTCTTTCCACTAGTGTTGTCTTATGATTTTTTAAAAGAATTTTGCCCACTCCAAGGTCATAAATATGTTCTTCTTCTTCTTTTTTTTCCTGGAAGCTTAGTTGTTTTACTTTTCATATTGAGATCTACAATCTGTCTGGATTTTTTTTTGTGTGCATGGTGTGAGGCAAAGGCTAAAAATTAATTGTCCTTAATAAGGGTATTAAATTAACCCAGCACTGCTCACTGAAAAGACCATCCTTTCTCTAATGTACTCAGTATCATCTTTCTCATAATAGTGTCTCTGTTTTTCCATTCATCATCTGTATGTTTGTTGCTACACAAATAGTACACTATTATAGTTACTATGACTTTATAATAGATCTTGATATGTAGTCGGGTAATTTCTCCATCTTCTTCAAGACTGTCTTTTGCCATTTAGTTACTCTTTTGTCATTTAAATTGTAAGTTTTAGAATTTCTCAATTTCCAAATTGATCAACCTGGAAAGAATTAGCCACTTAATAATTTGAGTCCTGTTCTCCATGGCCATGTTATATCATTCCATTTTACTTAAGTCTTCTTTAATTTCTTCCACTATTGTTTAATTTCCAGTATAAGGTCTGACATGTCTTTTGTTAGATTTATCCTTGGGGTATTTGAGTTTTTGTTGCTACTATAAACAGTAATTTAAAATTTCACATTTATTTGTCTGTTGCTGATTTAAGAAATAAAAGTGATTTTTGTGTATTATCCACATAACTTTTTAATGATAGAGTTAAAAAAATAACACCCAAGAACCACTGTTGTGATTGATAACTTGCTCTCAGCAGTTTTAAAAGAGAGAAAGGAACTATATTTAGATCCAGAGAAATCAAAGCAAGAGAATTTTATAGAAATATATCACCACTAGGCATAAAAATATTTATGCTATAAAGACTTACTAATTTAAAGAAATAAGGACAAGGAAACGATGAATTCATAATCTAATATAGTATATATTAGACTTATTTCTGTTGAGTTTTTTTGACACAATTAGGCTTGCAAAGAACTGTCAGTTAAAGCTTAGGTTTTTTCAAACATAAATGGAAATTTACATTTAAAGTAAGTTTGATCTTTTAAAGCATTTATAGTATTTGCTTAGCAAACAACAAATATACAAATACAGTGGAAAGATAAATTATCCTTATCAGTATTTGGAGAACTATACGTTTGACCAAAGTAAGGTCTAAGTTGATAAAATCACTTGTACAATACATCTTAATTTGAAAATATATTAATATATTGCATTATATTGGAATATTTGTACACACATATCTATATATTCAAATTATCACTGTATATAGGACAAGTAAATTTTATTAACTTGGGCCTTACTCTGTATGGATATATAGATACACACACATATGTAAGAACACATATACATTAACCCTTATATTACTTTCTATTATATAACTGCTTAGCAATATCTTCTCAGTAAATGCATATAAATAACAGTGACCTCTCAAGCATGTTTATTAATACAATACCTATGTCACAAAACAGCCTAGTAACAATGAGAACATATTTGGAAGAATAATGCTAAGTATAAAGGCTAACAATATTATATAGATTTATAGCTAGAGGTTTTTTATAGACAATGAAATAAATTTTCCAGAATATTTAAATTCAATTAGTTTTGAAAGATTGAAAAAGACAACAATACTACTGAATAAAATTGGATATTTTAGATACATAGAATAAAGAAGATGTTTATATCCTGACATGTTATATATTTACTTGTAGGTTCATGAGAGTAAGGATTTTGTTTCTGTTCACTGCTAGATCCCCAATGGCTAAAAGTGGCACAAAGTGATCAATGAATATGTGCTGGCTGATGGAATGACTATCAGCACAAATGTCAATAAACTTGAAACAGCTACATTCATAACTAAAAGACAAAATCAACTTGCATCTGAATATCTGAATGGTTCCACTTTTCATTTAGGCAAAGTAACTCAAATGCTATGAAAAACTGCATGGGTCATTCCTCTCTTACTCTGAGCTGCCTTTGCATTTACCCATATAATCTGCACCTGCTAGCAAAAGTAAAATTTTAAACATCCACAATAACGATTTCTTTAGAAGACTGTAGAGCATTGTCTCAAAGAGGTCCTCCTCAAGCCTGCAGGCAAAATCTAAAAAGGTTAATGACTCAACCAAGCTGGAGTTGCTCAGCAAGCACTTCAACAGTGTCTGCCACTGCTGCAAGGCCAGCTTGTTCAAATACTTCCTTGCAATCACACGCTAAGGTAATTGTATGTATACGCATTTTTTTTGTTGTTGTTAGACTCACATGAAATAATTGCTCCTATTGTCTTAGATCCTGCACTTGGCAAGGAGGAGAAATTAAAAGTTCCTCTAATATTTTTAAAGCAGTAGAGTGTCTTTTGGTTTAAATGACTATCATATGTTGTTATATCAAGACAATATATTCAAGTAATTGTGTCCAGATTCGTTTAATATTCAAAACAAACATTAAGTTAGTTTTTTAACCTTTTTAAGTGCTTGCTATATTAGAATATACCCTAGTATATAAATATGCTCTATGAAAAGAAGACATTTAATATAGATTAGGAAAAAACCAACAGACTTTGTCAAGTTCAATAATCTTGACAATAATTAAGTTCAATAAATCCTTGATTTAAATTATTTGCATAGAAGAAAAAATTCAGAGTTATGGTTTTTCTGGTTAAGGCTTAACCTAAGAATTAGTTTGTGTAGCTTTTTCTGAACATTCTCTTGCATCTCCCCCACGATCCTATCTTTCTTTGAGATGTGTAACTAAATTCTGGCTTTAAACAGCAGGCCTTATTCATACTGCTCATCATTACCACTCTAAGCCTGGGTCTTTAGATTGCATCTGATCCTTGACAAAACAGCAAGTGCCAGAACACCAGAACTTCTGCTTCAAAAAAAGCTAAACTCAGGGTAGAAATGCTATGCAGGTTAATAGAGAATTGTTCGGTTTAATGTGCAGGCACTTAATGGATTGTTGCTTTTACAGACCGGGCCACAGCAACTCACAAAATGTAGCCTCAGCCTTGTATAGGTTACCAGAACTTTCATCTCTTGGATAGTTGGTAATTTTTTTTTCTAAACGGTGTTGGACAGATCAAGGATAACTGATCGTACAAATTATTTTATATTTGTTAGTATGACTCAGTCAATATACTTTTTTTTCTTCTAGAGTTGACCTCATAAATAAATACTGGATAGGATTAATTACACGACACATAAAAACATTCCAAATCCGTTTCTCTGTAGTTGATTTCCAAGGCAGACAGAGTAAACAGCCTTCTCCCAGCTTTCTTACTTTCCACAGCTGAGAGTGTAGGATGTTTACAGTATCTGTCGCTCAGGGTGGGGTTGGCGGTCAGCAGCACAAGCCTCAGGAAACCCAGCATCATTTCAAGATACCATAATGTGTTACAGGAAAAGATCCGAAAAGTATACTTGGAAGTAAATTATGGCTCTTTTAGGACTGGGGCTAGAAGGGTGGGTGAGGAGGCCACATGACACTACTTTCTCGGCGTCTGCTGAGTTTTTGTCTTCTTGCTCTGCACATCCTAGGATTTTCCTGGGATCTATAGCTTTGGCCCTGCACACTCATGGATTCTGTTATTGTTGGATTTTCAATATTTTATGATTTCCCAAAATGATCTCAAAAGATTCACCCACCCCTTAAATGGTGCCCCTTTCCTTTCCGTATGTGGGAAGATGTGAAATCCAGCCTCTCTCACTCTCTGAGCTATACAACTTTGTTTCAGCTCACTCCTGCATGTAACTGAGAACAATGGCTGAACTGTGCTTGCCAAAGACAAGAAGACGACCATCCATCAGTGTAATTACTGAAAGTTATTTTAATTACGGGTTACATAGTCATAAGCTCAATCAAATGAGAAAATGTAAATATGGTAGGACACAGGTTGTATGCATAAAATGGTGTATTGTAAATTGCTAACAAAATGCTGAAATTTTAAAGAATCAAATATATTTGGAAGGAAGTAAATCTGTAATTAGAGGCATATACATGAATGGAGTCAGTCAATACCTAAACTTCTTTTCTAAAAATCATTTATTCAAGCGGTTCCTGGACTTCATTTGTTATTATTGATCTATGATGCACTAAACACTTGGGTGAAAAAGAAAAACATCAATACTGTATATGACAAAACAGCCTTCTACACCACATTGTAAACCAAAGTGGCACCTAATTTCAAAATATTACTGGACATTGTCCATTCATTCATCAAACATTTGTTAGTGCCTGTCATATATCAACCATGTGTTAAATTCTGAGTGATGAGAAATGAATGGTATCATCCTTTCCCTGAAGAAAAACATGGCCTAATCTACCAGACAGACTCATAGGCCATTGTTAAAAGAGTGGCAAGTGCTGTGGTGGGTCAAAATGACACTTCTGAGTTGGCTGATAACCTAGGCTGTCTTGAAGGTTGAATAAGGCTGGCTAAGTCGAGATGGTGCTAATATGGGTTTGGAAGGGGTGGGCAGGAAAAGGGATAGTGTAGTTTTAGATGTACCAGAAAGAACAGTCACAAAGCTGGAGAAAGAAAGACAAAGAATGTATGTTGACACCTTCAAAAGTTCAGTAGAGTTAGAGCCAAAGATGCATGTGGGTGAAGGGAGGTGAGGTTAGAGGTAGATCCGAGTGGGAGATGATCAGGATTCCTAATATTCCAGGCTAAGAAATTTGGGCATTATGTCCAAACCATGGAGGTCACTAAAAGATTATAAGTAGGCAAGTGGCATGAGCATGCCTGTCCTTTAGAGTTTACTCCACATGTAAGGCTGCAGGTAAGGAAAATAAGAAAAGGATTAATGGTATAGAGGAGAGCATGAGAGTTTTAATGAGGGAAGTAGCAGTAAGGGACCATAGAAAATAAATTTGAGAAATTAGAAAAAGAACAGAACTCAGTGAGTGACTGCTTGAGGGGATGGAGAAGTCTGGGTAATTCCAAAGTCTCGCTTGGGTGACAAGGCCTTTCACGTAGGAGGGAATGAATATGAAGAGGGGTGGTGAAGGAAGGAGCTCGGAAGAATACCAACAATATCTTTAGTGGATCTGGGCTAGAAAGTTTATGAATTCACACTCAAGGCATATTTAATTCTGTCATAACTGAAAGGATGAATACATTCTGAAGGATTAAATCAGATAATCCTGTTCTTTATTCTCCTGCTTCTGTACCTCCACTTGCCCCCCATAGGTGGCGAATGCCCACACATTCTTCAAACCCCAAATCCAGTATTTTATCTTCTGAAGCCTCCTCTGGCCATCACCATCCCTAATATTGGTGATTCCAGCCTGGGGAGGAACTGTTCACTCCCCACTTTGACCATCAGGGTACTCTGCATTTTCCTCTATCACAGCACTTACACTTTATTGCAATTAGTTGCTTACCTATCTCTCTATAAAACACCGTTTCATTTCAGTTCGTTGCATTTAATTAAAAAATTTTTATAACCTGTAGCCAAGTTTGGCACTACAGGAGGTTCCCATGTTTGATGGGAATGAATGTGTGATGAATGAATGGTGCGTAAATGTATGATGCCATGTGCCACCTGGCAATTTGTTAACAATTTGAAGATGATTACTTGGGTTTTAAATATTTAAATAATAAGTATTTAACCAGCTCCTGAACATGTGTTTTTAAACTCCTAAATAATTCAACGTTAGGCTGCTTTACTTTTCCAAGGAACTTGTAGCTAAGAAGATAAATTACTGCATCATAAGCAATCTTTCCTTAAATGACAGCAAAACCTTTTGGAAAGTTAACTTGCATGACGGCAGTTTGATTTGTTTTAATTTAATTTTTTTGTGATGGATTCCAAATGAAGAAAAATCAGGGTACAAACAGTGCAGAGGAGAAGTGCATGTAAACAGTTTATAAATGGACAAGAAAGAAAGGAAATGACCCTAATAGTTGGTTCTGACTATTGAATAATCATTTAAGAGTTTAAAATGTTCTCACTGGGAAGAACCACACCCTAACTAAATACAGTCATTAAAATAATTTTAGTTACATAAAATGATTATTTTAACCACTCAAAGACAAATCAGAGAAGTTCCTGTTGTAACAAGAAATCTACTCTTTTCAAATAGGGCTTCTGATTTTATAGGCATTTTAGTTACATAAAACTAATCTCTGATAAACCAGTAATTTGGTCACTTTGAGTGCTAAATGAAGAGATATTTATTTCAAGCGTATATTATATATGATTACATTTGGTACACTTTGTATTAAAAATCTTTTTATCTATTATCTGATTTAAAAATATTCTGCAATAGTACCCATCAGCTTTCAGGATACACATTAGCCTTCTCCCAACCTCAGTTTTTAGGTTAAAATGTAGCAGCTTCATAGTACCATGAATGACTGGAGAAAAACCACTGTTACCACTTTTGAAGCTTGATGTATCTTGTGCACTCAGGATTTTCCTACTGCTCCTGCCTTGCCCTATCATGGGTGTTACTAATTCCTAGTCAGGCACCAGGTCTCCTGCCATTGTTGCATCTTAAGCTGTTGTAAATTCCCTGGTGAGGATGCCTGCTTGCATCTTATTCTGTAGGCACATCTCCATAAGCCACTTCCCCATCTGCTCTCTTCTCTCACCCAGGCCATACACTTGCCATTTCACCTCCCATGCACTTTCATTCTGACCAATTTTGTGAGATGAAAATTTAATAGGAAACCATCACCCCTCTCAGTTGGAAACTAAATCCAAGTGTGACAAACATATTCTCAATGAATAATGGACTATACAGAAATTTCCAGGAAACTATGAGAAAAATCACAATTAAAATGCGATGACATGCACTCTTTTGAGCCTCCCTCATGTATAGTAACTTTACTCTAACTTACTCTAGTTTGTATTTATCTGAGATCCTAAAGGAAAACTGCCAAGTATAGACTACATCACTGCCACTGTGTTATAATACATGAATAATCAATGATAAGGTGACTTTAAAATAGAAGTGCCAAATATCTTCCTAAAATTAAGAGATTTTATGAGTTTGAGATTTATCCACCTCAAAAATTCCATGGTTTTATTTTCAAATCATTTGCTCTGAGAAAGTCCACTCCTTCTTTAATTAACCTATCCTGGAGAAAAAGATCTCCCTGATCCCCAAAGTGCTGTCCTTTGAATCTGTGCCTGAAGTGATTCTGTCTCAAGTTCTCACTGTGGCTTAAATCTAAAATCTAAAAAATTCTATAGTTGTGAGGAACAGTCAAAAGTTTGTGTCATCGTTGTGTAGAATGCTGTGAGTAGATTCACAGTCAGTGTGATGTAACCTACTCAATTATACTTTCCTTAAAAATTCTTTGGGCTTTTAATTTCTCTAGTTATTCTTTCCTTTACACTTAACCATTTCATTTACTATGCCCAGAAAAGAAAATGTGGATGAATTAATATTTTTTACTGCCTATCAATATAATCGTTTTCTATTAAGTATGCAATTTCAAGGTTTTTTTTTTTTTTTTAATATTATGGGGGCCAAACGTTTTCAATTAAAGTGGTAGAAAAACTTGGTTCAAAAACATTTTTTACAAGGCAATTTTTGGAGTCCTCTCCCCATATATTCTGTGAGCAAGGTTATAAACTACATATTATTCTGACAGCTTCAGCCATGATAAATAATTACGGTTCCTGTGTGTAAAAGTCTGCTAATTTTGGCTCCAGCCACAGTGATGGGTGTGTCACACTGACAAAAGAGAAGGTATTCTGGCAGTGTTGCCATACTAACATTCATTAGAAAACTCAAATGCTGGGCCTGCCAATATTTTAGTTAAATCTTAAGTATTTACTACAGACATCTGAATTAACTCTTTGGAAATAACTGCCAGTGCTGCAGAGTATCAAAATATTATATTACTTAGTGGCACGAGTTCATATTTTGATGAGATTAGTCTCTCCACTGAAAAGGCTTTACCAACTTAAAGTTATTTTGGCCAGATATGTACTTTGGCCAGATTCTTTTATGTACGAAACACACAACCCATCCCTATTTTTAAAACAAAGTGCATACATGTATGTGTGTGGGGGGGCTGTTTCTGGAAAGCTACACACAAAATAGCAGTAGTGACCTCTGGGAAAAGGAGGAGGGAACTAGGGCTGGGTATCAAAGAAAATTTCAACTTTACTGGCATCAAATTAATTTTTTTAAAAGAATGTACTCACACTTCTATCTAAATAATATATATTATACATATATATGAAATTACATCTGTATATATCTCTAAATCTGTATATATACAGATTTAATTTTAAATTAAAATTCTCTAACAAAATTAGACATAGGGTTCAATTGGAGTTCTGGCCTCTTTAGAGATTTAATCAAATTGGTTAACTGTGACTTTGGGTACTCTCTAAAACTCTCTGAGCCTCAGTTTTGCCATCTATAAAATGATAAAATAATACAGATGCATCTCATGGGGTATGCCAAATTCACTCTGAATAAATACATATCTGTAGAAACACTTCTAACATGTTATTAGTCTTATTATTAGTCTTAATATTTCATGTTTAGCCTGTAACAATGTCTATTCTTTCTCCTTAATTAGTTTTCTCCTGTATAGGGGCACGTATCTCTTTCTTCAGCCCAAGGTGGAAATATAAGGGATACTGGCTGATTTTGTCAGTAGGGCTTCTGGCTCAAGTATCCCTGCCACAGAAAACGATGTAGGACCGGGAAGGGAGAGGCTTCTTAAGGCACATCCTAACTGATAAAACGATTACTTTAAAAAAGTTCCGGACAAAACAGATCAAATCAGAAAATAGTCTAAAAAAAAAAAAAAAAACCAGTACCACCAGGTGTCACTGTAACCTAAAGCAATGTTGGTCATTCCTCTATTCAGCAGGAAAGAAATGTACACTACAAGCAAACAAATACTATCTACAAGGCTTTCCATGTCGTTAACTTATATTATCATAGTTACTAAACTAGTTACTAAATTCTAAATAAATGGATCACCACAAGCCTTCGTTTTAAAAAACTTATAATTAATGACAATGAATGCTAAATGATTTAAAATGCAGTAAGTAGATCTTTGGAGGTCAAGGATTTCATATTTTCAGTTTTGCCTTTTGGAAGGCAAACCTGAAGTCCATGATAATAATGATGCATCATTTGACTAAGATTTTATTAGAGAACAAGTGAGTCTAGTTGACTGCTCAGAACTTTTCTTGTTCTTTACTGGACATTTGGTATACTTCTTACAGTAACAAAAAATAACAGAAATTCTCATAACTGATAAAATTATGAGTTATAAGATTTTAGAGACATAATTCATTTTAATAACTACCAAGGGATTTTAACATCACTTTTATTCTTTTCATCCCTTAATTCCTTGAAGATATAGGGATGCTAAAGCAAAATATATAACACTATATTTTGGGTTTCAAAATATATAGATGTAATATATATGACAATAATAGCACAAAGGATGGAGGGGAGGTAAATGAAACTGTACAGTTACATGATATATATATATATATATATATATACACACACACACACATATATATATATATATATATATATATGTATATATATATATATATCTCCAAAGTTAATTCAATAATAATTTTAAGTTGATCATGATAAAGAAGCATATTGTAATCCCTACAGTAACAATTAGAAGAATAATGCAAAGAACTATAACTATGAAAAGTCAACAGAATTAAAAAGATACACTAGAAAACGTTTGTTTAAAATGAAAGAAGGCAGGAAAGGAACAAGAAATAAATGCCACAAATGGAAAACAAATAGCAAAAGTGCAGACCTAAATTCAACTATATCACTAGTTACATTAAATATAAATGGACTAAATACTCTAATCAAAAGGTATACATTACTGGGCCACACTCTATAAAAAACCCAGACTCAACTATATGCTATCTGTAAGAGATACACTTTAAATATAAAAAACAAATAGGTTGAAAGTAAAAGTTTGGGAAGATATACAGCATGCATAAGTAAACTTCAGTGGCTGTATCAGGAATAGGTAAAATAGACTTCAAGAAGTATTATGAGAGTCAAAGACATTTCATATTGATAAAAGAGTCAATACAGTGGGGATTTATAACAATTGTAAGTATATATGTATCCAACAATAAAGCTCAAAAATACATGAAGCAAAAAAAACTATAACTTCAAAGGAGAAATAAACAATTACTATTGTAGTTAAGCTGATGACTTAAATATGCTTCTTTCAGTAAGGGATAGAACACACAAGCAGAAAATCAGTAATGACAGAGCTATACAACACTCTGAAACAGATTGGTTGCATTGATATTTATAGAGCACTGTACCAAACAACAGCAGAACACATACTTTCTTCAAGTACACACAGAATATTAGTCAAAATAGACTATGTGTTGAACCACAAAACAAATATCAACACAGTTAAAAGGAATGAATTTATATAGAAGATGTTCTCTGACTGCAAATAACTTAAAATAATAAAAAGATATCTATATAATCCCCAAATATTTGGACATTAAATAACATATATGTAAATAACTCATGAGTCATAAAAGAAATTACAAGGGAAATAAAGTATTTTGAACTGAATGAAAATGAAAACGCAACATTAAAATTTGTAGTATGCAGTTAAGACATGCTTAGAAGGAAATATATATGCTTATATTAGAAATGCCTATATTAGAAAAGAAGAAAATTTCATTTCTCTTAAATGGGCTTCCAAATTTAATAACTCCAGTTCCTTTATATTCTGCTAGATGAAGAATTTGAAGGAGACATTGACAGTTTTCAAAAATATTTTGGTTGGGATGTATTTCACATTACCTTTGTGAAGAGCAAAGGAAGATAAGAAGCAAAGAAGTATTTACCATGTGTCTACTGGGCAACAAATGGTGTACTTAAATGAAAACGTTTTCCTTCTTCTTCTGAGATTCAGTGAGGTTATAGGTTATCCAGAGTCACAGAGCTAGTAAATGATGAAGTTCAGATTTGGGTCTGCCTGATATTACAGCTCATACTCCTACTATACAGCAGGATGCCTGAATTCTTGATTGCTGCTCGTCCTGTGGTCCACTATGGCTCCTATATTTCCTTTTGCTTAAACTTTAATCTGTTTCGCTTATTTCCCATTATAATAGTTTGTTTCTTATTAAATGAAGTCTGTTACGATTTATTCATTGTCAACTTATGAAAGACAAAGCCAATTGTCTCTATTTCTGTCATGGTTGTTGCCTTTTAGGTCATAAAGTCATAATGGGCAACCCTCATGTTTACTACATTATACTAACTGCTGCACAATCCCTCCATGTGGATAGGCAGAGGCATTAGATGCACTTCATGATGATGAGAGCATGCTTTCACTTTGCTTCAGGGAACACATCTTGTACAGTATGTTTGAGACTCTAATGCCATCAATTACTGTTAACACTGAATATTATAAATTCCCCAAACAGAAAAAGAAAATGCATTGATTAAAATTAATTCCACTGAATTACCTGAATAAAGCACTTAACAGTTTTGGGTTATTATGATTGATCAGACATTAATAATAAAAGCTAATATTTTTTGAGTGCTTTTCATGTTCCAAGCCCCATGCCAAATGCTAATTACCATAGTGTTGCAAATAAACCCACACAGATGAGGAAATTGAGGCTTAAACTTGCTCAAAATCATACATGAGTTAAGATCTAAACTCAGGTTTACTTCTCTCAAAATAGACTATGTGCTCAACCATAAAACAAATCAATCTATCTATCTATCTATCTATCTATCTATCTATCTATCTATCTATCTATCATGGAATATTACTCATCCATCAAGAAGAATGAAATCTTGCCATTTGCAATGACATGGATGGAACTAGAGGGTATTATGCTAAGTGAAATAAGTCAGAGAAAGACAAACACCTTATGATTTCACTCATATGTGGAATTTAAGAAACAAAACAGATGAACATAGGGGAAGGGAAAGAAAAATAAGATAAAAACAAAGAAGGAAGCAAACCATAAGAGACTCTTAACTATAGGAAACAAACTGAGGGTTGCTGGAGGGGATGTGGGTGAGGGGATGGGAGTAACTGGGTGATGGGAATTAAGGAGGGCATTTGATGTAGTGAGCACTGGGTGTTTTATGCAACTGATGAATCACTAAATTCTACTCCTGAAACTAATAATACATTATATGTTAACTAAATTGAATCTAAATAATTTTTTTTTAATGGGAGACACTGTACATTAATAGGCAAAAACTAAAACATTTGGGTGTGATAATAAGATTATGAAATGAATCATTTTTCTTTGGGAACTTTTTGGTCACTATATTCTCAATGCTGCAACAATTTTTAAGAAGACAAAGAAAGACATGAGAGCACCTAGCCTCACAATGATGAAATTTAGACAAATGATGTAATGTTCTTTTTAGGTCGTTCAAATAAAACATGTTTGCTCACCACACAGCAATTGACTGTGCTTTTAAAATAGTAGCAAAAATATAAAAAAGTTCTCAGGTGGCTGATTATATTTAGTGAAACCCAAATAGGTGACTCCATATATTTTAAGAAAACTTTTGAAAATGATTTCTTTTCAGCAGCACTGAGGGTGGTATTCTTGTGCAGTTTTTTGCTGCTATTGTACATTGACGTGACAGAATGTTTCTTGTGATACAAAACAGAACCCAGTAGACTCAAGCAAAGAAGAAAACGTGCTGAATTTTTAAAAGCAAACTGTAGTAAAATACTTCAGGACTTTGTTACGGGAGTACTTAATCTCTATGTCTTTCTAATTGTGTTTATACAGACAGATTAAGCACAGATATCCATTTTTTACACTATGTTAAAATTAAAAGTATATTTCAGATGAAAAAATAAACTATGATAAAAAGTCTTATGAAAGTCATGGGGATGTAATGTACAATATAGGGAATATAGTAGATAATATAATAACTTTGTATGGTGACAGATGGTAAAGAGACCTATCATGGTGATCATTTCATAATGCATAAAAATATTGTTATCACTATCTTGTACCCCTGAAACGAATATAAATTTGTATATCACTTGTAATTTAGTTAAAAAAAGATCTGATGATAAAGGAATATGTAATCTTGTTACCTTTGCAAAATCAAAAGTTTTGACCCAGTCCACTCAGTCTCCTCCCCAGCAAGAAAATCTTTGAAAAAAAATGAAACTCTATCATCTGAAAATTCAACTGAGAACTATACATAACCTTTCCAACTCATCTAAAGGCTGGGGCGCTTGCAAGGGAAGCAAGAAAAAGTTCAGATGCTTAAAAATTTTTTTTGACTGGCTCCAAATCTAGTTGCTTAACCACCAGTGCCCAAGTGCCTCTAGGGAAGCAAGAGACATCTGTGGGTTTGGAAGGAGAATAATTTATAAACATGAAAGATGTATTTCCCCAATATCTCACCCCTCTCTCCAAAGGGGAGGAAAATAAAGCAACATGAGTTAAATGGAATGAAAAAGTACCTTAGAATCAGACAAAAGGAATGAAAAATAAAATTGAATTGGTCATTCCTTTTTCATAAATATTCCACGTTAAGAGTTTCTGGAGAAAAAGTGGAGCACTTGATTGATGTGCAACCTTCAGATTAATTATAATTGATATCCGGGCCTTATTCATTCTGATAAGAAGTTGACATATGATAAGCAGTTGCTTGTGATAAAGTTGCTTGTACTGCCCTTTATGTTCACTATGCTTTTTCTATAAAGACATACCAATAAATATTTATAAAATTAATTTATCTCTACTTGAGACATTTTATAGCGTCATATGAATACATACAGTCAGCAGGTCTGAGTTTGAACGTTGGTTCCACGTACCACTTGTGTGACCTTGGGCAAGCTTTAACTTCAATATGGTAAGCTTTAAAACACATTATGATAACAGCGACTTCCTCATTAAGATGAACCTCAAGTTTCCTAATTGTTAAAATTTAATAGGGACTTCTTCCTTTAAACAAATTTAAGGGTTTACTATTCACCAGGCACTGTTCTAGACTCTAGGGATGTAGCTAGTAGTGAGTTCCTCATATCATGGTACCCGTGAAGAGACAAAATCAATTAAGAAATTAACATACAATCTGACAGATGTGAGAAACACTTCAAAGTAAAGTACAACTGGTTAAGTGATCAGTTGGGAGGGAGTGCTATTAAATGGGGGGTCAGGTAAGGCCTTTCTTACTGAAACTAAATGAAGTAAGACTAAATGAAGCAAGGGAGTGGGTTGTGTGTGTATCTGGCGTCACATGTCTGTTGAATTTCATGTGTCACAACTGAGTGTTACACCCATTTGTACCGGAAGCTACTATGTAGAGAAACAGGGATTTGAAAGGCCTGGGAAGTACAGACTGTTAGGAACATATATAAAGGAAGAGTGGAAGAAAACAACAATAGGGAGAAAAGAAAACATCGCCTTCCCCTTTGTCTCACAAGTAGCTTCTCAGTTTGAGCACAAACACCCTGGCCTATAGGATCTCTAAAGGGGTGAAGGAAAGCTGGACGTCTAGGAGCCTCTTGAAAGGTTCCAAAGGAAAAATGACATTACTTTTATGCAGTCCTTTCTAGTGAAGCTACTAAACTTTAGACTCAGGAATAAGCTGCACTGACAAATGGGAAAAGGAACTGAGCTAGGGTAAAACAAGGGGTCTTAGGCCAATTATCTTATGTTTCTCCACCTATACCTATGGTCCTTTTGAGATCTGTGCATGGGGTATGATTAACTTTGAACTCTGTATAAGAGTCAGTCCAGGTATAAGCCACACCTAAACAAAGAGGGACTTTCAGAAAATGATTAATACAGCCCTTTGGAGAAACAGTGGGAGAGATGGATGTTGCGTAAGCAGTTCTCTGAAAACTCTCTGAAGAACATTAGACTTAGGCAATGTAGTAAAAAATTGATTCATTGTTCTGCTAGGCCTTTTTTCCCCCTGTGGCAAAAGAATTGAAATTCTTACATGGCAGTTCTAAGTTCAAAGACATTGACTTCAGATGACAGTGCCATTTTTATAGCATGTTAACCAGTGTGTGTGAAAGTTATCACTAGTATGCACTTGAATTACTGGAGTGAAGTCTATTAATATCAAATGTTTTAGAAAACAAGCTGCTCCAAATTTCAACTTCTTAGGGTTTGTTACATAGTTCAGCGAGTTTCCCAATCTCTCTAGACCTTGACACCATATTTTGTTAAAATTTCAGTAACTGAAAAGCTTCTGCACATGCTATGTCCCAGCTTTGGTCTGTCTCCTACTTAGAACAGCTGTGTTACACTCAAGCCCCACCCTTCAGCCTCTCTGAGAGCAGCCAGGCAATAACAGACATTTCTGGGGAGGGCAGAGACCATGTCTGACTTGTTCACAGCTGTATCCTAAACTCTTAGCACAGGGTCCAGTTTAGAATAGTTCCTTAATAAATATTTATTAAGTGAATAAACCAATGTCTGAAGTCCTCTGTCTGAGATCCAATAAAATCTTTTATCTTTTCTGAGAAGGACCTGGGAGAGAACGCGGGCAGGTATTATTAGTACAATATGACTGTTGATTTTTATTTCCTCTCCTTTTGATAGGATTACTGAAGAGGCATACGGAGAAAATGTGTTGGGCAAAGTGTGTTTGACCAAGTCTCTCATGTTCTTGTGGAGAAATATAGTCTGGATCCTACTATGATCAGGAAGATTCACAACTGTTGAACAACTGTGCCCCAGAGGAACTGAGGACTGGATCTATCTCTAGATCAACCTGGAGGAGAGTATTGAGTGCCAGGGTTATGGCACTGTCCTTGCCTGGACATTTCTTATGCAACAATTTTGATCTTTATCAATTATCTTCAGTTAAACTAGAGAATAAAGTCTTTCCGACATAAAATTCTGTTGGATAACTAAGTTAGGATCCAAAAGGACTTTGACAGATTAATGCAATGGGACAATTCTAACAATTAGGTAGCATTTCTAAGAAATTTCTTACTTAGTGCAGGTTATGTAACTCAGCTCTTAGGATCTCTTATGGATAAATGTAAATACCGATTTTAAATTCAGGCAATGAGCCAAACAAGTACCAACTGGGGCAGAAGTGCAATTCATGTGAAAAAGGAATGAGTTTTAACTGACATTAAGCCCAACCTGAATAATACTAATGACTGTCCCCAAAAAACCTAATGTGATTTTAGCCCACATTAAGAGGACTGAGCTATCTTTAGAAATCAACCAAGTATTTATGGAGCTTCTATTTGCATTGTCCTAGGTGCTATGTGGGATAGAGAAGTATTAGGCATGAAATCCCTGCTTTTAAGGCACATTCTAGTCAGAAGATTAGCGATCAGAAAACAATGTAAGATATGTGATATGACAGACTAATTATCAAGGAAATGGCCCTCAAAACTCCTAAACACCCAAAACCAAAACTGAAAACAAAAAAAGCCCGGAGGCCTGAATATACTCAACAGGCATACATAGTCCATTAATTGATATTTATAACCATGGCCCAAAGTCATCAAGAACATGCTATACATAAGGTCCAGTACTCTCTGTATAGAGACTGATAGAAATACATCTTAGAAATGATCTTTTTGTTTGTTTAGTTGTTTTAGTTTTAAATGGTATCATATAAATCACTTATCTAGAAAATTCAATTATGAGGATCAGCTCATTCCTGAATAGGGTCAATAAATCAGGTACTACTGCACACAGTGAAGCACTGAAGTATACAGGTCAATCCGTAATGCTTGAGAAAAGAGGGAAATAAGCATGAGAAGTCACAGGAATGAAACATTCCACTCCAAACTCTATTGAGCCACACGAGATCCGTGGGCTCTCAGCACTCTTGAGGTCGTGGCACAACCAGAGATGTTGGGTGCTGACAGGAGGATGGGGGAAAAACAGCTGCTTCCACCTAAGTCTAACATGTAATTTACCAAAATAGCCAAAAGTTGCATGGTCCCTTTACAGTGATGGTGCACTATACACCAAACTCAGGGCATATTTCCTTCTCAGGTAGGATTTCCAGTGTACAAGACCCTCCTCCTTCATGCCTATATTTGGACTTTGAATTTCAGGCTGGAAAAAAGTGACACCAACAAGTGGATACATGTCTCTCCAAATGTGTGGCCTCTAATCTCAGCTGGCTCTCAGTGAAGCACAGAATAGCTTCCACAGACACAGACAGCTTTCTTTTCTATGCTCACAGCAGCTTCTCCAACCTCCTCCTCTTCCCTATTTTCATCCCTCTCAGGGGTGACCCACCTAACTCACTCCCTATTTCATGTGGCACATTCTGTCATAAAGTACATTACTGTGTCCCAGCTCAAATCTGTTCTATGTCTACCTATTGTTTCTTATTCGCCGGAAGAGGACTCTCCTGTTCAAGACTAAAACTCCTTCATCTCTCTGAAGCTGTTGATATTGTTGACTTCTCCTTCCTTGAATTCTCTGTCCCCTTTATACCTGTAGCCTCATTTTCCTCCTCCTCTCTTGGCTCCTTTTCTGGCATCTTCCTCTGCTCAGTTTTCAATGTCATGTTCCTCAATTATGTTCATGGTCCTCCTTTCACACTTACTTGGGCAGCATGATCCACCAGCTGCTCTTCCTGAGAAGGCTCTGCTCTGCATACCTTCATCCTCTGTACATGATCTTTATCTTTCCAGTGTACCTGCTAAAACTGATCCACTTGCCCAGGGTCTGCTTGTCCCTATGTTCAGAAAGTTTTTGAACTGTTTCCTGGTTCTTCCCTTCTCCTAAAACTCTCAACAGGACTTCTACCATAGGTTCTCTCATGCAATCAACGATTCTCATGTTTTTATCAACTTTTAAGTTGCCAACTCCTTGAGATGAGGCTGCACTGTTCTTTGCCATATCCCTGTGTGAAGGGCTCAATAAACACCTATCCAATGAATGGATGAATTTTTTATGTGCAAATGTGATGCTGGAGATCAGGAGATAACAAAATATTACCTGGATGATCAATTAGTGGGGCTGCCATTTGACAGGGATGTGGCCGAAGTGATTTAATGTTCCTGATGAGAGGAAGAGTTTATGATGCCCTGATGATACTGTAACAAGTAAATCTACTTAAAAGTTACTTTTTAAAAAAAGACTAGATATTAACAAAGTCTAAACAGACTGCACGATAAATTGAAAGGTGAATCAGTGATTATTTTGCCCTCTTTTTTTTTTTTTTTTTGCTAGCAGACACTGACTGAAACACTTTTGCGTAACTATTGCTCTGTGTTATGGTGGCATGGGTTACTGGGTAAAGAAGACCTAAACCATTTTTGTATCCTAGACTTGTAAACCTAGTAGGTCCTAGAGGAAAGGGATCTATCTTTGTTCCTCAGCAGAAGACCTCTTTCTATCGTAACTGCTAACTAGCCATTTGACCCTATCTGATAGGTACCCTAGACCTAGGAAATTTGTCTTTAGCCTTTGGAGATCTCACATGGTTGGAAGCAAACAGGAGATGATGACAAGAACATCATTTCCTCTACTTTGTGCATTAAAAAAAAATTTTTTTTAACATAAAGCTACTTGGGTTTAAGGCTTTTTAAAATACCCATCTTATGGTGAGTATGAAAAAGAAAATAACTTCATAGTTTCTGGCATGGTTGGAGACATTAAAAGAGCTCTGGTTGCTGAATAAAATCACAGTTTTAAACCTTCCTGAGAGACTGTTATTTCCTCACTAATTCCCCTTAAGCAAAATATTTAAGATCAGTATGAAGAGGCTACAGCTTTTTATTCTGAGGATTACCTTTCATGGAAATGATAAAATGGAAAAATAATTATTCCACAAAGTTCAATAAAAGAGCCAAATCCTCCCAACAAATCCACAGATACCATTACCCTTAAATACCCTCCACTTATCAGGGGGGAGAAAAAGAAAACTTCCTTAGATCCATTCAAATATAAAAACATTCTTTACTACATTGAATTTTATAAAATCCCATTGTTAAATACTTCCTCTCAAACTCCTGCCAAATGGGAGGATTACTGCTGAAACAGACAAGGAATATGTGACCTCCTCTCCCTCCTCTGATGAACATCAGGGTTACACTTTGGCACACATACAGATCTATTTTCTACAAAGGATGCAGCTTTTCAGAGATGTGAAGGATCTGGAATGAGAACACTGGCCCTCATCAACCCACTTCCTCTATTGGAAGGGAGTCTCCCAAATAGTCCTCTAAAGGAAACACTGGAATGAAGTCACCCATGTTTAGTAAAGTAACAGTAGCCTGATGATGTGATTGTTTCAGAAGTGATACAAGGCACAGCGGTTAGACTGAAAGTTCACTGAGACTTTTAATAATGAAATTTTAGATAAATATTTGCACAGATGCACACACATATTTATTTGTTCTGCTTCAACAGGACTCTTCCAAGTGCTAGTTTCAAAATATAAACAATGGGAAACTGCTGTAGTAATGACTAGCAAAATACAGCAATTATTTGCAAGGGCTGAAAACTATTCATCTAATAAAAAGTAGGAAGCTGTGTGGGAGAGAAAGGAGTGAAATTCTCTAGCAAGTGAGGACAGTTGGAATTTAATAATTCACTTTGGCAATCATATTTGTTTAGTCAGCAGGCCAACGTTCCTACTGTGCTGCACAATGCCAGGGACAGTCTTCATCTTAAACACCCACCATGTTGAGAGAGCAAGTATTTCTAGCCAAGCTGCATAAATACCATCACTGCAGCCGTCCTTGAATATAAAGCTGTTATTACATATCTCTGAGCAGATCTGTAAAGCCCAGCAAGGACTCTCATTAGTTCAGAGATTAATTTGGCAGCGATGGCATCAGATTATTTGAAAATGTGTTATTAAGCTATATCTCAGAAGTGGCCTATGTGGCAGCAGATAGCCATGCTCTAGTAACAATATATGATAGGTTCCAGACTATATTTTTAACATCTCCTTAGTAATATAAACAGAGACCAAGACATGAAAAGCTCTCATGGTTTTCTCTTCTTTATTAAGCAATGTTTTTCCTCTTCAAAAGTATTTTCCTCATCACTTTCAGTTGAAATTAATTTCCTCTTCAAAGGTGAAGAGGTGCAAAAGTGAAGAACTTATAAGAGAATGTATATATTGCTATAATATTAACAACGGAAAGATGTAACTGATGATCAGACTAACACAATTAGATTAATGACACCCATTATGCAAACAGCCCAAATGTATAAATAACAAACAACTGGCCACCTATGGAAGGGACATATGGGAGTCAGGAATGCAAAGAAATGGAAAGTATACGTAGCTGCCATATGTTTGCATATATCTACTCATTCCTATGCTTATTCGCTGGTTTTCTTCTGTTTGACTCTTAAATATCATTTAACTGGTTAAATTAATACTTCACCAAGATTAACTCTCGGTAACCTGGAAGCCGCAGACTTGGTTTTTCATGTAGCAGATAATCAAATATGGCCTAGCAAATAATTTTTTCCTATGGTAAATATATGGTAGAAATGTTTGTGGAAAGAAATCTAAATATTCTTTCAATGGAGGAGGAAAGAGAATTAGGTGTCTGGAAAAAGGGGCTTATATGAAGAAGTAACAGAGTTTTGTAACTCCCGTGCAATGACAGAGACTTGCAGAGTTAGTCCCAATCTGGAGTTACTTCCTTTCCACCACAAAGTGTCTGGCGTAACCAGTCCCACTACCACAGCAGGGGGCAGATTCCCACCCAGCACAGTGCAGGAGAGGTCGGCAGCCTGCATATCAGAGACTCAGAGTGGAGCCTGGTGGCACCAGAATGAGAAATGACTTCATGGTAGCACATGGGGAAGTGACTTTTTTTTTGAGTGCACAAAAGGAAAGTAAGCATTTCAGAGAAACAGTTGAGGAAGACTAGATGTGAAAGTCTGAATTTAGAGCAATAACAGACTGGAAGATTGGAAAATCTTCAAACATATACTAAAAGACCTGGCCAGGAAGATCCCGTTCTGACAGGTGCGGAACAAAGAACCATCATGAAGGAAGAGAAGCAAGTTGGAGTCGAGTCCCTCAGCCACAGCTGTCTATGTAGCTGGTTAAGTGCCCTACTTGGAAGATTGAAAGTTAGTGTCTGTGTATAATTTGATGGATAATAATTTTGCTTTAAAAATCTTTTTAGACAATTGTGAATAGTTCCCCTCTAGCAATCCTCACAGTGCTTGCTGAAGAGGGCAGCTGTGATACAGAAAAATAACATCCTATTATGGCTACCTTTGCTAAAATAGCCTCTCTTTCTGCAGGCTTCTCTGACCCAGACCTCAGAATCTCCTGGACTAAGAACAACTCACATCATTGTGATTTAGAAGTATCCTGGTGCTAGAGAAGACACCAAGACGGCCAGGAGACAATGGCAGCATTAGAAGGCCCTAGTTGAACAGAATATATAATTTCATTTAACAGCTGCGGGAGCTCATTAACTACGCTGGCATGAATGATTCTTTACAACTACAAAAAGAAAGAAAAACAGCAGCCTATTTACAGATGCAGGGAGAGTCATTCCTTGTTTTCTAGCTTTCAAGGGAAACAAAACATTTCTGCATAATAACTTTATCCTATAATTCAACACTATTTAAAAGCGTAGCTTGCCATAAGCTTAAAGAGATATTTTTGTGCCACATATTTCAAACCTCCATAATATTCCAGCACAATTTCTGACTGCATGGCTTCCAGGTTCCCTATGACCTGCTAAGGGGCCAAACGGACAACAATCTGGCCAGTCCAGGCACCTCTCTGTCATGCACACCACTCCCCACACTCAAACATTTCTCTCCAAATACACCCCATACTTCACGTCTTCAACTGGAGGAAAGTATAGATCAAATGCTTTCCTCGGTCCTGTAGCATCTCTTATTTCTTATTTTAGGTTCTCTGCCATTTACTGAGTGATCTTGAGCCAGTCACTTAGCCTTTCTGTGCTTCAATTTTTTTATCTGTAAAATTATGATAGCACCCGCTTCACAGGGCTATTGTGAGGATTAAACTGTGAGTTAATACAAAGCGTCTAGACCAATGCCTTCTAATAGCACACCCTCAATAAGCATCAGCCAGTACTTCACTGTTATTACTACTACTTAGGACACGATGCACCACTATTACTTATTTCACATGTATTTCGCCAACTCCACCTAAACAAAAATTTGCTTGAGGGCAACTATTGGCATCTGGGGAGAGTATGAGTACATACTAGCACCCTTTCATGCCCCCTTCCCTCTTCCTCCCCTGCTCCCGCCTCAGATACATACCCAAAGAGGAGGACTGTTGCTATAGTGGGGAATGTTGCAGACATTTTTGGGGGCTCAGCTGAAGGTTCATGAAGGCATGGGCATAGTCTTTATCCCATTTGGACAAACTTTCTTGTAGCTGTTCTTCCTCCCAATAGTAAGTATTAAGGTATGCTCTGGGATAGGTCCCTGTTTTTCTCTTTCACCTTCTCAGATACTCTCTCTTCTTCAAGATCTCGTAAATAGAACTGCCCAATATGGGGGCTTTAGGCTAAAGGAGTGTGAAATAAAAGATTCCTTAGTGCGGACTGCTTCATTAGAATTCCCTATTGGGGCTGAAGAGGATGCTCTACTTAGTGATATTACTGTTTGCTTTTTCTTTCCTTAGCATGTATTTCCTGTGAAATCTTTTCAGGAAGGGGTGGCTAATCTCAGGTAGAATTTCAGTAATCCTGGCTTTCTGGTCCACATGACATTACCTCATCCCACCCTTATTAGCAATCACAGGGATCAAGTCTTTTTCAACTTTGTATCCTTTAGCCCCTAACGTTCATTATTCAAGTAGGCATTCAATATTTATTGAAGCAAGCTGTTATTCATCTTTAAAAAATACTAGCCACATTCTGGTAGGGTCAGTCACTATGACTGAAGTCCTATCATTTAATTAAACTGAATCCAAAATTCAAAGAACGTTTCACAATAACAAGTACTAAAATTTGATGTTTATCAGTAAAATTCAAACTCATCACTGTGAGTAGGCTATAAAGCCCTACAAATGCCTATCCCTTGTTTACTTCTCTGACCTTATCTTACTCACTCTGAACCAGAATACTTTATAATTTTTGCCTGATCCAACCTCTGCTCCTCTTCACATGATGAACTGCTTCTTGTGATTCCTATCTCAGGACAAAGGAGCCCATAGCCTGAAGAAAAAGGAATAAGACTTCCCCTGAAGAAATGACATGAAGTATGATACCTAAGGTATGAATGTCCATGCGTATATGTGTGCATGGCTGTATGTGTTTCGGGGTAGAGATGGGTAAGATAAGAGTATTCCATCTAGAGGGAAGAGCTAAGGCAAAGGCTTGGAAGGTTGTTGCAGACCTGAAAGTCAATGCGGCTTCAGCTTAAAAAGCCCAGGACAGCAGAAGATGGGCCATGAGCCGAATCATAAAGACCTCTTTCAGAAGAGGATGCAAAAGAGGGGCAGCAGAGCATCTATGCACTGCGGCCCTCATGTGCTACCTCAATTTAAGATACAGATTAATCATTCTTCATAAGAAAAAATCTTTCTGCCTTCACAGGTATTCCCCTATTCTCTCTTAACTTAAAAATAATTAGTAGTGCTAGGTATCAGTCACCCCTAGGATTTTTATATTTCCTTCAGGAAAAGTGAGGTACCACATCCAAGATTCAGAGGATAGGACTGCTCATCAGCCCCTGGGAGCTTGTTTTCTAACCCTAAACATAACCATAGCTTCTCCTAGTACTAGTCCTGGGGTTATCTCAGGTGGGAAACTGAAAGCGTTTTTAAAGCTGGTTTTAATTAGGTATTGGCATATCACACACACTGAATTTGTACCAACAACCTGAGATTTTTTTCTATACAAAAAAAATTATATTCAGTTAATTGCATTTTGACAAATTGAATTTATGCTATTAAATCAGCCTTACATTTTTGGAATTTCTAATAATTCATGATAATTTATTTTAACTACTCAGAGATTTAGGAACAAGTTACAAGAAATCGAGACAATCAGCCCAAACACTAAAGCTAAAGTGTAGAAAGGTTAGACGACTGGTTCATGATACAGCTGAACATCATTCTTCCCATGAACAAACAGTGTGCAAATTTCTTAATTTCTTATTCAATGTCTGACTGTCAGAACTTATTTTAAGCAAAATACAGATTTACTGCAGTAAGAGAGTAGAATGAAAATTAGAAAAAGAAAACTATGTATCTGATATGGCCATGAAAGCTACTGAAAGTATATGAAAAAGAATAAATGTTTCAAAATCAAATTCTCCAGATGGGCATTCCATAGTTGAAAGATTATAATTCCAAAGATCATTTTAATCTAAATTAAAAAGGAACTGAACAAAATAATTTCCTTAATATGCACTTAAAAGATTTATTATGTATAAAACATCAATACTGAAAGCTGAATATCTGAATTTGCAAATTTTACCAATTCTCTCACTCATTTCAACATACTTAACACCCAGTGCAAATAAATTATTTAAACAGGACAATGGTTTCTATTCATTAATATCATACATCTTGCAAATAAATATACTTCTGCTGTGGAAATCTTCACTGCAAATGCTACTCTTTAATGGCATGAGACATTTATTTACATATATTTTCCTTCACTGGTATAATAAACATTTATTCTTTTCAAGAGTTTAACTCTTGAACTGAAAAACACCAAAATCCAAAATACAGAAACGGTAGTTCAGTCTCTGCAAGGAAGCACATTGAGAACAATGAGCTTATATTATATTACCACATTGCATAACATTTTATATTTTCCAACACTCTTTCCAGTAAGGTATCTCATATGTGAGATCTCCTGGTGTCATTTTTGAAATGAGAGCTGTGGAGAGATTCTGATTTTACTCAGTTAAGGTGCCTGGAGGAGTTCATTCATTAATTTCTCTAACCATGCAGGGCACTGGAGCCTTTGGGGACAGTAAGTTCACATTTAGTGGTTATGCTGAATGAATCCCCAATCTACTTTGTTTTAATTTGCATTAAAAAGCCTCTACTCTCAAAGTACTGCATCATTAAGTTTATATAATAATTAGATATACAAATTAGGAAAGGCAGATTAAGTATCACTTGGCAACATTAACTTGCCTACCACCTTCACACTGAAGATTTAAAGAGTGTATATTACTGAGAGATACTTGTCTGTGCATAACAACTGAAGAAGCCTGTTAAGAATACTTAATTCACTGACTATTATTTCTAATAAAAAGCACATTTGGAGGATGAGATTTTTCTTAAATTTTATTTACTGGCTTTTTGCCATTAAGAGGAGTAAAAATGAAGGGGAAAAACAAAAATCATAAAAACCCCAATCTCTTAAATGATTTAATAGCTTAGTTTGTGCACACAAACAACTACAGTATATACTATCAACCATATATTTTATATCTATTTAGAATGGTTATTCTGATATAATACCATACAGAGAAAGTCTTATTCATTCTTGTAGTGATACTGCTGAGACAGTTCACTAAGAACCACCTTTAAGAATTCAGTAAGTCATTTAAAAAATTAAGAGAAATAACTTCCAGTTATACTTCTGATACAGAAAAACAACTGGCATCTTTACATTATTATTTTTAAGCCACCACCAACTGACACCACTCAAGAAAGACTCAAGAAAGACTGCCCGCACCCCCCCCCCCCCAACCGTAATAGTTAGCTACAATTTTAGCTAAAGAACACAAGGCAATTCTGATAGCATCTGTTTAGGTGAGGACATGTTTCACAGGTATAGCTACTAATTTCCATGCAGGACTATATTCTTAATCAGCTTCCTTTGCTCCCATTGTCCTCTGGTTTTAGTTATTCTTTACTAGAGTAAAGATTTCACACACATGTAATAATACGGATAGCATCACTACAAAATGGAGTTCAGGTTCAGAGCTTTATGGTGTTGAAAAATCAGTATCATTTAAATGAGTCACCACTGCCACTTTTAGACCTCTTACACTTCCTATAGCATTCTTCCTTTTAGGGATGTACCCATTTTTATTTTTGCAAATCACAAATAAAAACTAAATATACAATAGTTATGATGATTACTCAGTGTGGTGCTGTTTTTTGTTTTACGTTATAAACTTTACATCAACTCATTATTACATTTATCTAGCACACATTTAACAAAGTTTTAGTCTCAGTAACTGATCTACTGTGGCCCATTTCAGGAATTTTATGTTCTAATCATATATGATATTTTACTATGCCGATTTGAACATAAAATTTTAAAAAATTTTGTTAAGAGAAAAAATTTTGTACAGAGGGAAAACCACATAAAAGCAATTAGCAACAGAGTTTCTAATTTATGCTAAATATTAATTTATCCCACTTAAGTGAACAATAACTTTGTCTATGTAGTTGTAGATATATAACATTGTAAATTTTAGAAGTTGGATATTTTTGTGAAATAAAAAAATTGCACCCAGGTCTTATTCTGAATATAAACAGCATACTTTTGATGTTATCTTAGAATAGCATTTTAGATTTTTTTCTAGTGAAATATGGGGCCCAAGGCATAATAAATTAAAAGTATTACTTTCAAAACTACCCAGCATGTTTTCTGGAGGTTTGTATTTCTCTGTTTAAGAACATTTGAGAAAGCCGTAAGTTTTGAAAATTAAAATATTCTAATAAGTAATCACTTAAATGAAGAAAATAACTAAATAGGTGGGAAATAGAACATTTAGAGGGCAGTGAGGCAAGAAAGGGGATATGAAATAGCATAGGAGGAGAACCTAAAGAAAGTGAAGGTCAAGGAACTAGGAAAAGTTTACCCATTTCTCCAGACCTATAGCTATTTACCTAGGAAATGTGGTTAAGTTCCCTGGGACACAGCTGAGTTATTTGCTCTAAGTGTTTTACGTTTACCTATTAAAAAACAAGCTGCACTCTCCATTCCAGACCCCAGGGCCTACCAGATGGAAAGCCTCCATCCCTCCCACCCCTGTTTCAGGGGCAGTGTACTAACCTCTCATGGCCCAGCATGACTAACTGAAGTTTTTCACTTGATGGCTTTATGTATGAGAGAAATTTAAAGGCATTTCTATACATGTCTCCTTCCATCCCAGCTAATTAGAATGTTTAACTGTAGTCTAGTCAAATTTTAAATAGTAGTCAAAATTTAAATAGTGGTCATGCTGTTTCAGTATCACCTTTTACTGACATTATCAGTGGGTATTAAATGGAAACAGAAACTATAAATTCTATGTTAAAGACAATACTGCATGTTTAGAAAATATTGTGTTTTAGAGGACAAAGGATGCTATTTTCCCCTCCTTTTGATGTCCCATTTCTACTATTTAAGTGTCTCATATTAAACAAATCTGTATGAGACAAACATAGATTTACAAAAAAGACAAGTTATTAGGTCCTTCACAGAGGTCCACAACAGGACTCCTTTAAAAGTATTAGGTTGCCTTCGTATAGTTAGGGCAGCATTTGATGCATGCATCATTTTTAAGAGATATGTGCTATATTACACACAGCAAAGTCAACAGTTCAATTGAATGAAGACAGTATCAACAACGGCGTAAAATACTATTTTCATCAGCACAAATGAGAACAAGTAGATTTTTCAAATATCTGCTTATCTCAGGCACTTCATTAAATTGAAAACTACTTCATTACTTAAAGACTGAACCTATAAGGAAATAAAAAGTTTAATGCAGTAATGTGAAAGTGAATTAATTCTTTATTCTGGCCTTTACTTTTCTTTCCCTTTTCAAATAATTTATACTTCATTCATATGTTTGTGAGTGGATCTAAAAGACACCTATTTTGAAATTATAGATAAATACAACAGTGGGACAAATCACTTTTTGGAGTAATTTGTGAAATATTACCCTAGTACACCTTATTTTTTAGAACAAAAAGACTATAATACATTTCCTCACTTCTCTCAGGGATACTTTGCATCCTTTTCTTTTCTCTTCTTTTCTTTTTTGACATCGCAAATTGTATACACACACAGAACACCTCTCATTCTACCCTGCTGAAGTCCTCTAAAGATGCTAAGAGATGGTTTAAAAGTCATTTAATTTATATCACTTTCACCCAAGCTTTGTAAAAATGAATCAAAGGGAAAGCAAGGTATTCAGTTTTAGTTAACAAGGTAATTGCTCCTAAAGTAGCTCCTTGAAGTCTGAGGCAGTAGGCAGCTGCAAACATCCGACTGAAAGCCCATCTGTGCCTTCACAGCTTCCAGTCGAGGATGTTTACAGTCGCTCACTGTCAAGAGGGGTGTACCTTCTTTCTGTCTGGTTAACCTAAAGACTGGTCCCTAGCAGGTGTTTCTAAGATGTACAAGCAGCAATTCTGTACATTACCAAATTCTCATTACAACACAGAAATATTCTAGAAGATGTCCCCAAATCAAAACAAAAAGCTTCGTGTCTGTTATTTATCTGCCAAATTCCCACAGGATTTTGTGATAGATTAAGACAATGTATGCAAATTGCTTTTATCCATTATTGTTAGCTAAGAAACAAACAAGGCAGGATTACTTAATAGGGCTCCAACATGTATTATGCAATTAAAATCCTTCTTTGAGTGAAAATGACCAAACACAGAAATTAAATTACGTTAATAACAGAAAGTGCACATTAACATTAAACACTAAATTTAAGTAAGCTTAGACTATCAATGAAAACATAAAAGGTCTATTTCAAACATTATAAATTCTCATAAAAAAAAGACTTACGTGCTTTTATAATACCACTTTTGCTCTGAAATCTGCTCCCAGAGACAACTTGTATAATCAGATAGTTTTTGAAAGCATATGCAACAATGAGGAGAAAAATAGAAAGAAATAAGAGGTCTATAACAGGCATACATCAGTTTGTGGATCAAAGTTCCCCACTGGAAAAACAGAGAACCTATCACTCGCAACAGAGTGACGCACATTAACTCCAAATTTGAATGTTTTGAATTCCACTCCCATTCTCTTATGAAAATAAATGAGGAAAACTGAAGGCTAAGCTCTATCAGTCACTACTCTCCTGAAGGAATTCAAAATGCTTCCTAGTCTAATGAAAGATTAAGTTGATACAGAGCAGTAGGTGTGCCTTTCCCCAAGACTTTTTAGATGAAGTAACCATAAGGTTCTCAGGTTGCAGAAGTCTTAGTAGTTTGTGACACCAAACCCAAAACCAAAACAAAATCCACACAAACAGTGTCATGTTTACTGAAACTAACAAATGTGCAGAGTTCCATAAATTACTTTTTCAAAGCAAAGGGTAACTCTATCCCATTAAGGTTAAGAAAGTTAATCTTTGAGGCAGCAGGTGAAAACAAGCTGAATTATGTTGAGGCCTTTTTCTTTATTAACTAAGGACTTTGAACTATTAAAACTTCCTAGGGAACCGCATTTTCTCAATGGGTCAAGTCACATAGGGGAACAAAGCAAACTTTATCAGTGCTGTGCAATTCTACATTCCTGAAATTCTTCGTACTTGGCATTCGCATATACCATTGCTGACTAGAGCTCCAGTCAGTTCACCAAACTCAGCTACAGCTAAACCTTGTGAACTTCTCACCAAGACACCAACTTCTTTTAAGTTAGTCACAAATAGGCATGGTACTCTGTAATTAAAATAGTTAAATACCAAGCCTTACACCCTGTGAAGACATTATATAGCGGTAACTGTTTACCAAAAGAAAATACTTCTACTTCCATAAATTTTTCTCAAAGTGACAGATCTCCTACTTGTCTTGGAATCTTACCACTTAACAATTAAAAACGGTAAGTGACTTGTACATAGTAGGCAAACAACCTGAAATAACAATTGAACAAACATGTGAAAGAGGTCTTAAACCTTAGCACAACTTTGAACATCCAGTCTTTTGCTCAGAGCTCTATGAATAAACATAAAAAATTCTGCAAAGCATGGAAGATGATAAAAAGTTACAAGGGTGCATCAACGGAAGGGTATTTAACAAGCATCAGTATAGTACACTTCACTGCCTGTATACACAGGCTTCCTTTTTGGCAAGATACCAGCTAGATGAAACCTACGTGGACGGTAAAGCAGATTTATCCCAACAAGGTGCTGAACAATTTTGCCAGTTTAAGTGAGACTCAACGTTATTTAAGCTATTTGCTTGTTTCCTGGTAATTGAACAGTATCGGTTCCATTTAGGACAGCAATTCTCAAAATGAGAAGGTGGCAATGGAAGTATCAGGACAGTTTCTTCTAACCCCACATACCTGGACTGCCTCTTGCCCCATCCATTTTGCAATTCTTATTCAGAAGGGGAGGGTGCTGAGTGTGTGCATTTTGCAAAATCTATCAAATGATTTTGCTATAGGTTCCTGGCAGAGAACTATTAATCTAGAAAGATGAAACTAAATAAACTTGCTTGAGACTAAAGACCCTTCCGACTATTTGAGAAATAGCACCAGTAAATCCATTTAAAAATCATGAGTTAAAAACAAATATGACAGAGTAAGACTCAATTGTGTCCAATACATCACATACTATATATTGTCTTAAATAACCCTGGAAACGTTCACAAAAAACTTAGTTTGTTCAAACCACAGAAATGCTGGCTGCTCTAGCCCTGTTAGATAAGGTCTGAAAAGTCTCCCCACCCAAAAGTGCAGTTCTGGATGTCTATGCCCTAATCAGTTTTTATAATCTTCCTCATATTAGTTTTAACTCTTTGAAGGATTAATTCCTTCTCGGGATGGACAGTTTAGGACTGGTACCAATTAGTTTAAAATTTTTTCTTAGCTACACTGAACCATTCAGTCTTGAACCCTCTTCCTGATTTTAAAATTTTGCATTTTCCTAAACTATGTATAACTAAGAACAGGTAAAATATTACAGCCACTCAAGCTCCCCTCCTTCCACTCATACACATAATTCTCTGGATTTTAATATATTAGACTTTTTAAATTAAATGGCCCATACTTGAATATTGAGGTTTTAGACACTTACCAACAGGTGATAGAAGTTACTATTACTTTACTTGTCAATTTATTTATTTATACTAGGACTTCCCTTGGCCATGGAAATGCAAAGGTACATGGAGGTGACCCTGCCTCACTAGAGTGAGGCTTCTCCCTCTGGTTCCACCTTTCTCCTCCATCTAACCTCCATCTGTTCTGGTCTCTGAATGTTTACATTCAGAACACCCAAGGAATGGGTGCTTCATGTCAGCACAGGGCCTAGTGGCCAGGCTCTGCTCTGCATCCTTCCACCTACCATCTCTCTGGGGGCCAAGGTCCCAGGCAACTGCGTATTTGGACTCTATCCTTTCCTTCAGAAAACCAACCTAAAGACAAGAAACAAGTAGTTTCTGTTTCCTTTTGTAGAAAGCATATACATAGAAGTGATTCTGGAATGGAAGTAAAATAAATATACAAACAAAATTTTGCCCTTCAAAATTCATCTTCACCTTCTTTTATTTATACTTTATACTTACTGGTTCACAGTAAGTAAGGCTTCTAATTCTCATTTTATTTCTTGTTAATGACAATGATGATGAACTTCTCCTTGCTTTTTTTGGAGATTAATAGAAATATAGGGGCGTCTTGGCAGCTCAGTCGGTTAAGCGTCTGCCTTCCCAGGGTCTTGGGATCAAGCCCCACATCGGGCTCCCTGTTCAGCAGGGAGTCTGCTGTTTCCTCTCCCTCTGCCTACTGCTCCCCCTGCCTGTGCTCTCTAATAAATAAATAAAATCTTTTTTTTAAAAAAAGAAATATAGACCTATCTGCTTGTTGCCTGTTGAAAATGGATGAAGGATATAGGAATTTACTAGGAACATTTTCCCATGGATTGTGCATACATGGAAGATTAAGAAACTCAAATTCTAGGAAAACAAACAGTATCTTGCATCTAAAGGATTTAGAGTTACAAAGAATAAAATCTTCTACTTCAGAAATTAAAATAAGTATTTTTTGTTCAATTAACATTCTCTAATAAAATGGTAGTGAGAAATAAACTGAGAATTAAGCCTGATAAACTATGTGTATCAAGTTTATAGGCTTAACTTTAATATATCATTTTTGTTGTATGCCATGCAATGTTTATGCACTATCTCATCTCCTCCCTGCCATGGCATGATGAAACATTTACTATCATGATCATCATGCAAATGGGAACACTAAGCTTGGAGAGCTGGAATCATACACTCACTTTCCTATTCTGATGTTTTGCTTATTGTAAGCTCTTCTGAATCATTCGTGGAATTGGGGAAGGCGTTGGTTTGAATAAATATGAGGTCGTTAATGAAAATTCAATAAAAATTGTGTTTATATGATAAACTGGGCATAAAAAATTAATAAATGAAAAAAATTTTAAGAGTAGAAACAAATATCCAGATTGTTCAGTGATAAAACAATTCATTAAGTCACTCATTTCATCAGACATATATTTACTCATTTGCCAAACTCTTCCTTAAAATAATACTGATTTACAATCTATGCCAGGGTTCCCCAGAGAGGAACTCTCCAAGCTTATCAGAGTTTTTTGGTTGTTAGTACCCTACTCCCCCATCTGCCCCAGGCTTTCCCCTCCTACTCTGGCTGGCTTTCTCACTAGGGAGGGGGATTCCAAGGGTCAGGGCATCCTAGCCTTCAGGCTAATAAGGGACTTTCCATCCAACTCCCCTCATCTCATCTCCTTCCCTTCCCTCAGGCACATAACTGTCAGCAGTTCTCAGGCTGCGTCCCTCTGACAACCTGCTGGCTCAGCTCTTCCCCACCTCAGGGTTCCATTAGACTCTTCACAAAGAGCAACTCTCACCTAGGAATACCCTCCCAGTCCGGATGAAATATAAGATCATATTTCTAGAGGGCAATTAGGTGAATTTAAGATAAATTTCACTGTAATAATGCCACAGCAGAATTCAGAAGTCCTTGGTTTTTTTTCTTTTTTTTTAATCAAAGCTGTCAGATTAAATTCCCCCAAATAGCAAAAATTCAACATGATTAGTACTATACCTTCACAGTAATGAGAAATTATTTCAGAGGAACACAATTCTATAATGGAAACTACATTTTAAAAATATTTGTTTACAAATTTCACATTTAAAAAATCCATTTCTAATGTAAGTCAACTGTACATAGTTGATATTTCTATGGATATTTTAAACAAATAAAATGATTCTGATGCTCTTAAAGAACTGAAAATAATCTGTTACTTGGTTCATTATTTTTTTCAAATACTTTAAGAAAGTATTTCTTAGTAGTAGCCCAGGTTAGAGACTTTGATTAATCATTTTGTATAAAATAACAACTGTAATTGTCATAGAATAGCCAGATTATTGACACAATAGAAACTGACTCTTTCTGAAATTATGTAATCATTAAAACATGTTTACAAAGGTATGCAATGATATAGAACATCAGCTATCCCATCAGGTTAAAAAAAAAGCCAAGAAAAAATCTATATGTATGATATAAATATTACCATGGTAAGATGCAGAATAGACATGTGATTTTTTTCTATTTTTCTGTATTTCAAAAGTTTTCTTGAATGTGAATACTTGAATATAAATAATCAGAAGAAAATGACCCATTTTAGACATAAGAATTACAGCTTACCCTTGAACAACAAAGGTATGAGCAGCATGAGTCCACCTAAACACGACTGTTTTTGATCAATACAGCACAGTATTATAAATGTATTTTCTCTTCCTTATAATTTTCTTAATAACTTTTTTCTCTAGCTTACTTTATTATAAGAATACAGTATGTAATACATACAATATATAAAATATGTATTAACTGCCTGTTTGTATTATCAGTAAGACTCTGGTCAACAGGCTTATTAGTAAAGTTTTGGAGAGTCAAAAGTTGCACACAGAGTTCTGTCTGTGCAGGGGATTGGCACCCCTAACCCCCACATTGTTCAAGGATCAACTGTAGTAGCTCTCTTATCTCAAGAGTAATAGAGACAGTATCAGACATTTCTCAAGAATAGTTTTCTATCTAGGTAAATCTTTGAAAGGAGAGACAATTGCATGAGCCTCTTCCCTGAAAGCCATGATTCTGCCCCAATCACTATTCTGTCTACTGGAGCAGCCCATCATGTGCCTTATACATAGTAAGGTACTCAATATATACTGGCTGAATTTTTAAAATGTCAATAAAGAGATTCTTAAAACACACCCTATTTACAATTATCCAGCATCTTTCTTTTGAAAAATTTATAAGCTCATAGCTCTTTAAATTTTTTTTTCCTCTTTAAAAGTGATGAAATAGACCAAAGTTAATAATTGGACCAAGCTTAGAGCCAAAACTATGGTATAAAGATATGAGAACTATCTTGAGACCAGCTGATGCTTCTGCCAAGGTGGGAAGACAGGGAGCTCTGGGCCCTTTTGAGAGAGACTGGCATGGACAGATCTCTGAACACTGCTGAGCCCTTTTGCTCTGTGGATGGGAACTACAGTACCTATACCTTACACAGCTCTTCTGAGAAGTGACAGATATATGTGAGAGAGTGCCATACACATGTCAGTTATTTATCCTTATTATTTCCTTGTGATTATGAACATGTTAAGGGAGATTAATCAGAACATGTTTACTAATGGAAATAAACTACTAATGTCATTTGGGCTTTTAAACAGCTACATGATCTCGTTTGACCTCACTGAACATCAATTTCCTCAAGTGTAATAAGAGAGTTAATCAGATTCTCTCTAAAATCCTTCCAGCTATAAAATCCTATGACTCTAATTCCTTCATTGCTTTAATTTATGAGGTAGGGGTAGGAACTGAAATGGGAGAGGGTTAGAAGAATTTTTTAAAATTAAGCATATACAAATCATGGAAGCAGACTTCCTTTAACTAGTGTGATTTTTCTTAATACAAAGAAGCACCAATTATCCTGACTTCATTCACCATCACTTCCCACACCCACACATTTTTTAAAATAGCAGGACTACAAAATAGTTTGAGAGTATATTTACAGACACAGTAGTTAGTAGCTGACTTATGAAGTTTTCTATAGAAGAACTTAATTATCTCCAATACTGTCTGGCATGGGAATTGGGTTATGAGGAGCAAAAGAATAGAGGCACATCCACTTTATGCCTGTGACAGTGACATAGCATAGAAAACAGAGACAAAATATTCTTATTCAGAGTCCAACCTTGAAATCAGGTTGCAAGATCTCCACACCATTCCACGTAGAAATGGACAACTTAATTTGAAATAGCTCACTGCATCTCAAAATCAAAGACACTTCAGCAGTTTACTGCAAGTTAATGTTTAACTTATACTGTATGGGGCTATCAGTAGCTTAGTTGCTCACATAAGGATTTTCCAGATTTCCAACAAAATAACTGCAAACTCATAAGATAAAACCACACTTCAATTCAAAATACAGTTATTGAAAAACTCGTGTTATCATTTAGTCCTATTCTATTAGCTTAATTAATATGTGCTCACAGATTTGTGCTAAATTTGAACCACTAGGGATAGCTGATGAGGGAAATACAGTGTGCCTGGCCCTAATTTCATTTGTAGATTTCAGCATTAAGAATGGAGGTAAAAAAGCTTAGGTCAACCAAACAGGACAGCCACAAAAGCAACAATGACAAACCACCAACTACTTTTTTGCTCCTCTTGCCTCTGGGGAAGAGAGTCTGAGAAAACGTGGGATGGTTTCCGTTAGCTTCTAAAGGGCCAGGTTCTGTTTCTGCCTAATTTTAAGAAAACTTAGTATGATAGTAATCTAGGAGGTACAAATGGGAAACTTTTGATGAACAGTGGAGGAAAGTAAAAATTTCCATGAATGGGAAAGGATAAAATGAAAAAGAACAAATGAGAAAGAAGAGTCCCCTTTCTCCCTTTCTATTCCAAAAGGGTAATTTGTTAGTGATTCTTGAAATGTCTGAACAATGTTACTGCCATGCAATGACTGAGGAAAAAAAAATCTTAACTTTGTTTTACTGATGGGGATCAAATCAAACCTGTTAAGACCAGAGCTCTCTCCCTGAGAAATGAATAGCCATTTAAAAATAAATTAATGTCTTCAAATCAATACTTTTATCATTTGATTAGTTCAATATTTTTTAAACTGGTGTTTTTCATAAATGCAACTATGTAACTTTCTACAGAGAGCAGGATAAAGAGAGAGAGTTCAGGGGACCATAAAATGAATTTCCAGAAAATTTAAGGGTAAAAGTGACCATATTTTAGATTTTTCAGGAACATCACAATTTCAGTGATTCTGTCCCAGTACAATTGTAAATCAGTGAGAAATACTTTTGGACCTGTGATCCGACCAAAAAAAGTCATTAGAGATGATTTAAGCAGCATCCAAAAAATCCGAAATTCCCTGAAGAATTAACCTTAGTTTTACAGCCTGTGCAACAAAAGTGCCACACTTATTTTACCTAAGTTATCTACCAACAAAAGGCTTATATACAAGAAGAGTACTTTAAACTCGCTTTAAAAAATAATTAATGAACTATCCTAATTTAGAGTTTTTGAAGACATTAATTTAAAAGAAACCTACCAACATTGGTTGGCATTCTAGAGCCTTGAAAGTCCTAACTTTTCTTATTTTTTCTTTCCAAAGCACTACTTAAAATTGCCTCTGGTATTTCTTAAATGTACTCAGAAGTCCTAGGGCTCTGGCAGTTTTTTAACTAATAAAATAAACATAGCAATCGAGTACCTACAGTTCTGCTAACAGTATTGTTTGTATTCTAAGCCCTATCCACAAAGGCTACAGAGAAAAATATCCAGTATAAACAAATATTACTTAGATACCAGTGGCATCTCAAAGCAGCACACCCAAGTCTCAAAATGCAAAAGGGAGAAATTTTCCACTCCCACGGCGCATAACTTCCTGGTGAACCTCCTGTCAGGCAAAAGAGAGAGAAATTGCCTCTGTTACCGCGAAGATGGGGAGGAGGTGTGGGTGTGAAGCAAATCAGTAATTCTCTTTCTTCATTTTTTCACCATCTTTTTTTCCTCCACATCTCTTCTTTTCCATGATGTCTCTCTCCTGTCTCATATTTCCTGTGTTCAGCTGTTCTCTCATCTTCTTCAATCCCCAATTTCAACAGAAAAGATAACTTCGTCCTTTAATCTCATTGCTTAACATCAGTCCCTAAACTTCATACAACACACACATGTAAACTCTACTGAATAATATTTTCAAAGTAATGCACAAATTAGGGCAAGAAGAGAGAATGGAGTGGGCTGGGGTTAAGGCTGGGAAAAAAAATTCACCATTTGTATTTGCAACGCCCAAACTTCCAGCTGAGAGAGAAGCCAAACTCTGTAGGAAGAAAGAAGCTTGTCCTGAGAAATGCTAGGATGAGGGAAGGCATAAAGGCCCATGCAACCCTATGAGAATCACAATGAGCCAGTGGAGCCCACCTCATCATGCCATGCAGCTGAAACCCATGGCAATGGTCACTTCTGATGCAATGATCACTTCCCAGGACTGAGGAGTGTCTCCTCTAAGTTTGGCTTTTGATTCTATAGCCCAAGGCTTAAAATTGAGGAAGGAAGACATACTGCTCTTTAAGACTGGATTGAGCTAAGTCCCTGACCCTTTCCATGTAGACTCCTCTTTCCAAAACTCTTGCACATCTTTTTGTTGATTCTTAGCACTACTGCTAAGTTATCCCCTCTGCCTACACTTATCAGTCACCCCTCACTTAAGGCCTACCTTAAAATAAAACTCTGTGTTTTCTCAATTGCACAATGATTATAATTATATAGTAATAACCATAAATATCGAGTCAAGATAATTAAAGAAACTAATACTTGCAAAGTGTTTAGAACAGCGTTTGGTAAATGAAAGAATGATGTAAAAATTTGTTAAATAAAATGAAAATAAAATATCTGTGAATGCATATATATGGATTCAAATGACAAAAAACTTTGTATGTTGGTAAAACAGACTTCAAACAGAAAAGAAGAACAAATGTCTTGATTTTGTCAGTGTGTCTCATCAATCTAGTTGAATTACTAAGAGGGATTACCCAAGGAACCAGGCTTTATCTAAACATTTTGTATTTAACCAAATCTGGCCTGGTCTTGAGATACTTGATTATCAAGGAAGAAATAAATCTATCTGTTGAAACCAGTTTACAAATGGAAGTGTAAGAGTTCACCCTTAGTCTGGGATATTCTATATCTGACTATTCAGCATTGTAGTCATTTGAATTCTTTACACATTATTTAGATAATATTATTTAAGAGGCTTCATTGTATATTCTAAAAAAGGATAGAGTTTCAAGTTAAATGTTTGGACTAAGGCAAAAGAACTTATTTTCCCTTGGAGGTGGGGCTATAATGAGATGAAAAGGACAGCTGTAAGTCGTAAAACTAGAAACAGAAAAAGGCAGAAAAAAAGGACAATATGGAAGGAGAGAGAATGATGAGAAAATAAGGTCAGTTTCTTGAGATGAGACTATTTATCATGCTTATAATACGTGAATAAATAAAGATATAATGAGATTAAAACTTATCCAAACAGGGAACAAAATATATCTCAAATATGGAGCTACATACGTGAAAGGTATAAATTGACCTCATGAAAATAAAAAACTCTGGTTTAAACTTTATCTTTTCTATTTAAAAACTGCTTTTAAGATAAAAATATTCTGAAAAATACATCTGGAGTGTCAAAGATAAATTAGTAAAAAATCGGAAATTATATGGTTTTATTTTTCTATTAACATTTAGCAAAAAGTGTAGCTACTTTTCCATGATCACTAGGAATATTAATTTAGAAGCCTGTAAGACAGCTAACCATATTAAAAATTATTTCCATAGACTGATTTCATAAATTTAATACCCAGAAATTTTTAAACAATTCAGCAGATGTTCTCTAGGTGATAGTAATAAAATGTTAAGCTTTAAAAAAGAAACATATTTGACTTTTTAAAAACATTGACATCATTTATAGTAAAATTAAATTCCACTCACAGTGATTCAAGGAATATAATTAGAGTTTGCTATGAAAACAAATCCTTTGAATCCATGTTTAATAAGTATTAGTACTGATAATTTTAATCTACACAAATGGAACTGAAAGATTTTCAAAAGTTTATTATGTTAAAAATATGTAGTATTGAGGTGCTAAGCTTCTCTAAATTTTAGCAGCATACCTCGAACTTTTGCCAGAAGTAGACTTCCACTAAGCAAGAAATTTCCATTACTCCTATATTAAGAAGCCACACCCCACACAACTAATGACAGGAAAGCATTTCAATTCAAACCTCTAACACTATCCAGCCTGAAGCAAAATTAAAAAAAAAAAAAAGTTGCAAAAATAAAACACAACTCATATTTTCAGAGAAGAAAGGAAACTCTTGCTAAATAAGTAGCAATTATGCTGAAGAATTTATATGCTAAGCACGACTGAATGTAAAAACACCAGAGCAGTCAACCATAGCTTTAGCACTTTGAGTATGATTAACAGAATGAACTTTCAAAGGTCAATTAAATGTCAACACATTTTTTAAAGAGATATTCTTCTTAAATCTGGTCAATGTATAATAGCACCTTATAACTTAGGGATACCCTTCTTAGTTTAAGTGTAATATGCATGTGATATATATATATACAGGTGTAGATTTACATGTCACCCACCAGATTACTAAGGAAAGTCATCTAGTGCCTATCCTAGAGTTTGACTTTTTTAATGTTTTTCAATTTATGAAACGATTAAAAAGAAAATATAACTGTATTTAATATATAGCACTACCCAATGAAGATGAAATGCAAAATTTTAAATGCTAACACTTAAGGTTTATCTAATAGCTGACCCTATTTATTCCGTCATAGGAAGTCATTCATAAGATAACTCTTTATTATCCCTAACGCATCATCCTGCTTCCTAATTCACCCCCACTAACCTTCCCTGAGTGCTCGTGGTTAAAAAGCTTACCAAAAAAGGTACATGGCATTCAAAAACTGCCAAGTTTAGCATTAGAGATCTGTGGGACAGAATAAGTCCTGAAGACACTGAGTGTCCACTCCTGACATTTTCATCCAAGAACTCAGTAAGAATCCCACCCCACATAAGGAAGGCCAAGTTGTCTAAGAGCCTCAGAATGAGAAGGGACCACCAACATAATCTGACCCAAACCTTTCTACATTTACAGCTAAGAAAATGTAGAACCACAAAGGTAGAGCAAATTGGCTTTGCTCCCACAGCTCTTTAGTCTAGTGCTTTCTTCTCTATATCAAATTTATGCCATAATTTTTCTCCATTAGGATTTTAAGAACAGGTTATAATTGAGCAAATAGCCGTGGCTACTACTGGAGTTCAGAGCAAGATGGAATCTTTAAGGAATTGATGATCTGCGAAGGCTCCAAGGAGGAGCTGGAAATTGAAGAATGGGTAGAATCTAGGTGGTTCAAGAGAAGGCATCACTAATGAAGCAAGCAATATGGGCTAAGGCCCAGTGGTGAGTGAGTAGGCCATATTCCAGGAACTACGGGAAGAATATATTTAGAGTAGGATGGGACACGGTTTTTAAAGCCACCACATAAACCAGGCAGAGGAGGTTCAATCTCACATGGGGGACATATAGAAAGTGATGAAAGGCTCTCGATTTTAAGAAGAATCATGTGAAAATAGCAAAGACTAACCCTGCAGTAGGTCTGCAAGAGAACGGAGGAAGGGAGAAGAGAAAGATTTGACAGGCCTCATAGGGGTCTGTGTGTCTACTAATGTTGATATTTTACAGGACTGTAAGAAAAAAGTGAGCTAATGAGAGACAAAGTACTTTGAAAAGTATAAGAGCTCTAGATAGTAAACGTATTCTTCAAAGTCAGGGGAGAGTGGCCTCTCTCATCACATCGCCATGTCTTGATGGCATACACTTCTCTGAAAAGGCAAATTTGGAGTTGGATTCTGGATCTATTTCTTTGGGGTCAGAGATAGAAATCTCTTCCCTTCAGTAACTCCAAAGGCTAGATGCCAAGAGGAGAGACAACTGTCTCTAAGCTACTGCAAAGTTGAGGATCACAGATACTAAAATCCAAAACCAGGATTAACATTTTGAGGCAGACTACATAATCAGTGTCTTCTCAAAGTGAGTCAAAAAATAGTATATCAAGTGGTATGAAAAGGGAGGAGGGTAGAGGAGACAGCACCTGAACTGGGGTGATACATGGGGAAACCTAGGTTACTAGCAGGACCACGGTCTGCATCCTTCCCCTGTCCCTTTCCCCTCTGCTCAATAATTACTATTTAGCAGTGTGATCTTCCCTTGTGTCCAGAGTGCCTTCTCTCCTCCTGCGTTGTCTTCCTCTTATCCCTCTTCTACAGCAACTCTCCAGGGCTAAAAAAGAAATTTTAAAAAGTTACTATAATAAATTAAAAGTACATATATGGAGTATATACTGAGTGACAATTATTATCTGTCACTAATTTGTATATTACCTAATTCCCAAAAGAACTCCTATGAGGCAGGTACTATTATCCTCATTTTCCAAGGAAGGAAACTGAAGCTTACAGGGTCAAGGATACAGCTCAGTCACCTAGGTAGTAAATGGCAAAGCTAGGATTTGAATCAGGGGTGGCTGACTCCTTAGCCTACACTTTGAACTTCTCTCCTAAACTCTTCCCTTTTTCTTCAATAAACCATGAAATACTGAAATGTTGGGGGTTTTATGAATAAAGATATTACAGGAGCATTATACAGATTTGTAGATAAAAATTTTAACAATATACAGCAAGGGGCCTGGGTTCTGCCACACACTTAACTGCCAAATTATCAGCTTTAGAACTAAAAGTATCAACTATGAGCGTTAAACTATGTTGAGGGATAGATTTCCATTCAGCATTCTAGCTCTGTTCCTTCTCAGGCCTTCTGTCCCTTGGGGTGCATTCCCAATTATTTGCCTGAAACCTCATCCCCTTACTTGAGGAGGAGGTGACCAGAGGAGAGGGTGGTGGGAGTATCCCATAGAAGAAGGGGTCTCTGGGCCCTGTGCTCCAAAGCTGCCTCAACTTTGCCTGTAGATGGTACCTTGGTGCGCTTGTAGAAGCGATTCATGAGGGGCTCCCTGGCCACGGCTAAGAGATGAAGCCACCAATTCTGGTGCCAGAGGAGAAGTGATCAGAGCAGTGAGCATGGGGGGAAGGAGTACTTTTTAAATGCTCCTGGAGAAAGCAACGGTTGCCATTAAACATTGGCAAGAAAACTCTAACACTAATTCTTGAAATTTAGTGTGATTCTCACTTTGGTAGGAGCTTGTTAAGAATACAGACTCTAGGTTCTGCTCACAGACATTCTGATTCTTTAAGTGTAGGAAGTTGCCCAGCAGTCTGAAGTTTTGTAGGTGCTACAAAAGATTCTGATACAAGTGGTCAAAGGACCACACTCTCAGATGCACTGCTCTGCTCTAACGCCCTATGAGGCTGCCCAACCAGCAAACTTGCTATGAGGAGAATACACATTCTACAAAGACAGCTCGTTGTTCAAATATCAGTGCTATGTTTTAGGTTGAGTAGTCACTTTTCCATAAGGCCAAGAGGCTTTCCAGAAGTTTCCAGGCTTACAAATGTTGGGGACTTACTTTCCTTGTCAACAAATAGACTATTACATAGACCCCTTAGGAAAATCAGAATATCTTATACATGATATAGTCCACATAGGATCCCTCTGCACACATAGCATTTGTCTAGAGCGAAGACCTTCTTGGAAAGATGCTGTTTCCAGTGCTTATTTTATATTTGGTGTAAGACTGGAGGTAATTTTCTTACTGCAGATTTAGTTGATTTCAAAAGGTATGCTTTCCTTCAGAATGCAACTGCACTGAAAGGTTTACTTCATGTTAACAATGAGTTTAAAAATCAGATATCACTCAAGTGAAATATAATGGTTATGATTAGGTCATTTAATTAGACACTCAATTACAATGCCAATACCTACTGATAATTCAAGACACATACCTTTTCAAAGGTTTGTGTTCTTCAAAGAAAGCTAGGTCATAAAACGTATTATGTTAAATTAATATTGCTATCTTTCTCCTGGAAACCCTATCAATTATCTTTGCCTCTTTCCAAATCTGTATCCTTAATTTTAAAATGTAAACTTTCAGGATAGATACTGGAATTCAGCTCAGTTTTTCTGCCAGTTTTCTCTGACACCTTCTTTCTTCCCCCTAAAGCATGATAATTCTCTTTAAGGATGGGTGAAAAGAATTTTAAATTATTTTTATCTAAGTACTGGGTATTTTATCCAGCGAATATATATTGAGTGTATTTACACACTTACATTAAAAGAAATCAGCTTTTGTTGTTATAAGCTCCATGAAAAGAAAAAACCCAGTGGAGCACCTGACTCCTAGAAGGCATGCTCACAAGTACTGAAAAACCTGGGAAAATTTATCATTGAGAGAACAAAATAATTTCTCCTGTATTCAGTACTGACAAATAAACATTTAATAGTTGAAAGAGTTCTGGTTAGGGAAAAATGCTTGATTTCACTTTTTAGTGAAAAAAATGCAGCTTATTATTATAACCTAAAGTTAACACTCCATTGTGTTGCAACACAACCTGTGATGAAAATATTCCAATACTAAACCCAGACCAAACCTTTAACATTAATAATTTATCCAAATTATACATGTCACTAACACATCCCAACAAAGAAGATTATGTAAGTGAGCCATCTTGGCGTCGGTGATACTGAACATAGCAGCTATTTTCAATCCTTCATTAAAATTAGATCAAGATGTACTTGCACTATGTGTTACTGTTCCGGTAAGGAAGATTTACGTTAGTTTAAGATTTACTTTGGTTTTAAGTGCCATTTTCTTTTCCTTTGTCAGAAGTTAGAGCCCACTCCCCCACTGCCCTCCACAAAAAAGTTTTCAGTAGAAAGAAGCAATACAGAAAAATAACAACAAAACACCTGCCCTGCTTACTCTCTCCTATGTATAAAAAAAAGCCTTGTTTTCCCCCTAAACTGAATCCAGAAGGGACGAAGGGATCGCTGCAGGCACCTGCCACTTCACCCTTAAGCTTGGTTCTCTGTCCCCAGCCTGGCTCCTACTACTCCGAATGCTGCAGCAAAGTAGATCAGTTTAAAGAAGTGTTTTTAAACAATGGGTAATTATTTCTCACTGGAAAAAACCTCCCAAACCTTCCAATATTACTGTTTGAAAACATTAGACTTAAAAGTTACTTCTCAGTAGGCTGAAAGGTGAATACAGGAGCCTATAAATATATCCTGGCCTACTGGTTCATAACTCCTGTACCACGCCGAGGCCCAAGGAAAATCTCAAACCGAGATGTATTTAAAAACCGGGAAGACACCAGAGATATGTAGCTCTAGCCTCATGTATCACGGATGAGGAGGTCTAAGTGGTTAAGTCGCTTGTCCAAGGTCACGCAGAGCCAGTTACAGGCAAGGCTGGTGCGCGACCTTCTAATCTTTCCACCTCCCAACCCCCACTCTGCACAGGCCCTCAGTAGCCCCGGCTCCTAAAAGGTTCCCACCGATACGGTTCACGAGCCAGCGGCATGTCAGCGACTCTTAAGCAATCGCACTTATATTTGTTCTCCCCGCCTGCTCCAAAAAGTACTAAAGGCACTCTCCTTATCTTCTCCCCAAACCCAAGTGCCCCAGACAGCCTAAACCCATTGCGCCCAAAAAGCCAACTCACCCGCAGCCCCGGGCGCGGGCGCCCTCGGATAGACTCTGGCCCTCCCGGCAGTAGCCGCCGGCCGCATCGCGGCCCGGGCTGACGACGAGTCCAGAAAGTCACCGGCGGTGACCGCGGACGCCAGGGGCGGGCCGCGCCGTACCGCGCCGCCCCGCGGAGGCGCCGCAAACTTTTCCCGGCTCGCAAGTTGCCGGGCTCGGCGGCCGCGGACGGACTTCCTTCCCGGCTGCGGGAGCGAGGGGGCGCCCCTTCCCCGGGCGGGGGCCAAGCCGGCCGGAGGGGGCTGGGCGAGGCGAGCGACGGTCAAATAGGGGCCGGGGGAGCGCAGGCGCCCGCACTCTGAGGCGCGCGGGGCCGGAGCCCGGCCGCATTGTCTCCGCGGCCTCGGACCCAGCCCCGGCGGCGGCGGCGGCACAAGCGGGCGCGGCTGGGAGTTGCCGTCCCGAATCTGCCGCCCCCTTTCGCCGCCGCCGCTCACCGCGTTCTTTGTGTGTCTCTCGGCGCCCTCGGGTCGCTTCGCAGCTCGCCTGACAGCTGATGGGCTCGTCACGCTGGGTCCCGCGTCTTCCCAGGCGCCGCCAGCGGAGCCCGGCCCGGCCAAAGGAGGAGGACTGAGGAAGAGCGTTGACAGATGCTGTCTTGGAGCGGCCGCCGCCGGGGGGAATATGGGACTGCCCTCGGGGCGGCCGGCGACCAACCCGGGTTCCGCTCTACCCCTTCGAGACCCCTTCCGCGCCGGGACCCTCCCGTCCTCCCTCCCACCGCCGCCAGCCCAGCTCCAGTCAGGCGCCCAGCGCCCTGCTCCGCAGCTGAGCGCGCTCGGTCAAGAATCCTGGGGAACCCGCCCCGCCCCCTGGCTCCCTCACCCTCCAATGATCTTGGCCTACAGGGGGTAGTTCCGTCCAATCAAGTGTCGGAAAGCCCGGCCAGTCCCCGAGAGTGTAGCCAATGGAACACGACTCCGGCAACACACCCGCCCTGATCCACTAGGAACGAACCGCTCTGAGCCCTGAGGTGGGACCCTGATCCAGGCGCCCAGAGCAAGTCAAGTCCGGCCGGAGCTGTGTCAGAAAGTGAGAGCTGTCGAGGCAGGTCGGGTTCTTAAAATTACTGTATAATAATATAAGGTGTTGAAGAAAATGGGAACGCTGGACGTACTACTTTTGTAGGTCACCTAAATCCCTACCCTGAACTTTTAAGCTGCTTTTGTGGCGAAAGTTTATATGTGAAAGAAAACTGCACAAACACGTTGTAGCACTATCGACTGTTCAAATTAAGGCCTTTACTTTTATAACTTTGCTTTAAAGTGTAACCAGACAGCACTGAGGTTGATGCATTTGTATTAATAAGTTTGCCGGAACACCAGGTAACTGAAATACGTTAGTGTCTTTCCTGCCCTAAAATGCAGGTGGTCATGGCACTGCCAACTTTTTTTTTTTATTTCTAAAAGAAAATTCTATTCAAAAATGAAAATGTAGTTTTATATATAAATCATCTGTATTGTGAGCTTTATTTCTGTAATTAAGTCACACATTATCTTCAGTGGAGGTTGGATAAAATAGCTGAATAGAAAATTATGTATATATAGAGAGAAAGGACTTGAGTAAACCATTTGCTATAAATGACTCTAGCTGTTAATCACAATATTTTGCAACTAATTTTCACTCCGTAGTTGTTTATTTGATACGAGTAGGATTAATTAGCTGTTGTTATTGTCGATCACATAAACTTTATTGAGCTCTTTATTGAAAGTGGGCTACCCCATGATTAAAACTGTTTGTAGTAACATATATTTGCATTTATTAAAATCAAATCATACGTATTTGTATTTCAAATAGCTGTCGTGTCTTAGGCATAGACCCCATGCCTAAATTTTGTCAAAAGATCCAGGTTCTGGACTGATCTTGAGCAAATCTCTTAATGACTGACTCTTTTATGAAAAGACAGTATCCCCAGCTCTGCATGCCTAATCAAGGTGCCCTGAGATCCAACAAAGATAGATTTGTTAAGATTTTGTGAGATGTTGTGCCAAGTGCACAGCAGCCTTAAATATGTATATACTCCTTCTCTGCTTTTCTACAAGCAAAGATCAAGGTACTTGCCTACTAGCAGCCCAGTGGTGTTTCCTCTGACTGCACATTTTTCCAACCTAAAATATTTTTTGATCCCATCAGTTTTCCCACAACTTAGATATGAATGAAACTCCAGCTTCTTAATTCTAGAGCAAAGCAGCACTCCCAAGCCTTTTCTTTCTTTCTTTTTTTTCTCTCTCATTCTTCTTTTTTTTTCTCTCTCATTCTTCTTTTTTTAATGGGTAATGTTTTAGGAGAGAAATTTAACATATTTTATGACTGCCAGTATGCATAGTTTTATGGAGAAGTTATTAATGGCTAGGTCAAATTTATACCCATGTAATCAAGTAATTTTTGCAGCCATTTATTAGCAATTCACTTAAGGCTTTTTTTCTTAATTTTCCAAGAGGAAATCAAATGTGTATTTTTAGAGGTATTTCTATGTCATAATGTAATTTGTTTACTTTGTTCCAAAATATGCAATCTAGTACAGAAGTTTAATTATTACTTCAAACAAATGTACATATGGTAACACTAGAATGTGAAATTTGCTAAATTTAATTGAACCAGCAGTTGTTATTTTCAACTAATTAACTGCACAGATTTCATTTTCTGAGTGAAAATTGTGGAAGAACCGATCAATATGAATCCAATAAACATGACTTATTAAGTATATTTAAGTCAAAACCAGTGTTTGATAGTTTCCTGATATTTGATGACTCCACACCCATTTATTACAGGAAATGAATATTTTATCAATTATCTGGGTAATATTCTTGACTTCACTATGGTGATATTTCATTCACTAAATGATGTTTTCAAAGTTTTTCATCAATGATTTCTTCATCAGTTGTTCAATATGGAGCAAGAGAGCTGTCACTCTTAGCTGCCAGTTTTAACATACATTTAAATGTTTACTAGAGAAGCTGTGACTTTGGAGGTAGTTTTAGCATTTGTAAAGATAATTTTTTAAAATACAGAGACATAAAATCTTTTATAAGTTATATCACATGATCTGTGGTAATATGATTAATAACAATATGATTTTTTGTGTGTTTTTACATTTAAGATACTATCATCTTAAATTGCTTCATCAGTGAGTATAATGAATAACTTGATTCATATCTTCTGGATTCTGATCATTGATATGCCTCTGAATTTCTATGTGTCTTGGATAAATCAGACTTCCATTTGACTTCTCTCCAATTCACTGAATCCAGTTTACTCATTTGAAAATGATGTTATTAGGAACAGTGAAATAATATCTATATTGAGAGAACAGAAAAACAATCTCTCATTTTTCTTTCTGATTCTGACATGGATGAGGGAAAATTCCTTTTGTGAACCGCATCAGGTCCCTCTAACTCGCCTTTTACAAAACTTATGTTTTTCTGATTTCTTGAACCTGACTGTGCAGAGTTTCCTCAGTGTGGGATGTATTTATGGCAGGACATCTTTATATGCATATGGACAAACAAGGAGAAAATTCCAGAAAATAGTGGTAATGGGCACACGAGGCTTCCCTCCTCATTTTATTTTGGGACACAGTCCCTAAGGGAAATTTCTTTTAGAGTTTAGTATTAGCAGAAGTTTGGTTTCCCTGAATTGAAATCTTTGTAACTTCTCCTTTTTATTTCAACTATCAGGAAGCTCAGAACTAAATTTACAGCTCAATTTGGAAGGTATTACGGCCTGCTTCATTGTGATTTTTTTAATAAACATGTATTTAGCTTATTATTTTTCACCTATATGCTAGCTTTTGTATGCATATAGTTTATTTAAGCTACCTAGAATACTTTCTGAAGTGAATTATTATATGCATGATTAACATATTTTGAACCATACATAAACCCTGGTTTATGAGAGGTTGAGGTGAGCATAACTTAAGTAGAATGTGTAGTGAGGACAACGTGAAGGATATTGCTGTAGTTTTTCATTCACAAAGAAAGAGGAATCTGATTCACCAAGCATAGCATCTCAAAACCTTTTTCAGAGAGGCAGAAAAGTATAGAAAAGTATAGTATAAAATAGGGAAGATTTATTACACTTCTTTTTTAAAGTTAAAGTTATAGGAAACATATATTTATGGATGTTTTCTGCAAACTCAGAGATCTCACTGAAAAAAGAATATTTGACTTAAATATAAACTGAAATACATATTATAAATTATACTTAAGTCATGGTCACTTCCCACGTTAGCCTTTGGTAGCCTTTATACTTAAGACAATAACCCCTAGAATATGTTTCAAATGCAATAAATCTTTTCACCAGGATCACTATACACCTATTTCCTTCAATTTTAGTGTCTCTTTTAGAAAATAAACAATGTATCCCCCTGTTTTCAAATAATATTCTACAATGGTTTTATTTTTGAAAGGCTTTTCCTGACTAAGATATTGTCTTAAACTATTGCAGAGCTTCATCTTATCATTTTGTTTTGTTTTATGAGATATATTTTAACTAAATATAACTGATGTATTAAAAAAATTCATGTCCTTTTAAAATAGAGTCATTTACACAAAGTAAATTGTAGCATCCCTTTTTCTGGCCATCAGGTAAGCAGGTAGGAGGTGCTCAGTGAAGTTAAGACAGTTTCTGTTGTGGTAGAAAACTCAACACAATCTGACTTAAATATAAAAACATTTTTTTTTTTGTTTAAAGATTTTATTTATTTATTTGAGAGAGAGAAAGAGCACAAGCGGGGTGAAGCAGACTCCCCACTGAGCAGGGAACCTCCCCCCACAACAATGCAGGGCTCCATCCCAGGACCCCAGGATCATGACCTGAGCCGAAGGCTGATGCTTAACTGACCGAGCCACCCAGGCATCCCATAAAAACATTTTTTTAGCTCAGTTCACTTTACAACCTTGACAAAGTAAGTGTATAGGTAGCTGACAGAGTTGGAAGGTGAAAGAAGGTAGCAAAAACTGAGGGATGAGTAGAGGCATAAACAATCTTATTCCACATAGAGTGGTGTCAAGAAACTGACTAAAATTTTTAGGACAAGAAACAGAAGTGTAACTAGAGATTTCTAACTTATAGCCAACAAAACTTAAAATAATGTGATCATCAAAATTACAGAGGTGCTGTGCAAAGTACTAAGGTAGAGGAACTAAAATCTCACTTTACATAGATAAGAGTCAAGCACATCTCTGTGTGATAGATAAACAGCAAGATATATTTGTTTCATTATCCAAATTTTGTATTTTTTCAACTAAGTTTATTAATTAGTTTTCTAAAAGTAGACATGGTTAAAAGACTTCTTTTTTGAGAGTATTGCAATTGTGTGTGAGGAAGATTGTTGTCTTAATTTCTTTAAACCTCGTGTGAATATTGTTTTTATGAAATTTTTCATTACAAAAAAGTCTTAGCATGAAATTTATTAAAAAATAAATGTAGGGTATCAATGTATGTATTGAACCACAATTATTAGGTAATTAGGGTAGGATACAATGTCGTTTGGCATCCCAGTGTACCGAAATACAAACATTAATCAGGAATATATGTGGTAGTTTTAAGAAAGAAAATATAATGTAATATAATGTATATACAGTGAACTTATCTTATTTCCTTCAAAAGCAATTCATAGTATAGTAGATTCTTTTTTTCTTTTTCTTTTTTTTTCTTTTTTGTGCTTGAAAACAACTGTGTCTTTGGATCCCACAGATTCTAGTGCAGACTGGGTATGGAGAGGGTGTTTGTTAAATGCCTGTTTTTTTTTTTTTTTTGATGAAGTAATTGTATCATTTGAAACCATTTGACTCAGCACACACAAAAACTCAATAGAAAATGTGTTCAATTGTGAGCTTTATAGCTTGAGAAATGAATGAAAATTATGGAAAAAGATTCTGTGGAAAGTTACAAAAGGAATTAGAAACCTAGAACATGGAATATTTGAGGAATTGACATTTTTGAGCTTTTGGGGTTTCAAATTTTTCAGATATAACACATTGTTAATTTTCTGTGCCAGTGAAGGAGAATATTGGGGCCACTGCGAAATGCTCCTAGTTATCTCTTAGAATCAGTTCATCTTGGGAAGTCAAGCAGTCTGTATTGTAAATAGTCAAAGTCAAGGAAAAAAATCATTACCAGAAACCATGGAGAAAGAAAAGGGGTGTGTGTGTGTGTGTGTGTGTGTGTGTGTGTGTGTGTGTAGCACACGTGCACAAGCAGGCATGCTCATGTGTAAGAGATGAGGCTGAATATGTGTTTGGATCACCTGCTGGTTGATAAGGAGCAGGATAAATCTAAAACGCAAGTCCAGAAAAATTAAAGAATCATCATAGAAGTAAAAACTACTGTTGTAGTGTAGTGTTTTAATCCTAATATGTTAAGTTTTATTTTATAATGTACTGTGCCATTTGGAGAAAATGTTTGTGGAAAATACCTGAGCTCTCATGGAAGCATTCTTATGTGGTTGTGTCTTACCAAAGTTATCTGAAAATAAATACAGCAATAAGTGTTGGGTTTTCATTTACTTTTTATTTTTCATTTGAAAAGAACATTTATATATACAATGTCATTAGATCCTCATAACTTTCCCTCCAGATAGAGAGAAGGCACTTGGTGTCATATTTGGATTCCAAGACGGTTTTGAGCTCTGCTACTTCTGTGGGATTCAACCAGGCCACTAATTCCTCTGGGCCTATAAATGAGGATGATAATAATTATAGATGCTATATCTCTTTTGCTGTGTTGTTCTGAGAGCAGAAGCAGCCAATCTGTTTGCACATGCTTTGTGGACTGTTATGTGGGTCACTAATGTTCTTATTAGCATAGGTTCTATTCCTATTTTATAGAGAATGGGAAGGTGTCACAATGATTGAGTCCTCTGTTACCCAGTTACATAAGGTTGGGTCCCTAGCCCCAGACTCCAGGCCCCAGGACCCCAAGTCTTCTAATTATTCGCAAGTGTTTATTCCCCTACTTTGATCAATGCTTTGAGCTGTGGTCAATAAATATAAAATTAGAATAGTAAGCTGGTTTTCTCAAATTCTTTTGTGGGATGAAGAGTTAGACTAATTGGTTACTAGGGCTCTTCTGATTGGAAATTGCACAATAATCAAGAATTTGGTTCATCAACTCTCTCAGGCTCTCCCCTGACCTAGAAGGGCTGCATGCAACCAACGTGGCGGTGAAGAGCCCTGTAGAAAACAGAATTTCTCTTGCTGCAGAGAGAAGAGAAAGGGCACAGAGAACCAGGGAGGTGGTATGAGTTGGGAACTACAAAGGATGAAACAGTTCCTGAAGATTTCCTGAATGTGAGGATAGAAGGGACATGAGAGAGGATTTCTCATGTTCAAGGGCAAGTGATCAGTGACACTTTCTAAACACATAAATGGCCTTGTGTGAGGAATTTTTTGGGGGTTGTTATTTGTTTTGTTTCAGTGGATACATATGGAGCAAAGAAAAGTGAGGCGTGACCATGAAAATATAAGACCGTCTCTTCCTTCCCCTAGAATTTTCAGAAAAATTAGGACTTTGGACATTTATATCTAGATGACACATAGAGTAGAATGAAAAAAAAAAAAACAAGCCCTAATTGTATCTGTGGGTTCACTGCTCTCTTGTTATTGCTAAAGCCTATGGGTTAGAGAAACAGAAAAATTGTACCATATAAAGGTTATTACTAAAAACAGACAACCCAACATTGTGTGCTTTAGTACTGTAAAAAATAGTTGTTTGAGAAAATAGTTGTTTAAGTATATTTATCATTTCAAATTTTGCCCTTAATGTCTAGTAAACATGTTTAATTCACATAGTGGAGTATAAATTGTGGTTTGTTAAAGGTTTAGTATAGGATATATTTATATGAATAGAATAACTTAGAAAGATCAATACCTAAATGTGGTTATCTCTGTGTAGTAGAATTATGGTAATCTATTACATATCTGTGTTTTCTGATAATTTTCCAATAAACATGTTAAAAGTAAAACAGTAAGAAGGTATATAACTGACATGGAAATTCTGTTTTTCATTAGTGCTACATTAGTTATAAAGGTTATGAATTAAAAAGTTCATGCATTATATGAATTATATTATCTGCTTCTTATTGAAAATCTCTTTACTTGGACTTTTGAACCCAAAGTTTGAATATTCATTGTGATAAAATAATTTAGATGCCTTTTATGACCAAGTAAAAATAAGGAAATAATATCAAGAGAAGTGAAATGAATTTTCAACATTGACAGTTACCTCTAACATCTAAATTCTAGTTTTTTTAATTAGCTGCGTGTGTGTGTGTGTGTGTGTGTGTGTGTGTGTGTGTGTGTGTGTGTTTTAAGGATGTGGGAAATCTTAGTTGCTGATTAGTTTACTTTAGGTAGAATAGTTAAGGACTAGTAAATAATAGAGTAGCAAGTAGTCTCAACATTTGAAAGACAGGAATTTCACTTTTTGAAGACTTTGATAGAGAAGATAGGTAATACTCACATGGCTCTCTGTGAGTGATATGACTTACACCAGAGTTCTTGACCAGGGGAGATTTCGCCCCCCACCCCACCTCCCACCCCCTGCCATGCCCAGGGGACTTTGGGCAGTGTCTGGAGACATTTATGGTTGTCACAAGGGGGGTGGGGTGCAGAGAGTGCTACCGAATCCAGTGTGTAGAGACCAGGGATGCTGCTATACATGCTACAATGTACAGGACAACCCCCCCAACTACGAAGAATTATTTAGCCCCAAATGTCAATACTGTATAGGCCGAGAAACCCTGCTTTAGACACCTTTTTATCTACAAATAAACAAAATGGTAACATCAACTTCAAAACCTAAACAAATCAATCCTTATTTATATGTTTTCTTTCAAGCAATGAAAAACAGAAGTGATATTTCCCCCGCAAAAGTAAAAAAAAAAAAAAGATATTTCTAGTAGATTTTTGTGTTATAAAATAATATTTAAAAATTGAGAAACCTAAGGCAGCTAATCACAGTGTTTGAGAAAGCAGAATTGGAATAGTACAACTCGTAGAAAACAACTGTGCTTCAGCAACCTAGTTGAGAATGGCTTTTTATTTTATTTTAGTATTTTTTTTATTTAACATTCCCCAAAAGACTATTTTAGGTAGTAATTCAAAATAGTTGGGAATGTGAATCCAATGATATGTCAAGAACATACATTAATAATGACTGCTATTCTCCCAAGAAATAAATGAAAACACAAAATGCACTTATTATGATGTTTTATGTGCCCTTCAGAATCATGAGTTATTAGAAAGGCAGTTCTGGGACAAGATGCGTGGATACAGGAAAGTCTTCCTCTCCATCACCCCAGTGTGCAACTTGTGTTCTCATAGGAAGATTCCTGGGTTAAGAAAACAACAACAACAACAACAATAACAGGAAGTTTGGCAGCATTTTGTATTGTGTTAACCCCATAACCCTGAAGCATGTTTTTCAGGGCATTAAAAAGTATGCTTTCAGTTGGTGAGTGCATGAAGTTCAGTGAAGGTCACTGCGTGCTTTTTAATTTTTCTCCCTAGAGAGGGCATTAATTTAGTTCCCTGTAAATAAGAATGAAGACTGTTAACTAAAGTATACCCATTTGGTCTTTATTACTCCTTTCCTCCAAGAACAGGGTATGTTTTCATGAAGGATAAAATGATATGTCATGATTACATTTTGTTTTAGTTTTTAATTAAGTATGTAATGCTTAAAGAGTCACAAAATTGTCTTTGGCAGGTTAGCTAAAGACATGTTGAAGATCAAGTTACTTTGTGCTGTCAGAGGCTTTCCTTTTAGTATATCATAGAATTAATTCTGTGAGGTTGATTAGAAAGGCATAAATCCTGTTCTGTAAATATTTATTATATATTTTTAATTGGAGTAGGGATCAGGAAGGAAAGAGGATTACAGGATTACTTTGTAAACATTCTGTACTTCTTTATAATTACAATATTTTTTGCTAATAATTTCTTTTTGCCGTTAAATAACATCTGCTTACTACTTAATATTTGGAAAATTCAGGAAAGCATAAAAAGAAAAATAACTCCCAGAGACCACCGCTTCTTCTGGCTCTTTTATAAAACTTCCTTCTGGTTCTTTTATAAAATACATGTCACTGTGTGCCCAACCCTTCTTTCTGCCTCCACCATATAGTGAACATTTACCCATCTTATCAAACTTCTTCCAAAACAAAGTTTAAAGTGTATTGCGTATCTTAAATGACTGCAGTTCTATAAGTGGTTCTGATTATTTTCTCCTCTGTAACACACATGGATGTATGTTGTTCACAAGCCAGTGAGTTCTCATGTACACATAGATAAAAAAGGCTCTGGTTTATGCAAATCTCTCTGGGCATTTGTCACTGCTCTGTTCCTTTTCTTCCCACTCATGAAGTATATTGTAATAGGAGTAAGAATAATATTACAGAGATAACCTTGACTGTACTTTAATTTACTAAATAATGTTTAGTTTGGCACTTATACTATTAATAGTTACAAATTACTTTTGATACCCCTCACAAATGATGTTGGATATTTTTTGACATCTCCAGTGATTACTGATAAATTCAGCTAATACAGGTATAATGTGACAATGAATGTTCCTGCCCTCAAATGTTCCCTAATTATTTCCTAAGATGAATGGCTCAAAGTAGAGTTATTCAATCTAAGAGCATTAATTCTTGATGTAGATCATCCAACTTGCTCTCCAGAAAAGTCATTCCAATTTCTAATCTCACATTCAATAATACTGGGCTTTAGAGCTAAGTTTAGCTAATTTGATAAGTGAAAAAGATAGCCTTTAAAACAAAAATATTTGGAATTCAGTAATTTGACTTTTTCCTTCATGTTTAGTTTTTTTTTCCTTACCTTCCTTGTCTCCCGCCTTCCTTCCCTTTCTTCCTTCTTTCTTTTTTCTTTCCTGAAGTAAATACTTCATCTTCTTTGCCATTTTTTTCTATTGCGGTTTTAAGATTTACATAAGCTCTTTATATATTAACTATATGAAACTTTTTTGTATAAACCTGTGTCAAGTATTTTCCCAATTGTGTGCTTTTTAAATTATATTTATCTTTTTGTGATGATGAAGGTTTAATTTCAGTTTTTGATGCTCTTATTGTAGGGAAATTTCGAATTTTGTTCTCTATAGTCAAATTTATACTATTTCGTGCATGATTTCTTTCAATGCTCTTAGAGTTAGAAAGCCGTTGCCCATCCTGAGATCTGCTAAGTGCTCATATTTTCTTCCTGGAGTGTGTGTGTGTGTGTGTGTGTGTGTGTGTGTGTGTGTTCAGTTTTTAACATTAGAATACTTTAATCATTCTACAGTTTGTTTTATGATATAAAGTGAGGAACTAACTTAATTTTATCTCCGTTTGTTAAATAATTGTCTTACACCATTAATGAACTGTCTTTTATGTCCTCACTACTTTATGATGTCACCTTTATCTTATGCAGAGCTTTCTAGTTCTTATCATTCTTTTGTTTTTTTAATCTACTAGAGTTGGCTTGTTGTCTATTTTCACTTCCCACGACATTCAGGTGAGACAAGCTTTCCCCATTAAATTTTTAATTTTTTTTTATTTATTTTTTTTCGTTTTTCCTATTTATTCCTGATAAACTTTGGGAATTGCTTTGAAAAGGTATGTTAGTATCACACTGGTACTCCAAGAATGCATGTTAGAATTTTATGGATTAAATTAACCTATCTTCTACCCATTCAACCTCAAAGTATGTTCTTCTATTCATGAAAGTCTTTTATTTTTCTTACAGCCTCTTGTAATTGTCATGCTATAGGTTCCACACAAATCTTAAAGATTATTCTTAGAATTGTTTCTTATGATATTTGGTTATTATTATGAATGGGATATTTTTCATTGTATTTTGATTATATATTATTAGTACCACAAATCTGATTTATATGTATTTATTTTATACTTGGTCACTTTACTGAACTGTTATTATATCCAATACTTTTTTTCAGTTGATTCCTTAGGTAAAAAAATCATGTTATCTATAAATAATTGTATCTGTCCCCAATTTGTTTTTAAATTAACAAATACACCTTATGTTTCTGGGGTTCTTTTGTTTGTTTTGGCTATCACTTCTCGAACAGGTGGAAATGATAGTGTTAATAATAGACATTCTTGACTAGTCTATGATTTGCCAGTGTATTGTTATAAAATATGATGTTGGCTATATGTTAAAGATAAATATTCTTTATTATGCCCATGAATTATCATTTTATTCTGAACTTATTAAGCAAGTTTTAAAACCCAGAGAGGGTTCATTAAATTTTATCAAATTATTTTCCAGATCTATTGAGACATTTATGTATTTTTCAGTCTATTGGTGTGATTTTTTTATTCATTAGGAATTATATACCTGAATTTTTATGATAATTTTAATTATTCAGAATAATTTATTATTTTAGTATAATCTGAGTTGAATATGATAATTTGTAATTCAAACTTCTGCATCTACACTAAGCATTTTTAGGTTTTACTATGAGGGTCACCCTGGCATTTTCAAGTGAGTTAGAACATTTTTCGTATTTTTTTTTCCCCATGCACAGACTATGCATCACAGGAATGATTTATTTCTGAAGCTGAAGAGCACTTATTGATAAAACTCTTGACTCTGCAGCTGTCTTGAAGGTAGTTATTGAAAACTTGTTCAGTTTCAATTCTTCAGTTGATATTGGTCTTTTAAATTTTGGCTCACACATTTTTTTCTTCATTATCTTTGAACTCTTGTTATTAAGATTTTCAAATTTTTTAAACTATTTATGTTAATACTTTTAAAAGAAAAATTAATATGTATGTGCAATGAAATAATAGAGGAAAAAAAGAATGAAACCTTGCCATTTACAATGACAAGGATGGAGCTAGAGTGTATTATTTTAAGCTAAATAAGTCAGAAAGACAAATATCATGATTTCACTCATATCTGGAATTTAAGAAACAAATGAGCAAAGGTTTAAAAAAAAAGGTAGAGGAAAACCTAGAAGCCAACTCTCAACTATAGAGAACAAACTGATGGTTACCACAGGAGAGGTGGGTAGGGGGATGGTTAAATGGGTGATGGGTTAAGGAGGGCACTTGTTGTGATGAGCCCTGGATGATGTATAGAAGTGTTGAATCACTATATTGTACACCTGAAACTAATATTACACTATATGTTAAATAACTGTAATTTTAATAAAAATGCACAAAAAGAAAAAAATCATATTTAAAATCATCTATGAATCTGTTATTAAATCCTTTCACTTTTAAAGATTTATTATTTTTTTATGTTAGAGAGAGAGAGGGAGGGAGGGAGAGAGCATGAGCAGCAGAGGCAGAAGGAGAGCAAGAAAGAATCTCAAGCAAACTCCGTGCTGAGCACAGAGCCCCACCCAGTGCTCAGTCTCATGACCTGGAGATCATGACCTGAGCGGAAATCAAGAGTCAGTCGCCTAACAAATTGTGCTACCTGGGTGCCCCTAAGTCCTTTTAAGATTATATGTTATTTCTTCTAATTTTATTTGTTTACTCTTTTTTCTTGATTAGATTTGCTAGGACTTTTGGATGATATTTCTTTTATATATATGAAATATATATAATATATGCTTTTTTCATTTTATTGAGAAATAATTGACATCTGAGTATGTCAAGTGTGTCACTGTGTAAGTTTAAAGCATACAGCATGATGGTTTGATGTACATGTATTATGAAATGATTACCACGATAGGTTCAGCTAACATCCATCTTCTCATATAGATAAAATAAAAAAAGAAAGAATAAAGAAGTTTTTTTCCTTGTGATGAGAACTTTTATGATTTACTTTCTTAACTATTTTCCTGTATATCAAAAGTAGTGTTAGCTATAGTCATGATGTTGTACATTAAGTCCCTAGTACTTATTTATCTTATAACTGAAAGTTTGTGCCTTTTGACCACCTTCCCCCAACCACTGCCTCTGGTAACCACAAGCATAATCTCTTTTTCTGTTTTAGATTCCACATATAAATAGATCATAAAATATTTGCCTTTCTCTGTCTGACTTATTTCACTTAGCATAAGGCATTTAGAGTCCATCCATGTTGTCGCAAATGGTAGGATTTCTTCATTTTTTTTTATAGCTGAATAATATATATATTTCACAACTTCTTTATCCATTCCTTCATTGATAGACACCTAGATTATTTCCATGGCTTGGCTTTTGTAAATAATGCTGCTATGAACATGGGAGTGCAGGTATCTTTTTGAATTATTATTTTACTTTTCTTTGGGTATATTCACTGAAGTAAAATTACTGGATCATATGGTAGTTCTATTTTTAATTTTTTGAGGATCCTTCATAATGTTTTCCATAGTGGCTGCACTGATATGCAGTCCCACAAAGGGACTGTGCACGAGGGTTCCCTTTTCTCCACATCTTTGCCAGCATTTGGTATCTCTTGTCTTTTTGATCATGGCCATTATGATAGGACTGAGGTGATATCTCACTGTGGTTTTAATTTGCATTTCCCTAATAGCTAGTGATGTTGAACATTCTTTCATGTACCTGTTGGCCTTTTGTGTATCTTCATTGAAAGAATATCTATTCATGTCTTTTGCTCATTTTTAAATTTGGTTATTTGGTTTTTTGCTATTGAATTGTATAAGGTCTTCATGTATTTTGGATATTAACCTCTCCTATCAGATATATGGTGTGCAGATACTTTTTGCCATTCTATAGGTGTTCTTTTCACTTTTTGATGGTTTCTTTTTCTGTGCAGAAGCTTTCTAGTTTGAGGTAGTCCCACTTGTTTATTTTTAATTTTGTTACTTGTGCTTTAGATGTCACATCTAAAATATCATTATCAAGACCCTGGAAAGGAGCTTTATTCCTATATTTTCTTCTAGGAGTTCTATGATTTCAGGTCTTACATTTAAGTCTTTGATCCATTTTGAGTTAATTTTTATGAATGATACAAGATATGGGTCCAGTTTCATTCTTTTACATTTGAATATCCAATTATCCCAGCACCATTTATTGAAAAGACTTTTCACCATTCAGTATTCTTGGCCACTTTGTCATATATTATTTGATGATATATGCTTGGGCTTATTTCTGGGCTCTTGAATCTGTTGTGTTGGTCTATTTGTCTGTTTTTGTGCCAATAGCAGGCTGTTTTGATGACTATAGTTTTATACTATCGATTGAAACCAGAAAGTGTGAAGACTCTTGCTTTCTTCTTTCTTCCAAAGGTATAATTTTGTTTTTTCTTTTCTTAGAAAATTTGTTCTTTCTTTCCTTAGAAATTTGCCTTTCTTTTCTCTCAAAGATAGGATTTTGATAGAATTCATAAACTCTAGTTTTGCTTCTCCCACCCCTCACATTTTTGGTTATTGGTGTAACGATTTACAGGTTTTTAAATTGTGTAACTAATAACAAATCATTGTAGCTATGGTAATTTTTACTTCATTAGTTTTGTTTAAACTTTTAAACTAGAGTTGTAAGGGCATTATGCACCATTCTACCATATTGTAGAATCTAACTATGACTGTGTATTTACCATTACCAGTGAGATTTACTACCTTTAATGTTTTTATGATGTTAATTAGTATTATTTTACTTCCACTCAAAGAACTCCCTTTAACATTTCTTTTAAGGCAGGCCTGGTGGTAATGAACTCTCAGCTTTTGTGTAGGGAAGTCTTTATCCCTCCTTTGTTCCTGAAGGACGGCTTCAACAGGTATAGAATTCTTGGCTGACAGTTATTTTCTTTCAATATTTTGAATGTCATCCCATTGTCTCCTGGCCTGAAAAGTTTCTGTTGAGAAATTCACCTATAGCTCTATGGGGGGGGGGGGGGTTCCGGGGGGTCCCTTCTATGTAGCTCCTCTATTTTCTCTTACTTCTCTTAAAATGCTTTCTTCGTCCTTGACTTTTGATAATTTAGTTATAATGAGTCTTGGTATAGTCCTATTTGGGTTCAACCTTTTGGGATCCTTTGGGCCTCATGGATCTGGATGTCCATTTCTCTCCCCAGGTTTGGGAAGTTTTCAGCCATTTTTACTCTAAATATACTTTTTGTCCCTTTCTCCTTCTCTTCTCCTTTTGGAATTCCCATAATTGTTTCTTCTCATGTGTACCATAATTCCTATAGGTTTCTTTACTGTTTTTCATTCTTTTTTCTTTTTGCTCCTTTGATCAGGACATTTCCAGTGTCCTGTGCTGCAGGTTGCTGATTCTTTCTTCTGCGTGGCTGAGTCTAGTTTGAAACTCTCTATTGAGTTCTTCAGTTTGGTTAGTGTATTTTTCAGCTCTAGGATTTCTATTCCTATTTGGGTTTTGTTTTTTGCTTTTTTGGGCTTTTTTTAATGCTTTCCATTTCCTTGTTGAACTTCTCATTTTGTTCATACCCTATTTTCCTAATTTTGTTTAGTTGTCTGTATATGTTTTCTTGTAGCTTACCAAATGTCCTTAAGAGGCTTATTCTGAATTCTTTTTCTGACAGTTCATAGATCTCCATTTCTTTATGGTAAGTTATTGGAGCTTTATTAATTTCTTTTGCGTTGTCATAGTTACTTGAATTTTTTGTGATCTTTAATTCCAAATGTTAGTATCTGTGCATTTGAGTAATTAGGCTCCTCTTCTAGATTTTACAGGTTTGCTTTGGCAGAGAAAGTTCTTTGTCAGTCAGTTAGTTTGGCTTTCTGGGTGTGTCTGCTGGTGATGTTCTTGGGTAGGTGGGGCCTGCTATTATGGCCTATTTTGGGGTGAGGCAACTGTTCAAGCTCTGAGGACAGGGATAGGGAGGGTGTGCCACTAGCTGAGAACAGCTGGATAGGACTGCTGGCTTGTTTCCCTGCCCAAGTGAGGCTGTAGGATAGGATCCACATTTGTCTAGATTCTCTGGTCAGGCTTGCTCGATGTTTAGGACCGAGTGCTAAATTCAGTAGTATATAGGGCTACTGAATTAGCTTTGTAGCCCTGGAAGGGCAGTAGAATGGGATGCAGGGCCTATACTGTTCATTGTTTGGGGGCCTGAATCAGTCCAGAACGTGTACAAAATTCTCTGGCTAGGTGAGTCCACTAGTTTTTCTCTGCAGATGGGGGAAGCCTTGGGCTGTGGTTCCTATTCAAGTGCCATTGTATATTGAATGGGCTATGCGGCTTTCCATGTGTTCTAGTTGGGTTCCCTGATTGGAGAGGCTGAAGGCTGTATTCAGCGATAAGTGGGGTTACAAATTAGATTCCCTGCCCAGGCTTAGTGGGAGAAGCAGCTGTAAAGCTGGCAAAGCTTTTTATTTATTGTCTTAACTCAAGCTGACCTGCACCCCAAGTTCCCTGACTGAACAAGGCAGCTTTGTTTTGCAAACTATTAGATCTGCCTGCCTGCCTCTCGGCTTGAGTGCCACTAACCACATAGCTTCCAAGACTTGACTCCAGCCATTCTGGTCAGATGGAGCCAGAAGATACTTTCCATGGTGGGTGGGGCTGTGATTCAACTCCTTGCCTGGGCATAGGCAAACCAGGCTCCAGGGCTGGCAAAGCTCCTCATCTGAGGACCTGAATCAAGCAGATCTGTACCCCACCAAGTTCCCTGGGGCAGAATGTGCCCCTGACTTGGTCTGCAGATGAGCAAAACTGCTTGTTGGGATTACTACTTGGCACTGTAGGAATAAATTCAGTCTGTCAAGATCCAGGTGCTGGTTGTTGTAAGTTCCTCTCTCATTCTCCAACAGGTCAGATTCCCAGTGTTTGAGAGCTACAGATTCCTCTGCAATCCCCGTGGTGCAAGATCAGAGTAGGAGTTCCCATAAATCAACCCACAGTGCTGAGGGAGGCTGGATGTACGCCCCCTGGGTTCTCTTTTTCTAGTGGAGGAACTGGAGGCTCAGAGGAGACCTCTCTGCATGGTGCTATGCTGGCCTGGGGATGGTGCAATGTGGTCAACGTGTAGCCTCTACTTGCACCCTTCTAATGTAGTCTGTCTAGGTCTGTGTGATGCAGGGACTATGTCCACCTCACCCTCATGTTCTAGGATTCTCTTGGAATCTTGTGATATCTTGTTTTTCAATAGTTGTTAGTTATTCTTATGAGGGAGAGTGAAATCAGAAACAATGTGTGTTGCCATGTTGGTGATGTGACTCCTCTGTTCTTGTTCTTTGGGAATTCAGTATTGTAATTTACCAATTTTACTGTTTTTCTCTTTTCTCATACATTAATGTGTATTTTTAAAATATTTTCTTCTTTTGTTTGGATTCTTTGCTCTGTTTAAACTTCTTAAAGTTACATTCAGTTTTATTTTTTAAATTACGTTTTTAATTGGAACAAAAAATAGTTCAGACTACATACCTACATTTGCACACATTCTGTAAAATTTAATAAGTCATAGTCCTGTTTTCATTATTTTAAAACAAGTTGGAGATTTTATTCTTATTTTTATTTCTACTAGATAGTAATTTAGGAAGGCATTTATAACTTGCAAAGTATTTGAGTTTTTAAAAAATATCTTATTATTATACTGCAGTTAGAGAATGTAGCCTCTGCAATTTCTGATTTGATAACTTTTGAATATTTTCTTTTTTTTTTAAAGATTTTATTGATTTATTTGACAGACGGAGAGATAGCCAGCAAGAGAGGGAACACAAGCAGGGGGAGTGGGAGAGGAAGAAGCAGGCTCCCAGTGGAGGAACCTGATGTGGGGCTGGATCCCGGAATGCCTTCTGGGATCACTCCCTGAGCCAAAGGCAGACGCTTAACGACGGAGCCACCCAGGCACCCCAACTTTTGAATATTTTCTTTGTGACAATAATTGTTGAATTTTTATGAAAAGTTATATTAATCTTGAAAATAGTGTCCATGTATATATATGTTTTCTCTTAGGATAGAAACGTCAATATATCAATAGTTTGAAAGTTATTAATTGTACATACTTGTCAAGTATATGTTCTCTGCCTCTGCCTCTCTCTGTGTCTCTCATTAATAAATAGATAAAATCTTTTTTTTTTTTTAAAAGAAAAAACCAAAAACGGGCACCTGGGTGGCTCAGTTGATTAAGCATCTGTCTTTGGCTCAGGTCATGATCCCAGGGTTCTGGGATCTAGTCCTGCATTGGGCTCCCTAGGAGCCTGCTTCTCCCTCTGCGTCTGCCTCTCTCTCTCTCTGTCTCTCCTGAATAAATAAATGTTAACAAAATGTATGTTTATCAGGGCCTAAGAAGGATGTGTTAAAGTCTCCCATAACAAAATGCTTTCCTTTTCACATTTCTAATCTTTCTAACATCCTTGCTTTATATATATTGACATTATCTTACTCTGCTTGTAATGTTGAATGACTATTGTTTTCCTTGTGATATGTATCTTCATAGATATGTAATGACCCTTTGGTCACCATTAATATCTTTTGCCCTTTTTGAAATTAGTATTTCCTGTTTTCTTTTGTGAATGCCTGATGCGTAGTTGCCCATTCTTTGTTTTTAACTTGTCAGTATCAGTTTTGTTTTAGAGTCTCTCTAATAAGTATCATGAAGTTCAATGTTTTCAAACTAGATTTTTTTTTTTGCCTTCTATTAGGGAATTTCCAATCATTCAAATTATTATTATAACTAATATGTTTACTCACATTTCTTTTATCTTGGTTTGTGTTTTTCCTCAATTTTTTGGTAACTTTGCTTATGTCATAAGCTTTTACACTCTCTAGTATTTGTTTTTTAATTGTGTAAGGAATTCTTTTGGATTTTTCAAAATTATACTTATTAATTCATATTTTCAATTATCAGGATTATAAAAGAATAGAGTTGACTCCCTTCATACAAAATGAGGAATTTAGTTTAATTTCCTTTTCTGCTTTGTCTTTTCCTCACATCTATTTTTCCCTTACCATAATCTACAAGTTTTGATCCATATAATTATCATTAAATTCATATTTTACTTGCTATGTTGGCCTTTTGTTTTTAGCAATATTAGCAATAGTTCTTGAGATCGCGTTTCTGTTGTACTGGTTTGATGTATATCATGACTTCCTCTGCTTGAGGTCTTCATTAGGATTCATCTCTTGGTCAGTAGGAATACAACTTTAACCTTTTTGAGAACCACACATGGATAGTTCATTTTCTGAGCTCCTGCAAACCTGAGAATATCTTTCTGTTTCCTTTATACCTGAAGGTCACATTCTCTAGGAACATAATTCTTGCAACTTTTGCCCTCACAATTTTTCCCTTAAGAGATGTTGCTGCATGGATTTACATAATTTTGTTTGTGGAAAATAAAGTCTTATAAATAGCATGTGGTTAAATTTTGTTAGAAGTCATTAATTCATTTCCTTCCTGAATGCTTAAAATAACCTTCTTAATTATTGAATTTAAAGTTTTTTCCAGGACATAACTCAATGTGATTCTATTTCGTTTTCCTGTTTAATGAATTTTTGCTTTGAATATGAAAATTGCTTTTTATTTTAATACTCAGGTCTTTTAGTGGTGGTATTCTTGTAAAGTTTTGATTTTTTTCCCCCACTCTGGGATATGTTTTATATTCAGATCTACTTCAATAGTTTGTTTTTTCTTTTTCTTGAGATTATCTGTAACTCTTGGTTTGAGTTTCGGTTCTCTGTCTTCCATGACTGTCATCTCCTTTCTTAGGATTTTCATCTTTTCATCATTTTCCTCTGCTTTCTAAGAAAACTGTTCAAGTTTGTCCTTAAGATCCTTGATTTGATTTTTCATAGTGCAAATTCTGGAGTGTATTGCTTTTGTTGTGGATATAATTGAACTACTGATATTATAAATATTCAAGGATGTATTTCTTTATCCATTATTTTGCTGATGGACATTCAGTTATGGTTAGATTTTGGCTATTACAAATTACTACATGATAAACATTTACATATATAACTCCTGATGCAGATATAAGAGGTAAAAGAATCTCTTTAGGGTTAGGTACATGTCTGTGAGTGGAATTTCTTACTAGCATTTGTGTTTTTAGTTGTTTTGTATGTCTTTTGCTTATCAGTCGTGTCTCATAATCTTATATTTTTTCTTTCATTCTCCATTTAACTTTCGACTTCTATTTCATAGAGAAAATGTTTTCTTGCATCTTATAGAGGATGACAAACATCTTTCTAAAGTGGATAAACTAACTTTAAAAAGTATGCTTTTTAATATAGGAATTGAGAATTATGTTCCTTTCTCCTTTCCAACAATTATACCATTTTCAATTTGTGTGGGTTTGGGGTTTTTTGGTCACTCTCCCTTAAATAGATAGACACTTAAGTAGTTAACCTGTTTTTTTTTCAATGCAAGTGGTATGTCAGTAGATCTTAGCAGCACCATTTTTCCACTTAGGCTAATATGCCAGTTCTTAACACAATTCTTACCATATGTTGTAGTTGACATCTGTTGGCTTATGACAGAGACTTCTTCCTAAACCTAAACCTCAGTTCTGGATTTTTCTGCCCATCTGAAGTTGTAGGGCATGAAAACGAAAATTCCCAGCGTACCTTGCTTTCAGGGCTTTTCTTCTCTCTTCCCAGTTGTTTGACATCCCTGGAGATGACTCCAGGATCCAGGTGGAGGTTTGCCTGAGGGTCTTGGTCTCCGTGCATTGTGTTTTCACATTTTTTCCTTAACTTCAAATGAATTTGAGTGAGAAGTTAGGAAAAGCTTCATCAGGGGCTCCTAGCCAGGTTCTCTTTTAAAACAGAACCCTTCATCTATCTTAGACAGATCCTTCCAAGCGAGAGACTAGAGAGATGAGAGACTTGCTGTTGTCTTAATATCTTGAGTTCTGGAGGGCACTTTGGAATTTTGTATCTATATTACTCAATTAAGCAATCAATGATGAGAATGAATAATTCAAAGAATTGATCATCACACACATTCTAGTGTTTTGTTGTTGTAGTTTTTTTTCCCCCCCAGCTTGGTGCTTTCTGCTGACCTACTTCCTTATAAAATAACACAACAATTAGCTGTTCGTGCAGATCTTACTGAAACTAACAAAGAGTGCCATCTGTCGATGTGCATGATATGCTCTCTAGTACCAGTCCTTGATTGCTTTGTGGAAATCAAAGTACTTCACAGTTTTATTTTGTTTTTAATCTTTAAAAATACATCAGGGTCATTGTAAGGAAAAATCATTTCAATCACTACCATCTTACAGATGACCGATGTAAGGCAAAAAGCAAGGAAATTGTCTATAATCAAAAGAAAGTCACTCAAAAATCAATAGTATGATCCAAATCACATATTTCCAGATTGATGGGTTTTCCCATTCCTTAGCATCTGAGCAACCTTCCCTTTTATAATGGGTATATATAGTTATTTGTGAAGTACATCACTGGCCAGTACTACCCCCTCTGGGTGGTGGTTCTCTCCGCACAGCATACCTTTATAAGTACACCTTGAGGACTGTTGAGGAAGAATTACTTGTCCAGCTAGATGTGATACCCTCACATTTACTGCTTTAGGAGTAATCGATTAAATACTTTCATTCAATAAGCTAGCAGGTATTTTAGTGATCTTATTTTTGATTAGAGAATTATTAGTTATTTGCATTCAGAACAGCCTGGCTTGTCCAGAAAATTAGAAAGAGGTCTTAATGGAGACTTGTTCTCTTACAGAAAAAATACCAAAGAATTTGACTTTCTATATGTTTTAGGTATTTTTTGTTTGTTTTAGTGACTTATGCTTTGGAGAGATAAATGAATGTTTAGTAGTTTGTGGCTTATAGATACTTAAGCATCATTAACAAAAGTGTATTAAAGAATGGAAGGAGACACAGGAAAACACAAGGTAATAATAATTAATAATGATTATGAAACAATTCACATTTGCATGTGTGTGTGCATACTACGTGTCCGGTTCTTTTCTCCATACACTGAAAGTCATGTAACTTTCACTACCACATATGAGGTGGTTAACATTATCATTATTCATTTTACAGATGAGAAAAATGACAATAAGAAACCCTTCCAAGAGGCACCTGGGTGGCTCGGTCAGTTAAGTAAATGCCTTCGGCTCAGGTCATGATCCAGAGTTCCGGGATCGAGCCCCATGTCAGGCTCCCCTCCTCAGTGAGGAACCTGCTTCTCCCTCTCCCTCTGCCTACTGCTCTCCCTACTTGTGCTCTCTCTCTCTCTGTTAAGTAAATAAATAAAATCTTAGAAGGAAGGAAGGAAGGAAGGAAGGAAGGAAGGAAGGAAGGAAGGAAAGAAAGAAAGAAAGAAAGAAAGAAAGAAAGAAAGAAAGAAAGAAAGAAAGATACCCTTTCGAGACCTTACAGCATACTGCAGAGCCAAAAGTCACACCCAAGCAATCTCAGACCAGTGCTCACACTCTTCCCTCCATGCCATCCTCCCTGCAGATAGTGTGCCAGGAGATTTTTCAACCCTGTTTAATAAGCCAAGCTGTTAAGTTTAGCCAACTAATCCTTGGTGGATGAAACAGGGCTCAGTTCATGTGGGAGAAATTAGCAAACTATGCCTCAAAAGGGCAAATTTAAGAAAAAAAATAAGTGCTAAAGAGAACCTTCTTATGGAGTGTAATTCAAAGGAAGTGTCTCTTTGAGACATCTTTCCACATTCCTTCATTTGTTTCACTCACTGGGATTTGCCCAGCCCCCAGCTTAACCTTTGCTTCCTTACTTAGTAGCCTCAAAAGTGGGAAACATTATGAAAAGAAGCACAAGTGTCACAGCAGCCAGCTGGCAGAGGGAAATTCCAGTCATATTGTACATCCCCTTGTGAGCTTTTTATTTCAGTTGTTCTCTGGCACACACAAGTCAAAAGCTCAGCTGGCTGTCTGCTTCTTGATGGATGACAACTCTGCAATATTCCAAATGTCCAAACACAACTAACCAGATCTGGTCTTTGTGGACTTTGAGAAAGCTGTAGCAAGTGAAAAAGTTATAAGCCAGTGCTTAGGTCATGGGTTGTTGAGAAATAAAGTCAGAGAATAAGAAAGAGCAATCTTTATTCTGTGGCCTTGGGTCTCCAGTAGGCTAAAGGACTGAGAAACATGTCCCTAAACATAGCCCTATTGTATCATAACCATGCTCAGAACTGCACGGTGGCTTCTGTGGGGCTTAGAGAATACAGTCAAGGCACGTCACTTGGCATTCAAAGTGTTCTATGTTCTGGCTACAGCCTTCTATCCAGTCCTGTCCCTTGGACATGCCAGGCTGCTATTCGGAAGCTGCACACTGCCATGCTGTTGCCTCTGCATGACATACATTCTGATTGGCCATTGTTTATATCTTGATAGGTGTTAAACCTTCTAAATATCACCCCTTCACATATATTTCATATAACATACTTTAAAGAATGAAATCCTATTCATTTCTTCTACTGGCCTGTATATTTCTTAAGATCACTGATTCTTTTTTAGTCTGTTTTATATTTACCACAATACCTAGTACTTTCTGGTTCCCTAGTATGTGCTAAATAAAATTTTGGTATGAATGAAAGAATGAAAAAATACTAGGAGAATATACTTCTGTGTTTCTTATCCTGCCTAGTTGTGGGTGGGCTAGCCTGAGAAGGACGCATGTGTCTATCTCCCAATTCCATTGGCACTGTTTCCCAAAGCCCATGGAAATGCAGGGAAAAATTGTGAAACTCTGTAGTGTTTCTTAGTGGGCAGAGAGCAGAAAGAACCTTCCCAGAAGCTCAGATAGTTTCTGTGGAAAGGAAAAAGTTTAGGCCAATATACAGGATCCATGGAAAGAAAAATACAGGGTTTTGATGGCAGAAATATCCAAGAGTCTCACTCATGGAGGACACCTTGGGCACCATAGCTCTAACCACCTATGACAGCAAACTGCATTGCCCAAGTGCCAAGGAATGAAGGGAACTAATAATTTATTCAATATCTACTAGTGCATATGAGAAATATTTTAAAAAGTCAATCTCAGAGTATAGTATTAGACTACCTGGACTTAAATTCTGCTTCTGCCATTCACTAGCTATATTATCTTGTGCTTCCATTTCCTCAGTTAAATTGGAATAGTAATTTATTATTACCTCATAGGATGGTCAAGAGGGTTATAAAATAACTAAATACCTATAAAGTACTGAGAATATAGGCTAGTGCATATAAAATAACATATAAACATTTATTTAATTGAAAATGTGAACATATTATTTCCCAAGGAATATTGTTTTATGCGGCAGTTCATTGTAATTTTATAGGCATATAATTTCACAGTAATATTATCATAGTAGCCCCCAAATGAAAACTACTCAAATGCCCCTAACATTAAAATGGAAAGATAAATTGTGGTATATTCACACAACAGCATGCTATACAGCAATGAAAACAAAAGACCTTACTATTATGCACCACAGTATGGAGAAATCTCACAAACTTTATATTAAGTGAAAAAAGCCAGACACTCAAAAGAGTGCATGCTGTATGAGTGCATTTATATAAAGTATTAATGTTGGCAAAGCTAATCTATGCTGTTCAAAGTCAGCATAATTGATATCCTCGTGTACAGAAGGACTTCTGGGGTGCTGGTAATGTTCAGTTTCTTTGTCTGGGTGCTGGTACACAGGTGTGTTTGTTTTGTGAAAATTCATCAAGTAGTATGCTTATGATATATGTGCTTTTTGTATGAATATTGCACTTCAATAAAAAGTTTCTAAAATGATGTGATAGTGAAATAAAAGTGGAACCTACTGTAACAATGAGTTAGCACAGGATCATAGATTACTTTATCAACGAGGAAGGTAATTTGAAAAGTTATCAGTACAATCTTTGGAGTATGCAGATGGAGACCTGCTAGTGGTTAGAACCAACCAAACAAGGATTTGGAAGCCTTTGGCTTCTTAATTATGACAAAACCTACAGTTGGCTCTCCAGGAATTTTCTTTCACTCTTTTGTGGCAATCTTAAATTTGTATCACTTTTACGTCCTTTGAATATTTTAATTTTACTTAAGTTCTAGTAGTAAAACAGCACCAGGGAAGGTGTCATGCTGTCACGATGTTTTCTACTTTATTCCATTATCCCCACCCAGCACCTTCATATCCATCTCCTACTGCTTATGGTTATATCCTTCTGTCCTGAAACTGCCTTCCCCGACCAATCTTGCGGTTTTGGGAGCCTTTTTGCATGGTAATCCTTATGTCCAGTAAATAGCTTTTCTACATTCCTATAATTATTATTGCCTTCAACAGAAAAAGAAAGACAGCTAAGGAGTTATTACTTAGTACAAAAGCAACTAAGTAACTTTCATGTGGCACCATTGTTTTATAAAGAACAAGTTAATAGGTAGTCTCTTTCTTTTAAATAAATACCATTGATATCTAAATAAATAAATAAATAAATAAATAAATAAATACCATTGATAATCAATGCAAATAACATAGATATCCAGAAAATATTTAATTAGTTGGTGAGTTATTCTAGTAATTAGACAATTTACTAATATGTTCAAGAAAGTAAAGTCTGTTTAAGAATGACTTCAGGGATTCCCAAGTGTTGTCTGATTAAAGAAAGGGGTGACAAGGAGAGTTTACTACTTTTACATAGAAATTTGAGTTCTTGGAGGAATTGGTAATTCAGAAGAGGCTTAAATGAAGGGAGCAGTTGGGTGATGGAAGGATATGAAGATGGAAGACCCCTGGCTTTTGAGCTCCTTGTTTCTTTGGTGAGCAAACAGAGGAGTAGTTAAAATCTGGTTGGCTCTTGATAATTCTTTTTTTGATTGAATGAATGAATTGGGTTCATCTAAAACAGTCTTTGAATCTGTTGATGAAGATCTTCTATTCTATTCTGTGTGCTTCTTTAAGTGATCAGAAAGTTAAACTCAGAACTCACTATTTTCTGGATTCTAGATTTTCAATCAAGAATATGCTCAATATTTCATAAGATCCTTGACATGTAATAATATGTTCTTGTTGGTAGATGTGAATACATCCAGGTTAAAATTCATATAAACAGCACTTAAACCAATTTTATAGCTTCAATGCATTTTAATTATGAGCACAGATTTTAAGTATAATGAGAACAAAATAGTTTATCATATTTTAAGGAATTTTCTTTCAAGAGAGAACATATGCAATTGTAGAAATATTTTAGTTCCTTCAGATAATGGCACTGCCAAAAATACAAAAGACCTGTGAGAATACTGAAAAATTGACAGTCCATTATCAGTTTAGTCTGTCAATAGAGAAGACAATTATTTGTTATAGTATTATTATATTATTTAATTATACTTTACACTTTTAAGCAATCCTTAGTTCTTTTTACTACTGCTGGCAGGTATTATAAATTCTATTTTACAGAAAAGAAAACTGAGGTTCACAAAGTAATTTGTCCAGGTCACAATACATAAGTGAAGAAGTAGAATTCAACCTAGGTCTGTCTGACTTCAAAATTTGCTTGGTCCTATCTCTATAGACAGTCAGATGAATGTCAGATGAATGAACACACACACACACACACACACACACACACACACACACACACACACATACAAATAGCAATTTCTTTCCTTCTATCAGAAACCTGTCTAGCATAAAAAAGCATACAGATGCTATAATAATTATATAGGCAATCAAAGATGCAACAAAAGCATATTCTGAATTGTACAGAACATGGTTTATTCTTGTAATCATTTACTGAATGTAGTTACTCCACTGACTCAGGTTGTAATTGAAGCACAGTAGAAGTTTAGAAATGTTATGGTTGATGGTTCCTTTCACTTACCTCTGTCTTTGTAAATGCCACTGGATGCTAGAAATCACTCTGGTCTGAAGGATTCCCTTGTCTCCATGCCCCAGTTTCTCTGACACTGTATTTCTTCTTATGATGACAGTAGGGGGGGCACTTGATGAGACCCCTTTTTGCACTGGTATGTCAATGGAACTTAATAGAACAACTTGTCTCAGGCTTCTTCAAATGCTCTCTCTCCATTTCAAACTGTTATCAAGTATGTCACTACTAAATCGAAATTTCTAGGGAAAGAGATAAACCATATGTTGCTTTTCCCTTCAGCATGTTTTAACCATATGGTACTAGAAATGGGAATGTAACAGTGCTAGTAATTTAGACTCCCTGTGCTCCTGACACTACCCCATTCCCTAGCTAATTAAGAAAAAAAAATCCTTACTACTGGCCTGGAAAAATTATCTCTGCCAAATAATTAAGGAGAAGGGCTAGGAGAGAATGTGTAAGGTGCACTTCTGATAGAAGTGGTCCTGGGACTGAGAACACAACTCAAGGTGGTAGTTCATAGAACACAGACTGAAATCCTGTGAAAGTTCTCTTTGTTTGACTTAATTCTGGCATAACAAAGAGCTCCCAGGTTGCCACTGATACATTACTCGTTGTTAACGTTGTTAACATAAGGGCTAAGCCTGTAGATTATATTTTATTTGATTTACAGTTACTGAATATTTTAGAAGTGACAGTTGTTATTCAGGGTAACACTGTAAACATGTTTTCAACAGTGGAAGAATGACAACAAATACTTTTGACATAAAACTGATAAGATTTTAAGAGTTTTTCAAAAAATATATATGAAATAAAAGTTTGTTACACTTAGAAACTAGAAAAATTGGGAAATTAGTCATGTAGATATGTCATTTCCACTGGTTAAGTACAACTATTCATTTAAATAAAAAAGATCAGATATGATATGAATTGATTTCATGTAAACTAAAGAGCGCAACTCGGAGGTTTTGCAAATTTCATATTCCAGTCTGTGCTTTGCTTTTCATTGTGTCCTTGGTGCCTTAAATAATGTGGTTTTTTTTTTATTTTAATGTAGTCACATTTATTAATCTTTTCTTTTTGGAATTTTGGTTCATTGAGTGTCGTTTAAGAAATTCTCCCCTTTTTCAAATTCATAAAGATTTTTTTTTTACATTTTTTCCTCTAAAAATTTTTTTCTTCTAAAAATTTTAGTTTTCACTTTTAGGCATTTATTAAACTTGAAATTTATTTTGTGTATGGTAGGAGTAGATATCTGATTTTTTCCCATAAGAAAAACCAATCACTCTTATATCATTTATTGAATAATTCATTGTTACTAATTTATAATGACTCTTATATTACACATTAGTTTTTGATAGATGTCTGGGTCTATTTCTGATTTTTGTATTCTGTATGCTTTGTCAATTTGCCTATCCTTGGCCTTCTACATCACTGTTTTAATTGCAATATAATATAGAAAGTTCTACCTGATAGGACAAGTCTCTGTTTGATGCTCACCTTCAGAATTGTAGTAGCTATTTTTGGCCCTTTAATTTTCCAAATGCATTTTAGAACTATGTCAAACTCCTTAAAAATGTGCTAGAGTTTTGGCTGAAATCACATCAAATTTATAGATGAATTTGGGGGAAATTGAAACTTCATACACTTGAGTCTCCTCATCCACATTTTGTTAGGCAGAACCCTAACATCTACAGGTTTTGATGCTATTTTGAATGGAATCTTGTTTTCTTTTATGCATTTTTGTGGTTATTGTTATGGTATTCAACTGCAATTTATTTTGAATGCTGATCTCACAACCAGCAAACTTTCTTGAATTGCCAGTATTTTAAATAGTTTGTACATGTCTGTGGATTTTCCATGCAATTAGGTCATCTGCAAATAAACATAGTCATGTCTTCTTTATAAAACTTGCATCATTTATTCTTTTGCTTATCACAGTGGCTAGGACCTCCAATAAAATTTTAAATAAAATGGTGGTAGTAGTCATCTTTATCTTATTTCTGATTTAAAATAATGCTCCGAAGTTTCACAGTTAAGGATAACACTTGCTTTAGCTTTTTCATAGGTATTCTTTTTTTTTTTTCTTTAAGATTTTATTTATTTAGACAGAGAGAGCTCAACAGGGGGAGCGGGAGAGGGAGGAGCAGGGAGCCTGATGTGGGGCTTGATCCCAGGAACCTGGAATCATGACCTGAGCTGAAGGCAGACCCTTACCTACTGAGCCACCCAGGCACCCCTTCATAGATATTCTTTATCAAGGTAAGGAAATAGCCTTCTCTTCTGAGTTTACTAAAATATTTTGTTATAAATGTAATTTTTAAACAATTTATTTATATGCTCAGCATCTACTTAGGTGATTGTATAATTGTTCCCCTTACTTGTTACTATGGTGTATAACTAACAGATTTTCTGATGTTGAACCATCTTGACATCTGGGGTAAACTTTTCTTCTTCCTGGTATATATGTTATAATAGTTGAATTACATTTGCTTGTATTTTATTTAGTATTTTTGCATCTATAAGTGAGATTGGTCTATACTTGTATGTTTCTTGATGGTACTGATTGTTGCTTTGTAGTTACTGTTCTTGTGGTTCTCTGCAACAGTTTACATAAAGCAACAATAATTTTTTCTTTGGAATCAAGGTTGCCTTGAAAGTCATCTGGGCCTTAGATCCTTTGTGGAATCTAACAATAATATAGCTATTAACAATCCAGTTTCTGTAAACTTCATTGCCTTATTGTGGTTTTCCATTTCATCTTGAGCTTTTTAAGTGATTTATATTTTTGTTACCCATTTCATCAAGTTGTAAATTTTATTTGCCAAAACTTTTTCCTAGTATATCCTATTACTTTTTAGAATCTTCCTAGTATCTGTGGCTAGTCCTCTTTTAAATTTTCTAATGTTTTTCATATCATCTCTCATTCTTTATTTCTTGAATAGTATTTCTGGAGCTTACAGCTTGTTTTCTTGACTCATGCTATTATTTCTCAGCTTTCCATTTTATTAATTTCCCCTTATTTTAATTATTTCCTTTGTTCTATTTTCTTTAGGCTGACTTTTACTGTTCTTTTTTGTTTTTTAAGTTGAACACTTGGTGCATATTTAAAAATTCTTTTGTATTTTGTTTTGAGTATATGCACTTAAGTGTGCAAGCATACTGTAATGTACTTTTGCACTATCACACACATTTTTATATGAACTATATAGAAAAGTAACTTGAAGTATTTTATAATTTCCATTGCTGTTTCCTCTTTGCTTCAAAGATTATGTAGGAGTTTTTAGTTTCTATTCACATATAAATATTTTACTGTTTTTTTATTGGTAATTTATAACTTAGTTTGTTATCTGAGAATATGTTATGTATTACATAATTTCTTCACAGTTTATTGAAGCTCACTTTGTGGGCAATATTCCTCCTTGTGTACTTAAAGTTTCTTTTTCTATTTTCTAGGCATATAAATATATATGCCTATATAATATTATATGTTATATAATATATAATACATACAGAAAATAGACCTTTTTATATTATATATATTAGATCATTATTGTTCAAATCTTTTATATATTTACTATTTTTTGTTTCTAATAAAATGTGTTAAACTCTTTTACTGTGACTGTGATTTTCTGATTATCTCCTTGTTATTATTTTTTTCTTTTAATTCCAGTATAGTTAATATACAGTATTATATTAGTTTCAGGTGTACTAGTGGTTCAACAGTTATAACTGTTACTGACCATGTAATCATGGGGTTATTTCAGGTAGTAGTGGTTCAACAATTCTGTACCTTACTCAGTGCTTATCATGATAAGTGTGCTCTTAATCCCCTTCACCAATTTTATCCACACCCCTCCCCCACCTCCCCTCTGGTAACCATCAGTTTGTTCTCTATAGTTAAAAGTCTTGTTTCTTGGTTTGTCTCTTTTTTCATTTGCCTGTTTATTTTGTTTCTTAAATTCCACATATGAATGAAATCATATGATATTGGTCTTTCTGTAACTTCACTTTAGCATTCATCCATCTTTTTTGTTTCTCTTTTGTTTTCTTTATCTTCATTTGTTTTGTTTTTAAAATTCCACATAGGAGTGAAATCATATGGTATTTGTCTTTCTCTCACTGACTTATTTCACTTAGCGTTATACCCTCCAAGTCCATCCATGTTGTTGCAAACGGCAAGATTTCATTCTTTTTTATGGCTGAGCAATATTCCATTTTATATATATATAAAAGAAACTGTTGGCCATCTGTATGTCTTCTTTGGGAAAACATCTATTTGGATTCTCTGCCCATTTTGTAATCAGATTATTTGTGTTTTTTGGTGTTGAGTAGTATAGGTTCTTTATATATTTTGGATACTAACCCCTAATCAGATATATCATTTGCAAATATCTTCTCCCATTCAGTAGATTGTCTTTTAGTTTTGTTGGTTGTTTCCTTCACTGTGCAGAAGCTTTTTATTTTAACATAGTCCCAGTAGTTTATATTTGCTTTGTCTTCCTTGCTTCAGGAAACATATCTAGGAAAATGTTGCTGTGACCAATTTCAGAGAAATTACTGCCTATGCTACCTTCTAGGATTTTTAGGGTTTCAGGTCTCACATTTAGGTCCTTAATCCATTTTGAGTTTATTTATATGTGTGGTGTAAGAATGTGATCTAGTTTCTTTTTTCTTTTCTTTTTTCTTTCTTTCTTTCTTTCTTTCTTTCTTTCTTTCTTTCTTTCTTTCTTTTCTTTTCTTTTCTTTTCTTTTTCTTTCTTTTTTTTTTTTTTGCATGTAGCTGCCCACTTCTCCCAGCACCCTTTGTTGAAGAGACTGCCTTTTTCCCATTGCATATTCTTGCCTCCTTTGTCAAAAATTAATTGACCATGTAATCATGGGGTTATTTCTGGGCTCTCTATTCTATGCCATTGATTTATGTGTCTGTTTTTGTACCAGTACTGTTTTGATTACTATAGCTCAGTAGTATTTACGTCATGAAATCTGGGATTGTGGTACCTCCAGTTTTGTTGTTTTTTTTAAGATTATTTGTCTATTTGAAGTCTTTTGTGGTTCCATGCAAATTTTAGGATTATTTGTTCTAGTTCTATGAAAAATTATGTTTGTATTTTGATAGGGATTCCATTTAATGTGAAGAGTGTTTTGGGTGGTATGGATATGTTAGCAATGTTTATTCTTCCAATCCATGAGTATGGAATGTCTTTCCATTTCTTGGTGTCATCTTCAGTTTCTCTCATAATATTTTATAGTTTTCAGAGTACAGGTCTTTCACCTCCTTGGGTTAATTTATTACTAGGTATTTTATTATTTTTGATGCAATTGTAAATGAGATTGTTTTCTTAACTTCTCTTTCTGCTACTTCATATTAGTACATAGAAATTCAGTGGATTTCTACATATTAATTTTGTATCCTGTGACATTACTAAATTCATTTATCTGGTTGAGTAGTTTTTTGGTGGAGTCTTCAGAGTTTTCTATATAGACTTTCATGTCATCTGCGAACATTGAAATGTTTACTTCTTTGCCAATTTAGATGCCTTTTTTTTCCCTTTCTATTGTCTGGTTGCTGTGGCAAGGACTTCCAGTACTATGTTGAATAAGTGTGGTGAGAGTAGACATCTGTGTCTTGTTCCTGCCCTTAGAGGAAAAGTTCTCAGTTTTTCCCCATTGAGTATGATGTTAGCTGTGGGTTTTTCATATATGGCCTTTATTATGTTGAGGTATGTTCCTTCTAAATCCACTTTATGAGGGCTTTTATCATGAATCGGTATGCTTTGTCACATACTTTTTCTGCATCTATGGAAATAATCATGGTTTTTATCCTTTCTCTTATTGATGTGATGTATCTATCACATTGATTGATTTATGAATATTAACCACTTGCATCTCAAAAATAAATCTGACTTGATTATGGTGAATGAGTTTTTTAATGTGTGTTGGGTTCAGTTTGCTAGTATTTTTTGAGGACTTTTTTAATCTATGTTCATGAGAGATACTGGCCTGTAGTTTTCTTCTTTATGTAGTATCTTTATCTGGTTTTGGTATCAGAGTAATGCTGGCCTCATAGGATAAATTTGGAAGCTTTCCTTCTGCTTTTATATTTGGAATATTTGAAGTAGAATAGGTATTAACTTTTCTTTAAATGTTTGGTAGAATTCATCTGTGAAGCTATCTGGTCCTGGACTGTTGGTTTTTTGGGACTTTTTTGATTACCGATTCAGTTTCATTGCTGGTAATCAGTTTGCTCAAGTTTTCTGTTTCTTTCTGATTAAGTTTTGGGAGATTAGATGTTTCTAGAAATTTATCCATTTCTTTTAGGTTATCCAATTTATTGGCATAGAATTTTTCATAATATTCTCTTATAATCTTTTGTATTTCTGTGGTGTTGGTTACTGTTTCTCCTCTTTCAATTCTGATTTTGTTTGAGTCTTCTCTCTAGTTTTTGATGAATCTGGCTAAAGGTTTATCAATTTTGTTGATATTTTCAATGAACCAGCTCCTGGTTCCATTGATATGTTTCATTATTCTTTTAGTTTCTATTTTGTTCATTCTGCTCTAATCTTTATTATTTTCTTCCTTGTACTGGTTTGGGGTTTTGTTTGTTCTTCTTTTTCTAACTTCTTTAGATGTAAGGTTAGATTGTTTATTTGAGATTTTTCTTGCTTCTTGAGGTAGACCTCCATTGCTATAAACTTCCCTCTTAGAACAGCTTTTGCTGCATCCCAGAGATTTTGGACCATTGTGTTTTCATTTTCATTCTTCTCCATGTGTTTTTTTTTAACTTCCTCTTGATTTTTTGATTGACTCGTTCATTGTTTAGTGGCATGTTATTTAACCTCCACTAAACATTCATTATTTAGTAGCATGTTATTTACATTCTTTCAAATATTATCTTGTGCTTGATTTCTAGTTTCATAGCAATGTGGTTGGAAAAGATGCCTCGTATCCCTTCAGTCTTTTTGAATTTGTTAAGACTTGTTTGGTGGCCTAATATTTGATCTATTTTGGAGAATGTTCTGTTTGCACTTCAAAAGAAGTATATTTTGCTGTTTTAGGATAGAATGGCCTAAATATGTTTGTTAGATCCATCTAGTCCAATGTGTCATTCAAGCCACTGTTTCCTTATTGATTTTTTTGTTTGGTCTATCAATTGATGTAAGTAAGGTGTTAAAATCCCTTACTATTATTGTATTACTCTCATTTACTTCTTTTATGTTTGTTATTAGATGCTTTATTTATTTGGGTGCTACCGTATTGGGTGCATAAATATTTTCAATTGTTTTGTCTTCTTTTTAAAAAGTTATTATTCAAATTTCAGTAAGTTAACATGCAGGATAATATTAGTTTCAGGTATACAATATAGTGATTCAATGCTTCCATACAACACCCATTGCTCATGATAGCAAATGCACTCCTTAATCTCCATCACCTGTTTAACCCAGCCCTCCCTACTTCCCCTCTGATAACCATCAATTTGATCTCTATGGTGAAGAGTCTGTTTCCTGGTTTGCCTCTCTCTCTCTCTGTTTTCTTTTTTTCCCTTTGCTCATTTGTTTTGTTTGTCAAATTGTACACATGAGTGAAATCATATGGTATTTGTCTTTCTCTGACTGACTTATTTCACTTAGCATTATACTCTTCAGCTCCATCCATGTGGTTGAAAATGGCAAGATTCCATTCTTTTTTATGGCTGAGTAATATTCCATTGTATATCTATACCACATATTCCTTATCCATTCATCAGTTTATGGACACTGGGCTGTTTTCATAATTTGGTTATTGTAGATAATGCTGCTATAAACATCAGGGTACCATTCCTTTGAATTAGTATTTTTGTATTCTTTGGGTAAATACCAGTAGTGTAATTGCTGGATCATAGGATAGTTCTATTTTTAAATTTCTGAGGAACCTCCGTACTGTTTTCCATAGTGGCTACACCAGTTTGCATTCTTACCAACAGTGCAAGAGGGTTCCCCTTTCTCCACATCCTTGTCAACACCTGTTGTTTCTTGTGTTGTTGATTTTAGCCATCCTGACAGGTGTGAGGTGGTATCTCATTGTGGTTTTGATTTGTATTTCTCTGATGATGAGTGATGTTGATCATCTTTTCGTATGTCCACTGGCAATCTTTATGTCTTCTCTATTTCTGTATTCTTGTTGGATTGTTCCCTTTATGATTATATAGTGTCTTTTTTTTTGTTTCTTCTTAGTCTTTTTTTAAGTATATTTTGTCTGATATAAATATTTCTACTCTGTCTTTCTTTTCACTTCCATTTACATGATAAATTCCCCCACTTTCAATCTGCATGTGTCTTTAGGTCTGAAATGAATCTCTTGTAGGCAGCATATAGATGGGTCTTGCTTCTTTATCCTTCTGTTGATTGGTGTATTCCATTTACATTCAAAGTAATTATTGATAGATATGTATTCATTGCCATTTGTTACTTGTTTTATGATCATTTTTGTCATTTTTCTCTGTTCCTTTCTTTTTTTCCTCTCTTCTGTCATGGTTTGCTGGCTTTCTTCAGTGATATACTTGGATTCCTGTCCTATTTTTTGCATATATATTACTGGTTTTTGATTTGTGGTTACCATTAGGTTTGTATATGACATCTTAGGCATATAGCAGTCTATATTAGGTTGATGGTCCCTTCAGTTTGAACCCCTTCTTTACTCTTCTTTCCCTCGCCCCCATATTTTAGGTATATGGTATCATACTTTACATCCTTTTTTTGTGAAATCTTGACTGATTTTTATAGATATACTTATTTTTACTGCTTTTGTGCTTCCTACTTTTCTTACTCCTATTTATGGTCTTTCCTCTCAAAAAGTCTCCTTTAACATTTTTTGTAGGACTGGTTTAGTGGTGATGAACTCCTTTAACTTTTGTTTGTCTGGGAAATTCCCGTGTCTTCTTTTATTCTGAATGATACCCTTGCTGGAAAGAGTATTCTTGGCTGCAGGTTTTTTCTTTCAGTATTTGAGTATATCATGCCATTCCCTTCTGACCTGCAAACTTTCTCCTGAAAAACATTATGAGGTGTCCCTTATATGTAACTGGTTTCTCCTGCTGCTTTTAAAATTCTCTCCTTATTACTACTTTTTACCATTTTAATTACTATGTGCCTTGGGGTTTACGTTCTTGGGTTGATTTTGTTGGGGGCTCTCTGTGCCTCCTTGATCTAGATTTCTGTTTTCTTCACCAGATTTGGGAAGTTTCATCTATTATTTCTTCAAATACTTTTTCTGTCCTCTTTTCTCTCTCCTCCTCTGGGATCCCTATTATGTGAATTTTATTATGCTTGATGGTGTTGCTGTCTACTTAAATTTTTTGTTATTTTTTTTCTCTGTCCTATTGAGCTTGATTACTTTCCACTACTCTGTCCTCCAGGTCACTGACCCATTCTTCTGCTTCCTCTAGTCTGCTATTTATTCCATCTAGTTTAGTTTTTTAATGTTTTTTTTTTAAAGATTTTATTTATTTATTTATCTGAGAAAGAGGGAGGAAGAGAGAAAGAATGGGGGGAGGGGCAGAGACAGAGAATCTCAAGTAGACTCCAAGCTGAGTGCAGGGCCTGATGCAGGGCTTGATCTCATGTCCTATGAGATCATGACCTGAGCTGAAACCAAAGTCAGATGCTTAACTGACTGAGACACCTAGGCATCCCTCCATCTAGTTTATTTTTAATTTCAGTTATTGAAGTCTTCATTTCTGATTGGTTCTTTTTTGTTTTCTATCTCTTTATTAAGGGTCTCACTGAAGTCCTTCACTTTTTTTTCAAGTCCAGTGAGTATCTTTATGACCATTACTTTAAATTCTCTATCAGGCATATTATTTATCTCTGTTTTATTTAGGTCTCTTACTTTGATTTTTTTTCCCCCATGCTTTCATTTGGGACATATTACCGTGTCTTCTTATTTTGTCTGTTTTTATATGTTTCTATGTGTTTTAAAAGTCAGCTATGTCACCAGCTCTTGAAAGTAATGGCCTCATGAAGAAGAGGTCCTATAGTGCCCTGCATTGCAATGTCCCCTATTCACCAGAATCTGGCATTTCGGGAGTCTCTCCTATGTGCGTTGCATGCACCCTACTGTTGTGGCTGAGTTGCTTTTGCCTGTGGTCCACTCATCTGCAGTGGCTGTCCTTGCCTGTTGTGGGCAGGATTTGGTTCCTGTGTTGTTAGTGGGCCAGTCTGGGGCTGCCTTGCACCTGAGTTGAGTCAGATCAGGTATTTTCCAGACATGCAATGGCACTGAATTGCAGGGTGCTTTTCTGTCTTGTACCCTGAGAAGCTTTTACTGGTGGGTGGAGCCTATAGTCAGATCAGATGTTTGCTTCCAGCCCACTGCTGAGGCTGCAGTTGGACTGGTGTGTGTGGTTATCTTCCCCTCTTCCCAGGGAAGAAGTCACTTTGGAGTGGTGTTGGTACTTGTTGGGGCTGCTTGCACACTGTCAGGCTTGTGGCACTAGTTTGAATGGGCTCTGGCCAAGGGCATATTGGAGGGGGTAGGTCTGCAGGAGAATGCAGGGTTGGGTGCAGGGTTTTAGCAAGTTACTTTGAGAGTGTTGGCACTGTGCTGGTTCCTGCAGGTATCCTTGTGTCAAGGGTAGGGGAGTTGGGGGAGAGAATTGATGCCCACCAGCTCCTTTGTTCCTGGAGAAGTCTCTCCACTATCCCTGCCCCTCCAGCACATGCTCTGAGATTAGTAAATAAATCTTCCTATATATGCCATGTGTTTTTCAAACTGCTGCTTCTATGTTGTATCTCAGCAGGGATATTTGTTGTGCTCTCTCTTTAAAGGTAGAGACTCAGTTTCCTCTTGTCCTTCAGGCTTTTCCAGAACAAAGCCCGCTGATTTTTAAAGTTCCAGGTGTTAAGCCCCACTGATTGTAAGAACTCAGGAAATTATGCACCTCTGGTTTTCAAAGCCAAATATTACGGGGATTCATCTTCCCTATGACGGTTCCCCATGGCTCGGGTGCCTGGTGTGAGGATCTGTTTCTTTCCTCTCTTGGGATCCACAGCATCCCTCCCTCCTGTGGATAGTCCCATGGGTCTCTTTAGCTCCTGATAGTATCTCTGCCCTTCCTATCCTTGTTGATGTGACCTCTTCTTTACGTTTAGCTGTGAAGGTTCTGTCCTGCCAGTCTTCAGGTTATTTCTGGGTTATTTACACTGATGTGGCTGTTATCTAGTTGTATCCATGTGAGGAGTTAAGCTTAGGGTCCTCCTACTCTGCCAGCTCCCCCAGAACTCTGAGATCTCCTTGTAATTTTTAATGGTCCTATTATTTTTGGTAATTCTTCTCTATCATTTAGGGCATAATCAGAGAGTCAGAACCACTATAAATAATGTTGAGGGAGGGATTTAGTACAGGGGTTTGACCATATGTAGTTGTGGACTCTGGTTAAACTGTCTATGCTACTTATTTGGTGCTGAACTTGATGGTAGTAGGGGAACATCTAAGAAGGAAAATGGGCATGAAGTTGGAAGAGCAAGAAAAAAACGGAACCAGTGAGGACAATCTAGAAACCTGGTGGACAAACTGGAACCTGTGTTTGTATTTCACTGACTTAGTCTTGACCTTTGATGATGCAGGTGACCTGTAGGAGAAGCTAGTGCCCTTTGCCGCAGAACTGTGTATAAAGATGCAGCAGTTGAAGAACCTTTAGGAGGAGACCTAGCAGGAGTCAGAGGAGCTCTGGGCACGGGGGCTGCCCAGGCACTGCAACAGCTGAGCTGCAGAGCACAAAAGTAGCTATTACTTTAACTTCTGAGTTCCAAATGTTATGCAAATTTCTATTGAGGCCAACCCTAATCTGGAAATATGCAGGAAAAGGAATTCTGGGAGCCTAGTTCCAATTTAGCTGGATTGACAAGTACAAAGCCACCACAGACTCTTTTTATTATTACTTTCCTTCTTTATTCCTTTAAATGCTTTTAGCTGCTATTTTGTCTGATATAACTATTCTTATGCTGCTTTCTTTTGTTTTAGGTTTAGCTTAATAGAAATTTCCCATCTGTATATAACTGCTTATAGTAGCCATAAAAATGCATGTCTCAGATTTCCTAATGAGGAAGCATAATTGACTAGGTACCCCAGCTTCTGGTCTTCTGGATTCAATACCATATTCATGATGAGGCCACACTTTCCTCAAAGACTGAGCATATCAAGAGAACTAATGCAGGCCCATTTCTGGGACATGCAGAGTCCTCAACCAGGTGACTTTGATTCAAGGACTCCAGATTAGAGTGTCAAAAAATTTATTGGAACTGCACTGCAATCCAAGACTCTTCCTACTCCATCCTTCCTTTCCTCTGTCCTTCACAGGGTTCAGATCTACGTCACAGTCCGAAGGCTCCCATCTCATTCCCACCTTCCCCTTTTGTCCTCACAGACATTTTCTCCAATAAATTTCCTACACATTTAATCCTGTCTTAGTGTCTGTTTCTTGGAAAATTTGAACTAATGCTCGGTGTATGTGTGTGCTTTTTAAAATGTGTTTTTAAAAAGCATATAATTTTTAATCTATTCCAACAAATCTTTAAATGGACAGATTTAATCTACTTAACCTTTATCATGATTTATAATATATTTAGTCCTATGATTGCATTGTTTTCTGTTTGCCAGCCTTCTTTCTTTAATTTTCCCCTTTCATCGTTTCAATTTGACTGCTAGAGCCTACCTGTCAGGAAAAGCTTGGTGTACTGGAATAACAAAGCCTAAACTTTTGGTGGTTTCAAATCAAGGTTATTTCTCACTCATTCTACATGATCACAGGGGGTTGTCTTATTTAGTCACTCAGAAACCCAAACTGATGCAGGCTTCATCTCAATACATGCTTCCTAAGAGAAGAAGAGAAAGGAGAATATGCCAAACATCCACTTGGGTCTTACGCTGCCGTCTACAGGTGACACAGGCCACTCCCACTCCCACGTCATTGACCAAAAGAAGTTCCTTGGACATATCTGAATTCAAATGGGCAGGGAAATGCAATGCTTTCATGTGTCTAGATAAAGTAAGATGTTTGTGTATGGTCCAATTGACTCTTTAACTTTTATCCCCCTCTGCTGGGTTGGAAGCTATAAAACATACTCTTATTATTTTAATGATTATTATTAAACATGTTTTTAACGTACCTACTTAATTATACTTATTTTCTTAACAAGTTCTCAAATTTATATAATATTTTACTCTTTTACCCAAATTTTACATAAACCTTAATGGGTTTTAAGTATGTAATTTTTTTTGCTTTTTTTAAAAAAACAATTTATCAATTCTTCTTTTTGAACATTGTTTTATACCAATGATCATATTTTTTTATTTCAAGATTTCTAGTTGTTTATTTCTTTTGCATACATACCAATGCCTATTACATTTCTACCTGTCTTGTTTGATAATTTCATATTTCTTTAAGTGAAGTATATGCAACTATGTTTCATAGTCCATATCTGGTTCACTGTTATTTATATAAATAAAGTTTTATTGAAATAGTCATTCCCATTAATTTACATATCATGTATGTCTACTTTTCTGCTATAGCAGCAGAGTTGAGTAGTAACAAAAGAGACAGCATGGCCTTTAAAGCCAAAAAATATTTACTAACTGGCACTTTACAAAAGTTAGTTTGCAGACTCCTGCTTTAAGCAAATGACAGGTCTTTATTTTTTTTCTTTTGATCATCTTAAACATACTTTTTAAAAGTCTTTGTTAGACTGTTTTACAATACTAATTTCATCTGGAGGGCTGTCTTCCTTAGAATTGTATTTCTTGAAGGTCAGTAGTATTATGTTTTGAGCCTCCTTTGTCAGAGAAGAAGGCAGACCCACCATAGCCACTAGTTTCATTCGATGCCTAGTTCAAATCCTTGATACCATTAGGGAGCAAACTCCTATTCAATGTTGTCTGCTTCTAAACTAGGAAGTCCCCAGGCCTACAGCTTATTCTGCTTACCTCTTTGTATTTTTGCTTTGTATTTCTTTTTTTTTTTTTTAATTTTTTATTATGTTATGTTAGTCACCATACAGTACATCATTAGTTTTTGATGTAGTGTTCTATGATTCATTGTTTGCGTATAACACCCAGTGCTCCATGCAATACGTGCCCTCCTTAATACCCATCACCAGCCTATATCCTGCTTTGTATTTCTTAACCACAGAATTGTTTATCATATTTTTAAAACTAGGCAATACTTTTTGGCTTTCTTTAAAACAACTTTATTAAACATATTATTGACGTGTATTTGGAGCAGAGGGGTATCAGAGCATGAACTTATTGTACTCTCTTGACCAAATATCTCCATTATATATTTTTATGTGATGATATAATGGTATCTGTTTACTTTGTAATTAAAATCATAAGCACTCAGTCCAGATGAACTTACCTGAGTAAGTTGACTGTGAGGGAGCCACTATAAGATGAAATAAATTCAAGTTACATATGTCATGGAGTATATCACATTTTGAGCCATAAATGTCAAGTGGAATCCTTAAAGTAAAGAAGACATTTAAATTCAGCAGAAAAGAACTATTTTCACAGAAGACCATAAAAATTAATTTAAATAGACAATCTTAGTTTTTCTGCATTTGAAAATGACAAGAGAAAAATAACATCAGTTATTTAGTATAGCTGTATATTTTTCATCAAGGCAAAATGGCAGAGGCAATTTTTATGGACAAAGAGTAAACTCACTCATGAATATGCTACCAGTAATCATGAATTGTTTTTCAATTTATCTAATTTTAGAGCCCTAGTGATTAATGTCCACTATTAGTTTATTGCATAGTGGCTAAAGAAACAAAAAAGTGATAACCCATTTTTCTTTAGATTGGATTTGATTGCCTTACACAACATTTTTGGTTCTCTTCTTGGTTTCCAGATGAGCCCTGAAAGTCATGTTGAAGAACCACGAGATGGAAGGAGGCTGAGTTTCTGCGTTGCTGTCAGACTAGAGATGTTTATATGGACTGTTAGGTGAGTGAGGAATAAACTTGTGTTGCACCACTAAGATCTGGTGGTTTATCTGTTACTGTAGCTAGTGTTACCTAAACTAGTACAATGCTGGAGGGTGAGCTGCTGTTTCACACCTATTCTCCCAGCAAGAAAAAAGAAAATTATATGCGATTTTAGCTTAATGATGTATGATTTTCTATTCTAATTCATGTATGTCAAAGGAAAGAAGAAGAAAATTGCCTCATATTCATGAAAGTAATTTCTACATAAACACCCCTATGAGTTTTTACAACTGAAAACAAGCTATATATAGGTAATGGGATTCTATTTTTATTTTTTACTGAAACAAATTAAATATACATTTTATTTATTTAGGTGGTATCTCTGTGATTTGTTTCTGTTGAATGGATGCTTATTTAATTACTTTTTTCTTTTTTTATCAAGTTATGTTAGTCACCATATAATACATCATTAGTTTTTGATGTAGTGTTCCGTGATTCATTATTTGAGTATAACACCCAGTGCTCATTACAACACGTGGCCTCCTTAATACCTACCACCAGGCTACCCCATCCCCGACCCTCTCCCCTCTGAAACCCTCAGATTGTTTCCCGGAGTCCATGGTGTCTCATGGTTTGTCTCCCCCTCTGAATTTACGCCCTTCAGTTTTCCCTTCCTTCCCTAATTTCCTCAGTGCTATTCCTTGTGTTTCACATATGAGTGAAACCATATAATAGTGTTTCTCTGCTTGGCTTATTTCACTTAGTGTAATACCCTCCAGTTCCATCCATTTCGATGCAAATGGTGGGTATTCATCCTTGCTGATGGCTGAGTAATATTCCATTGTATATATGAACCACATCTTCTTTATCCAGTCATCTATCGAAGGGCATCTCAGCTCCTTCCACAGTTTGGCTTTTGTGGACGTTGCTGCTATGAACACTGGGGGGCATGTGCCCCTTCTTTTCACTACATCTGTATCTTTGGGGTAAATACCCAGTAGTACAATTGCTGGGTCATAGGGTAGCTCTATTTTAACTTTTTGAGGAAACTTCATACTGTTTTCCAAAGTGGCTGTACCAGCTTGCATTCTCACCAACAGTGTAAGAGGGTTCCCCTTTCTCACATCCTCTCCAATGTTTGTTTCCTGCCTTGTTAATTTTTGGATATAAGGCAGTATCTCAATGTAGTTTTGATTTGAATTTCCCTGATGGCTAATGATAAACAGTTCTTCATGTGTCTGTTAGCCATTGTATGTCTTCTTTGGAGAAGTGTCTGTTTATGTCTTCTGCCCATTTTTTGACTGGATTATTTGTTTTTTGAGTGTTGAGTTTGAGAAGTTCTTTATAGATCTTAGATACCAGCCCTTTATGTGTAATGTCATTTGCAAATATCTTCTCCCATTCCGTGGGTTGCCTCTCAGTTTTGTTGACTGTTTCCTTTGCTGTGCAGGAGCTTTTTATCTTGATGAAGTCCCAAAAATTCATTATTGCTTTTGTTTCCCTTCCCTTTGGAAACATGTCATGAAAGAAGTTGCTGTGGACAATGTTAAAGAGGTTACTGCCCATGTTCTCTAGGATTTTGATGGATTCCTGTCTCACATTGAGATCTTTCATCCATTTAGAGTTTATCTTTGTGTATGATGTTGTAAGAGAATGGTTGAGTTTCATTCTTCTGTATATAGCTGTCCAATTTTCCCAGCACCATTTACTGAAGAGACTGTCTTTTTTCTGTTGGCTATTTTTTCCTGATTTGTCAAAGATTAGTTGATCATAGAGTTGAGGGTCCATTTCTGGGGACTCTATTCTGTTCCATTGGTCTATGTGTCTGTTTTATGCCAATACCATGCTGTCTTGGTGATCACAGCCTTGTAATATAGCATGAAATCAGTCAACGTGATGCCCCAAGCTTTGTTTTTCTTTTTCAACATTCCCTTGGTGATTCAGGGTCTTTTCTGGTTCAATACAAATTTTAGGATTGTTTGTTCCAGCTCTTTGAAAAATGCCAATGGTATTTTGATAGGGATGGAGTTGAAAGTGTAGATTGCTCTGGGCAGCATAGACATTTTATCAACGGTTATTCTTCCATTCCATGAGCATGGAATGTTTTTCCATCTTTTTGTGTCTTCCTCAATTTCTTCCATAAGTGTTCTGTAGTTTCTAGAGTATAGATCATTTACCTCTTTACCACGAAAGATATCTTATGGTTTTTGGTGCTATTGTAAATGGAATTGATACCTTAATTTCTCTTTCTACAGTTACATTGTTAGTATATAGAAAAGCAACTGATTTCTCTGCATTGATTTTGTATCCTGCCACAGGGTAGTCTTTAGCTTCCAAGTGTTTGAATTCCTTCCAAAATTTTTCTTGTGATTTAATTCTAATTTCAAGGCATCGTGGTCTGAAAATATGCAGGGAATAATTTCAGTCTTTTGGTATTGGTTGAGACCTGATTTTGACTCAGTATGTGGTATATTTTGGAGAAAGCTCTGTGTGCATTCGAGAAGAATGAATATTCTGTTTTTTAAGGGTGGAATGTTCTATATATATCTATGAAGTCCATCTGGTCTGATGTGTCATTCAAAGTTCTTGTTTCTTTGTTGATCTTTTGCTTAGATTATCTGTCTGTTGCTGAGAGTGGAGTGTTAGAGGTCTCCTACTATTAAAGTATTATTATCAGTATGATTCTTTATTTTGGTTAACACTTGGCTTATGTAGTTGGCTGTTCCCATGTTGTGGGCATAGATATTTATAATTGTTAGATCTTCTTGTTGGATAGACTCTTTAAGAATGACATGTGTCTTTCTGTATCTCTTACTACAGTCTTTAGCTTAAGATCTAACTTGTCTGATATGAGAATTGCTACCTCTTTCTTTGGAGGTCCATTGGCATGAAAAATGGCTCTCCATCCCCTCACTTTCAGTTTAGATATATCTTTAGATCCAAAATGAGTCTCTTATAGACAGCATATGCTTGGGTGGTGTCTTTTTATCCAATCTGCAACCCTGTGCCATTTCATGGGAGCATTTAGGCCATTCACATTGAGACTTACTATTGAAAGATATGATTTTAATGCCATCACGTGCCTATGAAGTCCCTGTTTCTATAGATTGTCTTGTAAATTTCTGGTCTATATTACCCCTGGGGTCTTTCTTCTTTTATAGAACCCCCTTTAATATTTCTTGCAGGGCCAGCTTGGTGGTCACATAGTCTTTCAGTTTCTGCCAGTCCTGGAAGCTCCTTGTTTCTCCATCTGAATGACAGCCTTGCTGGATAAAGTTTCCTCGGCTGCATGTTCTTCTCATTTAGTACCCTGAATATGTCTTGCCAGCCCTTTCTGGCTTGCCAGGTCTCTGTGGACGGGTCTGACATTATTCTGATGTTCCTTCCTCTGTATATAAGAAATCACTTCCCCCTAGCTGCTTTCAGGATTGCTTCCTTGGTCCCTATAAAACGGGTGCAAATCTTAGGATTTGCAGGTTGTATTATTATTATATGTGGGGGCATTGATCTGTGTTATCGATCTTGGGAGGAGTTCCTCTCTGCCTCTTGGACATGAAATCTTATTTCCTTCCCCAGATTAGGGAAGTTCTCAGCTATGGTTTGATTAAATATATCTTCTAGACCTCTCTCTCTACCCTCTCAGGGATCCCAATAATTCTGACACTGGAACAATTCATGGTGTCATTAATCTCTCTCAGTCTGATCTCTTGGGCTTCAAGCTGTTTGTCCCAGTCCTTCTAGGCTTCCTTCTTTTCTATCATCTTATCTTTTAGCTCACTAATTAAGTCTTCTGCCTCGTTTACCCTGGCTGTTAGGGTATCCAGTTTAGACTGCATCTCATTCCTAGCATTTTTAAGTTTGGCCTGATTACATCTCATTTCTGCCCTTTGAGATTCTATGTTATTGCTAATATTTTTCTCAAGCCCAGAAATCAACTTCATAGTTGCTACTCTGAAGTTTATCTCTGACATCTTGCTTATATCCATATCCATTAGGTCTGTGGCAGAGGCCATAGTCTCTGATTCTTTTCTTTGTTGAGGGTTCCTCCCTTGGTCATTCTGTTGAGGGGTGGTTGAGGGAATGTACAGAGTCCAAAGTATTAACCACAACCCAAACAAGGTGCACCCGTTTTATAGGGACCTTAGGGCTGTTGTCCTCTTATTCTTCTTCCAGCCTGTCTTCTGGGGGAGGGGCCTGCCGCACTGTTACTCAGGCAACCCTTGCTTGGGCAGAGTTGCTCTGCCCTCTGTCAATGGGGTATGCTCAGTGGAAACCGGTTTTTTGAGCTTTTGTTCTCTGGCGGTTTTCCGCATCTCTTTTGAGAGTCAGAGCAGAAATGACCGCACGCAGTCCTCTGACCCAGAGCAGAGAAATCATAGTCTGCTCTTCACTGAGCTCTCCAAGACACACAGTCTCCATTTCTGTCTGTGCTGCTAAAAACCGCAGCCTCCCTGGTGGTAGGCCCCCCTGCAACTGTCCCAGAGGTTGATTCCAGGGCCTAGCGTGTCTCTGCCCTTTGTGCTTCTAAAACTGCGAGCCACCCCCAGTTTGCACACATCCACTCACAGCTTCTGGATCCTGTCTGGGGGCTGTACTAAAGTCCTTTTTCCCACCGCTACAGGTCTGGGAATCTGTGCCTGGTCCCCAGCATGGGATGCTTTTGTACTCCCGTGTTATATCACCTTCCCGGCACCAGGTTATGGTGGCTCCCTCCCCCTTCTGTTTATCTTCCAATATCTGCCCACAGAATCATGGCTCTGCCCTTCATACCTCAGGACCACCAGAGATTTTCTGCTTGTAGAGATCCAGATATGTATTCTTACATGAGGCTGATTTCGTGGGTGTTCAGAATGGTTAGGTAGATATCCAGCTAAATTCAGGGGACCAGTTGAAATAGGGTCCCCTACTCCTCCACCATCTTCCCACCGTCCCCTCAAGAGTAGTCTTATTTAATTATTTTAAACTTAAACTTATTCTCAAAAATTGAAATGGGATTTGAATGGTCTATAGGATTTTGAAAGTTATCATTGGGATGGATATGCTGCATGGTATATTAAATCCTACATAACCAAGAACAGGGCTTGCCTAGTGAAGCTTGAGAAAGACTATTTTAGAACCAATAAAATAGAGGAGTCTTAATACTTACATAAATAATTTGCACTACACTCTCTTGAAATTGCTTATCTTTTTCCTTCAGCATTTTAAAGATGTCATGCCATTGTCATTATTGATTCTGATGAGAAGTCTGACATAAGTATTATTGGGTTTCTTTTCCCCCTGAATGTAGCATATGTTTGTGTGTCGGGATGGGGGTAGAGGTCAGGTATCTGCTTTTATATTTATATTTGGTTTTTGGATGTTTGACTTTGTATTTATCCTATTTGAGATCTACTACATTTTTTTTTTGTCTGGGATTTGTGAGTTGAGATCTTTCATAAATTTTGGACATTTCTTGGCATTCATCTCCTCAAATATTTTTTTGGGTACATTTTCTTCCTATTCTACTTCTTGGAATCCAATACGGTACATTTGATCACAGGTTTTAGATGCTTTTCTCAGTTCTTTAATTTTTTTTCCTCCTTTTATTTTAGTTTGGATAATTTCAATTAATTTGACTCTGAATTCACTTATCCTTTCTTCTGCTTTTTCTAGGCTACTGTAACATACACAAATTGAATGAATTCTACGTTTATGATATTTTATTTTTAAATCCTAGAATTTCCTCTTTTTCAAAAAAGTTTCTAGTCCTCTACTGAAATGAAGTTCCCCATTGTATCCATATGTTGACCACTTTTTCCACCAGTTTTAAAAATATATTTATAGGGGTTCCTGGGTTCCTCAGTCAGTTAAGCTTCTGCCTTTGACTCAGGATCCCAGGGTCCTGGGATTGAGCCCCACATTGGACTCTCTGCTCAGTGGGGAGCCTGCTTCTCCCTCTCCCTCTGTGCTCTCTTCCCCTCCCTCTGTGCTCTCTCTCTCTCTCAAAAATAAATAAATAAATAAATAAATAAATAAATAAATAAATAAATAAATTGTAAAAAATATTTATATTAAATTTTTTATTTTCTAATTCCAACATTTTGGTCACATTTGCGTTTACTTCTATTGACTATTTATTGTTTTGATGGATGACATCACCCTGCTTGTTTACATACCACAGGATTTTTAATTTTATGCCAGAAATTGTGTGTAAAAGTACTGTAAATATTATTTACTGAAGAAAAAGAAACGTCATGCCTGTGATAGGCTGCATGTGATGAAGCTGAAGCAGCCTAATTTGTAGTTGAGCTGGCTCTGAGGCTTGTGATAGCTTTTGTTAGATCAGTAGTTCACCACAGGTTTCGAATGTTTTATGAGAAGAATTGGGACTAGTTTATCTGAGCAGTAGTATAATTCTTTATGTCTTACAGCCCAGTAGCCATGCCACCCAGATTTTTTTGGTTCCTATGGTGTTCTCTTGGCTTTCTCCAGCCAGGCTTCTGACTTTCTGAGCTTCATGAGCTCTATTTCTGCATTGCTGCTGTGCTTTTAGCTCTTGGCATGCTACTGCCTTGCACTCAGGTAAGAGCCATGAAGGACTTAGGAGATGATGTTTCTCAGCTCTCCAGTCATTCACCCAGGTTTCAGTTGTTATGTACTTGATCCGCTTTTCAGGAATCTCTGTATCTTCTTTCCCTGTCCACAGGATTTAGAGCATGACTGTATGCACTCTGTAAGGCTTCAAGTACAGTAATCTCTCCCCGTCCTCTGCTCGGCTTCCATCCTTCAGCTGGCCATACATGTATTCAGTGAAAGCTCTGATAAAATTGGGATTGAGCACACTCTCAAGGACCTCCTTCATGATAGCCACATGAGGCTATAAAGCGTTTAGTAAAATTGTGGCTTGTTTCTCCTTACTTCTGTCTACAGTGAGTTTGCTCCTCCTCCTGTGCCCATGGATTTGGGTTTCTTCTCTCCTAGGAAAGGTTCTTACCTTTTGGGAATTCAATCCATTTATATTTCTTTTTATCTTCAGCTCTCTAGTGGAAAAAAACCAAAACCATATTTTTATAATTTGTCTGCCTTGTTTTCTTTGTTAGAGTGGGAGAAGCGGTCTCCTGATTTTCTACATCCTAACCAGAAGCACCTATATCCTTATAATAAATTCCTTTTCTGCTTTAATTAGTCAGTTATTTTTGATGTTTGCCAACAAGAACCAGAATTGGTATTATTCATCATGTATTAATCAAGAGGAATAAGTAAACTTAATCACAATCACATAAATTAAATTATTAAATTATTTAATTTCAAGTAATATTCAAATAATTATTTTTGGAAATTACTTTTATCATATACATATGAATGTGACTACTGCTTCCTCATGATCTTAAATCTTTTGATTCAACTAAATTCCATTTCTTCTATTCCTGTTCTGAAGCAAGATTTTTAAAAAATATATCTTATAGATAGCCTTCCTCATAAGTACATGAATATAATCTTTCTATATAGCCTCAGACTGAATAACCCTTTAATGTATTGCATATATTAGTATATCTAATATGTAATATTTTATATACATAGACATTCTGATTTCATTAATCATTTTTTCTGCTTCTTTTCTGGGACCTCTACAATTTCTTATACTTCTGTGATCATAGGAAGACTAAAATGAGATATTGTATTTACACAAATGAGAACAATGTGTGTACTAGTTTTATTATCTTTTGTAAAGCTGTTCCTAATTCTTTCAAAGATCATTGTATATTCTACAGGCAAAATGGCATTACTTTAAATTATCATGTATTGATTTTGCAAATAGATAATTAATCCTCTATATTACATCTGTGCATTTTACTTTATGCTCCTTATTTAGTGGAGACACAATTAGAAACAAATGTTTCTATGTTATCAAATATGTGTATGAATTTTCTAGCTTTAATTTTTCTAAGTGATCACAGTGCATTTCATTTCTTAAAGAAGATATTTGAAATAGCTATATGCAGAAGTATTTAGTTTTTAGTTAAATTATTGAAATTGTATCACAAATATTTGGTCTCTTTTTTTGTTTTTGCTGTTGTTGTTGCTGTTGACCTATTACCTAATGGTGATAGACCTTTCTGCCCATTGCCAAGGGCCCAGTTATTTATTGTTTACTAATATATATACTAAAGCTCCTAATTCTTATAGTCTTCATCTATTCGTCAATCTCTATCATGCCAGACTGCTACATGAGACACATGAGACACATTTCTCATTTGATGGGAATGGTCTTCACACTACTTGAGAAAATTGATTTACCACTTGTTCAAATATAGAGACAGACCTTGCTACTGACTCAAAGAGATAGGGCACCTTGTCAAAGAAGGACATGGACCATAGAATAAAGAAGCCAAGTGTGGTAGGTTGCATTAATATCAAAATTTCCTACCTGATCCTTACGGGGCACTACTATGAACCATCCCTGTGGGAAGATTATGGTTCCCTGATATCAGGTTTTACCATGTAACTTCCTTTGGCCAATTAAATGTGAATAGCAATGTCACATGCCAGTTCTGGGAAGATGCACTGAGAGCCATTGCGTGGTAGTGCCATTCTTCTTTTTTTTTAAGATGTATTTATTTATGTGAGAGAGAGAAAGAGAGCTGGGGTAGGGGCAGAGGGAGAGGGAGAGAGAGAATCCCAAGCAGACTTCTCACTGAGGGCCGAGCCCAATGCGGGGCTCTATCCCTCAACCCTGAGATTAGGACCTGAGCCGAAATCAAGAGCCAGGTGGTTAACTGACTGAGCCACTCAGGTATTATTCCCTTCCCCCTGCTGTAAGAGTAGCAATATCCCAGGTAATGACTGATCTTTCAGCCTATATCCGAGAATAAAGAAGACACATAGAACAATATATATGTAACATGAATAAGAAATAAACAATTTTTGTTGTAAACCATAGAAATCTAGAAGTTGTTTCTTACTGTGGCATAATCTGGTAAAAGTTTACCCATAATTTTAGGGGGTTAGAATTGTATACTATGTTTATGGCTTTGTTCCTAAAACAAGTATAGAAGTACAGTTTTTCTGGAAATGTTTAAAGTATTTATATATGTTTATTCCTGAAAAGTATTTATTAGATTAGAGATGGAAACTTCTTTAAGAACTTTCCCTGATTCCTCATTTTCATCTAGATGCTCTTTTTCTTTTTTTCCTTATCATCCAATGCAAACATGTAAATATTTCTTAAGTGTCTCATCAATTAGACTGTATACTTTTTGGGAGAAGTGACTTTGTCATGTTTCATTTTAGGTACAACATCTAGCACAGTACCTAGACCATGCTGATGCTTCTAAATGTTCGCTAATATGTAGACACAAATCCACAATCTGAAAAAGCCAAAGTGGCTAATTTGCAGCAAACTTGACCTGATCTGAACTGATTTGACAAGAAAACCTGATCTGAACTGACATGAAAGCATTTATAGTCATTAATTAACCTACACAGAATGAACATTTATAAGTTTGGCTTAGGAAATATTAAACATTTTATTGTAGGGTGCTGCTCTAGGCTCCCCAGGTGATGTTACATGATATGGTGTATATGTATTGTATCACCTTTCTACAATCCCTCAAATTCTGATTTCTAAAACACATCCTGGCTCCAGGAATTTAAGATAAGAGATTGTGGACTTGTGTCAGCAAATGAGTGTTTTCTGGACTGTGACCAACCTTTTTTTCTTTGTAGTTATATATGCTTTCATCCTTTATCAGATAAATGCCTTTTAGGATTTTTCATAGCAGCCTTGAATTTATTTATAACTTCCAAGAATTTTGCACCTAACCACATGAAAAGAGCATAATTGCAATTTCAACATCCATAGTTTGATAATAATATGACTTTACTAGCATGTAGATATAAATATTGATGGGTCTTGTTCATGAAGTCTGCCATGCTAGCATTAAAGGAAGATATGTAAATATTGACATACTTTTAACCTATAGAGTAATTTCACAGGGTGAAAGTAGCCATTTTGGGAGTCTAACAGAAAAATTAACTGTGAACTAATATTTGTTTCTAGTGCCTCTATGTAAGAAATAATAATCATCCTGCATTAGGAATTCATCATTAATATAGTATTACACAGTGAGTGAGTGGAAAATCACACACATACTCACACATATACATGGACTAGAATCGTGTGTTCTGTTAAATGGTACAAATGAGGCTGGGCCTCTCAGTTGTAATAATGTAATTCCAATTTTTTCCCGATCTATAAGTGGCACTGATGGGTTAATGTTGGCCATGCTTGGATCTATATTGCTACTATATTTTCTCCATGTATAAATTCTAATTTAATCATAGATAAAATGGCAATAAAACATACACAAGAGTTTTAATGTAGTCCATGCCATTTGCTGCTTTTTGATATAAGCTGCTTTATATTCTGATTATGTTGCTGCTATAAAATGAACAAAGGGTAACATGGAATTTGATAAAGACAAGAAAACTTTTATTAAACTTTTACAACAGTGAAATAAATTATTCATGCAATTGCATGAATAATGGTATCCATGCTGATTAAATCAGCTAAGAGGAGGCAAAATATTCACGTGCATGGCATGAGTTCCATTTTCAAACAGTTCTGAAATGAAAATGTAATATAAAACAACACAGTAGTCGGTCCCCAAAAATGGAAAGAAAAAATGTGGAGTACAGTATTAATTCAAAAGAGGAGGGAAAAGTTTAAAGCACTTGCACTTCTGAAATCCGCTAGCCAGAAGGAATTTTCAAAGACAGAAAAAATAATCCACCACTTCAAAGGAATTTAATGAAAGAGAAATAGCAAAGATGACTAGGGTGCAAGAGGGACAGACCTAAGGCTTAGAGAAGGGAGAGAATGAGTATTTATGCAATGAACCATTGCATAGCTTATTCCATTGGGGGCTTGAATAAAATGGGCTTCTCTCCAAATTGGGCTGTTGGGAACCTGCCAGCATTTTTGGGATAATCTAAGAAAGGACCTGCTGCTGGTAATAAATAAGGTGTCTTCCAGATCTCTGCGACCCGCTTTAAGATTTGTGACTATCACTTGTCCTGTCATCAAAATGTTCGCAGAAAGAAAGTGTCAGAGTTCATACTTCTTCCCTTTCCACATCACTGAGCACAAGAAATGGAGGAGAAAACCCCTGCCACCCACAGAATTCCAAAGAGCTGAGTGCATGCTGCAGAGCACGCTGACGAAGTAGGAGGAGAGGAAAAATAGCTCCTACTTGAGCCTAGCAAAGAAGTGGGGAGGAAAAAAGGGCGCATGGGGGAAGGAGACTGACCAAATGGTAGCATTCCTTACCAACCATGCACAAATCCACCTTCAGAAAAATTCTTCGCCACAGACAGGATACTTTTTATTATCAGCCAGTCCCTCTGATTAGAGTGCTGGCATCTGGTCCAGTTCGTCAGGACCGCTGGAGACCACTGGTGTCTGTAGGACTCTTTGCTGACAATCGGCCAGCATACATGGCCAGGCCTTCCTGCCTGCTCGCCACTTGGTCTGTTTTGATTGGTTCTTTGTCCTGTTTGGTGAGTGCTGGTGCCATGCTACCTATTCTCTGTGACTGTCACCTTTGTTCTTAATCCAAGCCACTGAGAGCGCCCTGAAGAATTCTCTCATCCCCGGGGAAACTCTTCCGTATTTTCCTCTCTGACCTCTTCCTCCTTCTATGTGCCCATGTCCCCCCCTTCCTCATTTGCCTCCTCTTCTGACTAGACCTGTGGCTTTTTCAGTCTAGGAGGCCTTTTATTAAGTGAAGGAGTAAAGACAGAAAGGTTATGGAATTTTCACTGGAAACCCTTTCCTCCTCAGGGGGTACATATTGTAACGTATACCTATTTTAGTCTTACCTTATACTTTGAGAAAAGCCATCTGTTTGTAATCCTGGTGCCCCTCGTTTTGCCAGTTTTTCAAAGCTCTTTCTTTCTTTGGAGAGTCAAACAACAGCGAGCTGAGCTCCCAGCCTGCCTGACTGAAGCAAGTCCAGGGCTGTTCTTGAACATTTCTAAGCATCCCTCATGGATGTCACAATGCTGCATAAAGCTATTCAGGCTTCTGCCTGTCACTTTTTACGGGGGACCACTGCTCCCACACCATACTCCACCAACTATCTCATTATTCTTGTCCATGCTGCTGCCACTATCCCTGTATTTCCCCAACCCAAAGCTATTGTGTTTGACAGGATTAATGAAGACTTGTAGGGTGCAAGAGGGGATTTAAAATACAGAGTGGAAAACACTCTTAAACAATCACTGTCAGAGTCTATGTACTGCCTTTCAAAGGATCCCTTTGGTTTCCCCCCCTTCTTGCCTCTCACAACTGGCACATATGGTGCCCTGGTCCATAGTTCCTTTCTTAGGCCCTCTCCTCCTAGAATATAGAGCCCCAACCCCTATATCTGGGCCTGTAGGAGGAAGTAAAAACCATTGCTGAATGTGAAAATAATCCCAGCAGTGTCATGCTACCCTCCGAGAAGGCAACTGATGATTTTTAAAAAAAATGGAATATAGTATACGTAAATCCTGTTCCAAACTATGGCCATTTGGATGTGGTACTAGTCAGCACTTCTCTGAGAACAGTGGTTAGGTGCATTCATTACATACCCATGACTAAACAAGGCTCAGCAAAGTGGTATCTCTCACACAAAGCAGGTGGGTTTTTCAGGGACAATGCACAGGAGACAATATGAGAAAATCTATATTAAATAAATATCGTGTAATATAATGCTGAAACAGAATTATTTAAATGCTAGTGATCCCATTTCTCTTTATATGCCAAACTCTGCTGCCATGAATGGTGGCCCTGTTATGTCATGATGCTGCCTGTAAGAAAGAATGGCCTTTCCCAAATCATACAGCTGGACTAGTCTTTGTTCTCGCACAGTATAATGTTGTACCTAGTGAATACAACAAGATTGAACCGTTAACAGTATTTTTAAAATCCTATATGTACTAGTCATTGGGCTTGGTGTTCAGGATAGAAACATGATTAAATTGTGGCTCCCGCTTTTAAATTGCTTCCAGTCTAATAGGAGAAACAGACTGAAAGAAGTACATAGTGCCTTACACACAATAATAAAAATGCATATAGGATATAATGAGTGCAGGGTCAATTCTGGGAGGGATGAGGGGAGGAGCAGGGGAAGAAAGTTCTTCATCGACTGGGTCATGCCTGAGTTGAATCTTGATGATGAGTGTTATGTGCCAGATGGACAGACTGGGAGTGGCGGTGGTGGGTTTTCAGATGTGTTTGAACTGAAGAGTGTGAAAAAGGATGCATGAGAGCCCTTCTCTAATAACATCAGACAACTTTCTCTCCTCATCATGTTTTTGGGATTCTTCCCATTGCAGTCATTAGTATTTCCAAAATAATACAAAATTTAGGAGACGATACCTTATTAAAAGCAAACAGAATCAGCTTCAGGGTTCAGAATGACACATTCCTGCAGCAGATAAAGTGATTCCTCTAGCTTTTTCTTTCTATAGCCAAATCTTTAATGTACTATATGTTCCACTATCTCTAAATGCTAATGGTAAAAACATCAAATCCTTGATCAAGGTGGGGGAAAATGAAGACAGCATAGTCATGTCAGTGATAGATCTATATTTACTCAGTAAAGGCATGACTGGACTAAATTATGAATCCTGTCTGTCAAACTGCACAAAATATAGTCAGGTTGCTGATTTCAGAATTTATAACACGTACTGTTTTTATATTTGAACTTGTTCATAGAAGGAAAATTTTTAAGAGTCTATTGCAGTATAAATTTATAACTACTGTACTGCCTGAAATATATTTCCATTGTGTAAACTAAATTTGTGAAGAAGAAAGGCTAGTTGAAATATGTTTACTGTATTAAAGTTCAAATGTTCCTTGTCCTATGGAAGAGGGCTGCAGAAAATTCTAGAATTTGCGTGTACAGGGAAAGACTGTATCCTCCGCTGCCTGGAACTGTGTTAGTTTTTTATATCCCTGCCATGTTTCTATGTCAGGGAGACCCAGATCTTTTAGGGGATGTGACCAGGGAAGAAATAGGTATTGCCTCAGAAACTCAGCTGTGTAGAAGTTGAATTTTCTGAGCGCGCATTTCTCTGCAGTGAGAGTGTGCTTTAGGTGAGAAGCATCAACATCTACTTGTTATCATGGTAGGAAACTGTGGAAAACAATAAAGGAAGGGACTGTCCCCTTTATAATTAACTAACTGCTATATATACTTTATATTCTTAGTGCTTTGCTAGGCCCTCTAAGAGATAAAAGAGAAAAATCAATCAAATGATGGGCCGTGTCTAAATCCCTTCAATGTGTTCCCAACACTTTCAGTAAAAATCAAAGACTAGGGGGCATTTGAGTGGCTTAGTCGGTTAAGCGTCTGTCTTTGGCTTAGGTGATGATCCCAGAGTCCTGGGATAAAGACCCACATGGGGCTCCCTGCTCAACGGAGAATCTGCTTCTCCCTCTCCCTCTGCGGCTCTCCCTGCTCATTCTCTCTCGCGCTCGCTCAAATAAATAAATAAAATCTTAAAAAAAAAAATCAAAGACTGGAAAGCCCTGCGCAAGTCCTACTCCAAACCCAGGATGTTAGTGGGACCCTATCTCTTTCTGCTTCTCCCCTAGCTCAGTACACTCTAGCCATACTGGATCCTTTGCTTTTCTTGAACATAAGGCCATTCTTCTGCTGCACATCCGTGGCACTGGCTGGTCTCTCCATCTGCAAGCTCTTTCACCAGATGTCCTCATGGCTTACTGCTTCAGTTCCTGTGTCAATGTCATCGTCTTAGTGAGGCTTCCCTATTACCGCATTTAAAATTTCAACAAAGTGCTTCCACCCCCATCACTCTGCACTTTCTTTTTCCATCTCCTGCTTGTCATTTCTTTATTGCCCTCTTTACTTTCTGTCATACTGAGTATTTTACTTTTTTGTTTATTGACTCTCTCTAGAAGGGAGGACAGTGATCCTTCCCCCCCCCCCACTGCTGTATGCCCAGAGCCTGGGTACCAGCACCTTATCCTTTTGATAGTACAGTGCCTGCCTCCCATAGCCCTGGTTGTTTACTCTTTCCTGAGTGCAGCCACTGTGTGGCCTTGCGTGGCATGGTGTCCTCCTCCCCTGGACTGTGAATATATGTGACTGAGAAACTGCATGGCATGCATCTGTCCGGTGTCAGGTGTGTTTGGCCATCCTCAAAACCCTGGGGCAGGAATGCCTCCATCACCAATAGGGTGAATAGGAGACAATTAAAACAAGGAGATGCTTACAAGGCAAGATGTATACAAGAATCAATAATGTAATTGAGGATGTCTAAGAAGGTGGTAAATTAGGTGACAGTAAAAGTACGGTGGGAGTTCCGAAATCTTTGTATACTAATTTTAATTTAATAAGTGAAGTCTTTTATGAAAAATTATAATAAAGACTGAAATTGGAATAAAAGTGCCTAGCACATGTCCTGTTTAGTGCCCTGTTCTGGATTATTTCTGCCTTCCATTGTCTTTTAGCTATTTTAGTAAGTTGCAGAAACCTGATAATAATGTAATGACTCTTGTCCATAGAAATAAAAAATGATTGTATCTGGTAAAAGGCAATTGACTGTTGCCCTTTAGATAGACCCACTTTGCATCTCTTTATAATTTCACCTCAAAATTCTTTTATACACACACACACACACACACACATAAGGTTCTTAGAATTCTCCTTTGAACCAGTTGTAACATTTTACTGTTTTTGTCATTCATTGATGAGTTAAATAAGATCTGTGATACATATTCATTTTATATGAGAGGCATAATTTCATCCTTAAAAAATTACGCATTAACAATGTCATTTCTACTAAAACATGAAAAATTGCTTGTACTATCCTATCCTTATTCTTGTCATAAGCCACTTTAAATTTCGAACAATATGGTAAATTATAATGAAATCAGGCATGTGAGATTATGACTATGTCTACCTGAAAGCGAACATCTGGAGGAAACATGAACATTTCAGGCAGCCAAAATTCAGATACTTGGCTCTGAGTAGATAAAACATCTGGATTTTTGTGAATTGATTAATTTCCATCCGCCTCTCCTATTTTGGCTTTATTCAGATACAGCCTTTCTTCTGACCCCATACCTTTTCCTAGCACTCCACAAACACCCCTCTCTGTTGTGTAGAAAGGATTTATTTTTTTCTACCTTTTTCTGTTCCTTCACATAGTATACATGATAATAGACTATTTTTGCTTAATTATTACTTAAACTATTGCTTGAAGCCATCAATAAGGACAAAGGAAAATAAAGACATTTGTATTTCGTATACCTGAGAAATAATTTTATTTTGGCTTTTCAATAGGTAATTATAAGAAGATTATTTCATTTATTTTCATACATTTTTGTGGGTTTTCTTTTCTTGAGAGCTCTTTCTGCTAAATATTCCACAATACAACACATGTACAAATAAAAAATATGTATCTGTCCATTTTGTATTCAGCATCACACTCTTGCAAAGAGACAAATGGGAGGGGGCATTGAAGACTCATGATGTGCTTTAGAAAGTTCCTAGATACATCATACAAACTCAAGGCCATGACTAGGGAGGAAGGTCATAGCGCCAAAAATGTATCTGGACCTGAAAGTACGATGTAGCATTCACTTCAGTACCTCAAATAGTGAGTCTAAGTGGTCAAAGCCAAATTGTCAAATCAGTGACTTTCATTTTTATTATAGATTTACCACTTGGCAACTGTTACAACAACAACAACAAAAAATCTCAAAGAGTGCAGAAAGAACTAGTGCAGTGGGCTGTCCCAGTTTATATTCAGTTCCAGTTTATATTCAGTTTTGTCAATTTGACCTTCACAGGTCTGTAATTACTGTAATCACAGCCTGCTGGACGTGCTAACAATCAAAGCATCCCAATTTGAACAGTTCAACAATAGCCTTTTTAATAGGGGTAAAACCATGCCAAAAAGACTGGCTGCTTTACTTCCAGCCTTTTCTGAAACACTGGATAATAGGGAACAGGTATCTAACAATTCACTTCTTAAAGATAGGCTGTACAGAGTGACCCCAAGTCTGTTACTAAGAGAACCACTTAGAAAGAGGGTTCCCTCCACCCCTTTCTGGCTGATTCTTCCTAATGTTGCCTAACGATGTAGACAAAATATTGTCTACTTCTAAGACCTTCACTTTGAACACCCAGTGGTGCCTGTGACATTTTCAAAGGTTGAAAAGAATTAGTAAAATAAGTTAGTGTGAGATAGCCCAAAATGCATGGCTGTTATTGGGGACTTCTTTCCCCACAAGTAATAGGGAGAACCGTATTGATTTATTAGCATGTTAACCTCAGGCTTGTGTTGCATTTTCTGTTGTTTCCATCTACTATCACTACAGATTTACCGTGAATTATCTTGACATCTTTCTCAATGCCTTGTGGACAAACATAGGCATTTAGAAGATCCTGACTAAGATTAGAATAGACTTTGGTCTTGAAACAGTTTGTGGTTCATGTTTTTGTGGTTGTTTTGTATTTGCTAATTGGTTCTTATATGAATTGTAATCTATAAATCTGTACTCCTACAGCTCTAGAGTATCAAGGCTCAAAGGAAATCAGAAAATATCTAGCCTATATCTTTAATTTTTTTCTTTTTTGCCAAAGGACCTTTTTTAATAAGTTAAATCAATGTATAAAAACAAATAAAAGCAGAGCTTCTCGAGCCCAGACATGCAGAATCCTACCTGCTAAGTGTCTCTTTTATCACCTCTCCCCAGCCTCCACCATAGCAGAACTCTAAGGCACCAGGAAACACAGTTTGAAATTTAATCCAAGGTTCCAAAGCCTAGAGAGATAAAGTGACTTAGCCAAGGTCACTACTAACTTCTGGAGTCACCTTTCCCTGACCAGCTGAATCAACCACAAATAAACACTAAAAATATTATGGCAAGCAATTACTTATCCCTCTGTTATATATTTTTCCCACTGTCTTCCCCTATTCTTTTATTCTACTCCAAAAGACTGGCAAGTACTATCCTAGTGATTTTGGTTCTAGTGGCAGCAGGACTAGTCCAATCAACCGTGTGAACCAGTGCCCACCTTCCAGAACTAGCCTTGATTAGAAAAGGGGATGTTCATAACACGGATGGCACCAGTAACGAGGACCATTTTTTTACTGAGGGTACCTAGTGTACACACACTGTGGAATACACATCCAGGTTGAGAAATAACCTCCCCAGAGGCTGATCTCTCTCACTGCCAAAGCGCAGTGTGTGCTAGGCAAATGAGAACATTGCAGGTTTTGTATATCCCCTGCCCTTGTCCGAGGGTATGGAAAATTACCCTGCTGGCTTGGAAACTCAGATTGTCTTTGTGAAACAAATCTCACAAACACTGTAGAAAGTGGCCAGAGTGAATTCACTGGAGATGCTTATGCTTTCATTAGAAGTCATCCTTTATTTACTATCAAGGAAGATACTGGTTGGGGCCCACTTGAACATGAAGGTTCTATGTTGGACCACTTCTGAGTCCAGAAGAGGCATTAAACTAGGAGGAGAGCTGCATAAATGGAATGTAAAATGTCAGGATAGAGAGGACATGTAGAACAAGAAGCAAAACTAATATTTATTGAGCAGCTACTGCATAACACTTGCTCCGCTAGGTCCTCTCTTTACTTATTTTATGAGTCTAGTAACCCAATATGAAAGTCATTATTATCCCTACGACACATAAGGATCACAGGGGAAAGATCACCCAGCTCCCCATGTCCTGGGTCTGTCTGGCAACTCTCCCTTCAAAGTCATTTCACAGAATTATGATGGTAAGAAGTTGAGTAATATTGGGGACTTTAGGTTTCACGACTCAGGGCTATAAAGCATTCGTAGGATGGTCTTGCCTACATTCCTCAAGAACACTGCAATTTAATTAAAGGCAAAATAACATGACACCTTAAGGTCCCAGCTTTCTAGTATATTGTTAAATAAGTTACCACCATTTAACCTTTGAGGACTAACTGGAACATGTAATTTGTAAGCCAAATGTAGCACTTTTTTTAGGATGAGTGGGTCAAAATAAATCAGTAATGGAATTGAATGAAGCTTCAGTATTTCTAAAATATTGTTTAAGGAGTTGCCAAAAAATTATATTATATTACTTTTTCTGAATAAATAATAGACTTCAATTATCAAACAAACCTTTCGATAAGTATCCAGTGTGTTCAACAGGAACAAATAGTTATGAATATTGTATGTAATGTTCTACTTCTAACATTCTAAAGTTCTTATATTAATCACTATTTAGGACTGCTGTGGATATATCTACATTTTCTCAGAGTGATGGAAAAGTGGCCTGGAGGAATGAGCAAAACTGATGTGCAAAGTGAGGAAGGAAAATTTAAATACAAAGCAATTTCTCTAATAAAATGCTCAAGCAGTCTAGAGTAATTTGGGTGCTTGGTGAATCATTGCTTAGCAATTCATGAACACTGTGGGTGCTTGGAATTCAATTCCATTGTCCTCTATCTGAATTGCTTTGAAAAAAAGGTCACATGAGAAGGAAAGGAAGTTTTGACTTTCACATGCCTGTTATTGCTAAGGAAACCACTTCCTCAGCATTCACATATTCAGCATGTCTTCACTTTTGGCTTCCATACAAATTACATCTTGGGACTGCATTAAGAAACAAACAAGGGTGGAGAATATTTTAAAAACTCAACTCAACTATGACATGTTCACAGACAAAAAGAGGAGCATTTTCAGATGCCCTCTGTATTCCAAAGTACTCTAGGTATGCCTGGATGGAGTCTCTAAGAGCTAACAGGATGTCTGAGATGCGAGGGAAGTGGTCTGTGATCTGCCAGTAAACAAATGAGAAGCTAATACGGCTTTGTTGTGTTTTCTGATTGGCAATGGCTCTGAACTATCTCCTACTTGTAGTCGCGGACAAAGAAACAGGAGATGAATTACCATGTTCTAGGACTGAGTGTTCCTTTCCAATTCAAATTGCAATAAGAAATAAAAATGGTTAGTCTTCCAGTGTGTAGATTATATAACTTGTCTCCTTTGTGTGTTTTTGTTTTGGTTTCGTTTGGTTTGGTTTGGTTTTTGTCTTTTAAGGAGAAAAGAATAAAATGAAGGGATATTTTAGAATGACTGGGGTCATCAATGGGCCTTATTGCAAATACAGTACAACTCAGAAGTAGCTATTTTTGGCTTAAGTGGATCTTAACTATTTGGTGGTTTCTTTGCTTTTATTTACATTTCTATTTTTAACCCAAATAGAAAAGTCTTGTGTAAACTGCCTCTTTATCCATTGTAGAAATACAACTATTTTATTTCTCCCTGTTGCTGGGAATAATGATTAGTACCCAGATCACAAATCTGAGGTGTCTGGGGTCCATCTCTTTCAATATCCTGATTCTGTCAGCACCAGGATTTGTGGTTCATCTTCTGCCTTTTAGTTCTCAACCTTGTTCATGAATCATAGGTTCAGAACAAAATTGCACTGTTATTAAGAGCAATCTGCAAACAACTACTCAATAGTGAACTTAGAAGAGCGTTCACTTGTTATTACATGGCAGCAAGTATGAAAGAGGCAATTCTTAGCTGTAATAAACCTGGAGGCATAGCATTACCTGAACGATATTTTATATCCACAAATAATAGAGTTAATATCAAATGGGTACCTTAAGCATTTAAAATGCATTGCTTCAGAACTCTAGGATTTAATTTTTATTTTTAGTATATGAGAAAGCTAAATATTTTGAGTGACCGAGAAAATACAGAAAGATGCTTATTTACTTATTTATTGATGATCATCTGTACACATTCCTCAGAAATTTCTGTAAGCACTATTTTTGGGTTGACACTACAGAAAATTTATAAGCTTTATAATATGCTTTGGTTTCTAACTGGGAGGATGACAACGATAATGACCGTAATAGAAATAGCTAATGTATATTGAGAATTTAATAAGTGCCAATCATGGGGTTAATCACTTTACCTATATTATCTCATTTAATCCTCACAACAACCTTGTGAGGTTGATACTGTCATTATCTCTGATCTTCACATGAAAGACTGAGACTCCTGGAAGTTAAGTATTTGCTTAAGTTCACTCATTTAGTAAACAATGGGGCTAAGATTTGAAAACTAGTAGCCTCTCCTCAGAGTCTGAGCTCTTAACCACCACAGTAGGTGTTTCTAGAGAGAAAGCCTTTGACATAGACTGATTTGATACCAGGAGGCTGAGGTAAGCAAAGGATCCCCCCCCCCCCCCGCCCTGCTCCTTTCCTGTCTTAGTAAGTATATATGTGTTACTCATGTGCCATTCTTTTGAACTTAAAGTGTCAGTTACCACAGTCCTCTGGATAGGGAGGGGCTCATCCCCAGCATCAATCACCCAGGAAAGAGGAGGTCTCATGTGAGAAAAAAAGAGGAAACATTTGGGCAGGTAGACTAGGTGAGAGTAGAGGTCTTGGTGTGGGTGTCTGGGTAGTAGATGTGCTAGGGTAACAGTGACTCTCACTACCCCACCATCCTCACCTCCTGAGGACAGACTAGGAATGTAAAAGGGAGCCCCGTGGTGGTGGACAGCAAGATGAGGAAGATAAGTTATGTCTTGTCAAACTGGAAAATCAAGTTTCATGCTATGCCCTTCATCTATTTCCTTTAGTGGAGTCACATTTAAATGTTCACTCTGTCAAAGAGGTGCTCCAAGGATACTAAGGGAAGGGTCGTTTGGCTATGTTTTGTCAAAATAAATTTCTAGGCCCAAGATGGAGCTGGTCCTGTCCAGGATACCACGTCAGCAAATGAAAAGCTTAGGTAACTTTCATGTCTCTGTAAATGTTCCCCTTGACCAGAAATGCAATACTTCCAGTCAGCCAATTCCCAAATGCCCAGCCAACTCTGGGCTTTCTAACCCAAAACAAGGTTGACTGTGTGGCTATAGCCAATGTGATATTTTCTACTTTTCTCTGACTTGTTCTCTATTCTTTATTCTATAAAAGCTTCCTGCCATCTGCCCCATTTTGCAGTTCTCCAAAAGGAGACTGGTTCATGAAGTGTTAAAGTTTGTATTACCTAAATTGTCTCCTTTAATCATGTTTTAACAGTTTGGATCTAACATTAAAGGGAGATAGGAATTTTCTTACCTTCTTACCCTTTGGTCCAAAGGATAAGATTTTATCAAGGGAAGGGGCTAATCTAGTGGGAAGACTAGAGCACCTTAGTCCAGATCACTTTATGCCATGAGGAGATCCTTGATTGCCAAAGTGAGAAAAATCAGCCAGGCTGCCTACCAGCCTTCTTTCCCTCCCTCCGTTCCTCCTTCTCTCCCTTTCTCCCTCCCTTCCTTCCCTACTCCTCCCTCCTTTCCTTTTTTCCTTTTAAAGAAGGAGGCATTCTCTCCACAGCATTTCAAAAATATTTCTCCTAGTAATTCTGCAATTCTTCAAATACTCACCATCCTGGTTAAGACATTAAAGGCCACAGTTAAATGCAAATGCTATCAAAGCACCTTAATTGACATCCAGCCTAATTTAGTTAAATGGTACCCATCTCCACCGAGTTGCTGAAGCCAAAATCCTAGTTACTCTTGATCCTTTCATAGGTGTCAAATTTAGCATTCCTGAGTGTCACATCCACATAAAAACATCCTGAATTTGCCCTCTTCTCGCCATCACCACTATCTCTCACCTGGGCTGCTGCAGTGCCCTTGTAATTCATCCAGCTGCTTTCATACTCTCCTTTTAATTCTTTCTCCACACATCAGTCAGGGTGAGCTTTTTGCAATTTAATGAGAGTATATCATTCCTCTTCTTAAAATCCGCCCGTGACTTTCCATTGTGTTTAGAATAGGTCCCAAGCTCCTACCCTGATTTATAAAGCCACATATGGTCTGGACCTGCCTATTCCTTGAAAGGCTTTACCTATTATTTTTCCCTTCAACCACCATACTCCAGCGGCAGCTGTGGTCTTTTGACTTTTCTCTGAATATGCCAAGTGCATTCCTGCTCTAGGCCTTGGTACAAGTTGTTCTCCCTTTCTAGATTTTCCTCTTTCCTTGTCTTCACATGGCTGCTCCTCATCATTTAGATTATACTTTTAATATCACCTCTTCAGAAATGACCTTTCCATCCTCCCCACTAAAGTGGCTGAGTCACTCACATCATTGCTGGTTTCCTCTTACTAGAAGGTAGGTTCCATGACAGTAGGGGCCATATCTGTCTTGTTCACTGTATGATACCTGAGGCCTAGAAATGTGTTGACACTGTGGAGGAGTTCACTGACCACTGGTGAAAGAGAAACCAACACTTGTTATTAGCCATTATTATTCAGTTCAGTTCAAATTATAGCCAAACTTATAGGAAGCATAGAGCAGTGAAGTTTTCCATTGGGTCTGGAGATGGAGGGATAGAGATAATTGAATCAAATTTGGTCTGTTTCACAACTGATGTGATCCTAAACAATGCCAATGGAGATATTGATATTAAGGATTCTAAAGTTTGTTTCTACTATAGCACTTACTACTACATAGTCTAAACTGCAGTTCACTGTCCACGCCTATCAGTCAGGATTGGCTGATTAGGGTGGAATAAAAACAAACTACCCCCAAATCTCACATTGACTTAAAATGAGTGAAGTTTATTTCTTGCTCATGATATACGTTAATCACTTCTGCTTATTGTAGGTCCTCAGGGACCTAATCATATGGAGGAGCCACTATCTTGAACTTGCTAGAGGCTGTGCCAGAAGTAAAAGGCATGGGGTAATGAGTAACATGCTAGCTTTTAAGGATTCCATCTAGAAGTCACACATACCATCTTGCACACATTTTATTAAGTCATGTCACCTTCTAAATTTTATTGGGTAGATAAGTACAAAGAGAAACAGAATAGCACTTTTGTACCCTACCCAAGGAGAAGAAAGGGAGACACAGGTAATCATTGATGCATAGAAACTATAAGAACCTGTTGGGCAGAAGTGATGGCCCTTGGGTGGTGAGAAATGCTGCTTGATTGGGCCCAAATTCTTCAAATGAGATGTGATGAGCAGCTTTCCTCCTTCTGGCCAGTAGAAGATTGGGGGCCCCAGGATCATTTTTAGTCTCAAACATTCACTTCTTCCTTCAAGGCTGTTCTTTCTTTGGCAGTACATCTATCTTAAAGATTTAGTAAGTATCTGTGTTGCTTATTCTGTTTTCCTCATCAAATATGTTCCTTTTTGTGTCTTATTCTTTGCCCCAGGAACTGACTTCTATGGACTGCATTATCCAAACTCCCTTACCCTCTGGCATTTTGTTTGGTGAATGTGAAGCACAGTGCCTTAGTCTGTTCAGGCTGCTGTAACCAAGTACCACCAACTGGGTAGCATATAAACATGGAAATTTACTTCTCATAGTTTGGAGACTGGAAGTCCAAAACTGAGGTGCCAGCATGGTCAGGTGAAGACCCCCTTCTGGATTGAAGACTTCTCCTTATATCCTCATAGGGTAGAAGGGGTTAGGGAGCTCCGTGGGAGTCTCTTTTATAAGGCACTAATCCAGTTCCTGAGGGTTCTACCCTCATGATTTAAGCACCTCCCAAAGACTGCATCTACTAATACCACCACCTTTGTGGATTAGGATTTCAACATATGAATTATCAGGGAGTACCTCATCATCCTTAACCGATACCTTAATTCTGACATGCTTCTGTAAACTGTCTCTATTAAATTCCTTTCAGTTAAGTACAGTTGACCTTTGAACAACATAGATTTGAACTGCATGGGTCCACTTATATGCAGATTTTTTTTGATAAGTACAGTATGGTACTGTTAATGTATTTTCTCTTCCTTATGATTTTCTTAAATAACATTTCCTTTTCTCTAGCTTACTTTATTGTAAGAATATATGCTACATATGACATACAAAATATGTGTTAATCAACTGTTGATGTTAATCAGTAAGGCTTTCAGTCAACAGTAGGCTATTAGTAGTTAAATTTTGAGGAGCCAAAAGTTACATATGGATTTTCAACTGAACATGGGGTCAGCGGCCCTACCCCCTGCGTTGTTCAGGGGTTAACTGTACTTTGTGTGTGTCTTCTGCTTCCCACCAAACTAGCTTATACAGCTTCTGAACTATTGGATTCCAAGCAGTGATATGTGTCTATAGCTACCCATAGTTCTTTTCTTGACATATTTCTTAGATTTGCCATATTTGATTTCTTACTCCTCTCTTGATTTCTTCCTGCCTCTCTCTTTCTCTTAATTGTGAGAACTTTGAGCTCTGTGATAGCTGATCCAATTGAAAACTTTTGCTGTTTTTTTGCTGGAACACCTTATTTCATTCAGCAGTGCAATGACCATTCCCTTTGTCCTAGTTTACTAAGGCTGCCGTAATAATGCACCACAGACTGAGTGGCTTAAACAACAGAACTTTATTTTCTCACAGTTCTGGAGGCTGGAAGCCCAAGATTAACATGTTGGCAAGTTTAGTTTCTACTGATGCAGCTCTCCTTGGCTTGCAGATGGCCACCTTCTCACTATGTCCTTTTCCCTATGTGCAGGCATTCTTTCTCTGTCTCTCCTAGTAAGGACACCAATTTTAGTGGATTAGGTCCCCACTCTCATGGCTTCATTTTAACCTAATCACCTCTTTAAAGTCCTTATCTCAAAACAGGGTTGCATTCTGAGGTACTAGGGGTTGGGACCTCAACATATGAATTTTGGGGAGACACGTTTCAACATATAACATTTTTTTATATGACCTATGTCACAAGGCAGACTTCTAATTGGCCTTTGTACATCAAAGCCCTTAGTTTTACCTTTTACCTATCAGAGAGAGAAAGTTTCCTCTTCCAACCCTAAAGGTTCCCAAATTTCTGTATTTTCTTTTATTGATGTTTGCAAATGACTCGATTGTTTCCGAGGTCATCTCTTTCTATGGTATCGTATAAAATACAGCCAATTGATAATCAATAGATTCTATTAAAACTGTTTTCTAATCTTTTTCTCTAGAAGTACATTTTCTGCCATCCATCTGTATTACATTGTTCTAGTCTCCAGTGGTAATTCATTTGCTGTTCACTACCCAGCTCTAAGCCACTACCATGTATTGCAGGCTTATTTACTATGGTAGCACACCATGTTTAGGTACTGATTTTGGTATTATTCAAGATAGGTGAGGTTGCTGCAGTAAAAATAACATTTCTTTCTTTCTTTTTTTAAAGATTTATTTATTTTAGAACGAGAGAGTACAGTTGGGGAGGGCAGAAGGAAATGGAGAGAGAATCTCAAGCAGACTCCCCACGGACCACAGAGCCTGACGTGGGGCTTGATGTCACGACCCTGAGATCATGACCTGAGCCGAAATCAAGAGTCAGACGCTTAACCAACTGAGCCACCCAGGCGCCCCAATCACATTTATTTCTTACATATGCTACATGCCCACCGAGTCTACACCTATGTCACTTGGTGACCCAGACTGTTAGAGCAGCCACCACCTTGGATATGCCCACTTACCATGCCAGAGGGATACAAGAGCCATTGCTTCTTAAGACCTCTTCTCATATATGACACATTACTTTTCTTTTACAGTTTATTGACCAAAGTGAGTCATATAGGTGCTTTTAACTTTAAGGGGACAGAGAACTATTGCTCTATTATAGGCTTGAGAAGAGAATCAGAACTTTGTGGTGAACAGTACTAAAGATTACTGTACAGCATCAACCTTCAATATTTGGTAGTTCTGTAAATTAAGAATATAGGAAACAACAAAAGATTTAGGATCATCTGTGATATAAATCATGGGTCCATGATAGTATTTTTATTTTCTAAACACTGTGCTACTAGTTCTCTCTCCATACACACGAAAGCAAGCATCCTGTCTCCTAATGCCATAGAATTACATAATCAGGGGGTGCCTGGGTGGCTCAGTCAGTTAAGCATTGGACTCTTAGTTTTGGCTCAGGTCATGATCTCATGGGTCATGAGATCAAGTCCCACTACTGGCTCCGTGGTGGGCTCTGGGCTCAGTGGGGAGTCTGCTTGAGATTCTCTCCCTCTGCCCCTTCTCCCACTCAGGTGCATGTGCTCTTTCTCTGTCTCTCAAATAAATAAATAAATCTTAAAAAATTATGACATATTCAGCTCTGTGAATATCAGATGGCTATTGTGTGTCATTTGGTAATTTTCATACCTTTTCTTTCTTACTACTAAAGAAGTATGAAGAGGCTCTGTAAAAAGAGTCAGGTGCAACTATCTTATGCTTTATTATGCCTGTGATATTTATGATGTGTATCCATTCCCTTCCAAATGCATTTTAAAATGAAGTCACATTTAAATCTATCATTTCCATAAAGCAAGAAAGATATTTATTGTCATGCACTGCCAAGCAGACTGGCAGATGCCACTAACGAATGGTAAAAAATTCCTCTATGGCTCATTATTTCCATAAAAACAAACTATTTTTCAGTTGCCATTTTTGAAATAGAATATAAACCCAACTATAAATGATAAAAAAACAAAACCAAAAACAACATAGTGGCCATCAAATCCCAGCAGATGTGTCTTTAGGAAGTTAGTGAATAAGTGAAGTTAATCACAAGACCTTGCATTCTGAATAGGGCACCAATTAAAGTCGTTTCCAGCCTAAAATAGATGTGTCTGCAATGGGAATTACTACCAAGGGGTTAAAAATGGAATCAGGTATACAGAATACAGTGGAAGAATGTGCATAAAATTAGATTGTTTTGATTAGGTATGGTCTTCGCAGAAACTTCTCTGGGAATAAATTATTTTATTTGAAATCTATCCCCGATTATGCCATCCTTTTCTCTGACTCCAAGGGATTTTTCTAAAATACAAATCTGATCATGTCATTCCCCTACTTAAAAGTGGTCTGCCTCAGAACTAGGTCACCATTAGGAAAGAGTCCGAGCTCCTTACTTCCTTCAGGTTAGCATCATTGTAACCTTCCTAAACCAATCAATGGAGGGATGCCCCTCTTCACACGCTAGAGCCACACCATGTAGGCTAAGTGCTCCACTCTAGCTCCCTCCTAACTGTTGCGTGGCTCTCAAATCTCCTTGAATATTCCCTCTGCTGAGAAATCCCCTTTATTCTTTTTTCCTTTAGGCCCCCCACCACCTCACCGGCCTTCTCTTGCCTTGCTCTTCTGCATTCGAGACGTGGTTATTTCCTGACTGCGTTTTTTTCTGTTACATGTTTGCTCTGAGCTCTGGTCTGGGCAAGCTCTGCTGCCACTTGTTTCCTGGCTGCTGACTCACTGGTTTGCTCCATCCTTCGGAGTGTGGGACCCTCTGGATTCCTGACCCTGTGGGTTCCTGTCTCACTGGTACTTCTTGTTTCAACATGTTGTTGGTCCTGACCCCACCAGCCTCCCCTGAATCTTTCCCCATCTTTTCAGAGACTTTTCACTGATTTATTGTGTAATCCTGGAGAAGTCATTTAACCTTTCTCTTTTTGGGATTTGTTTTTGTTTTCCAAATTTATATGAGTCTAGGTAAGCTGAAAACTGCCCTCACAGGGCTTGTGACAATTAAGTGAAATAAAACATGTGAAAATGCTTTAAGTGCAAAGTACTATAAACTAATATATTATTTTACCGTAGTGCTTTTTTCTCAGAAACATCATTCCTGGATGTAATTTTCTTTGTGTAGAGCTTTGTGATTTGAAAAGTATTGACTGATAGTTTGATAGACTAATATGTAGGTAAAAAGGAAAATAATAACTTTTGTTATTGACCGTATGCCATATTCCAAATACTGTGCTGGCTCTCTAGATGTTACCTGCTTTAATCTTTACATCCACTCTGCAAGGTAGATATTATTATCTCCAATTTACAGTTGAAGAAACAGTGTCAGGGACATAAAGTAAGTTGTCCAAGTATATATAGTTTGTAAGTCACAGAACAAGAGAGTTGTTAACTTCTGTGTTATTTCAGAGCTGTAATGCTCTCCCTGAGATACTGATATGCTCCACTAGGTTTTGCCTTTTCTCTAGTCCCACCATGCCAATCTGATCCCACTTTATGTATTTCCTGCCCCATGACAATTGTGGTGTATTAGTCAGACTCCAAGATAACTCCCCTATTACTATATTTTGGGCTCATTTGTTACACAGCGATAGATAACGAATACCCATGTTATATACTGAAAAAGCATTCTTGATAGGGGTCTGTTGTACATATTACTGGTAAATGAAAAAATTAACTCCAGCATGCTCAGTTTTTTCATGTAATAAGCAACACTTAATAAGAACTGAGATTGGAATTCATGTCACTCTAAGTTCAAGGCATCACCTTTTATGCCATGCTGCTGGAGGGCTTGTGCATTTATATTGGGCCTTTGGTTCAGGATGAAGGTGGGACAGCTGATGATTTGGTGCCCACGTACAAATGAAAGCAAATAGGAATTTTATATCTGAAGACAGAGTTCTAGGGAAGAGTTTGGAGACCATGGGTGCTTGAGAGTTCCTCAAATATTATCAGGTAACTTAATCCTGTGCCACTTGGATAATAGCCACTTTTAGCTAAAACAGAGGCCAAAATTTTTCTGCAAAGAGTTAGATAGTAAATAATTTAGGCATTGTGAGCCATTTTTGGTCCGTTGCATATTCTTTTTTTTTTTTTTTATAAACCGCTAAAAATATAATATTCTTAGCTGAAAGTCCTTACAAAAACAAACTATGAGTTACATTTGTCCCAGGCTGGTGACAAATTTGTCACCCCTGACTACAGTCAAGGTGGTTCTCGAAGAGCATGGATTAATCCAAGTATGGTTCTCTATGGGATTCTAAGAGGGAATTAAGCCCTAATGTCCTAAGGCATCCATTGTATATAGTGATTAAACTTCTCTTCTGTGAATCTAGAATGGTATTTGCTATGTACACACTTGGGAGAATTGACTAAATAATCACTCAAAATGTTTTGTGTTCTGTGGTTCAGATGACAAGCCCTGATTGAAAAAGGCTGGCAGCACATTTGCTCATACACTTACTCATTCAACAGTCATTAAATTGGCACTAACTATGTGCTCAGTGTTGTATTAAGTGACAGCAGAGCTAAATGAAATGAGGACTTTCATTTACCTCAGAAACATCACATCGAGTGAACAAGAAATTATGAAAACAACTTAATTTCTGAAGTTATGCTCAAGCAGAAACAATGTGATGATCCTCATAACTTTTTTCTTTTTTCACTAATGTGATATCCTTGCTATAAAATAAGAGCTTTCCGGGACACCTAGGTAATTCAGTTGGTTAAGCGTCTGCCTTTGGCTCAGGTCATGATCCTGGGGTCTTGGGATAGAACACCGCATCAGGCTCCCTGTTCAGCAGGGAGTCAGCTTCTCCCTCTGCCGCTCCCCTTGCTCATGCTCTCTCTCTCTCTCTCTCTGAAATAAACAAATGAAATCTTTAAAAAAAAATAAAATAAGCATTCCTCTTTCTTTGCAGTGCTGTGATTTGTGCTATGCAGTCCTACTGATAGTTGTTTGAAAACTAGTAAGATCCCCTAGTGATACATGTCCACAGATGAGTTTGGATCAATCCTTGCTTGCCACTGACTCTCTGACCTCAGGCAATTACTTAACATTTTTGAGACACCATTGCACCATAAAATGGAGAAAATAATAATATCTACTCCAACGAACTCTTAGGTAAATTTAATGAGAAAAAAACATAAAGCCCTCTGGGTAATTCTTAATAAGTAGCAAAAGCTCAACAGAATTAACTATTATTATTACTTTCAGGCTAGCCCCTATGACTTCAGCAGCATCGGATACATGCTTTTAATTTTGTTTTTAAGTCAGATCCATATATCACACCCTATTTATTCTCTATGAGGTGTACCCATACAAAGGAAACATCTGCAGTTTTGTCTAATTGCATTGGCCTCCTCAGAGAATCGGGCCCAGCTATGGAATCTAAGAAATACCTACTGGGACTCTCCAAATCTTGAAAATGCTGTTTTAGAAGGGTGGTTCGATTTCTTCTCAATGAAGTAAATTGGCTGTAATAGGGTGGGGAAGGGTGGTAGGCAAAGCCTCACTTCAGCAAACTCCTGATTTTAACTTATTTTTTCCCTTCCTTTTGAGAGCTTCCTCATGCAGAAAAAAAAATGGCTTGCCTCACTCTCCTGGATTCTGAAGTAAGAATAACAGAACCAACCTTGAGTGAACTCTTAACTTTGCACCAGGCTCTTCACACTTAATCCTCACACAGCCCTATGAAGTAGAGAATATTTTATCATTCATAATTTATATGTAAGGAAACCTAAAGCGCAGGTTGCATACATAGCTTTCCTGAGGAATGGCTGGTGTGTCAGTAGTCTGGTTTAAATCCAGATGGGTTACTTCAGAGCTTAGCTCTTAATTCCACTGCTCTACTACAGTAAAGAGTAGAATAGAAGGATTTTGTGAATCACATATGCAATTTTAAATTTTCTTATAGTCGCATTTAAAAACAGGAAAAAGAAGCAGGTATAATTAATTTTAATATATACCTTATTTCACCAATTATGTCTAAAATATTACCATTTCAATAGGTAATCAATATAAAATTTTGAATGAGATATTTTATACTCTTTTTTCGTACTTCATCTTTGAAATCCAGTGTGTATCTAATTCAACTGTTCATCTCAATTGGGACTAGTTACCTTTCAAGCACTCAACAGCCACATGTGGCTGGTGGCTTCCACATGGAAGAGCACAACTCTGCTACTTATTCAGCTTAACTTTCTATTTATATCTCTCTGTTTATATAATCTTTTTTGTTTTTGTCTTGGCATCTTCAAAAATGTAGAGATCTTGAGTACTAAAACTGAAAGTAAGTTAAAAAAAAAGGAAGAAAAGAAAACAGTAGTAATATTGTCATTGTTTGGGGTTTCTAATGATGCCTAGGAAAGCTGGTGTTCTTCAGTGACTTCTGTCAGATTTCTGACATATTTTGAGTTCAACTACATGCCCATTTAAGAACATAAGGCTCATTTACCATATTTCCCTTTTGGCCAAGCAGAAATCTAAAAATAAACTCTTAAGTTGTTAGGTTTGACCTAACTCTTTATATAAATATCCGTTTGCAGTTGTTGCTTTAGCAAAAGAAAAATCCAATCCCCCAAGTCTTTTGGTTCTAAAAACTTTAGGAAACTGATTTCTCCCCTGAACACTTCCTTCCTCTAAGCCACATACAAACTGAAAAGAAAAGGAAGTGAAAATTAGATTTTATTTTATTTATTTTTTTTTTGCCAGAAGAGAATAAAAAAAGACAACCTCCCATCTTCACATACAACATCTTTGCTATTTCCCTTCCTGCTACCAAATTTTAAGTGATTATTAGTGTATGTAAATTGTCCATTAATATAAAGTTTAACTCTATGAACTGTGTAGATTTTTGGTTTCAGGAGTAACATGGTATCTAATAAGTTTGGAAGTACCCTGTTGGAAATTACCATGTCACATACCCCCTATGTGTATCCCAGGAAATGTTTTCCCCAGTACTGGATACATACTAGACAACAACAGACAGGAAGTGTTTGTTGAATTAAATTTATTTTGCTTAATTGGAGGAAAGTTAAGAAAAATTTTGTATACACTACTATAAAAGAAAAGTGGTTTGTAATTTCAAAATATATTAGTGAAAACAGTAGACATATTTTGATTAGAAAGAAATGACCTGTGAGCAAGGAGGACATAAAGATGTAGAAACTATTAGAACTTGAGAGGGTGATTGGCTTCTAGAAGTTCTTCCTTACGCCTGTTTTTATTTATTTATTTTTATTTTATTTTTTTAAAGATTTTATTTATTTGACAGAGAGAGAGTGTGTGTATATTGCTAAAGTAAATACAGTGGACTTCACAGAGATTTCTGTTAAATATATGTACCAATAACATTAATGCTAGCTGCCTTTGCTCAAAGCATTTTAGCAGAGCATATTTCAGAACTGTGTGTGGGTTAAAGTAGAACTATATTCACTATTAAACTTGTGTGTCCTTATATGTATTTTAAATTTTAAAGTGATATTAACCAGCTTGATAATATGCCTTATTCAATTAACTTCAACTGACATTTGATGGCTTCAACCAGTCTCCCTTCTTAGGACATTGATTTGTCACCATTCAAAAGAACTTGAGGATGACTTTGAAGGTAATTCCAAAACAGGAGTTTCCAAAAATATTTGGACAATGATAATGCCAATCAAATCAGCTCAAAGCCTCTTAAAGGTGACTACTTTAACTGAAACAACAGTTATTTGGATGCATAAATTCTGGCATGTTTGTAAAAATTAGTAACACTACTTTATAACCAGACTCAAGGCAGAGTAACGAGAAATAGTCGAAGTAATGTAGGAGTGAAGGAGCTTCCAGCCCTCCTGCTGGTCTTGTGGTGAAGCCTCAGAAGTTCTAATGATTCTCTGCTGTTTAAATCTCCGTTTTCCTGGCCTTGTTCCAAAGTACTGGTGCAGTGTTTCTTATTTTTCATTTATTTCAATGCTTACTCACAGTTTCAGGCCAGCAGCTAAATTCTTTTATTAGTTCATTTTTACCTGATTTCATACAGAAGGTTTTAGACAAAAATGCTGTCTAATTTTATTTTGCTGTCATTCTCTTCTTGAGGTCCTTAATAACAGTTCCTAAGGCAGGTACCGTTTTCCAATAAAGATTAAAATGAATATTTTCCCAGATTTCCACTCAGGGAGGCTGTGTTGTGTAACTCCAGGGGTACATTCTCCTTTCTCTTTTTGAGTGACCCTGCATCACACCATACACACCCAGGCGCACAGATGACACTCTCTGGGCCGTGGGATGCAGCAGTCTTGTCTTAGCTTACCGTTATTTGGTGGGCTTTATGTCTAAGTCTTTAAAGCTTCTGGTCTAAAGGGGCGCTTGTACATTGCAGTTACCATAGAATTCTAAATACTTTGTCCACAGTACTTTAAAAGCAATTAAGTCCAATGAGTTTACTTTAGATTAATCATATTTGATATTTTACAGAGGAGTGCCATTTATAAAATATTAAGGTAGAAGGTGCTGCTTATTTTTCAAAAGATAGTCTCCTTGGGCAAACGTGAAGTACAGATGTCTATTATAGAGTCAGTTGAATTCCTCAGTTGCTTGATTCTAATGAAAACACACATGGTGTTTGGAAGGATTTCTTTCCAACTAAAGCCCTTTGATTAGCTACCTTTCTGTCAGAGGCAGTGTCCAAACATATCCATTGTCGTTCCCCACACCCCCAGCTTCCCTTGCAGTTCAGTTGGCCTAGATAACCACTTTGTCAGTGGACTTTGGACAGAAAAGACAGTATAGCTTCAGGCCAAGCCTACTAACTGCCTCAGCTGGCCTCTTCATCTCTTCCCTGCTGCATTGGCCTTGGGAGGCTTGGTGCTACAGATGGTGCTACTCCAGGTGGGAGGAATCTTCCTAATGGGCATCGGACTGGGGTGTGAGAAAAAAGGAATCTTTACATACTACTTGGATTTGAGAGTCAATTTGTGGTTATTTCGTATTAGCCCAGCCTAACTAAAACAATACATACAGTATTTTTTAGGGATTATAGAAAAAAATTTATATGTATATTCTAATGTAGTTAAATATAACTGTATTTTCTTTCTAAGCTTCTTATTGATCTTAAGATCTTTCCCTTGACCAAAATTTGTGCAAATATTCTTCTATATATTCTTCCATTTTAATTTTTATAGTTTTTACATTTTCTTCATATTAAGATTTCATTTCAAGCATTCAAATGTATCTTACACAAGTTAGCATTTTTGATTGGATGAAATATTTTTGATCATTTGAAAACATTTTTAGGTCTTATATCGCCTTCAGGTTGTTATTATGTAAATAGACTGTCATTGATCTGTAATTATTCTTATCAATAGAGTGCCAGGCCACCACCCTTTGAAGTGGCTGCACCCACTTTAAATTTACTTCTTATAGCTGTTCTGAACATTCTGGCCTGCTAACTCCCCATCCTTTGGAATTCTGATCCCATTAAATGTTCTTCCATTTTCACCCTGACCTTTCACATTGGACCTAGTCCTCAGCATTGCTTTTCCAGCTATAACTTTTGGAACTCTAGAGCACTGTTTTCAAAATGTGATTCATGGAAGATTCAGCTTTTTCTTTTTTCTCCTCAGTCACCTCAGGCCTCCACACTCCAAACTTGCACTAAAGGGCCCTGTGTCTTTGCATTCAGTAAAGCCTCTCATTGCTGAGTCTCCTGCTGTGTTTATTTACGCTTCTCAGTCATTCGACATGTTGGGGAGAGAGTCAATATTCTTAGGTGGTAATAGCAACAGAGTGCAAAAACCATCATCATTACCTTCTTTTCCAAAGTTAAGGTTAATAATCAAACATCATAATACACTTTGAAAATTCTGGGAATGCTTAGATTGTTAAGCAATTTTCACAACTACTGGACTTTTCATGGGTCCTGAATTCCCAAGTGAACAGAGTTTGAAAGATTCTTGTTCATAAGTTTATTATTAACAAATAGGTAACTTTTAACATACCACACATAGTTTTACAGCCTTGGTTAGAGTTCGTGGCTTGGAATCCACTATCTGATACTCTGAGATCCTGTAGGAAATTACTACTTTATAGAGGTTTTTTTTTTTCTTCCCTAGATGCCAGGATTAATTATATTTTAATGATTTGTCTTTTCGAAGATACCAGGATAGTCATTTTTTTTCCTTAGTGAAAATAAACTGAAATTGGACAAAAGAAAATTATAAATGTCTGTCAAGAAGAGAATAGTTAAACGTTATTTTTTATTTGTATAATGTAATCTCATGCAACTATTAAAATAAAAAATAAACAGTGTTGATACATGGAAAATCAGCATGAAAAATGGCAAGAGAAAGAGTAGACCACAGTGTTTTCCATACTTGATGGTTAAAATCCCAGCCATAGCTCCAGAGTAAAGACTTTAGCTGTGTAGCTATTTTGAATTCAGGTTGATCAGTGAATATTCTTCATTTTGGGGGAGGGACTGAAAAGGGAGGAGGTGCTATTGAGGATTCTATTTCCATGAGAATTTGAAATTCCAGGAGAATTTGCCTCCTAGGGAGGCAATGGTTGAACATGAGTTTATAGTTGGTCCCAGTCACTGAGACTCACAATAAATATAGACAAGGGAGGATAAAGAGGGCATGGAGTGGGGGTAGCATGTTGCCATTGGGAAGTTCACCGCACAGACATGAAGAGAACCATGATACCTAAGCTTTGTTTAGAGACACTGATAGCAGTTGGGGGTAGGGGTGAGAGTAGGCAGAGTATCTAGGCATCTCTAGAGCTCATTTAGAGGTGGCAGAGCTGGCCTTGCAAGCTCCAACAACCACCTCAAAACTCTTCATCTTCTCTCACAGACCTATTAGGTATTAGCTTAGGATAATTCTGGGTACTGTGCTAGGATGCAGAATAGGTGTAACCCAATAGTGTTTTTTTCTTGCACACATAAAGTCTGTGTGTGTGTTATTGGTCAGAGGGTGGCTTTTCTCTGTGGTCATTTAGGAACCAAAACTCCTTGCATTCTATATCTTGACAGAGATAACAAGGGCTTGAAAAGGAAATTCTATAGATTATGGTTAGATAAAATGATAGGCAAGAAACAGAACAAAATAAAAAACAACCCTCCCAAAACCAGCATGTCATTCATGCCCCTATGAAGACAAGACTGTTGAGTTAACTGGTTTCCTAAACACATAGGTGTAAAAGCTGGAAGTGGGGCTAGAAGACACCACTTTCCCCTGAGATTCTGCACTGATTGACTCATATGGGGCTCAATAATTGACTCAAATCTTCCAACACATATTTACCATGAGGTAGAGGTAGACTGTGTACCTGTAAAGCTTTGTAGCATTTTGGAGCCCAACTGGTCTTCCTGTAGGTAGAGAGGGGAAGGAAGGAGAGAGTGAGAGGAACTGTTTTTCTCCTTTCTGGTTGCATTTAGAACCTTGGGGCTGGTATGGTTGGCTGAGAATTGCCCTTTGGAGCAGCAGAGACTGGAAAGAATTGGGAATTTAAATATTAGGAGGGACTCTTTTAGGAACCAGGAACTTCTGCATGAGCAGGTGAGGTCTTGACACGAATGAAATTCAGTTTGGTGGCTTAAATGTTGTCATTTGTAACTACGAACTGGGGAGAACTGATGATGTATGGGTTTCAAGGATGTATAATTAAGAGGAATATTTATACATTCATGTTTACTCAAAAAATGTATTGAAAACCTACTGTGTGTCACATACTATGGTAAATGCTGGGCCTAAAGTTGAAAGTAAAATATCTAAGCTCTGCTGGGCTAAATTTGTAAAAACAAGCACAGGGAGCTTTAAACAGGCACCTGGTCTGGCCTAAAGATAGAAGATGATGGCTCACAGTAGTGATACAAAAGTTCAGGGTGTTAAAATAACAGTGTTTTCCATGTTTAGTAATTCCTTTAAACATTGTTTTAATAATCCTTTCATAATAAATAATAATCACGGAAGGAAAGAAATGAAAATCTTGGCACAGTGAACCTAATGGATAACTGCTTTGTGTTTTCCCTTAGAGTCCAGGGAAATTAAAAATCATTTAACTCTCTGATGAAAGGTCTTCATCGCCTCATTTTTATTTTCACTGCTTAATCCAGAGGACATCTTCCATTTGTTCATTTCCCCTTTCATTCCATTTCATGCTAGGTCCTGCCACATCCTGTTCATTTCCCCTTGAAACAAATCATGTTAAAGATTTCTTCTTGGTCTCTGTCGTAATTTCAAAATCCTTAAGTAGTTTCAGAGGAAGACAATTAAACAAAGTTGAAGATCTATCACCCTTTCTTATTATATCCTGAAAAGTTAAGAGGAGAGCTGCAGTGGCTTTTAAGGAATGAATCAAGTTGGTTATCTGAGAAACTCAAAAGACAGGAATGCTTTGAAAGTGAATGACAAGTCTCTCATGATTCTTAAGCAAAGTCTGAGAAAGTAGGTTTAGATGCCCACGTGGATTTTGGAAGAAGCTGAAAAGGCTCTGATATAGGCATTTAAGGTAAGTGTGAATTAGAACATCCCAAATTCACACCTGTTTCCTACACTTACACACACACACACACACACATACACACCTACACACAGGGACTCAAGATGTATAGATACTAAAAGAGTTTGTACATTTTTAACTAGCCTATGGACAGGCTGAAAATGTAAAATTATTAATAAATTTGGACTTTAATAGAAACACTTAAATGGCTAGTCACATAAAGTTTTCCTTCAGAAAATGAGTTTTCTGTTCAATTCAATGTAATACCATGAGCAGTCTACCCTTAATGAAATATACATGATTCTCCTAGCTTCATAATATAGACAATTCAATCACAAGAATATAAAAAATATTCTGACGGACTCACTTGTGTGCTTGAATTGAGGAAGTCCTCAGTGATTTGCGTAATCCCAAGCCAACTGCTGCCCAATGCAGGTTGGAGTCCTTGAAAGTGGCTGTCACTAGGGAAGTGGAACTTTTGGCCATGATTTTAAAGCATAGGACAAAGTGTGGGGTGAAGAAGTGAAAGGAACACAGATAAGGAAGAAAGACTAGCAGCAGGTTCATTCCCTTCAGGGTTACAGGATAAAATAAATAAATGCCTAGCTGGAGAAAATACACTTGCTGATTATAAAACAGCTGTTCTGCTGTCTACAAATACTTTGTTTTTCTAAACTGGTTCCTGGGCTAGATAAAATTTTCACCTCACTTCTAAGTTTCCATTTAAAAATCTATCGTCAAGTAATTATTTTAAAAAGCTATATATTTTATAGAAAAATTGCTGTAGTTTTATGCTAGACAGCAGATCTTTGATTGAGGACACTTACTGGTTTGAAAATGTGATACAAAGTATCTCAGTAGGGAGGAACTAATTAAAACATTAAAAAAATCTTTTATAAAAGTCAATAAAGGGGCGCATGGATGGTTCAGTTAGTTAAGTGTCTATCTCTTGATTTCAGCTCAGGTCGTGATCTCAGGGTTGTGAGATGGAGCCCTGCATCAGATTCCTTGCTGGGTGTGGAGCCTGCTTAAGATTCTCTCCCTCTCCTTCTGCCCATCCCCCTTGCTTGCACGCACGTGCGTACGTGCATGCTTTCTCTAAAAGAAAAATAAGATTTTTAAAGTCAATAAAAATACTCATGAGTATCCACAAAAGTTGACTTACATGGACGTTTAATGCAGTGTTTAAAATACAGAAATTTTACATTCACTTAATATGGTATCAAAGGCATTTTCTTGTCTTAACCTTAACTACTTTCTTAGCATGTATATTTCTTCAAACCTGGTATATTGCTGCCAATATGGGCTTGGTGTAGGGGATATGAAGGTGTATGGAAATTTGCCAGGACATTTCTGTTAATTAGGTTATTAATTGGTTTTGTTGAAAACTGTTGGAGTCTTGAGAAGTATGGTAAAGACTGACAAATGGAAACCCAACATATTGCAGAGTTAAGGGTTGTACTTTATGAGAGATAAATAGTCCTACTCACTGATCGCCAGAGAGATTTACCACCCTGAATGTACTGCTGAAGCCAGGTGGGTCTGCCTAGCTGTGGGAGCCTGCCAGGTAGGGCTTTTGGGTCAAGTTGCAGAGGGCCTCTCCACCAAAGATGATAAAGGTCGGAACTGAGCTGAGCATGCCAAATTTATTATTAAATTCCCAACCTGATAAATTACTCTATTTCCCCCAGGGAAAAGGGAGTAAAGAAGAGGGAAGAGGACAGGAGGGTTTAGGGAAAATCCTTCTTCATTGAAACCAGAACAGCTGAGAAAATGTGTTTCTCTCTAGTGGAAATGACTCCTTAATCCCTTCAGATTTTTTTCATTCAACACTCTTGGTGGCTGCAACACATGGTTCAAGGTGGCTTTGAGGGATTAAGCATCAAAAATTCAACATGTGTAATGCAATGCAATTGGTAGCATTGTTTTGTATTGCTTTGAATCCTAATTTTTTTTTTTTTTTTTAGGGGTCTAGGCCCAGAGCTGTGCTAATATGTTTGGGTGTATTAAGCTTATTATAAACTGACTAACTGGTAAGAATGCTGACAAATAAGCAACTAAGATCTTCATACTTAATTTTAAACGGTCCAGTTCCACAAACAAATCAATGACAGTTTGTCTTGCCTACAGATGTTTGTTCAAATATATCAGTTACATCATCGTTCAGAATGTTACACCCCAGATTTTATTCTAAACACAAATGAGAGACATTTCTGAGTTCTTAGAAGCATGGGAAATGTGGTATTCTTATAAGATACAAACATTAAAATTCCTTCAGACATTTCCATTTGTGTCACAATATAAACCAAAAAACCACACCCCACCCCCAAACCCAGGCTGCTAATCGTATCATCTACTGTGAAGCTCAAGTGGGTTATGACTGCCCAAAATTGAAGCAGTTTTTAGTAAGAAAAGCAATAAGAGAGAGATCTAAAAGTTAAACTGTCTCTGTGCCAAATCAACAAATTGTTTTTATAAAACCTACAAATCTTAGTTTTCAAAATGATATTGAAGAAACAAACATGGGTGAAGTACAAATACACTAGGTGTTATCCTCAATTCCTACTGACATATAATAAACAAGTTTTAAAACAAAAGCCATGAGGACTTTAAATGAAATCCTGTGAGCTAGGAGTCTTAGCATTTAGTGATTTGGTGGCTTCTAAGAGATTTCTTACAATTTTGAGGGAGAAAAATGTTCTTGGCTGAGATCCGTGAGTACATGCAGGGACTGAGGGCGGCTGACTAGAATTCCAAAATAAAGGTGTGTATTTATACTGAGCACAATACTGTATATTAAGGCTGACCTGTAGTTGGACCAGTTTCCCCTCCATTTCTAGAAAGGAGCAAGGGTGCCCTCTTGGGCCTTGGTGAAAAAAGTTTACCTCATACTTTCTTGAATTCTCTGGTTCCTCAAGTCAGAAAACTCAAAGGCCAGTGGCAAATTTTAGCTGGAATGGGGCCTGAGAAGTGATAGCAGCTGCAACCTGAAGTCAGGGTTGCAGTGATTGCCAATCCCACCTCCTACTGTCCCCTGGGCCCTTCCTAACAATGGGTGGCATTCCCATTTTGGCCTGACCCATCTCCTCAATCAAAACACCTTCCGGCTGCTGTAGCAACAAGTTGATTTGTATTTTGACTCTTTTGGCAATAAAAATAGTGTTCCTTAGCTAACCACATAATACTGTTTTCTAAAGTGCCTTCAGTTTAACACAGTGTAATTGTTGCTTTAGCCATAAAAACTGCAGAATCTGAGGATTGGAAGAGTATTATAGATAATGTAATTTAACCTATTTGCTCTATCAAAGAAGAAATGGAGGGTCAGGGCTAATGTAACCTAATTTAAAAACCACATGATTTGAATCTAGATCTTAGTTTCCTAAACCCCAGTTGAATTAAGTTTCTGTTACATAATATTTATAACAAATATGCAAATAAGTCAGGATAGATGTTATTTCTATTTTATAGATAACACTATTAGAGATCATGGAGGTCAAGTGATTTTCCAAGGTTATATGATGAAGTTGAGCCAAAGGTAGAAAGGAAACCAGTTCCTTGACTTCCCGTTAGGATTTTTTACACATACATGTGCACAAATACAAACTGAGAAACTGAGGCAGAAGTCTGCCGCCAACCAGTTAGTCTACTATTCATCAAACATTCATTGAGCTTCAGGAACTTTCCTGGTAACAGAGGATATTGCTGAACAGGGCAAAGTCTGTGATATCCATGCTGTAGCAGCCTTCAAGAGGGATTGCTAATGACTTTTTGCCTCCTGGTATTTATGCCCTTGTACAGTCCCTTCTCATATTGAATACTGATTATGTATGTAATCAGTAGGGTGTCGCTGGATGACTATGTATTACTCTAAAGCTCGGTCATAAAACACATGTGGTTTCTTGGATCACTTATTTTTGGGGACTCCATCTAACCATATTGTATGGACTCCAGCAGCCCTATGGAAAAGTCCATTATAGGAATCGACACCTCTGCCTGATAACCAGAAGAAACCTGTGAATTATGTGTGTCAGCCTCTTGAAATGAGATTTTCCGGCTCCAGTCAAACCTTGTGATGACTGCAGCCCTGGCTGACATTTAACTGCAACTTCATATGAGACCCTGAGCCAGAACAACCGCTAAGCCATTCCCAAATTTCTAATTCATAAAAACTGTGTGAGATAGTAAATGTTTGTTGTTTTAAGTTGCTAAGTTTTGGTTAATTTATCATGCAGCAATTGGTAACTAATATAGAGGATGTGATAAAATAAACACATACATTAATAAATAAAATAATTTCAAGGATCAGAGAAGATAAAATGGGACAGTATGATATAAGGATGGTGGAGGAGCTGCTTTGCTAAGGGTGGGAAGGGAAGGCCTCTCTGAGGAAGTAACATTTGAGTTGAGGCATCACTGTTCATAAAGAGGCAACCGTGGAGATCTGGGGGTGAAGAAACCCAAAAAGAAGTAGCAATAGGTGCAAAAGCCCCGAGTCAGGAAAAAGTTTGGCATGTTTGAAGGACAGAAAGAAGGTCAGTTTGGCTGATGTATAGTCCACTAGGGAGAAAATTAAGCAAGAAACACAGGTAGGGCCAAATCACCAAAAGCCTTGAAAGTCACGGGAAGCCGAGGATATGTAAACAGAAAAGAGCCATGATCTGATTCATACTTTAGAAAGATCTCTCTGGTTGTCGTGTAGACACTGGATGGTTGTAGGTGGGAATGCACCCAGAAATACCAATTAGAGGGTATTGCAGTTGTACTGAAGAGGGATAAATCACTTCTTGAATTAGGGTGGCAGTGGGGGAAGTGGAAGAACTAGTCGAATTTGGGATATATTGTGAAAATAGGGCTGATTGGATTGCTTATGGGTTGGGTTTGGAGTGTGAGGGAAAGTGGAATCAGGGACAGCTAAAGCTGTGAGGCTTGGTTCAGAAACCACCCTTGGCTTAATATTTTTTATAAGAAAGAAAAGGAAAGAAAGGAAACGGAAGGGAAGAGACGAGAAAAGAAAAAAAGAAAAGGGAAGGAAGGGAGCGAGGGAGGATGGAAGGAAGGCTAAATGGAAGGAAAGAAGAAAAGAGAGTAATTGAATCTATCCTTGTGAAATGATACACTATATGGGAAATTCCTTTTAGAAGTATTCAGCATTTTACAGCTTCAAGACATTCTTACTACTAATGACGTCACTTGAGTTCAAAAGAGCTTTTCTGCTTGAGAAAGGCAGCAAATATTGGAACAAACCTGGCTGGTGAGATGAACTCATGATTCAGAAGGAGTCCCTAGTTGGGAGGGGAGAAAAAAGCCTTATTAAATGCTCTATGCAAGTACATCATTCCTAGTGGCAGTAGGCTAGTTGAGTCTGAGTCCAGCACTAAGCCATATTTCTTAAAGGAGAAAGTAATCTTGAGAGAAAAACATTTCTTTCTTTCAGAGAAAGAAATGTGTTTAAGACTACAATTATAGAGGGGCTCTTTTCTCTTAACTTTTTGTTTTAGGAAGACTTTTAAGATTTTTCTGAACATCCATTCTAGTTACTGCTTCCTGAAGATAACAATAAAAGGCAGCTTATTTCTCAATTGTTACATTCTTTCCACGTAGGAAATTTGGTTCTTATAAATATTAAAATCAAAAGGCAGTTTTCACTGTTGTACTATCAAATCCTGTACTTGGGAATTAAGTATCTATTTTTAATGCCAGCATTTATTTCTAAGAATAACACACCATGATTTGAAAATGATAAGGCGCAGAAGTATGTGTACAGTTTATGTTTGGGAAACTAATAAAGAGTTCTATTACACTTTATCCCACAAGGCAAAGACCATCACGGGTCACCGCAGCCATATTATGTTACAGTCCTGTGATATACTCTGTGTCAGCTGTTCTCTCACTCATTCACACACATAGATCTTAGCTACTTAATATACAGTTAAGTACATTTTCTAAAACAAAGCAAAAATTCACTCAAACACTGAACAGATGTGAATAAAAAGAAGAGGGTAGTTTAAAAATATTTCTGTTGCTATCAGCAATTATTTTGTCTCATGAATGGCATTGGGCTATTGATGTAGAATGTGAATAAGGCTGGTTTGGTTACTGTGGAAGTTGGAACAATAGCAAGTTTCCCATTTTCAGTCCATGTTTATTGAATGTCCATAGTGCTTTTCAAACTGTATTTTAAAGAAAGCATCAGATTAAAATGGAAAATAGTTTATATAGAACAGGGAATGATTTCGTTCTACCTGTTCCTAGAGATATAGCTATATACGAATGATACAGAAGCTGTTTTTAAAAATACCTCTTTTTGAGATATTTCCTACATTTAAAAAAATATATTGCTATCTTACTGATGTAAAAATTTCCCCTTGAACCACATTCCAGCAGACGCATTAAGTTAAATAATTAGAAATTGGCTTTCTCTTTCATAACGTACTATTTATTCATTCATTCATTCATTCCTTCATTCACTCATTTATTTTTAGAGAGAGTGTGTAAGTGCACACATGTGTGAGGGAGGGAGGGGGCAGCCTGAGAGGGGGGGGGGGAGAGAGAATCTTAAGCAGGTTCCACGCTCTTGACCCTGAGATCATGGCCTGAGCCAAAATCAAGAGTCGGTCCCTTAACCAACTGAGGCACCTAGGCACCCTGGTACTATCTTATTTAAACACCATCACTGGATTACTGGAAAATAAGAAAACACAAATGTATTTCAGCAATTTGATTGCATATGCCAATGATATGATAATTTAGAGTAATATAAGGAGATTCGATAGGTGGAAATAAACCTTCCAAGTACAAGATCTTTATGAATGGGGACACAGTTTCATAAAAAGTCCATCCTAAGGAAATGTCAACCAAGTCAAGGCAAAGACAAATAATGGTGATAAAAGGAGCAGAAGGAAGAGACTACTATACCAAACTGGAATCAGAAAGCCTGACATCTCATATTAAGTGTGAGTGGCACTGGGCCGTGTGTATATCTAACTTATATAGAAAATAAAACTTGTGTAATAGAACTTTATTGGTCAGAGTTCTCCAGAGAAACAGAACTAATGTGTGTTTGGAGAGAGATTTATTTTAAGCAATTGGTGCAACGTGATTGTGGAGGCTGGCAAGCCAAAATCTGCAGGGTAGGCTGGTAGGCTAGAGACCCATAGAAAAGTTGATGCTGCAATTTGAGTCTGAAGGCAGTCTGCTGGAAGAATTTCTTCTTCCTGGGGAAAGATCAGTCTTTTTCTTAAGACTTTGAAAGAATGAGGACCACCCACATTATGAAGAGTAATTTGTTTACTCAGAGCCTACTGATATAAATGTTAATCTCGTGTAAAAAAAATACCTTCACAGGATCCTACCGTGTTTGACCAGATATTTGGGTACCATGGCCTAGCCAAGTTGACACAGAAAATTAGCCATCACAAGAACATAGTAAATCAGTTCCCCTCATACATCAATGGTAGGTGTATTAACCCTTCAACAATTTTGGAAAATAATATGACCATTTTATTAAGAGCTTCAAAATCTTCCTAGGCATTTTTACCAAACAATTACATTTCTATATTATAGAAATAAACCTAAACACAGACACAAACAGCATAAACCAGAAAGGAAAAGATTGATAAATGAGATATATTCAAATTAAAAGTTGTGTGCCATAAGACATCAAAAACAAAGTTAAAAACAAGCCATTGACTAAGAAAGATACTTGAAACACATGTCAGAAAAGTTAGGAGGAACTTCTGCCCTCGTACAATCAATGAGAAGAAGATATAAAACCCAATTGAAAATGAGCAAAGATTGATAGGGCAGTTCTTAAAAGAAGACACCTGAATGGCTAATAATCATTTTAAAAGATGTTCAGCCAGACTCATAATCAGAGAAAAGCAAGTTAAAACAAGATTCACTCTTCAAGCTATCAGAAAGACCAAAATTAAAAGTTTAACAATGCTAGCTGTTGGTGAGAGCATAAATTGATATAACCACATTAGAGAACAGTATGGCAATACCTAAAAAAACTGAAGTTAGGTATATCTTAAAATCTTAGACTTCTACCCCTAAGTATATATAATCTAGTTAAATTTTGGCACTTGTACATATGTATGCACAAGAAATATGTATTATTTGTAGTATTGTTTATAAATGAAAAAAAGCAAAAATTTAAATATCCGTCAGAAAAATCAATAAATCCTGATAAGTCAGAATAGAATTTTGTATGGCAGCTTAAATAAACAAACTAGATTTACACTTATAAGCATGGATTTATCATGAAAATATGTCAGGTAAAAAAAAAAGCAGTTTACAAAATTATGTATACAGTATGATTTCCTTTATGTCAACTTCAAACACATTTAATTGAGAAAGTCAACTAAAAGTTTAAGAAATCAGGATACTATACTACACAATACACACCTAGTGAAGTTATTTTTTAAAATATGGAGTGAAAGGGCGCCCACCAAACTTAAAATGTTGTTTGCCTCTCTCTACAAAGATTGTGAAGGAAATAGGTGGCGATGTGTGTGTGCGTGTGTATGTGTGTGCACGTGCAAGTGCATATCTATGTACAAAAAAAAGGAGTGATATAGGAAGGCATAAAACGGGCTTTAACTGGATAGGTAATATTTTATTTCTTAAAACTAAAAAAAAAACTAAGCAAATATTGCAAAATAATAGGTTAAGAATGTACAACACCAAGAGTGAACTCTAACGTAAACTATGGACTCTGGGTGATCATGATACATCATTGTAGGTTCACTAACTGTAACGAGTATCCCACTGTAGTGCAGGATGTTGACAGTGGGGGTGGGCTATGTGTGTGAGGTGGCAGGGAGTGTATGAGAACTCTGTATTTTCTGCTCAGTTTTGCTGTGAACCTAAAACTGCTCTAAAAATTAAAGCTTATTAATTAAAAATATGTTAAGTCTAGGTGGTGGTTACATTTTAAGTTATTCTTTGGACTTCATTGGATGTTTGAAAAATTCAATAATGATAACAGAATGTATTGTAATAGTTCTAGATCATTTCAAAACTTTTATTTCATGTTAGCATTATTGTCATATTAAATATAAATATAACTAAACTTGAGAATAAACCTTTACTTCTCAAAAAGCTGAGGATGAATTCTAAGCGTTATTTCTTGAGAATAGGACACGTGAATGATCAATACACACATATTTATATTCTATATACATATATGCATATTTTGATTTCAGGAATATACTTATTGTAATTTAAATATTTAAAATACTTAAGTTTAAAGATTTTTAAGTCAAATATGAGTGGTTGACATGACAAGTCTTTGTGATTTTTGTAAGGAAAACATATAATTTCTTAAACTTTTCATTGATCTACTCTACAGCCCTTAAAGAATTTTGCAGTTTGTCCCCAAACTTGAATCATTGTTTCTTTCTTGCCAGCTGAACAAGTACCTCAAGATAAAGTTAAAATTACATGTAATTGTTAGGAAAAGCAGATTTCCTTTTTGTTCTTGCCAGAAAAGTCACTCAGCTATTGGACAGGAAGATTTCAAGATATTCCAGTTGAGAAGTTTTCATACTTGGCTGCATGTTAAAATCATATGAAAGTCTTTAGAAATCCTAATGCCCAGGCACATCTCATAACCATTAAATCAGAATCGCTGGAAGTGGGACCCAAGATATTTTGGGATTTTTTTTTAACTTCTTAGTTATGCAACCAAAGATCTCTTTATATTATGACAACTCAAAACCATACCTTTTTCTTTCCTTTTAAAGATAGATACCTACTATGAGACTTTACCACTAGATCCCTAGAGTAGCCATGCTATGGCTTAAAATTGGTATGGTATTCACAGCTTTAAGCCTTAAATGAGGATTCCTGGGTCATGAGTGTGACCCATCATTTTGTCAGATTTGTCTTATGGATACTGCTTGAGTTATGTCTTCTCTTTGTTGCTAATGGCAACAGCACCAACTGTTTCAAGTTTAGGCCAAAAATAATGTCACAAAAATAGATTATTTTGAAAAAGCGCAAAAATACATACCTACAGGGGCTTTTAAGAATTACCAATTCCTAGATAAAACTGGAGAAAAACAGCAGTTAAAAAACACCATTTACTTAAATATCTGGGTGACATTTATGACATTATTTATAAACATAATATTCAATTTTTTCATTGAACTTTTTATCATTTCATGGATATCAGGCTTTACATTTCCTATCATTGATTTATATTTTTGCTCATGTATAAAACAATAAAACTTGAAGAGGGGATGATTAAGATACTTCAAAAGGCAAACTATCCGTGGTGTATAATATATTTCATGGAAGCCTTGTTGCTGCTGTTGGATATTATAATTCAGTTTCGGGAACTGCTGAGAGACTAGAATCTCTAACTTGATGGTTATAGAGTTGTATGTTCCTTAGTACAGACACATGTGTGTCTATGATAGGTGTGTCTGTGACACATAGGTGTCATGATATGCACTGAAGTATAAAATCTCACCCACAGTATAATGAGATGCTTTATATATGACCCATTATTTGAGAAAGTGATCCTGTATCACCACAAATTTAAAGGGCTTGAAAGGTGCGCCAGATGTGTGCTGTGGTAGAACGTGCAGCCACTGATGGAGTGTAAATTATGCTGGAGAGCTGTCCTGTCTTCATTCATTGATTCGTTTGTTTACTAAAATTATATCTTTTGAATACCTATGTCATACCATATTTTGAATCCTCAGATTATCTATTTTGCAACATTACGGCCCTTTCTCTGGAAGGAGGCATTGGATCTCCTTGGCTTCAGCTAAGAGAAAATTTGACATGGGCTAATGGAAAATCTTTATACCTATTTGCATGTTGGCATGAATTTATTTCACAGGTCGATTAGCTTCTAATCAGGAAAACAAAAGTCAGGGAATTAGGAGGGGCAAAAGCACAGGGTTCCTCCATCACTCTGTTTTACTTATTTATAGATTCTTCCCTTTTGGGAAAACTCTTCCCCTTTTCTAACATGCCCCACAGTCATATAAGCATTTTTTGCTTCTATTTTGTTAGTGTTTTATTTTTTAATTAAAAAATATTTTATTTATTTAATTTGAGGGAGAGAGAGAGTACACAAGTGACCAAGAGTAGAAAGGGGTGGGAAGAGGACAAACAGACTCCCAGGGGAGCAGAGAGCCCGCCCATCCCAGGACCCAAGGATCATGACTTGAGCTGAAGGCAGACACTTAGTTGGCTGAGCCACCAGACGCCCCATGCTGTCAGTGTTTTAAAAGAAATGTTCTATCATGGTGTTTTCATTTTCTCATTAACAATTCACTTTCAAAAATTAATTTATTTTATAAAAATGACATATAGGCATTATAAAAAGAAATGTAAGCTATATAAAAAGATTTTTAAAAATCTCCCAACCTTCCACGTCCCTCAACTCACCATCATAAACATTTGAGAAGTATCACACAGGAAATCTCTCCATGCATAAAGCAATAGAAAGATAAATTTTAAAACGTTAGAAAAACGGGATCATACTATTTATGCTTTTTAAAATTAAAGGTATTCAACTTTTTATTTTTCTTATCAATTTTTTGAAGAGTATTCCATGTACCATAAAGTACATTCACTTAACATGTGGCTCAATGAATTTTGACAGTTGTATACATTCATGAAACCATCAAAAATTGATAGAGCAATTCATCACCTCTGAAAGATTTTTTATGCTTTTTTACATTCCACTCCTCCCTCTCTGTCTCCAGCCCCAAGCATCCTCTGCTTTGTTTTTTTACTACAGGTTTATTTGCATTTTATATAAATGGAATCACAAAGTATATACTGTTCTGTGTCATTCATGAAGAGATTTTTCTAAATATAATGATGCCATGTCCACCACTCACATTTGACTTAAAAATCCTTAAACTCAAATATTTTAAATTACAATAAGTATGTTCCTGAAATCAAAATATGCATATATATATAGAGAGAGAGAATATAAATATGTGTGTATTGATCATTCACATGTCCTATTCTCAAGAAATAACACTTAGAATTCATCCTTAGCTTTTTGAGAAGTAAAGGTTTATTCTCATGTTTAGTTATATTTATATTTAATAAGACAGTAATGCGTGCACATGAAATAAAAGTTTTGAAGTGATCTAGAACTGTTACAATACATTGTTATTATTATCGAATTTTTCAATTAGATCAATGTGGTAGTGTTTTATAGTCTGTATCTTTGTGATTTTTTAGTCATGTTTCTATAAATTGTTGGATAGGAGTGTAAAAATTCTCCCTTATTACTCTATAAATTTTTTAAAATCAATTTTTGCTTCATATATTTTGAGGCTCTGTTACTAGGTGATACACATTTGTGATTGCTATGTTTTCCTGATGAATGGAATATTTTCTTATTGTAAAATGTTCTTCATTATATTAAGTAGCATTCTTTGTTGTGAAGTTTACTTTTGAATTTCTCTCTGGTATTATTTCTCTTCAGCCTGATGGATTTCTTTTAGTATTTCTTGTAGTATAGATCTAGAGGCAATCAGTTCCCTTGATTGCTTCTAGAGGAAATAGATCAGGTGTCAGATTCTTGATTTCAGCTCAGATCTTGATCTCAGGGTTGTGAGTTCAAGCACATTTTGGGCTCCATGCTGGGCGTGGAGCCCACTTTTAAAAAAAATCAATTATAAGATCTGAAAATGTCTTTGTTTTGCCTTCATTCGTTTTTTTTTTTAATTTATTTATCTGAGAGAGAGGGTGGGAGGGGCTGAGGGAGAGAGAGAGAGAAAATCCCAAGCAGACTCCTTGCTGAGTGAGGAGCCTGATGTGAGGCTCAATATCACAACCCTGAGATCATGATCTGAGCTGAAATCAAGAGTCAAAGGCATAGCCAACTGAGCCACCAGGCACCCCTACCTTCATTCTTGATGAATATTTTTTGTGAATTGAGAATTCTGGATCATCATTTTATTTTCTTTCCACGCACTAAGGATATTGTTTATTGTTTTCTAGACTCTGGGGCTTCTGATGAGAAGTGTAGTGGCCATTTGAATCAATAATTTTCATATGTAATGTGTCATTTTTCTCTGACAATTTTCAATATTTTCTTGTTACCTTTAGTTTTTAGTAGTCTGACCCTGACATGCTTAGGCATGGTCTTTTTCTAACTAATTCTGTTTGGAGTTTTCTGAACTGCATGAATATGTAAATGTATGAATTTCACCATTTTTTATGCTTTGAGGTATTATTTCTACAATATTTTTCCTAGCTCCACTCTCTCTTCTCCTTCTGGGCCTCTAACTACCCAAATGTAGACCTTTGGAATGGTCTCCCAGATCCCAAAAGCTCTGTTCTTGCTTAGTATACTCTTGCTCTCTATATTTTTTAACTCTCTCTTTTCTCCTTCTCCTCTTCCTTCTCTTCTTTTCCTCATCCTCCACACTTCCCTCCTCCTCATCTTTCTCCCCTTCGTCTCCTTCTTCTTGATTGAATGATTCTTATTGATCTATCTTCATGTTCACTGACTCTTTCCTCTGTTTTTTTTTCCAGTCTGATATTAAATTCCTCAAGAAAATTTTAAATTTCAGGTAGTGTTTTTCAGTTTTGAAATTTCTGTTTAGATCTTTTTACTGTTTCTAATTTCTGCTTAATTTTCCTATGTTTTCATTTATGAGAATATGTTCCTTTACCCCACTGAGCCAAATTATAATAACTATTTTTCAGTTCTTACCTGGTAATTCCAACATTTCTGTCATCTCTGAGTTGACATTTCTTGACTTGTCTTTTTTTTGGCAAGGGATCATACTTTCTTGTACGGTGAATAATTTTGTATAATATCATAGTTGATTGTGAATATTATGTTGTGCAGACTCTATATTCTATTTCTTCAAGTATGTTGAAGTTTTTGTTTTAGTAGGCAACTAACTTGGTTAAACTCAAATTACACACTTTCATGACTATAGTGGTTGACAATTCAGATATCACTTCAGTTTTAGTTGGAAGCTGCTTTCTGTTTGTTTCATGAATGTGTAGTTCAGAGATCAGCCAGACTTGAGCTGAACTTAGCACAGAATTTTGGGTTATGCCTCTTTGGCTCTTCCTTTTCTTAGTTTTCTTTCATGTACTTTCTCTTGCTTTGAGGCCTTTTCTCCTGGTGTAAGAAAGATGAGACATATTTCTATGGAAGTTTTAGCCATTTTTCTAGTTACTTAAGTTTGATTGTCTAATTGTTGTTCACTCTGCCTTTTTAAAAAATCTATTACCTTCTGTTTCACAGGTATAAATCCTCATTGTTTCTTTTTTTCCATCGGCTATCTCTCATAGTGACTCCTTTCACTATGTGCATTGCAGTTTCTGCCAGGGTTAGATGAGAAACCTTAGAGAGTGATTTGTATATGCAAATGTGTATGGAAATACATTAAAGGATTTTCATTGGTACCAGATAGTTTTTAAGCCAGTTTCTCAGAAAAGGGTTTCTATATTGCATGGTTTGCTTTAATTCAGACAATGCATATGTGTGTCTCAGGCCTGCTTTCTGTATTTCCCACAAGTAAATATTTTCTACCATGGCTCTGGGAAGTTGGCAAGCTGTCTCACTGCTTTCCTAGTCTAGCACTTTTCCTGTCTAGCACTTTCCTACGGCCTGGTGTGTGCAGGCTTTCTCATATCTGTTTTACCTACAGGGCAATCCTTTCTGATTCTAAGATGCATATCACAAGTTCAATTCCAGCTCCCAGTGACCTTCCTATGGCAAGTATCAGTGTCCATCCAATTCTTTTGGTAAGCCTTCAGATTCACCTCCCTATTACCACCCTGACCTTTTAGTTCAGATTTAATTTTATAGTTGTGGGGCATTTCTTAGTGGTTAAAATGGGAGGGGGTTATTTCACTCAGCATCTTATGCAGCCATATTAACTTGAAGTTTCTTTTCTATTCTTTCCCATATTGCTGTTAATTAATTAATAAAGTGACTTAGTTAACCTTTTATGACCTTTCCTATATCTAATATTTATCTTTGTTTCCACAACTCTCCTATAGTCCCCAGTCCAGGCTCTTGTCATATAACACTGTATCATTGCATTCGGTTTTGAATTCCTTACTCTATTGCCATTGTATCTCTACCCCAATCCATCTTAGATACTGCTGTCATAATATTTGTCATAAAAATTGCCTTTGATCATGTCACTGCTCTCCACAGAAGTCTTTAGTGGCTCTTTGACATCAAGACCAAAGTCTTGCCAGCATAAAATGACTCAAACATCTTTTTCAAAAAATATTTTATTTATTTATTTTAGAGAGAGAGAGATAGAATGAGTGAGCATGTAAGCACGGGAATGGGGGGGCGATGCAGAGACAGAAAATCTCAAGCAGACTCCCTGCTGACTATGGAGCCAATGCTGTGCTTGATCTCACTACCCTGAGATCATTACCTGTTACTCAAACAACTTTTTAAATTTTTCACTGCTCTTAGCACAAATTCTGGATTTTGGGTGGAGTTTCTCTACTCATTGTCCCCTGAGTTATACAACTTCTCATTACCACTTTACCTTTGTTCATAATGTATCCCAAATGTGGAAATATGTGGAATGCCTTACCCCAATCAGCATACTTTTCCAAATCATATTCTTTCTTTTAAACAAAGTTGAGGGCTCTCTCCTTTTATGGATTCTTTTCTGTGATTTTAGTCCATGTAAATTCTATTAGTTGCTTCTGCAAATCTTTTATTGTTTGTCTGGGTCATTCATTTGCTCTCTTTCTCTCCCTCTCTCTCTCTGTCTCTCTCTCTCAGTATGTAACATCCTTGAAGGCCAGAAAGGAGATAAGAAACTTTATTGTATAATGAAAATTGTATTCATAAAGTTTATTCTTAATAGTTACAAAGTGCCTGGCACATAAGTGTTTTTTGATCTAGAAAATGAGAAGATAAATTTTGGTGTGGGAAAAAAGTACAAAAAGGGACAGGAGTTACAATCATAATTGTCATTAAAATCAAGAGGAAACTTGGGACACTATCTTGAGAATAAAACTGCTGAAAATCCCAGCCACTTGATTTTTACCTACTTGATTGGCCTTTGTGGTTGGGGCAAACCTCCATAGCTCCATGAAGGCATTTATATAAATGCCTATAAAAGGCATTAATATAAATATTAAAACAAACATAACAAAACAAACAACAAAAACCCAGGTCAATGCTTATATAACGGTATTTTAAGTCACAAATTATAACTGGTTTTAAACAGCCATTGCTTTTGCTATTGTTATTTTCAACTTCTGTTACACAAAAGATCAAACAAATAAATACATCTATTATTGGAAGTGCATTATTTAGATAACACACTTATAAATTTTATCCACCAATTTCTAATCCTTGATAAAACATATAGTTTCTTGCTTTGCTGCAAGCTGTGGAAAAAAATAGCCCCGAATTCTGACCGACCATAAGCTTAGCATCAGTGCACAGAATGATGTGGTGAAATAAAAAACATTTGACTGCATTGAGGAATTCATACTTTAGATTTGGGCCCACAGCCTCATGTACCCCACTAAGGACTGCTTTAAAAAATAGTCATTGACAAATTATAGAGTCTTGAGGAGAAAGACAGTTTGATAAATGTGTTGGTAATTTTCTCATTGCAGAAATGATGAAAGGAATTTAGAGAGAATTAATTTTCTCTATTGTAGAAGAGGAATAAGGTGACAATATGTTGTTCAAAGATGCAAAGCAAGGACCTCTATGGGGTCTTTATAGAGAGGTAGACGTCAGCTCCACATGGTAACTCTATGGCAGACGTTGTAATGCTTGCCAAATATTCAGTTCCTCCCCTGTATTTCCTGGTCCCCTTAAATTTATACAATGCTTGTATTTTATTCTGGCCAAAGAAATATGAGTAAAAGAGGTGGTTGTGACTTCCACTGTGAGATAGTAAGTACCCTTGATTCTCCAGTTTCTCTCCACTCCATCAAAGAAATGTTCCATAATGGGACCAGCCACAAAACCCCACAGCCTTGTCAGCCTGGGTCCAAGAATAGCTGTGCAAGCAGACACCCCAGAAACCAGTAGGATCACATCCCTTGCTCTCCAGAAAGGACTTATAGCAACATCCATGTTCCACTGGGAACAAATCCACTGGGATTTGTTAACCACAAATTAATATAAACCATGTTTGTCAACTATTTTTCATCAAGGAGACCTTGAAGACGTTTTTTTCTAATCACTGCCCACACCCCCCCCAAACAATGAAATGGTAATACCACAGAGAATAGTAAGATTTTGGGGGGGTCCCCTTTAAGAATCATTTTTCTCTGTTAGGGGAAAATATTGTCCCCATTGAGTATGCAAGATATAACCCTGTATCTTGCATGGTTCAGCAGTGCAGTGGCTACCTTTGAGATGGGCTTCCCCTAGCAGGAAATTTTTGTCCAGAGGCCAGGAGAACATCTCCCAAAGATGCTTAAATGGGTGCTTTTTAGTGCAGGAGACTGAACTAGGTAAATTCTTGTGTTCTTTAAAACTCTTATGTGACTTTGTCCTTGTTCCTAGAATATTTTCCTCTGGCTTCTCTCATTATAAGTTTCATAGTTCTTAACATTTCTACATTTTTATATCTTCTTTTTTTCTGTGCTTTGCAATTGTAAGTTTTTACGAGGCTTGGTCCCTCACAGTCTGTTTTTCCCTCTGTATGTGCATAACTAATTCAGTCTCAGGGTTCACTTTTAACTCTATTTATATAAATTCCAAATGTATTACTCCAGGACTGACCTCTCATTTCAACTCTAATTCCGTATCTCCAGCTGTTCAAGATGTCTCTGCTTAGGTGTCCAGTTATTGCGCAATGCTCTCATTTACAGGAGCTCCAATTTCCCTCCCCACTCATTGAGATTCACTGAAACCAGGATCCATGTGGTGTATCTTGAGTGTGCTGTTATGAGTCCAGAAACACACTTAACTGGTCAAAAGTATTTTTCTAATGGTTGCAATAATTTTCTTTTGGTCACTAAACATAATGAGATATGTAGTGCTGCACATAAATGCTTTTTAAAATCCCAAATTTTGGGGGGCGCCTGGGTGGCTCAGTCATTCAGCATCTGCCTTCAGCTCAGGGCGTGATCCCAGTGTTCTGGGATCGAGCCCCGCATCAGTGTCCTCCGCTGGGGGCCTGCTTCTTCCTCTCCCACTCCCCTGCTTGTGTTCCTTCTCTCGTTGGCTGTCTCTCTCTGTCAAATAAATAAATAAAATCTTTAAAATAAATAAATAAATAAATAAATAAATCCCCATTTTTTTTTTTCCCCTCTCATCTACTTTGCCTCCACTCCATGCAGTTACACCATAGTATTTCTTTCCCCAAAAAGTCCTTCAGCAGCTTTAGGTCACACACCAATCTCTCCTCTCTTACTTCGACATCACAAAAGTCTAAATTGCTCTTCAGCAATAAAATATCCCTCGCTGGAGAATGTGGAAGGGAGAGAGCCTGAGCATTCAGAACTAGAAACCTCTTAATCAAGTAGGGGTGGTGGGTGCACTGGGCACACATATATGTAAATCTTGCCATTAAACATTACCTATTTCTGACACCTACTGTTGACAGATTCTGGTCCTATAATCTAAAAGTCTTAGACACCTGTTGTGGTGTCTGCCCAGTGCACAAAGACTCCTTTGTCTGCCTCCCCCCATCACTGATGGACTGTTGGTAGCCCATTTTATATGACATAATCATACAGGCCCTGGTCACAGACAATTAGACTCAGACTCAAACTGGACCAATCAGAATCTGCTTCCAGGGAATAGTAAAATATGATTGACATGGTCTCTCTTGCCAGCTGGATCTATAACTTGTAAGCTCAAAAACTGTTTGTACTGGCTGATGTTAAGAGGAAACATTCATCTACAGAACCTCCATACCTCTGCAGAAAGGGCCAAATAAGAAGGCCCATACACTTGGGTTATGTAATGTTGTGATCTATAATATGAAATATGTATTTGTTTTTCATACTCATTTCTGGCACAGAGCTTCTAAACTCTTGGAAATTCTTAAGTGGTGAGCACAATAAAGGTGTTTTGACATTCCTAACAAACCCCTTTTAACCATAACTGAATTTATTATTATTTTTTAAACCATAACTGAATCTATGTTAATGAGGTAACTTTTGAAAAGCACCTAAAGATGGTGGCTGGTTGCCAGGGGAACCAACCATGTGATTGGAAGGTTGGAACTTCAGCCCCATTCCCTGATCTCGAGGAGGGGAGGGAGCTAGAGGTTGAATCATGGAGAATGGTCAATGATTTAATCAGTTGTGCCTGTGTAATGAAGCCTCTCTAAAAAACCAGAAGGAAAGGATTCAGAGAACTCCTGAGTTGGTGAACATGTGGAGATTTGGGGAAAGTGTCACACCTAGACAGGGCATGGAAGATCTGTACCCTTTCCCCATACCTTGTCCCTTGCATCTGTTCTAACTGGCTTTTCCTTAGTTTTTATAGTAAACTGCTAATCTAGTGAGTAGTTTTAGAGCCACTCTAGTAAATTAATTGAACCCAAGGAGGGAGGGTCTTTGGAAGCTCCAATCTATGGGCAGTATGTCAGAAGCACAGGTGATAATCTGGGGTTGCAGTTGGTGTCTGAAGTGGGGTGTGAGGGGTAGTCCTGTGAAACTGAACCCCTTAACCTGGGGTATCCAATGCCATCTCCAGGTAGATAGTGTCAGAATTGAGTTGAATTGTAGGACATCCTGCTGGTATTGAAGAATTGCTTGGCAGTGTGGGAAAAACCTAAACATTGGAATGGATTCAGAATCAGAAGGAGCTTGTCCCTTCATGGGCTTTGGGCCCCATTTGAGGAATTTAGGGTTAAACCCAGGTACTCAATATAAACCAATCCCTCTGTAGAGTCTGTGCCTCTGTTAGCAGGGGTGAGGTGGAAGACCTAATAATCTGGGCTGTCCTTTCAGACCCTTCTTTTCCTCTCTTAAAGACTCACAGTTTTGATGGGACCATCAAGAAAAATCTTACCCTGGCCCATATTCCACTGTTTATGTCAACTGCCACCAGAAGCTCCTATGGCTCTATACCTCTCTTTTCTAACTTCATCTCCTACCTCCTCTCAATACCTAAAACCCTTTCTCCACACCGTATGGAACTCTTGGGTAGTCATCACTATAAATCTGTGTCCTCAACATATTTTCTTAATGTTCCCTTATTCTTGTTCTGCCACCTGGTTCTCCCCTGAGGACATGTTTTCTTTCATAGCCCTCATGTCCCAGGTCTGGAAGGAAGACTAGATATCCTTCTTGCTCCTTATTGCTACTTCCAGACCCTTGGCCCTCTCTCTTTCTGAGAAATCCCAGTACTGAATTTCCCATCATATTCTACTATCCATTCCTGCAGTCATTGACCAACCTCTGGGTTACTCTCCTCCTTTCTTAAAAGACCATAGCTTCTGGGGGCACCTGGGTGGCTCAGTCAGTTAAGTGACTGACTCTTAATTTCCACTCGGGTCATGATCTCAGGGTCATGGGAGGGGGCCCCACATCGAGCCCCTTGTGGACCCCTGCATGGGGCTCTATGCTCAGCGGGATGTCTGCTTGAGATTCTCTCCCTCTTCCTTTCCTTCTGCCCCTCCCACTGCTCTTGTGCTTTTTCTGTCTCTGTCTCTAAAATAAAGTAAATAAATCTTTAAAGAAGACCATAGCTTTTGTAGTACTGTCCTTTTCCAGAACATACTCCTCTTATATTCTGTGACAATTTCATGAAGTCGAATCTGAATAGCCTAAAATAACCATTTTGATAACCCCTATTTAGTTTGAAAACTGTGCCTTAAATGCAGTCTCATGCAGAAGGCTAAAAATGCATAAAAGTGGAGCTGTTTTTATTGAAATGGGGGACAGGGTGATCATAGGGAATTCTAGGAGCACAACTAGCTCAGACTGGAGGTGGCAGCACAGAATTTCTAGGGCTTGGCCCAGAACGGTTTGAAACCACTGGACTACAAGCTATTTTATCCTTGATCTTTTCTATGTATGACCTACATATGACCTATCAGTTGAAATCATTTACCCAAAAATTACGCTATAGTGCTTCATAAACATGTTTTCACGAGAGGAAGGCTTAACATTTATCCCTTGGCTATCATCCATAGTTACTAAGTGAAATCTAGTCATATGATAGGTTTTTGGTATTTTTGAAAAACTTTTATAGATGGTAATATATTTAAGTTTTCCTTCTATAAACTTTGAAACAATCAATCTTTACTTGGAAATGTTTGTCTCTTTTGAATAGTTATACTTCCTTTAGTTGGATGATCATTATGTAATATATTATGCTTTGTTTTTTGCCTTGCTGGCAAAATTTATACTAACTGCTCTTGGCCTTTTTTGTTCCTGCTATGACTACCTTAATATCTCTTTTCTTGGATTATGATATTTTATCCTGATAATTTTAATTGCATATATAATATTATGAACACCTTCAATTACTTTTGGCAATAGAAGACATATGGATAAAAATTAATGTGATCTAAAGAATAATGTGTAACTAATTATAGACCAACTGTAACTCAATTTTGTTAGATATTTACATTTTTAACTATTTGCAGATGTTTGAAGACCCAGCAAGTGAAACTACTGCTTAAATTCTTCTTTTACTGCCTTCTGGGGTGAGGCGATCATTGAGTCAGTTGTATACCCTTAGAAATTACAGAAATCTCAGTGTCCTTGTTAAAAATGCTATACCTGGTCAGTCCAATAAAGTGACCTTTTGATGATGGAAGAGAATGGGAACCTGTTAGATCTATTCTGTTCACTTCGGAGTGATGTTCTTTTATTTTAAAATATTTGAAAAACAGGTTCTAGTTTTGTAATGCCTAATGTTCTTTTCAAGAAAAAGAGCAAATGTTAACTTTTAGGACAAAATGCCAATAAGCAACACCCAAAATATGTTGCTTTACTGTTGGATCATTTAGAAATTATACTTCTGACAATTTGCTGCTAAAATACAGTACACTGTAACACAAATTAGTAGTATTCTAGAATAAGTTTATATGAATCTATCTTTTGATAGATTTATGTAAAATGATACATTTTAAAAATAAGATTATATAACAGATTTAATTTAATACAATTTGCATGGAACCATTACTCTAAACACATTTCCCCCTCTAAAAACATTCATAACAAAACCAAAAAAAGGTCTAAAACTTTTAAAAAGATGGGCACTGAGTTTTGAATTTTAAGCCCAAAAGAAAAAAAATTAAGTTTGACAAATAGAAAGAGGCACCTGGGAGAAAATTTCAACACCTGAAAAGAGATTAGATGATAAAAACTGACATTAGTAATGGATTGTAACCCAGCAACATATTACGGCACAATAAAAATAATGAACTTAACACTTCCATGAATAAATAAAGAAAAAATATTTTGCTTTAAATGGGAAAGCAGAGGAGAAAACTTGACCTTTTGTATTTATTTGAGTAAATGTATATTTGGCACATTTCCAAAAAGACTTTGGATGGAAGAAAAGAACTACAAAAAGGCCTATGTTTAAATATCATGGTTGTGACATCCACTGACAAACACCAGGCGGTTCAACCTGTCACTCTCCCAGCTGAAAACAACAAAGCAGAGACCTGAAGGAAGAGTGGCACGTCCATAGGAACACACAATTTTCTGGCTTTTGTCACTGTGTCACACATTGTATTTCTTTTAAAATTTGCTTTTATATTTTATACAAAACTCTCATGGATCTGGGGCCGGTGACAAGCAGTCTAGAAAATAAAAAATAAAAACAAAGACAGTGGTGAAATTCTAAAATGTATCCTTTAATCAGTCATATTAGGTGACGTGAGACATGTCAGTGTAGGCAGCATACTAATGGTGCTGTTAGAGAGACAGAGTGGAGCCCAAGACTCCAACCTTTAATCAGCTACACTTGCACTTTTTTGATCTGTCTCAAGTCAGAGCTGAATTTTTACAGTTTACTTCTATCTCAATATTTTTAACCATCATCAACTGGAAAAAGAGTGAGAAAAAATAGGAAAAGTGTTTCAAAAAAAAAATTGGAGCATCAAAAAGTGTGTTTGGCCATTTTGGCAAGTGTTTTTCCAAATATTCTGAGCAAGATTGTCTGACCGAGAGCAGTGTTAACTTTGTTACCGAACATCAAAGGGTAGAAGTGTCTGCTCTGGTAATAACATCAACCATCACTGAAACACTTTGCAGATTTGATCTTCTAATGCTCCTTCTCTAGCATAAAAACACAAATCCATCTAATAAGTACGAGCCTCAGAACTTCTCTGGAATTTTTTGGAAAGAGGAGATCTCTTGCTGCTGGGTTTGCTGAACTGTTGGATATAAGCTTGTATCTGCTGGTCACTATTTTTGCCAGTGCATGGGAGAAACCTATCTGCATATCTAGCATAGAGTGCTGTGTACACAGTCAGTGCTTAATAGATAGATACCTGACCGAAATTTCCTGGACTTTGACCTAGGAAAACTGTGAATTAGCCCCTATGACCTAAGGGCCTCAGTTAAACAAATCACTTGTAGTAACCGACTATATTGGCAAGTGACAGAGCAAACTCAAACTTACTTAGGGCATTCACTCTCTCGTGTTTCTGAAAACCTCAGAGAGTTGCAGCCAGAGACCAGATCCAGGTCGTCAGATGCTATTATCAGCAACCTCTTTTTTGTACCATTCAGTTCTGCTTTCCTGTGTTTCCCTCTTTATTAGGTTCAGGAAGAGCTATCTAATAGGGGGCACCCAAAGCAAAACCACATGGGGGAATACTGGGGCAAGAAACAGGCTTCTGGGTGCCACTGACCACCATGCACTGTAGGTTCTGGGCAGTAGAGATGCCACAAGTGCCGCAGGAGTTGAGGCACTTGGCCACAGCGTCCCTGGGTGGGAAAAGAGGGTGGCTGTAGGAAGCTGCTGGCTGCTGAGTGCTACTGACTGCCTTATCCTGGGAAGCTGACCGCTGGAGATGTTGTGAGCACGGCCTATGCCTGGGGCTGGAGAAGCCACGAATGCAGCAGAAACCTGCTGAGTGAGTCTTCCGGAACCAGGAAGCAAAACTTGTTCTCCTGAAATGTCTCTCCAGCAGCTTCTCATAAAGCTTTGGGGTCAGCTGTCAGAGGATATCATTTAAAGGACCCGTATTCATTTCCATAGAGCCCGAAAACAAGGTGAATCAGGAGCTGAGAGGCAAGAAAGAGATAACAAGCCCAGAGGCACTGCAAAACCGCATTTTGACCATGGTGCTATAACATTGTCTAAAACGTGCACATCTTTCGTTTTCTCTGTTTTCCAAGTTTCTTCTCTTGTGGAATAGTGAGAAAAAACATGTAATCCCACAATGATTCCAAGCAGCCCTTGACTAGCTGGGAAGGAAGAACTAGTGAGAGGCAGCATGGATGGATTTCAGAGACAGGGATCAAAATTCAAACAATTTTTATTTTATATAGTAGTTTGCCTAACCGTCCAAAGGAAGTGATTCATACTTTGCCATTAGAAAATGTGATCCTCAAAAGGTTAATAACCTTTACCATATATTTACTTCAACACATGGTGATGGTTTATTATTATATATTTAGTTTGGGAACATGAAAACAATGATTCATAAACTTCTAAAAAATGTGTTTTAAGTATAACTTATAAGCTTATCTTAAGTGCACAACTGATGAATTTTTATAAACTGAACCCACTTGTGTAACTAATTCTCAGGGTTTCATAAACAATTAAGGTGCCGGAAACTACTCTGAGAATCTGAACTTTAAGCAAGATCCCCTACACAAAACAAAATGAGTTTCTCTTTCCTATTAGAATAGAGCAATTTCTTATTACATTTTAGTTTATAGTAAGAACAGGAAAAAAAATAGTAAAGTGTAACTCCGCCATGGCTTTTTAGAATCACTAAATAACTTTTGTGTGTTTTACATCTTAATTGACAATGTATATTAAATAATAAATTGTACTAATTATATTGCTATGATTAAAAAAGTAATGGAGTTTATTGATGTTTTTAAATGATAAATATATCGATATATTTTCAGTTGAACACAAATTTCTCTTGGAAGATAGTTGAAGAAGTACCTTAATTTTTCTATATTGGATTTTTTCCCTCTTTTTCAATTTCAGTTTAAACAACAATGTATTAGTCATGATATTCTTTGGAAGAGACTAATCACAGGTAGAAATAGTAACATTCTTGAGACTACATTTATGTTTTAAATTCTTCAATTACTTGGATGCAATTGGACATTTCCAATTCAAGAAAACATAGTTCATTAATCATAAACACAGATGCTATTAACTGGAAGTCATTACTTTGACCACTAGATGGAGCCAGTATTGTTTCAGAAATGCACTGAGTGGAGCCTGACATTTTCACTTTTTCCCACTATTTCACAACGTAGAAGTTTAAAATTTGCTTTTGAACTTGATCAGGGACTTCAGAACTACTATTATTGATAAAATATATTCTTGTTAACTAATAGTTGTTTCCATTATTTCCTATAAGCAAACAGTTAAATTTCTTAGGTGAAAAATGAAGGGATTGTTTTAGGTGACTTTTATGTCTCTTCCCAATTTAGAATTCTCTTGTAGGTGCTGGGAATGTTTTAAAAGTACCATTCAAGTTGCATTATGCTACTTAGAAGGGATTCTTTGGTATTTCATTGTTTTTTGATATTCATAATTTTGACAGTCAGAACTATGTTACATATGAGAATTTAAGGCATACATTAGGAAATAAAATGGAGAGAAACAGGTGAGATACAAAAGATTCTTAAGGCTATCCATTATGAAAGTCCATCAAATATCAATACAATGTCAGTATAATGGAGATGTTTCCATAATGTCGAGAGACTCAGTCCAAGAGAATACAAGTTATATATTATATAGATGTTGGTTTCTGCTGCACCATTGCTCTTCTTTCCTACCTTTTGTGCATAAGAAATATCTGTATTTCAAGACATTGTTTTATATAGTTTTTTTTTTTTTCAAGTTTCAACTTCACTCATTTTCTGTTCACATGCTCTGGACAAATCAGCATTGGTGCCAAATATGAAGTTGCTGGCGAAAAGGGAAATTGGAACTGAGAGAAGAAGAAATTCCCCCAGAGTAGCAGAAAAGAGTTAATCAAAATGAGGCCAAGGTATCATCTTAGGAAGAGTGTGTGGGGGCTGGTGACCAGGTGGTGAAAGAGCTAAGCAACCTTTCAAAGCCAGTAACTCCCGGGAATGGAATTCACACAATTAGCCTAAGCGTGTAGTGTGAGAATGGATTTGACAACATGTGAAAGGCAAGAACAGAAGTTGTAATTGATTTCACTGGTAAGAGGCCAGAAGGGAAGCTGCAGGTGAACAACAGGAGAAGTTGAACGTTTGATGTTACATACACTTAATGGGGATAGTTTGGAAACAGCATGTGGTTTCTAGGTTACTGTCAATCACAATTTTAAAATAAGAAATGGTGGCTGTTGCTAGATGGTATCTAAATTGAATTGGTGATGATTAGGCTAATGGAGTATAAAATCTGTTTGGGGGGCACATTCTCTAAACGTGAAATTGGGATATAAGCAAGGATGAAAAGGAACAGGAAGTAAGAGTACAAACTCAAGGGTGGTTCTGTGAGTTCTAATCCTTATACTGCCCCGTCCAAGCTGGGTTAATTCAACTCAAGGCTTGTGTTATCTCGTCTGGAAAATGGAATAAAAGCAATAGTATTGCAAATGGTTGTTGTTAGGATTAACTGAGATGATATGTAACCATAGCGCTCAATTTGTGATACATGCTTAATAAGCTAATGACTATAATATCTCTAGGCTATTTGTTCCAGGAAATACTTGGATGACACGGAATAGCAGAGGACACCTCAGAGAAAAAGGCAGGTTTTGCCAAAGGACTAAGTGCCTCTTAGCATGGCAGGAAAAAATGTTCCATTCAGGGAATAGAAGCCCTCTGGGGAGATACTAAGAGGAGAATAGCTGCTGCCCTCCAGGACCTATATTTACTAAATGGATTGCCTGTGGGTCCACATTCCTGTTCTTGTTTACTAGCAGGGATCCTTCAGAAATGTTACTCAAAAATCTGGAAGGAGTGGACAGGAGTCCTTCCCACTGTACCTTTCTAAAGCTTTGTAACTTCAGAAATGGTCCAATTCTTAAAAGGGCGTTTCACTGATAAGGACATTTTATTTACAGGGGAAAAAGAGATATGCAAATATAATAATCTGTCAGAAACACAATTCTGCTAAAAGCAAAATATATGAAAATTCTTGACTTTTCCATGAGGACATTTTCATTGCTCAGCAGGTAGAAGAATTCATTCAATGATTGGAAACTTCAGACTTAATTTATGAACAGATGTGGTGCTATGGATAGCAAGCAGTTAGATGACAAGGGATGGGTCTTGGCACAGTGGGACCTCAGCAACTCCAGCAACAAAGGACATGTGAGGCTGGCCTAGGTGGAAGGCCCTCTTACTACAGTGGTATATAGGCTGATGGAAAATAATTTCTCAGGGGCTTAAGAATATGGAGTATGTCAATCTGGTTTGAAGTCATTCTTTAAGAAATGTAAAGGAGCAGTAATTTATGGTGTTTTATTGGAAAAACTAAAGTAAACTTACGTCTTAAAAATATATTTTTTCTAGCACCATATGAAAAGTGGTTAAAAGGAGCAGCAGTGCATTTGTATACTGGGACACACTCCTGTGCTTAGATCTGGTCTTACATTTGTTTCCACAGAGAAACACCAGGGTTCCTAGGAGAGTAGCTGATTCTATCATAAGAAATGCAAAATTCAAAATGAACAAAGAACATCTTATTCCTGCTGGAAAGCAAGCAACCTTTTTCAAGGATGATGCAGGTAGTGCTAAAGAATAAGGGACAGCTTAATGAAACTCCTTTTGGTCAAGTCGTAACAACTTGATCAGAATTAGAGGAAATCTGTATTTTTTTTAAATATCTTTGAAAATTCAAGACAAGTTGACATAAAGGGCACAATAACTCTAATAGAAAAGAAAGGAACATATAGCAGTGTGTGTTTTTTTTATTGATTTTAATAAGGAAAGGAATACTTATATATGGGTACATAGGTGTGCTATTAAAATTATGTTTATAAAATATAGCTATGCACTTCTTTGCAATAAAAGCTTTTTAAAATTTTAATTCCAGTATAGTGAACATACACTATTATAACACATAAGTGTTATATTCGTTTCACCATGTAAATGTGGGTTTATTTCTGTGTTTTATATTCTGTTCTGTTATCTATGTATCTATTTTTATGCCAGTACCATACTGTTTCAATTACTATAGCTCTGTAATATAACTTAAGGGTTCCAGTTTTGCTTTTCTTCTTCAAGATTTCTTTGGCTATTTAGGGTCTTTTATGGTTCCATACAAATTTTAGGATTGTTTGCTCTAGTTCTATGAAAAATGCTGTGGGTATTTTGATAAGGATTGCATTAAATCTGTAGATTGCTTTGAGTAGTTTGGACTGTAAATAAAAAATTGAAATTAAAAAAAAGCCTGGGTAGGGGTTTATCAATTTCATTGATCTTTTCAAAGAACCAGCTTCTGGTTTCATTGATGTTCTTTTTTTTTTTTTTTTCTATATCATTTATTTCTGCTCAAATCTTTATTATTTCCAAACTTCTGCTGGTTTGGGTTCTATTTGGTCTTCTTTTTCTAGCTCCGTTAGGTGTGTAAGGTTAGGTTGTTTATTTGAGACTTTTCTTGCTTCATGAGGTAGGTCTGTATTGCTATCAACCTTCTTAGAAGCACTTTTGCTGCATAACAAAGATTTTGGACCATTGTGTTTTCATTTTCATTTGTTTCTGTGTATTTTTTTATTTCCTCTTTGATTTTTTGGTTGACCTATTCATTGTTTAGTAGCATGTTATTTAACCTCCATGTATCTGTGGTCTTTCAAGATTTTTTTTTTGTGGGTGATTTCTAGTTTCATAGTGTGTGGTCAAAAAAATGCATGGTATGACTTTGATCTTTCTGAATTTGTTGAGACTTGTTTTGTGGCCTAATATGTGATCTATTCTGGAGAATGTTCTATGTACACTTGAACAGAATGTGTATTCTGCTATTTTAGGATGGAATGTTCTGAATGTGTCTGTTAGATCCATCTGGTCCAGTGTATCTCTCAAAGCCACTGTTTCCTTGTTGATTTTCTGTTTGGATGATCTGTCCATTGATGTAAGTGGGATGTTAAAGTCCCCTATTATTATTGTATTAACTATCAATTACTTCTTATATGTTTGTGATTAGTTGCCTTATGTATTTGGGCACATAAATATTTACAATTATTATATCTTCTTGTTGGATTTTGTCTCCTTTATTATTATATAATGTCCTTCTTTGTCTCTTGTTAGAGTCTTGTTTTAAAGTACATTTTGTCCAATATAAGTATTACCACTCTGGTTTTCTTTTGGCAACCATTTGCATGACAGATTTTTCTCTGTCCCCTCACTTTCAATCTGTATGTGTCTTTAGGTCTGAAATGGGTCTCTTGAAGGCAGTATATAGATAGATATTACTTTTTTATCCATTCTGTCATCCTATATTTTTTGATTGGAACATTTTATATTCAGAGTAATTATTGAAAGATATGTATTTATTGCCATTTTGTTGCTTGTGGTTGTATTTTTTCTCTGATCCTTTCTTCTTTTGCTCTTTTTACAGTTTGTTGACTTTCCTTTGTGATATACTTGGATTCCTTTCTCTTTAGTCTTTGCAAATGTTTTACCAGTGCGATTAGTGATTATTATTAGGTTTGTATATAACATTTTATACATGTAGCAGTCTATATTAAATTGATGGTCACTTAAGTTTGAACTCATTCTTTACTCCTCCCTTCCCCACATTTTAAGTATATGATGTCATATTTTACATCCTTTTATTTTGTGAATCCCTTGACTGATTTTTATAGATACAGTTATTTTTACTACTTTTGTATTTCCTACTTTCATACTCTAGCTTATGGTCTTTTTACTCAGAGTCCCCTTTAATGTTTCTTGTAGGGCTGGTTTACTGGTCATGAATTTTATGTTCTTCATCTCTGATTGGTTCTTTTTTATTTCTTTTTTAAAGATCTCACTGATGTTCTTCATTTTTTTCTCAAGTCCAGTGAGTATCTTTATGATCATTACTTCAAATCTTGTATCAGGCACAGTACTTACATCCATTTTGCTTAGGTCTCTTGCTGTGGTTTTATCCTGTTCTTTCATTTGGGACATATTCCTCTGTTTCCTCATTTTGCTTAACTTTTTGTATCTATTCCTGTGTATTAGGAAAGTCAGCTAAATCTCCTGCTCTTGAAAGCAATGGCATTATGAAGAAGAGGTCTTGTACTACCCTGCTGTGCAGTGTCCCCTGTTCCCCAGAACCTGATGCTTCAGAGGGTGTCTCCTATGTGTGCTGCATGTGCCCTGCTGTTTTGTCCTGGCATCTTTTTTCCTTCAGTCCAGTTGTGTGCAGAGATTCTCTTTGCCTGTTGTGGGCAGTGTTTCGTCCCCAGCTGGGGTGGGTCACAGTTTTAACAAGGGACCCGCTGGTCTGCTTGTGAAATGAGACCTGCTGCTGCCACTGCCTCTAGGACCAGGACCAGGCAGGACACATAATTTAACAAAGTGTGTCTGGGCTTCTGCAGTGCCTGCCACTGCTGTTGCCACCAGGACCAAGACCCCACAAAATGTGTGTGTGGATAGCTGTGGTGTTGGCAAGGTTTATGCAGGTCTTCTGGGGGAGGGGATCCACAGTGCAGGGACTGAGGCAAACATGACTGGAAATGCCACATTTGCCAATGCTGGGTGTGTGTGGTGGGGTGAAGCATGGTGTAAGCAAGTTTGGTAGTGAATGTTGGCTTTGCATTGGTTCCCACAAGTGGCTGTGTGTTTATGCTGGGGGTGGGGGAGGGAAATGGCATCTGCCAGCTCCTTTGCTCCTGGAAGAATCTCCCTCTGGGCATGCTCTGAGATGAGTAAATGGCTCTCCATCCCATTTGTCCCAGGTGTTTTTCAAACTGCTGCTTCTATAGTGTATCTCTGTGGGCTGTCTGTTGTGCTGTCTCTTTAGAGGCAGGACTCAGCTTCCTAGTGCCCTCTGGGCTCTGCCAGAGCTGAGCCTAGAGATTTCTAAAATTTCAGACTTTATGTCCCTCTGGTTGTAAGAACTCACAATATTTGACTTGTCTCATTTTCAAAGCCAAATCTTATGGGGATTCATCTTCCCCATGTAGGCTCTCCAGTGTGATAGTGCATTTCTTGCCCTTCTCCAGACCTGCAGCTTTCTCCCACTCCCTACTGTGTCTCTGCCCTTCCTACCCTCTTCAGTGTGACCTCTTCTCCACCCTTAGTTATGGAGTTTGTTCTGCCAGTTTGAGGGCCATTTTCTGGGTTATTACACTGATATGAGTATTATCTAGTTATATCCATGGGACGAAGTCAGGTCAGCTTAGGGTCCTCTTACTTTGCCATCTTCCTAGCCTATCTAGATATGCACTTTTATTCTGTGTAAGTAGGAAGTGAGTAAGCCAAATACACCTGAGAAATGTAGGCACAGGACCAACAAATTCTGCTGCTGGCGAGTATACTGAGCAACCAGGTAGAATGGGGTTTTGCAGGTATCAGAAGGAAGGGTGTCATGAAATTACCAAGTAGAAAAGAATAAACATTGGGGGTACTAGGAAAATGGATTAACCAATAAGACATATGGGAATCAATAACAGGGCAAACTCTATGCCTTATATTTTGGAAAATGAGACTTATTGTCAATAGTGCCTCTAATAATATGGTATAACAGTTTCTGATAATGCTAACAGACCAGGTCTATACAGCATGATGAGATAAATTATAATGAGATGGGTTGCGTTGACCATGCAGGAGTTTAAAATCCATAAAAAGGGGCAAGATGCCAGGTTACAAAAAAAAATGTAGGTGAAAGCATGAAGTTAAAAAGTCTTAGTAACCTTAAAGATCAGGTTTAAGTATAAAAAGCAAAACAAACAAAAAAGCTCAGACAGATGACTACTAGTTCACATCTAACTCACTTTGGAGAAGCAATTAGATTCTTCAACTTCTGCCAAAAATCAATTGGTTGGTTATCCAAATCCTGGAACCTCAACTAATCTGAGATATTAATTGGAGGAAGGGGGAAGTAGGTTAGGTTTTAAAAAAATGTAATAATAAAAAAAGGTGTATAAATGATAATGAGAAAAATACAAAATAATGGAGAAATACTGAGAAGAAATAAACCCAGGTCTTAATTCTTACAAAACTGTTGTTAAGTAAAAAAGTAAATTTTATACTCATTGGATTTGTACACAGTTTGTTGTTTTGGGAGTTTAAAAATATTCAAAGGAAGTAGTCATAGTAAATTTATAATTATTGTTTACATCATTTAAGAGATTTTAATTAAGACTTTAATCAACGTTTAACTGTTTGACAAAATTTAATTTTCATATTTTTGGTAATTGGGCATATGTTTAATATGTTGAACATTAAATAAAAATGATGGTGGGTATTCCTTTCGAAGCACAAAATATCCTCCTAGATAATGACTAAATTAATCATTAAGTTAAATTAATAAAATCATTAATTCAGTAATTTAATTCCAACACTAGGGAAAGAAGACTATCAGGAGCAAAGCTGGTTTGTAGTGATCAGTGACCACCTGGTGTTCACAACAAGGGCTCAGATCTGAGGTGGAATTGGAGGTGGGATCACAGGCAGAGACACTCAGCCTAACACTCATTTCTACCATTGTTAGTCAGGATTGGTGAGAAGTAATGTAAAATGGCAGCTGCCTTTCTAAAAAATCATTTCAAACTCTTCCTGAAGATGTGCAACAATGTGGGGAAACTTGCTACCCTTTCATGTTTTGTTTATTTCTTGGTTCTTACATTTCTGAACATGGAACATGGTTCTTATGGACAATGTGTATAGGTTGGACTGGGGTGAAAGGTGAAGAGGCAAAGCCTAGTGCTCAGCCAGAGCCCTGTCACTATGCTGCAGGACCAGTCTGCATGACAGGATTTCAAGGTCCAGTCCTGAAGCTGTCCTGCATTCTACACAAGCAGCTTTTCAATTCAAATTCTAAATTTAATGCTTGATCTGTCATCCTGACAAACACAGCATCATTACTCACTCTTCTGCCTTGAATTGCAAAGATTTTCAGCAGCTTGAATCAAATAACATGGAAATTCTTTCTGTTTCTTCACTATTATAATAACCTTATTTTCATGAGAAAACCTTCAACTTCTCTTTCCTGAGCCCTCTGAGAAGGCAGACAAATGACTTTTTTGTTCCTAATCCCCACAGCCTTATTCCCAAAATTTGTCCCTCAGAATTAGTTTCAGAGTATTAAAGTCATTTTCCAGTAAAATGGCTATGTGGTCAAATAGTTTTGAAACTACTAGATTAAACAGGGTTGAAGATATTATCTTTACTATAAGACTTGATTTGGTCAAGGAACCATTTTTAGGATAGTTACTTGTAAGTCCAGTGCTCTGCAGAGCATATCTTGGGAATTGCTATTTCCAGTGTCTTTCCCACTCCCAGTGCCTGGAAGTCTGGTTGAGGGCAAAGAGTAGATCAATAAACAACACAAGTGAACAAACAAAAAGTTAAAAGTAAACAAGGTCTATCATCTCATGACGGTGAAACATAGTCAAAGCAAAGCAAAACAAAATGAAACAACCTCCTCTTCACCAAAAAAAAAAAAAAAAAAAGAAAGGAAGCAAATGGGAACAACAACAAAAAAGTACACTAAGACAGTGGGAAAACCTGGCTTCACAAGTGTTTTACTGCTTATGAACCATGTGCAGGCACCGGGGTGTAAACCCTCCACGATCCTAGGTTCTTTGCCTGCCCAGCTAAATTAATAGTGCTTTGAAGGATTGTGTTGAGGGCTAAATGAGATTACACAATGTAAAATGTCTAACACAGTGCCTGTTACATTGTAAGTGTTCAATAACTAGTAGGTTTTCTTAGGATTTTAATACAATCATAATCCAAAATGTTCTTTTTTTGATATGTTAAATGTCCTTGAAAAAAATCAGACTTTCTCAAATTTTCACACTATAGAGCACAATCAATGTCTCTAAATCCAGTTTACTGGAATTAAAGCAGTGCAGTTGCCAAACTCTCCAAGATGTTTAGATGGGTCCTAATTTTAAATGTTTGTGTAATTTGATTAAAGAAAAACACTTGGTAAAATCAGGATATGCCCAGAAGTGACTAATTGCCCACTCAACGGGCTTCAGAAGTGGCAGACTTTGGGGAGATACTCTACAGTACAAGTGTAAACCACTAAGAATTGACAGATCTCTCAGGGTTGTACTCACAGGAGGAAGGCTCAGAAAGACTCAAGCATGAAACTGGAATAACAACACAGTTGTTGGCTAGATTACTAGATTCTTGGGAGTTTTTGGCTGGGACAGTAGGCTAGATTACTAGATTCTTGGTGGAGGGGTGGCTGGGGTAGTCTTCTTCTGGAAGTAAAAATGATAGCACAGTAAATCCTATTTTGAAGTTGGCTTGAGAGGGAATCTTAAAGGGAAGTGGTTTAGTTAATCTTTGACAAATGAGGCAAGAATATGCAATGTGAAAAAAACAGTCTCTTCAACAAATGGTGTTGGGAAAACTGGACAGTTACATGTAAAAGAAGACAACTAGACCACTTTCTTACACCACAGACAAAAACAAACTCAAAATGGATTAAGGACCTAAATATGAGACCTGAAACCATAAAAGTCCTAGAAGAGAGCACAGGCAGTAACTTCCCTGTCATTGGCTGTAACATCTTTCTAGATAAGTCTCCTGAAGCAAGGGAAACAAAAGCAAAAATAAATTATAGGGACTACATCAAAATAAAAAGCTTCTGCACAACTAAGAAAACAACCAACAAAATTGAACAACAACCTACTGAATGGGAGAAGATATTTGTAGATGACGTATTTGATAAAGGGTTAGTATCCAAGATAAATAAAGAACTTATACAACTCAACACCCAAAAAACAAATAATCCAATAAAAATAGGTAGAAGACATGAAAAGATATTTCTCCAAAGAAGACATACAGGTGGCCAATAGACACATGTTCAACATCACTCATCATCAGGGAAATGCAAATTAAAACCACAATGAGATATCACTTTGCACCTGTCAGAATGGCTAGAACACAAGAAACAAGTATTGGGAAGGATGTGGAAAAATAGGAACCCTTATACACTGTTGGTGGGAATGCAAACTGGTGCAGCCACTGTGGAATACATAATGGAGAGTTCCCCAAAAAATTAAAAATAGAACTACTCTTCAGTCCAGTAATCATACTATTGTGTATTTATCCAAAGAATACAAAAACATTAATTTGAAAGGATATATGCACCCATATGTTTACTACAGTATGATTTCCAACAGCCAAATTACGGAAGCAACCTGTATTCATCAACAGACAAATGGATAATAGATTCAACATGGATGAATCTAGAGAGTGTAATGCTAGGTGAAATAAGCCAGTCAAAGAAAGGCAAATACCATATGATTTCAATCATATGTGGAATTTAAGAAACAAAACAAATGAATGAAGGGGGGATAAAAAGAGACAAACCAAAAAACAGACACCTAACTATAGAAAATAGATGGTTATAAGAGGGAGGTCTTTGGAGGTGGCGGGAGAAATAGGTGAAGGGGATTAAGAGTACACTTACCTTGATGAGGACTGAGTAATATATGGAATTGTTGAATCACTATATTGTACACCTACATTATATTGTACATCTATACTATATTGTACAACTAACACTGTATGTTAACTAACTGGAATTAAAAAATAAAAATAAAAATTTAAAGGGAAGTGGCTTATAATGGCCAGTTGTTTGATGTCTCCCATGTATGAGATGCTTTGCAAACAGTTTCTTACTTAATGGCCTCATAACCATCCTGCTTAGTAGATACCATTTGAGCCCCATTTTATAGAGGATGATACTGAGAAGTGAAGTAAATTGCCAAAGGAGACATGAGTAGTAGGGCATGGAGGTGGGGTTTGAATTCAGTTGTTCAGGCCAAAAGCCTTGGAGTGCTTCTTGACAGCTATCTCACACTCCACACCCAATCTTCCAAGAAGACTTATTTGTTCCACCTTCAAAATATATCCAAAGTATGACTTCTTTTCTTTTAAAGATTTTATTTATGTATTTATTTGAGAGAGAGAGAGAGCAAGCATAAGCAAGGGGCAGGGGAGAGGGGAACAGAGGGAGAAGCAGACTCCCTGCTGAACAGGGAGCCTGGTGTGGGGCTTGATCCCTGGATCCTAGGATCATGACCTGAGCTGAGGGCAGACACTTAACCAACGGAGCCACCCAGGAATCCCTCCAAAGTAGGACTTCTTACCACCTTCATTGCTACCACCCCAGACCCTGGCACCGTGATCTCACACTTGCTCTAGCTGTCCTTACAGTGGCCTATAGTGATCTCCTTTTGACCGTAACTCTCTTTCCCTTGTGTTCATTTAACTCCTGCCATCCTGGTCCCCTTAAAGTTCTTCAGATGTGCCAGGAGTGTTTCTGTCTTTAGGCCATTGCTCTAGCTGTTCCTTCTGTCTGACATGGTTCCCCCAGATATCCCCTTCAGTTCATTGCTCAAATATCACTTCTCAAGAAGGACTCCCTGACCATGCAAATTAATATCATACCTTTTCCTCCCTCTAGAGCCCTCTCAATTCCTTATATCTTATGTTTTCTTTTTCGTAGCTCTTACTTGGTTTCTAACATACTCTATGATTTACTTATTTATTATGTATAATGCTTATTGCCCTGTCTGTGACATTGGGCAGGGATCTTTGTGTGTTTTGTTCATGACACATCATAAGTGTCTAGAAGTATTGGGAACACAGTAGATGCTAAATAAATATTTGCATTATGGAGGTTTATCTGACTCTGAAGCCCACGATCCTTAACTGTATGAACATCATCTCAACAATTGAGAATCCAGTAGATCAGATTATCTATTCAAGGATACCCATTACCCAGAGACTTCTTAAATATATGATGCTAAACTTTTCCTTCCTAATTTTGCTTCCATGGCTGATTAGTTCTTTTCTGACATATTCTTCCTTTATGTAGAGAAAAATCTTTTAATATGCAACAGCCAATGCTGGTATACCAGGAGCTAGTATTGTTAAGGTGATTTTGTGTATTTCTCTTTTCTGTTGAGAGTGATCTTAGAATTATAGTTTTTGAGGAGAGGGACACATTTCATGGTACCCTATAAACTACCAATATATTAATGCCCATAAACCATTGAAATGTACCAAATTTCCAATATTGTACTCAAACTAAGGTTTCCTGACACAGAAGTAGCATTACATTTCTTTGTCAAAACTTTTGTCCAGATTTTCAGTATTATAAATATAGTTATTATGCATGTTGATGACTCCTTGGTTTCTAGGGTCTTTTCTTTTCCTTGCACATTTTGAGCAGATGAGAAAACTACTGGTACCCAAAGGCTTTAAGCTATAAGAAAGTGCTCCAATCAGCTAGTGGTTCATTCAAGCAAAGAAGCAGGGACAAGGGAAGAGGAAGATTTTGTACACATACAAAACAATGACTTAATGCTCTAGAATAGTAAAGGAGAATCAGTTTTGTTCAGATTTCTTTTTTCCCTTTTCTTCCTTCCCTTCTTGACTCTCTTCAACCCATCTTTATTTTAAAAAGGTTTTAAACTAGCTGTATCCATTACATAAAATGACAGAGAAGTTCACATAAGAAGATATTCAGTGCCAGTGGTTATAACAACAAATTCTCTGGTTATTCATCATTTATCAAGAAAATTAAAGAAAGCAGCATTCCCATTTCCCAAACGCCCTACAACCTAATTAACAGATTTTATTAGCAAATGGGGAAAGTCATTCCATAAAATCTTTTTGCCACTTTGCCACTTACTAGTTGTGTTATGTGACCAAATATTTAACCTTTCTGAGACTTAGTTTCCTTGTCTGTAAATGAAAATTATGGTATCTACCTGTAATGATCCCAAAGACTAAAAATGTAATAAGACAATGTGTATGAACTGCCTCATCCAGAGTAGACACTCAATAAATGGTAGCTATTTTTACATTATCACTATCACATTACTTTTGCCTGCTTTTTAGAATCTGGAAGGATGATGTAAAAAGGTGTCCTTATTCAGTCTTTAAGAATAGCTAAGAAAAATAGGACATTGCTAAGTAAGCAGGAAAATCTGTGTCTCTGTTTCATGCCTACATTAGCAATAATGTGAAATAGCTACAAAGTTAAGTTTCTTTTATGATAACTCCATGTTATCTATCTTTCTACCAATGATTTCCTATGTTCTCCTGTTTTAAAGATTCTATCTGAATGATAAAATCAGTGAGGTGTATCAGCAGAAGTTATAACATCCTAAGGGAGAGAATGTTTTTTACGTACATGCCGATTCAGCATGCCTTTTCCATAACAGAGCTAACCAAGCTTTACCAGGTTAGCTGCACATTTGACTGAAGATACTGCCCCTGAAGCTAGATTTTTACCAACCATGATAATGGCATCTATTTCTGTTGCACCATTGCCTTTCATATATGTGTGTGTGTGTGTGTGTGTGCCACACACTCAATGGCCTAAAACTCTAACTAGCAAAGTATGCAGCCAGGAAAGGTGGGAGGATGTTGAAGGAAGATTAAGATGGAAACATGGCATGACTGTGTTTTATCAGCTTTTCTTAGACAAAGCTCTTTGGGGATGTTGTTTTCTTTCGGTGACTGATTAAATGTTCATGCCTATGGCAATAGGGATCCTTAAAAATAACTGAATATTGTAAAGTACAGAGTTTTTCATAACCATGCAGCATAGTCTTGAATTAATCTTTTACTTTTCTCATAATAGGTATCAGTACAAAAATAATGTCTTACATCAGCACAGTGCTCAAGGCTTTACAAAGTGCTTTCATGTGCATTATCTCATTTTATCCTCCTAACAAAATAGTGATGGAGGTAGAGTTTGCATGCATCTCCCATTCTCTTTTAAGATTGTACAATTTGAGGCTTAAAGGATTACGTATTTTGCCAAGGTCAGAAAACTAGTAAGTGACGTACCTGGGATAGATTTTTGGGCCTAAGTGCTGTGCCTTTTTGTATATGCCAGATTTCAAGGGTTGTTTTGTTTGTTCAATACCCATTTATCTATTTTATTTGTTTTAAAGCTTTGAATTTGAATATCCTCTTTGTGTTAAGAAAGTTTTATTTCTTGGATGAATGCAAGAGAACTCCTTTGTTTCCATCCAAGTGAAGGAGAGAATCAATTTACTTTCCTGCCAAATCTGGCTCCTATAAGATACTAGTTCACCTCATCATCTTTTAATAAGCAGAGAGTGGCTATGTGGGAAGTATCAATAGCTGCCTTATAGCTCACTCACTCCACTCCCTTACCGACTAAAGTCCTTATTTAAATTATACATCACGGGGGCAAGAGACTGTGCAGCAAATCCAGCACATTCTTGGGGTGTGTGTTTTAACACATTTGTGATTTGGAAAATCCTATGAAAGTTTTCCTGCCCTTAATTATTGAAGGCTGATAAAATGGGTGAGAGAGAATATGTGCCACATGTGCATTATTTCTTTATTTATCTATTCTTTCTTCTCCTATTGGGTGGTGATGAAATCTGAATGAAAAGATACTATGCTGAACTAGAATGTCTGGAAAAAATTGTCTAGACTAAGGGTGATGGATTGAAGATAGGATAAATACTAATATTTTTCTTAACCCAGGTTCTGTGCACTATACCTTAGCCCTGTACACTCTGCCCCCTTCCTTTTTTCCATCCTGCTTTTCAGTAAAGGGCCTTCTGTTTTGATATTGGCCTAATCTCTCTATCTCCAGCCACAGAATATTGTTAGCTACTACCCAACAGTAAATCCAGCCTTTTATCCCAAGACCAAATAGTCTGAGGAGACAACAAACTCACTTGAAACAAGCGAAGGACATGCGAGCCATTCCCAATTCACTTGAGTGTGCTTGCTCCGGCTCTGTTATTGTTAACCTGGTTCATGTGGAAATCACAAGTCCTAAAAAAGAAATGAAAATGCAAGAGATGTGTGAGACTTGGTGAGAAAATCTAACATTTGCATGATTTAAATTTCAGAAGGGGGAAGGGAGAGGATGAAGCAGAAGGAATATCTACACATATAACAACAGTGAATTCTCCAAAGGAAGCACTACCAAATTCAGGCAAATTCATGTTATATTAAGTTAGCTAAAAATTAAAGATGGAGTTGAGGATAATAAAGGATTAGGGAATGACTGATAAACAGAACTGGTTTCTGTTAAAGAATATAAACTGTTCTTTAAAAAAAAAAGGGATTTATTTATTTATTTGAGAAAGAAAGAGAATGGGGGGAGGGGAGAGGGAGACAATCTTCAAGCAGACTCCCCGCTGAGCACGGAGCCTGAGGCAGGGCTCAATCTCAGGACCCTGAGATCATGACCCTAGCTGAAATCAAGAGTTTTCATGCTTAATGAATGAGCCATCCAGGTGCCCCAGAACATACCCGGTACTTAGAGTTGTGGGCCAGATGACATGTCCTGGGCAGGACTGCTTAATTGTTATGGACCAGTGACTGCTATGTGCCTCTGTTCCTCTCTTTTTGGAATCCAAGTAACTGGTTGAAGTTATCCTTTCCCTATCTCACCAATGTATGTTGGATGTATGTGCAAAAATAATAACTATTTAGTTCATGAATCCATTGTTTAAGAGGAGCTGCTCCCAAAGACATGCACTTGAGAAATTTCACCAGTGAAGTCTCATTTGCCTCAGGACCTCATGCAAATGACTAGATTCTGGACTCTGAACTTAATACAGTGATTGGATGAGATTTTGGGGGTTCTCGTAAGGGAGTGAGTACATCTTGCATGTGGGAGAGATGTGAATATATGGAACCAAAAAAAGGACTGGGAGGGGGCGCCTGGGTGGCACAGCGGTTAAGCGTCTGCCTTCAGCTCAGGGCGTGATCCTGGAGTTCTGGGATCCAGCCCCACGTCAGGCTCTTCCGCTATGAGCCTGCTTCTTCCTCTCCCACTCCCCCTGCTTGTGTTCCCTCTCTCGCTGGCTGTCTCTCTCTCTGTCGAATAAATAAATAAAATCTTAAAAAAAAAAAAAAAGGACTGGGAGGGGTGTTTACAATAATGTTCCCCAATGAACAAAACCTTCCAGCATCCAGACACTTATAAATATATTTCCCTCCCAGTTGGCTTTGAGATTGGCTGTATGGCCAATGGAATATCAGCAAACATGATGCTAGCAGAGGCTTATCCACTTTGAGAGCTTATCCACTGAAGCTTGCCCTCTTACAGTGCCTTACTGATGGAGCCCAGGTGGAAACTCATGGAAAATTTAGCTCAGCAATCCTACCTGTCACAGCTGAGCCCATCCTCAGGTTCCTCACCAGCTGAATGCAGCCTCATAGGTAATTTCAGCCAGACCAGTAGAAGAACCAGTCAACTTATAGGATCTTAAGAAAAAATAAACAATTGTGGTTTAAGTCATTAAGTTTTAGGATGGTTAATCAGCAATATATAACTGAAATAATATGCTATAGTCAATTAAAAAAAAAGCTTACTAAAAAAGTGCTCTTAATGGAAAAAGATTGTCATAGCTTGTCAGGAATGATATATTTTCCAACCATGTCTTAAGCAAAAGGTATCACAAATCTACATTCATGACTGAAACTTGATAATTGTACAAAACTCTCATGAACTAGGTCAGTTCTGTAGATTTCAGAGATCTTGTCTTTCCATGGTTAGTAACTCTATGTACTCTAAGAAATCTGAGTTATCACTTAATATGGAAAGACTCCTAGAAAATGGTTTATTGTTACCTCAGTTGTTTAGATTTATTTTGTCCCTACCAATAATCACTAATATGAGCCCTCATGATGGTGTCCAAGGGTAACAATCAAGACTGATTAGATTAATAAACATTTGTATAAAATGTACAGATGGTTTCTCTTTAATAAATTATGGAATTGCATTTTTTAAGGTACTGGACCAATAGCAGGATGCAGATCCAAAGAAAATTATGGCCAAGGAACAGTTAAGATCACTCTAAGACTATTTGCAGCAATTTTCAAATTAATTGCATATTTTTTCTTTAAAAAAAAAGGATACAGATCTTATTTAACTTAGATTCCTTGAATTTTAATACTTTCTCAATTAATACTAAACATATAGTTAGTAAGAACAGTCTTGTGACAAATGTAAATCCAACCTTAAATGATATATACAGCTGAATCCTATTAATTCTTTTTTTAATCATATTTTAAAGTAATGTATATAACTCAAGTAAATTCAATGCACATTCTACTGCTTTAGTCAAGAGAAAGGTAAGACTTTCTCTGTATTAAAATGCATGTTCATTGTCTCTGAGAAGAAATTATGTTTAAAAATAATTGGGCTGCTTGGAAGTTATTGTTCATGACTTTAAAAAGTTGGACAGATGAAAATGAATGCCTTTCTTGGACCGATCATAAAATTGAAGTGGCAGAGCAAGAAATCTATTTTAAACATGGAGACTCAGATAAGTTAAAGTAAAGAGATGGAGGAAGGTAAAGCAAGCTGGCACTCATCAAAAGAAAGCTGGAAGAGCTACATTAATATCATACAAAGCTGATTTCAGAACAAGGAAGATCATTAATGATACGTAGGAGCATTATGTAATGATAACATGAGACCATTCTCTAAGAAGATATAATAATTCTAAACTACTATGAACCTAACAACAGACCATTAAAATACAGAAGGCAACTACTAACACAACTGAGAGGGAAAATGGAGATGTATACTATCATAGTTGGTAAAACATCTATAGAAGTATACACAAATTAATTAGTCACAAATTAATTGTCACTTGGAAGGGGAACTGTGCATCTGGGGAATAGATAAGAAAGAAACTTACTTTTTATTTTATGACTTTGTTTACTCTTTTAAATTCTGTACCATGTGCATCCATTATGTATTCAAAAATGAATAAATAAAAAATAAGGAAGAAGTCTTTTGAATTAGGCCTGGATTCAAACAGTGCCTCAGTTTATTAGTTAATTAGTGCCTCAGTTTTCTCATCTGTGAAATGTGGACAATATTACAACTCTTCCATAATTGGTGTGAGGACTGATTGAGATATATGTCTCAAGGTATGACTACAGTGCCAGATACTTGATATGCCACTAATAACTCCAATTTTTGCCTTTGGTATAACTCATGTAAAACTTGGCTATGGTTGTTCAGCTTGCAAAGTCTGAGTAAGACCTCTGGGTTCTGACGTTCTCTGGGTTTGCTAATTTCTACAGCATATGGTAATTACTTTACTTTCTTCAAGTGCTTAGGTCACCAACTGATGTCACTGCAGTAGGCAACTAGAACACAGATTACTTTGAGTCATCTTAATTCTTGATGGACTTCATTGCCCCAGTTCACTGAGACCGTATGGCCGTGTTACCTGCCTGGCGCAACTCTTAATAGTGAACAGCAGATGCTCCTTCCTCGGGTTCTTTTGCTTGCTCAAGCTTTGCAGGGCAAAGTTTAGAACAAAACTGAGTAGAAGCAAAAAGTATAAGGAGAAAAGAAAGGGCAAAAAATTGGACAGATTTCCATCAATTCCAAAATCATTTGATTGATGGTTTAGGTGTTGCAGGTCAATGTTTATTTAGATTTGATGTTGTAGTAATTTAATCAATGTGTAAATCACTTTGTAGTCTCCTCACTTTCTCCTTTATAAGAAATATTAGAGAGTTATTGAGAGTTAAAATAGTTAGCTGTAATATTCATAGTCACTATCAAAAGGCACAGTGCAGATTTGACTGTGAGAAGGAATGACATCATTTTGATTAAACTTTCAAAGCCTTTTGACATTTTGATGCTAAGAATTCATAAAAGGTCAAAGGATCAAAAATTAATTCTAAATAAAGGTTGATTCATGCATTTTAAGGTAGGTCAGCCTTATGTAACCTGTGCCGTGATGCTGCTAGTGCTGTGGAATGCAGTGGCTTAAAAGGAAAGACCTTTGTGTTCTGTTGATTCAGAACCATCATAATGTACTGTCTCCTGCTTTTCTTCCCTACTCCCTGTGTCTTCATGCTGTCCTTGGATTGTCCAAATTGGCACTTTATTGAGGTTTGTGTTTATAGTTAGCAATCTTCTTACTCCGACATATTTAAAGTAACCATACTTCCCATTAAAAATCAGGAGGAAATTATACTTTTGACCAAGATATAATAACAGAGACTAGGTTCACTCTCTGGCATGAAACAACAACAACAACAACAAAAAATGTACAAAATATATTGAGACAATGAGACAATGATTTTCAAGGCTTTGAAGATTAAGTAATAAAGCACAGTAACCCCTGAGAGAGAGCAAATGAGCAAGGTGAGTCACATGACTACCCCCATCTTAGGGCCTTGAGAATGTGTCCAGGTTGCAGTGCAGGGAGGTGAACCCAGGCAGAACCCAGTGAACTCCCTGGGTTGAGGAGACAGTGCTGAGAGTCCAGGAATAGGTTATTAGAGTTTGCTGGGCAGAATATTGTACAGGAGAGGTCTGTACAGAGAAAGAACTCTGCAGAGCTGCAGAAGGTGCCCCCATGGGAATTAGGAGAGTCCTGATCAGTGTATTCAAGTGGGCAAACTACTTGAGGCCCAGAAAATAACCTCCTGAAAGGATTTGCGGTAATAGTGCCTGCACATACACAGGGCCAGGAATAGTACCAGTTTCTACCTGCCAGACTGGAAAACCTCATAATTAGTATGGCATTGGCTAGAGTACACAAAGGCCTTCCTTCAGTTTTGGGAATAACTAGCCTTAGACCAAACATTCCTCCAGTCCTTCCTAAAAAATCTTAAAAGCTGTATTTGAAAGGGTCAAACTGCTTGCAAATAACTTTACTGCATCCTAGAACAAAAGCCAAAAATATCTACAAAAATATTCAGCACTCAACAAGGTAAAAATCACAGTATCTTGCATCCAATAAAAATTACAATGCATGCAGAGAAGCATGAAATTATGATCCATAATGAGGGTTAGGTATGGATTTCTTAGATAATACACCAAAATAATGATAAATTAGATTTCATCAAAATTAAAGACTTTGGCTTTTGCAAAGACACTGTTAAGAGAGCAAAAGGAAAAGCCAGAGATATGGGGCTCCTGGGTGGCTCAGTCAGTTAAGCGTCTGCCTTCGGCTTGGGTCATGATCCCAGGGTCCTGGGATTGAGCCCCATGTCGGGCTCTCTGCCAGGAGAAGCCTGCTTCTCCCTCTCCCTGCCACTCCCCCTGCTTGTACCCTCTCTCTCTCTGTCAAATAAATAAATAAAATCTTTTTAAAAAAGCAAAAAAGAAAAGCCACAGATATATAGAGAAAATATTTGCAAATCTGCTAAAAGGCTTGTATTCAGATTATATAAAGAACTCCCAAAACTCAATATTAGGAAAACAACCAATTAAACAATTGGCAAAGTGTTTGAATACACATTTCAGCAAATAAGATAGAAGGCTGGCAAGTAACCACAAAAAAATAATGCTCAACATCAACGGGACTGAGAATTCTGTGCTGAGTGGGTGAAAAACAGAACAAACAAGATTGAATATTAATACTAATATGGCCCCATTCTTATCTGTGCATGATTGAGGCCTAAGCGTATTCAAGTTACATGAGAATCAAGTGACAAATTAAATGTAAAAGACTTAGTACTAGCCTAACTATACTAGGTAGTCATTTTCTTTCTTGCTTGCTCTTTACCCATATATAAGAGCAAGATATATATAATTGTATACATACATTCTCATTTTATGATTTTCTAATCAGCATTTTTTCAGGAGAAATAAAATATGACATAAAAGGTATTAAGGTGCTGGAAAGTCACAAGAAAAAAATGTATTCACTTCTAAATTAGATTTTTATCACATTTTGTCATATTTTATCATATAAGCTCCATGAAGAGCAAGCCTTTTAGTAAGTTTAATACATGTATCTGATATTCGTTCAATAATTAATAATAAAAGAAGCCTTGCTAAATTTAGTATAATGTCCAAATAGATTCATTGCTTTCAAATGTGAATAAGAATATTCAATTCTTTAATTACTTTTCTCAAATAGACTGTAGAAACTACATTAATGTGGAACAGAACGGTTTTCAATCTGTATTACACAGAGCCTGAGGGTTCCTCAGAAAGATGTCTCCAGGGCACAAGGTCTCAAAGGGTTTATGGAAGCAAAAGATCCCTTCCGACTTTTTCTGTGATTGCAAATAAGAGTTCATTTGAAAATATAATTCTGCTATTGGAATAAATAAAGGGAACAAAAAGGAGGAGGAACAGGGGATTCCTTATAAAATTTTTGTTTCTTGGGAATCAAGACATTTGGTGTGATGGCTAGTTTTATGTGTCAACTTGACTGAGCCAAGGGATGACCAGATAGTTGGAGAAACGTGATTTTTAGGTGTGTGTGAGGGTATTACTGGAAGAGATTAGCATTTGAATCAGTAGACTGAGTAAAGAAGATTACAGTCCCCAGTGTGGGGGAGCATCATCCAATCTGGTGAGGGCCTGAATAGAACAAAAAGGCAGAGGAAAGTTAAATTCACTCTCTGCCTGATTGCCTGAGCTGGGACATTAATCTACTTTTGCTTTTGACACTCCTGGTTCTCAGGCCTTCCGACTTGTACTGGAATCTCTACCATTGACTCTTGGGCTCTCAGGCTTTTGAACTAGACCACCACCCTTCCTGGGTCTCCAGCATGCAGAGGGCAGATTGTGAGACTTCGCAGGATCCATTATCACTTAAATCAATACTTTATAACAAATGTATGCATGTATGTATTGCCTATTGGTTCTGTTTCTCTGGAGAACCCTGACTAATACCCTTGGGGTGTTACCTAGTTATGTGGTTTGGAGCAAATTATTTACTTTTTGAATTTGGACCTGCAAAGACTACGAATAACGTAGCTTATTTAGCAACCACTAAATAACCCTGGAATAGATCAACAGATCCTGCTGCTTTCACCTTAAAAAAAAAAAAAAGTTGATTATCTGAATTTCAAGACCCTAGTTATGTCCAAATGATTACTATTAAAACATTTTCTCTTAGTTAGATCAAATGTTTGTTTTAAAAATTATGCTGATATCATTACCTTCCTATTAATAGTTACCATTTATCAAAGCATTATTTTGTTTAATTGAATTCTTCCAACAAACATAAGAGTTGGTATTATCTCCATTTTACTATGAAGGACAGTGGAGCTCAGAGATGTTCAATGACTTGTCAAAATTGCATGGTTCTTCAAGACTTTTTAGGCCCCAAGTCCTAGCTTTCTATCCCACAGGCAGTCTTGTTTTAGGATAGCTTTGAACAAGTGATGGAGATTATTTGTGGAATCAGTACCTGAGTATCAGGGATACTTTTGGGTTCTATTATTTAATGAATCATTGTCTACTTGAGTTAGAGCCTAGATAAGACTATGTACATGGTAATCATGTGATCAATATTTTTGAGCAGTCTGAACTGCAAGTACTTTCCCCCTTTTGTTCATTAAAGCGGTATTTCATTAAATATAGCCTACCCAGCTATGTGAGTGGCAGAGCTAGGATTTAATCCTTGTAGGTTCATTCAAACAGCAATGCTATTCTGCCTCCCAAATACTTTTCATTCAGTAACTTTCAATGTACCCTGCAATTAACACTTTAATTTCAAAATAGTAATCCACTTATAAAAATCTAACCTAAAAGAATCTTTAAGACAAGGAGCTTTTTCCTCTTTCCCTTTCAGCACTCAACTCATTTAAATGCTGCATCATTAATCCAAACAGAGATTCTGTGTCTGAACTGTTTCAAAAATACTCAGTGTCTGTATTAGTCCACTCTATAAATTAGTGGTGTCTGGATTAATGAGGTATATTTATATGTACACATAGAGTCATGTAAAAAACTGTGCATCAATAAAATACATTTATACAGTTTATTAGGCATTCCCATTCTTGGGTAATTTAATGGTTGCTACATAAACTACATTAAATGATGACTTTAATTATTGACAATTTGAAACAATGGGAAAATGTACACCTCTATTTGAATCATGGTTCAAAGTTACAACACTCAATTATACTGTTTAATGATTGTTACTTTAATTTTGCTTCTGAGGTGGAAAGTTATTTTTTCTGACTGTTAAACCAATATTACAGCTGGGTCTAAACTATCACAGATCCCTTGAGCCTAAATATTTAATACTTTAGGCTGGTTAAAATGCAGAGAGGCTGAGCCACAGACTGCCAGCCTAAGGCTGCAGTTTGGATTTTCTTTCTTTCTTTTTTTCCCTATAAATTAAATATTACAGCAAGGGCCTGTTAACATTGGTGATTACTGGTTATGAGATCTTTGTTTTCAGGGAGAGAAAAGCTCTGCACACCACTAGGTATATGGCAAGCAAGATTGCTAGATTGCTGTAATGAAATATTTTTTAATTGGGTTGTATTTATAATATCCAAAACTGACATAGGAAGAACTAGAGTACAGGATTTTATTAAATTTAATTAATTGATTAATTATTATATTTAAAGATTTTATTTATTTGAGAGAGAGAGACAGAGATAGCACAAATGGGAACAAGGGGGAGAAGCAGACTTACTGCTGAGTAGGAAGCCTGTTGTGGGGCTTGATTCCAGGACCTTGGGATCATGACCTGAACTGAATGCAGACGCTTAACTGACTGAACCACCCAGGCGCCCCTAGAGTACAGGATTTTACTCTCAATATTCAGAATTGTATTAGTTACTAATCTAGTAGAATTCCTGTTCCTATTCATGCCAAATTGTAAATTTATATTGTTAGGGCAGCTCTCCTTCAAAGAGCCCAAGGCACTTTGTATAGAATAATTCTCCCCATCCCTCTGGGAAAAGGGGAGGAAACTTACCAAAAACTCTGTTCACTCATCCTATCCTACAGTCTCAATGATCTAAATACAATTGGCCTTTGAACATGCAGGGTTAGGGGCACTGACCCTAACACAGTAAGAAATCTGAGTATAACCTGACTTTACTAATAGCCCTCTGTTGACTGAAAACCTTACCAATAATATAAACAGTTGATTAACATATATTTTGTATGCTATATGTATTATATACTGTATTTTTACAATAAAGTAAGCTAGAGAAAAAATGTTACTAAGAAAATCATAAGGAGAGGGGCGCCTGGGTGGCATAGCGGTTAAGCACCTGCCTTCGGCTCAGGGCGTGATCCCGGCGTTCTGGGATCGAGCCCCACATCAGGCTCTTCTGCTGGGAGCCTGCTTCTTTCTCTCCCACTCCCCCTGCTTGTGTTCCCTCTCTCACTGGCTGTCTCTATCTCTGTCAAATAAAAAAAAAATCTTAAAAAAAAAAAAAGAAAAAGAAAAAAAAAAGAAAATCATAAGGAGAGAAAATATATTTACAATACTGTATGATAAAAAATGTGTATATAAGTGGATCCACACAGTTCAAAGCTGTGTTGTTCCAGGGTCAAATACTATCTTGGAAGGATTGTATTTCCAGCCCTGATAGGCCAATGGTTGTACCTCATATCAAATTAATATTATGATATAATTATACAAGATTGACAGATCAAAATTAATATATAGATTACTTATTAATGTTATTAAATACTATTAGGGAAGTAGTTTTGCATGATAGTTCAAGAGTCTGGGTTCTTTTTTCAGACTGCCTGAAACAGAATTCAGATATTAGGATGAGACAACTTTGATGGGTTAATTACAATGAATATAAATGATCTCTCTCTTCCTCCCTCCCTTTATAAGGAATGCTATAAGGAACACCCCATCCTACATCACAGTAGAGTTGGTAAAGCATTCCCGTGATGATCAAGCTATCCAGTTTCTACTTGTGGCTCTGCATCCCAGCCCACTGTATGATTTTGGCTTCATCTATGAGGTAAGGGAACAAACTGAACATAGCTTTTCTCTAGTCATTCTGAACCTGCTATCGGGTCTGCTATCCCCTTACACAGATGCTGTAAATACTGCTCACTTGCATTCCCACAGATTCTTCTTGGTACAAGACAGCATTTGGATATTGCAATGAGTTCAGAATCATGGAGTATTTCCTGCTGTGCTTTGTACCCCTTCTTTGTTTGTACTTTGGTTTCATCAGTTTGTAATGACAATTATGACAATAACACTACTACCTACTTATTGCATGACATGGCACAGGGGATCTTAAACAGCCAGACCATCAGGACTGTAGCCTGTCCATCCTCAACAACTGCCTTTGATGAGCATTCAAGAAAGTAGGTCAATAAGTATACATAGAATCATGTGACTAATCACAAGTGGCTACTATAAGAAAATATGTATATAATGTGATAATATGCAGCATGCTAAGTTTATATTGTAGAGGCCTGGTGCAGTGGAAAGAAGACTTGTCTGGGAATCAGAAGATCAAGATAGAGTTTCTGCTTAGCCACTGATTCTTTTTTTTTTTTTTTTAAGGATTTTATTTATTTATTTGACAGAGAGAGAGACAGCCAGTGAGAGAGGGAACACAGGCAGGGGGAGTGGGAGAGGAAGAAGGAGGCTCCCAGCGGAGGAGCCCAATGTGGCGCTAGATCCCAGGACTCTGGGATCACACCCTGAGCTGAAGGCAGATGCTTAACGACTGAGCCACCCAGGCGCCCCTTAGCCACTGATTCTTGCGTTGAATTTGGTCAATTCACTTCACCCTCTCGACCTCAGAAGGACAGAAGAAAAACCATGTCAAAAACTGGCTACAGTTTGAGCAGTAATAGTCATGGCTGTATATCTCATTCATCTACCCCAGTAGTTGTTAGCCCTGTCTGTACATTAAAATCAGCTGCAAAAGTGGCGACTATAGTTAATAATACTGTATTTCTTACTTGAACGTTGCCAAGAGAGATCTTAGAATTCTCATCACAAGAAAAAGGCTCTGTTAACTGTTTATGGTGATGGATTGTAACTTGATTTATTATAGTAATCATTTCACAATTTTAAAAAATCAGCTGCAAAGGTTCTAAGACATACCAACCCTGGACCCTTTCCTTAGAGATTCCAATTCACTTGGACTGGGGTTGGGACCAATCACTGATGGGCTTGAAAATCTCCCCAGGTGATTCTAATGTGCAGCCACATTTGAGAGTCGCTGCTTTGAGAGGTCAGAGGAATCCCTCTCCCACTGGATTGTCACTCAGAGTTGCAGCCTCACTGTGCTCGCTTCGGCAACACATATACAAAGTTGCAGCCTCGCTACAGTCAGTTCTGGTAGCTTTCTACCTTTGCCATGTTTTTCTGCTCAAAAGTTTGAATATTACCCCTGAACATGATTACTCTTTTCATTTGGGAGGACAATTTATGTTTCCTTTTAATGTAAAAGCAATAATGATAAAAAAAGACTCTATGCCTAATTTGGGTTGAAGAGGTAAAGACCAATAGAGAGAAAATTACTCTGTAGGATAAAGTAATAGGATGCTGAATTTCCTGATGAGGTCCATATGACTGGTTGGAGGCCTACACTGGGACATGAAGAATTGTGGGAAAGATCTTTGGAGGAGACACTGGGTCTAGCAGATGGCAGCAGGCAAGAGCCTACAGAATGAAAGACCAATGAAGGACAAGGACCAGGATCATCACTGCAAGGAAAATATGTCAAGGGATTGAGACTAGTGTGGGAGGGACTGAGGAGTAGGGGGTGGTAGCAGTTACGGTGGTGGTGAAGAATTGGATTTAAAAGAAGTTCAGAGCAAAAGAATATAAGTAAACCATTACCAATAGGTAGCTTCTCTCAGAAATATAAGAAGGAAATAAATAAATAAATAAATAAATAATGAAATAAATAATGAAATAAATAATGAAATAACTAGAAGGGCACTGGGACCTATATGGTCATCTAGGGTAAACTTAAATTATTTTGTTTGGGAATGAATGGCAAAGGGAAAACATTATTTTTACAATTTAAGGGGGATGAACTAGGATCTTTTCCAGTTGTAGGAAATTTTGTTATTTAAATTAAATTTACTTTAATATACATTAGTTTTGTAATTTGAGGCTGGAGTACACTGTCTTCCAGTGTTAGAAAATTTTGTAATATAGTTAAATGCACTTCCATCCTAAGTTTGAACAAAAACTTCTATTTCTGGACCTATCTGTGTAGTTCCAGAATATTAATATATACATACACATATATATGAATACATATACAAATCAATATTATAAATAAAACATGGTCCTTAAAAATGAATTATTATTAATGTTGTGTTAGAAGGCAGGACCAATATTTCAGAACGGTGTCTTATAATGAATAATATACATTATACACATTACACAATAAAATACATTACTCCACAGAGTAAACACACAAAATAGAAGCACAGTCATACTGAGGATAGAATGCTGAACAGGTATTCCAGTAGCTATATTTTGTAGTTTTGTTTTCCCTTTTGCCATTAACCTGGTATAAATGATTTGATGTTGTGTCTCAATCTTCCATTTGTGGAGGAAAACCAATATCAGCCCTGTTTAAATTGCCGCATGAGAGTCGTTGCCATACAACTTGGGCATAGGTAAACCATATTCTTAGTAAACCTGAAAACAATCTGAACCTTTAAGCAGTTGAACCTGGGGATAATTATTTGCCTTATCCGAGAGATATTTTATTCTTTTGTTTAACTCTGGACTAGTCAATGGACTTGTATATGAAGAAAAATATTGTGGACTAGTATAGTATTGTTTAGTATACGTAAATATGCTACAAGACAAAGCAGAAGATGTGTGCTTCAACACAGATACCAAATTCTAGAGGAATTGAGAGTGAGAAGCCTCAAGGGACACTTAAGACTATTTCAGCGGCAGTATAACCTGAGTTGGCATTATAACCTAATGGCAAAGTAACCTGAGTTAGCAAATTAAAGGAATGATTCACCAAATAACAAAAACTGCAAAAAAATTAGGTAATATTGCACTTCTTGAAGGATAGCACTTGAGATTCTATGAGTTGTATGTTGGGTGAACATATGATTTACCTCCCAAACAGGGACAGTTTTGAGAACGAAATGAGGTCTATTAATAATTATTTTAAATAGTAAATGTAAACTAAGATTATCTTGGGCAAGCTAGGATATAGTGTTAAGTCTGAAACTGGGCAGAGTTTGAGATGTTACCCTACCTGCAGGTTAACAAGTTATATTTTTATATATTAAATTATATATTTATATATTTAACTATATATATGTATGTAGTTATAGTTACATAATTATATACATACTAATGGTAGAAACACAAGATCTCTGGCTGGATCAGAAAGTAGATCTCTTATTTCCTCACAGAGCATCTTGTGTCAGTTCCCCACATGAGAGCTCTGGGAGAACCAGGTGGACCTGCACAGTTACCACAGGAGAGGAACACACTGTGAAACTCACAACTTATATAGCATATGGGCAGCTAGCATGTCTTCCCATCCTCCTCTCTGGGAAGAGAAAGAGACAGAGTGGGGGCGAAGGGGGCTTGCTCTGGAATGTAAACAAATGATCTCTGAGGAGGGGAAGGTTTCTACCTCATTACCTTCACCACCCCGGAATGTAAACAAATAGCTCCAGGGAGACAAATTTCTCTCTCTGGAGGGCTCTATATTTAGGGTTGCTGTTCAATCATCCTTTAATCCAGGCGCCAGTGCTCTTTGCTCAGAAACATTGCAATATTCATGGAACATTTTCTAACAACAATTATGTTGCCCTCGTTGAATATTACTGGTGTGCGTGACTATCTTTTCAAAACCAGGCAGTTAAGGTTAAATGCTGGGTTTTCAGTGCAACCTAATGCTTTCCTTAACTTCTAGGATAGCCTGTTTGGTGTCATATATATGCGTGTTCATATTTGAATTACACACCCAGAGTTTATCCGGTTGAATTGCCCCAAAGAATTCTGGGATGAGAAATATAGACATTAGCTCTATTTTGGGTTGCAAACTACAGAAATCTAACTAAGCTAGCTTGGGGAGAAAAGGAGAATTTGCTATAAGGCCACTGGATGTCTCAGAAAACTCAAGGGAAGGAACAGCTGAACTAAGGGATTCTGACTCTGACTCTTTTCCTTGTTCTCTCTGTACCTCTGCCTCATTCTTCTCTCTCATTGCAGATGACCTTTCTGTGCATCTCTGTCCATATGGTTTCATATGTAAAATATAGGGTGTTTTTGTTTCAAAATCCTAACAGAGATCTTAATTGATCATTTACATATCTCCTTGTCTTAGACTGTGGTTGCAAGAAACAGAGACACCATTGAGTTACTCTGAGACACTCATGTAGTAACAAAAGAGACCCACAGGGGGTCTTAAGGAAGACTTGTGGATTCCCAAATAAGCAGGATTCAACACTGAGTTAGAATCTAGAATTAAGTGAACTTTTGTCCACAAAAGTAAGATTTTGTTGATCTTTGCCTTTACCATGATTTAGAAATGCACTCTGCTATCGGAACCGCTACTATGCTAGCCAGCAATAGCTACATTACTTCTAGGCAGTGTTCATGAAAAGCATGCCCTCCCTTGGGCACTCCTGGCCTTCCTCCACATGCTTCTCAGTTTCTGTTTCTGGTAAGAACTTTCAAGTCTCCTTTCAGTGGCATCTTTAGAATTTCTGTTTAGATGGGACTTAAGGGTAACAATTAGGTTTGAAGAGAGGCTTTAAAATGAAGTTTTCATTATTAAGAAAAGGTCCATTTTAAGAAATTGAAGTTAGAGTGATAAAGATTATGGAGTAGGGTGAAGCTCTTTCTAACACCAGTTGCCAGAGCTAGAAATGCTCAAATTTCCAAAAGAGAGAATAGAAAGTGACTGTCATCTTTGTTGGGGCAGAGCTTTTGCACTGCCCTAAAGTCATGTGCTCTCCCTGGCTTAATCAGGGGTGTCAAGGAAGGCATGGCCATGTGTCATGGTCCATAGAAAGAGCTATTTGGACCATATCACCTAAGGCTCATGTATCATCACCACCAGTGTTCCTCTGATTAAAGCAGAGGTAAGCTAACCCGCAAGAGTACCAAGTCAACGACTTGAGCCCATTGGTTTGGACGGTGGGCAACCTTGAGTAAGTTATTTCCTCTCTTTAAGCTTTAATTTTCTTGCCTTTAAAATGGGGATAATGTCCCTAATTGATAACTGTAGTGACAAAATAGTGACAATCAAATAAGACAGTAGAGATAGAATTTTGTGATTGGTAAAGCTGTATAAAAGTAAGAAGTTGGGGCACCTGGGTGGCACAGTGGTTAAGCGTCTGCATTCGGCTCAGAGCGTGATCCCAGCATTATGGGATTGAGCCCCACATCAGGCTCCTCCGCTGGGAGCCTGCTTCTTCCTCTCCCACTCCCCCTATTGTGTTCCCTCTCTCGCTGTCTGTCTCTATCTCTGTCGAATAAATAAATAAAATCTTAAAAAAAAAAAGTAAGAAGTTAATGCCTATAATGCTGTAGAAATTTTATTAAAAAGATTTCATTTATTTATTTGACAGAGAGAGAGTGTACAAGTAGGGGGAGCGGCAAGCACAGGGAGAGGGAGAAGCAGACTCCCCGCTGAGCAGGGGGCCTGATGTGGGAGACATAGGGCTCAATCCCAGGACCCGAGGAACATGACCTGAACCAAAGGCAGATGCTTAACTGACTAAGCCACCCAGGCACCCCAGTAATGCTGTAAAACATTTAAAAGACTTGGGTAATATTAATAATTAAATGGCCGACAATTCCTGAATGCTTCTGCTTTAAAAGCTTTATGCATATTAATTTAATTAATCATCATAATTACTCTATGGGACATGTATTATTATTGTTCCTATTTTAAGATGACAAATCTAATACATACAGAGGTTGAGTAACTTGTTCAAGGTCGTACAGCCAGTAGCTAAAGCTAGGATATAAACCCAGGTGATCTAGCTCCAAAACGAGTACTCTGTTCTACCTAAGTCTGCAATATTGTTTTATTTATTTATTTATTTGTTTGTTTGTTTATTTATCTATTTCATTTTTTATAATTTTTATTTTGTTATATTAGTCACCATACAGTACATCCCCAGTTTTTGATGAAATGTTCCATGATTCATTATTTGCGTATAACACCCAGTGCACCATGCAATATGTGCCCTCCTTAATACCCATCACCGGCTTATTCCAATCCCCCCCCACTGAAGCCCTCAGTTTGTTTCCCAGAGTCCACAGTCTCTCATGGTTCATTCCCCCTTCTGTTTACCCCTCCTTCATTCTTCCCTTCCTTCTCCTGCCGATCTTCCTATTTCTTATGTTCCATAAATGAGTGAAACCGTATGATAATTGTCTTTCTCTGCTTGACTTATTTCACTTAGCATAATCTCCTCCAGTCCCGTCCATGTTACTGCAAATGTTGTGTAATTGTTCTTTCTGATGGCTGAGTAATATTCCATTGTATATATGGACCACATCTTCTTAATCCAGTCATCTGTTGAAGGGCATCTCGGCTCCTTCCATGATTTAGCTATTGTGGACAATGCTGCTATGAACATTGGGGTGCATATGGTCCTTCTCTTCACTACGTCTGTATCTTTGGGATAAATACCCAGTAGTGCAATGCCTAGATCATAGGGTAGCTCAATTTTTAACTTTTTAAATGACTTCCACACTGTTTTCCAAAGTGGCTGTACCAACTTGCATTCCCACCAACAGTGTAAGAGGGATCCCCTTTCTCCACATCCTCTCCAACATTTGTTGTTTCCTGCCTTGTCAATTTTTGCCATTCTAACTGGTGTAAGGTGGTATCTCAAGGTGGTTTTGATTTGAATTTCCCTGATGGCTAATAATTTTGAACATTTTTTCATGTGTCTGTTAGCCATTTGTATGTCTTCATTGGAAAAATGTCTGTTCATATCTTCTGCCCATTTTTTGATTTGATTATTTGTTTCCTGTGTATTGAGTTTGAGAAGTTCTTTGTAGATCTTGGATACTAGTCTTTTATCTGTAGTGTCATTTGAAAATACCTTCTTCCATTCTATGGGCTGCCTCTTAGTTTTTTTGACAGTTTCCTTGGCTGTGCTTTTTATCTTGATGAAGTCCCACAAGTTCATTTTTTCTTTTGTTCCTCTTGCCTTTGGAGATACGTCATGAAAAAAGTTGCTGTGGCCGATATCAAAGACGTTGCTGCCTATAATCTCCTCTAGGATTTTGATGGATTCCTGTCTCACATCAAGGTCTTTCATCCATTTGGAGTTTATCGTTGTGTATGGTGTGAGAGAGTGGTGAAGTTTCATTCTTTTGCATATAGCGGTCCAGTTTTCCCAGCACCATTTATTGAAGAGACTGTCTTTTTTCCACTGGATGTTTTTTCCTGCTTTGTCAAAGATTAGTTACCCAAAGAGCCAAGGGTCCATTTCTGGGTTCTCTATTCTATTCCGCTGGTCTATGTATCTGTTTTTGTGCCAGTACCATGTTGTCATTGTGATCACAGCTTTGTAGTATAGCTTGAAATCTGGCAACGTGATGCCCCCAGCTTTGTTTTTCCTTTTCAACAGTTCCTTGGAGATTCGGGGCCAGAATTTTCTGTTTCCATACAAATTTAAGGACTATTTGTTCCAGTGCTTTGAAAAATGTCATTGGTATTTTGATCGGGATGGCATTGAAAGTGTAGATTACTCTGGGTAGCATGGACATTTTAACTATGTTAATTCTTCCGATCCATGAGCATGGAATATTTTTCCATCTTTTTGTGTCTTCTTCAATGTCTTTCAAGAGTGATTTGTAGTTTCTAGAATATAGATCCTTTACGTCTCTGGTTAAGTTAATTCGAAGGTAACGTATGATTTTTGGTGCTATTATAAATGGGATGGATTCCCTAATTTCTCTTTCTTCAGTCTCATTGTTCGTGTATAGAAATGCAACTGATTTCTGAGCATTGATTTTGTATCCCGCCACATTACCGAATTGCTGTATAAGTTCTAGTAGTTTGGGGGTGGAGTCTTTTGGGTTTTCTTTTTTTTTTTTTTAAAGATTTTTTATTTTTATTTATTTGACAAGAGAGAGACAGCCAGCAAGAGAGGAAACACAAGCAGGGGAGTGGGAGAGGAAGAAGCAGGATCCCAGCGGAGGAGCCTGATGTGGGGCTCGATCCCAGAATGCCGGAATCACGCCCTGAGCCGAAGGCAGACGCTTAACGACTGCTCCACCCAGGCGCCCCTTGGGTTTTCTATATAGAGTATCATGTCATCTGCAAAGAGAGACAGTTTCCCTTCTTCTTTGCCGATTTGGATACCTTTTATCTCTTTTTGTTGTCTGATTGCTGTTCCAAGGACTTCTAGTACTATGTTGAATAATAATGGTGAGAGTGGGCATCCTTGTCGTGTTTGTGATCTTAAGGGAAAGGCTTTCAGCTTTTCCCCGTTGAGAATGATATTCACTGTAGGCTTTTCATAGATGGTTTTTATGAAATTGAGGAATGTAACCTCTATCCCTACACTCTGAAGGGTTTTAATCAGGAAAGGATGCTGTATTTTGTCAAATGCTTTTTCTGCATCAATTGAGAGGATCATATGGTTCTTGACTCTTTTCTTGTTGATATGCTCTATAACACTGATCAATTTGCAAATGTTGAGTCACCCTTGCATCCCAGGGATGAATCCCACTTGGTCTTGATGGATAATCCTTTTAAGGTACTGTTGGATCCTATTAGCTAGGATCTTGTTGAGAATTTTGGTGTCCATATTCATCAGGGATATCGGTCTGTAATTCTCCTTTTTGATGGGGTCTTTGCCTGGTTTGGGGATCAAGGTAATGCTGGCCTCATAGAATGAGTTTGGTGGTTTTCCTTCTGTTTCTATTTTTTGAAACAGCTTCAGGAGAATAGGTATTATTTATTCTTTGAATGTTTGGTAGAGTTCCCTGGGGAATCTGTCAGGTCCTGGACTTTTGTTTTTGGGGATATTTTTGATCACTGCTTCAATCTCTTCATAATTAATCGGTCTGTATAAAAAATCAATTTCTTCCTGTTTCAGTCTTGGTAGTTTATAGGTTTCCAGGAAGGCATCCATTTCGTCCAGGTTGTTTTAATTATTGGCATAAAGCTGTTGATAAAAGTTTCTAATGATCCTTCCTGTTTCATTGGTGTTGGTCGTGATCTCTCCCCTCTCATTCATAATTTTATTAATTAAAAGAATAAACTTATTCTTTTGAATAAGTCTGGTCAGTGGCTTATCGATCTTATTTATTCTTTCAAAGAACCAGCTTCCAGTTCTGTTGATCTGCTCTACTGTGCTCCTGGTTTCTAATTCATTGATCTCTGCTCTAATCTTGATCACCTGCCTTCTCGTGCATGGGTTAGGCCTGTTCTTCTGTTCCAGCTCCAGCTTCTTGAGGTGGAAAATAAAAACTGCATTTTAGATTTTTCTATTCTTTTGAGTGAAGCTTGGATGGCTATATATTTTCCCGTTAGGACTGCATTTGCAGTGTCCCACAGGTTTTGGACTGATGTGTTTTCATTCTCATTGGTCTCCATAAATTATTTATTTATTTATTTATTTATTTATTTATTTATTTATTATTATTTTTTTAATAATGATTTTTTATTATATTATGTTAGTCACCATACAGTACATCCCCGGTTTTCGATGTAAGGCTCGATGATTCATTAGTTGTGTATAACACCCAGTGCACCATGCAATATGTGCCCTCCTTACTACCCATCACCGGTCTATCCCATTCCCCCACCCCTCTCCCCTCTGTAGCCCTCAGTTTGTTTCTCATAGTCCATAGTCTCTCATGTTTCATTCCCCCTTCTGATTACCCCCCCTTTCTTTCCATAAATTATTTAAACTGATTTTTAATTTCCTGGTTTACCCAATCATTCTTGAGCAGGATGATTCTTAGTTTCCAAGTGTTTGAGTTTCTTCCAAATTTTTCCTTGTCATTGAGGTCCAGTTTCAAAGCATTGTGGTCTGAGAATATGCAGGGAATAATCTCAGACTTTTGTTATCAGTCGAGACTTGTTTTGTGACCCAGTATATGGTCTATTCTGGAGAAAGTTCCATGTGCATTCGAAAAGAATGAGTATTCTGTTGTTCTGGGGTGTAGTGTTCTATATATATATCTATGAGGTCTATCTGGTCCAGTATGTCATTCAAAGCTCTTGTTTCTTTGTTGATTTTCTGCTTAGGTGATCTGTCTATTGCTGAGAGTGGAGTGTTGGGGTCCCCTACTATTAACATATTATTATCTGTATGTCTCTTTATTCTGGTTAAGAGTTGGCTTGTGTATCTAGCTGCTCCCCTGTTGGGGGCATAGATATTTATAATTGTCATATCCACTTGTTGGGTACATCCTTTAAGAATAATATAGTGTCCTTCTGTATCTCTAACAACAGTCTTTAGTTTAAAATCTAATCTGTCTGATATGAGAATTGCTACCCCAGCTTTCTTTTGAGGTCCATTGGCATGAAAAATGGTTTTCCATCCCTTCACTTTCAGTCTGGATATATCTTTAGGTTCAAAATGAGTCTCTTGCAGACAGCAAATGGATGGGTCATGTCTTTTTATCCAATCTGCAACCCTGTGGCATTTATGGGAGCATTTAGGCCATTCACATTGAGAGTGATTATTGAGAGATATGATTTTAATGATGTCATGTTGCCTGTGAAGAATTTCTGTTCTGTATCACTCTTGGGATCTTTTTACTTTTATAGAAACTCCCCCCTTAATATTTCTTGTAGGGCTGGCTTGGTGGTCACATATTCTTTCAGTTTCTGCTGGTCTTGAAAGGTCTTTGTCTCTCCATCAATTCTGAATGACAGCCTTGCTGGATAAAGGATCCTTGGCTGCATGTTCTTCTCAGATAGAGCTTTGAAAATACCCTGCCAACCCTTCCTAGCCTGCAAGGTCTCTGTAGACAGGTCTGACATTATTCTGATGTTTTTCCCTCTGTACGTAAGGATTTTCTTCCTCCTGGCCGCTTTCAATACTGTATCCTTGGATCTAATATTTGCGAATTGCACTATGACATGACATGGTGTAGGTCTGTTCTCATTGACTTTGGGAGGGGTCCTCTCTGCCTCTTGGACACGAATGCTTTTTTCCTTTGCCAGATTAGGGAAGTTCTCAGATACAATTTGTTCAAATATCTCTTCTAGACCTCTTTCTCCACCCCCTCGGGGATGCTGATGATTCTGACATTGGAATGTTTCATTGAGTCAGTAATCTCCCATAATCTACATTCTTGAGATTGGATTTTTTTGAGCCATGTTTCTGTTTTAACTTTCTCTTCTACCATCCCATCCTCCAGTTCACTAATTCGTTCTTCTGCCTCATTTACCCTGGCAGTCAGAGCGTCTAGTTTAGACTGCATTTGATTCATAGCATTTTTAATTTCTGCCAGATTCACTCTCATTTCCACTCTTAGAGATTCTATATTCTCGTTAATGTTTTCATTAATATTTTTTTCAAGCCTACACATAATCTTGACCATTGTTACTCTGAACTCCATTTCTGACAATTTGGTTATTTCCATATCCCTCAGTTCTGTGGCAGAGGCTTTTCTTTGCTGGGGGGGAATTTCTCCTCCTCGTCATTCTGATGAGGAGAGTTTGCGGGGATGCCCAGAGCCCAAATTATTAACCAGGACCCAGGCAGTGTGCACTTGTTTTATAGGGACCTTAGGGATGTGGGCTTCTTGATTTTTCAGCCTGCCTTCTGGGGGAGGGGCCTGCTGCGCTGATACTCAGGCAACCCTGTTTGGGTAGAGTCACCTTGTCCCCTGGAAGGGGGGACGGGGATGGGCACAATGTGAGCTGGTATTTCCGGGCTTTAGTTCTCTGACGGCTTTCCCTGGCGGTTTTCTGTGACTCTTCTGAGAGTCAGAGCAGCAGTGGCCGTATCCTAGCCTCTGTCTCAGAATATAGAGGTCACAGTCTGCTCTTCACTGAGCTTTCTTTGCCACTTTAACTCTGTTTCTATCGGTGCTGCTAAAAACCCTGCAGCGTCCCAGTTTGTGCCCCCCACAGCCGCTCTCCCAGACCTCACTTCCAGGGCCAGCACGTCTCTGTCCTTGGTGCTTCTAACGCTGCCAGCCGCCCCCGGTTTCCGGGTGTGCTCCCGAGCTCTCAGTTTCAGTCTAGTTCGAGTGTGCGCTCCAGAGTGCCGGTTTTCAGTTTGGACGCGCATGCGCTCCTGAGCTTCCGGTTTTAGTCTGGTTCCAGTGAGCGCTCTGGAGCTCCGATTTTCAGTCCAGTCGCACGCGTGTTCCCAGGCTCACGGTCTCAGTCTGCTCTCTCGTGGGTGCCCTTCCGCGCGAGTCCGGCACACTCCCCAGCGCAAGTGGCTACTGCTTCCCGGCGCCAGAGCTCGTTGGCTCCCTCCCCCTTCCGTTTATCATCTGATATCTGTGCGGGGATTCACGGCTGCCTGTTTCGTACCTCAATATTCAGCGCTGGAAATGTTCGTTTGTAGAGATCCAGATGTGTCTTCCTGCATCTCAGGCTGATTCCTTGGGTTTTCAGGATGGTCTGGTAGATATCCAGCTCAACTCGGGACCAGCTGAGAAAGGGTCTCCTACTCCTCCGCCATCTTTTCTCCTCCTTGCAGAAAGTGGTCACTTTTCTGTTCATAGTGTTTCTGCTACTCTTTTCTTCATTCTCCAGTTGCGTTCATAGGTATTCAGAATGGTTTGGTAGCTCTCTAGCTGAATTCCTGGGACCAAAAGAACTTTAGGTCTCCTGCTCCTCCGCCATCTTGGAACCTCTCTGAACTCCCTCCTTTTAGGTTTTTATGGACACTTCATGTTGTAGGCATGATTGATGCAATCACCGGCCACTTGAGCTCAATCTCCTGGCCCCTTCTGGTCCAGAGTTCAGCTGCTGCGGACGCACCAGGTACTGGAGCTGGGCCGAGACCCACAAGCAAGGACACATCCGGCGGGAGGACAACGTCGTTGTGGCAGCAGGGCATGCACTTGGTGTTTACGGAGAAGAGGCCACTGAGCGCCACAGACGTGGGTTGCACCACAAGAAGCTGCACAGGTGGAGCTAAGTCTGCAATATTGTGATAAAATTCCATGATCTATTAATAGACAATATAAAAAGTATAAATTCATCCATTGGGTACAGAAATCAGCTTTCTGTACTGTCCCAAAGAGCTAATAATAACCTTAAAAACTTAATGAGTTCTTATATGAGAAAAGCCTCCACTTTACACACATCTGATATTGGCCAAAGTTTTGCCACTTGTTGGTTTAAAAGATTGCCTTCATTTGTTTTACTCGTGTTTCCACACTTTGGTTAGAGAGTTTCTTTATTCTTTTAGAAGTACCCATAACTATTAGTCAACTCTTTGACCAAAAAATTAAATCCCTTGATCTTTTGTAAAGAAAATAGCTCTATAATTGTCATCTCTCTTTGTTAAGAAATTCAGTTCCTTTCAAACATATGCCAAAGCAAACATTGGTTTTTCTGAATCCCACAATTTTCTAATTTCCTAGTTAATACTTTGATGTGTACATACAGATTTTCTGAAAATAATCGAAAACTTCTATTGCTCAAAACTGTTCCTATTTTAATTATGTAGCTTTTTATAAAGAAAAGTTTGACAGGTAGTTCTTATTTTGTTCTTTTTTTAACGATTTATTTATCTATTTTAGAGAGAGAGAGTGTGTGTGTACAAGCGAGGAGGGAGGCAGAGAGAGAGGGAGAAAGAGAGAGCATCCCAAGCCAAATCCCCACTGAGCACAGAGCCCTATGCCAGGCTTGATCCCACAACCCTGAGATCACGACCTGAGCTGAAACCAAGAGTCAGATGCTTAACCAACTGAGCCACCAAGGCACCCCTTATTTTGTTCTTTTTACTTTCACTTATTTTAGTTTTAAAAAATTAACATACATTTCATATTAATAGTTATTTGTAAAGGGTCTAAATATTCCACGTGATTCTCACTTTCCACAAACATATAGTACAAAAGCAGGGAAGAAATAGGCATAATAATGTACTATTAGTATTATTATTTTAATACCTAACAATCATCAAGGATTTTCTATGTTCTAGGAACTGTTTTTGAGTGCTTTACATGTGTAATTCATTTAATCTACACAACTCTACAGCATTGGTGTGGCAAAGATTACTGGGTTTCTCACTAGTTTTTATTCTCCTGTTTTGATATAGTAATAGAAGTTTCAGCAAAAGGCATATGGTATCTCTTGATACTAGATGTGGCCATTGAATATGTTCTGGCTAATGGGATGTGAGCGGAAGTGACTTGGGGGAAATTCTGGATCATAGCTGTAATGGAAATGAGAGCCTACTCCTTCTCTTACTCCTCTCCTGCTAGCTGCAGTGTGGACATCTAGCCAGGCGGGAGCTGGAGTAGCCATCATGGTCCATGAGATGGAAGCCACATTTTAAGAAGAGCAGAATTTGACAAAGGAGCCTAATCCCACAGTCTCACAGCCACCTCCTCAACCCTACACTCCTCCATCAGAAATAAACTTCTATTTCTTTTAGGTGGCTGTTATTTTTCCACTATCTAACTAATGCTGTTGGTATCAACACCATTCTCACTTTGACATTGGGTAAACTGAAGTACTCAGAGGTTAAGTGATTAGTAGCAGAACCAGGATTTGAACTACAGTTTGGCTTCAGAGTTTTCCCTCTTAACCATAACATTCTACTGCCTCTGATAAAATTAATTTGTACTTAGTTAATTTTAACACATGTGATTTTCTGCCATCTGTGATTTAGGAGGTCAAGGAATTTTTCTTTGCTCTGCCGTATTTTGGAATGGGTAAGGGGTATGGTTGAAATTATCTGGATATGGCTAGATTTATGTAGGGAAGGATAGTAAGGCTGATCATGGAAAGCAGAAGAAAGGGCAGAAGATCGTGATAGGGAGATAATTAAATGGGGAAGTGAGGTTTGATTAAACCATTAAAGAGGTTTGATTTGGGCACAGCTGACATGGTGGGCAAATAGTAACTATGATGAAGAGGAAGGAGATAAAATGAATGTTTTCATGTCTGTGGCTTCTCTGGCTCCATGTCAGTTGAGTCAAGGTTGCCTAACATCTTGAAGTTGGTCTGATGAGCTGCAAGTTCCATAGAACAATAAAGATTATCTTCTCCAAGGTCCAAAAGAGCATATGATGCTCTCAAAACTTGAGTTTCAAGGTGACCTTCTCCACATAGTCTCTTCAGTTTTAATGCCTTCCTGGCTTCCTGGAAACCACCAGGAGCAGCATTTCATAGAAAAGCATTTAAAGCTACAATTTTACTCTGCTGTCTATCCTGGATTTTCCTCTGTCAGTTTTTTGACAGCAAGGGTAAGATAGCCCATGGGATTAGAAAGTATGATATCTAAAATTAGAAGATTCTGGAACCATCTCAGATTGACCCCTTACTTTCCATATAGGTTGGCCTAAATCCATTGCAGAACAGAAGTGTTTCCTCTCATCATATGATTTTTGAATATGTTTCTTCACTTCTCTGGATTTCATTCTCCTTAAGTTTGAATGGAAAGCTTGGAAAGAGAGTGGAAGTCATTCACAGGGATAGCCCTCCATGGTTTTCCCTTCTCAATAGCTTTGAATTCTCAAAACACTGAAAAAGAAGTCATAGGCCATGAATTTTCTTGAATTCTTCCTTAACTCTTCATTGTCCCAGTTACTTAGATAATTGGGAGTCTTATGCACTCATGCCTTTGTCTAAGAATCCATGAAAGAGGAAATGGATGTCTTATTAGGCAAGATGACTTGTATTTGCTTAAACTATGACTAAGGCAAAAAGATAATTCCACCTTTAGGAAAGTGGAATTGTTCTAGGGAGAACAATAAGAAGATGCATATGGGCTCCACATTTCTGCCATCTAGGCAAGACTTCTCATTGAAAGAAGAATGTCCTAACTTCTAACTTCATGAACGTCCTTTCCAGAGAGGAGTGGTATTGACCCTCACTAACAAAGAATTCAATACAATTCAGCATATGCTTGATGCAAATCATTATCAAGTTGATAGGGCTTTATGCATGGCAAATTGCTTTCACAGTACAAGGCCCCCTGCCCAATGTAGGTGAGACACATGAATAAAATATGATCCCTGCTCAGAAGGGTTCCATAATCCAGAGTAGAAAATAGACACATGCATAAATAATTCTAACTCAAGATAGACCCTGATATGTACTTTATTAGGAAATGCTAGGAGAACAGTGCAGGAGAGATTACTTCCAATAGGGCTGTAAATGAAGGTTTTTTGCAAAAGTGAGAATTTGTCAGACCTATTGCTAATAGCAAATGTAATTTGTCATCTACCTTACATAGATTATTTCTTTTATGTTTTATTCTCACAATAACCCAATGAGGAAGTACAACATGAAGAAAAAAGCTGGAACATGCAGGAAATTTATTGGGTTAGAGGTACATGTAGCAGGAGTTGATGCTGCTATTTACCTAGAGCAAACTACAGAGTTGCCCATGTGAGAAGCATCTAGATTTTAAATCACTGCCAGTAATTGAAGAGTGTGCCCTATGGCTTTTGATTTGGGGCTCCTAAAGCAGATTTTATGCATGTCTCATAGTCTGTATTCTAAGTCTGTTGATACTAACATGCCTTTCAGATTTGGAAAAGATCCTTCTCAGGATTTTCATATAATGTGGTAGCCAACAAGTGGAAAATTGGAAATTTCATTTTATTGTGTTGAACCACATGAAATTGTCATCTTTGTAGGAATATTGACATTTTCATGTAATTCGACCTTAATGTACATAGATAACATTGGGCAGCCATTACTTGACTTTAGGACAGAGGGTGACATGATCAAATTCGGGTTTTGAAAGGGTAAGCATGGGAATTTTATTTACTTTACTTTACTTTAAATTAAAATTTTGAGGCAGTGTTCCATGATTCATTGTTTGCGTGTAACACCCAGTGCTCTATGCAATACCCATCACCAGGCTAACCCATGGGAATTTTAGAGGAGGTACTGGAGTACAAGGACCTGAAGGCAGGAAAGACCTAATACAGTGGTGTTAGTGAGAGATGCTAACACCTGAATGAGTCTCTCGCATTAGGTGTGGGCTTCTTCAGGGCAGATACCGTGTTTCTGGTAAACGTCTACTGAGAATGGTGTAGGTGCCCAAAAGAGAATTATTAAATGAGTAAGTGAGAGGGTAGGAGTAGAGAGGAAAGAAAAGACATAACAGATATTCTCCTTGTAGGATCTACTAGAATGTAGAGATAAGAATAGGGTGAAACAAAACAAGTCATTTTATGTTGTCAAAGAAATGTCAAGAAGAAAGGAAGAATCAGCAAATAATGTCAGTGGTTCACTTTCTGCTAGTGATTTCTCCAGGCTTCTTCCATTGGCTGACATCTCTGACAGGGAAAACTTAGAATCTTGAAATGTTATGTTAAACAAACACTTTAAAGATATTGGGGGACGGACTTCTGAATGCTTCATTTCTAGGTGTGGTTTCCAAGTGCAGAGTTCCTGGGTGTCCCCATTTGCCAGCTCACTTCTGGCCTAGCGGATCTTGGAAGCTCCTTGATTTCTAGTGTCTTTTTCTATTGGCTACTGCATGGCAAGATAGCCGGGTCTAGTAATGTTGTCCTTTAAAATCTAGCACTGGAAATAACTAGAGAAGTTAATTCAGCGTATCCCAAAGTTTGTTCCTATTCCAAAAGACATTAATAAGTGTAAAATATATATTTTTAAAATTTTTATGTACAAATAAATATAGGAAATGTTGAGTTAAACAAGATTTAAAGAACTTTTTCCTTTCTTAAACACTGCTTCTTTCAGATTTTTGCAAAGTGCATGAATCTCCAAAATGGGATGAGAATCTAAAATGTTTCCTAAACTTCATTTACCACTAAACCTTTTTCTTAATGAATGTTTCATGTGTGTAGTGTTTTATGGCCTACACTTAAGGAAATGTTGATCTAAGATTGTTTATCTGATATATTTATTACTCTTTTAGTTCGGGGATGTTCCCTTATTGTTGGCTAAATTTTTAATACTGACTTTGGGTAATTACAGCAGAAATCCACCAAAGGCTTATAATTAGGTATCAGTATAACTATAATAATTTTTTAAAACCCTAACTCTAGGAAAAAAAAAGTTAAAAGGAATCATTCCACATTATCAACAGTAGTCATTTTAGTATAGTGGGAATATGTAGTTTTTTCCCTTCATTTCTGTCCCAAATACTATTTAAGACTATGTCTCTAATATAAATAGGAAAAAAAAAGAACTAAAAGGAAGAGTGATAGAGGAGAGTGAAAAGAAGACAATGAGACTCAAATTTTTCAAGATGTTTTTCTTACATAGGTTTCTTCCATTTCATTTTTTATGATGCAATATATTGCAGTTCTTACCTTGATCCTTCAGATTGCGCTATTGCAGTTATTAGTAGGCACTGTCGGGTGGTAGAAAGGGCCTGGGATTTGGAGATTTAGAGGATTTAGGCTTTAATCCTAGCTCTCCTGCTTAAGAAAGAAAAACAAAAAACAAAACTTTGGTAAGATGTACTTCTCTGCATGCCACTGTTTTCTTCTGGTTTTTCACTATGGTTCTGTGATCTTGATAAGCTACTTAACCTGAGCTTCAGGAAGCTCGTCTGTTAACTCTCAAAGGATTTTATAATACCACCCTGCTAGACATAAAATCTAATATTTGTGTTAAGTAGCTTTTTAAAATATATTTTCTTCTTTTTTAAAAACTCTATTTTCATTACAAAAAATACATTTTTTTAAGTTTATTTATTTATTTATTTGACAGAGAGAGGGAGAGAGAGAGAGAACAAGCAGGGGGATTGGCAGGCAGAGGGAGAGGGAGAAACAGACCCACGGAGCAAGGAGCCTGATGCGAGGCTCGATCCCAGGACCCTGGAATCATGACCTGGGCCGAAGGCAGCTGATTAACCGACTGAGCCACCCAGGCGCCCCCCAAAAATACATTTTTATTGTTGTAGGCAACTTACAAAACACGGGGAATTCATCATAAAATCATAAACAGCACCATGACCTCACCACCCAGCAATATCTACTTTGTTGAATCTGCTTCGCGTTTGCTTGTCTGTATCTTACTACACTGTAAGAAAGGTAAAAGCAGGACTCCACCTCCTTGTATCCTACTGTGTGTTCCAAGCACCTGGCAAAATGAGGAGGTACTTAATAAATGTGTTGAATGGATATGATGAAAGCCTGGCTTCCTTATCATCTTTCTCAAACTTCTCTTATTTGTGCCTTCTGCTGAATCTGTTCCATGTCTGAACAAAAGGCCTTCTCAAACTTCATACCCTTCCTCTTTTTCAGAGCCTGGCTGCTGTTTGCCTCCTGGTCCCCCAGCCCCCTGGTGAGGCTTCTGCAAGAGCCTTCCACCACTCCAGTGCATGCTTGTGGCGTGATAGAATTTTAGATACGGATGCACCCAGGGAATCTTCTGTTCTCCTCCAGTTTCCAAGAGGGAATTCTGAGGCATCAAGAAGGAGGTAGGTCAGAGTGATAGTGATGGTTCTTAGTGGAGAATGGACTCACTTTAAAATTTCTCTAGCCCCTACCCTAAAATATAACATTTAGAATTTCATTGTACAATCTCCAGATATTCCTATCCACATGTGGAGAATTCAGCTTGAGGAAGACTTGAACTGAAATCCCTGCTTCAATTTCTAAGGCGTGTCTTTGCTTCTACAAGGACTGACTTAGGTTTTGTAGGCTTTCCTCTCTGCTGACACTACCAGGAAGAGAACCCCCAGGGGTCATCTTCACAGCTGTGACATTGGCGTCTACTGATTCCAGTTTTCCTCTCTGAATAATCTGGCCTGCTTCCTTTGCATTCCTTTCAGTTTTAATGTTTTTAAAAATATGAAATGTTCTATTGTATAAACAATGAGTATCATCTATGTGTGTTTTTATGAGCATAATCCTAACAGCAGCCAGGGAAGCTGAAGGAGCCTAGTCAACACCCATGTTAGAAAGCAACTTGTGAAGGGAACTGCCTGATTACCTGGTGTTCTAATAACTCTTATTAGTGCTTGAAACTACTGTGTCCATTTTAATGACATTGGTATGGTTTTGGCATGAGTCAATGTTATTTTGGTGCTCAGCTCCACAAAAAAGTTTCCCCTTAAAACCGATAATAATTTTCACATTCAAGAGGTTTAGTAAGAAGAGGCAGGAGAGTCTGTCCATGCCTAATTTTCTGTCATTTGTCTGTTGCGAAGCCAGCAGTCAGTTTAGTGATCATCCCAGGATTCTCAAGCCCCAGCATGGCTGGTAACATGAAAACACACAATGTGGACAGTCTGGGTTCTAAACAAATGAGGCAAGAATTCTGGAAAAATTTTAGAAACATTTCTGCATTGCAAACTGTTTTCATCACATAATCTCCAATTTCTAAAGAGTTCTTCTTGCCTTCTTTTGTATAGCAATCATGCTTGCACAAATTTTTGTGCAATTTGTGTGTTATTTTTATTTTTCAATATGGTACATTTTCATGTAATGTATAGATCGTTACTGTATTCAAGGTGTTAGGAAACAATCAAGTAAGCAGTGTATATTGGGGACCACACATCTTCAAACACATATACCCCTCCCATTATTTCCTCTCAATCCTAAGGATGGCCAAAATTAATTGGCATATGTAATGGATGCTTAAAAAACAAATAATAAAAAAGAACAAATGGAGAAAATCTGGCGACATCTTTAAAAGGGGCTTTTTAGGCAGCAAACAGCAATTGCAACACAGTAGTGGCCATGCACACATCAACCTACACACCGGCCAACTTGCTGTCCCGGTGCACCAGTGGCCCAGGTGCCCTCTCTGCACTCTGCGTGCAGCAGCATGACATTGCAGGCACCCAGGCCAGAGCACCCCTCTGCACCCCCCCGGGGGGGGGCACTTAGAGGAACCTGTGCTCTCCTTGCTGTTGCCATCTACCAGTGGACCCCCTGGCCCAGGAGCACTTCTCAGGCTGGGGTTCACTGCAGAGGAGTTTCCAAAGGCAGGAGAGGGAAAGGGGCAAGGCCATTGACTCCACTTGGATTCACCACTGGCATACCGGCAGGAGAGATTCTAGTCTCTGCTGCAGACCTGAGAACATGAATCCTGTCAGATCTCCCAGGGCAGGGTGAGAGTGGTGCTTTTGTCCCTGAGGCACCTAGGGCTGGAAGGAGTCAGGTGCATTGGGGGCCCACAAGCTTGTTCCTCGCTCGGGAGCACAACTCAGTTCCACAGAATTCTAACCCCTCTTTCAAGACCTGCCGCAGGCATCTCCATTTATTGTTATCATTTACCAATTTTTTGTTTCAAACGCAGTAATTATTTTCCCGCTGTTGCCACTCCTAAATAAATAACCTTTTATTGTGGAGAGTTGCACCAGATTTTGGGGTCAGACGTCCTCAACCTACCTACCTACCACTCAGCCTCTTATTTATGGTGTTCTATAATCCAGGGTGCTCAAAACGCTGCTGGCTCTTTGAGCGTATTTGGGGCACTCCCTTTGTCATATTGGTATGTTTGATTTAGTGTCAAAAATGTAACAATTATTATGCAGTGTAAAATTTTGCTTATCATTTAGCCTTTTCCCCTCAGTAGTTTACAGCATGAATCACACTAAGAGCACAGCTTGGAAGTAACAATCTCGTTAATTAACATATTTTCCTCATCTCTTCTGTGAGTCACAATCATGTGAAACCTGCTGAGAGTTAGAAATAAAGTACACAACACATATCTTTTCTAAATGGAGATGAAAGTAAGTAAATTAATTAATTAATTAATTAATTAATTAATTAATGGAGATGAATTCTCCTTCCTCCATCCCAGTTACTACTGGGGATTAGTGAGTAATACTTTCAAAGCGTATAACTATTAGAGATGGGGGCATACCAATCAGAAAAGTTGCTGATTTGATTTGGTTCAGTGCTCTATCAATTCGACTAATTACCAAAATAATAATAATAATGATGATGCAAAGTGCAGAAATGTAACGAGTGGTACCTTTTGCTGCCAGGGAGCAAGGCGTAAGTGAGGCGTGGCCCAAGATGAAAGGACACAGGTAGAAGATGGAGGGCTGGGGTGCCATATTGGAAGGAAGGACCTGGAGTTTCCAGCTCTCCTCCCTTTCCCTGAAAGGGAAGTTAGCTTAAGATGTCTCACTGCCTGCCCCATCTTTGGCGTGGGCATTAGGGAGCTCCCCTTCCAAGGTTGTGGGATTCCAAAGAACTTCCTACCAGGGGCGCCTGGGAGGCTCAGTCGGTTAAGGTTCTGCCTTCAACTCATCAGGCTCTCTGCTCAGTGGGGAGCCTGCTTCTCCCTCTCCGTCTGCCTGCTGCTGTACCTGCTTCTGCTCTCTCTCCCTCTCTCTGTCAAATAAATCAATAAAAATCTTAAAAAAAAAAAAAAAACCTTCCTACAAGGATTAACTCCACCTAGCAGTTTCTTCACAGCTTAGTTCTTCTCTCTTACCTCTCAGCTGGCCGGGGCTCAGCCCACCCCTCCCTACTCCATAGCCAGGAGGGGTGCAAAGCAAGAATGTCTTCCCAGGCTTCTTGGAGCTGAAAGGTGCCAGTATTCCTGCCTCTCCTGTCTTGTCTTCAAACAAGTGTCTGGGCCTTTAAAATTTTTGAAGTGTCCCCCCAACCCCAACCTTACCATGAAAATATAGGAAATGGAGAAGTTATACTATTTTTGTATAAAATTTACCTGGAATCTGATAAAGTGCTTTGGACTTGGGGTCAGCTTCTAGTGGGAATATGAATATGACTTCTAAAGAAATGCTATTTAAATTAAGTCATATGAACATTGAGAAGTGGCATAATGATGCAGTTGTTCAGGGCATGGAGTCTGAGATAGGCTGCTGGGTCTAGGCCCAAGTGTAGCCATTTTTTCATCATGCATCTGAGAAAATTGGTTAGCCTTTCTTTGCCTCAATTTCTTCAAATGCAAAATGACATTAGTAATAATAAAAATAATAGTAATTGTACCCAGCTCATAGAGGAGCAAATGAATTAATATATGTAAAGTGCTTAGAAGCATGCCTGACATATACTAGGGATTCCATAAACGGTAGTCTGTTTATGATCCCGGAACCTTGTGTGTGACGAGTACAAAGTTTTGGGGAGGGTAAGTGGAAGGAACTTGGAGCTCTGCATCCCTAGGCTGGCCCTGTCACTTATTAGTTGTGTAGGTATGGACAAGTTACAAAGCCATTTCAAGTCTAATTTTGTACATATGTAAAATGGCAATAATAGAAGTATGTATTTCATAGGATTGTGGTGAGAAGTAAATGAAATGGTGTATATAAAGCCCTGACACATAATGAGCTATCCATAACTATTACTTCTTTTATTTCTCTGGCTCTACTTCTTATAGGCTGCATTACTCTGGGCATAGTTCGTTCATGGAGTGGGGGAAAGGGAGGTAAAGCCATACCTGTTGTTAGAGTTGTTGTGTAGATTTCAGTTAAAGAATGACAGGCACTTGGAACAAGGCTGAGCAGATAGTAAATGCTCAAAAACATTGGCTTACTTTATCCAGAGATGCTTAGATCTGGACCCTGGGTTAGTGGACAAGACAGAAGGAAAACAGAGAAGAAAGGTGCCCAGTGGTGAAGAAAGGAGCACACAGACTTCATTCAGGTTCTCTGGGAAGCTCTCTCCTCAGTGTCCACTATTTATTCCAGCTTACTTCCCAGGCTTTGCCATATGTCTTAGCCCATTTGGGCTGCTGTAACAAAATTACCATCAACTAGGTGGTTTAAACAACAAACGTTTATTTTTCATAGTTTTGGAGGCTGGGAAGTACAGATTTGGTGTCTGGTGGGAGCCCACTTCCTAGTTCGCAAATGGCTATCTTCCTACTGTAACTTCACATGGTGGAAGGGAGTAAAGAACTCTCTGGGGCCTCTATTGTAAGGGCACTAATTCCATTCATGAGGGCTCCAGTCTCATGACCTAATCACCTCCCAAAGGCCCCACATCCAAGTACCATCGCACTGGGGATTAGGCTTCAGTGTATGAATTTTGGGGAGACAAAGAGAGTCTGTAGTACGAAACTAGGTCATTCCCTGACATGAAGGAGAAATTAATTGGAGATGAATCCAGTGTTTTTTCTAGCCCTTAACCAAGGACAATAAGCCATGCAGGGCACACTTACCCAAAGAGACTGAACCATCTCTAATTATAAGTGACATGTAGTGATCCTTGGGCCTTTGATGGTCTTCTGGGACTCCTATGCTTCTGCCATCAAGCTTATTGATCATTGAAAACTACCTTCTAGTCTTTATCACTTCAGCTTGAGGATCTGACACTTGTTAAATCACATGAGCCCTTGGAAGGATTAATACTTTCAAGTTGCCTTCAGTCAACATTCATCCATTTCTTTACCAGTATTGAGGGAGCATCTGTTCTGAGTAAGGTCAGGTACTAGAGTCCAGGGATATGGAGATGAACAGAGCAGACCTGGTCATCCCCCTTTACAGACCTCAAATGCATAATTCTGGTCATTTATTGGCATCTACTGTGCAGATTTTGTAGTGGTATGGGCAAGAGAACCTAATGGTACTGGATTTTCCTGAAGGAGGGAAGAAGACAAGGCCAACCAGATGAGAGGAGTGAAAGAATGGTACCAAAAAGACCTTTCTGGACATCTCTCTAGGGCTAGCTCGTTTTTTACAACTGGCTGCTTAAATTCCAGGTGGGCATGGGAGACATGTTTCCCTTCTGCCTGTTTTCTAGTTTCCTTACTGTATCAAAACATATATCATACACTTTTGAGAGGCAAAGCTCAGAGTCTTACTCTGTGGCCTGAGAAAAAGAAATACCCTTCTTGCTAAATGTTTAAGGCTAAATGTTTCTTTCCATAGGATTTTTAGAGTAGTATCTAAATTGCTTATTTGGCATCAAGGAATGGGATGGTAATGGAAGAAATGAGAGAGAATATATTTCTAATACAAATTTTAAAATGTTTAAAAATATTTAGAAGTCAAATCTCCTTAGTTGCCAAATTCTTGGTTCAGCTTTCTCCTTATTTTCACTAAGATTGAAGGTTTTTCTAAAGACAGAAAACAGAGTACTTCTTAACATACTGTCTTAGATCTTTTCATTATTGGCCAGTGTTTTAGGGTTAAAACAGGATGGCCATAAGCATCTGAGAGAAAAAAAAACCTTCCAACAAGTTTAGTTTCTGGGGGAAAAAATATGTTTTTTTAAGGATGAGAGAGGATGGAAATGAGGGCTAATTCCCTAGAAAAATCTGACAAGAAGACTGCCTGTGGGATATGAATACTTGCTTCCTAAGCAGAGGCAGGCTGCTGAGCGTTTTAGATTCACTGATTACACAATCTGTTGTAACGTAAGCAGACATCAATTTTAAGCTCAAAATGGATTTTCCTAGTGGATCATGTGTAAAAGCTCTTTCCAAATGAAAAATAAAAATCTGATTGTAGTTAACTGTGAACTTTTTAGTTGAGTAGAACTGTAAAATAGATTGATTCAGGTAGAGAAGTTAACTGGTTTTCCTTTTTTTTTTTTTTTTTTTTCGGTCACCAAAAGCAAAAATATGTATATGTGGCTTAGTTACCTGATTAATCGAGGGAAAGGTCTCAGTTATGCTGGTGATCGTACTTGCATTGAAATGGTTGAGAATGAAAACTTTTTTTATGTTAAAATTATAGTTTTACTTTCATGGAGAGTAACCCTGTACACACTGAATTTGGTTGTTTGTAGGCAAGATTTTAATTAGCACTATTGTAAGAGAGTCAAATTCCTGGGGCCTGGCAGAGAGGTCTGGGCTCTTCAATGCATTCATACATTTACTTATCAGATTCATTTATGACATATCACAAGATTTATAGGAATTGTGCAGATTATTTGGAACCAGCACTATTGCTAATTTCCAAAGAAAGGAGTAAAAGGCTTTGACCTAAGTTCCTGGAACATTTGTGTGTCTGCTATTTTGAATTCCAGAGATACTTTTGCAAAAGGTAAAGGGCTTTCAGAGAGACTCCCTATCCCTACTCCATCCTGCAGCTTCTATTCACTGACAGACTTTTGAAGTAACATTAATTTATAATTTTCAGCCACATTTAATTAATTTTCCACCTCATTACTGTTTACAAATGCTACCTCATATTGAAAAATGACTGTGTTTGTTTGCTGGATACACCATTATGGTCAGAGTAAAAGCTGCACATCTGCAAATATAAAGAAGTGTTGTTTAAGGAACCAAAAAAGGGGGAAGCTTCACTTACTCTATACACTCTAATTGCATAATTAAGAATTTTCATAACAATTTAAAACAGAGGTTCTTAATCTGGAGTCTGTGAATTGTAGGTTAATTCTTAGGCTGCAGGGTCTCTGAATCTACTGATACTGTAAGCAGAATGTGTGTGCATATAAGCTTTTTACTAGATTTTTCTCACTTTTGTCAGATTCCCTGCAGTGTTCAAGATTCAAAAAACCAATTAAGAATTATGCTAAATTTTAAATAAAAAATCAATGAAGATACAGATAATTTTTGAAAGCTGCCATAGAATTAATTTTCTCCCAAATAATAATTTAAGGACGTCGGAGAGCAACTCTCCAAATGAATATATTTATTAAGTGCTTATTACCAGCAAAGAATCTTTTTACTGTGCACTGTCTTGTTATATACTTGTTCTAGTATTTAAGGCATGGGTTGTCCTATTGAAGAATGACAGCCATTTGTAAAATTGATGATGTGAAAAAGTAGAACAAACTTGCTATTTCACAGGGAATCGAACTTTTTGGTTGTCAAAGCATAATCTTATATAACTTAATAAACACGTATAAGCAAATTTCCAGCAATTTAATACCATGTTTCTCTGTCAGTTTTGTTTAGCACTTTAGTTTCCCAATTGCTTTCATACCCACTATCTTGTTTGATCTTCACAATTATATTCTGATGCATATGTGGCAGGAATTATAATGCTGTTGTTGTCATAGGTAAACAAAGTGAAGTTGTTGCATGAGTTAACCACAGCTAATAGGAGCCAGATTTATTGTAGGTCTTTTGACTTCTAAAATTGTGTGTGTGTGTGTGTGTGTGTGTGCGCATGTGTGTTATCGCACTGCGACATGTTGCTTTTCTATATGTAACAATGACAGGTATTATTCTTACCCTAATAATTCAGGTTATGTTATTTCTATGACTATTGTCACTGTACAGTTCAAAATAAAACCTCTCACGAATTAAGCCTTCTAATAATTTGAATTCTAAATAAGGTGATATAGGCTGTCACAATATTATTTTCTAATAATAAAAGTGGTTGTAAATCACAGTTCATTGTACATCATGTGGCATGTTTCACGGTCATTTTTAGTCATATCAATAAAATCACTAACTTTATCACCTCATCCCTAACTTACCTAGGCTAACACTTTCCTATGTTTTGTTTGTATGTCACATATAATAAGAAAATATATTAATTTCTCCAAAACAGCAGCATAAAATAAATGTTTATGGAATAGATGTAGGAAAATTGTTCAGGTGATTTACATATGCTTGTTCTGCGTTATAAAACTGTAAGTTTAGTTTAAAATCATTGATTGAGTACCCAAATTGCCAGGCACAGTGATAGATTCAATGGATACAATGGTAAATATGACGAACTCTCTCCCACCTCTCAAGGAATTTATATCTAATGGAGATTTGGATTATGTCAATCCACATTTTTAAATATGCACTATATATGTTTAAAGTAGTGGAAGTAGGGGATATCTGGAGATTAGTATAAATCTCTCTCCACCAACTAACTTCATGTTATGAAAAGAAGCTTCAGAAAGTCCATGTTCAGCCTTTCTAGTTATTAGTGCTTTGCAAAGATGGAAACTTCCTCCCTCTTGAGGATAGCAAGTTCTTTGCTATGAAAAGTCTTCCAGCAGAGATTTGATGAGCTCTTGGGAGGACTGTAGAGCGGCATTTAAACATCGGTGAGTAGTCATCCTAAAAAGAAGGCAAAGTTTTCTTCCAAGCCTGAGGTCTTGTGACTTGACAAATACTTTAACTCAATGTGCCTTAAATTTCTTCACCTTTTGAAATGAACTAAGATATTTTATCTATCAACATCATAGGATGGCTCTCTAAATACTTTGACAAATATATAATGATGTAAAATTGCTGAAGATGAGTAATTTGTCTTGCAGATTTTTTACTTACTTATACTTTTGTCTTTTAAAAAAGAAACTCAATTAGTTTTTATACTTCTGCAAACTGAAAAAGGCCTGGGTTGGCTATTTCTTGATAAAATTTCTTATTGCTACTGAAAAAAGTCATTAATCAAACTTATTAGATTTACTGTTGTTATTAGTTTATTTAAGGTAATCTGGAGGAAAAATAAAAATAGATATCCATATAGTTTTTTTTTTAAACAGCCTTATTATGGCCTATATATGGCCTCTATATGGGCCATAATATATATATAGGATTTTATATACAATAAAATCCCTCTTTATGACAATTAAATGAAGCAAATTTTACATAATTGTGCATTCAAAACCCAAATCTAATTTTAGAACTTTCCACCACCCAAAATATCCCTCAAATCTATTTGCAATTACTCCTTATTCCAAACCCCAGGCCGAGAGAACCACTGATTTGCTTACTGTTTTTATAGATTTATTCTTCCTGGAAGTTTCAGATGAATGGAATTTTATGCTCTAGTCTTGAGAGTATGGCTAAAGAATCACCTATGTTATAGCATACATTCATATTTCACTCCTTTTAATGTTGAATAATATTCCATGGTATGTATGTGCACATTTTGTTGGTACATTCATCACTTGCTGGACATTTGCATTATTTCCAGTTTTTGACTATTATTAATATCAGTGCTGTGAACATTCATGTGCAGGTCTTTTGTGGACATTTCTCATAGGTAAGTAGATATCTAATAATATAATTGCTGGAATGTATGATGAGTTTACGTTTAATATTTTAAGAAACTGCCCTGTATTCCAAAGTGGCTATACATTTTTCATTCCCACCAACAATACATGAGGGTCCTGGTTTCTCCACATCTTTACCAGCACTTGGCCTTGTCAGTCTTTTTGATTATAGCAATTCTAGTTGACATGTAGTTGTATCTCATTGTGCTTTTAATTTCCATTTCCCTAATGACCAATAATATTAAACATCTTTTCATTACTTAATAGCCTATATATATATATTTGATAAAATATTTATTCAAATCTTTGCCCATTTTTTAATTGGGCTGTTTATGTTTTTATTATTGAGCTGAATAACTTATTTATATATTCTGGATACAGATTCTTTATCTGATACATAACTTAATAATAATTTCTCCCACGCTGTGGCTTATCCTTTAATTTTCTTAACAGAGCCATCGAGCAGAAATTTTTGATTTTGATAAAGTCCAATTTATTACTTTCAGTTTGGGGAACTATGCTTTTGTTGTCTCTAATCAATCTGTACCTAACCTTGAGTATCAATGATTTCTTGTGTTTTCTCTTAGACATCTTATAGTTTTAGGCTTTACATGTAAGTCTGTGATCTATTTTGAGTTAATTTTTGCATTTAATATCATGTAAGATTTAAGTGCTTTTTTTTCTTGGTTTTGTTTTTTGTTTTTGTTTTTCTTTACATATGGAAATCCAATTGCTCCAGCACTATTTGTTGAGAAAAACAATCTGTGCTATCTCTACTCAATTGCTCTTGCACCTTTGTTAAAAATCAGTTGTCTGTAAATGTTTGAATCAATTTCTGGACAGTTTATCATGTTTCATTGATCTATTTGTCTGTCTTTATGCTAACCACACACTGCTTTACTGTAGCTGTATAGGAAGCTTTGAAATTGGGTAATGGAAATCCTCCTATATTGTTCTTTGTCAAATTTGCATTGGCTATTCTATGTCTTTTGCATTTCCATACAAGTTTTAGTATCAACTTGTCAATTTCTAACAAGTTTTCTGGGATTTTTGATCAGGATTGTGTTGAATCTATAAATTAATTTGAGAACAGTTGGCTTCTTATTATTGAATTTTCTGATAAATGAACATTTAGGTCTACATTTATTTAGGTCTTTAATTTCTCATCATTGTTTTGTAACTTTCATTATACCAGTCTTTCACATCTTTTGTCAAATTTATCCCTAAAAATTTCATATTTTTAGATACTATTGTAAATGGCATTAGTTTTAAGTATTAATCCTGATAATATTGTGCTAAAATGTGCAAGTAATATTTTTTTATATATTCCTGTTGAATCCTGTAATTTAGGTAAGCTCACTTATTATTTTAGTAGTTTTTTGGGGATTTCATCGGATTTTCTACATAGATGATCATGTCTGGGAATAAAGAAATGTTAATTATTCCTTTCCAGTGTAGATGCCTTATATTTCTTTGTATTTCTTCATTGCACTGACTAGACCCTCCAGTAAAATGTTAAATAGAATTGGTTAGAGCAGATGTCCTTGTCTTGCTTTTAATCTAAGGAGGAAAGTACTTAGTCTTTCACCATTAGTATGATGGTAGCTATAGGCTTTTCATTGATGTTCTTTATCAGATTAAGAGAGTTCCCTTCTATCCCTACTTTGCTGAGAGCTTTTGTTGGGAATTACTGTGAAATTCTGTCAGATGCTTTTTTCTGCATCTATTAAGATGATCATTGTAGTTTTCTTTTTCTTTTCTATTTTTTCTGGTTTGTTAATATGGTGAATTATATTGATTGATTTTGAGATGTTAATCCAACTTTGCACTTTTAGGATAAACCAGTTGGTCATAATGTTTTATGCTTTTTAGATATTGTCAGGTTCAATAAAATTTTGATAGGAAATTTTATTTATGTTTATGAAGGATGCTAACCTATGTTTTTTCTTACAATTGTTTGGTTTTGGTAGCAGGGTGTAGTATGAGTTGGGAAGTATTCTCTCTTCTTTAATTTTCCTGAAATAGAATAGTGTAGAATTGATGTTATTTCTTTTTAGTAATTGGTAATATTTACTGGTATGCCATTTGGGCTGGGAGTTTTCATTGTGGGAAGATTTTAAAGTACAAATTCAATTACTTTAATAAAAGATATGTAATTATTCATGTTATTTTTTACTTCTTGATCATTGATGGTTAGTATCAAAGAATTTGTCAATTTCATCTAAGTTGTAGATTTTATTGCCATAAAGTTGTTTATATTATTTATTAATGTTCACACATGATCATTTTAATATCTATAGAGTCTATTGTTACTAATACTTCATTAATCCTGATATTGATAATTGTGTCAACTGTCTTTCTCATCATTCTGGCTAGAGGTTTACTAATTTTAACTGATTTTCTCAAAGATCCAGCTTTAGGTTTCATTGATTATTCTCTGTTGGCTTTTTGTTTTCTATTTCATTGTTTTCACTCTAAATTTATTACTGCCTTTATTCGACTATGTTGGGCTTAACTCTATCTTCTCTTTGTACTTTCTTAAGATGGAAGCCGATGATGAATTCTTTTACCTTTGTAAAAGAGTCTGAAGAGGACTGAAAATAAAGTCTGAAAATAAAGTCCAAAGAGGACTTTGTTTTGCCTTCCTGTTGGATTATGGGCATAGAATTCTAGGTTATCAGGGACTTTTTATTGTATTTTAGTTTTTTAAAGATGTTGCTCTACTTTAATTATTTCAGGTAAGAAGTTGATATTATCTTTACATTTGTTACTCTGTAGGTAATGTATCTATTCCCTGGTTGCTTTTATGATTTTCCTTTTGTCACTGGCATTGAGCAATTTGATTATGATGTGAGTCTTCCTGTAGCTTTCTTCATATTTCTTGTACTTAGAATTGATTGAGCTTCTTGGATATGTGGATTTATAGTTTTTAACAAATTTGGAAACATTTTAGACATTATTTTTTTCATATACTTTTTCTTTTCCCTCTGGTTTCCTACCATTCAGGGATTTTATTTGAAATTATCGCATACTCACTGATACTTTTGTTCTGTGTTTCATTTTGGTTAGTTTTTATTGCTGTATCTTCAAGTTCACTAATATTTTCTTCTACAATGTTTAATCTGTCACTAACTCCCATCCAGTGTATTATTCATCTCACACATTATAGTTTTCTTCTCCAGAAGTTTGCTTTGGGTCTTTTAAAAAATCTCATCTATGTTTCTTCTTAACTTTTAAATATATGAAATGCAGTTATAATGACTTTTAATGTTCTTGTCTGACAGTTTTAACATCTGTATCAGTTCTGGATCAGTTTTGATTTTTTTTTTTTTTTTCTCATCATGGATTCTATTTTCTTGCTTCTTCCCATGACTAATAATTTTTTATTGGTTCTCAAGCTTTGAATTTTATCTTGTTGGTGGCTAGATATTTTTGTATTCTTATAGATATTATTTAGGTTTATTCTGTGACACAATTAAGTTACTTATGAGCAATTTGATCCTCTCAGGACTTGCTTTTTAGATTTGTTATGTGGAACAAGAGCATGTTTATTCCAACGCTAGTTATTTACCCCTACTGAAGTAAGACTGTTTCATTACTCTACACAATACCCTGTGAATTACAAGAATTTCCAATCCAGATGCTATAAGAAGACAGAGGTTTTGATCTGATATGAGCAACATATGCTGTTTCCTTTAATCCTTTTGAGTAATTCTTTCTCTAGCCTAGAGTAATTTCCTTACATTCATGCACTGAATAGCGCTCAACTGAATATCTTAGGGGATTCTTTGCAAATATCTAAAATTCTCTTTTTGTGTATCTCTCTGCTCTCTAATACTCTCTCCAGAGAACTAACTACCTTGGTTTCCCCAACTTAGAAAGTTGGCTCTGCCCTTTGGTTTCCCCTTCTCTAATCATGCCCTGGAATCTTTATCAAGGCAGTGAACTAGGGCAATTATAAGGTTCACCTCATTTTTCTTCTATCTCTCGATGGTCACTGTATTTTGTTGCCTGAGGTCTAGTCTTTCAAAAAACATTTTTAATATTTTGCTCTTTTTTTGATTAAAGGTAAATTTGGCTCCCAATATCATCAACTTTGTAAAGCATAAGTCCCTCTCAATCTTCTTTGGTAATAAAAGTTTCCTTACCTTCCAAGAGACAAGGGCTTATTTGGTCGTATAATTTCGTACTTACACATTTGCTTGCTAAAGACACAATTTTCTAAGTTAATCTCTTGAGGAGTTTTCTTGATCAATTTTCTAAATAGTGGCAAAACATCTTTTCTTTAAACCCTATTGATCCTTTTAAGAACACAACAATTTAATTGATAACATTCATTTTATTACACAGTTTTCAATTAGTCCTGACAGCTTTCTTTTCTCTGCTTTTCTCCTAAATACTCGATTGCAGTGCTGGCCAAGAAGCTCCACTCCTTCTGACAAATATGCCTCTGTGCAAAGTTTTTTGGGGATGACTATCCTAAAGATGGTCCCTTCCAGCTGCAATTTAAAGTGATGAGCTGAAAAGAGAGTCTAATTCATTTGATTTCTGATCTCTGTGATAGCATATCCCTCCTTAAGCAGTGGGAGAGTCAAGGTCAGCTGCAGCTAATCATTGTAGGATTTGAACTTCAAAAAAATGGAAATAGAAGATTTTCACAGAGAGCCCTTATATCCTTTTGCTTCCTTTCCAAGGCTTACAAGAGCATTTTTTTTTTCCATCTCAGGGCAGAATGAAGTCATTATTCAGCCTTATCCTAAGGGGGTAAGAATCTAGCTAAATATCCATTTTAAAATATTTCCTTTTCTTAAATGTACATTCTTCAATGGATTTTGTGAGGATTACTGAGCTCCTGTTTTTGTTTTTGTTTTTCATTTTTCCTTTTTTGTAAAATAGACTAGGCTCCTTAGAGGAAAATAATTCAATAAAATACTTGTCTAAAGTGTGAGGTTTAGAAGACATCTGTTTAAGAAGGCTAGACAGGAGAAAAGGGAGGAAATGACTTACACATCAAGGATCCTACATATAAGCATGCTCACTCATTTGTGGATGAAGACTTACTGGCAAATCTATTAGGCCTGCAGAGAAGACTTTGGGCTCTGGGCCATGTTGCCTGGATTCAAATCCTGGTTCTTCCCTTTACTGGCTGAACAATCTTGGCCAAGTTACATAACTTTTCTGTATCTCTATTTCCCCATCAGTAAGTGGGAGTAGTGGTAGCACCTCTTTTATAGGTTTGATAAGAAGATAATTCAAGTTAATATTTATAAAGCACTTAGAATATTTCCTGGTATCCAGAAAGTACTATATGAATATATAAAATATGCATTTTAAAATATATTTACTGGGAAGTATAACCATTTGCTGACCCAAGGATCACCCCATGTTCGGAACTGTCATTTTATGCAAATGTTATGAAGGTTGAGCTCTGTCGGGAAATGTAATTCAAATATCTGTAAAAGTACTTGCATAGAAAAGTTTCTTGTCTCCTACTACAATAAATTAACAAAGCATTTTTTCATCAAAAATGTATTGAGGGCTTCCTGGACATTAAGTACAATGCAAGTTGCTAGGAATTTAAAGATGAAAAAAGCCTGAGTTTCACTTAAGAAACATTGTAGTTAGCTGACCATATGTAGATCATTTTAAAACAGTGTACAGATGAAGTAACAAGAATATTTCTAAGAAGTGCCAGATAAAAGTTCCTAACCCAGGTGTATGTGTGTATGTAGAGGCAAGGGTTCAGAAAGTAGGACAAAAAAATAAACCTGCTGGAGTTGGTAAGTGTAAGTCAATCAAGCCATTAGGAGGGAAACGGTGTCCCTGGCAGAGGGAGAGAAACAGCGTTGTGGTTCAGGGTACAAAGTAAGTCAGTTGTTCAGCATTGCTGGAGCTTAGTAAGAAAGCTGCGGCTCTGCAATTTTGGGAACATTACCCTTTTTTTGCTAACAGTTTTTACCAGTGATCTCTTTAGATAGGGCAGTGTTGTAAAGAACTAATAAGCAAGAAAGGGACAGTGGTTGCCAAGGTAGAGGCTGGGTCCTGCAGGCTGACCATAACCTGTTGGGTTATTCTAGGTTCTGGAACGTACTAAAGTTCTGAAGTTCAAGACACAATTTTGTTACATCTCTGACAGGTCAACTGAGTCTCAGGGTCGATACATAATAACTAGATTCATAAGAAGCTGATTTTCAACTAGATATCGTATTATGAATACACACAGAACTCTAAATCTTACACATGGTAAAATTTAGCCAACCTACCGCATGGTCACAGTGCTTCAAGTCCCCACCGTGTTGGGCAAATCCATTTAGGAAATCAGATTAGAGATCAGAATGCTGACTGGTCAGTGTCATAACTGAACAAAGATCATAGACATTCTTGGGGGACATTTCCAACAATCTAGATTAGTGGAGTACCCACTCTTTCTTCAATCTGCAAACATCTCTAATTCAATGACATATATTGTTCCATGAGTGTGAGAAAAAGCAGCTTTCTCTGGAGACAACCAAATAAAATTTAATATTTATTGCTTCTTCATGGCTTCCTAGTTTTAGAATTGTGCAAGATAATGGACTTATTATAACATGACCTTATCTCTGACTATTGCATTACAGTATCGTCGACTTGGCAACAGCTTTCTCTAACACCAGATTCAAATTATGTATGTTGTATTGTATTAAGGAAACACTGTGGTCTTCTTGATTGAATGTGGGGAAGAGGGTTTCCTTTGTTTCTTGATGAAAAAAAATGTTATAAAACCTTTCCCATTGTAAGTTATTACTGCCCTGCTGATATCATTCATCTTCTGTTGACTTTTCGTTAGATTTCAAAGAATTTTTTCTTCACCTCGTCTCTCAATTCAGAGGCTTTTTTTTTTTTTTTGGTAGCTGACTGCTTACTAATTATAGTTTTTACATGTACTTCTAGAGCCAGACAATGAGGGAACTGCTTAAACATGCATCTCTGGGCAACTGGAGAGTATTAGGATGGAAGCTGAATGATAAAAAACAAAATACTATAAGAAAGTTACTACACTTCATTTGCAAATTTCTGAAGTAGAAGAGAAAACCTGAATGTACTATATTTTCATTTTTTTCTTTTTTTATTGTGCAAGTATTTATTTTAATTACTCCTAAATGAAGGTCCTTATTTTTGGAAAACAGCAAGGCATTTTATTATCCACTCTTTCCATGCCTTAAAGGTTCCCACAGGTTTTGGTAAATTCATGTTATCCTCATGACTGTGGTTTGTACTGATTCCAGGGGTGTCAGCAGATTCATCATCAATCTACCTTACCAGCATTTTGTACGCTGCAACTTGTGCAAACAGATAGGGCAAAGGTTGAGGGGGTGCCAGTCAGCTTCTTCCAAGTGACGGAGTCTTGCATTAGGCATGCAAGCCACTTGCAGTTTTGAAGTCCAAATATGTGCCAGTCTCATGCAGTAAAGTCTTAGAGGAGTGAAGCAGCAGAATACTAGTCACTTCAGGAGTATAATAGTTATCAAAAACTGAATAGTTACTTGCAGATACTTTCTACAGCTTGTTTACTTTGACTTCATAGCGTGAGCTGTAAACAATCACTGCCGTACCTGGCAAAGCTGAATATACCCATACCACCTATCACAGAGGCCTGTCCAAAGATAAAATTCCAGGAGTCTCTTGGGTAAAGGTCAACCACTGTTATTCCCACAGTACAGAAGGTGCCTCCAGGTTTCTTCTTTTTTAATAACTTGGGGATGTGGGGCACCTGGGTGGCACAGTCGTTAAGCGTCTGCCTTCGGCTCAGGGCGTGATCCCGGTGTTCTGGGATTGAGCCCCACATCAGGCTCCTCTGCTGGGAGCCTGCTTCTTCCTCTCCCACTCCCCCTGCTTGTGTTCCCTTTCTCACTGGCTGTCTCTCTCTGTCAAATAAATAAATAAAATCTTTAAAAAAAAAAAAAAAGAACTTGGGGATGTGCCCTGCATAGAATATGTAGGTTTTGTGTGTTATCATTGACTCTACGGGAACACCTCCTTATAGAGACAGGAACCAGTTCTAGGAATTTTACTGTCAAGCCATAGAAGAATGCTTCACAGTTGCCCTTGAGCCATTTAATATATTCTTCACGGATAATTCTAGCGTTTCCTAGAGATCCAATGCACTGTATATAAATACTGCATTTCTCTGGAGAGGGTGCCTTTCTGTAAGGATCACTGAAAAATTGTTCAAAGTCCTGGGGAGCTTCAGGATGGGAGATGATCCAATCTGACTGCGAATGCAAGTTAATGGGTCCAAAGAGATCATTGTCTGGCTTGAAGGCTGCCGTTTGCCAGCATCTAACTTATACTGTGATACAAGCTTTGAGTTTTTTGAAATGAGATCTGTTTTTAGTGTCTGTTCAGAGTGCCTTACTGTTTGCATAATGACAGGTCTCTTCCATTCACATCGAGTTTCTATGTAGAGCTGTCATCGTTCCTTCCGAATGTGTCAAACAGCTGTTCCACCACGAGGCTTTAGGGAGGAAGGCGCCCATTGAAGTTTTTGCCCTACAAGGACGGACATGCCTGGGCCTGGTTGAGAAAGTGCTTTGCGGGGTGCCTTCACCCTTGCTGGGCCTCCATACCACCCCCCTCCTGCATTGGCCCCTGCACACCTTGTATTTTCATTTCTTAATTCTTTCTTTCTTGGTATGTCACTTAGGGCAAATGAATACCTTGATCTTATCAACATTTTCAAGTCAATCTCTTGCCATATGAACTCATTGAATATTTTCCATCATTTGAATTTTGTAGCACTTTAATCAATAAGTCAGTAGCAGTTCCCTGAATCTTGCAATACAATATCTACTATATGGGACAAATAATTATCTATAAAAAAACATAGTTGGGGAGATAAGATACAATGCATGGAAAGATAACATATATTTTTTATTAAAAATCAATATCCAAAAGTTGTTTTACTAGAGAATAAAATCATGAATTTTGAAAAAGAATTATAACAAGGATTTGGAGCTGTAAGATTTAGTGATTCGGGTGGGACTTGGTGATATGTCTTAAAGAATGAGTACATTAATCACGTGGTGACACAGGAGACATTTTAGAAAAGGAAAAGTATGAGAAAAAGCAGAGATGGGAATGAGGGGTCTGTGTGCTGTTGTTGTTGAAGAGCAGCCTATAATAAGAAATAGTCCTTTTGGTAGAGAGAGTGTTCCTGTTATAAAATATAGGTAAATATATTTGAATGGTAAAAACAGCTGTCATTTGTAAAGTCCTTATAATGCTAAGTGCCCTGCATAAATTGTCTCATTTCATTCTTAATGAAAAACCTGTAAAGTAGGTAGTACTATTTTCATCTCCATTGTGCAGATGAGGAAGCTAAGGCTTAGTTCCTGAGGACACACAACCAAGTGAATAGCGGAGTCAGGATTGGTATGGAGAAAGATTGGCTACTGAGTCTAAGCTACTTCCACAAGAGAATCAGGACACGTATTTCAGGGTCTTAATTGTAAGAAATACAAGTTCTGACTTGCCTTAAGGTGACAGAGCTCATTATAGTTCTCTGAGTGATTTGGGATGAGCTCATGAAATCAGTGGGAAGAAGGGGATGAATGTGAGGACAAGTCAACAATAGAAAGTATCACCATTTCTTATCTGTCCTTGCATTTTTGGCTTTACTACTGACATGTGTTTTGCATATGTAAAAAGTTGAGCATAGACTGCCCTCTCCCCAACAACACTCATTTTTCCCTCGAGCTCTTTCTGGTTTAGCTATAGGAACTAGACTTGGCCCCATTTGTGGGCATTTTAAGAGGTTTGGGTAATTTGGCCAGCTGAAAGGAGATTATTTTGTAAACCAAGAAAGCAAGTGAATAATACCCCTGATATCTGGAGTGGATATAATTTGTTCCTGAAACATGCATCATACTTACCTTAAAGCTTATGTGAACTAGCTATAATTCAAGATATGCCATTATTTTTATGAACCCATACCATAACCTCGAACATGTTTCTTGTCTGCTAAGTATGACAGTATAATCTGACATCTGACTTTCTTTTTTCTTCTTCCACTCACACCTTAGCTCTTATGGAATCTCACTACATTGATGGTCTTTTTGGATGATTCATACTTTTAATTTTTCTCAAAGATGCAAATATGTTTTGACATTGGTAGTTCCATAAATCAGTAAAAAAAAGTAGATAAATCAGTCCAAGCAATAATAAAATTTTTCTTTTGACTGCAGCAGACCAAAATAGTTTACTAACTTTCTAGTCAACCCAATTCAGAAAAACATATTCTTGTTAAAAAAGGAAAATGACATATATACTCCTACTATTTAGATGCTACAGTCTTTGAAATTTTCTGTAAAAAGAACAACAAAATAAGTATGCTTTTGGTGTATATTTATAGCTAAACCTTAAAACTCTATGAGCAGTATTATTTCCAAGAGTAATTAAGTTATTCAGATTTTGACCATATGGAATATAGTTGTAATAACTGCTTTAATGTTCTTTTTCTATGAATTCTTTCATCTATGACATTTTGGAGGCTTTTTCTATTGATTGATTTTTTTTTTTCCTTGAGAATGGGTCATATTTCCTCACTTTGCATATCTTTAATTTTTGATTGGATGCCAAACATGAATTTTATGTTGTTGGGTGCTGATATTTTGTTTTCTTTTAAGTATTCTTGAGCTTTACTTCGGTTTGCAGTTAAGTTACTTAAAAAGACTTTGATCTTTTAAGATGTTCCTTTTAAGCTTAGTTAAGTGAGGTCAGAGTCACCTTTAAAGTAGGGCTGAATATTCCCCACTGTTGAGGAAATGCTTTTCTAAATACTCTACATAATGCCTTTTGCATTATGAGTTTGTTTTTATTCTAGCCGGTGAAATTATGAACTATTTTCAGCTCTGTGTGAACTCTGGAGATTGTTCTTCCTGCTCCTTTCTGGTGGCTCTCTTTCTGCTTCAGGTGGTCTCTTCATACATGGGTGCCCATCAGCACCCAACTGAAAAGTCAAGGGAAACCCTCAGGGAATCTCCAGATATCTCTTTCTCTCCTCTCTCTCTCTCTCTCTCTCTCTCACCTTCCCCCTCTCCCTTCCTCTTTCCCCCTTTCCCTCCTCCTCCTCTCCCTCTGTGCAGGTCTTCTCTCTTTGTGCAACTTTTTCCTATCCAGTATTTTTCCCTGCAAATTCTATCCACTGTGTCTTCTCAATTTCTTACCTCTGTCTCCTAGCTCAGGAAGGCCTTCAGACTCCCTGCACCGTGGCCTGGATACACTCTGATGGCAATAAGCTGGGGAAATCCTGTGGCTCACCTTTTTCCTTTCCCATCGCTTAAAGATCACTTTTTTGTGCTATCTGTTGTCCAGAGTCTAAAAGCTGTCCCATACATTTAGACTGGTCTTTTAGTTGTCTAAGGATGGAGAGTAAATCTTATCCTGGTTACCTGTCTTGGTTGGAAGCAGAAATCCAGTTATTCAGTTTTTAGATCTGCCAAAAAAATAATATAAAAATTTGAAAACTTATGGAGCTTACAGTAAGTTATGAGAGACTTCATTGTGCTCAAAAGTGAATCTGGGATCCTTTAGATGTTTTGTAAGCCCAGTGACCAGAATGTGGATCTATTCTAGGTCCTCATGTCTTTGCATTGCAAAAATTGATATTCCAAAATTCTGTTGTACTACAAGTCAAATTTTTGTAAGGAGAAATGAGCCAAAAAAAAAAAAAAAAAAAAAAGAACTATTAACTACAGTTGGGACCAAAACATTTTGATATGTATGTTTATAGACATGCAAACATGTACACATTTTGTTTTGAATGGTGTTCTGACTGATAACAATAAAATGTTTGGATACAATAGATCTTATGATTAGTTGGATTCTTGGTTAAATTAACATTAATTTGATATGTCTTATTCTATGCCTTGTGTTGAAAGTCTTTCTAATTTCTGGTAAATAAAGAAAATTCAGGGGCACCTGGGTGGCTCAGTCGATTAAGCCTCTGACTCTTGATTTCAACTCAGGTCATCATCTCGGGATCATGAGATTGATCCCTGTGTCAGGCTCTGTGCTCAGTGGGGAGTCTGCTTGAGATTCTTTCTCTCTTTTTTCCTCTGCCCCTTCCCACCCCATGCATGTGCTCTCTCTCTCTTTTTTCTCTCGCTCTCTCAAATAAGTAAATAATAAATATTTTAAGAAAAGAAGAAAATTCAGTGTAATTTAGTATTTCTCATGTATCTATGATTCTAGCAGTATTTTCAGGTCACGGTGTTGAACATCAATAACCACTTTGTCCTACTGTAGATGTATCCAGCATAGTTTAACAGGAGCTCCATTGTCAATGCACTGATTGGATAAAATATATTTAGCATCTAGAAAACTGAACACAAACATATTCTTTTATTTTTTTTAAAGATTGTATTTATTTATTTATTTATTTGAGAGAAAGAGAGAATGAGCAGAGGGCTGGGGGCAGGGAAGCAGAGAGAGAGGCAGTCTCCCAGCTGATCAAGGAGCCAGACCCGGGGCTCGATCCCAGGACCCTGGAATCATGATCTGAGCCGAAGGCAGACACTTAACTGACTGAGGCACCCAGTTGCCCCCACAAACATATTCTTGAATAAAGCCCAGCATATATAGTCAAGGGAAGGTCCCGGTAGGTCCTGGCTAGTGGAGATTTGACAACTAGGAATCCAACAGAATGCAATAGGTGATTTGCAAGTAAAAAGAGATTTGGCAGTAAATGGAGGAATGTTCCAGATCCAGGAAGAATGTGATCTTTGGAAGGTCTGGTTTTAGTCATTTGGATAGACACATGGGAATTAGAACTTTAGTCTCTGAGGAAAATGGAGTAGAGAGGTACAGGCAAGGCCCTTTTCTTCAAGAACTGGTGGAATGAGAGGAGGGAACCTAGATAGAAAACAAGGAGTTAATATCCAAAATATATAAAGAGCTCATACAATTCAATAGAAAAAAAAATCTGATTAAAAAGTGGCCAGAGGATCTGAATAGACATTTTTCCAAAGACGACATACAACTGGCCAACGGATATATGAAAAAGTTCTCGACATCAGGGAGATGTGAGTCAATACCATAATGAATGAATCAAAACCTCACACCTGTCCAAATGGATATTATAAAAAAGACAAGAAATAAGTGATACTGAAGATATGGGGAAATGGGAACCCTTATGCACTGTTGGTGGGAATGTAAATTGGTGTAGCCACTGTGGAAACCAATATGGAGGTTCTTCAAAAAAATTAAAATAACTACCATATGATCTGGTTAATTTCATTTCTGGGTATTTAGCTGAAGGAAACAAAAACTCTAACTCACAAAGATGTAGGTACCCATGTTCATTGCAGCATTATTTACAATGCTAAGACATGGAAGTAACCTAAGTGTCCATGAGTAGAGGAACGGATAAAGAAAAAGTTGTGTGTATGTGTATATATATATACACACACACAATACACACAATATACACAATACACACTATCTATCTATATATATATATACATATATATATATATATATATATACACACACACACACACACACACACACACACACACACACTGGAAGATTATTCAGCCTTAAAAAAATAATGAAATCTTGCAATTTGCAACAATATGGATGGACCCTTGAGGGGCATTGTGCTAAGGGAGATAAATCAGACTGAGAAAGACAAAAATTATATGATTTAATTTATATGTGGAATCATAATAAAAAAACCACCCAAATTCATAGATACAGAGCTTGGTAGTTGCCAGAGATGGGGAGTGGAGTGTGAAATAGGTGGAGGGTGTCAAAAGGTACAAAATTCCAGTTACGACATGCACAAGTCTTGAGAATATTCTGTGTAGCATAGTGACTATAGTTAAGAATACTGTACTATATATTCAAATTTGCTAAGAGAATAAATCTTGAAATTTCTCATCACAAGAAAAAATATGTAAGTATGTGTGGTGATGGACATTAACATTGTGGTGATTATTTAGCAAAATATATATACATTGTGGTGATTATTTAGCAAAATATATATACATCAGATAATATTGCTGGACCTAAAACTAATATGACATCTGAAACTTATATATGTCAATTATATCTCAATTTTTTAAAAAAGAGTAAAAATATCTAGTAATAGGAAATTACTTGGGTAAAGATGTACTTGCTATAAGGCTGAGGATTTTCCCCAGAACTTTGCCTAAGGCTGTGTAGCTGACCTGTTTAATTTTGAGTAGGCTCAAACCTGAACATGTAAATGACTTTAGGTACCAGTGTGAGACTCTTCAGAGGCAGTGAACCAAGCAGATTGTTACAATATTGGAGAATTTGTTGAATGTGCCATTCCAGACCTTTAAGTCAATTCAGCGCAACTCCACAAACATACACTGAGAGGGTATTAAAAAGATGTCCGAGGTGTGTCACACTGGGCTAATCCGTCTAACCTGCTCACAAAATTCTTCTGTATTAGTTCTCCTTGGGTTTCCAGTCTTCAAGCCCTTCAACTACATGCTCCCAGTTTCATTTCTTTTGATACTTGCCACTTTGCCCTGGATTACTGTTCTTGTTTGAGCTAGTCTTTTCAAATATGTTGGGCCTCCCTCCGGTACATGGTTCTGGAAATTCATTTCTGATCCTTTACACATGGTAGATCTCATATGCCAGGCCATGAAGTGTCCCCTGACACTAACTGGTGTGTGTCCTTTAACCACTTGATGAGCAGTCTTTGACCCTGAGTTTTATACTAGAAATGACTTGTTGAGTAAATCCCTGATATGGATCTGTTGTCTTTCATGCAATTCAATTCTCTTACATTAAACATCTCTTATGAGCCAGGGCACAGCCTATGCGAATGATTAAGACTCAGTCTCCACAACTGGGAAAGTTGGAGCTTTAGGGTAAGGGACACACAGGTAGCATATAATTACATTAGAGTGTGATGTTTGCTATGAAGAAATCTAGGGTGTCTTTGCTAAGATGAGGAGGGCATTTAACAAAGGAAGGAGACATTTATCACAGCTGGAGGGTAAAGGGAAGGGTAGAAAGCATAGGGGTGAGTGATCTTGTCATTTCTTTTTCTTAACAAAATGGGTGCAGATAAAGTCTCATCAGATGAAGTTTTACCATATGATGATAAGAAGTACAATTAAGTATGAAATACTTTAAGTGGGCAATTTTCATCACACTTTCATCTTGGGGTGTGGTTAGAGCCTAGTTTCAGGAATTATCAACCATTTATGGCTCTGGATATAATTTCTAGCTTTGCAATTTAGTGGCTGTATTCACTTCTCTGAGCATTGGTGTCCCCATGTGTGATTATAGATAATAGTTACTCTGCAAGTGTGTCAGTTATCAAGTTACTGTTTCTCAATTCCATATGCATCCTTTAATACATGCTCTGTGATAAAGGGATTCCTTTAAGCATTAAATTGGGCACAAGTTAAGTTTTCTTGATAGGGGCTATTAGAAGGACATTGAGGAGGAAGGGTTTCTTGGGATTTCTGATGTGGGCTGGGGATATCAGCAGTCTGGATCTGAGGACATCTGGTGGAACCTGCCTCAGTCACAGGTCCAAAATGCTATCCTTCTGTGATTTTGCAGCTCTGGGTGATGATATTCTTTCTGTAGACCTCTCCACATGGAACCCAGAGCTCTATGCAGCCTGCATGCAGCCACCATGGGCAGAGAATCACATAACAGGTAGTGTTCCTTCTGCAGACTTCCTTCATCCCTCACAGTCTGAAGGCCTCTGCCTTGGCCAGCACCTAGACTCCCATTGCATACCCTGGCCAGTTGCTGAGAGCCTGCTCTCTCCCTGCATTCTGGAAGGTGTTCTGCTGTTTGCCCGGCAACTCCAGACCTGCTCCAGCCTGGCCAAATCAGCAAATTTCTCTGCTGTCTGGTGACTAAAGCATACCTACTCCAACAAAGTCTGATCCTCTTTCAAGTTTGTCCTTCCTTGGGTGCTCTCCCTCAGCCTTGTGATACTATACAGGGTTTCTTCTGATCTTACAGTTATTCTTTTATCGTAGTTTAATTATCCTTTGTATCAACTTCCCCTGTTTAAACCACTGTGCTGTTTCTATCTCCTGATTGGACCCAGACTGCTACAGCAGCAAGTTTATCATAAGGATTACACGAAACAACATTTGGCATATAAATGATAGCAATTATAGCTAATCATGTTTCTTCTTCCCTCTCTCATGACACAAACCCACAAGTTTTTTTTTTTTTATTTTAATGGTTTTTTATTATATTATGTTAGTCACCATACAGTACATCCCCGGTTTCCGATGCAAGGCTCGATGATTCATTAGTTGTGTATAACACCCAGTGCACCATGCAATACGTGCCCTCCTTACCACCCATCACCGGTCTATCCCATTCCCCCACCCCCCTCCCCTCTGAAGTCCTCAGTTTGTTTCTCATAGTCCATAGTCTCTCATGTTTCATTCCCCCTTCTGATTACCCCCCCTTTCTTTATCCCTTTCTTCCCCTACCGATCATCCTAGTTCTTATGTTCCATAGATGAGAGAAATCATATGATAGTTGTCTTTCTCTGCTTGACTTATTTCACTTAGCATTATCTCCTCCAGTGCTGTCCATGTTGTAGCAAATGTTGAGAACTCGTTCTTTCTGATAGCTGAGTAATATTCCATTGTATATATGGACCACAACTTCTTAATCCAGTCATCTGTTGAAGGGCATCTCGGCTCCTTCCACAATTTAACTATTGTGGACATTGCTGCTATAAACATTGGGGTGCATATGGCCCTTCTCTTCACTATGTCTGTATCTTTGGGGTAAATACCCAGTAGTGCAATGGCTGGATCATAGGGTAGCTCAATTTTTAACTTTTTAAGGGATCTCCACACTGTTTTCCAGAGTGTCTGTACCAACTTGCATTCCCACCAACAATGTAGGAGGGATCCCCTTTCTCCACATCCTCTCCAACAATTGCTGTTTCTTGCCTTGTCTATTTTTGCCATTCTAACTGGCGTAAGGTGGTATCTCAGTGTGGTTTTGATTTGAATTTCCTTGATGGCTAATGATTTTGAACATTTTTTCATGTGTCTGTTAGCCATTTGTATGTCTTCATTGGAAAAGTGTCTGTTCATATCTTCTGCCCATTTTTTGATTTGTTTATTTGTTTCTCGTGTATTGAGTTTGAGAAGTTCTTTGTAGATCTTGGATACCAGTCCTTTATCTGTAGTGTCATTTGCAAATATATTCTCCCATTCCGTGGGCTGCCTCTTAGTTTTTCTGACTGTTTCCTTGGATGTGCAGAAACTTTTAATCTTGATGAAGTCCCATAAGTTCATTTTATCTTTTGTTTCTCTTGCCTTTGGGGATGTGTCATGAAAAAGGTTGCTTTGGCCGATGTCGTAGAGGTTTTTGCCTATGTTCTCCTCTAGAATTTTGATGGATTCCTGTCTCACATCGAGGTCTTTCATCCATTTGGAGTTTATTTTTGTGTATGGTGTGAGATAGTGGTCAAGTTTCATTCTCTTGCATGTAGCTGTCCAATTTTCCCAGCACCATTTATTGAAGAGACTGTCTTTTTCCCACCGGATGTTTTTTCCTGCTTTATCAAATATTAGTTGCCCAAAGAGCCGAGGGTCCATTTCTGGGCTCTCTATTCTGTTCCATTGGTCTATGTGTCTGTTTTGGTGCCAGTACCATGCTGTCTTTGTGATCACAGCTTTGTAGTACAGCTCGAAATCCGGCATTGTGATGCCCCCAGCTTTGTTTTTCCTTTTCAACAGTTCCTTGGAGATTCGGGGCCTTTTCTGTTTCCATACAAATTTAAGGACTGTTTGTTCCAGTTCTTTGAAAAATGTCCTTGGTATTTTGATCGGGATAGCATTGAAAGTGTAGATTGCTCTGGGTAGCATGGACATTTTAACTATGTTAATTCTTCCGATCCATGAGCATGGAATATCTTTCCATCTTTTTATGTCTTCCTCAATGTCTTTTAAGAGTGATTTATAGTTTCTAGAATATAGGTCCTTTACGTCTCTGGTTAAGTTAATTCCAAGGTAACGTATGGTTTTTGGTGCTATTGTAAATGGGATGGATTCCCTAATTTCTCTTTCTTCGGTCTCGTTATTCGTGTATAGAAATGCTACTGATTTCTGAGCATTTATTTTGTATCCTGCCACGTTACTGAATTGCTCTATAACTTCTAATAGTTTGGGAGTGGCTTCTTTTGGGTTTTCCATATAGAGTATCATGTCATCTGCAAAGAGAGACATTTTGACTTCTTCTTTGCCAATTTGAATACCTTTGATCCCTTTTTGTCGTCTGATTGCTGTTGCAAGGACTTCTAGTACTATGTTGAATAATAGTGGCGAGAGTGGGCATCCTTGTCGAGTTCCTGATCTTAAGGGAAAGGCTTCCAGCTTTTCCCCATTGAGAATAATATTTGCAGTAGGCTTTTCATAGATGGCTTTTATGAGATTGAGAAATGTACCTTCTATTCCTACACTCTGAAGGGTTTTAATCAGGAAAGGATGCTGTATTTTGTCAAATGCTTTTTCTGCATCGATTGAGAGGATCATATGGTTCCTGAGTCTTTTCTTGTTGATATGATCTATCACGCTGATTGATTTGCGAATATTGAACCACGCTTGCATCCCAGGTATGAATCCCACTTGATCGTGATGGATAATCCTTTTAATGTACTGTTGGATTCTATTAGCAAGTATCTTGTTGAGGATTTTGGCGTCCATATTCATTAGGGAAATCGGTCTGTAATTCTCCTTTTTAAGGGGGTCTTTGCCTGGTTTGGGGATCAAGGTAATATTGGCCTCATAAAATGAGTTTGGTAGCTTTCCTTCTGTTTCTATTTTTTGAAATAGCTTTAGGAGAATAGGTATTATTTCTTCTTTGAATGTTTGGTAGAATTCCCCGGGAAAACCGTCCGGGCCTGGAGTTTTGTTATTTGGAAGATTGTTTATCACTGACTCAATTTCTTCATAATTAATTGGCCTGTTTAAGGAATCAATTTCTTCCGGTTTCAATCTTGGTAGTTTATAGGTTTCCAGGAAGGATTCCATCTCTTCCAGATTGCTTAGTTTATTGGCATATAGCTGTTGATAAAAATTTCTAATAATCTTTCCAATTTCAATGGTGCTCGTCGTGACCTCTCCTTTTTCATTCATAATTTTAATAATCTGGGTCCTTTCTCTTTTCTTTTGGATAAGTCTTGCCAGGGGTCTGTCAATTTTATTGATTCTCTCAAAGAACCAGCTTCTAGTCCTGGTGATTTGCTCTACTGTACTTCTGGTTTCTGCTTGATTGATTTCAGCTCTAATTTTGGTCAACTGCTTTCTCGTGTGTGGATTAGGCCTGTCCCTCTGTTGCTGTTCCAGCTTCTTGAGGTGAGAATATAAAAACTGCATTTTAGATTTTTCTATTCTTTTGAGTGAGGCTTGGGTGGCTATGTATTTCCCCCTTAGGACTGCCTTTGCAGTATCCCATAGGTTTTGGACTGTTGTATTTTCATTCTCATTGGTCTCCATAAATTGTTTAATTTGATTTTTGATTTCCTGGTTTATCGAGTCATTCCTGAGCAGGATGGTTCTTAGTCTCCAAGTGTTTGAGTTTCTTCCAAATTTTTCCTTGTGGTTGAGTTCCAATTTCAGAGCGTTGTGGTCTGAGAATATGCAGGGGATAATTTCAATCTTTTGGTATCGGTTGAGACCTGTTTTGTGTCCCAGAACATGGTCTATTCTTGAGAATGTTCCATGGGCATTAGAATAGAATGAGTATTCTTTGGTTCTGGGGTGTAGTGTTCTATATATATCTATGAGGTCCAACTCGTCGAGTATGGCATTCAAAGCCTTTGATTCTTTGCTTAGTCTTTGCCAGGGTGTTCTGTCTATTTCTGATAGTGGAGTGTTGAGGTCCCCTACTATTAATGTATTTTTATTTATATGTCTCTTTATTCTGGTTAAGAGTTGGCTTGTGTATCTTGCTGCTCCCCTGTTGGGGGCATATATATTTATAATTGTCATATCCACTTGTTGAATACTTCCCTTAAGAATAATATAGTGCCCTTCTGCGTCTTTAACTATAGTCTGTAGTTTAAAATCCAGTATCTGATATGAGAATTGCTACCCCAGCTTTCTTTTGAGGTCCATTTGCGTGAAAGATGGTACTCCATCCCCTTACTCTCAGTCTGAATGCATCTTTGGGCTTGAAATGAGTCTCTTGTAGACAGCAAATGGATGGGTCATTTCTTTTTATCCAATCTGCAACCCTGTGGTGTTTTATGGGATGGTTTAAACCATTTACATTAAGACTGATTACTGAGAGATATGATTTTAATGTTGCCATGTTGCCAGTAAAGTCTTTGTTTGTATTGGCTGTGACTTTCTGTTCTGTATCACTCTTGGGGCCTTTTTACTTTTATAGAACCCCCCGTAATATCTCCTGTAGGGCTGGTTTCGTGGTTACAAAATTGGTTAGTGACTGGCGATTCTGAAATGTCTTTATTTCTCCATCAATTCTGAATGACAGCCTTGCTGGATAAAGGATCCTTGGCTGCATGTTTTTCTCTGACAGAGCTTTAAATATGCTCCCCCAACCCTTTCTCTCATTCCAGGTCTGTGTAGACAGGTCTGACGTAATTCTGATGCTTTTGCCTTGGTATGTGAGAAATTTCTTTGCCCTGGCCGCTTTTAATACTGTATCCTTGCATCTAATATTTGCGAAATGCACTATGACGTGACGTGGCGTAGGTTTGTCATGGTTGAGCTTGGGAGGGGTCCTCTCTGCCTCTTGGACATGAATGTTTGTTTCCCTTGCTAGATTAGGGAAGTTTTCAGCTACAATTTGTTCAAATATCTCTTCTAGACCTCTGTTTTTCTCCACCCCCTCGGGGATGCCGATGATTCTAACATTGGATCGTTTCATTGAGTCAGTAATCTCCCGTAACCTACATTCGTGGGCGTGGATTTTTTTAAGACCATCTTCTATTTTCATTTTTTCCTCTATTAACCCATCCTCCAATTCACTAACCCGTTCCTCTGCTTCTGCGACCCTGGCCGTCAGAGCCTCTAGTTTTGCCTGCATTTGGCTCATAGAATTTTTAATTTCTGTCAGATTCGCTCTCATTTCTGTCCTTAGGGATTCTATATTCTCAGTAACCTTTTCGTTAATAGTTTTTTCAATTCTACTCATCATTTTGACCATCGTTACTCTGAATTCCATTTCTGATAATTTGGTTACATCCATATCCCTTATTTCTGTGGCAGAGGCCACAGACTCACTGTCTTTTCTTTGCTGGGGGGGGCTTCTCCTTCTTGTCATTCTGATGAAGAGAGGTTGCGGGGTTTCCAGAGCCCAAATTATTGACTGGGTCCCAGGCCGTGCCCCTTGTTTTATAGGGATCTTAGGGATGTGGGCTTCTTCTTTAAAGATTTTATTTATTTATTTATGTGGCAGCCAACCAGCGAGAGAGGGAACAGAAGCAGGGGAGTGGGAGAGGAAGAAGCAGGCTCCCAGTGGAGGAGCCCGATGAGGGACTCCTTTCCGGAACGCCGGGATCACGCCCTAAGCCGAAGACAGGTGCTCAATGACGGCGCCACCCAGGCGCCCAGGTTGTGGGCTTCTTGATTTTTCAGCCTGCCTTCTGTGTTCTGGGGGAGGGGCCTGCCGCGCTGATACTCAGGCAGCCCTGTTTGGATAGAGTCTCCGTGTCCCCTGCGAGGGGGGATGGGGATGGGCACTCCCTGAGCCGGTATTTCCAGGCTTTTGTTCTCTGGCGGCTTTCCCTGGCTGTTTGCTGTGCCTCTTCTGAGAGTCAGAGCAGCAGCGGCCAAATTTCAGCCTCTGTCACGGAAGAGAAGGATTGCGGCCCGTTCTCCACTGATATTCTGGCCACTTTAACTCTGTTTCTGTTGGTGCTGCTCAACCCTGCAGCGTCCCGGGATGTGCGCCCCACACCCGGCGTCCCAGCCCTCACTTCCAGGGCCGGCGCGTCTCTGTCCTTTGTGTTTCTAACGCCGCCAGCCGCCAGCCACCCCGCGCGCGCTCCCGGATCTCCCGGTCTCAGTCTAGATCCGGTGAGCGCACCGGGATTCCGGGGTTCCGCGAGATGCCTGGTGGCGCGCGCACCCGGCTCACGGTCTCAGTCTGCTGTTTTGCGGGTGCCGACCGAGAGCCCCGCCCGCTCTCCCGTGCAAGTGGCTACCGTTTCCCGGCACCCGAACGCGGCGGCTCCCTCCCCCTTCCGTTTATCTTCCGATATCTGTGCACAGTTTCATGGCTCCCCGCTTCGTACCTCAATACTCAGCGCTGGAGATGTTCATTTGTAGAGATCCAGATGCGTCTTCCTGCGTCTCAGGCTGGTTCCGTGGTTGTTTAGGCTGGTCTGGTACCTATCCAGCTCGACTAGGAGGACCGGCTGAAAACCAAAAGTTTTTTTAATAAGAGTGTGTGGGGTGCGTGTGTGGGGGGGGGTTGTGTGGGGGGGGATGTGTATATATGTGTATTTGAGATCTGGTATGTATGTGTGAGACTCTGTTTACAAAATGTTAGCTGTGCTTCTCCTTATTCAGTGTTCTACTATCAGTTATTACCAGAAATGTAGAATTTAGATTTGGAAGGCAGCTTTAAGATCATCTAGTTTAACTGCACATAAAGGAATTGATTAACAGGAGGCTAAGATTCTTGTTCAAGGTCACACAGTTAGTTCTGGGTGGAACCTGTATTATAAGAAGCCATCTCTCCTGAGGACATGTCCAGGAGTTTTCTCTATACCTGGAATTCACTCTCCAAACAAGTTTAAAATACAGAGTAATCTAGATGGCTGTATTAGTTTTCCAGGGCTGCCGTAACAAATCACCACGGGCTGGGTGGTTTAAAGCAGCAGAAATTTATTCTCTCACAGTTCTGTAAACCGTAAGTTCAAAAGCTGGCAGGGCTCTGCTTTCTCTGCGGGTCTAGGAGAGAATTGTTCTTTGCCTCTTCCAGATTCTGGTGGCCATCTGCATTCTTAGACTTGCGGCTGCATCACTGCTTCTGTCCTCATATTGCCTTTTCTTCTATGTGTTTCATTTCTTCTCTTTATGTCTCTTATAAAGACACTTGTCATTGAATTTAGGACCCACCTGCATAATCCAAAATTATCTTCTCAAGATACTTAATTACATTTGCAAAGACCTTTTTCCAAATAAAATAATATCACAGCTTCTAGGGTTTGGGACATAGACATATCTATTTTGTGGCCACCATTCAGCCCACTACAAAGTTTTTTTTTTTTTTTTTTAATTTAGATTCCCAAGTCACCATGATATATTACTCCATTAGCTCAGTTAATAAACCTAGATATGTTTTTCCAGTAGTTATTTATTCCATGGGCATATTACTTACTGAAATGATTTGCTTAGGTCTTGTAATAACAGCCATGCTATGTGAACTTCACTTGGGAGGCATTTAGTCTTTCCACTATTAGGCATTATAGCCAAGTGTTTCATGTTACAACAGGCTGATCCTAATGCAAACTCATGTATGAGGGGGAGTAGACAATGCCACAGTGTAATACACCCTGAATTAATATTTTCCCCACACAGTCAGGCAGCTGCTTCTTTCCACTAATATCAGGGGCTAGTTAAGATTTAGAAAATATACTTAAATCTTTGAGAGCTTCCATGAGGTATTACGATGTCTGGGAAGAACTGGTGTCAGTGATCACATGGACTAATCTGTTTGGTATATTCTGTAGATGTTTAACCACCAAATTCCTTCAGAGTTTCAAGCATAACTCATTTTTTCTGTGTGTGTTAAACTGAAATGCTGTAGAATATTTCCTCCTGTGTTCCATAGCTTTTCCCCTTTTTCTTCCTCCTATATCACCTCATATTAATCCTATTTAGGTAGAAGTGTTTTTTAAATTAAATGAGGTTTATTTTGAGCATAATAATTGGCACTGCTTAAGCATTAAGGCTATGTGCTCTGGTTGTGAAAGAGGGAGAAAGACATGTTTCTCATACAGAAAATTGGTTAAAAGACATGTGTTAGATTCAGGGGAATACCTCTGTTATTACTAATTAACTCTGGAATGTAGACAGCTGGGAATGCAAGGAAACTACCCCTTCTCACCACCCAAACTGGGTTCAACTCCATAATATTGTGTCCTCTATTAGCTCATTTTGTTCTATTTCTTACTGGTACTGGTGATAAAGAAGGGATATGATTTTTAAAAAATTTAGTGGTGGCGATCTTTTCTTCCCCATATGTTTGTGTTTATTATTTGAGGATATGCCGGGAGTGATGACTTTTTCTAAGCCAATTTTAGGACTTCTAAGACACAAATTAAGTTGAATTGACTGAAAACTAAATTCAGATGATTGTATTTGTCAAACTAAATGTCAAAGCACAACAAATTGTATCTTCTTTTCTTGCAACAGCTAGAAACAAAAACAAAAACTAAATCCTGCCTTCTAGAAAACAGAATTCCCTACATAGAATATTTTTTTTCTTTCTGACAGTTAGATGAAACTGAGTATCACCAATTATTCCTATATATGTTTTCTAACAAGAAAAACTCAGAATCTCTTCTCCATGCACATAGATGCAAAAGACCTCAATAAAGGACGAAACCATGAGTATTTGTTCTTGACACACAAATGCCTTGGACATCTGCCCTCTTTCTGTTTAAAGGGCTCTCTTGAAACACAAAGCCCTTTTGCTTTCCTTTTGTCACTGCAGCCACAGCCATGAGCATGCTCAGGTTTCAGAAGAGGCTTTCCGCCAGTGTCCTCTGCTATGGCAAAACAAATATCTGTTTGGACCCCAATGAGACCAATGAAATCACCAATGCCAACTCCTGTCAGCAGATCCAGAAACTGATCAAAGATGGGCTGATCATCTGGAAGCCTGTCACTGTCCATTCCCAGGCTTGGTGCCAGAAAACTGCTTTGGTCCACAAGAGAGCAGGGTTATGGGCATTCGTAAGAGAAAATGTACTGCCAAGTCTTGAATGCCTGAGAAGGTAACCTGGATGAAGAGGATAAGAATTCTGCACCAGCTACTCAGAAGATACCAAGCATCTAAGATGATTGACTGCTGTGTTCTCGAAAGTAATGGGTAACGTATTCAAAAACAAGCAGATTCTCCTGGAACACATCCATAAGTTGAAGGTAGACATGGCTCAGAAGAAGCTTCTGGCTCACCAGCCTGAGGCCTGCAGATCTAAGACCAAGGAAGCATGCAAGTGCTATGAAAAGCAGCTTCAGGGCCAGAAGGAGGAAATTATCAAGATTCTGTCGAAGGAGGAAGAGACCAAGAAATAAAACTCCCTTTCTTTTGTCTGTATATAGTGGCCTCAGCAATTACACAGATCAGTTACTTAATAAAAGAGACCTTTATCTGGAAAAAAAAAAAAGGAATACAAAGCCCTTTTAATTCTTATGATTTCAGATGGAAAGTCTCTATCAGGATGTTCTCTTACATCTGCAAATATCTTTTTCCACAGGAAGATGTTGACAAACAACAGCAATAGCAGTTAGTGAGAGACTGGAGGGCACCTGGCAGGGAGGTGTGTTTGAGAACCTGGAAGGCTTCTTGGTCTTGCCATGTTCACAGCTCAGTTGATGGATCTCCAGGAAGATGAGAAAGAAACGGGTCAGAAAATGGAGGTTCTTCAGCTTGACTAAAGGATGCTGGTTATGTTTTCCAGTACTAAACTCATGGCCCCTTGCCTTCCCCCCTTTTCTTTGGCCCTATCTTTTTCCTTTTCTATCCTGGCAATAATCCTTCCGTATAATCCTTCCCCTTCCACTGCACACTAGAAAAGTCTAAGCGTTCACTCATTCAACACATATTAATGCTCTATACTATGTTAGATGATGGATATAAACAAAATGCTAGTTCACGTGGAGCCTCTGGTCTAGCAGTTAAATTAGATTCTGAACTAATAGTTATGTGTTTCACAAGGTGGCAGAGTTTTTCACCAGAATTCCAGAAGTCTGTTCCCTATAAGGGAAGATCCTCAGTAAGGTAAATCAGATTCCACAGCCAGGGCTGAGTATAAGAGATAGGGTCCCAAGCAGAGTGGCAAAATGGAGGGGGCAGAGCTGAAAAGGAAGCACATAGATAGGCAAGGGACTGGGAGAAAGAAGAAATTTTGTAGCTGCATAAAGTGAGAAGTTTTAAAGAGATAGACAAGTATCTGAAGTGTTTTTTGGAAAGCTCTCTGTATGACACACTATATAAATCCCCTGGGCTTTTAAGGTGAAACAAATAAAAGTGGTTGTTCTTAAAGTTATTCTTCCAGGTTTCTATATTGGGATTTTCATTTGTGTTTGTGTTTCTGGGTAACAACATAAAATGAGTGCAGTGACTAAGAGAAATACAAAATGCTAGACTAGCCCACAAAAGGTAGGTTGGGGGGGCCTGTTCCCCCATCAACTCATCATCATCTCTCTCTACCTTTGTCTCTGCTAAGTAAATGTGTAGAACTTTCTTATACAATTGAAGTAAATTGTTATTAGCTTAATCTAGACTGCTTAAACTATAAGATGTATTATGAAAGTCTCATGGTAATCACAAAGCAAAATCTATAATAAATACAAAAAATAAAGACAAAGAATCAAGGCTAACACTACAAAAATAATCAATTTATAAAGAACGTCAGTAAGGGTGGGAGAAAGAAATGAAAGAACTATAAAACAGTCAGGAAACAATTAACTAAATGACAATAGTAAGTCTTTATCTATCAATAATTACTCTAAATGTAAATGGCTTAAATTCTCCAACTAAAAGACACAAGTGGCTGAATGGACTTAAAAACTCAACTATATTCTGCCTACAAGAGACTCACTTAAGCTTTAGGGACACTCACAGGCTGAAAGTCAAGGGATAGGAAAAGGTATTCCATGCAAGTGGAAACCAAAAGAGAGAAGGAGTAGCTATACTTATATCAGACAAATGGACTTTAAGTGAAAAGCTCTAACAAGAGACAAAGAAGGTCATTATATAATGATAAAGGGGGTCAGTTCATCAAGAGGATATAACAATTTAAATACATATGTACCCAATATTGGAGCGCTTAAGCATATTCAACAATTATTAACAAATCTGAAGGCAGAAATAGACAGCAACGCAATGATAGTAGGGGATGTCAATACCCCACTTTCAACAATGGATAGATTATCCAGACAGAAAATGAATAAGGAAATAATGGATTTGAACTACACTTTAAACTAAATGCACCTAACAGACATATACAGAATATTCCATTCAACAAGCAGCAGAATATATATTCTTCTGAAGTGTACATGGACCATTCTCCAGATTAGATATGTTAAGGCCACAGAACAAGTCTTAACAAATTTTCTCCACCTCTACTCAGCATAGTACTGGAAGGCCTAGCCAGAGCAATTAGGCAAGAAAAAAAAAAAGACATCCTAATTGGAAAGGAAGAAGTAACATCTGTTTGCAGATGACATGCTCTTATATGTGGAAAACCCTAAAGGCTTCACTGTTACACCTAATAAATAAATTCAGTAAAGTTACAGGATACAAAATCAATATACACAAATCAGTTGTGTTTCTATATACTAACAACAAATTATCTGAAAGAGAAATTAAGAAAGCAGTCCCATCTACAATAGCATCAAAAATAATAAAATACTTAGGAATACATTTAATTAAGACCTGAAAATGATCAGACATTGATGAAAGAAATTGAAGAAGACATAAGTAAATAGAAAGATAGCTCATGTTCTTAGATTGGAAGAAATAATATTGCTAAAGTATCCATACTACCCAAGGTGATATATAATGCAATCCCTATCAAAATTTCAATGGCATTTTCCCCAGAAATAGAAAAAACTACCCTAAAACTTGTATGCAACCACAAGTAATCTTGAGAAAGAACAAAACTAGAGGCATCACACTTCCTGATTTCAAACTATATTACAAAACTACAGTAATAAAAATAGTATGGTGCTGGCATAAAAACAGGCACATAAACCGGTGAAACAGAATTGAGAGCCCAGAATAAACCCATGCATATGCAGTCAATTAATCTTTGACAAGGGCACCAAGCATACACAGTGGGGAAAAGATGGTTTCTTTAATAAAAATAGATATCCACATGCAAAAAACTGAAAGCAGACCAAAAATCAGACCAAAAGCACAAGCAACAAACGCTAAGATAAGTGGGTCTACATCAAAGTAAAGATCTTCTGCGCAACAAAGGAAACAATCAATTAAATTAAAAGACAACCTATAGAATGGGTGAAAATACAAACCATATATCTGATAAAAGGTTCATGTCCAGAATATAGAAACAACTCATAAATCTCAATAGCAAAAAAACAAATAATACAATTACACAACAAGCAAAGGACCTGAATAGACATTTTTCCAAAGAAGACATAAAAGTGACCAATGGGTACATGTAAAACATGCTCAACATCACTAATCATCAGAGAATTTCAAATAAAAACCACATGGAGATATCAGCTCACACCTATTAGGATAGCTATTATCAAAAGACAAGGGATGACAAAAGTTGGTGAGGATGTAAAGAAAAGGGAACCATTGTGCATTGTTGGTGGGAATGTAAATTGGTGCAGCCACAATGGAAAACACTATGGAGTTCCCTCGAAAAACTAAAAGAGAGCTACCATATGATCCAGCAATCCCATTCTTGGGTATAGTTCCAAAGAAAATGAAATCAGTATCTCAAAAAGGTATCTGCACTCCCATGATCATTGCAGCATTATTCACAAAAGCCAACATATGGAAATGACCTAAATATCCTTTGACAGATGAATGGATAAAGAAGGTGTGTACACACACACACACACACACACACACACACAGAGGAATATTATTCAGCTATAAAATCAAGAAATTCTGCCATTTGTGACAACATGGATGAATCTCAGTGGCATTATGCTAAGTGAAATAAGCCAGACAAAGACAAATACTGTATGGTATCACCTACATGTGACATCTTAAAAAAAAAAAAAAAAAGCTGATTTCATAGGAATAGAAAATAGAATGGTGGTTTCCAGGGGCAGGGGTGAGAGGAAAACGAGGAGATATAGGTCAAAGGGTATTTCTAACTTTCAATTAGAAAAATAAATTCTGAGAGTTTAATGTACACTATATACCTTAGTTAATAATATGGTATCGTATACTTGGAAGTTGCTGAGAGTAGATCTTAAGTGTTCTTATCACACACACACACACATACACACACATGCACACAGTTAACTAACAATGTGGGATAATGGATGTGTTAATCATCTTGATCTTGGTAATCATTTCTCAGCATATATGTATATCAAGTCATCACATCATATGCTTTAAATATATGCAATTCTATTTGTCAATTATTCCTCAATTATGTTAGAATAAAAAGTAAATAAAATATATACAAAGATGTTAAAGCAGCTCATGCTATTTGATGCAACATGTTTGTAGTAGGATAGCCTTACATAATCAGAGAGGCAAGCAAATACTCTTTTAAAGATTTTCATTGTATTGTATCATTCATAATAGTGATAAGTAAGAGGGGCAGCTGGGTGGCTCAGTCGGTTAAGCAACTGCCTTGGGCTCAGGTCATGGTCTTGGGGTCCTGGAATTGAGCCCCGCATCGGGCTCCCTGCTCAGCGGGGAATCTGCTTCTCCCTCTCCCTCTGCCTCTGCTGCCCACTCATGCTTGCTCTCTCTCTCTCTCTCAAATAAATACATAAAATCTTTTAAAAAATAGTGAGAAATAAGGAACTCCAAAGTCTGAAACATGGGATATTAGTTTAATAAATTATGAAATACATATATTATTACTTGCTAATTATGCATAAAAATAATGTTCTGAAAAATATTTAGGAAATAGAAATGTTTACTATAAAGGTTTAAAAAATGTTCAGAGCAGTACACAGAACTTTGTGTGCTATGTATTATTCCAATCTTATATTTATAAAAATTATTGATCCTCAAAATGGTTTTAAAAAAGTAAAAGGAAATACTAAAAAATTTTAATATCTGGAGTGAGTGGAATTAGGAGTGTTATTTCTTTACATTTTATTTAATTTTAACATTTTAAAAATATGCATTATTTAAATAATCAGGAAAAAATAGTAAATGTTACAAACTGTTCAGATTATAATAACAACACTCAGAAAAATCTGGTTTGCCTTAATACGGCATATCAGGAGCTATTAAATTGCAGGTGTTTCTATTGTTGTCAATGTCAATACCTCACAGTTATCTTTCTTCTACTGTTTTTTTCTTTTTTCCAATATTCTACTTTCTATTTGGTGGCTCTAATTCTTGGCATTTTAAAAAATATGTAACTCATTTCTTCAATCGTGGTTTTTTTTATAATACATAAATTACCATTTTTTCCTCTTCTTTCTTAGATATCTTGACTTTGTTGCCTTTATTTTAAGCTTTTCAGTTATTCACTTTGGAGCATGTGTCTTCTGCTTTTTATTTTTTTCAGTTGGGGGGAGGGTGTGGACGAGCTCTCACTTCATATAGTAACTCAGAAATCTAAGAACATAGAATGTAAGCCCAGGCTATTTATTGTGTACTTTATGTTAACAAGTAATTCTTTTAAGTTTGATAACTAGAAGACATTTTGAATTCAACCCATTTATTCTTGCTTTTGTGTCTTGCATTCAAAATGAATTAACTTAAGTTTGGAGGGGCTAAGTAATTGGCCTGGAATCTGAAACTTTGTTAACTGCTGAGATGTTTAGGACTCCAGTGTTCTTTTTCTATAAGATGCTCCTGTTCTTCCTTCCTCTGCAACTTCCAAACCCATAAAATGGTGTTAACTTTTAGTTCCCCAATGTTATCATGCCATGACAGCTCTTTGCAGATGAGAGGATTGTCATTTAATAGAGCTCATAAATGATGATAGAAAAGGCGAAATCTGAAAACACATATGGAATATCAGAACCAAATGCTAGAATATAGGTTATATTTAGCATCATCAATAAGTGTATAGATTCTGATTATTTTAATACCAAACAAATTATGTAAGGGTTTCTACTGTGACTGCGTCAACTTGAATATGACAAAAACTGAACTCCTCATTTTCCTACCCAGTTCCCAAAGCTACACCATCTAGCCTGTTGAACAAGCCAGAAATCAGGTATTCTGTCCCCTCTCCCTCCCCCACCATTTTTATCCAGTCTACCATAAGGCACTAACAGTATTAACCTCCCATGGTCTCTTGAATCCATTCACTTTTCTGCCTCCATCACCACACCCCCTCTCCCACCAGTCCCAGCCCTATCATCTCCTAGAGGCTCTTGCAGAACTTCCAGACATCCACCTTCACACTCAAGATGGTCTTTGGGAAATGCAAATTCCATCACTAGACACTCCTGCCAACAAATTTAGTGGCTTCTTTCAC